>NC_136073.1:760031414-761369216 GCF_964261635.1 Lissotriton helveticus | reverse complement strand
AATGTCACACACTCCCCCAGTCAAAAGATCTGGGCCCAAATCCATCGTTTTTTTGCACTCCACACCACCCTGGGTTAGACAATGGCGATATGCAAATCAGCTCTGACCCTGTTGCCCCATGGGAACAGTCCAGTCCGAACTACAAAAGCCATGTCCTTCCCAGAACGGAACCAAGCATCCGAGGACCGGACCGGTTTCGAGGTAACACCTCTCTTCAGCCCGGCTAGCTTGATTCCAGTGGTGTGGAGTGCCTGGGACCCACGTCTGGGCATCCCCAGCGCACTTAGGGCGGCAATTGCAAAAACAACAAGTGATGGACTGAGTGTGGATCAATGTCACACACTCCCCCAGTCAAAAGATCTGGGCCCAAATCCATCGTTTTTTTGCACTCCACACCACCCTGGGTTAGACAATGGCGATATGCAAATCAGCTCTGACCCTGTTGCCCCATGGGAACAGTCCAGTCCGAACTACAAAAGCCATGTCCTTCCCAGAACGGAACCAAGCATCCGAGGACCGGACCGGTTTCGAGGTAACACCTCTCTTCAGCCCGGCTAGCTTGATTCCAGTGGTGTGGAGTGCCTGGGACCCACGTCTGGGCATCCCCAGCGCACTTAGGGCGGCAATTGCAAAAACAACAAGTGATGGACTGAGTGTGGATCAATGTCACACACTCCCCCAGTCAGTCGAAACCGGGCCGGTCCTCGGATGCTTGTTTCCGTTCTGGGAAGGACATGGCTTTTGTAGTTCGGACTGGACTGTTCCCATGGGGCACAGGGTCAGTGCTGATTTGCATATCGCCATTGTCTAACCCAGGGTGGTGTGGAGTGGAAAAACGATGGATTTGGGCCCAGATCTTTGGACTGGGGTGAATGTGTGACATTGATCCACATTCTGTCCATCACTGTTGTGTTTGCGTATTCTAATGCTAAGCTCCTGGTGATTGTGTGTTCTAGTCCTAGTTCGAGGAAACTCCCAGTTGTTATATGTTCTAAATGCCGACTCCATCATGTGCATATCCCTGGCAGTGGTCCCATGGCCCTGTCCTGTATATTGTCCCTTGTAAATCCTGCCCGTGCCTCTGGCACCCTGTAAGGTATATGTTCCTATGTGTCCCTTGTAATACAAAAGCTATTTTCATATATCTCTTGTGTGGAGTCCTTTTGTGGGGGGCCCGGAAGGTTGTTGCTGGGGGTGCGTGCGCAAATGCTTTACACATGACCTCCGAGATAGGCCTGACTGCTCGTGCCAAGCTACCAAGGGGGTGAGCAGGGGTTGTCTTGGCGGGTGACTTCCCTACCCTAACTAGAAGTGGTGATTTCTGCCTGGCCTTGGCCCAAGCCTCGGCCAACCAGGGATCCCATTTCTAACATTGTTGGCTAGCGGTGGGATTTGGACTTGTGTTTGCGCAGTACCTCAGTGATAGCCGGCCCCACTACAACACTCTGCCGTTTTAGATTGTCGCAAAGAAAAGAAACTATTGGTGCACGTTGCTAAAAATATTTTGTTTTGTGAAAAATGTGGTTCTGGTGCTTTTTGCTAAAAATGTATGTTCTTGTGAAAAATGTGGTTCTGGTGCACTATGCTAAAAATGTCTGTTCTTGTGAAAAATGTGGTTCTGGTGCACTGTGAGTTAGGTGTCCCTAGCTCGGGAGGGTAGATCATCCCCCTAAGTGCAATGTGTTTCTGGATTCACCAGAAGGGTGGGATCCAGTGGTGGCAGCGAAATTGTGTCCAATATGTGTGGTCCTTGTCCCTTCCCTAGAGTAATGGTACCTGTGCCACATGGGTCAGGTTGAGGAATCAGGGGCGGTGGAAACTGTCCTACCAGTCCGGGGGAGGGTGTGTGGATGAATGTTGAGGTGCGTGATTAATGGAGTGTAAGTTCTCTGGGATGGGGAGCTTGCTGAATCAACGATAATTATGTCTTACCTACCCTGCTGAAAGCGTTGAATGCATCATGTGTTCCGTACGCCGCTGAATGTGTTTTATGCGTCAGGTGTCCCCCTTGTTGAATGTAGGTGTAGTTGTATCCCGGACAAGGAAGACCTGCTGGCGCTGCCGCGGCTTGCCTTGGGGAGAGCTGAACACTGAGACCTGCCTGCGCTGCCGCGGTTAATTTTTGTTGAATGTATGTGTAGTTGTATCCCGGACAAGGAAGACCTGCTGGCTCGGCCGCGGCTTGCCTTGGGGAGAGCGGAACACTGAGACCTGCTGGCGCTGCCGCGGCTCATCTTGTTTGTATGTAGGTGTAGTTGTATCCCGGACAAGGAAGACCTGCTGGCGCTGCCGCGGCTTGCCTTGGGGAGAGCTGAACACTGAGACCTGCTGGCCCTGCCGCGGTTCATTTTTGTTGAATGTATGTGTAGTTGTATCCCGGACAAGGAAGACCTGCTGGCTCGGCCGCGGCTTGCCTTGGGGAGAGCTGAACACTGAGACCTGCTGGCGCTGCCGCGGCTCATTTTTGTTGAATGTATGTTTAGTTGTATCCCGGACAAGGAAGACCTGCTGGCGCTGCCGCGGCTTGCCTTGGGGAGAGCTGAACACTGAGACCTGCTGGCGCTGCCGCGGCTCATCCTAGTACAAGAGGGAACTCCTGCCTGCGGAGGGAGGAGAGGAAGTGTTAGATTCCATTTTTTTTCTTGTAAAAAGTCCTGGTGCGCCAGGCATCTGGCCGGTAGGGTACTGCCCGCGGTTGGGGAGCCAGTAGTCGGTGTTTCCGGATCTGGACGTCGGGGCGACTGTAGCCAGTGTCCTGGCCGGTTTTGTCTTCTAGATGATCCGGTGAAGTTAGTTCCCAGGTGGGAGACCAGTGGAGGGAAAGAGTTCCGAGACTGGTGAGAGACGGTGTTCTGGAGGGTGCTTCTCCTGGGAGAGCACGGAACCTCAGAAGTAGAGGTAGGGTGGGGCGAGCTTGCCCGTGACCTCTGGCCAGCCTGAGGGTGCGGACCCTAGGTGGACGAGAAAGTGGTAAAGTGGTACTACACAAATAAAGGGAGTGGAGTATGGCTGTCGTGGGCCAGGGGTCACCACCCCCCACTCCGGGTTGGCATGGACCAGGGCTATCTGGGTGGCCTAGGGCCTGGTCCTAGCCGTGGTCAACTGAGGAGTACCAGGGGGGTAGCCTAGTTGGGCCTATGTTTTTATTTTATTTTTTTTTGTTTTCTCTTTGGTTGTTGAATGGATAAGATCAATGTGGCATAGAACTGGAGAGGGTCCCGGCAATGTGGGCCCGCGTCCATGTTTTTTTTTTCGCCCAAAGCAGGGAAGTCCATCAGTGTGGTGATTGGCCTACCCTGCGTTTTGGGCTGGAAGGGGGCTGTGTTGGACCGGGCCCTTCTGGCAGGTCCACCCCTGAAGTTTGGCTTGTTATATGTGACCTGGGAATGGTGATTCCCGCTCTGAGTGCGTGTACATGAGAGAAGCCTGCCCTCCCATAGGAATGCATGGAGCATGTGTGTGTCCCCGATATTTCCTGGTGCGTGGGGGGTACAGGCCCCAGTCTGGTATGTATGGATCCGTGTGATTGAATGCTTCAAGATGATGTATGCGGCTTGTGTGTGGCTAGAAGAGAAGTGCCACTTCTAGACATCGGTGTGTGTGTGTGCAGTAAGTATGCTGGCGCGTGATTGGCTGAAGTGAGGGAGGGGCTGTGCCTGTATCCTGTCTGGGTCTGGGTCTGGGCTGTCCTCCCACAATGCTGGCTCCACCCACCTGGGGTGCGTCTGGTGTCCTAACCTGGCCAGTAACAAGAAATTCCTGATAACCAGTTCTAGCTGGTTCTCACCCTGCCTGCCCCTTTTGAGACAAAGGGGTCTCATGTATAAAAGAAGGGTGTGCCCTCTTCTCTCTCTCTTTCCTGCTGGTCCTGACTGACTCCTGCCAGGGGCATGCTGCTGCTTGGGGATCAGGGGAAAGGCTTGCCTCCCTGAGCCCTGCCCTGCCCCTGAACCACTGCTGTCCTGGACCCTACCAAGACTCTGCTGATTTCTGCTGCCCTAGCGCCTGGAGGCGCCTTATTCCCCGTTTCTGGCTGTACTAGCGCCGCGGGGCGCTTCATTCATGCTTCCCGCGCTGGGGAGCGCTTCCTTGCTGCCCTAGCGCCTTGAGGCGCTGCCTCTATGCTCCTAGCGCTGGGAGCGTTCAATCCTTCCAGCCGGTGCTCACCCGGCATTTGCCCGTTCGTGTGAGGGGGCCCGAGCCCCCAGCGAGTGCCTACCTCGCTTGCCCCCGTCATTGCTGCCCTAATCGAGGGATCCTGGCCCTCGTCAATTTCCCCTGTATTCACCGCCGCAGCCCGGGACCCTTCGTGAGGCCCGCCCCCGGGCCGCGCTCTGAGTGGCTGGCGGCCCGGGCTGGGCTGATGACGTCTCCCCGGGCCGCGCTCTGATTGGCTGGCGGCCCGGGGAGCTGCAGCGAGGGACGGAGAGAGCTGAGACATGCAGGGGGCAGCGGGAGCCTACTCCGCGCCCCTGCGTCCCCCCCAGAAGAATGGCCGCTTCCCCCCCGGGGCCCCCAGGAGCGAGAGGGAGCCCCGGAGAGCGAGGAGAGACCGGCGCGTCTACTAGCCGGTGTGTGATGCAGGAGGGGAGGCGGGGCATCGGGCCACATTGCCGGTGGCCGCCCCTCCCCTCCAGCGCGAGCACACATGTGCTCAGCGGCCCCCGGGGCCCCCAGTGATGCCGGGTCCCCCGAGGGGGGCCCCGCCTGCCCGCAGCTTGACCCCTGAGCCCCGAGAGGCTCCCTCATGGCCCGTGGGGCCACCAGTGATGCCGGGTCCCCCGAGGGGGGCCCCGCCTGCCCGCAACTTTGTCCCGAGCCCGGAGAGGCTCCCACGTGTCCTGAGCCCCGAGAGGTTCCACCTTTGGCCCCTGTCCCTATGAGCCGGCAAGGCTCCGCCCACCATTTTGTTCTCGAGCCCCGAGATGGCTCCCATGTGGCCCTTGCTTCTCGAGCCCAGAGAGGCTCCCCCATTTGGCGCATTCCTCATGAGCCTGAGAGGCTCCCCCCTAGCCCATTGTTCCGAGTCTGTGAGACTCCCACGTGTTGGCCCCATCCTTGGTCCCCAGCTGCCCAGCACTTCGTGGGCAGCTGCTACGTGTAGGTGTGCGCTGGGCTGCTTACAGCCTGTCCCGAACATTGAGACTCTGGGCGCCTAGCCCCGGAAGGCCCGTTGGCCTGTTGAAAGTACTAGCTAAATGTAACTGTACTCCTTGAGAGTTATTCTGTGTTTCCTTCCTACAGGTACGTCTGTGGTGTTATGTACCGTGCCATTCCTTCCCTCCTGTACAACCTTGCTTCATGTGTGTTGATACTGGTTAGAGTGAGTTCTAGTGCTAGTCCTATGAAACCCCGGGGTGTGACGTATTCTAATGCTAAGCTCCTGGTGATTGTGTGTTCTAGTCCTAGTTCGAGGAAACTCCCAGTTGTTATATGTTCTAAATGCCGACTCCATCATGTGCATATCCCTGGCAGTGGTCCCATGGCCCTGTCCTGTATATTGTCCCTTGTAAATCCTGCCCGTGCCTCTGGCACCCTGTAAGGTATATGTTCCTATGTGTCCCTTGTAATACAAAAGCTATTTTCATATATCTCTTGTGTGGAGTCCTTTTGTGGGGGGCCCGGAAGGTTGTTGCTGGGGGTGCGTGCGCAAATGCTTTACACATGACCTCCGAGATAGGCCTGACTGCTCGTGCCAAGCTACCAAGGGGGTGAGCAGGGGTTGTCTTGGCGGGTGACTTCCCTACCCTAACTAGAAGTGGTGATTTCTGCCTGGCCTTGGCCCAAGCCTCGGCCAACCAGGGATCCCTTTTCTAACACAACCCTCTCACCCTCACCTGCTCACATTCCCAACACACCCTCACCCTCACACCCGCTCAACCTCACACCCCCTCACCCTCACATACCTCCTCACCCTCACACCCCCTCACTCTCAAACCCCCTCACCCTCACATACCCTCACCCTCACACACGCTCCCCCTCACACCCTTACCCTCACTCACCCTCTCACCCTCACACCCCCTCTCACCCTCACAAACAATCTCACCATCACAAACCCTCTCACCCTCACACCCCCTCACCCTCGCATCCCCTCACCCTCACATCCCCTCACCCTCCCTCACACCCTCACCCTCACACACCCTCACTCTCACACACCCTCACACACGCTCACACCCTCACCCTCACTCACCCTTTCACCCTCATACACCCTCTCACCCTCACACACCCACTCACCCTCACACACCCTCTCACCCTCCCCCCTCACCCACACCCCCCTCACCATCACACCACCACACCCTCACCCTCACACACCCTCACTCACCCTCTCACCCTCACCCACCCTCTCACCCTCAACACCCTCTCACCCTCACACACCCTCACCCTCACACACCTTCACGCTCACACACCCTCACCCTCACACCCTCACCCGCACACACCCTGTCACAAACATGCACACCCTCACACCCCCTCACCCTCACACCCCCTCACCCTCACACCCTCACCCTCACAGCCACTTACCCTCACACCCCCACCCTCAGAACCCCTCACCCTCACAACCCCACACCCTCCCCCTCACAACCCCACACCCTCCCCCTCACACCCCTCCCCCTCACTCCCCCTCACACCCCCATACCCCCACACCCTCACACCCCTCACCCTCACAAACCCCCTCACCCTCACACACCCTCAGCCTCACTCACCCTCACACCCCCTCACCCTCACACCCACACACACCCTCACACCCCCTCACCCTCACACACCCTCACCCTCACACTGTCACACCCCCTCACCCCACACACCCTCACCCTCACACCCCTTCACCCTCATACACCCTCACCCTCACACATGCTCACACACCCGCATACAACCTAACACACCCTCACACACCCTCACTCACCCTCACATCCCCTCACCCTCTCACCCTCATACCCCCTCACTCCCCCTCACACACTCTCACCTCACACCCCCTCACCCCCCTCACCCTCACACACCCTCACTCACCATCACCCTCAAACACCCTCACACCCTAACACCCCTCACCCTCACACAACCTGACTCACAAACCCTCACCCTCACACCCCCCTCACCCTCACCCCCTCTCACCCCCTTACCCTGACACCCTCACCCTCACACACCTCCTCACACCCCCACACACCCTCACCCTCACACCCCCTGCCCTCACCCTCACACTCCCTCACCCTCACACACTCTCACCCTCACTCACTCTCTCACCCTCACACACCCCCTCACCCTCACACACCCTCACCCTCACACCCCCACACCTTAACCCGCACACAGCCTCACTCACCCTCTCAGCCTCACACACCCTCACACCCCCTCACACCCCCTCACCCTCACACACTTTCACCCTCACACCCCTTCACCCTCACACCCCCTCATACCATCACTCACCCTCATACCCTCACACCCCCTCACCCTCACACACCCTCACTCATGCTCACTCACCATCATACCCTCACCCCCTCACCCCCTCACCCTCACAACCCTCTCACCCTCACTCACCCCCTCACAACCCCACACACCCTCACATTCACACCCCCTCACCCTTACCCTCACATCCCCTCACCCTCACACCCCTTCACACACCCTCACCCTCACACACCATCTTACCCTCACACCCCCTCTCACCCTCACACCCCCTCATCCTCACACCCTCACCCTCACACACACTCACCCTCACACCCCCTCACACTCACACACACCCTCAAACACCCTCTCACCCTCACACACCCTCACACACCCTCACCCCCACACCCCCTCAACCTCACCCGCCACCCTCCCTCGCCCTCACACCCCCTTACCCTCACACCCCTAACCCTCACACCCCCTTACACTCACACCCTCACCCTCATACACCCTCACCCTCACACACACTCACACACTGTCACTCACCCTGACCCACCCTCACACACCCTCATTCACCCTCATACCCTCACCCCCACACCCTCTCAATGCTCTCACCTTCACTCCCCTCCCCCGCTCAAACACCTACACCCCTCACCCTCACACTCTCACCTTCACACACCTCCTCACCCCCGCACACCCTCAAACACCCTCACACCCTCTCACCCTCACACACCTTCACTCACCCTCACCCTTCCCTCACACACCCTGACTCACCCTGACTCAGCCTCACACCCTCACACCTCACCCTCACAACCCTCTCACCCTCACCCCCTCACCCCCACACACCCTCACCCTCACACCCCTCCTCACCCTGACACCCCCTCAATCTCACACCCCCTCACCCTCACCCTCACACACCCTCACCCTCACACATCCTCTTACCCTCACACACCCTCTCACCCTCTCCCTAACATCCCCTCACCCTCACATCCCCTCACCCTCCCTCACATCCTCACCCTCATACCCCCTCACTCTCACACCCTCTCACACACCCTCACCCTCACACACCCTCTCAGCCTCACACCCCCTCACCCTCACACCCCCTCACCCTCACACCCCCACACCCTCACACTCAAACATCCTCACTCACCCTCTCACCCTCACACACCCTCTCACCCTCACACACCTTCTCACCCTCACACTCCCTCATCCTCACCCTTACACACCCTCACCCTCACACATCCTCTTACCCTCACACACCCTCTCACCCTCACACACCCTCTCACCCTCACACCCCCATCACCCTAACATCCCCTCACCCTGACATCCCCTCACCCTCCCTCACATCCTCACCCTCATACCCCCTCACCCTCACACCCGCTCACACCCCCTCACCCTCACACCCCCTCACCCTCACACACCCGCACCCCAGTCACCCTCACCCTCACCCTCCCTCCCCCTCACACCTCCTCACCCTCACACACCCTCTCACCCTCACTCACCCTCTCACCCTCACTCACCCTCATACACCCTCACACACCCTCTCACCCTCACACCCCCTCACCCTCACACACCCTCACCCTCACACCCCCAGACCCTCACCCTCAAACACCCTCACTCACCCTCTCACCCTCACACATCCTCTCACCCTCACACACCCTCATACCCCCTCACCCCCTCACACCGCTCACACCCTCACCCTCACACACCCTCACACTCCCTCTCACCCTCACACCCCCTCACCCATCCTCACCCTCACATACCCTCACCCTCACACACCCTTACCCTCACACCCCCTCTCCCTCACACACCCTCACCCCTGTCACCCTCACCCTCCCTTACCCTCACACCTCCTCACCCTCACACCCCCTCCCCCTCACACCCTCCCCCTCACACCCCCTCCCCCTCACACCCTCACCCTTACACCCTCACACCCCCTCACCCTCAGAACCCCACACCCTCACCCTCACAACCCCACCCCCTCACCCTAACCCTCACCCCCCTAACCCTCACCCCCACACCATCGTACCCCTCACCCTCACACCCCCTCACCCTCACACACCCTCACCCTCACTCCCCGTCACCCTCACACCCCCTCACCCTCACACCCCTTACACCCTCACACTCCCTCACCTTCACACCCCCTCACCCTCACACCCCCTCACCCTCAAAGCCCCTCACACACCCTCACCCTCACACACTCTCACCCTCACGCACCCTCACCCTCACATATCCGCACACCCTCACACACCCTCACTCACCCTCACTTACCCTCACACCCCTCACCCTCTCACCCTCACATCCCCTCACTCACCCTCACACCCCCTCACCCTCACCCCCCTCACCCTCACATATCCTCACACCACCTCACCCCCTCTCACCCTCACACCCCCTCACTCACCCTCACACCCTCACCCTCACACAACCTCACCTCCTCACCTGCACACCCCCTCACTCTCACACCCTCACCCTCACACCCCCTCACCCTCACACCCTCTCACCCTCACACACCATCACCATCACACCCCTCCACCCTCACTTACCTTCACACACACTCACACACCCTCACCAGCACAGCATAACAAAACATAGCATAGCGTAACAAAACACAGCCTAGCATAGCATCATAAAAAGCATAGGATAGCAAAACATAACATAGCATAACAGAACACATCATAGGATAGCAAAACAAAACATAGCATAACAAAACATAGCATAGCAAAACACAACAAAACATAGCATAGTATAACAAAACATAGCATAGCATAACAAAACACAACAAAACATAGCAGAACAAAACATAGCAGTACACATCAAAACATACCATATCATATCAAAACACCACAAAACATAGCATACATAACAAAACATAGCATTGCAAAGCATAGCAAAACATAGCATAGCATAACAAAACGCAACGAAACATAGCATAGCATAACAAAACACAACATAGCATAATATAACAAAACAAAGCTTAGTATAGCATAACAAAACATAGCATAACAAAGCATAGCATAGCATAACAAAACATAGCATAGCAAAACAAAGTATAGTATAATAAAACACAACAAAACATAGCATAACATAACAAAACAGCATAGCATAACAAAACATAACAAAACACAACAAAGCATAGCATAGCATAACAAAAGAAAGCAGAGGATAGCAAAACTAAACATAGCATAGCATAACAAAACAAAGCATAGGATAGCAAAACTAAACATAGCATAGCATAACAAAACAAAGCATAGGATAGCAAAACAAAACATAGCATAGCATAACAAAACATAGCATAACATAACAAAACATAGCATAACAAAACACAACACATAGCATACCAAAACATAGCAAAACACAAAAAAACATCGCATAGCTTAACAAAACACAACAAAACATAACATAGCAAAACAAAACATATAATAGCATAGCAAAACATAGCTTACCAAACACAAACAAACATAGCATAGCATAGTATAATGAAACATAGCATAGCAAAACAAAGCATAGCGTAATAAAACACAACAAAACATAGCATAGCATAACAAAACATAGCATAGCATAACAAAGCATTGCATAGCAAAACATAGCAAAGCATAACAGAACATAGCATAGCATAAAAAAACACGGCATAGCATAGCATAACAAATCAAAGCATAGGATAGCAAAACAAAGCATAGCATAACAAAACAAAAAATTGGATAGCAAAACAAAACATAGCATACAGCATCACTCCGCACCACCACAGAATCACTCAGAGGCACCACAACATCACTATGCGCTACTACGGCATCACTGAACGCCACAGCATCACTCGTTCGCCATCACAACATCACTTAGCACCACCACAGCATCAATCTGTGCAACCAATTAACAACACCTGGTTCAAATATGCTCGCTCAATGTTTCAAGCTTTATTACAATTGTAACAAAAAGATGTTAATATTTCACTTCTATTCTTGGATTTTCATCACAATAAAATGCACTGAACATAATCTTCACAAAAGTTATTTACAAAACTTTAAGCTATTGCCATTATAAGTTACAATAATTTTCATTTGAATATTAATTATTGAAAAAAAATTAAAAGCCATTGTTATTTGTAATATCAATACATGTAAGTAACATAAATACAACACATATTGCATTACAAATGCTATAGGTGTCACATTTGCGAAAGTTATAACTATTGGCATTGTAAATGACAAAGCTATTAATTTAGCTATTTTCAAAAACAAAATATAAATTAAAAAAAAATCATTTGCAATACCAATAGCTCAAACTTTTCTAATGCGAGACCTATTGCATTGCAAATGCTTGTTCTATTTGATAGGTCAACAAGCCCAGCCTTAATGTCAACACATATTAGATATCTCTAGATGGTAAATAGTGTTTGAACAGAACACAAATAATCCATCTTCTTTTCCCCACAGCCTGTACGTTTTTCTCCTATACCTTACCAATACCCAAGTTCATAACACAGGTGTACAGCCTGACAACCCTCAAACACAAGACTCACATGAACAGACAGAAGGAAGAACAGAGTTTAATAACAACAATACCAGCCCAACAGTGCAGCAGCAAACACAACTTACCAGAAAACAAAATAGCTAAGCAAAAACTAGAGATGCCTGTAAAATTTTGAGGACAATAAATCAACAAAAGTAGTTTTCACTTCAGAACATCAACTCTGAACCACTAAGGAAATGTTTGACAATGAAAGAATTCCATAAATTAGGTATGTCGTAATATGTACAGACTTCAGCCCCTAACAATTAAAACTCTTCAAGCTCAATTACCACCTTTATAGATGTTTTGAAAATACACAAGCAAACACAACCAATCACAAAAAAATTAAACATGCAAACATAAATAATATACTTTTTTGAAAAGAGAAATCATCTAAACTGGTGCTTAGTGAACAAAATTCTATGGGTACTTAGTTTAAAGCTAAAAAAGAAGAGGATCGGAGAGACATCTATGATTGTCATAGGAATTATTATAGATAACAATCAAACTACATACTCAAGAGGTGCGTGTTTGAGTGTATGTGTTTGTGTACCTAGATAATTCATATTGTTTACTGAGAAATAGATGCCTGGAAAGTCATGTGTATTACATTGAAATAAATTGAGTGCAATGCTACTATGAAAAGTAAACCTGCATATTTTTCATACAGATTAATATAATTTATAGAAATACTCATTAGCATACCTCATAAGTAAAACATGTTCCTCTATATTATTAAAGAAATGTAACAGCAGGGTTTCTTTAATCCTAAACCCACAATTTTAACCCTCTTCACCATAACCTTAAAAAGATTCCTGAAATACTTAACTCATACCCATAAGCCCTATACTGATGAACGAAGCAGATTTTCCCCAGATATCCTTAAGCACTGCTTGGCGTTAGTCGCCTCTAGTTCAATCGTAGTTATCAAATAAAGAGGCGGGTGCTGGAAATTGGAAAGCAGGAAACGGATTTATTCTTCGAAGGAAAGCGCGTCAGGTCAGACAAGCAGGGTGTCGTTTCGAGGTGCTCTAACTGCATCTCTGTGGCCTGGCCTTTTATACAGGTTTGTAACGTTTTATTGCTATGTAACACATTCATGGCATTACTTTGATGCATTGTAAACCATCTTTGGAATCCCCGCTTCAGGTCCGTTCCCACACATATCGACAGTACTGTACCCCCACCCCCTTTCTCAGTAGGTGATTGCTATCGCGCAGCTGGGCATTCTGGCAGGAGCTGAAATACGCGCTATCGGTCGGATCTCATGGGGTTGTGGCATTGATTAATTCCGGCTCCTTTGATGAGAGGCGGAATCCTACTGTATGGGGCAATAAACTGTATGGTTATGGCCTGGGATCGGATCAAGCAGCCAGTTGCAGGGGAGGAGATTATCGAAGGTCCTGTCCGTGTGAAAGGGATGAAAGGGTATGTGGGCATGGCACGGGAAGTGGCTCCGGGACAGGGTCGCGCTGAGGATGTTTTATGATTCTAGCATGTGCGCTTGGGGGCTGCCAGCGCGTGGGGGATGATTGCGGGGTCGGGGAGAAGCGCAGGCAATCGGCAATGTTACAAACTGGCCACAGTGTCTAAAATGGCTGCCGCTTACGCGCTCGCAAAGGCCTAAGTGGGACAAGATGGCGCCGGTAATGTTCACATCGTATTCTAATATTTAACAATACCTTATACTCAATGTGTTAATCTCTATTCCCCTAATCCATTAACCCTACACCTAAATGTGTCAATCCTATTACCGTATGTCCCACAATGTTAAACCCTAGCACCTATAACCGTCATAACCCTCACTCCTAACCTTTTCACTCCTTAACATTATACCCAAAACCCTTAACACTTAAATCTGTACCTCATAATCTTAACTATTATACCCTAAACCTCTAACCTAAAACCATATTACCTCACATATATTTCCCTAATGCATAAACACTAGTCCCTGAACTTTAACGTAAAGTTTCATCATTTGTCCCCAGTATGTGTGTGTGTTTATGTAAGTGCACATGGATTCTGAAAATACACAGGCCTTTGGAGGTAGCACAATGTCTATATTCTATTTAAGTTTAATATTAACATAATGTTTTAGATTCAAAACATCACAGATATCCCATCCATCAAATTCCAAGTGTATTATAATCTAAAGCACTTGTAACATAGGGGAAGAAGTATCTGTCACATTTTGACTGAGTATCCCATCCACAAACTTCTAAATAAGACCCTCAGTCAAGCATTCTAACACATAAATGACCTTACCAGTTGTAGTAGTATTCAAGCTCACTAATAAATATCAGTGTTTAAAGAAATTGCAGCTCTCACAAGCTAACACAGCTCCAACCGCCTCCTTCCAAGTCTCCAAGGAAAGTGACCATGGCGCCAGAGATCTAGAACTCTCAGCCTCAGTTTCCTAGGCAGCACTAATGGAGCCCTTATGACACTATCAGCAACCATCTGTTTGTTATGTTTCTATTTCTGCTCCTTGGCAATGTCTGATGATGTCACACACACAGAATCTGGAGAGGTTGGAAGATGAGTTGAGAATCCTTGTGTGTGGGAAATTCCAACAAACAAAAGAAGCAGGATTATCCTTAAGTAAAATGCAGAAAAGGTCATCATTCCTCAATATGGGAATGCCCACAAGCTTTCGAATTCAAGTAAAGCTTTGTTCCAGTGGCACAGTGTCACTGAAACCATGTCTGGACATACACTGTGTTACAGGAACAAAGCTATACCTATTTTATGAGCTCTAACCAGGGCAAAACCAGTCCTGGGTTGCTTGGTTCCGATAAGGGAGAACTTAGCCTGTTCTCATTGGAGCAGAGTCAAGAGTGATTTGCGTATGGATGGATCCAAACTGAAGTGGCATGGTATGGAAAATAATTTTGGATTGGGATGCGGCCCGAGTAATTACCAATGAATGATATTAATTCAAACATTCCATGCATCACTTTTCTGTACACTTTAATTAAAAAGCAGACATTGTTTATTTACCATGTACATCATTGGAAGGGTTTCCTAATTTCGGTTATATTTGTCGTCAATTCTTGTGGAGTATTGCTAATTTTTCTTTACATTTTTTAAACCATTTGGAAACCAGTGGCTATCAATTTGCACACTTTGTGCATGTTGTAATAATTTTTGGCCACTATTTTCTGGTGCTTACAGGGAATGCTGCTTTTATTATGAAGTTTTTTTGATACCAACATTGTTTGATATATCTTTGCTTTATTTCCTGGATAATGCCTCTGCACTAACCCTGTGCGGAATTTGCGGTGTTGCACTACACGGCACAATGCGAACTGCAAACAAATCTCAGCCGCATTTCGCAGAGCAACGCGAGAGGGGGAGTATGATAGTAAAAGGCCGTTTGCAGTGATTGCACAGTGCCGGATGCTTGTCCGCACTGTGCAATCATTGTAAATGGCACCATGCACAGTGCAAGCGGTCCCTGCATTCCTTTTGTGCCGCTCAAGTAGATTTTGACTCGAGCACCAGCTTTCTCAACGTGAACGGGCAGTTTCTCAACGCGAGCTGTCATAAGTATTTGCGACCACTTGCATGAGAAACCTGATGCCCCCTGCATTGAGAAATCTCGCCAGAATGTTGATTTTCCAAGCTCGTGCTCGCCAACTTAATGTTGACGATCGCGAACTAGGTAAAAAACTCCGCTACGGAACGCGAAGTGGAGTTTTTCGGAACTCAGTGATCTCCACTTAACGCAGAGTGCAGGAAACTCCGCAAACTCCGTGAGCGGAGCGAAGTTCACCACCCAGGGTTACTCTGCACTCACTAGCGGGTGCACCGTCGTGTGTGGGCAGGCCAGCATATATTAAAAGGCTCAAATTTCAAATAGACCTGTACTCATGGGAGTGTTTAATCCTCTTACGTATTTATCTGCACTTTACACAACAAACGCTTTTTGGCAGTCCATTTTCATCAATAATGAAGGCGAACCTCCAAAATACTTTTGTTGCGTAAAGAGCCAATAAATCTGGAAGGGGGGCGTGGCTTGAGGCGTCAAGATGGCGGTCGCACTCTAAGAGTGCTCCGGACCCCCTCCGTCATCCGCCTCATCTTAGCCCACTGCTGGCGACCATTGGTGCCCCAGAGTCCTGGGAACGATTCCCGCACCCGACCTGCAGCGCTCTGACCCCTCCCGGGGCCGATCTGATGCCTGTGATCTCCTGCGGGCTCTCGGCTCCTAACGGCCTCTTCTACGCTAAGATGGCGGCCCTGTAGCTCCCGCCTGGCTGCTCGATCCCGCCCGGCTTACCTGCACTCTGCCGCGGGCGCCGACCTATCCTTGTGGTGTGCGGCCGAGCAGTGGCTGGAGACTGAGGGGTGCCCTCCCGCCCTGGAGCCTGTGGAGTTGCTGGATCGGCTCCGGAGCGAGTGGCGGGACTCGTCAACAGAGTGCGCCTGGAACCCCGGGTGGGGGAGGAGTGGCGTCGCCTCTGTGCTCACCGGCGGCTGAGGAGTAGACCTGGCATCCTGCTGCGGGATCGGATTGTGGCCTGTCCCTCTGCGCGGATCCAGCGAGGAGGCGGTGGAGGTGCTGGCAGCTGGCACGCTGGAGGAGGTGAGGAGGCGGGGGAACGCCCTGTGGGCCTCCCCCCCGCGCCCTTCGGCAGCTGTGTCGAGCCGCGCTGCTTCGAGCTCCGGTGCATGAGGCTGTGGTGGACGAGGTGTGGTGGTGCTGGGGGCTGAACGGGCTGCCACTGACGTCCGAAGTCGCTGTACTGCTGGTGCGAGCCCCATTGCGCCCTTGGGGCGGTCCCCTGTCGGGCGCCCCTCCATCCCCTGCTGTGGTGATGTTGGAGGGCCGGTCGGGCCGCTTCTAGAGTTGCCTTGCTGCTGGTGTGGGCCCACTGCGCCCTTGTGGTAGTCCCCGACTGGAGCGCCCTCCCCCAATCAGCCTGCCTTGGATCCGCGGCCGTCCTGCAAGGTGAAGGGGGTGGAGGAGAGGGGCGACGGAGGGGCTGTCAGCGGAGTATGTGGACGTTCTTCCACTGCGCTGGAGTTGTGGGGCGGCGGATGATGAGACCTGCATTGAAGGAGGCTGCCTGTGTACAGCGAGGTCCTGGGGTGGGGGAGTGCCCGACTCTGAGGGCCCGCTGGGTCTCCTGGCCGGCCTCGACCTACGGGCTGATGGGTCCCCCCCCCCCGCCTTCTTGCTGCCTGTGTGTTGAGAGGAGCGCCCTGGCTTGGTGGGAGGCAGATCGGCCACTGAGTCGGATGGCACGCGTGGGTGCCTGAACTCCTTTCGCCTGGAGACTCTGGCTCTTTTAGCCGGTGAGGGGCCCCTGAGGCCCTGGGCCTGCTGGAGTCACTTGGGGAGCTGACGACACCTGGCACGGTATATTATCCTCGTGACGGCCACCTTTTTTTTTTTTTTGCAGAGTTTTATACAGCGCGAACTAGACCCGAACCGAATCAGGTATCAGAGCGCTTTACATATTTTTCCAATTACGTTACATTTTTCCAGTTACTTTCATTTTAGGCATGGGGAGATTAAGTGATTTGCCCAGAATCACAGGAGGTTTTGGCGTCGTTACCAAGACTCGAACCCAGATCCCCAGGTCCGAGGTCGAGCGCCCTAGCCGTTAGGCCAACTCCTCTCCCCATCCTTTATCCTTAACTCCCTCCGCCTTCCTTTATCCGTGGAGTGGGAGGGAGATCGACCGTCACACCTGGCAGTGGGACCACAGCTGGAGCGCGGCTGTGTGCCCCCCTCCGCCCCGGGCCGACCGCCCACACTTGAACCTCCGGGAGCATGGGCAAAAACCGCACCTCTCAGGTCCCTGGGCCCTCCACTCAAACTACAATGGACCAGTTCACCAAGTCTGATCGGGACCCGGCGGATAGGTCGGCAGAGGTGCCTGAAGCAGCAGGGGGAGACCTTTCCGCTATCCTACAGGCGATCAGTGCATCACAGGCGTCGGTGGAGGCCAAGATCGGGGAAGTGCGGGTGATCCGGCAGGACCTCCGTAATGCCACGGCCCGGATTACTGAAGCAGAGTCCCGCATTTCCACAGTGGAGTATGACGTGGGCGCTCTTAAATCCCAGGTGACGCGTCTACAGGTACAGACTGCGGAGTTACACCGTAGGGCAGAGGACGTGGAAAATAGAAATACATGTAAGTAACATAAATACAACACATATTGCATTACAAATGCTATAGGTGTCTGTAGGAAATGGGACCCCCGGCCGGCCAGGGCTTGCGCCACAGCCAGTCAGAGACCGCCACTCCTATTTAAAGTCGACCCCTGCTCGCCCTCTAGGTAACGCGGCGCGGGCAGTCAGGCCTATCTCGGAGGACATGTGTGAAGCATTTGCGCACGCACCCACCAACAGCAACATCCCAGGCCTCCCACAAAAGGAACTCCACACGAAGTATATATGAAAATAGTCTTTGTATTAGACAGGACACATAGGAACATACACTTTACAAGGTGCTCCAGGCACGGCAGGGGTTACCAGGGAAAAGGTACAGGGCAGGGCCAAGGGACCACTGCCAGTGGTACACATCTGATGGAACTGGCATTTAGAACATATAACACTGGGAGCTTCCTCGGACTAGGACTAGAACACATAATTACCAGGAGCTTAGCATTAGAATACGTCACGCCCCGGGGTCTCATAGGACTAGCACTAGAACTCACTCTAACCAGCATGGACATACATGAGGCAAGGTACATAACACAACAGAGGCCCCCATCAGCAGGGCAACACATAATAATTCTCAGCATCACATGGATATTAGGCAGTAGCACCCCCTAGGCCAGATGACCGTCCTGGGGAAGGGGCGCCATAGAGTCTCGGTGTCCAAAGTGGCCTGAAAGGGCCCGGGCAGACCTAAACGTGGCAGCGGCCCACGAAGTGCTGGGCCGCTGAGGGACTTGGGTGGAGCCCTGCAGGCTCAGGGGGACAGGAGGGCGATGGTGGAGCCTCTCGGGGCTCAGGGAAACATGGTGGGGCCTCTCAGGGCCCAGGCAGGGCCGGGGCACGTTGGAGCCTCCTCGGGGCTCAGGGGCAAATGGGCCCGGGGTGGAGCCTCCTCGGGGCCCAGGGAATTTAGATGGAGCCTCTCGGGGCTCCTGGGAAGATAGTGCAGGTGGAGCCTCTCGGGGCTCAGGGGACGAGGGATGGCCAGGCGGGATCCCCCTCGGGGGACCCAGCATCAATAGGGGCCGTGATGGAGCCTCGCGGGCTCAGGAAGGAAGTTGAGGGCAGGTGGGGTCCCCCTCGGGGGACCCGGCATCACTGGGGGCCCCCCGCGGGCCTCCGTGCACACGCGTGCTCGCGCTGGAGGGGAGGGGCGAGCACCGGCAATGTGCTCCGACGCCCCGCCTCCCCTCCTGCAGCACTCACCGGTCGGCGGCCAGACGCGCTGGTCTCTCCTCGCTCTCCGGGGCTCCCGTTCGCTCCTGGGGGCCCCGGGGGGGGAACGGCACTTCTGTTGGGGGGACGCAGGGGCGCGGAGTTGGCTCCCGCTGCCCCCTGCATGGCTCGGCTCTCTCTTCTGTGTGTGCAGCTCCCCGGGCCGCCGGCCAATCAGAGCGCGGCCCGGGGGAAACGTCATCGGGCCAGCCGCCTATCAGAGCGCGGCCCGGGGGCGGGCTTCACGCGGGGTCCCGGGCTGCGGCGGTGAATACAGGGGAAATTGACGAGGGCCCGGCTCCCTCGATAAGGCAGCCAGGGAGGGGATAACGCGAGGTAGGCACTCGCTGGGGTTGTAGAGCCTCGGTAGCACGAGGCAGCCGCCGGGGGGGCACCGGTCTTGTTGGGTATAGCGCTCCCAGCGCGAGGGCATGAATGAAGCGCCCCAAGGCGCAAGAGAGTGCTCCCGAGCGCTAGGAGCATAGATGAAGCGCCCCCGGGCGCTAGGACCGCAGGGAAGCGCTCCCACGGGCTAGGGCATGGAAAGCAGAAGCCATAGGAAGTTCAGGGAGTCCGTAGTCCAGGAGCAGAGCAGGGCCCAGGGGGGCACGCCCTTCCCTGAGCCCAAGCAGCAGCACGACCCAGGCAGGGTCCCAAGCAGGAAGGAGAAGAGAGAGAGAAAAGGGCCCACCCTCCTTTTATACAGGAGCTCCCTTTGTCTCCAAAAGGGGCAGGCAGGGAGAGAACCAGCTGGAACTGGTTATAAGGAATTTCTTGGTGCTGGCCAGGCCAGGGACCCTGGACGCACCCCCGGGGGGTGGGGCCAGCCTGGTGGGGGAAGGCCCAGCCGGCTTCAGCCAATCACGCGCCAGCACACCTACTGCACACACACACCAAGGTCTAGAAGGGGCCCTTCCCTTCTAGCCACACGCATGCCGCATATGTCATCTTGTAGCATTCAACCTCACGAGCGCACACATACCAAACACGGCCCGGCACGTCCCACGCATCAGGAACTGCCAGAGCCACATACATCCCCCATGCATTCCTATGGGAGGCAGGTCTCTCTCACCACACACACACTCAGGAGGGGAATCACCATCCCCCGGACACATATAATAAGCACAAAACTTCAGGGGTGGACCTGCCAGACGGGCCAAGTCCAACACATGCCCCTCCCAGCCCAAACGCAGGGCAGACCAATCACTACCGTGATGGACTTCCCTGCGGCAGGGCGATAGGGCGTGGACGCGGCCCGCACTGCCGGACCAATAGACATACCCAGATTAAAAATAATAAAAGTTAAAACAAAAAAAACAAAAACAACAAAAAAATAAAGAAATGAAGACATAGGCCCAACCAGGCTACCCGCCTGGTACTCCTTAGTTGCCCATGACTAGGACCAGGCCCTAAGCCATCCAGATACCACTGGTCCCTGCTAATCCGAAGTGGGGGGCGGTACCCCTGGCCCACAATAGCCATTCTCCACTCCCTTTCTCAGTGTAGTCACGACTACCACTGTTCCTTCCGCCTAGGGTCCGCACCTCAGGCTTGGCAGAGGTCACGGGTAAGAGTGCCCCACCCTACCTCTACTTCTGAGGTTCCGCGTTCTCCCAGGAGAAACACCCCCAGAACACACTTTCCTACCAGTCTTGGAACTTCCTCCCTCCACTGGTCTTCCACCTGGGAACTAACTTCACCGGATCATCTTGAAGACAAAACCGGCCAGGACACTGGCTACAGTCGCCCCGACGTCCAGATCCGGAAACACCGACTACTGGCTCCCCAACCGCGGGCAGTACCCTACCGGCCAGATGCCTGGCGCACCAGGACTTTTTACAAGAAAAAAAATGGAATCTAACACTTCCTCTCCTCCCTCCGCAGGCAGGAGTTCCCTCTTGTACTAGGATGAGCCGCGGCAGCGCCAGCAGGTCTCAGTGTTCAGCTCTCCCCAAGGCAAGCCGCGGCAGCGCCAGCAGGTCTTCCTTGTCCGGGATACAACTCAACATAAATTCAGCCAGGGCGACACCTGACACCTAGAACACAACAAGATGAGCCGCGGCAGCGCCAGCAGGTCTCAGCACAACGCAACATAAATTCAGCCAGGGCGACACCTGACACCTAGAACACTACAAGATGAGCCGCGGCAGCGCCAGCAGGTCTCAGTACAACGCAACATAAATTCAGCCAGGGCGACACCTGACACCTAGAACACAACAAGATGAGCCGCGGCAGCGCCAGCAGGTCTCAGCACAACGCAACATAAATTCAGCCAGGGCGACACCTGACACCTAGAACACTACACGATGAGCCGCGGCAGCGCCAGCAGGTCTCAGTACAACGCAACCTAAATTCAGCCAGGGCGACACCTGACACCTAGAACACTACAAGATGAGCCGCGGCAGCGCCAGCAGGTCTCAGTACAACTCAACCTAAATTCAGCCAGCGGGGTAAGGAAGGACAGGATTATCGTTGATTCAGCAAGCTCCCCATCCCAGAGAACTTACACCCCCTTACTCAGCACACCTCAACATTCATCCACCCATTGTCCCTTAGACTGGTAAGACAGTTTCCTACCACCCAGATTCCTCAACCTGACCCTTGTGGCACAGGTACCATTACTCTAGGGGAGGGACAAGGACCATACACATTTGAACACAACTACGCAGACACCACTGGATCCCCCCCTTCTGGTGAATCCAGAAAACCATCTTGTACTAGGGAGATGATTTACCCTCCCAAGCTAGGGGCAACTAACTAACAGGGTACACGCACACTTTTTCCACAGAACAGACATTTCCATTGATCATAACACATTTCCATAGAGCAGACATTTTTAGCAACCTGACCTGACCCCATGTGGCGCAGGTATCATTACTCCAGGGAAGGAACAGGGACAATACACATTGAACACAATTACGCCGCCACCACTGGATCCCACCCTTCTGGTGAATCCAGAAAACACATTGCACTAGGGGGTTGATCTACCCTCCCGGGCTAGGGTCACCTAACCAGAACACATTTTTCACAGAACGGACATTTAAGTAACCTCCTAAAACAATAATCTCCTTTCTTTGCGACCAGTTACAATACAGAGTTTTTGTAGGGAGGCCAGTTATCGTTGTGGTACTGCGCAAACACAAGTCCGGATCCCACCGCTAGCCACCAGTGTAGGCAATGGGACCCCCGGCCGGCCAGGGCTTGCGCCACAGCCAGTCAGAGACCGCCACTCCTATTTAAAGTCGACCCCTGCTCGCCCTCTAGGTAACGCGGCGCGGGCAGTCAGGCCTATCTCGGAGGACATGTGTGAAGCATTTGCGCACGCACCCACCAACAGCAACATCCCAGGCCTCCCACAAAAGGAACTCCACACGAAGTATATATGAAAATAGTCTTTGTATTAGACAGGACACATAGGAACATACACTTTACAAGGTGCTCCAGGCACGGCAGGGGTTACCAGGGAAAAGGTACAGGGCAGGGCCAAGGGACCACTGCCAGTGGTACACATCTGATGGAACTGGCATTTAGAACATATAACACTGGGAGCTTCCTCGGACTAGGACTAGAACACATAATTACCAGGAGCTTAGCATTAGAATACGTCACGCCCCGGGGTCTCATAGGACTAGCACTAGAACTCACTCTAACCAGCATGGACATACATGAGGCAAGGTACATAACACAACAGAGGCCCCCATCAGCAGGGCAACACATAATAATTCTCAGCATCACATGGATATTAGGCAGTAGCACCCCCTAGGCCAGATGACCGTCCTGGGGAAGGGGCGCCATAGAGTCTCGGTGTCCAAAGTGGCCTGAAAGGGCCCGGGCAGACCTAAACGTGGCAGCGGCCCACGAAGTGCTGGGCCGCTGAGGGACTTGGGTGGAGCCCTGCAGGCTCAGGGGGACAGGAGGGCGATGGTGGAGCCTCTCGGGGCTCAGGGAAACATGGTGGGGCCTCTCAGGGCCCAGGCAGGGCCGGGGCACGTTGGAGCCTCCTCGGGGCTCAGGGGCAAATGGGCCCGGGGTGGAGCCTCCTCGGGGCCCAGGGAATTTAGATGGAGCCTCTCGGGGCTCCTGGGAAGATAGTGCAGGTGGAGCCTCTCGGGGCTCAGGGGACGAGGGATGGCCAGGCGGGATCCCCCTCGGGGGACCCAGCATCAATAGGGGCCGTGATGGAGCCTCGCGGGCTCAGGAAGGAAGTTGAGGGCAGGTGGGGTCCCCCTCGGGGGACCCGGCATCACTGGGGGCCCCCCGCGGGCCTCCGTGCACACGCGTGCTCGCGCTGGAGGGGAGGGGCGAGCACCGGCAATGTGCTCCGACGCCCCGCCTCCCCTCCTGCAGCACTCACCGGTCGGCGGCCAGACGCGCTGGTCTCTCCTCGCTCTCCGGGGCTCCCGTTCGCTCCTGGGGGCCCCGGGGGGGGAACGGCACTTCTGTTGGGGGGACGCAGGGGCGCGGAGTTGGCTCCCGCTGCCCCCTGCATGGCTCGGCTCTCTCTTCTGTGTGTGCAGCTCCCCGGGCCGCCGGCCAATCAGAGCGCGGCCCGGGGGAAACGTCATCGGGCCAGCCGCCTATCAGAGCGCGGCCCGGGGGCGGGCTTCATGCGGGGTCCCGGGCTGCGGCGGTGAATACAGGGGAAATTGACGAGGGCCCGGCTCCCTCGATAAGGCAGCCAGGGAGGGGATAACGCGAGGTAGGCACTCGCTGGGGTTGTAGAGCCTCGGTAGCACGAGGCAGCCGCCGGGGGGGCACCGGTCTTGTTGGGTATAGCGCTCCCAGCGCGAGGGCATGAATGAAGCGCCCCAAGGTGCAAGAGAGTGCTCCCGAGCGCTAGGAGCATAGATGAAGCGCCCCCGGGCGCTAGGACCGCAGGGAAGCGCTCCCACGGGCTAGGGCATGGAAAGCAGAAGCCATAGGAAGTTCAGGGAGTCCGTAGTCCAGGAGCAGAGCAGGGCCCAGGGGGGCACGCCCTTCCCTGAGCCCAAGCAGCAGCACGACCCAGGCAGGGTCCCAAGCAGGAAGGAGAAGAGAGAGAGAAAAGGGCCCACCCTCCTTTTATACAGGAGCTCCCTTTGTCTCCAAAAGGGGCAGGCAGGGAGAGAACCAGCTGGAACTGGTTATAAGGAATTTCTTGGTGCTGGCCAGGCCAGGGACACTGGACGCACCCCCGGGGGGTGGGGCCAGCCTGGTGGGGGAAGGCCCAGCCGGCTTCAGCCAATCACGCGCCAGCACACCTACTGCACACACACACCAAGGTCTAGAAGGGGCCCTTCCCTTCTAGCCACACGCATGCCGCATATGTCATCTTGTAGCATTCAACCTCACGAGCGCACACATACCAAACACGGCCCGGCACGCCCCACGCATCAGGAACTGCCAGAGCCACATACATCCCCCATGCATTCCTATGGGAGGCAGGTCTCTCTCACCACACACACACTCAGGAGGGGAATCACCATCCCCCGGACACATATAATAAGCACAAAACTTCAGGGGTGGACCTGCCAGACGGGCCAAGTCCAACACATGCCCCTCCCAGCCCAAACGCAGGGCAGACCAATCACTACCGTGATGGACTTCCCTGCGGCAGGGCGATAGGGCGTGGACGCGGCCCGCACTGCCGGACCAATAGACATACCCAGATTAAAAATAATAAAAGTTAAAACAAAAAAAACAAAAACAACAAAAAAATAAAGAAATGAAGACATAGGCCCAACCAGGCTACCCGCCTGGTACTCCTTAGTTGCCCATGACTAGGACCAGGCCCTAAGCCATCCAGATACCACTGGTCCCTGCTAATCCGAAGTGGGGGGCGGTACCCCTGGCCCACAATAGCCATTCTCCACTCCCTTTCTCAGTGTAGTCACGACTACCACTGTTCCTTCCGCCTAGGGTCCGCACCTCAGGCTTGGCAGAGGTCACGGGTAAGAGTGCCCCACCCTACCTCTACTTCTGAGGTTCCGCGTTCTCCCAGGAGAAACACCCCCAGAACACACTTTCCTACCAGTCTTGGAACTTCCTCCCTCCACTGGTCTTCCACCTGGGAACTAACTTCACCGGATCATCTTGAAGACAAAACCGGCCAGGACACTGGCTACAGTCGCCCCGACGTCCAGATCCGGAAACACCGACTACTGGCTCCCCAACCGCGGGCAGTACCCTACCGGCCAGATGCCTGGCGCACCAGGACTTTTTACAAGAAAAAAAATGGAATCTAACACTTCCTCTCCTCCCTCCGCAGGCAGGAGTTCCCTCTTGTACTAGGATGAGCCGCGGCAGCGCCAGCAGGTCTCAGTGTTCAGCTCTCCCCAAGGCAAGCCGCGGCAGCGCCAGCAGGTCTTCCTTGTCCGGGATACAACTCAACATAAATTCAGCCAGGGCGACACCTGACACCTAGAACACAACAAGATGAGCCGCGGCAGCGCCAGCAGGTCTCAGCACAACGCAACATAAATTCAGCCAGGGCGACACCTGACACCTAGAACACTACAAGATGAGCCGCGGCAGCGCCAGCAGGTCTCAGTACAACGCAACATAAATTCAGCCAGGGCGACACCTGACACCTAGAACACAACAAGATGAGCCGCGGCAGCGCCAGCAGGTCTCAGCACAACGCAACATAAATTCAGCCAGGGCGACACCTGACACCTAGAACACTACACGATGAGCCGCGGCAGCGCCAGCAGGTCTCAGTACAACGCAACCTAAATTCAGCCAGGGCGACACCTGACACCTAGAACACTACAAGATGAGCCGCGGCAGCGCCAGCAGGTCTCAGTACAACTCAACCTAAATTCAGCCAGCGGGGTAAGGAAGGACAGGATTATCGTTGATTCAGCAAGCTCCCCATCCCAGAGAACTTACACCCCCTTACTCAGCACACCTCAACATTCATCCACCCATTGTCCCTTAGACTGGTAAGACAGTTTCCTACCACCCAGATTCCTCAACCTGACCCTTGTGGCACAGGTACCATTACTCTAGGGGAGGGACAAGGACCATACACATTTGAACACAACTACGCAGACACCACTGGATCCCCCCCTTCTGGTGAATCCAGAAAACCATCTTGTACTAGGGAGATGATTTACCCTCCCAAGCTAGGGGCAACTAACTAACAGGGTACACGCACACTTTTTCCACAGAACAGACATTTCCATTGATCATAACACATTTCCATAGAGCAGACATTTTTAGCAACCTGACCTGACCCCATGTGGCGCAGGTATCATTACTCCAGGGAAGGAACAGGGACAATACACATTGAACACAATTACGCCGCCACCACTGGATCCCACCCTTCTGGTGAATCCAGAAAACACATTGCACTAGGGGGTTGATCTACCCTCCCGGGCTAGGGTCACCTAACCAGAACACATTTTTCACAGAACGGACATTTAAGTAACCTCCTAAAACAATAATCTCCTTTCTTTGCGACCAGTTACAATAGAGAGTTTTTGTAGGGAGGCCAGTTATCGTTGTGGTACTGCGCAAACACAAGTCCGGATCCCACCGCTAGCCACCAGTGTAGGCAATGGGACCCCCGGCCGGCCAGGGCTTGCGCCACAGCCAGTCAGAGACCGCCACTCCTATTTAAAGTCGACCCCTGCTCGCCCTCTAGGTAACGCGGCGCGGGCAGTCAGGCCTATCTCGGAGGACATGTGTGAAGCATTTGCGCACGCACCCACCAACAGCAACATCCCAGGCCTCCCACAAAAGGAACTCCACACGAAGTATATATGAAAATAGTCTTTGTATTAGACAGGACACATAGGAACATACACTTTACAAGGTGCTCCAGGCACGGCAGGGGTTACCAGGGAAAAGGTACAGGGCAGGGCCAAGGGACCACTGCCAGTGGTACACATCTGATGGAACTGGCATTTAGAACATATAACACTGGGAGCTTCCTCGGACTAGGACTAGAACACATAATTACCAGGAGCTTAGCATTAGAATACGTCACGCCCCGGGGTCTCATAGGACTAGCACTAGAACTCACTCTAACCAGCATGGACATACATGAGGCAAGGTACATAACACAACAGAGGCCCCCATCAGCAGGGCAACACATAATAATTCTCAGCATCACATGGATATTAGGCAGTAGCACCCCCTAGGCCAGATGACCGTCCTGGGGAAGGGGCGCCATAGAGTCTCGGTGTCCAAAGTGGCCTGAAAGGGCCCGGGCAGACCTAAACGTGGCAGCGGCCCACGAAGTGCTGGGCCGCTGAGGGACTTGGGTGGAGCCCTGCAGGCTCAGGGGGACAGGAGGGCGATGGTGGAGCCTCTCGGGGCTCAGGGAAACATGGTGGGGCCTCTCAGGGCCCAGGCAGGGCCGGGGCACGTTGGAGCCTCCTCGGGGCTCAGGGGCAAATGGGCCCGGGGTGGAGCCTCCTCGGGGCCCAGGGAATTTAGATGGAGCCTCTCGGGGCTCCTGGGAAGATAGTGCAGGTGGAGCCTCTCGGGGCTCAGGGGACGAGGGATGGCCAGGCGGGATCCCCCTCGGGGGACCCAGCATCAATAGGGGCCGTGATGGAGCCTCGCGGGCTCAGGAAGGAAGTTGAGGGCAGGTGGGGTCCCCCTCGGGGGACCCGGCATCACTGGGGGCCCCCCGCGGGCCTCCGTGCACACGCGTGCTCGCGCTGGAGGGGAGGGGCGAGCACCGGCAATGTGCTCCGACGCCCCGCCTCCCCTCCTGCAGCACTCACCGGTCGGCGGCCAGACGCGCTGGTCTCTCCTCGCTCTCCGGGGCTCCCGTTCGCTCCTGGGGGCCCCGGGGGGGGAACGGCACTTCTGTTGGGGGGACGCAGGGGCGCGGAGTTGGCTCCCGCTGCCCCCTGCATGGCTCGGCTCTCTCTTCTGTGTGTGCAGCTCCCCGGGCCGCCGGCCAATCAGAGCGCGGCCCGGGGGAAACGTCATCGGGCCAGCCGCCTATCAGAGCGCGGCCCGGGGGCGGGCTTCATGCGGGGTCCCGGGCTGCGGCGGTGAATACAGGGGAAATTGACGAGGGCCCGGCTCCCTCGATAAGGCAGCCAGGGAGGGGATAACGCGAGGTAGGCACTCGCTGGGGTTGTAGAGCCTCGGTAGCACGAGGCAGCCGCCGGGGGGGCACCGGTCTTGTTGGGTATAGCGCTCCCAGCGCGAGGGCATGAATGAAGCGCCCCAAGGTGCAAGAGAGTGCTCCCGAGCGCTAGGAGCATAGATGAAGCGCCCCCGGGCGCTAGGACCGCAGGGAAGCGCTCCCACGGGCTAGGGCATGGAAAGCAGAAGCCATAGGAAGTTCAGGGAGTCCGTAGTCCAGGAGCAGAGCAGGGCCCAGGGGGGCACGCCCTTCCCTGAGCCCAAGCAGCAGCACGACCCAGGCAGGGTCCCAAGCAGGAAGGAGAAGAGAGAGAGAAAAGGGCCCACCCTCCTTTTATACAGGAGCTCCCTTTGTCTCCAAAAGGGGCAGGCAGGGAGAGAACCAGCTGGAACTGGTTATAAGGAATTTCTTGGTGCTGGCCAGGCCAGGGACACTGGACGCACCCCCGGGGGGTGGGGCCAGCCTGGTGGGGGAAGGCCCAGCCGGCTTCAGCCAATCACGCGCCAGCACACCTACTGCACACACACACCAAGGTCTAGAAGGGGCCCTTCCCTTCTAGCCACACGCATGCCGCATATGTCATCTTGTAGCATTCAACCTCACGAGCGCACACATACCAAACACGGCCCGGCACGCCCCACGCATCAGGAACTGCCAGAGCCACATACATCCCCCATGCATTCCTATGGGAGGCAGGTCTCTCTCACCACACACACACTCAGGAGGGGAATCACCATCCCCCGGACACATATAATAAGCACAAAACTTCAGGGGTGGACCTGCCAGACGGGCCAAGTCCAACAGTGTCACATTTGCGAAAGTTATAACTATTGGCATTGTAAATGACAAAGCTATTAATTTAGCTATTTTCAAAAACAAAATATAAATTAAAAAAAATGTCATTTACAATACCAATAGCTCAAACTTTTCTAATGCGAGACCTATTGCATTGCAAATGCTTGTTCTATTTGATAGGTCAACAAGCCCAGCCTTAATGTCAACACATATTAGATATCTCTAGATGGTAAATAGTGTTTGAACAGAACACAAATAATCCTTCTTCTTTTCCCCACAGCCTGTACGTTTTTCTCCTATACCTTACCAATACCCAAGTTCATAACACAGGTGTACAGCCTGACAACCCTCAAACACAAGCCTCACATGAACAGACAGAAGGAAGAACAGAGTTTAATAACAACAATACCAGCCCAACAGTGCAGCAGCAAACACAACTTACCAGAAAACAAAATAGCTAAGCAAAAACTAGAGATGCCTGTAAACTTTTGAGGACAATAAATCAACAAAAGTAGTTTTCACTTCAGAACATCAACTCTGAACCACTAAGGACATGTTTGACAATGAAAGAATTCCATAAATTAGGTATGTCGTAATATGTACAGACTTCAGCTCCTAACAATTAAAACACTTCAAGCTCAATTACCACCTTTATAGATGTTTTGAAAATACACAAGCAAACACAACCAATCACAAAAAAATTAAACATGCAAACATAAATAATATACTTTTTTTGAAAAGAGAAATCATCTAAACTGGTGCTTAGTGAACAAAATTCTATGGGTACTTAGTTTAAAGCTAAAAAAGAAGAGGATCGGAGAGACATCTATGATTGTCATAGGAATTATTATAGATAACAATCAAACTACATACTCAAGAGGTGCGTGTTTGAGTGTATGTGTTTGTGTACCTAGATAATTCATATTGTTTACTGAGAAATAGATGCCTGGAAAGTCATGTGTATTACATTGAAATAAATTGAGTGCAATGTTACTATGAAAAGTAAACCTGCATATTTTTCATACAGATTAATATAATTTATAGAAATACTCATTAGCATACCTCATATGTAAAACAGGTTCCTCTATATTATTAAAGAAATGTAACAGCAGGGTTTCTTTAATCCTAAACCCACAATTTTAACCCTCTTCACCATAACCTTAAAAAGATTCCTGAAATACTTAACTCATACCCATAAGCCCTATACTGATGAATAAAGCAGATTTTCCCCAGATATCCTTAAGCACTGCTTGGCGTTAGTCGCCTCTAGTTCAATCGTAGTTATCAAACAAAGAGGCGGGTGCTGGAAATTGGAAAGCAGGAAACGGATTTATTCTTCGAAGGAAAGCGCGTCAGGTCAGACAAGCAGGGTGTCGTTTCGAGGTGCTCTAACTGCATCTCTGTGGCCTGGCCTTTTATACAGATTTGTAACGTTTTATTGCTATGTAACACATTCATGGCATTACTTTGATGCATTGTAAACCATCTTTGGAATCCCCGCTTCAGGTCCGTTCCCACACATATCGACAGTACTGTACCCCCACCCCGATCTCAGTAGGTGATTGCTATCGCGCAGCTGGGCATTCTGGCAGGAGCTGAAATACGCGCTATCGGTCGGATCTCATGGGGTTGTGGCATTGATTAATTCCGGCTCCTTTGATGAGAGGTGGAATCCTACTGTATGGGGCAATAAACTGTATCCGCAGGGGTTGGTTATGGCCTGGGATCGGATCAAGCAGCCAGGTGCAGGGGAGGAGATTATCGAAGGGCCTGTCCGTGCGCAAGGGATGAAAGGGTATGGGGCCATGGCACGGGAAGTGGCTCCGGGACAGGGTCGCGCTGAGGATGTTTTATGATTCTAGCATGTGCGCTTGGGGGCTGCCAGCGCGTGGGGGATGATTGCGGGGTCGGGGAGACGCGCAGGCGATCGGCAATGTTACAAACTGGCCACAGTGTCTAAAATGGCTGCCGCTTACGCGCTCGCAAAGGCCTAAGTGGGACAAGATGGCGCTGGTAATGTTCACATCGTAATCTAATATTTAACAATACCTTATACTCAATGTGTTAATCTCTATTCCCCTAATCCATTAACCCTACACCTAAATGTGTCAATCCTATTACCGTATGTCTCACAATGTTAAACCCTAGCACCTATAACCGTCATAACCCTCACTCCTAACCTTTTCACTCCTTAACATTATACCCAAAACCCTTAACACTTTGTACCTCATAATCTTAACTATTATACCCTAAACCTCTAACCTAAAACCACATTACCTCACATATATTTCCCTAATGCAGAAACACTAGTCCCTGAACTTTAACGTAAAGTTTCATCATTTGTCCCCAGTATGTGTGTGTGTTTATGTAAGTGCACATGGATTCTGAAAATACACAGGCCTTTGGAGGTAGCACAATGTCTATATTCTATTTAAGTTTAATATTAACATAATGTTTTAGATTCAAAACATCACAGATATCCCATCCATCAAATTCCAAGTGTATTATAATCTAAAGCACTTGTAACATAGGGAAAGAAGTATCTGTCACATTTTGACTGAGTATCCCATCCACAAACTTCTAAATAAGACCCTCAGTCAAGCACTCTAACACATAAATGACCTTACCAGTTGTAGTAGTATTCAAGCTCACTAATAAATGTCAGTGTTTAAAGAAATTGCAGCTCTCACAAGCTAACACAGCTCCAACCGCCTCCTTCCAAGTCTCCAAGGAAAGTGACCATGGCGCCAGAGATCTAGAACTCTCAGCCTCAGTTTCCTAGGCAGCACTAATGGAGCCTGTTGGACCTGCGATGGGCAAGCCCAGCACAAAGGGGGTAGCTTGGCTCAAGTGACAAGGCAAGTGAAGTCTGTAGTGTTAAGCCGGCTCTGACCCAATAATAACTCCTTGTACATCCACACCAAAAAGAAGGACACCACACCACTGCTGTAGAAAAATACGATTCCTTTATATAAAAGTTCTTTATTGTAAATAGGGTTGACTGGGAAAGCACATATACATTTCTTTTGGTCATACAGTTCTGGTAATAAATAGTATTAATAAATAGAATAACTTCAGGAATGAGTATCAGAATAAATATCAGAATAAATATCAGAATAAATATCAGAATAAATATTGGTTAATTTAAATAAACAACCACATGTTTCTTCTGGTATCGCTGCCACCAATTAAATACTTTAGAATCATTACATCTGCAATACGTTTCAAATGGGAAAGATAACTCTTACAATTTATGCTGTTTTCAATGACCAGGTATACGGCTTCTCTGAGCACAAAATAAGGTTTGGGACTCTTTAATAATCACTCAAGGCGTATGACCGTATATCTAAAAGGCAAGGAAACACAGTAAATACATCATTTGCACTCGGCGGTCACCGGGATAGGATCTCTGCTTTGCCGGTGAAGTCTATGCGCGCCTACGGGCTTTAGCACCACTTGAGCACAGGTGGCGAACTTGCTCTCGCCTCGCGACTCGATAAATCGATCATTGTTCACCACCGGGGGGGCGGGGAGGCACACGAATCTGGCCACAGTCTTTGGGGGCAATGAGGTACTCGCTGGGCAGGCGCTGTAGGCGCTAGGTCACTTCTCACGTAGCTGACTGGAACGCCAGTCAGACACAACGCCAGCAACCCTTTGCTGCTCTACTGCCTGCGCTACCAGCCACCTCAGGGGTCAACAGGGCAGGTGTCAATCTGGTGTCAAGTCTGGAATCTCTTCTCTAGTCTAATCTTCTCTCATCATCTTCTCATCTAAAATGGCCGCCAGGGACTGGGCCTCATATAGCCAGTGCCCTGGGGTACTGGCACGAGCCGAAAGGTTCTAGAACCTTCTCTGGCTGTGACAATGACATGGCACTCTTGAGGGGTATTTAGGACACTCAAAGCCACCGTAGTGGGGTTCTAGAGCAGCCATTTTGTGTACCTGAGGAAAATAAAGGAATTCCTGTCAGAAATGCGCGCCAAACAAAGGGCGCCAAAACCTCAAAAGGCCAGGGTTCATGAAGGCTCCAATGGGAGTCACTTCACATGAGGAAAAAGGGTGTCCACCATTTTAAGTTCATTTATACAGGTTGACAACCCCAGCTTGTAATGCCACAGGTTTGGGCCAGGCGCCTTGTAAATAGGTGCCACCAACCTTGTGAGCAACTGGGCGTCAAGGAACATCTAGCCCCATGAGACAACACATAAAAAGTCCTGGTAGACAAATAAAAAGCGACACATTTTGGGAGGTACAGGGGAACAAAAGAAATCATAGTGGTGAGGGGACTCTCAGAAGCAGACGGGTCTAACACGCGTCCCCCCCAGCTGAAAGTGGGGAGAGCTACCCAACCCCTTGGGAGTCCTCAACACTAAGGCGGAAATACCTGGAGAGACCGTCTGCATTGGCGTGGTCAACTCCGGGCCGGTGTTCCACCCGAAAGTCCATTCCCTGTATGGAGATAGACCACCTCAACAGTTTGGGATTTTCCCCCTTCATTTGCATGAGCCAACGAAGGGGTCGGTGGTCTGTCTGAACAAGGAAGTGTGAACCAAACAAATATGGTCGCAGCTTCTTCAGTGCCCAGACCACCGCATAGGCTTCCCGCTCGATGGTACTCCACCTCTGTTCCCGGGGAAGCAGTCTCCGTGACAGAAAGACCACGGGTTGATCCAGACCCTCTTCATTGAGTTGCGATAGCACCGCCCCAATGCCAATGTCGGATGCATCTGTCTGGACAATGAACTCTTTTGAAAAATCTGGAGCCTTCAGGACTGGAGCTTTACACAATGCTTGTTTCAGAATGTCGAAGGCTCGCTGGCAAGCCTCCGTCCAAATGACTCTCCTGGGTTGCTTTTTGGCCGTGAGTTCTGTAAGGGGTGCCACGATAGTGCCATACCCCTTCACGAATCGTCTGTAGTAACCTGTGAGGCCCAGGAAGGCTCGGACCTCAGTCTGGGTCTTGGGGGATTTCCAGGCCATGATTGCCTCAATCTTCGCCTGAAGGGGCTGCACCGTTCCCCGTCCCACCAAGTGTCCTAAGTACACTACCGACCCCTGTCCAATCTGACATTTGCTGGCCTTGATCGTCAAGCCAGCCCGTTCCAGGGTCTGGAGAACGGCTTGCAAGTGCTGCAAGTGATCCTCCCAGCTGCTACTGAAGACAGCTATGTCATCCAAGTAAGCAGCAGAGAATGACTCCATTCCGGTGAGGATCGTGTTCACCAGCCGCTGAAAAGTGGCAGGAGCGTTCTTGAGCCCAAAGGGCATGACGCAAAACTGGTAGTGTCCATCAGGTGTGGAGAAGGCTGACCTTTCCTTGGCTCCATTAGACATGGGAATCTGCCAGTACCCTGCAGTAAGGTCAATGGTACTGAGATATTGGGCAGCTCCCAACCGGTCAATCAATTCATCCGCCCGAGGGATCGGATGAGCATCCGTTTTGGTTACCGAATTTAGTCCTCGGTAGTCCACACAGAATCTCAATTCTGGTGTGGTGCCAGGTGGGGCAGCTTTAGGAACTAACACCACCGGGCTAGACCAAGGGCTACTTGAAGGTTCGATGACTCCTAGCTCCAGCATCTTAGCTACTTCGCTTTGGATACTGGCCTTCACCTTGTCAGACAGCCGGTAAGACTTTGATTTCACAGGTGGGCTGTCCCCTGTGTCCACGTCATGGGTACACAAGTGAGTCTTACCCGGGACAAGGGAGAACAGAGGAGCGAATGACCCCAAGACCTGGCGACATTCCTCCTGCTGCTCAGGAGTCAGGGTTGGCGAGAGTTTCACTCCGTCCACTGACCCATCCTTTTCTTGAGACGCAAAAAGGTCGGGGAGAGGCTCCGTGTCCTCTTCCTCCGATCCGTCAGTCACCATAACCAACATGACTTCGGGCCTCTCGTAGTGGGGCTTGAGGCGATTGGCATGTAACACCCGATGCGGATGCCGAGGGGTCTTTACGTCCACCAGATAGGTAGACTTGCCCTTCTACTCCAATACCTCGTAGGGGCCTGTCCAACGATCCTGGAGGGCACTCAGCTCTCCAGGCTCCATCACCCACACCTTCTGGCCAGGCTCCAACTCCACTGGGTGAGCGTTGTGGTCATACCACGCTTTCATAACTGCCTGACTGGCTTCCAAGTTGTCAGAAGCTTGCTTCCACAACTTAGCCATTTGGCTTCGGAAGGCCAGCATGTAGCTCACCACATCCTGGGGAACTTTCCGGGGAGACTTTTCCCAGGAGTCCCTCACCAGGCTGAGAGGTCCACGTACAGGGTGCCCGTACAAAAGCTCGAAGGGGCTGAAGCCCACTCCCTTTTGCGGCACTTCCCTGTAGGAAAAGAGCAAACAGGGTAGGAGGACGTCCCATTTCCTCCGCAGGCTTTCGGGTAGACTTCTGATCATACTCTTCAAGGTTTGGTTGAACCTTTCCACAAGACCATTGGTCTGTGGGTGATAAGGAGTGGTGAACCTGTAAGTCACTCCACACTCCTTCCACATGGCCCGCATATATGCTGACAGGAAGTTGGTCCCCCTGTCAGACACAACTTCCTTGGGGAATCCCACTCGGGTAAAGATCCCCATCAGGGCCTTGGCCACTACTGGTGCAGTAATGGTTCTCAGAGGAATTGCCTCTGGATACCTTGTGGCGTGATACACCAGGACCAGGATAAACCTGTGACCGGATGATGTAGGTGGATCTAGGGGCCCAGCAATGTCGATGCCCACCCTTTCAAAGGGGGTGCCAGCGACGGGAAGTGGTTCCAGGGGAGCCTTCAGCTTCATCCCTGTTTTCCCACTGGCTTGGCATGACACGCACGACCGACAGTATGTGTCGGACGCCACCCTCATTCGAGGCCAATAAAAGTGGGGGACAAGCCGGGCAAAGGTCTTGTCCTGACCCAAGTGTCCTGCCAAGGGAATCTCATGAGCCAACTCTAATAGGAAGGCTCGGTAACACTGTGGGACTACCAGGGCCCGTGACAATCCGTGCACTGGCGCCCTGGGCTCACTGTAGAGGAGACCATCCTCCCAGTAAACACGATAGTTCCCAGACTCGTTACCTGCTGCCTGGGCTTCAGCCTGTTGCCTCAGACCCTCGAGGGTGGGACATTCCCTTTGTCCCTTGCTCAGTTCCTCCCTCGATGGTCCTCCTTCCACTCGCCACTCAGCGGGGATAGGCAAGTCCTCCAACGGAACCATGTCCTCCTCCGCGGACTCCGGGTCCACCTCCACAGGTGGCCTATCCGTCTCACGGGGCATGGACATCGAGGCAGGCTCCTCCTGTCCTCAAAATGTTCCCTCATCAGCAGCTGGGTGGGCCATTGTTCCAGTCTCCAACCCACGCGACTTGTCCTCCCGAGCAGCCGCAGACCTGTTACTCACACAGGCCCAATCAGGTGTACCCAGCATCTCAGTATGAGTCCGGTATTCCACCTCCTTCCAAGCATTGTGCTCCATATCATTACCCAGCAGACAATCGACTGGCACGGCGGGGCTTACGGCAACTCGAAGTGAACCTGCAACCCCTCCCCACTCAAAGGGAACCTCGGCCACAGGATAGCGGCCCATTCTGCCGTCAGCCATCGCGGCTGGATGAAGTACGCCTGGAATCACCTGCTCTGAGGACACCAGATGACTCCTTACCATAGTCATACTGGCTCCTGTATCTCTCAGAGCTTCCCCTCTATGGCCATTGATGGTGACCCATTGCCCATACTTGGTAGTATTTGAGGGCACCTGGATCTTTGGAACCACCTCCCGATCACCCAGGGACACTAAGGTGACACCCGCCCACTCCCCCCCTTAACTAAGGGCATCTCCTCCCCGAGCGCTACACTAGCGACTCCCGGGGCCTTTCCTCCAGTGGGAGGGGGTGGTCTCTTTGGGCATTTCACGTCTCCCTTATAATGTCCAATACCACCGCACTCATAGCAATGGATAACCCTTGGCTGCTGACTCTGGCCAGGATTAGGGTTCTTCTGCGGGTTAGCCTTAGAAGTGGAGAAGAAACTTTTCCCCTTAAAGGTATTTTGGGGCCTTTGGAGAACTCCTGCTTCTTGTTATCTCCCCCCTCTTTCTTCTGGGGAGCGCCCTGTCCGGACTTCTGAGAATCTCCTCCCGTCCCCTTCGTGGACACTCGGGTACTTGCCCAAATGTCCGCCTCCTCAGCAAGCTTACGGGGGCAAGTAAGTTTGCTGTCTACCAGGTGTTGCCTCAGCTCGGGAAGACATTTCTCGAGTAGATGTTCCTTGAGTATCAGGTCGTACAACCCTCGATAGTCCTCCACCTCATTACCTTGGACCCACCCATCCAGGGCTTTCTTGGCAAAATCCAGGAAGTCAACCCAATTCTGTGAGCTCAGCTTGTGGCTGCCCCTAAACCTTTGCCGGTATTTCTCGGGGGTCAACCCAAACTTCCTGATGAGCGCCACCTTCATGGCGGGGTAGGGAGACAGCTGTGAGGGTTATGTTGTGTACAGATGGAAGGCGCTCTGCCTATGGTGAACGTTACAGTGTAGTCGGAGAATAATGTTTGTGGCGTGGTGCGTGAAGAGCGAACGGGATAACCCTAACCGTTTGTAGAAAATCAAAGACCTTCAATAATGAGAATAAGCAAAGCTCTCGCAACCACAAGGCAGTAATTAGCATAAAAACAGTAATGACAATAAAGTGGAGAACAACAGCAGATCTTATATTTTCAAATTCCAAAGGACGTTTATTTGGATCCACATTCAGCCGACACGTGTTTCGTCGTGTTCAATAGTTGAGTCAACACGACTCTTCAGGGCTGGTAAAGACCCAGGCATCTATGGGTTAATGCAAAACGTCGGTGTTGTGGAGTGATGAATCCTGTATATGAATAAAAGGTGATCACAGTATGAGTAATCCAAAATACTAGGTTCCGGGTTGGGAATGCAACTAGTTTACAACGTAGGCGCTCACTGAAGCGCATTGGAGAGCGAATGAAGAGACTAGACACGTGTAAGTGTCAGAAATTACCGGGAGGGGATCCAATAAGAAGGACTGGAGTCATTTGTTTATTTTTCATTAAATACGCGGTGCGCTAAAATTTGGAATCCCTCCTCTGTGTGTTCCCGGTCGCCGTGTTCCATGGACTCAACTATTGAACACGACGAAACACGTGTCGGCTGAATGTGGATCCAAATAAACGTCCTTTGGAATTTGAAAATATAAGATCTGCTGTTGTTCTCCACTTTATTGTCATTACTGTTTTTTATGCTAATTACTGCCTTGTGGTTGCGAGAGCTTTGCTTATTTTCATGGCGGGGTAATTTACCTGTTCCTCCAGGTCTAGGGCCAATAGGGCATCCCTACCTGTCGGAGGCATGTACCGGTATAATCCACCACCCCAATGCTTCTCATGGATCCCATGGGCTCTTAAGGAGACCTCATAGGCTGCCAGCCACTTGGCTATGTCGTCTCCAGCGGTATAACTGGTGACTACGTCCTTGGGTAAATGGGGCCTGGGCTCCCTGGCAAATTCCTTTGACTCGACACCCTTCGGAGTGATGTTAGGGGCCTGGAATTCGAGTTCTCGTAGCTTGAACTCGTGTTCCAACCTCCTCCCCTCCCTCCTTTCTTCCAACTCCATTTTTGCTATTTCCCACCTTAACAGTCTTTCCTCTCTCCTGTCAGCTAACTCGGTTTCTGACAACCCTCTCGATGACACACTGCTGCCCTCCCGTGAGGTTGCCTTGGGGCTGATTGACATCTCACCCACCCCCGGGGGACATTCCGCAGTCCTATCAATGACAGTACCTCTGTCCGATTCCTCCTCCTCCACCGTTCCCTCCGTGTGTGCTTCCACCCATGCTCGCAGACTAGTACGGAGCTCCTCTCTTTTGGCCCCTCGCCTGACAAACACTCCCCTCTCCTGACAGAAATCCTTGAGCTGTGCCACAGTATAGGTCTCCAGCTCTGACATTTCGAATTCCATCTTGTCAGTGAAAAGTGTGGACAACCACCCCGAAGTAGGTGACCAGGATAAGAACTTTGAGGGTCACTTCCACCCACCTCCAGGAAAGAATTTGGAAAAAGCAAAACGTTGAATTTGAGGGCCGCTAGTAGAAAACTCCGGGTGTGTACCTGTGGTGCACACTGAATTATTATGGGGTTCAAAACAAGCACGGCTCGCAATCCCACCCGCTGAGCACCAATTTTATGTTGGACCTGCGATGGGCAAGCCCAGCACAAAGGGGGTAGCTTGGCTCAAGTGACAAGGCAAGTGAAGGCTGTAGTGTTAAGCCGGCTCTGACCCAATAATAACTCCTTGTACATCCACACCAAAAAGAAGGACACCACACCACTGCTGTAGAAAAATACGATTCCTTTATATAAAAGTTCATTGTTGTAAATAGGGTTGACTGGGAAAGCACATATATATTTCTTTTGGTCATACAGTGCTGGTAATAAATAGTATTAATAAATAGAATAACTTCAGGAATGAGTATCAGAATAAATATCAGAATAAATATCAGAATAAATATCAGAATAAATATTGGTTCATTTAAATAAACAACCACATGTTTCTTCTGGTATCGCTGCCACCAATTAAATACTTTAGAATCATTACATCTGCAATACGTTTCAAATGGGAAAGATAACTCTTACAGTTTATGCTGTTTTCAATGACCAGGTATACGGCTTCTCTGAGCACAAAATAAGGTTTGGGACTCTTTAATAATCACTCAAGGCGTATGCGCGTATATCTAAAAGGCAAGGAAACACAGTACATACATCATTTGCACTCGGCGGTCACCGGGATAGGATCTCTGCTTTGCCGGTGAAGTCTATGCGCGCCAACGGGCTTTAGCACCACTTGAGCACAGGCGGCACCAGTTCAAAGTCATTAGACTGACAAACGGGCTGCCGGAGAGGTCACACAACCTTCGCGCACAGTCAAATAAATGCCGGTTCACAGTTCCTTCACAACGCTGCATTCACTATGAGGAAACGGGCCCACCTCACATCGGCTGCAATCAAGATACGATTCAGTCGGGCACAGCACTCCTCTCGTTAGCGACGGGGCTCTCAGGGGCTCCACGGACCTCCCTCCGGCTTCCGCACACAGGGTGGTACCCGCCCACAGCTACAGCTCCCGGGTCACTGGGGAGTGGCAGAGACGCTAGTCCCGCCCAACGAAGGCCGGCCTTTCCCCGCCCCGGCGCACCACCTCACCTTCAATCTGCGCAGGAAGCGCTCTACGCTGGTGGGGCTCGGAGACGTCCGAGCTCCCCTCTAGAGGCACCTGTCGCGAAGGGGGCACAGCTGACGATCGCGGTCGCGGCGAACTTGCTCTCGCCTCGCGACTCAATAAATCGATCACAGTTCACCACCGGGGGGGCGGGGAGGCACACAAATCTAGCCACAGTCTTTGGGGGCAATGAGGTACTCGCTGGGCAGGCGCTGTAGGCGCTAGGTCACTTCTCACGTAGCTGACTGGAACGCCAGTCAGACACAACGCCAGCAACCCTTTGCTGCTCTACTGCCTGCGCTACCAGCCACCTCAGGGGTCAACAGGGCAGGTGTCAATCTGGTGTCAAGTCTGGAATTTCTTCTCTAGTCTAATCTTCTTTCATCATCTTCTCATCTAAAATGGCCGCCAGGGACTGGGCCTTATATAGCCAGTGCCCTGGGGTACTGGCACGAGCCGGAAGGTTCTAGAACCTTCTCTGGCTGTGACAATGACATGGCACTCTTGAGGGGTATTTAGGACACTCACAGCCACCGTACTGGGGTTCTAGACCAGCCATTTTGTGTACCTGAGGAAAATAAAGGAATTCCTGTCAGAAATGCGCGCCAAACAAAGGGCGCCAAAACCTCAAAAGGCCAGGGTTCATGAAGGCTCCAATGGGAGTCACTTCACATGAGGAAAAAGGGTGTCCACCATTTTAAGTTCATTTATACAGGTTGACAACCCCAGCTTGTAATGCCACAGGTTTGGGCCAGGCGCCTTGTAAATAGGTGCCACCAACCTTGTGAGCAACTGGGCGTCAAGGAACATCTAGCCCCATGAGACAACACATAAAAAGTCCTGGTAGACAAATAAAAAGCGACAAATTTTGGGAGGTACAGGGGAACAAAAGAAATCATAGTGGTGAGGGGACTCTCAGAAGCAGACGGGTCTAACAGAGCCCTTATGACACTATCAGCAACCCTCTGTTTGTTATGTTTCTATTTCCGCTCCTTGGCAATGTCTGATGATGTCACACACACAGAATCTGGAGAGGTTGGAAGATGAGTTGAGAATCCTTGTGTGTGAGAAATTCCAACAAACAAAAGAAGCAGGATTATCCTTAAGTAAAATGCAGAAAAGGTCATCATTCCTCAATATGGGAATGCCCACAAGCTTTTGAATTCAAGTAAAGCTTTGTTCCAGTGGCACAAACCACGTCTGGACATACACTGTGTTACAGGAACAAAGCTATACCTATTTTATGAGCTCTAACCAGGGCAACACCCGTCCTGGGTTGCTTGGTTCCGATAAGGGAGAACTTAGCCTGTTCTCATTGGAGCAGAGTCAAGAGGGATTTGCGTATGGATGGATCCAAACTGAAGTGGCATGGTATGGAAAATAATTATGGATTGGGATGCGGCCCGAGTAATTACCAATGAATGAGATTAATTCAAACATTCCATGCATCACTTTTCTGTACACTTTAATTAAAAAGCAGACATTGTTTATTTACCATGTACATCATTGGAAGGGATCCTAAATTCGCTTATATTTGTTGTCAATTCTTGTTGAGTATTGCTACTTTTTTTTTACATTTTTTAAACCATTTGGAAACCAGTGGCTATCAATTTGCACACTTTTTGCATGTTGTAATAATTTTTGGCCACTATTTTCTGGTGCTTACAGGGAATGCTGCTTTTATTATGAAGTATTTTTGATACCAACATTGTTTGATATATCTTTGCTTCATTTCCTGGATAATGCCTCTGCACTAACCCTGTGCGGAATTTGCGGTGTTGCACTACACGGCACTATGCGAACTGCAAACAAATCTCAGCCGCATTACGCAGAGCAACGCGAGAGGGGGAGTATGATAGAAAAAGGCTGTTTGCAGTGATTGCACAGTGCCGGATGCTTGTCCGCACTGTGCAATCATTGTAAATGGCACCATGCACAGTGCAAGCGGTCCCTGCATTCCTTTTGTGCCGCTCAAGTAGATTTTGACTCGAGCACCAGCTTTCTCAACGTGAACAGGCAGTTTCTCAACGCGAGCTGTCATAAGTATTTGCGACCACTTGCATGAGAAACCTGATGCCCCCTGCATTGAGAAATCTCGCCAGAATGTTGATTTTCCAAGCTCGTGCTCGCCAACTTAATGTTGACGATCGCGAACTAGGTAAAAAACTCCGCTACGGAACGCGAAGTGGAGTTTTTCGGAACTCAGTGATCTCCACTTAACGCAGAGTGCAGGAAACTCCGCAAACTCCATGAGCGGAGCGTAGTTCTCCACCCAGGGTTACTCTGCACTCACTAGCGGGTGCACCGTCGTGTGTGGGCAGGCTCGCATATATCAAAAGGCTCAAATTTCAAATAGACCAGTACTCATGGGAGTGTTTAATCCTCTTACATATTTATCTGCACTTTACACAACAAACGCTTTTTGGCAGTCCATCTTCATCAATAATGAAGGCGAACCTCCAAAATACTTTTGTTGCGTAAAGAGCCAATAAATCTGGAAGGGGGGCATGGCTTGAGGCGTCAAGATGGCGGTCGCACTCTAAGAGTGCTCCGGACCCCCTCCGTCATCCGCCTCATCTTAGCCCACTGCTGGCGCCCATTGGTGCCCCAGAGTCCTGGGAACGATTCCCGCACCCGACCTGCAGCGCTCTGACCCCTCGCGGGGCCGATCTGATGCATGTGATCTCCTGCGGGCTCTCGGCTCCTAACAGCCTCTTCTACGCTAAGATGGCGGCCCTGTAGCTCCCGCCTGGCCGCCCGATCCTGCCCGGCTTACCTGCACTCTGCCGCGGGCGCCGACCTATCCTTGTGGTGTGCGGCCGAACAGCAGCTGGAGACTGAGGGGTGCCCTCCCGCCCTGGAGCATGTGGAGTTGCTGGATCGGCTCCGGAGCGAGTGGCGGGACTCGTCAACAGAGTGCGCCTGGAACCCCGGGCGGGGGAGGAGTGGCGTCGCCTCTGTGCTCACCGGCGGCTGAGGAGTAGACCCGGCATCCTGCTGCGGGATCGGATTGTGGCCTGTCCCTCTGCGCGGATCCAGCGAGGAGGCGGTGGAGGTGCTGGCAGCTGGCACGCTGTAGGAGGTGAGGAGGCGGGGGAGCGCGCTGTGGGCCTCCTCCCCCCCGCGCCCTTCGGCAGCTGTGTCGAGCCGCGCTGCTTCGAGCTCCGGTGCATGAGGCTGTGGTGGACGAGGTGTGGTGGTGCTGGGGGCTGAACGGGCTGCCACTGACGTCCGAAGTCGCTGTACTGCTGGTGCGAGCCCCATTGCCCCCTTGGGGCGGTCCCCTGTCGGGCGCCCCTCCATCCCCTGCTGTGGTGATGTTGAAGGGCCGGTCGGGCCGCTTCTAGAGTTGCCTTGCTGCTGGTGTGGGCCCACTGTGCCCTTGTGGTAGTCCCCGACTGGAGCGCCCTCCCCCCCATCAGCCTGCCTTGGATCCGCGGCCGTCCTGCAAGGTGAAGGGGGTGGAGGAGAGGGGCGACGGAGGGGCTGTCAGCGGAGTATGTGGACGTTCTTCCACTGCGCTGGAGTTGTGGGGCGGCGGATGATGAGACCTGCATTGAAGGAGGCTGCCTGTGTACAGCGAGGTCCTGGGGTGGGGGAGTGCCCGACTCTGAGGGCCCGCTGGGTCTCCTGGCCGGCCTCGACCTATGGGCTGATGGGTCCCCCCCCCCGCCTTCCTGCTGCCTGTGTGTTGAGAGGAGCGCCCTGGCTTGGTGGGAGGCAGATCGGCCACTGAGTCGGGTGGCACGCGTGGGTGCCTGAACTCCTTTCGCCTGGAGACTCTGGCTCTTTTAGCCGGTGAGGGGCCCCTGAGGCCCTGGGCCTGCTGGAGTCACTTGGGGAGCCGACGACACCTGGCACGGTATATTATCCTCGTGACGCCCGCCTTTTTTTTTTTTTTGCAGTTTTATATAGCGCGAACTAGACCCGAACCGAATCAGGTACCAGAGCGCTTTACATATTTTTCCAATTACGTTAAATTTTTCCAGTTACTTTCATTTTAGGCACGGGGAGATTAAGTGATTTTGCCCAGAATCACAGGAGGTTTTGGCGTCGTTACCGAGACTCGAACCCAGATCCCCAGGTCCGAGGTCGAGCACCCTAGCCGTTAGGCCAACTCCTCTCCCCATCCTTTATCCTTAACTCCCTCCGCCTTCCTTAATCCGTGGAGTGGGAGGGAGATCGACCATCACACCTGGCAGTGGGACCACAGCTGGAGCGCGGCTGTGTGCCCCCCTCCGCCTCGAGCGGACCGCCCACACTTGAACCTCCGGGAGCATGGGCAAAAACCGCACCTCTCAGGTCCCTGGGCCCTCCACTCAAACTACAATGGACCAGTTCACCAAGTCTGATCGGGACCCGGCGGATAGGTCGGCAGAGGCGCCTGAAGCAGCAGGGGGAGACCTTTCCGCTATCCTACAGGCGATCAGTGCATCACAGGCGTCGGTGGAGGCCAAGATCGGGGAAGTGCGGGTGGACGTGGCGTTGATCCGGCAGGATCTCCGTAATGCCACGGCCTGGATTACTGAAGCAGAGTCCCGCATTTCCACAGTGGAGGATGACGTGGGCGCTCTTAAATCCCAGGTGACGCGTCTACAGGTACAGACTGCGGAGTTACACCGTAGGGCAGAGGACGTGGAAAATAGAGCTCGGAGAAACAACCTACACCTCCTGGGTTTTCCGGAGGGAGTGGAACAAGGACGCACTGATACCTTCATCGAGGCGTGGGTCAAGTCCTGGATCCCCAAGGAGAAATTCTCCCCCTGGTTCGCGATAGAGCAAGCCCACCATTCCCTTGCTCCTAAACCCCCTCTCGGAGCCTCCGCCCATCCCATCATCCTGCAGGTCCTTAACTTCCGGGACAGGGGTGCGATCCTAGAGGCCCCCAGGATGCAGGGTCCAGTGCACTTCCAAAATTCCAGGATCCTGGTTTTTCCGGACTACTCTAGGGAGGTTCAGTCACAGCGCCGGTCCTACGACGAGGTCAAGCAGAAACTCCGAGCCATGGGTCTTCGTTACGAACTCCTCTTCCCCGCCCACCTTAAGGTGATTTTTCTGGACAAAACCTTTTTCTTTGAGACTCCACAGGCGGCATGGACCTGGCTTACGGAGGTACGGCCCCTCCTTCCGGGGGCAACCCCGGCACCTGTCTTGAAACCGGTGGGCCGATCCGGCCAGGAGGCGCCCAAGGTGCAACGACACCAAACTGGATCCAGACGTTGGGGCACCCGTCGGGGGCTGAGATCTCGGTCGCCGGGGACGCAATCCCTCCCGGCGCTCCCCGAGTCAGGCCCTGAGCCAGAGGGCTTCCTCCCCTGCTGTGGTGTCCTCTCTTATCGACATGGGCAGTGCCCCTGGGCCGGCGGCTACCCGGCGACGGGCCATGTCAGACTCGGATCTATCTGGAAGCCCTGTAATTCGTGGCTCTGGTGGGGAGGAGGGGGTGTGATCAGGATTCCTGTTGGTATGCCTTTGCCCAACCACTCTGGACCTGAAGGGGAGAACTTACTCCTGACCCCGTGACCGGGGTTTTCCCTTGGCTCTGATAGCCGAATTAGCCAAGGACTACATTTGCACTGTTATCGTAGACTTGATCCATCTTATGTTTCTTGCTGTCCAACCATACTTCCTACTGTGGGCATATGGAGGGGGGGTCTGACTCAGCAATGTTCCTGCTTGACTGTAGCTAACAGTTTTAGAGTAGCATATCCCCTTTTGCGGTGTGGTTAATAGTTGGGTTTTTGGGCGACAGATGCTTCCGCTTCAGAAGTGTAGGGTGGGAGAGTTGGGGGGGTTGGGTGGGACGGGGGACCATTGTCCCTTGACAGTTTATTTTGTTTAGCCGCCTACGGGCCGCTGGTTGCAGTTCATATTGCCATTTCCGATCCTCTGATTAGTTCCCAATGGGCATTCAGATCACGTCCTTCCTGGGTTTTTATTTTTGGCCGCCTACGGGCCGCCACTGGGGGTTCCTACTGGCAGTTACCTACCTCCTCTCCTCGATTCCCAAGATTGATGGGCTGACCATCAAATACTGCGACTCCGATCCTGGGCCCGAGGGTAGGGAGGTGTTCCCCCCTGAATAGGTAGGGATCCATGTAGTTATCCGGCCCTCCACAGTTTCTTCCCTTAGATGACCTCTATCCTTACTAGACCTCTCCACATCCTTTCTTGGAACGTCAATGGCCTCCTGGACCGAATCAAGCGTACAGCGGTCCTCTGCGCTGCTCACTGCCTTGGGCCGGACATTCTATACCTCCAAGAGACCCACCTCTTGGGTAGACAATGCAACTTCCTAGCTCGATATGGCTTTGATCGGGTCTGGCACTCTGGGTTTGCAGGGAGCTCCCGAGGGGTGGCCATCTTGCTGAGGAAAGGGCTTTCTTTTACCCTCGTTAACGTCGAGTCGGATACACAGGGTCGATATGTGGTGGTCTCGGGAACCATTGAAGGGTGCCCCCTGAGCCTTCTCTGCCCGTTATATTCCCCCCCGCTCCTACCCCCTACACTCCGGAGTCTTACTCAAGTGATCTCCTCCCTCCCACAGGGCCTTATGGTAGTAGGGGGGGATTTCAATGCTGTTCTGCAGCCCCTGCAGGATACGACCGGGCCGCCATCTGGAGGACATGACTCCTCTGCGAAGATTCTCTCAAGCTGGTCCTCGACCTTGGGTCTGTGTGATGTCTGGAGAATATGGAACCCATGTACAGAACAATACACCCGCACGTCAGCCGCCCACCATACTCACTCCCGAATCGATCTTATCCTGATGCTGGCCACGGACTGCCAGCTAGTGTCTGCGGCTGTGATACTGCCAAGGGGGATCTCAGATCACTCTCCCATCTCACTCCGCCTCGGGACCCCCGTGAGGGGTCCGTGGGTGGTCTGGCGACTTAACTCCTGGTTCTTACAGGATACGACGTTGGTGGAGTCCCTTGACCAGGGGCTCTGTAATTTTTCCTCCACTAATACAGGCTTGGTCGCCTCACAGGGGACACTGTGAGAGGTGAGCAGGGCCGTTATCCGGGGGGTGGCCAGGGTATTGGTCCACGCGAAGTGGTCGGAGCGGATGGCCCAGCTTGCTCACCTAGAATCCCGGGCGGAGCGGCTCGAGGCGGCTTTGCTCAAGGGTGGCACGGGGGATTCCTCCCGACAGCTGACTGTGGTGCATGAGGAGAACCGTCGGGTGTCATTGGAACCTGCCAAGATGCTTTGGCGTTTATCTGTCTCCCGTATTTACGGGTGGGGGGACAAGAATGGTAAGCTCCTCCACAATCTAGTGTCTTATTACAAAGTCCACCGTATTATCCCTGAAATCCGTTCCCATACTGGGGCTCTCCGGTTGACGTCTTCAGCCATTGCGCAAACCTTCGCGGCTTACTATGAGACCCTTTACACCGACCGTCCCCCAGGTGCTTCACTAGATGACTTGTTGGACGAGACAGATACCCGACACCCGGGTCTCTCTCCAGAGGCAGCGGAGGCTCTGGACCGTCCTTTCACCCTGGAGGAAGTCCAGGACGCTATCTCACTCTTGCATCCTGGGAAGACGCCTGGTCCCGATGGGTTTCCTCAAGAGTACTACGCGACCTTTCGGGATGTCCTGGCCCCCCATTTGGCGGATATTTTCCGCCACGTGGTGGAGGTAGGGGCAGTCCCTTCCGAGTCGGATGTTGCTACGATAGTGGTCATTCCAAAGACACAACCGCCCTCCCTGAGCTGTGCGGACTACCGTCCGATTTCGCTGATTAATACAGAGATTAAGATTTTCGCCACTGTCTTGGCTCAAAGGATACAACCCCTTCTGCAAGATCTTGTCCACCCCGACCAATGTGGGTTTATGCCTGCCAGAGGCACTCGCCATTGCATTCGCCGGCTCCATTTGGCTCTGGCTCACCGTAGCCGCCTCACCCCATACTTGGCACTACTCTTCTTAGACTTCGAGAAGGCCTTTGATACGGTGAACTGGAAATATCTACAAGATGTGCTGGGCAGGATGGGTTTTGGTCCCTCGTTCCACCATCTGATCAGTGTTCTCTACGCTAGCCCCAGAGCCCGAGTACTCATCAATGGAGAGCTGTCCGGGGCCTTCCCGATCCGAAGGGGTACACGCCAGGGGTGTCCGCTCTCGCCACTCTTATTTGCACTGGCGATGGTGCCACTGGCGGCTCTCATCGGGCAGGACCCACTTATCCGGGAATGGGCCTGCGACTCGAGTCAAGTAGACAAGATAGCCCTATACGCGGACGACATTTTGCTATATTTGGCTGACCCTGATAGTTCTGGCCCCAGGTGCCTGGAGACCCTTGCCGCATTTGAACGGGTCTCGGGACTCCGCCTCAACCCGGCGAAGTCAACCCGAATGCCCCAACACCCCTCCCGGGACTGTTTTGAATGGCAGTTGGACATCCCCCTTAGAAGGCACTCGGTCAAGAACCACGGCGTTTGGATAGCTCTTCTGCCAGAACTTGAGTGGGCTTTAAACATCACGCCTTTGGTTGCCCGGATGAAGGCGGATCTCAAGAGGTGGCAGACTCTCCCCCTCAACCCTTATGGAAGGAGAGTGTTGTCCAAATTGAAGGTCCTCCCCGTTTTATTTACATAATGATAAACATTACTGTCCACCTGTCGTATAGCTGGTTCCGCGAACTGGACAGTGTCCTCACCTGGTTTCTCTGGGGAGGGGGTCAGCCATGCCTATCTCTGGTGCACTGTCGTATCCCCCCCTTTGATGGAGGCATGAGGGTAACCAACCTTCACCTCTACTACCTAGCCACGAAGCTCATTGTCATCCACGATTGGTATGCGGGCGGCTCGTCCGACCCTGCATATCGGGTGGAACTCGGTGCGTCGAACTTTACACAGATCCTGGGCTTTTTGTACGGCAGCCCAGTCCCGCGGGCCTTGCCCCTGGTCACCAGGACGGTGTTTCTGGCCTGGCGCACGGCCCTCCGCCATGTGCCGTGGGATCGGAAACTAAGTCGGCAGACGCCATTATGGCACGGGTCCTGGATGCAAGAGGTCTTGTCCTTGCAGAGGTTCCAATGGTGGGACCTTGTCGGAATCTCAGTACTCGGTGATGTTTGGGTGGGGGATCACATCTGCTCCTTTGCGGATCTGCAGCACTGCCACGCCCTTGCACACTCCCAGCACTATAAATACCTGCAGCTCAGATAGGCCCTCCATACCCATGTCTCACCCTCTGTCTCTCTTCCAGAGTTCATCCCGTTAGAAGCCCAAGTGATGATGGGAAATCTGGGGAGGGGAGGAGTGTCCCGTATCTACCGATCCTTAGTGAATAATGGCCCTGCTTCTCTAGACCGGCTCCGGGGTCGATGGGAGAGTCGGGTGGGCCCCCTAGAGGAGGCGGACTGGAGGGATGCCCTTATGGCACCTAAAACCCTGACCACATCCTCCAAGCTTCGTCTGGTCCAGCTCTATTATTTACACACGGCTTATCTCACCCCGACACGGCTATTCCAGGCCCGACTGAAGCCCTCCCTGGCATGCACACAATGTACATCTGCCTCAGACTTCTATCACATGGTATGGTGCTGTCCGGCCTTGGCGCCATTCTGGGAGGGGGTGGAAAGAGAGCTCACAACCGCATTGGGCTGGGAGGTTCCTCACGACCCCATATGTTTGTTGCTTGGTGTGTTTGATGGCCTGGATGGTTCAGGGGCGGATAAGCGCCTACTGGGGACAGCTGTGGCAGTGGCCAATAGAGACTTTGCGGCACACTGGTCCCAGGCCAAGGCGCCCACGCTAAAGGGGTGGATGAGGGGAGTGGACTGGTGCGGGATCCAGGAGGAAGCCATGTTCGAAGCTCGGGGGTGCCCGGATTTGTTTAATAAAGTATGGGGTAAATGGTTTAATATGCTTCCCCCTTGAGGATCTGCCTATTTACCTGTTCATCGTATCTTTATTACACCCTCCTTTATGTGCAATTCTGCCTCGTCTATGCTCTGCCATGCTCACCCTGAAGGACAGTTTTGCTTCGTGTCAACTGTGTGTACTGTTATTTCCTTTCCTGACCTCAATAGAACTGCAACCAATGAATGTGTCTTGTTGTAATAAACTTAATAAAATTGATTATCAAAAAGAAATCTGAAAGAGGATTAAACTCTCCAGCGAGTGATGGTCCATTTAAAATTGGAACTTTGATATTATATATATATATATATATATATATATATATATATATATATATATATATATATATATATATATATATATATATATATATATATATAATATATATTTTTTTTAAGCTCACTGGTCCGTCTGCTCTCCTTCACTCTCGGCCGGGTGCTCTTGACAGCGGGTGACGGCACAACGCATGTCACAACTAGACACAGGCTCTGTTGCAAAAAAGCACGCAGCACTCTCGGGGACAATTCCAATATATATTTATTAGACAAACACTCTCGCAAGACGCGTTTCGGCCACCACCTTTCTCAATTAGAGGCCGGCGCCACCTACAGGCGAAGTTTAAATACAGCCAATCAATAAAATAAAGAAAGGACATATGTTTTGTGCACTATCAACCACCATTTCTAAGTGGTGTGAGTTCAGTTTCAGTCACTGTCATAATTGTGCCCTGGATGGGCAAACAAATTGCATAACACACAAATTGTGTAATGATTTTCAAATTCAGCCCTGAATGGGCTTATCCACAGAAATATATAAGCACATTATTATAAACGTGTTACAGTTTCAAGAAAAATTCTTACAATTTCAAGAAAAAATAATACAGTTTTAAGAAAAAATCATCAATGCAGAAGAAAATATCATCAATGCAGAAGAAAATCAATGCAGAAAAGAATCATAAATGGACTGCTAGCTCCTCCCCAGCGTTCAGGGCACCTGGTTTCTTGGTTTGGTTCTCAATAATATTACGAGACTCTACCCTGCGTAGCTGAAGCAACCTATTCCCACCCCTTATGTCTGCTGGCACCTGATCCATGCAGTAAAAGCTAAGGAGTTCTCGGTTGCTTTGGTGAGACACTTCAAAGTGTCTCAAAACTGGGTACGTGGGATCCTTATTTTGTATAGCCCTCAGGTGTTCTAAGATCCTATTCTTAGTTGGGTGAGTAGTACTCCCAATGTAACGCAGGCCACACGGACATACAAGACAGTACACCGTGTGGCTTGTGTTGCAATTCATTAAGCTAGTGATCTTTTTGGGCTCCTTCATCCCCGGTACTCGGTAACTAGTCACCTTTTTACTGTTCTTACACGCCTTAAATTTAAGGCAAGGATGAAATCCTGTCAGTTTCCCAAATGGTGGAGGTTTCTCCTCTTTCCTACAGTGGCTTTGTACAACACTTGAGCCCAATGATCTTGCTCTTCTAAAAGTTATTAATGGAGACTTGGGTAGATCTTTACCAAAGACCGGATCAGATTTAAGTATGTGCCAGTTCTTCATGCACTTTTTTCTGATATCCTGGGCATCACTGGAATAATTCATAATCATTCTCATACTGTTCTGGTTAGACTCCTGTCTCCTGGGTACCATTGTACTCTTCTTTGAGATTAGATCGGATCTCAATTTCTTATCTGCTTTCATTTTTGCCTCCTGTAATACCTCCTTACTGTATCCTCTTACTCTGAACCTCAACATACTCTCACTGACTGCCTTCTCATAATCACTTTGTCGTGTACAGTTTCTTTTAATTCTCAGAAGTTCGCTATAGGGTATACTGGATATAGTTTTCTCGAATGGCAACTATTCGCGTGGAGCACAGAATTATATATATATATATATATATATATATATATATATATATATATATATATATATATATATATATATATATATATATATATATATATATATATATATATATATATATATATATATATATATATATATATATATATATATATATCCAAACTTGTTTGCCCTGAAGCAAGGACGACCTCAGCTGCGGACTGGTTCCAAAAAAAACTTTATTTCAAAACCGGCGAACACACGCCGATATTTCTTGTAGTCCTGACGCGTTTCGGGGCTCTGCAAAGGCCATTATTCATAGGATGACGATAGGAAGTGCACTGTGATGCTTGTTCTGGCGCCATCTGCATGCTACTAATTTAAATGTTCCCCAGTGGGCGTCTCCAGTGAGCAATACTGTCAAGCATGCTGGTACCAGTAGTTCATTTCTCAAGCGCTGTTTCTCCACAGTGGGATCAGTGCAGTTTTGAAATCTTTTACATGTATTTTTCAAACCCCAGTGGGCCTCCGAGTGCAAACAGACGGTAATTTCTTTGTCTGCTTCGCCATTAGGTTTCGAGCATTCCAAACCTGGCCCCACAAATCTGCGGTGGTTCATCCTTCTCGGCCAGGCTGCCGTGTTTAAATTCCAAACTTGTTTGCCCTGAACCAAGGACGACCTCAGCTGCGGACTGGTTCCAAAAAAACCTTTATTTCAAAACCGGCGCTTACACTACGATATTTCTTGTAGTCCTGACGTGTTTCGGGGCTCTGCAAAGCCCCTTATTCATAGGATGACGATACGAAGTGCACTGTGATGCTTGTTCTGGCGCCATCTGCATGCTACTAATTTAAATGTTCCCCAGTGGGCGTCTCCAGTGAGCAATAGTGTCAAGCATGCTGGTACCAGTAGTTCATTTCTCAAGCGCTGTTTCTCCACAGTGGGATCGGTGCAGTTTCGAAGTCTTTTACATGTATTTTTCAAACCCCAGTGGCCCTTCGAGTGCAAGCAGCCAGTAATTTCTTTGTCTGCTTCGCCATTAGGTTTCGAGCATTCCAAACCTGGCCCCACAAATCTGCGGTGGTTCGTCCTTCACTGCCAGGCTGCCTTGTTTAAAATCCAAACTTGTTTGCCCTGAAGCAAGGACGACCTCAGCTGGGGACTGGTTCCAAAAAAAACTTTATTTCAAAACCGGCGAACACACGCCGATATTTCTTGTAGTCCTGACGCGTTTCGGGGCTCTGCAAAGGCCATTATTCATAGGATGACGATAGGAAGTGCACTGTGATGCTTGTTCTGGCGCCATCTGCATGCTACTAATTTAAATGTTCCCCAGTGGGCGTCTCCAGTGAGCAATACTGTCAAGCATGCTGGTACCAGTAGTTCATTTCTCAAGCGCTGTTTCTCCACAGTGGGATCAGTGCAGTTTTGAAATCTTTTACATGTATTTTTCAAACCCCAGTGGGCCTCCGAGTGCAAACAGACGGTAATTTCTTTGTCTGCTTCGCCATTAGGTTTCGAGCATTCCAAACCTGGCCCCACAAATCTGCGGTGGTTCATCCTTCTCGGCCAGGCTGCCGTGTTTAAATTCCAAACTTGTTTGCCCTGAAGCAAGGACGACCCCAGCTGCGGACTGGTTCCAAAAAAACCTTTATTTCAAAACCGGCGATTACACTACGATATTTCTTGTAGTCCTGACGCGTTTCGGGGCTCTGCAAAGCCCCTTATTCATAGGATGATGATACGAAGTGCACTGTGATGCTTGTTCTGGCGCCATCTGCATGCTACTAATTTAAATGTTCCCCAGTGGGCGTCTCCAGTGAGCAATAGTGTCAAGCATGCTGGTACCAGTAGTTCATTTCTCAAGCGCTGTTTCTCCACAGTGGGATCAGTGCAGTTTCGAAGTCTTTTACATGTATTTTTCAAACCCCAGTGGGCCTCCGAGTGCACACAGCCGGTAATTTCTTTGTCTGCTTCGCCATTTGGTTTCGAGCATTCCCAACCTGGCCCCACAAATCTGCGGTGGTTCGTCCTTCACGGCCAGGCTGCCGTGTTTAAAATCCAAACTTGTTTGCCCTGAAGCAAGGACGACCTCAGCTGCGGACTGGTTCCAAAAAAACCTTTATTTCAAAACCGGCGATTACACTCCGATATTTCTTGTAGTCCTGACGCGTTTCGGGGCTCTGCAAAGCCCCTTATTCATAGGATGACGATACAAAGTGCACTGTGATTCTTGTTCTGGCGCCATCTGCATCCTACTAATATATATATATCCAAATTAAACTTGCTCTCAAGGTGAAGCGCCACACACGAAGTTCAGATTAAACCTTCTTTATTAAAATCGGCAAGAGCAGAGGCACAGCGCACTGAGGGCCTCATTATGATTGCGGTGAATCCGCATACTCCGGGCCGGCGGAAGCCACCGCCGGCCCGGAGTATGCGGAATCACCGCCGCAGCAACATAGAATAACCACCGCCAGATTAGGATGGCGGTGGGATTGCGGTTGGACCAGCGGCGGACGGCAGGTTCGTCCGCCGCTGATCCGTGGGGTGGGGAGGGCTATTTGGTGACGGTGTCTGCAAGACACCGTCAGCCAAATTAGGATTCGCACGGAGACATGCTTTTCCACGGCGGCTTTTCCGCCGTGGAAAAGCATGTGGACTTTGGCTTTTGGGGACCCGTTGCGGGCCCCCAGGGTGTCGGGGGGTGGGGGGTGCACATGGGGGGTACCTATGGTACCCCCCAACATTTACATGCACAAAGCGGCAGGCACCGCGCGGTGCCTGCCGCTTTGTGCATGTAAATGTAATACATGCATTTTTAACATTGCGGTGGGTGCTGCTTGAAGCAGCACCCACCGCAATGTTATTAATACAGGATGTGACCGCCAGGGTGGCGGTCACATCGTAATTTGCACGGAGGGACCGCCGCTGCCCCTGCTGACGGTCCCTCCACCTCTGGGGTGGCGGACGGACGCAGGTCCGTCCGCCATCCTAATCTGCCCCTGATTTTGGTAAGCCTCTTACAGCCTTTCGCCAGACGCATTTCCGGGGACATTTCTCCCTTCTTCAATGGCAGGCGCAGAAGGAAAGGTACAGCTACCTTGTATCCCACATTCATTTTAAATGTTCACAGTACCGCCCAACAGGGCGTGTGGCGTCAAGCATTCTGGTAAATGTAGTTGCGGGCTTCCTCGCAGCTGTCTCTGTGCTTTCCTAGGTGAATAATGCACATTACAGGTTATGCCGCTTCTGCTGCTTTTCTCATGCCCAAATGAACAAGGTAACTTCGTTCCCAAGTGTTGTTCTGTTTAGTAGAACAACCAGGCCTGAACTGTCAGCAGGGGGGTGGCTTCGTGGCCGGAGCGGGCCACTAAACATCGAAATGAAACTTGCTCTCAATATATATTATGCTGCAATCCTGGTCTCCATTTCTTTGTTCGAAAACAACCAGAGTCGAGGCCCCAATGTAATTAAACAGTGCTTCAGTTTATTGGCACAAGAAAAACACCCAACGCGTTTCGAGATCAGCGGACCTCTTGCTCACGGGTGGAGCCTAGTTGTACCACCATTCTTTTTAAAGTGAAAATTACCGTGTTACAAACTCACACGTGATCCATAGACATAGACAAAATATTTTCGTTGCTACAATGTCTTTAAATTCATAAATGAAAGTGGGCTCAAGGCTACCGATGATTTATGCCTCAGTGAGCTACAAATATGCTGTTTTATGTATCACTATGAGAACTTAATATCCGGTTCTATTAACAATTTAAATGCATGATAATAATGCGATTGAATTGATGTGAACAATTCCATTTCTATAAGATTCATTCACTGTTCTTATGAATCTTGGGAATGAAGTACGCTCACGTGAGCAAGGCGGCTGTCCGCCGAAACGCGGAGGGTTTTTTGAAGGCTTTATGGTTTGTAATAAACCGTGAAAATGACTACACAGACGGAGCATTAATCTTTATTTCCTGTGCAGAGTGCGTGGTACCTTGAAAGTACGTGGAACAGTATTGGATATCGGGGACCTCCAACCCGAGTCGCACCGCCGTTCTAAGTGTCCCGGTCTCTCTGGAGGAAGGAGGATTTGGTATATATATATATATATATATATATATATATATATATATATATATATATATATATATATATATATATATATATTTATATATATATCAATGCCAATCCTGCTGAACACAACAAATAAAACAGGCGCTGACTCCGTGGGTAAAGGTTTCAAGGATAAGTGTTTTTATTCCTCCGTGATGGACGACTCGTTTCGGCGGACGTGTCCGCCTTGATCACAACATCGCAAATCTCTACGGTGCATTATAAATTAGAAACAAGGTGTAAACCAAAACTGATTGTCATGGAAACCGACTTAGCGACCACAGCAATGGAAAAGTTACATACAGCCTGGGACATGCAGAGTCATGGTGAGTATGTGTAGTGTTTCTTCCAGTCAAACAAAGTTACAAAGGTAGATGAAACTTTAGTTCACTAACATTATGCATAGGTTAAATCACATTTGTTGAATAATCACAAATGGAAATAATACTATAAACATTACACTAGAACCAGTGTTATTGAAGAAACAACAGACGAAAAATGAAATCAGAATCAAATTAAAGCACAAATGAATATATATGTGCGCCTCACCATCTGCCTACTAGGTTGTCTATGCAGAAAGTACATTCTAATGAATGTGTTTGTGTGTGAACATGTGCTCATGCAGTCAATGTGGCTTACTCGGGGAGTTATTGTTCCTGAGTAATGGTGGCTATTGCCTATTAGGTGGCGTACCGCGTGGAAAGGATCCAGCCAAAGTGGGCAGAGGGGCACGAAGTTGTGTGCGGATCGACGGTGCCAATAAGACACCCAATGAGCGTGCACATGTTAAGGTGATTGTGGTCTAAGACAGTCGGTATGCAATTGTGCAGGAGTGTCCATATATTCCAAAGTGAAAGTGTTGGAATGTGTACGGTGAAAAGTGACCAAAAGGTGGGGGGGATTGTGTTAAGAATATATACAAGTGAGATTGATGTTAGGGAAAGGGTGGGTCAGGGAATGAGAAGTCGCCGCTATGGAGTCATAAACTCATGCGGAATTAGAAGTGGACACTCAGTGCCTCATCCGCATTCAGACCGTTCTGCATCTATATATACGAACACACACACGCACAAGCACACACACACACGCACACACACACACACACACACGCATACACACACACACATACACACACACACACACACATACACACACATGCACACACACATGTACACACACACACACACTCACACAAACACACACGCATACACACACACTCACACACACACACACACACTCGCACACAGAGCCCCACACACACACACACACACAGAGAGTTCCCCCCACACACACAGAGCTCCCCCCCACACACAGAGCTCCCCCCACACACACACAGAGCTCCCCTCCACACACTCAGAGCTCCCCCCCACACACACAGAGCCCCCCACACACACAGAGCCCCCGCCCACACACACAGAGCCCCCCCCACACACGGCCACAGGCAAGAAAAACGAGTGGACAGAGGGCAAGAAAAACAAGAGAACAGAGGGCCAGAAAAACGAGAGAACAGAGGGCAAGAAAAACGAGAGAACAGAGGGCAAGAAAAACGAGTGAACAGAGGGCCGAAAAAATGGGGGAACAGAGGGCCGGAAAAACAGGGGAACAGAGGGCCGGAAAAACGAGGGAACAGAGAACAAGAAAAACGAGTGAACAGAGGGCAGGAAAAATGAGAGAACAGAGGACAAGAAAAACGAGGTAACAGAGGGCAAGAAAAACGAGAGAACAGAAGGCAATTTAAACGAGAGAACAGAGGGCAGAAATTACTTCGAGAGAGGAGCGCTCCACACGACCATGTTTCTCCAAGGCGAGGCAGAAATGCGAGAGAACAGAGGGCAAGAAAAACGAGTGAACAGAGGGCAAGAAAAACGAGAGAGCAGAGGGCAAGAAAAACGAGTGAACAGAGGGCAAGAAAAACAAGAGAACAGAAGGCAAGAAAAACAAGGTAACAGAGGGCAAGAAAAACGACAGAGCAGAGGGCAAGAAAAACGAGTGAACAGAGGTAAAAAAAAACGAGGTAACAGAGGGCAAGAAAAACGAGAGAACAGAAGGCAAGAAAAACGAGAGAACAGAGGGCAGAAATTACTTCGAGAGAGGAGCGCTCCACACGACCATGTTTCTCCGAGGCGAGGCAGAAATGCCTCGGAGAAACGCAGCGTCATTTTGGGATTCGGGGGCGTGTTTTTCTTTCTCTCCTCTTCCCATTGGCTGGAAGGTAAAATTCCAGCAAATGGGAAGAGGAGAGAAAGAAAAGAGAAAGAAAGTTAAAAACACACCCCCAAATCCCAAAATGACGGGGCTTGAACAGAGTGATGCCCCTCTCCTCCAATGGCTGGCCTCCGTTTAGGAAGCCAGCCAATGGAGAAGAGGGGCGGGTTCAAGCCCCACTCTGAAACATCAGTTTTCTCCCAGCGAGAGCTGCGCAAGCGAAGCCTTCGCTAGGCGAAACCTAAAAAACAATATGCACACAAGTACCAATTTCTGATAGAGCGAACAAAGAATAATAACTCTGAGGTTCAGGCTACTTCTCAAGAGTGGTCCTCTGAGGCGAGTAAATGTAGTAAGAAGACAGTCATAGCAAGATATTAGATTTAAAGAGACATGGGCTGGATCAGGAGGAAATCCATCAGTACAAACATGCAGTTTTTCCAAGTTACAACGCTTATCTATTGCACTTAACATTGCTTATGAAATGCTAAGCTAGGACCCCATGGTTAGTTGAAGCACTAGACTAATTTTGTCAAAGTTCCAATTTTTCAACAATGGCTGCATAGGGTTGAATGCCTATATTAAGTTTATCTATTTACAAAGAGAGACACTGTAAGAAACTGTATTATTACTAAGAGTGGGTGTCAATCCACTTCAAGGAATAATCACAACCCTTGTCAAGGTGACCCACTAATGTCACTAAATAAACCTGAGGTCAACCCCTTGGTAGTTATGGCACAGAATAGGCAGAATAACCTAGAGGCAATGTTTAAAGTAGTTATAAAGTGACAAAACCAACAGAGGCCACTGACAACTGGCAGTGTCAGGAACCAGGCCCGGCCATCCACTATTACCAAGTGGAGCTTCAAGTCTGGGGCCTTGGATAGATAGCCCGTACGTCTACATTTGGGCCTGGTACAGAGTCCCCCACTTACTCATAAGGATTCTCTAGCTTCTTAGGTGCACACACTCTTAGGTGCTAGACTCCCCCCTTCAACTCTTTCTTCTGCCATCTCAGGGGATGAAAGCCTGCAGATGTCCTTTCAGTTCAAGGTCTGTGCCATGGGACTGAACAGGTGCCTGGGAGTCCATGTCTTCCAGGGCAGACACACAAAAAGTGACACACTCTGTCTGTGTCATGCAGAGTTCTGACTGGTATAGGTTTCCTCCCCTCTGTGTGACACCGCAGGCAACACCTCCAGGTCAGAAGTGCCTCATGATGGTCAGTCGGGGTGTTCTCCAATCAAAGCAGGTAGGCCCTGGCCAACTGATCCTCCCACTGTCAATGCAATCCACCTCCTACCGCATAGTCTTTGTCTGCCCCCGTTTAAGGACAGTATGCCCAGAAATCAGTGTTTTTTATATGTCCTAGGTAAATGCCCTTCAGGCTAATTTCTTGCCAGTGAGAGCTCATTGCCAAGGAATCAGTCAATGGGCCTCTAGGAACTGACAATGACTCTCCTTGGGCAAGTACTTCCTCCCATTATAAGGATACCAAGGCAATTGAGAGGAAAAAGCAATGCCCACTGGAGCTGAGGCACTCACAGTCCTTTCCTGGCAGATAACATTCTGGGGAAACAGGCTATGCTACCATCATGGTCTGTTTGGCACGGGTATCCCACAGAGCAGTGACAGGGACCCCATTGATTGAGAGCTCCTGAAAGTGACAACTACCACCCCCTGGGATCTCCAATTGACTTACTGGGTCCAGTTCCCAACTAAGGGATTCTAGGGAATGCACTTAGGTTCCCTCCTGTTGGATAACCACAGTCTGGGCTATACTGGTCACCCCTGTGGACTGCCTATCTGTGGGCGGCTTCCTGGAACACACAGAGTCCACTCTCGTGTCTTTTCCAGAGACAGTTATAACACCAGGGTGGGTGAAGGCGTGCCCTGGGCTTTCGCCATCAAAACCTCTCCCTCTGTGCTCTGAAGAGGAGTGGGGTTCATTCTGCACAATACTTGTTTGGGGTCCTTTTTGTGACTTTTCTGGAGTAAACTGGACTTCCCTTTCCCATTGGGAGGGGTACTGGACCACCCTTTCTGTGTTCACTCCCAGGTACCTTCTAAGACACTCCTGGGTGCTGATCCAGAGGTCAGCTTCTTTCTCAAGCTCTCTGGGCATGTGAGCCTGATGTCTATCAGACGCTGGTGCAATCCTGTAAAACAATTACTCAGAATGTGTCCTTTCATAACCAAATTGTAATGCTCATCATAATCATTAACTTGGCTGCCCTTCACCCAGCCATCCAGTGCCTTGCTAGAAGAATCCACAAAATGCACAAATGACTGGCGTGACTGTTTCTGGATATCTCTGAACGTCAGACAATACTTCTCAGGAATCGGACGCAACTTTGTGATAAGAGCTTCTTTCATAGCGGCATACCTTATCTGGTTGGCTACTTCAAGAACCAATAAAGTATACCTTCCAGCAATAGGCATGTGCTTCTAGATACTAGCACCCCAGTCCAACTCTGGGACTTTATGCATAAGCAGGGTCACCTCATGTGCTACAAACCATGGGGCAGACTTACAAGCCCCTTGCACCGCTTTTGGGTCACTTTTCCCATGTTAAAAGTGACGCAAAAGTGGCGCAAGGGGCTTTTAAATCTGCCCCATGTGTATATGTCGACTCCCACCACATAGCTAGGTATCAGGTCTTTGAGGATGTGGAATCTTTTACCTCTCCTAAGTACTTAACTGTCACTGCCAGTATCTTCACTGGCCTCAGAGGTCCTCCTAAACTCAAGTTAATCTCAAGCTGGCTCCTCTCATAGGCCAACAAGGTATTTTTCTCTTCCAACGCCAGGATTAAATTCTCCTCCAGTACCAATGTTGCTGATGCCTCTGTTTTCTTCTCCTCAGCATCCAGGGCCGGACTTTCCTCCTCCAGGGCAAGGGTAGCAAATTGCAATTATCAAGACCCTCTCTGACTGTCTGTCACAGGTGCGATAAATTGAAACCAGGAATGGAGTTTAGAAAAATCAATCATGAGCAATAAAAAAGAAAAAAGAAATTACAATTCTCAAAAAACGAATTCTTTTATTTGTTTGATTATTTATTTATTGAAGCAGGCACATTTACCTGTTAACAATAAATTTCTACGTGTCCTACTTTGAAATACAGTGCAACATGCCTTGTGTACTACAAGGCCTACATTGGGATGACTTATAAATATTTAAAAGAGATGTTTACTTGCAAAAAATGCTTTATTTTGGCCAGTCGAACTGCAGTGTTTTTAACTGCCACAGTCAGTCTACACAGAGTAGGCTGGAGGTCATGTTTGCACTGCCACAGTAGTAGATGGCACTGCAGGCACAGCAGTCCACTGGCGGTATCTTAAGTCCAGGCCTTGGGTATATATTGTACCATATACTAGAGACATAAAGATAAGTTAAATATACTAATTACGAATATGGTGACTCAACCATGTTTAAAGGGGGAGTACAGACACTTTACTACTCGTTAGCAGGGATAAAGCGCACAATGTTCTAAAACCATCAAAATGTAGGTGCCAGCAAGAGGCGGAAAATGTGCGGGTAACCACGCAGAAAAGGCGTATTTACTACACCCTGCAAAAGAACACACCCTTGATTCTTCTGAGAGAATTCTTGGCACCTTTTGTCCTAAAAGTTTCATACCTCTATGTCTAATTAATCCAGAGTATAAGGGGTTCCCCATTTCCCTTTCCTGTTTTATGTGCATCTTTCTGATTAAAATTCGCTCTCATTGCATTGACCAAGTTGATGGTATTGTTGATTGCCCATCTTCAAGATCTAGAATTGTTGGAGTACTCAGACCTAGTTGACTGGCTTCTCCTGTGATGAGAAGGAGCGGGCACGGAACATGGCGTTGAAGACCGGCGTTTAGTTTTAGTTTCTCATCAACTGCAAGAAGTTGCATCATGCCCCTTGTTAGGATCTGCATTTCACAAAAGCTTGATTCAGGACAAATATGCCTCTTTTTCCGGCTGCCCGTCACCCCGCATGTTGTTATAATGCGGTCGTTACAACCACCGCGTTGTAACAACGCATACCATTACCCCGCAAGTCGTAATACCGACTTGTGGAGGGGGGCGCTGGATGTTGGAATAGTATAATTTACTATTTCAACTCCCGTCTGTGCGGACAGTAGGGAAGGTATTGGATTTTAAATCCACCATATTCTCCCCCCTCCTCAAGTCGTTGTTACGACTTGTGGGGTAATGGTATGCATTGTTACAACGCGGTCATTATAACAACCACGTTGTTACAACATGCAGGGTGACTGTTTCGTGGTGAGGGTTGCTTACCTTCAGGACACATCTTAACATCGTGACTCTACAAATGCACCTAGAATGTACCTTATTGCAAACTTGACTGAGCTCAGAAACATCTTGACAACAAAACAGGGGGAGTGTTATCTCCTATACATTTGTATTATGAGTTGGCATAGTAGCAAAAAGCTTATTATCATTAAACCTAACAAGTTTAATAGTAATATCCTGTGGCTACTTGGTATAAACACTGTAACAAGGGCGGCAGAAAACTGTGAGACAGAGGAGTATTAATATAAAGATGCTGCATCAGGGTGGTGGTTGAATGTAATGTGCCAGGAGTTAGAGAAATAGGGCTTGTTGTATTTTCGCACGTTATGGTGCATGAGCGTACATGTATTGATGACAATATTTTACAAGAGGTAAATTGTACTTTTATGGTTGTAACAAACCAAATAAAGTTTGTTTTGACTGAAAAAAAAATATTTTACATAATATCATATCAAAGATTCCTTCACCAGAAAGCTGTTGATGGGGTTGTTTTTCTGATGACAACAGGGTTTTAAGGACAATGCATTCTCTAAACTTACAAAAGTGAGTTGCAGACCCCGACCATTGCATATGTTTGTGGACGTCAGCCCAACTTCAGTCTTACAAATTTGACATTGACAGGTGAATATAAGCGAAAGACAACAGCATCCCCCAAACGTTTCCTATTAGTTACACGTGACAACAGAGCATGAGACAGAACCCATTCAAGAGTCCTAGTAGGCAGTCTATAGCTTTTATGTTGTTGAATGAGTTTTCGACCACTGACTCCTAATTTTAATTTCTTTCATTCATATCAGGGGAGTGGACAAAGTAGTGAGGGTAGCTCTGGTATTCCAATATTGGTATGGGTTTCCGTTCATGAACTATTCCTGGATTTCTGACAGGCCATTTTGGATATCTTTGGATCCCAGGAAAATGTGCTTGCTTCCCATTGCAGTAAGGTGACCAGATGTCCTGGATTTGCCCAGACAGTCCCAGTTTTTGAAAGTCTGTCCAAGCACCCCAACACTATTTGCAGAAACATAGATATGTCCAGGTTTTTGAGGGTGGGTCGGGTGAGCGTGCACATTAATCAGTGTGGTGCAGGCTCACATTTCCTCCGACCCCCTTGTAACACCAGGAACAGAAGTTGAGCGGTTTAAAGAGCTCTCTTTTCACACCACTAAGAAATTCCGGGGCATATTACCAAGGGCCTTATTGCCGCTTTAGCGGGAATTTTACCTGCTAAAGCAGCGATAATTTTATCGCCCTATTACCTAGCTGCCGCTAACACCAGTTAGCGACAGCTAGTAGGAGATAGGGTTCATCTTGGGGCCCACTTTGCATGTCAGCGATAATTATCGGTAATGACATGCAAAGTGGGCATGCCAAGATGTTAGCGACTGGAAACAGTCGCTAACATCGCTATCTCCTATTACCTACTTTTGGAAATAATCGCGCTAAGCGCGATAATCTCCAAAAGCTAATGCCTGCCCAGAGCAGTTCTTAGCCATGTTATCTAATGGTAGGTGGATAACATGCCTAAGAGCATTTGCTCGGTAATGCATGAATATCGCTGACTTTTCAGCGATATTCATGCATTTCGGCCGATTTTTATCGCTTAGCAGATAAACCTTGATAATAGCAAGGCTCCTAAGCGATAAAAATAGGCGAAGCACGGCGATATAATTATAGCCGCTAACCAAGCTTAGCAATATTTTTCGCTTATGTTTGGTAATATGCCCCTCCGTTGCTTAAAAAGCCTCCTGCTGTGCTGCCCCGCCCTACTCATGTAGCAGAGCAGGGTTTCATGAGGGGAAAATAGGTGTCCTCCGATCACCCAAAGCAAGTAAAATCAGTAGCCTGCTCCTGGGTCTCATCACAAGAGGGAAGGACAGTGTGTGAGTGTGCACTGCAGGCAACTTTGAGGTTGGTGTTAAGCGGCACCGCCTGAGCCGTGAGAAGAGCCCCGCTACACTTCCTGTGCAACCCCGCTGAGATGTCAATCGGCTTTTCAGCATCGGGACAGGGAACTGTCTATGAAGGTGGAACGAGGCACGGGAGACGGCTGAACTGCTTTCTGCAAACCCACATGGGATATTATTAATTTTCACTGTATCAAGTAAGGCACAACAACTCACTGAAGTAAAAGTGTTGGCACTACAAGAACCAATAGGCCACCCGGGTGGCCATGCCCACCTGGGCGGGGTGTTAAAACTTTGAAAGTTGTGCCGTCATTAAACTGCCGTGTACCTGCCTTGAAGTCCAGAGCCCCATGAGGAAGTGCTGTCATGGCATGAAACGCGTCGGGGAGGACAATTGAATATTGTGAGGCACCAAGCTGTTTTTGTGTGCAAACCTTCATTAAATTTGTACAGAATGAACTTACCTGTGTGGGCCTCTCGCTGCAGGCAACTTTGAGGTTGGATGTTAAGCGGCACCACCTGAGCCGCGAGAAGAGCCCCGCTACACTTCTTGTGCAGTCCAGCTGAGATGTCAATCGGCTTTTCAGCATCGGGACAGGGAACTGTCTATGAAGGCGGAACGAGGCACGGGATACGGCTGAACTGCTTTCTGCAAACCCACATAGGATATTATGAATTTTCACTGTTTCAAGTAAGGCACTACAACTCACTGAAGTAAAAGTGTTGGCACTACAAGAACCAATAGGCCCCCATGAGGAAGTGCTGTCATGGCATGAAACGCGTCGGGGAGGACAATTGAATATTGTGAGGCACCAAGCTGTTTTTGCGTGCAAACCTTCAATAAATTTGTACCGAATGAACTCTCTGTGTCCTTCCTCGCCGGAAGGACACAGAGAGTTCGCCTCCCCCCGTTCAGATCTGAAGCTACCGAAGTCATCTGCGGCGTACCGCAAGGCTCCTCGCTCAGTCCAACCCTCTTCAACGTCTACATGAGCCCCCTCGCAGACATCGCACGCCAGCACAACCTCAACATCATCTCCTACGCCGACGACACCCAGCTGATCCTCTCCCTCACCAACGACCCCGCCACCGCCAGAGCCAACCTTCACGAAGGGATGAAAGAGGTAGCCGAATGGATGAAGAACAGTCGCCTGAAACTGAACTCAGACAAGACGGAAGTCCTCATCCTGGGATCCTCACCCTCCGCCTGGGACGACTCCTGGTGGCCCCCCGCCCTAGGCAGCGCACCCAAACCAACAGACCACGCACGCAACCTAGGCTTCATCCTGGACTCCTCCCTCTCCATGACCAGACAAGTCAACGCCGTCTCCTCGTCGTGCTTCAACATCCTGCGCATGCTACGTAAGATATTCCGGTGGATCCCCACCGAGACCAGGAAGACGGTCACCCAGGCCCTCGTCACCAGCCGTCTGGACTACGGCAACTCCCTCTACGCAGGAACCACCGCCAAACTCCAGAAAAGACTTCAACGGATCCAGAACGCCTCAGCACGACTCATCCTGGACATCCCCCGTCGCAGCCACATCTCCGAACACCTGAGAGACCTGCACTGGCTCCCGGTCAACAAGAGAATCACCTTCCGTCTCCTCACCCACGCTCACAAAGCCCTACACAACCAAGGACCAGGATACCTCAACAGCCGCCTCATCTTCTACGCTCCCAAACGCCAGCTTCGATCGACCGGCCACGCCCTCGCCGCCGTCCCCCGCATCCGAAGATCCACCACAGGGGGACGGTCCTTCTCCTACCTCGTCGCCAAGACATGGAACTCCCTCCCGACCCACCTCCGCCTGACCCAGGACCACCTCGCCTTCAGGAAGCAGCTCAAGACCTGGCTGTTCGAGCAGTAGCGGCTCCCCCTCCCCGAGCGCCTTGAGACCCTCTGGGTGAGTAGTGCTCTATATAAATGCTTTGATTGATTGATTGATTGATTGATTGATTGATTGACCTGTGTGGGCCTCTCACTGCAGGCAACTTTGAGGTTGGAGATATATATAGGAAGTACATAGCAGAAAATGGGAATTCACGCAAACTTGGGGTAAATCAATGGAGAATGGAGAATTGTTGTTTGGTTTATATCTAAAAGTGGTATTTTTTTGATATTGAATCATGTTATAATTGCAGGGTAAGGTATTAAAACCTATGAATTATAGGCTGCATTTTTACATTTAATGACCTGAACATGCCAAGGGTATTTATACCCATTAAGATAATGAAAGGGCTATTTGTAGTCTGTCTTGTGTGGCAAACTAGGGTCAATGGAATACTTGTAAAATAGGGTGTAAATATATGAAATTAGAATATGTATTTATGTACATTTTTAAGGAAATGAAATTTTCTTTTCTTTTCTTTTTTGTATTGAATATTCTCATTGGGTTGTTTCCCTTTTATATATATGCTTGCCTTTTTACCCTGAACAATATCTATGGAGAGTGATCAGCAAAACGGATACATGTAATGAAATGTTATTTTTGCTTTGACGATGCACTTTAAACCAACAAACAATGTAGAGCACTATGCTCAAAAACTTTGTTTTCTCCACTGGTTGTGAATTGGTGTATATCCCTTTAAATTTTAAAGGTTGAAGTACTGACCATGTGATTCATCACACTATATATGTCACTTCCTTCTTCTTGACATGACATGTGATCAAGCCTCGGCTGAGGCGAAACGCGTCATGGCGACTGGTGGGCGTTTAATTGCACAATAAAACTCACTGGAACGAGAAGCACCGAGTTTGTGGCTTTTTTCGAACTTTTCGTTAAGCAGCAGAAGCGGATGCCAAGCTGGTTTTCGAGACTTATGGAAATATATATATATATATATATACATACATACATACATATACATATATATAGATTGACAAAGGCTTCTGTGAAGCCGAAACACGTCTCTCGTGTCTCCAGGTTGAGAGTGACCTGAAACAATAAAAGAAGCCATATCCTAAAAAGCCTTGAGTCTGTGCCTTCTTCGTTGGATGTTTTTGAGGAAGTGGAAGTGTTTGTTCATTTATATATATTTTTATATATATATATATATATATATATATATATATATATATATATATATATATATATATATATATATATATATTACCTACTGGCGGTCGCCAGTAGGTATATATAGTTAGGACTTTTTTTCCTATGGGATTGGCAAATTTAAGTACTGACAGGCTGTGCTTGTACATAGGAGCTGTGTTGTGTTTTCAAATTATGACCAGAAAATCGTTTTTTTTTTAAAAGAAATGCTTTTTACATTTATGAGAAGGACAAAATGGTGTCTGCTTTTTTAAATAAATATTTCACTTCCCACCATGAATATGGGAGAATAATTTGCTTGTTTGTCGGTTTAAAAACACGGTACTTGAAGTCATTTAAGTTTCACAATATGTTCTGCAAGAGTTTCATAGTCAACATGGGGGCAAATTTACAAAGCTTATGAGCCACATTCACGTAATTTTCCCCTCGTTAAAAGTGACTTTAAAGGTGGTGCAAGGTCCTTGTAAATACGCCCTCATGAGTGCTTGGCAAATTTAAGTCATTTCCCTGTGGTGCAAGGTCCTTGTAAATATGCCCCCATGTGTGCTTGGCAAATTTAAGTACTGACAGGGTGTTCTTGTACATAGGAGCTGTGGTGTGTTTTCAAATTATGATCAGAAAATCGTTTTTTAAAAAAAAGAAATGCTTTTTACATTTATGAGAAGGACAAAAAGGTGTCTGCTTCTTTAAATGAATATTTCACTTGCCACCATGAATATGGGAAAATAATTTGCTTGTTTGTCGGTTTAAAAACTCGTTTCTTGAAGTCATTTAGGTTTCACAATATGTTCTGCAAGAGTTTCATAGTCAACATGGGGGCAAATTTACAAAGCTTATGAGCTACATTCACGTCATTTTCCCCATGTTAAAAGTGACTTTAAAGGTGGTGCAAGGTCCTTGTAAATAAGCCCTCATGAGTGCTTGGTAAATTTAAGTCATTTCTCCGTGGTGCAAGGCTCTTGTAAATACGCCCGCATGTGTGCTTGGCAAATTTAAGTACTGACAGGGTGTACTTGTACATAGGAGTTGTGCTGTGTTTTCAAATTATGACATGAAAATGGTTCATAAAGAAAAGGAATGCTTTTTACATTTATGACAATGACAAAAAGGTGTCTGCTTCTTTAAATAAATATATCACTTCTCACCATCAATCTGGGAGAATAATTTGCTTGTTTGTCGGTTAAAAAATCGTTACTTTAAGACATTTAGGTTTCACAATATGTACTGCTAGAGTTTCATAGTCACTATGATGATAATGATATACATTTAGAACTATGTAGGAGGCATGGAGAAACTGAGGCTTCTGTAAGTGTCAAGGGAGGTGAGTAATGTACATTGCTCTCTTGCATACAGTCCTCATCTTCTGCGTACTCTTGGATATGCTAGACTACATCTGCACAATGAGATACCTAAGCTGAGGAAATACAGGTGATGTGATTGTGAAATGAGCAAAAATATTTGCACGTTTTTCAATTATATCACCTGTGTTTCCTAATATTACGAATCACATTGTGCAGATGAGGTTTAGGCCTGTCCAGGGAGACAGAGGAGGTCTGGCCTTTGTTCAAGAGTGCAGTGGACATGACTCACTTCGTTGGTAGGCCTGCACATGTATTATCTCCTCTGTACTCTTCAACAAGCCTAAATTTCATCTGCAACCCTGAGTAGGCCTCACCTCAAACAAACCTCTGGATAGGCCACACCTTATCGGCATCCTGAACCAATCATTTAAAATGTTAGGGGCAGATTTATGATGGCCGTGCGCCTCTTTTGCACCGCCGTTGCATCACTTTTGTGACGCAGCAGCGGTGCAAAAGATGCACCATGTTGCAAGATAGGCCTCACTTCATCTGCAACAAGATACCGTCAGTTTAAGCTGTATACATTTAGGACTGTGTAGGGGGCATGGAGAAGCTGAGGCTTCTGTAAGTGTCAAAGTTGTTGCATACAGTGCTCACCTTCTGCGTACTCTTTGATATGCTAGACTACATCTGCACAATGAGATACCTAAGCAAAGGAAACGCAGGTGATGTGATTGTGAAATGAGCAAAAATATTTGCACGTTTTTCAATTACATCACCTGTGTTTCCTAACATTACGAATCACATTGTGCAGATGAGGTTTAGGCCTGTCCAGGGAGACAGAGGAGGTCTGGCCTTTGTTCAAGAGTGCAGTGGACATGACTCACTTCATTGGTAGGCCTGCACATGTATTATCTCCTCTGTACTCTTCAACAAGCCTAAATTTCATCTGCAACCCTGAGTAGGCCTCACCTCAAACAAACCTCTGGATAGGCCACACCTTATCGGCATCCTGAACCAATCATTTAAAATGTTAGGGGCAGATTTATGATGGCCGCGCGCCTCTTTTGCCCCGCCGTTGCGTCACTTTTGTGACGCAGCGGCGGCGCAAAAGATGCGCCATGTTGCGACATATTTACAACTTGATGCATCTAGGCAGATGTGTCACACTGTAAAGTCCTGCGTCACATGAAACCTGCGTCAGGTTTCATGTGGGCGTTTTGTTGCAGGGTGGGCGTTCACTTGCATGAAAGCCCTGTAAAACTAACACAGTGAAATTTACAAGATTTCACTGAGTCAGCTTTATGGCATTGCTGAATCAAATCCTTACGCCTGTTTGAAACAGGCATAAGGAGTGACGCACCATGCAGTGTGTGGCTTGCCCCTGTGCATTGCAGGAGTCATGTCGCGCTTGCGACGTGATTCCTGCAATGCGCCGCTTTTGCGGCACAGATGCGTGACGCATCTATGCTGTTTTTGCCCCATGGTGCTCCGCATTGTAAATGCGACACACCATGGGTGGCAGAGCAGCGGCGCACGTTAACTGGTGCATCCCTGGGGATGCGCCAGTTAACATAAATCTGCCCCTTTACATTTAAGTATGAGCAGGGGACACAGAGTCGGTGAGGCTTATCCAAGGTTAAGAAGAGATGAGTCCTGTTCACTGAAAACTTGGACATAGGTCTCACCTCCTCAGCTTCGCTGGACATGGCTAAATAATATCTGCAAAATGTTACTCTTGTTAAACAATTTTACTATTATAGTCTCTGAGATTTGTCTCTTACTCTGCAACATCTCATTGTTGTTCTCTTTCTTTAAAGATAACGACAACATCAACCATGAGTGATAATGAGCAATCTGTTGATCTTGATCTTATCATTGAACTTGTCATTGAAACGTCAGTGGAAGTAGATCCCTTGGATGATTTATATCCTGTGGATGATGAAGAATATGATGAGGATGCCGATTTGTCAGAATTGTATGACATAGGGTGGGCAGCTGATCTGCTCGAGCCTATTGACTTTTAAAAATAAATTTAAGTTACTGGAAATGAAAAGTAACCATGTTAACCGTTTTATTTAAATACAACTTCAAAAACAGCTTGTGTGAAGTGTCTTTAATAAAATATTGAAATATGCTAATAAAATTAGTTCAGATTCACATATAAAAGAGCACAGGTCAAATGTAGAAGCATTCAATTTCTTTGCTACTATTTGTGAGTTTTAAATTTGTCAATGCACTAAAAATTATTGTATGTAGAATTGACAACTAGTGTGTTAATTTTTTGACGACTGTTATTGATTTACTGTTTGGTAATAGTGGTTAATAACATTTTTTATTATATTTTACCACAGATTCAACTGCAGATCATTTCAAAATTAAAAAATGCCTTCACGGCAAAGGAGGAGAAAGGCTACAAAACGTCAAACACAGCAGCTTACTACATGCTTGCAGCAGTCCTCTACAATAAAAACTCGTCAAGTCACCAAAAAAGCTCCGGGTAAGACAACGAAATCTTTCCTAAGAAACATTTTCAGAAAAAAAAGTATCACTACAGAACATGTTTTAGTCCAGAAGAAGAGAGTCAATTTAAACAGGAAGGAAAGTCCCCTTAATAAAGTCAGTGGTAGAGCAGGAGAAAACTCTGTGAGTGCCGGTAGAAGGCACAATCAATTTAGGGACATTCGTACACGAATGTTCCGCAACAGGATAATTGTAAATTTGATGAAACATGTAAAGAAAGGTCAACAGAAACTGGCTTTTTATAAGAAAAAGAAAAATGTTGAGAAAATTATTGATCAGGCTTTGGAAATGAAGCGAAAGTTATTTATTTCGGTAATCAATAGAATTAGGAAACTAAACAAGGCAATTTATGAATTCAAAACAAATAGTAGATGGAAGAGAATAGTTAATCGTACAAATTTTTGTGAAGTATTTTCAGGAGAATGGATGCATAGTTCAAGTTGTGAGGCATTTTTCAATGAGGAGAGTTACTTCCAAGACAATGATTTGGTGCATGTAGTTGACACCAGTGGTCGAGCATATGAGGTGAAAGACGGTTGTCCAGTTGAAAAAGAAAAACTTGTGTCAACAGAGGCAGAAGAGGTGTTAGGTGATGAAGTTTTAGGGAGACATCCTAAGGGTCCAGTGTACACCTGGAAGTGTAGTAGTATTTGCAGTGTGCGACAGGATTCCATCAATTTGCTTTGTGATTTTGTACGGACATTTAATAAGAAAAGTTTAAAACAGAAAATGAAGTTATTGCAGGAATTAGATCCATGCAGAGTGAGAGAAGTGACAGGTTTACATGGTCATTCACTGGCTTGTCTTTCCAGGAGAGTATGCCAGAGTGTTTTTCATCATTTCAGGATGCTAGCAGTCCATCATAATAAAGTGAGGAAATTAGTGAGAATGTTGTATTTTGCTAAGAGTCCAGCAATTAAGCTTAAACAATTAAGCAGTGCTCTTTTGCATGGTTCTGAAGCAGGGCCGTTTCTATGTGTTTTGCCACCCTAGGCGAGAATTGAATTACGCCGCCCCCTCCCGTGTCCAGATTTTTTTGCTTTTAAAGTTATAGCAAAAGCACAGAACAGTATTGCGACAAGTCTGGGAAAAGTCCCAGGATTAGCCTCCCTGGGCACATCCTGCTGTTCTTGCGCTCTGCTGGGGTCAGGGATTCGTGTACAAAACAGCTGCAATTTGAAACCAAGACACTTGTTTACCAAGTGGAGCCCCAGGGCTAAGAACACTACATGGCTTTGAGGGGGCAGTGAAAGCAGGGGGTGAATTTGACCTAAATCTGTACCAAATGCTCAGAAACACTTGTTAAACACAAATGAAGGGCCATCAAATATAAACTTTATGTAACTGACGTTAACTCCATATTGTTTCATCCAAAAGTCCTAGCTGGGGAGCGCCATCAGATTAGGCGTGTCTGCTTCCTCGGGATCGGGCAGGTGCATTTTGTAGATTTGTCCACTTCAGCTGGCCCCCACTCCAAAATAGGCCCGTGAGTATTACAGCTTTGAGCTGCCTGTGCCAGGGTGGGAGTGAGCCCTACTGTAATTTTCTGAACACCTTCGGTCACGTGGAAGGGTCTAAAGCGAGGCCAGATTTGTACCCAATGCACGTTTATTTTTTGCAGTTATATTTAGGCAATCTCGACCCAAAGGTTTTGGAGCGCTTTACATGAGGGCCACTTATGTTACACAAGGAAACATATATTTTTGGTAGGCATGGGAAGGTTAAGTGATTTGCCCAGAATCACGGGATTTTCAGCCGACACGGAGGCTCGAGCCTGGTACCCCAGCTCCTATGCTGGCATCTCTGGCCCTTACCCCACATCCTCTCCCCTTGGCACCAGGAGAAGGGCTAAAAAGGGGGAGACGTTGATCCAAAAATAAAACAACTGATCAGAAGCACATTTTAAAGACAACGCCATTAAAAATAAAAACTTTGGTTGGAATAAACTTCATATTGTGTACAACAGAACGCCCTAGGCGGCGCTAAGAAATGAAGCCTGTCTCTAGTGCTTTCTCAGGACCGTGCTCATCCGTCTTCTGCAACGTTGCACCATTACTACTCACTAGAAGGGGCCTGCGGGATGACCGTGTCGAGCTGGCGGTGGGCATGGGAGGATGTCTAGTTCTTGCTTGGACAGACATCCCTTCTTGCCAAGCCAATTTACTGAAGCCCCTGCGGGAACCGGACCATGAGGATGCCTTTCATGAGTGCCGGCTGGCAGCAATCAAAGGTAAAGATCCTTTCTTAATGGGAGATTCACCCCATCCAGCTCTGTGGAATGGATGAAATGCGGAGCTACTGAAAGGCTCTGTGGACCTGGCCAGGGCTTTCTGGGCCTGTCTGCCTCAACATCTGCATCCACGTGCCGGGTGGGAGCGGCAGGTGTTACTGAAGCAAGAATCGAGCTCCTAGTTACGCTCTCCTTCCGTCTCTGAAATAACCGCTATCTGCCCTGCTAACGACTGGCATGAAAGGGCTGGCTTAACTCCACATAGTGTGTGTTATAAACACAGGAATTGCAAACCTCCATTACCAGTTCGGAAAATGGGAAAGTATTTTATGTCAGTATTTGATGTTTTAAAAGAAACCAACATGACAAACATGTAATTAGGCACTTCAAAATCCCAAGTAACATCTTCAACTGCAGTTTGGCATTGACGTTAATAGATATATTTGTGCATTGCCCACAGCTGTCGACCTGAGGCTGTCCAAGTGCTTAGAGGCGGGCACTAGGAGGGAGGCCCTGCAAAAGGCTGGGGCCACGGGTGTGCAGGTCTCAGCACCTTGTAACTAAAGTCCTTCCGATCGGAGCCATGGACCCTGCTAGATGATGCCCCCACCCGCTCGTCTAGCTCCTCTGCTGCTCCTCGGGGACTCGAGGCGCCCTCCCCTGTGTTCAAGACGGGGGCACAGTGCTGTGCATGCTGCGTCCTCGGACAGGACTCCACCAAAGTGCGCTGTGGCCGTCCAAGGGACCCTGACCTTCATGCACACTTTTTTTGCCGCCCTCCCCCTTTTGCCGCCCTAGGCGGCCGCCTAGCCCTGCCTAATGGCAGAAACGGCCCTGTTCTGAAGTAGATGTGAAGAATATTTGTGAAGAAATTGAGTTTTGTTACTTTGCAAGTAGAGAGGAGAATGTTGAAATTGACCCAGAAGAAGAAGGTAATGTGGAAGAGAGTGTACAGATTTCCAGTACAGATAATTTTCAGAAGGAAATTGCCACGTTTCAGGTGAAATCAAGTGAGAGGCCTAATTTCACTTGTGTGTGTTGTCGACGCACTTATTATAAGAATCAGACTAAGTTAGTGGATTTATATGCAAAAAGTGAAAGGGAAAATAATAGTGAATGGAAGGATTTCGCAACATACTTGATGGTAGAAAATTGTTTTGATTTGGGATCGGATCAACGTGTGTGTACTTATTGTTGTAACAAATTAAATCAAAACCGGATGCCTGCTAGAGCGGTTCATAATAATCTGGAATTGGTTGACATTCCTTCTGAATTGAAGGATTTAAATACTTATGAATCTATTTTGATTCAAAGTGTCCATCCCTTTCAGGCTATTGTACGAATGGAGCCAAAGACAGGGAAATTGCCTCCATCAGATTTACAGAGAGGATTAAAGGGAAGAGTTGTTTATTTGCCTCTAGATTTGAAGAAAAACATTAATACAATTGGAGTAGAGAAAGTGGAAGAGGAACCTCTGGTTATCTTAGTTAATGGGGTTAGGAAAGTCAAAAAGGCAACATTGTATTTGATGAAAAACAATAAGTATTACAAGAATGTATGTGTTGCAGAAGAGGAAGTAAGTGAAGAAGAGGACAGCGATTTGTGTGCTGGACAAATTGAGAAAGTAGAAGCCTCTAAAAATGAAGAAATATATGAACATTATAGTGTTCATCCTTTGCATTCCAAGGAAGTCATGGGGAATGCTATTGAGTTGTTTCAAATGAAACAAGCCAAAGGGAGTCCCATTAGTGTTTGGGAGGAAAGTTTGGAAGCTCGGTGTTTCCCACAGCTATTTCCAACAGGTCAAGGAGGAAGATATGATGAGCGACCTGATCAAATTCCTGCTTCTGAATACCGGACTTTACGATTGTATGCAGAAGATCCTAGGTTTCGTCAATGCATTCCCTATTTGTTTCATCTACTGTTTGAAAGTGATCTGTCTGGACTGTCATATGCAGTGAACCACATCTTGAAAAGTGGTGTACAGATGCAAAATATCTCGGCAAGGGACTTTATGGATAAAGTCAATGTGCAAGACAGTATTTTGGATTCTCACCTGATTAATCTCATGGCATGTCAGCGTGGTACTAATGAGTACTGGTACCGTCGTCATGGTGATTTAAAATGTATGCTGAGGAACTTAGGAACTCCCACATGGTTCCTCACTCTCAGCTGTGCCGAGTATGGCTGGGAAGACTTACTTGAATTTCTACGAGAGGCAAATGGAAACATTGAAAATATCGAATTCAAGACACCCGGAGAACTGTGCTCTTTGGATCCAGTGAATGTATGCAGGTACTTCAATCATAGATTTGAAGCTATGATGTCTTTCATCATGAACAAGAAAAATCCACCTCTTGGAGAGGTGTTGGATTTCTTCTGGAGAAAGGAGTATCAAGCAAGAGGTGCTCCTCATATACATATGCTGCTATGGATCAAAGATGCACCCAAATTTGGAACAGATCCGGATGACTTAGTGATGAGTTTCATAGAACAGTATTCTACATGTGCTGTTCCAAAGACAAAGGAAGACAAAAGCCTAAGAGAACAAGTTTTATGCTTTCAAAGCCATCGTTGTGGAAAGTACTGTCGTCGTAAATTCAGAAACAAGGACAAGTTCTACACAAAATGTCGTTTCGGCTTTCCACGACCGGTGATTTCTAAATGAAGAGTGAACAGTTTGATGTCTTCGCTGCGACATAATGTGACGAGGAAATCACCCAAAAATACATACAATTTGAAAAGAAACGAAGAGTCCAAGTACATCAACGACTACAACCCAGTGATTTTGTCCATGTGGAATGCTAACATGGATATACAGTTTGTGGCTGATAACTGTATGGCTGTTGCTCGGTATGTGACATCTTACATCACAAAAAAAGAAAAGACAGAATTGAAGGATATGTGGGAGGACATTTCCCATGAAAAGAGCCTCAGTAAGAAGTTGTACAGTTTCAGTCTGAAGATGTTGTCGCATCGAGAAATCGGAGCTTACGAATGTTCTGACCGGTTATCTTCAGCAAGTCTCTATGCCAAATCTAGGAGTATCATTTGGGCGAGTCTTGGTCTTGCTGCAACGCGTAATCGAGTTCTGAAACCTGTACGGGAAATTGAGTATTTGGCGGAGAAGGAGCCAAACAGTACAGATATTTTGAAGACCAACATGTTGGATACATATTATCCAAATAGAAGCACTCACCTCGAGAATGTTTGTCTGTATGAGGTTCTACAAAATTACATATTCAAGAGGAACATCAAAGAAGATATTGATAAAGGAGTGTATGCTGTAATTGGAAGTGAGGGATGTCTGGTCAAGCAGAGAAAATGCCAATTGGTAAATCATCGAGTTTTTCTATTTAGCTCTTTTGCAACTTTTCAAGCCTTGGCGTGCAGAAGAGGAACTGCTTGGAGATTTCCTCTGTTACGAAGATTCTTTCAATGCAGCCAAGGAGACCATAGAATGTCCTGTTTTTCCAAAATATCTAGAAATGTTGAATGCGGAAATTGAGCAGGAAGCAACAATTGCAGCCGAGATTGCTAGAGACAGTTCTCAGGACAGTCAGAGTTCTGTTTCATTGAGTCAGGATCCACTAGGAGGACCAGTTATCGAAAATGAAGCTGCCACTGCCATGATTGAAGTGGAAAGAGCCATGGCACATGCTCAGGAGGATGCGGTTAACTTAGAAGATTTGGAAAGACAACTCAACGTTGAGCAGAGGAAAATATATGACGAAGTTACCAACCAAATTGATCATGGATTAAGTCATGAGAAGAAAGAGTGCTCATGTACGTCGTTGAAGCCTGTCCGACTGTACGTGAGTGGAGAAGCAGGAACTGGAAAAAGTTTCCTCATTAAAGCAATTTCATGTTATCTGCAGAAAAGGACCGAGTCATCGCTGTCTTGTGTTGTCACCGCTCCAACTGAGCTGGCAGCACATAACATTAAAGGGATTACTTTACATCGTCTACTGATGCTGCCAGTAGAGCATGATAACAAATTACAATACCACAAGTTATCTGGAGATGCTGGGGGCGTGGCTACAGCGCCGACCGGGATGGCTGCGTGAGCGAGTTGCTCCGCGCCATGCCCCGTCTTTTCTCCTGATTGTCCGTCGCCCCGCGCTGCCTGGCGGCGGAATTCGTGGTCCGAAGGGCTGGTGAGCATTCGAGGAGCGTTCGGCTCCGTCGGGACCCTGGCCGGTGGCAGCGGGCGGACCTGGAGCTCGGCGCGCCTGTCGAGCGGACGAAGCCAAGATGGCGGCGCCGCCTCCCTGAGGGCTCCGAGAGCGGTGTGTTGCGGCGCACTGGAGCGGCCACAGGCTCAGGCGGAGCATTTCGGCAGCGGTGTGCGGTGCGGGGGCTCATCGGAGCGGACCCTGAGCAGCGGGGGGGCCCGGCGGTGCTTTGCCGGTGAGTGAGGCATGTGAGGCGCCCCTCCCCCACCTACTGCTGAGACGGCAGCGGAGCGGAGCCTGCCCCTGTGCTGGGCCACCGAGGGCGCTGTGGGCTTGGGAGGCCATCCTCACACCGGCCGCCACACCATAGGGCCACCGGATCGCAGGAGTGAACTACCGGCCGGCGGAGAGCTGGGGAGGGCGGCCGCCCACGGCGCTTGGACGTCCCGGGGCCTGGCGGTTCGGAGGTGGCGGTCCGCCCGACCAGAGGTGGGGGCCCCGCCCGCTGGGCGGTGAAGACGCACCGAGCTGGTGGTGTAGTGTTGGGCCCTACAGCAAGTGGTGTAGCGGAGGGGCCGGTGTAGCCCGGGGCCTCGCCGGATTCGCGGCCCGCCCCTCTCGCGGACTCTGTTCCCACTGGCCCGGGAGGGCTGCGGGTGTTCCCTGAGTGGCTGCGGGACACTGTGGAGCGCACTACCACCCGGGAGCTGATCGAAGAGCAGTGCGTGGGGTGCTGTTGGCACCGCGAACACCCGCTTATCCTGAGGTTTGGTGCGTTGTGCTCGGCTGGGTGCTTCTGGTGGGCCTCGCCTTTGGTTGGAGGGGCTGCTCGTGTGGCCGAGTACTTGCATCCAAGATGGCTGCACAGGGGCTTGGCGGCGCCGAGCCTGCTGGACTGGGGAGCCAGAGGCAGGAAGATCTGGCTGGCGGCTCCCAGACGGAGTCCTCGCCGCAAGAACAGAGGCTCAACCTCCGCCTAGACGCAATCTTGGCCGCGATAACCGCCACGAAAGAGGAACTGCGCCAGGATATTGCGCAGGTGGCGTCGGGGCTCGGCCTGTTGCGGGCGGACCACACCAAACTTTCGGACCGGGTGAAATCCAATGAACAACTGCTCCAGGAACTGAAACCGGCGGTGGTCACGGCGGAACATAAACTTGATGACGTTGCCCGTCGACTGGCGACCTTGGAGCGTAGGGTGGAGGACGCGGAAGGCCGCAACCGCCGGAACAACGTGAGGGTGGTAGGGCTTCCGGAGAAGATTGAGAAGGATGATGCAGTGGCCTATTTGGAGGACTGGTTCCGCACTGTGGTGGCGCCTGAGGGCCTTTCCCCCTTCTTCTCCCTGGAAAGAGCGCATAGGGTACCCGCGAAGCCTCCCTTGGAGGGCCGACCGCCTCGGCCGATGGTGGTCCGACTGCTGCACTATAAGGATCGGGATCTGCTGATCCAGAAGGCGAGGGATCGTGGCCCCTTCCAGGTGGACAACAGTAAGGTGACCATCTTTCCGGACTACACGCAAGAGGTGCAGCGGAACAGGGCTTCTTTCCTGTCTGTGAAAAAGGAGCTGAGAGAGGAGGGGATTCAATATTCCTTGCTTTTTCCGGCCAAGCTGCGGATTGTCGTTGATGGCAAGACTCACTTTTTTCACGCGCCCGATGAAGCTTGGTCCTGGCTGGAACTGTATCGAGCAGGGACGGATCGGGCACACAGGCCAACCAGGGATCGGGAGCAGCCGGTCAGGGTCCGGAAGTCGCAGCGCATCCGCTCCCGGAATCGACGCCAACGGGCCGAGCGAGAGGCGCAAATGCTGGCCGATAGACGGAGTGCGTTGGAGGCCACAGCGAATATAACGGGGTCGCAGCAAGAGGACGCCTCCAGGGGTTCGGCGTCGGAGAGTGAAGGTTTGAAGACTGGTGATGAGGACTCGGAGGTGGGGGGAGCGCTGGGGCCGGAGGTTACTCCACAGACATCCGATGGTATCTTTAATGGATGAGGCCTTTGGTGGATGGACTTTGACATGGCCTGGACGCTCCTGATTTTTCATGGACTGCCAGGTATGGGGCTGCAATGGCAGCGAGGGGCTGTGGGCGCGGGGTGGTTGCTCTGTCGTCCTGGTTCGGGGCTCCATAGTCCCCATCGGACCCCTAAGGTCCTCTGTGGTGTCGACCACAGTTTAGTGTGATGTGTGGGGTGTTTGAGGTTTGGAACGGGGCTGAAGCTGGGTTACTAGGCCCTGTCCTGGGGAATGGGAGGGTGGGTGTTGTAGGGGATGTTTTGAGGGGGTTGTACAATTGCTGCGATGCGGGTCACATTTCTTGGCATGTGCTACTGTTGGGTTTGATGCTCTATGGGGACGTTACCTAATCTGAAATGTGTCACATGGAATGTCCGGGGTCTCCGCACTATGGTCAAGCGCCACAAGGTGCATGCCTACTTGGTGAGGCGGGGCGTCCAGATAGCGATGCTTCAGGAGACTCACTTGACACAGCAGGAATGCGGGGCTTTGCAGAGGAGGTGGCGGGGCCAGGTGTTTGGCACGACTTACTCAGCGTTTGCCAGAGGAGTGTTGATCTGGGTCAGAGCTGGCACGCCATTCCAGGTCACGAGTCAGAAAATAGATCCGGAGGGTCGTTATGTAGTGGTGGAGGGACGGCTGTATGGAAGGGAAGTAGTGCTGTGTACCATTTATGCCCCCAACGCTGAGCAGGCCCACTTTTTCGAGAGCTTGTCGCGCTCACTGGCGTGCTACTTGGCAGGCCCTATCCTCCTGGCGAGGGACTTTAACTCTATTACGGATGTGCAGTTGGACAGGTCTCACCCGCCTTTGGTGGATTCCCCGGTGCGCAGACTTGCGACTCGTAGGCGGGAATGGCAGGACAGGTGGGGTTTGGTGGATGTATGGAGGGCGCAGCACCCCGACACCCGGGATTACTCCTATTTCTCGGCGCTGCATGATCTGCATGTTCGTTTGGATTCGGTGCTGTGTTGTGAGTCTTTGGCGAGGGTGGTGCGGCACACTGAGTACTTGACTAGAACCATCTCGGACCATAACCCGCTGCTGATTTCGGTGCAGTGGCAGTTGGCGAGATCGGCGGTCCCCACGTGGCGACTCCGTCCAGAGACGTTGGAGGACCCAGCGTTCTGCGATACGGTCCGTCAAGGCGTTGACGACTACTTCGCGGTCAATGCTGGGTCGACGGCGACCAGAGCGAATGAATGGGATGCGATGAAAGTGGTGGTGAGAGGGGTATGTATGGGCCGGTTTCTGACTGTGAGGGGTGCCGTGCTGGCTGATCTCGCGAAAGCGGAGTCGGTGCTGAGAGAAGTGGAACTGCGGCGTCCGGAGAAGCCTGAGCTGCAGGACAACCTGTTGCGTGCTAGGGAGGCAGTGGCGAATGAGACTGAGAGACTGCGGTGCTATGACTATAAGTTGTATGCGGTGAAAGTGCACGAGGAACGTGATAAGGTGGGCACGCTCCTTGCGAAGTTGGCTGATCCGACCCCTAGGGGTTGTTCGGTGCTGAGTATACGAAGGGGAGACGGGGTGGTGGTTTGCTCGCAGGCCGCGGTCCTGGAGCGCTTTCAATCCTACTACACGGGCCTCTATACCAGCCACCTTGAAGTGGAGGCCACGGCCATTGGCGACTACTTAGATCCGATTCCTCTACCGGTATTGGTTGAGGAGGACGCCCAGGATATAGGAGGCCCTGTCACCCTGGCCGAAATTAGAGGGGCGATTGGCCACATGGCGCGGAATAAGACCCCGGGGGTGGATGGGCTGCCGATCGAGTTCTACGCCAAATTTATCGACGTACTAGCGCCCAGGCTGCAGGCTGTATATGTGGAGGCGAAGGAGCTGGGGCGACTGCCTGAGTCTATGACAGAGGCGCTGGTGGTGCCCCTGCTGAAACCGGGCAGGGATGCTTTGGATGTCGCCTCTTTCCGTCCGTTGTCTATGTTGACGGTGGATTATAAGATTCTGAGCCGTATTCTAGCCACCCGTCTCTTGCCATTGATGACCTCTTTGGTACATAAGGATCAGGCGGGATTCATCCCCTCCAGGAGTACCTCGATGAATATCCGTCGGCTGATCGGGGTTATTGATAGTGCTGCCTTGTCGGATCCGGGCCCGGTGGTGCTGGCGGTTGATATTGAGAAAGCGTTTGATAGTTTGGAGTGGGATTTTCTAGATGGTGTGCTGGCGAAGTTCGGGATCGGGGACGGGTTCCGAGGCTGGACAAGAGTGCTCTATTCATCGGCCAAAGCACGGGTGCGGTTAGGGACACTGGTATCCTCGGTTTACCCGGTGTGTAGGGGTACGAGGCAGGGCTGCTCGCTATCCCCTTTGCTCTTTGCTCTGGCGATGGAACCCCTAGCTGCACAGGCGAGGCTGGGAGTTGCTTACGACGGGATCATGCAGGGCCTTGACTCGCATTATATATCGTTGTACGCTGACGATCTATTGCTGTACCTCGCGGACGCTGGAAAGGCTCTGGAAGGCGCGGTGGATATGTTGAGCAGGTTTGGGGAGCTGTCGGGCCTCAGGGTGAACTGGACTAAAACTTGTGTGTTTCCGCTGCGGAAGGCCACGCGCTGCCCACAGCTCGTGGGGTCTGTGAAGTGGGAACCATCTTGTTTTCTGTACCTGGGGGTACGCATCTACCATGCTACAGCGGACCTCCTTGACGGGAATGTGGGACGCTGCATTAGAGCGTTGAGAGGTAGTATGGACTTCTGGGCCTCCCTCCCGTTGTCTGTATTGGGCCGAGTGGCGCTGTTGAAAATGGTGGCACTCCCGAGACTGCTCTACTATTTTAGAACGTTGCCGGTGTGGATCCCGCAGGGCATATTCAGGGAGCTGAGGACGATGGTGACTGGTTTTCTCTGGGGCCATGGTCGCAGACGGGTGGCACTGACCACCCTGCTGAGACCCAAGTGTGAGGGAGGGATGGCCGTCCCCGATTACGAGTTATACTATTTGGCGGCGCAGCTCCAGGTCCTGACGCAGAATGTGGCTAGAGAATTCAGGGGGCCCGAGGTTGGCCGAGGGGTGGGCGTTCAGCGGCAGGTCTTGTCGTCCATTGTGATGCAACAGAGGCTGGCCAGTAGGGAAGTCACGATGGAAGAGTGGACCCTCAGATTGTGTTGGAATAGATATATGAAAAGGGCGGGGAAGCGCCGGCCGTATGCCCCGGAGATCCCGCTAGGTATGCTCACTATTTTGCCGCACGGGGGTGATTGGTCCAGATTGTTGGAGTGGGAGGACCTGGGCTTGCTGATGGTAGGTGACCTGTATATGGATGGGACGTTGGCCCCGTTCCAGACGTTGCAGGAGCAGTTCGGCCTGCCGAATGGCTCCTTCTTGCTGCATGCGGCGGTGGTCGCGGCTCTGCGGCGGCACTGGGGGGGCAGATTGGCTGAACCAGAGGTGTCGGAGGTGTGCCAATATGTGGTGATGGCTGCGGGCACCGTCAAGGCGGTGACTTGCCTTCACAATAAGATGCTGAACGAGGGTCTAGCTCCGTTGATTGAGTTGAAGTTGCGTTGGGAAGCCAGCATCGGTAAGCCCCTTCCGGACGCTGTTTGGGATCAGGTGCTACACAGGGCCTGGAAAGAGACGAGGAATGCGAGATTCCAACAGGTGCATTATTTTGTGCTCCATAGGGCGTATTTGACCCCGGAGAGATTACGTCGCCACTTCCAGGTGCATGACGCCATGTGCCCGAGATGCTTGGAGCCCGGAGCGGATTTTGACCACATGCTGTGGGGCTGCCCGAGGTTGGGTGACTACTGGGCCGAGGTAGGGGACCTCTTGAATGCTGTCACGGATCGGGAGGTGGACTTTGACATGGCCACGTGTCTGCTTCTGTGGTTCCCGCATACCAAAAAGACAAAGGTGACGAGTAAATTCATTGGGTTAGGACTGATATTGGCGCAGCGAGAACTCACTTGGCATTGGAAGTCTAAAGAGGGGCCGTCTGTACGGAGGTGGAGGAATGAGTTGGTGAAGTGGTCGGGCTGTGAGAGTGTGTCACGGATGCGCCAGGCGACTAGAACGGGTAATGAGAGGAGCTTGGATTTGGCACGGTCGTGGGAGATGGTGGTGCAGGCATTGAGGGACCACTTAACTGACAGTGATGAGACCGATCAGTTGTGAGTCAGGATTCCATGTGACCACTTGTTCGTTACAACTTCCTGATGGCTGTCACCCTAGAGCAGGAGGGGCCTGGAGATACCCGCGTTAGCAGCAGTTGGGGGAGGGATTAGAGTAGGAGTTGTGGGATGGGGTGGGTTGCCAGCGACTTCCCGGAACCGGTTGACCCAGGAACATAGTCGGGTTGATTTTGTGATGTGACATTGAAGTGACCGGGGATTGGGTGGGGAGAAGATGGTTGGTTGTTTTGGGATAAAAGCAGGAACGAAGTGCTGTACTTGACCCGTGTCCGGCATTGGGCATGTACCAGGGTGCCTCCAGCGAACTGCTTTATTGACGCGCCGCCCAGCCTCCGGGATGTGGGCTAATCGGCTGTGTATTGCATTGCTGGACTGCTGTCTGATGGGACCCGCTGGTACTTGGGTTGGTTTGTTGGCTGTGTTTATTCCTGATTCTGCAATAAAAATACATTTAAAAAAAAAAAAAAAAAAGTTATCTGGAGATGCTTGTTGTGAAGTTTCAAGAATCCTGAAGAAGATGAAACTTCTTATCATTGACGAAGTAAGCATGGTTTCTAATGTCATGCTTGCCTTTGTGCATTTGAGAATGCAGGAAGTTCTTAAAACAGAGTATGATGTGTTATTTGGTGGCAAACACATCATTGTTTTCGGTGATCTTCTGCAGCTGACACCAGTGAAAGGACAACCAGTGTTTAAACTGCTTACGCATGAAGATACCAGGAAGTGCCTAGGGAGCATTGGCAACTTTAACATATGGTTAAACTTCAATTATGCTGAACTGCGTGAAAATATGCGTCAAGCGAAGGATGAAGATTATAAGAATATTCTACAAGATATTAGAATCGGAAAAGTGACCGAGCATGGGAGAGAAGCTTTACATGCACGATTACTGTCAAATTTGTATCCAGAAGAAGACGTTCTGCCAGAGAATATTTTTCGGAAAATTACTGAGAAGAAATCTGGAATATGTTTGATGCCAACTCTTGCAGAATGTGCCATCTTCAACAACAAAATGTTGAATTTAGGAAAACCAAGAGATTGTGAAACTGGAAGCTATTGACAGAATAGAGCATATGGGAGCAACAATTATTTTGTCTGAGAATTTGAAATCTAAATTGGATTCATTAGAGAAGACTATATCTAAAACTGCTGGTTTTGAAAAGACTCTGAATGTGTGCTTAAATTGCCGTATCATTTTGAGAAGGAATTTACATGTTCAAAGAGGTCTGGTAAATGGATCAATGGGTAATGTTGTTGATTTTGAGAAATACAGAAATAGATATGGAATTGAATTTTTAAAAATTAAATTTGATGGCATTGAGGAAGTACAGCTAATTGGTCGTTGCTCTGCTAGGTTTTTGCTTGTAAAAGACTTATATGTTCGCCGTAAGCAGTTTCCTGTTTGCTTGGCATATGCGGTGACAATCCATAAATCGCAAGGTTTAAGTGTAGACAGTGCATTGGTGAATATTGGCAGTTCTGTGTTCAAGGAGGGTATGGCATATGTGGCATTGTCACGAGTCAGAACTTTATCGGGATTGTACTTGATTGAGTGTGATGTCACAAACATTTGTGCGGATCTAGATTGTGTTAAGGAATACAATAGGTTAAGAAGAGAGTATGCGCCACATTTGCCTCAATATCCTTTGTTTGAGAAACGTGTGGTAGGCCGGAAACGAAGAAATGTGACCAATAGTAGGGAGGTTGTAGCAAAAAGACGAAAAGTCGATGAACCCAAAATTATAAGCAGAAAGAAAATGGATTCTGTTGAAGATGTTGTTGGTTTTCAATTTGAAAATAGTTCTGGTGTCAACTGCTATGCTAATGTAGTGGTTAATGTTGTCTTTTCTCTAGAAACTTTAAAAGAACAGATTGTGATCAATTCGGATCAAAGTTTTTGCTATTTGTTGAATTCTGTGTTAGAGAAATGTAGTACTGATAGAACAAAAATAGAAAGTGTGTCTGAAATTCGAAATCTGTTAGACAAATGTTCAGGTCAAACGCAATTCTCTCAAAATATTCAGCAAGATTGTCAGGAGTTTTTAATGTATATGCTTGATGTATTGCAAGATGAAGGTGTAGATGTAGATCATCTGTTTGGCCTTTCTTATCAATGGCAGCATGACTGCGAGAACTGTAGGGTATCAAGTACTACTAGTGTAGACTCAGAAAGATTTATATATTTAACTTTGCCAGACAGTAAATCAGTGTCCTTTAATAAGCTAGTAAAAGCAGCCGATCAAAACATGGAGTGTAGCCAATGTAAGTCTGCAATGCTGTCCACATTATTTATAAGAAGTTATGGCCAGTATGTCATTTTAATGTTCCAACGATGTAGGCCTGATGGAACAAAATTGACAACTTTAATTAAAAATTTTGTGGCTTCGCAGTTGTCAATATCAGGAAGGACTTTTGTAACTGCAGCAATTATATATCATGACGGTCCTTCAACAACATCAGGACATTACACAGCTTATTTGAAGTCTGGAAATGGCTGGTCATTCTGCAATGATTCTGTTTTAACTTTGAAAAAAAGATTGCCTTTTGACCTTAAAAATTCTTACCTGGTGTTTTTACAACCAAAATTTTAAGGAAGGAATCTCGGGATTTGCTCTGAGGAATTTCAAGAGGTTCTAATGGCTCCTACACTATTTGGCCTTGAGGATAAGTGTAGTACAGAGTGAAAAGTTAATGTGGAACATGAGTGAGCAAGAAGGGTGAGATATTACTAGTACAGGTTTGTGAAAGTGATCTTGGACGTTTTCTTTCTGAAAGTTGTGGAAAAAGAAAATGACGGGATTTGCTTAGAAGAATTCCAAGAGTTATAAATGGCTCTTACACTATTTGGCCTTGAGGAGAAGTGCGGTAGAGAGCGAGAAGTCATTTATTGTATGTAACATATTTGTCAAAACGATGGAGCTTTTCTTTCAGAAAGTGGCGGGCAGAAAATAATAACAGCACAACAGAGTATAAGCTGTTCATAGGACATCCTTCGACGTCATGGAAAGTAAGTTACTTTTGAGGAGTTCTGATTTCTGATTGGTTATGTTATATGGGTTTTTTAAACACAATCATTTTGATTGTGGGTTTTTTTCCCCGCTGTTATATGATGAATACCTTCAACTCACTGTTTTTAGTGAAATTTGATATATTCTGAGAACAGCAAAAATAAACCATTTAACATGTATAATTAATTCTGTACTTTGTATAGTGAATTTTAATTTGTACTCGTCTTGTCACATGCTCACTCGTCTTTTACTACCTTCTATCAATCCTCTTTACATACTCACATTGCCTTTTGTTTTATTCTCTTTCACCCTTGTTCTCTGACTCCACTTATCTTTCAACCTTTGTTTCCCTATTACAACTCTGCTTTTTTCTTTTCTCCCTTGCACCATTTTCCAGCTTTTAGACTCTCTGCTTCGCTTGTCTTTTCCATCTTTCCTCCCTTTGTTTTCTAAATTAAATATTTTTGGGTTCTCCTTTTTTGGTGCAATCAGTTAGTATAACTCACCCTCACTCATTTATCTTTCTTTGTTGCCTCACTCAGTCTGTATCTGACACTCTTTCCTTCACTTCCTCTGTCTCCTCTCTCCCTCACTCTCTTTTCCTTATTCACCCTCTCCTTATATAGTTTACCTTACTCACTTTCTTTTAGTAGCTTACACAACTTCAATTTAGTTTTCTCTTCTATCCTTCTTTTCTGTCACTGAAAGTATCTTCCTTTTTTTTCTCTTAGTAATTTACTCTATTACAATTTCTTTTTGTCTCTGACTGTCTATCACCGTTTCTTTCTCTTTTTTTTCTGCATGTTTATCTCTAACTTTATTTCTTTGTAAAACTGGATGATTTTCAATCTTTTCCCTTGTCTTTTCTAATTTTTAAATACATGTTTTAATATTTTTCAAATTTTTGTTCTTTCTTTCACAGATTGAAAGTATAAAAATAACAAGTGACTAAGTTAACGACAATTATAAGGTAAGTGTTTTGTACTCTTTTCGTTACATTTCTATCACATTTAACTTCTATTAGTTCCACTGCTTCATTTCTTTAACCCTCAGTTTCCTGCCTTTGCTACTTCCCTCATTCCTTTTTCTATTACTTACTTACTCTACTCCTTCCACTCCTTTTCTCAGTCCCTCTGTTCTCATAGTTCCTCACTCCTGTTCACTCACTCCGTCTCTATTACTCTCACTGTCTCTGACTCATCACTCTTTCACTACTTGTTCATTATGCTTTCTCCCTGTAGTTCAAGCACACTATGTTATTTACATTTCTTTGCTGTTTCAATTATTCCTTTTCTGTCACTTCTTCTTTTCTGCTTTCTGTTTTTTTCTCTCTGTTATTCCACATGTTTTAACCTTAGTCACTGTCATACATCTTGTTTTATTCCTATTTACTTTCGCTCACTGTTTTCTTAACACTTTCCCTCAGGGTTGTTCTTTTAGTCCGGTTCTATCCCTACCTCTCATTCAACATCCTTTACTGTTTTTCTTCTTAATTTGAACATTCACTCACATCCTCTAAGAAACTCTTGTTTATTATTCTTCTACTCTCCTTTTTTTCTTTCACTTCCTTATCTATTTTGTTTTTCTCAATTATACCCTCTTACATCTTTTCTTTGGTAAATAGATCTATTAAACAGTATCTCTGTGTTACTCCCTCTAGCTGTCTTTCTTTTAACATTACTCTCTGTTTCCTTCCCTTATACTCACTCTTCCTTTTTTTTAAAAAAAAAAAATTCTGTTTCGCTTCCAGTTCGCGTACCGGCGCGCGAACCGGGAAGCGAATCAAAAGAAATAGAGGTTGCCAGAGTGCTAAACATTCTAGCAATTTTTAATAAATGGGAGGTAGTTCTGAAAAGAACTTTTTTTTATTGTTTTTGTTGTTTTATATTTTTTTTATTATTTTTCTGAATTTTTTTTTACTTTTTTTGTATTTTTTGAACGGTTTTATATATTTTTTGTTTTATTTGGGGGGGAAACGAAAATCATTCATTATAAAGGGCTCAACAGGAGCAACAAAAAAAAAAGATAATTTACTTTCTGGGGCGTTTTGTACATTTATGATTTTCAATAGCTCTGTTGATTAGATTTATGCTACTCTCCCTATAGCAAATTAATTTGCCGCAAAAAATGCAGACTTGCTTCACGACCCCGAAGTTCATCTGGATGTTTGGGACCGTCTCCCTCGCCTCTGGTCCCGTCACTGCATGTTCGGTTGATGTACTGGCCACAGGAGGGGGGTTTTCCTTCAGGTCACGTACCTGCGCAGCACTATAATTTATAGGGTGCCACCTCTCCATGTGCCGATGCATGGTGTAATTCCCGAAGCTGTACTTTTTATCAGTCCCTCTGGACAGAACTTTGTCACAGATCAGACATGTGACGTAGCGGGCATTTACTTTTTTTTGGCCCCGGGGAAATGTATAGAATTGTCAGATATAACTGTCCTTCACATGGGACCTCCTTGGCTCTTCAGGCAAAAACTGCCTCCTCTCTTGCTCCTCTTCCTCTTCTTCCTCTTCTTCCTCCTCTTGATTAAGGATGACCTGAGGAGGTGGTCCATCCTTTTTTGGTGGTGGTTGTGGATTGGCTCCAGCAGCTGCAGCTACAACACTTGCCATTTCAGAAAATGTGGAAAGTAGGTCTTCCTCTCACAAAGATGAAAGTCAGAGTGAGGAAAAAAGGAGGGGTTTTCATCATTTGGGAAAAAAAATGTTCTAAACCAATGAAAAGTGTTATTTTTAGGTCACATGACCTAGTCTTACATCATTAGGAAACCAAAAGTGAAATGAACCAATAGAAAGTTTTATTAACAAGTCACATGATTTACGCTACGCGCTCCGCGCCGCGCCCCGGATCGCTTCCGGGAGCTGCGCTCCGCGCCTCGGTTCGCGCTCAGGAGCACTTCCGGGTGCGCTAATGCGGCGCGTCATAAGACGCATTACGCGGCAACGCGATACGTCGCGCTTACGCGACGCGCCCTGGATCGCTTCCGGGGAGCTGCGCTTCGCGCCTCGGTTTGCGCTCCGGAGCACTTCCGGGTGCGCTAACGCGGCGCGTCATAAGACGCATTACGCGACAACGCGATACGTCGCGCTTACGCGACGCGTCACGATGTTGTTTTCTAACGCGGCAGTTGCGCAAACGGAACGTTTACCGGTTCGCGGACCGGGTCGCGGCACCAAATTGAGCTAACGGGAAGCTACCCGGTGCGCGGACCGGTAGCGAAACAAAAAAAATTATATTAAAAACATATAAAATATATTTTTGGATTTAAAGAAGAATACATTTTAAAGCTTTTGATATTTTCTATTAAAAAAACATTGAAATTCACTGAAAAAACCATAGGTTATAGACCATATATAGTTAGGAATTAGCATTTACAAAACCTTGAAAATTCACTGAAAAAACCATAGGTTATACACCATATATAGTTAGGAATTAGCATTTACAAAACCTTATTTTACTCACACAAAACCATTGAAATTCGCATATATAGTTAGTTGCACTAACTATATATCGCGCACCCGCAATCCACTGCTGATGTCACATATTACATCATTCATGACATGGTCAGTGACATCACTGATGACATCACTGATGACATCTCAAATGACATCACTGATGACATCTCAAATGACATCACTGATGACATCACTGATGACATCTCAGTTGACATTACTGATCACATCACTGATGACATCATTCATGTGATAATACGATGAACCTCTTCAGACTCTAATATAACCTTAGATACACTCAGTGCAAACAGCCACTCACAGACTGTCACTCATCCATGAAGTTACACACACACCTAGTCAGTCATGCAAAGAATAAATCACACCTCCATGTTCTCAACTATACAGTTATACACACCTTACTTATTCAAACATATACTAACACTTATTTACTCTCTTATACAATCACGGATACAAGTTCACAATGATCCATACAGCCACTCACACATTCACTGGCTCTTATGCACAGTTATTTATATATGTCAACTCTCACATGTACTGTGTTTTACATATGTACTTACTTTGACATGTAGCACTGAGATATCCATTCACTCACCAATACACTCATGCACACAATCAACCACCCATACAGCTGTTTCCACATGCACTTTTGAACCCATACATCTAGTGAATCAACTGCTCACACATCTATGCACAGAGTCATACACCTCCCAGCCACCCACACACACACTCAGTCTCCCATACAAATACTTGGGCAACCAATCAATAACCCATATAGTTACTCATATAGCTACTGATCAACACATGCAGCAGTTTACAGAACAACAGACATAATGATGCACAAATTAAGACAGTTTAGTCACTAACCCATGCACTCAGTGAGACACATTTAATCACTCACTCATACAGTCAGTCATGCACCTACTAAATCCTTCATCCAGACACTTATAAATCCACTCATTCTTCAATATGTAAGACATATTTTAACTTTACAGAAACATACAGTCACTGGATGTTGTCATCAGTGATGTCATCAGTGATGTCATTTGAGATGTCATCAGTGATGTCATCAGTGATGTCATTTGAGATGTCATCAGTGATGTCACTGACCATGTCATGAATGATGTAATATGTGACATCATCAGCAGTGGATTGCGGGTGCGCGATATATAGTTAGTGCAACGAACTATATATGCGAATTTCAATGGTTTTGTGTGAGTAAAATAAGGTTTTGTAAATGCTAATTCCTAACTATATATGGAGTATAACCTATGGTTTTTTCAGTGAATTTTCAAGGTTTTGTAAATGCTAATTCCTAACTATATATGGTCTATAACCTATGGTTTTTTCAGTGAATATATATATATATATATATATGAACACGCAAATTCCTGATCCAAATTCCTCACTCCACGGTCGGCAAATCAGGTACGGACCACTTGTAGCTTAATTCAAAATTCAGTGCCTTATTGTGCAAAAGTTCCACAGCATGACGCGTTTCGACCGGGTTGCCCCGGTCTTGATCACATGACGTGCCTTGGTAGCTTAACCTCCTAAATAGTGATGTGCTAATTGCTTAAACACTCCCCCTGCAGCAATAGAGCTAAAAAACCTACTTCGGGCAGTGATGTCTTACTTAGGATTCATGATCACCATGTTACTGTAAAATGACTAAAATAGTAGAAACAATCTAACTAGATAGTACATAGCCAAGTGGCTAGGAACAGTAATAAAGTATCTTAAGAAAAAATAATAAACAACAATACATCAAAATGCGAGGAATACATGTTCTGTATCAGTACTGCAATTTCCAAAACCCATTTTGACTGCAGGACTGCTGCAGGGAGGAGTGAATACTAAAATTAAAATGCTATTGTCACACATTAAAACTAGCTATTAAAATCTTCATAGCTAAATATATAAACCAGTACAGGTAACAGCAGCTACTGTCCCGAATGTGCAAGTGCACTGTTTAGAATCATGAGCATTCAAATGCAAATTGGACACATTACTTAAAGCCTAGGTGTTGTGTGAATATAGCGGAGGAAACAGTATGTGCAATATAGAGCATAAGAGATAGTGCAAAGAGCTGTAATTGACCATTTGTATAGATATGTAAACAAGTCTGATAGTGCAAATACGTAATAACGGAGCCAAGACTAAGGCTCGTGCAAATAAGCAACTACAGTACAACATAATGGTTCCCTTGTGATAAAACTTGGGATAATATGTGTGGAGAGCAATAAAACCGATTAAAACCAAGTAAAAAGCCCCATAAAACTAAGCAAAACCGGATATATCAGGTAAATCAAGGTAAGAAGGGGGTAAAAACAAGTTCACACAAATCAGATGATAGAACACCACAAGTAAAAATTCACCACAGTTCTCACAGACACACAAATAGATAAATAGATAACCAAGGCTCTGATGCCTCGGGGGCCATACGTACTAAAAAGATTTGAACAGACATTATAAAAAATTGTGCATATCTTCCCCCGTATTTAACCCATTTGGCATCATGGTGTCAAGAGATAAAATGTATTGTGTCTCCAACTGGCGAAGCTTCTTTTCCCTATTGCCTCCTCTAGGTAATCTAGGTACTGTGTCAATGACAAAATAATTGAACTCTTTCAGGTTGTTATTATGAACGAGCTTAAAGTGTCTAGAAACAGGGTAGTTGGGGTCTGTGTTGACTATGGCATGCAAATGTTGGAGAATGCGATTAAATACCTGCAACTTTGTGCTCCACACATATTTGAGGGGACAGGTGCATTAGAGTACATAAGCCGAAAACACGGTATGACAGGTGTACATACCCTTGATCTTTATGGGTGTTGGGTCGAATGCATCAGTGTATTCCTGCCTGTTAACCCCAAATTTACAAGCTCGTCAGGTATTACAGTTATAAAAGCCTGTTCTATTAGAAAGCCAAGTAGTAGATGAAGCAGTAACCTCTGGGCTACTCCTAACTAAAGTGTCCCTCATAAAGGGTGCCCGTCTGAAGGTGATAGAGGGCAAGTCAGGCAATATAAGAGAAAGAGTCAGATCTGTTTTCACAATATGTCAGTTGTAATGTATGATTTTTCTTACTGGTTTCTCTTGATCACTATAAGTGGTTATAAGTCTTATAGTATCATTGCTGCCTTGGTTAGTTGTATTGGGCTTGATGGTGGCAGGGCTAGATTCAATGCTCGATGCAGCTATATCGTCATTACTGTTGGCCTTTAATAGCGCGGCGTCTAAGTCTTTTTTGATATAGCCTCTTTTTAAAAATCGTTGTACAGCTTCAGCTTGACAATGTCTAAGGTCTGTTTCTGTGCTACAAATTCTCTTTATTCTCAAACATTCTCCGTAATGTATGCTCCTGATAAGGTGTTTTGGGTGGGCACTGAGAGCGTGTAATGTGGAGTTTCCAGCTGTGGCCTTCCTATGTAATTTGGTCTGTATGCCAACATCATTAATATAGATTTCAACATCTAGGAACTGTACACTTTGGCTGCATAATGTCAGCCTCCGTGTCTTTAATGAATTTCATTACAAGAACGGAGGCTGACATTATGCAATATCTTTTAATGCAGTCTCCAAGCAGCTGCATATGTCATGATACAAAGGTTCCAGAAAAGAACATTGAAACAAGGTAAATGGCATGAGATGACAACAATCTGCCTCTTTTAAATGCCTCTCCGAGCAGATAAGTAACCTCTCTCTCTCTCTTTGAGTTTGCCTCTATTTTAGTTATTGGTGGTTTATGGGTGGCCTAATCACCACCCCCACCCCCCTCCCCCCACCTTACCAATCTCCAATTTACGGAGATCTCCCACTCCCCCTCACCTCCGTAGGCGGGAATTTTATCATCATTCAATTGCCTTGTGTATTTTTATGGTTTATGTTTAACATCCTTCCTTTACAGCACACATAAGTATTCCTTATTTACTTGTTATTCATGATGTATTGAAATTGCCGCTTGTACCCCCGCACCTAGCGCCTCTTCACACGCTAGTGGTGCTTTGTTCAATTTCCCTCGCTACAACTGCGCACTGCTGATGCCTTTCTTTGAGTTCAAATGCTTGGGCAACGCGTGACTCCTCCTCGCTCCTCACGCGCTGCAGGTGGTTGTCTCGCCCGAGCATTACCGGCGCATATAGCCGACAGTTCCTCTACGGCGACACGCTTCAGGCAAATTAGATCGCGTCAAGGTGGGGATTAGAGGAATTCACCTTGGCAGCAATCACGCTTCGTGCCAAGCTCGGCGAGGGTCTTTCCTCGTTATGCTCGCGATCGTCATTTGACGATCAGCTGTTTTATATACTGAGCCTCGGCAAAGGATTCATTTCAACAAAGCCTGACAAATATACATACATTTCCCTAATAACTTAATAAATTTAAAAACAGAATGGTAAGATCATCTCTATTATTCAGAGAATCTCTATATATATTGATAAAAAAAAAGAAAGAAATGTCTGACTCTGATTCAGAGCAGGCTAGCGCCTTTTTCCCCAACTTTAATAAAGAAGCTTTAAATTAATGCTCCAAAGGGAAATGAGGTCATGCATGTTAGAGACCCTTGGACAGGTCATTCCTTACAAAAGACCTCTTCCTTCTCAAGAAGACGAAACTAATGGGGTGCCTGCTTGTGATGATCATGATTTATGGGGTAACCGAATTTAAAAAAGTAAGAATATTGAACTCTGTACCCCTATGAGCACCGGAGGTCCTAGCACCTCTTCAGATATGGGAGGTCTTAACACCTCAAATCTAATTGGAAGTCCTCGCACCTCAATCTCCAAGGGTGTCCCTAGCGGCACAACATCGGTGTGTGCCCATCGCGGCACAAGAAACTCGGATGCCCGTAGCGGCACAATATCTCATAGTGCTCAGCATAACATGGGAGATGACCCCTCTAGCATCAACGATGAATTTTCTGATGTACTTGATGAGTACATCTGGATCTAAACGAAGAAAACGATAATCTCTTCAACACAGAGGATGAGGCCCCTGCATCCTCCAAAGACAACATTCTCGACCCCTTAGAGGAAGAAATGTTTTCTCCCTTAAAACGAATGCACCGTAGGTCTTCACAATGGTTCCCACAGGACCACATTTCAAAATGTATTAAAAAATGGATTTGCAATCTCCTAGAAAGGGACACTAGGAATATTCTTAGAGCAGAATGTTCAAGACCTTCCATCGAATATAAGACCTGTCAGACTCCCAATCTAGACCCTGAGCTTTATAAAATTTATTTTTAAGCTCGGTTGTGACCCTAGAAAAGGGATAGAAAAATCATTTAATGGTTGCCAGGACCGTCTTCTAGATGTCCTTGGCCCCTTGCAAGAATTCTCGACTCAGCTGAAGAGAGCCATATCCATGGCACACCTCTTAATGCTGATCTTATCAGAGGTTGGAGCCAAAGAACCCTAATACTCTTGGGCAAAGCTAACACGAGCATTAACGCTGAGAGGCGTAGACTAATTCTCTACAAAATTGATCCCAAGCTCTCCGATATGGCCGACAAAAAGCCATCTTCAAATCCAAAAGGCCTTCTTTTCGGAGAAGAGCTCATCAGGTCCCTTGGAAAATATGTCTCAACATTTACAGCCCTAGACAAGGCTCAACAGAATATGAAAAGGGTCTTTAACAGTAAGCTTTTTGGAAGGGCCAGAAGAAGGGGGCTTTCTTCTGGCCGGTTTAACCAGAGGCCCTATCAAAGATCCTGTGGCTTTGGACAGGGATACCAGCAATTCAACGCTCCTACCTTCTACCCGCAGCGTGGGAGAGGAACTCGCTCAAGAGGATCTAGATCCCGTGGTTCATTCAACTCCAATCCACCAAGTAAGTCCTCCTCTCCTCCCCCTTCCCCTTCTATCCCCTTAAATGTGGGAGGCAGACTCAAGCTTTTTTCCAGAATTGGAAGTTAATAACTCAATATCTATGGTTCCTGAAGACCTTTAACAAATTCTCCAAGATCTGGAAATGGTTATGAATCTTCTAGAAAGTCTAGGATTCATTATAAACAAAGAAAAATCTATCCTGACTCCCTCAAAATCACTGGAGTTCCTCGGGTTCACCCTGAATACCTCCAAGTGTCTCCTTCTTCTACCTTACACCAAAATAACAAAGATCAAGAAAGAGATAAGACATGTTTTGAGACAAAAAGATCTTTCTTTGAGGGACGTGGCCAGACTTTTAGGCCTTCACTCTTCTTCTATTCAGGCGATTTTTCCAGGCCCTCTGAATTATCGGGCCTTACATAGGATAAAAGGGAGAGCCCTAAGGTCCGGTCTCTGGTACGAAGATCGAATTACCCTGGATCAGGATGCCAAATCAGAACTAATCTGGTGGCTGCACAACCTAGAAGCTTGGAATGGCAAAGCAAAGGAAGTCGAACATCTCTGCCGATTGGAATTCCAGATTCCTTTTAGATCACAGCGACTGGAAGCTCAGCGTCTTTGTTTTCAGTTCCCTGAACAAGATTTGGGGCCCTGTCCAGATAGACCTTTTTGCGAGCCGTCTCATGTCTCAACTAGAGAATTATTTCAGCTGGATGCCAGACCCCGGTGCTCTAGCAGTGAATGCCTTCCTACAACCTTTGTCAGGGATCAACGCATATGATTTTCCTCCCTTCGCCATGATCCAAAGAGTCTTACAGAAAGTGAGACAAGAAGACCAATTCTCACTTGTCCTGTTAACTCCGTTCTGGCCATCCCAGGCATGGTTCCACCCCCACTCTGGAACTTGCATATGATCTTCCCTTCCTAATCCCTTCTCTAGAGAATCTCCTTACAGACGTAAATGGAGATTCCCATCTCCTAACCCAAACAGGGACTTTGAACCTTCTTGCTTGGAGAGTGTCAGGAGATCTAATGAAATCTCAGGACTTTCGTCATCAGCTGCGACTCTCCTCAGAGAGTCTTGGGCACCAGGCACTCACTACAGATACAATAACATTTGGAAATTCTGGGTTCGTTGGTGCCTGGAAAGGAACTTGAATTCCCTACAGGCACCTATCGTTGATGTAGTGAACTTTCTGTTCGAACTATTTGATAAAGGTTTAAGCTATAGATCTATCAATTGCTATAGATCTGCCATCTCTGCTGGTCATATACTTGTCTATCGGAAAACAGTAGGTAAAAATGTCATTGTTTGCAGAGTGATGAAGAAAATTCGACTAAAGAGACCCCCAAGACCCAAATATAATACTCTCTGGGATGTAAACTTGATTCTAGATCTTTTCAACTCCTGGCCTGATAAATCCCTTCTGAATAGAAAGCTTCTCTCCATCAAGCTTGCAACTCTTCTTTGTCTTATCTCCTGTCGTAGAGTCCCTGACGTTAAAGCCCTGGAGATCTCTAACAGATCTTATAACATGTTTGGAGTCAAATTCGAGATTTACAGAAGAACCAAAACCATGTCTGATTCGATCTTCTATCCACTTTTCGATCCTTGCCCAAAACTTTGTGTGCTTGAGTGCATGAAGGTATATGATCAGAAAATGTCTAGTCTACATCCTGTTGATGAGAAACAACTTCTCATTTCATTCGTTAAGCCTCATAAAGCTATAACTTCTACTTCCATTGCTAGATGGATTAAGATCGCCATGAACTTAGCAGGTATTGATTTAACAAACTTTCAAGCTCATTCTGTTAGAGGTGCTATGGCCAGTGAATCTCTATGGCCTGGAGGTAAGTTGGATGACATTCTTAAAGCGGCCGACTGTTCGAACGCTAGTACCTTTGCTCGACATTATTGTAAACGTATCGAACATATGTCTAATGTTGTGTTACAAAGCTACCAACATGCATAATGTAGCTTCCGTTCTTGTAATGAAATTGTGATTCTCCTATTACCATGACTAGAGAATCTGGATTTTATTAAAGACACGGAGGCTGACATTATCTAACCCATCCCATTCCCTAGTGTTGGTGAGCTCTTCAATAAAGATTATTTTTTTACATTTATACCTATGTAATGCTTTGAAATAACTCTTATTTCCTTTTTATCGTGTCATTGATGAGATTTGTTTTGTTCTAGAGACATTCATTGCTTTTTTTCTTTTCAGGTAACCCTTCTTCATAACCTACGGTCCTTTTGGCTGAATCCTTGTTGGGTTACTTCCTTCTTCACATCTCCATTTGGATCCTTTAGAAGCCTTCAAGTCTTCAATCCGATACCTTTGAACTTTCTAATTTTTCTTTGCTTGATTTAAAAGAGGCAGATTGGCTTCAGCTCATGCCATTTACCTTGTTTCAAAGTTCTTTTCTGGAACCTTTGTATTATGACGTATGCGGCTGCTTGGAGACTGCATTAAAAGATAGAGCATAATGTCAGCCTCCGTGTCTTTAATGAAATCCAGATTCTCTAATCATGGTAATAGGAGAATCGCAATTTGTGCTGTAAATTGTAAATTGAGGTTATTGTTATTGATGTTATTAACACAACTCTCAGCTGATTCCATATTTCCCTGCCAAATTACACAGAAGTCATCAATGAAGCGCCACCATTTAATAACGTGTGCGTCATACAGCTGTTTGTGGGTGTGCACAAAAAACTCCAGATTTTGCAATGAACAAAACAGGTCGGCCACAGACTCCGTAGTTAAGTGTTGTAAATGACAATGGCTTTTATTTATCTGCTCAAACTCTCATTAATGCGTGACCTATTGCATTGCAAATGCTTGTTTGGAGGTGGGCGTGCCAACATGTGTACCTACTCGCACAAGATAGACTCCGAGTAACAACATTCCCACTAAGTAGTTGTAGCCCTAAAACAGTCTAAAAAAATGAAAGAAAGCCTGAATAAAAACGTAAAACCAAATAAAAAGGTCAAACCAAAAAGCACAAATAAGGAAAGTACAATACTGTCTAAACAAATGAGAAAACGTGAATGAAAGGCTAAAAAACAGAAAAAGAAATTGGAGAAGAGAAACAGAGAAAAGATACTAGCAAACTAAGAAGGCTAATAAGAAAGAAAGAAGGGATGAAAGTAAGAAATGAGATGATGACGCGATAAGGTGGGGGTGAAGGGGGAGAGAAAAAAATTGCTTGCATGCACATAAAGCACCCGACGCCGCATTTCCCCTGCCTCTGTAAGCTTCGAATAGGATAAAGACTTCTGTATCTGGGGCACTGATCCTCCTCATTCAGAATACTCACGCGACAATGAATGGATACGTCAATCAGTTAATAGCTTGCTCCTCGTGCGCACGTCCCAGTTTAGAGGGTTTACTCATCACCGCGCACGAACCAAACATAGATCTACAATAGCTATGAAGGGGGGACCTAATTAAGAATTTACCGAATCTGACACCATTATGGTGTCCGTTCTCTCAGCCGAGCGGGCAGAGAACAACTCATCAACGTACCAGAAACCAACAAGCATTGGCAACGCCAAGAGGCCATGGCTTAGGGACCTATTGGCTCTACCAATGCCTTCTGGCTGTGCTGTTAAAGCATGGCCAAAAGGAAAAAAAGGCGCGGTGACCCAGCTATGTGCATGCCTACTTGTCATAGGCACGCGCATGTTTCGTTATGCATCCATGGGTCTACAAAATTTAAGTAAGCACCTAGTGGATCGGTAAAAACAACACCACAAATGAATAGAAGTAGCATAAAAGTAGGGGCCATATTATCAAGAAGGGCGATACATTATTGCCGCTTTTATCGGCAGGAAACTGCCGCTAAAGCGGCGATAATAGGCTTGATAATATGCCCTTGTGAATTCCCATAGAAGCCCAGGTTAACACCAGAACCTGGGCTTCTATGGGAATTCACAAGGGCATATTATCAAGCCCATTATCGCCGCTTTAGCGGCAGTTTCCTGCCGATAAAAGCGGCGATAATGTATCGCCCTTTCTTGATAATATGGCCCTTGGTCTTTAAGGCAGGGCCGCGAGTAGCAGTTTGCTGCCTGGTTCTTCCAAAAAAAGAAAGAAAAAAGATGGCTTCGGTGGAGGCCACAGAGGAGCCGCTGGGGAGAACAACAGGGTGCAGGCGGGCGAGGATAGAAGCAACACACGGGGGAAGCCACACAGGTGGATGAGAAGCACACACGCAAGAAAGCACAAAGAAGAAGAGGGAGGGGGTTTTGGGGAAGGGGTTAGGCTTGCCGCCTGGTAGGCTCAACTTAAACAAGCATTGGCAAAGCGAATAGGTCGCGCCTCTACAAGTGCTTTTGGCTTTGGCAATGTGCTTTTACAATATTGTATAGTAGTGTGGCTGCTTGTTCAGCATGGTTAAAGGTTAATGGCGTGGAAAGTCCTACAGTGGGGTGGGGGAGTAGAGTTTCATAGACTGGATTTGTTTGAGTAAAGTGTGGTAGAGTAAGGGGAGTAGAGTGTCGTAGAGTTGAGTAGAGGGGAGTAGAGATCAGTGGTTAAGTGGCAGAGAGCGTCGTAGAGCGCAGTTTTATAGAGTGCAGTGTCGTAGAGTGGACTGGCGTGGAGTGGAGTATAGTGGAATTGGGTGGAGTTAGTTGGAGTGGATTGAGGTAGTGGGTTGGATTGGAGTATATTGGGGTAGATTGGATTGGGGTAGAGTGGGTTGGATTTAATGGAGTGGGGTGGATTGGAGTGGGGTTGCTTGAAATAGGGCGAGGTGGATTGGGGTGGATTAGAGTTGGGTGGATTAGATTGGCTTGGGGTGGTTTGGAGTTGGGTGAATTAGAGTAGAGTGAATGGGATAGGATTAGAGTGGGATGGATTGGATTTAAGTGGGTGGATTGACTGGAGTGGGTAGATTGAAATGGAGTGGGTAGATTGGAGTGTGGTGGCCTAGATGGTTTGGATTGAGTGGGATAGATTGAACTGGGGTGGGTGGATTGGGGTAGAGTGAGGTGGATTGGAATGCAGTGGAGTGTGGTGGACTGGATGGGGTGAATTAGATTAGAGTGGAGTGGATTGAAATGGGATGGATTGGACTGGACTGGAGTGTGGTGGATTGGAGTGGGGTGGAATGGAGGGAGGTGGAATATTGTGGGATGAAAAGAGTGGGGTGAATTGAATTGGTGCGGGGTGGATTGGAGGGAAGTAGGTTGGATTGCAGTGGGGTGGTTTGGATTGGAGTGAGGTGGATTGGACTGAGTGGGGTAGATTGGGTTGGGCGGATTAGATTAGAGTGGAGTATATTGAAATGGGGTGGATTGGACTGGAGTGTGGTGGAATGGAGTGAGGGATTGGGATGAATTAGAGTTTTGTGAATTGGATTTATGTAGGGTGGGGTGGATTGGAGGGGAGCAGGTTGGATTGCAGTGGGGTGGTTTGGATTGGAGTGAGGTGGATTGGGTTGAGTAGGGAGGATTGGATTGGGGTGGATTGTATTGAGGTGGATTGGCGTGGGGTGAACTGGATTGGGGTGAAGTGGATTGAATTGAGATGGATTGGAGTGGGGTGGATTGGATTGGAGTGGGATGGGTTGGTTTGGGGTGAGGTGGATTAGTTTAGGGTGAGGCGGCTTGGATTGGAGTGGGGCAGATTGGATTGGCAAAGATTGTTTTGGATTGATGTGGGGCTGACAGGAGCGGGGCAGATTATTTTGTAATGGAGTGGGGCAGATTATTTTGGATTGGAGTGGGGCAGATTGTTTTGGATTAGAGTAGATGGACTGGAGTGAGTCAGAGTGGAAAAAGCAGATTGGAGTGGGGAAGATTATTTTGGAATGGACTGGCGCAGATTGGAGCGGATGGATTGGATTGGATAGATTGTTTTGGATTGGAGTGGGGCAGATTGGTGTGGGCAGACTTGGATTGGAGTGGGGCAGATTGGAATGGGGCAGATAGTTTTGAATTGGAGAAGGGCAGACTGGAGTGGGGCAGACTGGGGCGGGCGGATTATTTTGGAGTGGAGTGGGACCGCCTGATTTGGATTGAGTGGGGCAGATTGTTTCGGATTGAGTAGGCCAGATTGTTTTGGATTGGAGTGGGGAAGATCATTTTGGATTGGAGTGGGGCAGATTGCTTTGGATTTATGTGGGGCTGACTGGAGGGGGGTAGATTATTTTGAAATGGAGTGGGGCAGATTGTTTTGGATTGGAGAGGGGCAATTTAGAGTGGGCAGATTGTTTTGGATTTGAGTGGGTGGACGAGTGGAGCAGACTGGAGAAGGCAGATTGGAGTGGGCAAGATTTATTTGGTTTGGAGTGGCGCAGATTGAAGTGGGCAGATTGGAGTGGATAGCTTGTTTTGCATTTGAATGGGGCAGATTGGAGTGGGGCAGATTGCTTTGGATTTGAGTGGGGCAGATTGGAATGGGCAGATTGTTTTGGAGCGGAGTGGGACCGCTTGATTTGGATTGGAATGGGGCATATTGTTTTGGATTGAGTAGGACAGATTGTTTTGGATTGGAGTGGGGCAGATGATTTTGAATTGGAGTGGGGCAGATCGGAGTGAGGCAGATTGTTTTGTATAGGAGTGGGGCCGATTGGAGAGGGCCAGACTGTTTAGGATTTGAGTGGGGCAGACTGGAGTGAGGCAAATTGTTTTAGATTGGACTGGGGCAGATTGTTTTGTATTGGAGTGGGAAAGATTTTTTGGATTGGAGTGGGGCAGACTGGAGTGAGGCAGATTGATGTGAGTTAGGAGAATTGGAGTGTGGTGTATTGGAGTGAATTGGGGTGGGGTAAGGAATTTGGATTGAAGTGGGCAGGATTCAGTGATTAATTTGTAAAATAAATATATACGTGCCAGGGACCTTGTAGGCCACTGCAGCTTGCACCACCCAATGTCCCCTACAGTACCAACACAACATTTAGCATCACATGCCTCTAAGTGTGAAAATTTAGAATATTTCAAGTCCCCAAAGCTATAATAATGGCTTGGTTGACAGTTATTAGTCATGGTTGATGTGTCTTGATTTAAATGAAAGAACTGTTGTTGTGCACTTCAAACAGTACCTCCATGTAGCAGACTGTCATAAGTGCTGGTGTTGACAATTATGTGCCGGTGCTGAGCACCGGAAACCACCAGCTCAAATTAAGTACTGGGTGGATTGGTTTGGGATGGATTGGATTAAGTGGGGTGGATTGGTGTGAGGTGAGGTGAAGTTAATTGGCTTGAATTTGAGTGGATTGGATAATGTGTTAGATGCATCGATAATGCACGGTTACATATTGGAGCATTATTTCAGAAATGACATAACTAAAAGAAACAATGCTGCTTTGCAATAAAATATTCCTCAACTTTTGAGAACAACACCCACGAGCAAAACCAAAAGAAAGCATGAGCGCAAACTGAGAAAAGAAGACTTGGCAAAATAAAAGAAAGTTAACTATAGAAAATAGATCTTTGCAATTGTGTTTGTACTGCTGTGCACGTTTTTGCCAGTCATACACCTTCTGGATGCAGGGCACTAAAAGTTAAACAGAAGAAAAGTAATTAAATTTTTCGCGATTTTTGTTGTATTGTTTTTTAAAGTTTCTTTTTATTGAGAAATACAATAAACATTACAGGTTCACGAGTAATGCATTATTCCCTTTCCTTTCAACATCAATAGAACACAATTGAGTAATTTACTGTAATTATTTCCATGATCTATTGGTAAATCCCGTCCTTTACACCTCCAAGTCCTCCAGGGAGGTTCGCTCCGGTAATATGGGCGGAGCACATATTTCTCCCCTATTAGAATTCCATTTACTCCATATTTGTATCTACTTTTTCGGGCACCCCCTGGATACATACACTGTTTTCTCACAAAACATACACTAATCCATATCTTCTTTCCATTCCCTTTTTGTTGGTACATCGTGTCCCCCCCACTTTCTTGCAATGTTTCTTATAGCTACCAGTCCCCCCAGAGCCTCCCACAACCTCTCTTTAGTTCCTAGGTCTGTTGGCTCCCAAACATTCAGTAGGCACAATTTAGGGTTTGGTTCCAAGTGTATTCCCAATACGTCCACATGCACTTGAGGACGGCCTCCCACTACGCAGCTATAAATGGACAATCCAATAGTATGTGTAGGAACATACTCTCTCGACCACAGTTCTGTCTGCAACTAGCATCCTCCCTGTAGCCCATCCTGACTAATGTGGGTCCTGTATAATATATTCTATGCAGCACTTTCAATTGTATTAGCCTCAGTTTGGACGATATCGCCACTTCTCCGGGCGACGCTAATGCCTCCCGCCATTCCTCCTTATCCAATTCCATAAGTTCTCGTTTCCACTTTGCACAGAGCTCCGGAAGTGGATATGGGGAGATGTTAATCAGGTTTGAAGAGGTCAGCAAAATTGCCTTGCGCTGCATATACCTATCCAGGAGCCGGTCCTCAAGGGGCGAGGCCTCCGGCAGCGACACAGTTTGAGGCACCACTCTTTCAATGCATGCTGTACCTGCAAATACCTGAACTTCTAGTTCTCCGCTAGTTCATACTCTTGCTGTAAGGTCTCAAAAGTCACCACTTCTTTTTTTCCAAAGATCTCCCACCCAGCAATATCCCAATAGTGTCGCATTGATCAAATCCCTTCGATCTCCAAAGGGATCCCAGCTGTTCTGAATCCCACAGTGGGGTGGCCAGGGTTATGACATTTGCCCATCCCATACTTTTCTGCGCCATGTGCCACACCTGGACCGCATGATATGATGTCAAACCTAGCTTCATCGGGCTGGAATACAATGATCTTGTGTAATTACTCCCTGGCAAAAGCAACCTATCCATTGCATACCCTGGATCATTATGGGGTCAATAGATACAATAATTAATGGAAGCTAATTGTGCCAACCAATAGTATTTTTTGATATTAGGCAACCCGATTCCCCCGTCATACCCGCTTTCGAAAATGCTATTTGTGGCGGACCATTGCACAGAGCAGCGCTCTCTGCGAGTTCTCAACAGCTTTGAAGTAAGACGCTGAAACCACTCTGGCGAATTATGAAGGACATATAAAGACGTGGTAAGGACATCATCTTAAATAGCGCCACTCTACCCAATTAGGAGAGAGGCAACACTTTCCAATGCTCCACATCATGTCTTAGCCGCTGGCAGCAACAGGTTTGCAGTATAGAATAGTTTAGGATCTTTAGTTATATATAGCCCTAAATACTTGAACCCGTCCTTACTATCGTCACTTGACAATCCCTTGTAAGGATGGGAGGGTAGCCATGCAGCACAAATATCACCGATGTTGTACAGTTTATTGCATACCCAGAATAGGTACCAACATTTGTGCAAATGTTAAGGACCCTATGCAATGATCTCTCTGGCGAAGCCTAATATAACAAAATATCGTCAGCATAGAGGGATATGCGATCCTCCCAGCCCTCTACCCATCTCAATCCCCGAAATATAGGGTCCTTACGGCTCCAGAAAGCTAGAGGCTCCAACGTTAGTGCGAACAGTAATGGGGATAAGGGATACCCCTGACGCGTACCTCTGTAAAGACGGAAAACAGTAGGGGCCTCATTTATGAGAAATGATGCATCGCTGCGTGAAAGCAGTGATGCGTTACTTCTCAGTGCGCACTCCTTGCGACATACCTGATGCGTCATAATTAATGTATGACGCATCATGTCGCAAGGAGTTACAGATACGTCAGTATTTCTGACGTATCTGTAAGCGCAAAAGTGACGCATTGCTGGAGTGTGTCACAAAAGTGACGCAACTCCAGCAATGCGTCCTTTCACATGGGGCAAGCCCCATGTGAAAGGGCCTGCGTCAGTCTTATGCCTGCTGTGAGGCAGGAGCAAGATTTTGACGAACCGGCGTCCTAGAAGTGACGCAGTGAAATCTCATAGATTTTACTGCGTCACTTCTACGAGGCTTTTTACGGGGAACGCCCCCCTGCATACATTATACCTGACGCAGGTATAATGTAGCGCAGGGGTTTACAAAGTGACGCATCTGCTTAGATGCGTCACTTTGTAAGTAGTGCACAACAGGATGCATGTTTTACGCCGGCGATGCGTCACAAAAAGTGACGCATCAGAAGCGCAAAACTGACGTAAGGCCTCATAAATGAGGCCTTAGATTTTTTGTTATTTAACCGCAACCTGGGCTAGCGGTTCCGAATATAGTAGTCGCACCCAACCTATGAATCTAGGGCCAAAGCCAAGCCTCTCCAAAATCGCAAACAAGTACAGACATTCTATAGTATAGAACGCCATGGTGGCGTCTAGTGACACCACCACTGCATCCTCTCTCAAAGTGCCCACCCTTCCCATGACCCCATGTAGTTGTTGCAAGTTCAGTGATGTATTTCTGCCCGGGATAAAGCCGGACTGGTCCAGATAGACCTGCCCGGAAATCACACGGGCCAATCTGGTGGCCAGTAGCTTAGCCAGTATTTAGAATTTGGCATTTAGTAATGATATGGGCCTATATGATGAACATTTATGTTTGGGTTTCCCCTCCTTGGGAATGACCACTAGTGTGGCTATCCTCTGGTCTTGTGGGAGACACTCCTCCTCCAGGCTCTCTTCATACATGGACTTAAGGGATGGGGCTCCTGTCTAGTGAGATCATTCTCCAACTTTATTATCTCCTGCATTCTTGTCCTTCTTTGCGCCTGCTATCTGAGATACTGCATGCCCCCATATTACTGTCTTGAAGGCCTCCCAGAGGGTCCATGCTGATTCTACCGACCCTTCCTTTTCTTTAAAGTAATGATCAATTTCTTGCGTGACCTTATGTTTGATTCTCGGCTTGAGAAGGTGCCATGGATTGATAGGTGCTATTCGAGTACTGCTACTGTTCCCTGTCTCCAACTGTACCCATATTAGGGAATGGTCAGAAATGCCTCCCATCAGGTGTTTAATTTGGTGAATATATCTGACCTGAAAGGAGTAAGAATGTAATCGATTCGAGAGAAGCTATTGTGGGCCCCCGAATAAAAGATGAAATTTAATTCATTGGGATGATGAACCCTCCAGATATCCACTAGCCCCATTGCACCCTAGAAATGCGGAAGCACTGCCTTTGGTGAGCCAGTTGTTTGGGAAGGATGACTATCTAAGCTACCCGAAATTACAGAATTAAAGTCCCCCCAGCACTAACTTCCCTGTAGGGAAGGTTAACAGTACTTTTCCTAAGTCTCTTAATGCAATTTGCTGCAGGCCTGGCGGTAAGTACACCGATGTTATGTTGAGCACTTCACCCTCCCAGCTCCCGGACACTGCTGCATATCTCCCCAAGTTATCTGTATGTACCTGGTCAGTTGTCATGGGGAAAGACTTTTTTTAATATGCCGACTCCTCGTGAGCCCGTGGTAAATCCTGAGGGGAAATATCCTTTACAGCGCAACTTTTACCACGCAGTGCTTTTACATCGCAACTTTTACAACGCAAACCATTACAACGCATTGCGCTGGGGGGGCGCTCTAGAATAGGGAATAGATTTAATTTACTATCCAACACCTTCCCTAGTGTCCACGGGGACTGGAGTTGGACTAGTAAATTAAACTATTCACTATCCAGCACCCCAAAGCGCTATGTGTTGTAATGGTATGCATTGTAAAAACTGCGATGTAAAAGCATGCGATGTAAAAGCATGCGTTGTAATGTCATACATCCATCCTGAGTGTGCCACTAGTTGGTAACCCATTCGCCCCAGGGCTTTACACATATTACCTATCAGGTGGGTTTCCTGAAGTAATACTAGTTCAGGGGCATGTGGCTTGACAAACTGTAACACTACTCCTCTCTTCAGTTTATTCCTTAGCCCATTTACATTCCATGACAATAGGCAGAATCTCTTTCAATTCACAGTTCCCATATGACTGTACATTGCAGTTTACCAGAGAGTACATATCTATGATCCCTCTAAATCTCTGGGGCAGCATCAGGGGGAAAAAGAGGGAAGGTATATCTCCCCATATAACTGTGGTTATTAGTCCCATTATGTCCGACATCTTCGCTACTGTGCCCTCCATTTTGCTATGTGAATCTGTAACAATTAAACATAACAATAAAAAATAAACCACCCTGTTCCCCTGCAGTCTGGGCATCGAACTGCCTATTTACCCAACCATGCAAAGTGCCTGTCGTCCTACGGCAACTAACTAAAATGTAGATTGCAGGGGGTAGGCCGTTGGCCGACTCCCCGAGCTCTAACCTTAACAAGCCATCCCTGATCAAGTTCACCCATGCATCGAACCAGCACAAATTTAGTCACTCATCGTTCACAGTTTGTCTCAGTTCATGGCGCCTGTGAGTTTTTCCAGTGCTCAGCCATATACACCGTCGCCTTCGATCCCTGTAGCATATTGCCATCTTTCTTGATACGGTTGCTTGACAGTTCCGTTACGACCTTTCCCTTTCCCGGCATTGTGATCCTTCGCCAGTCTCCAGCCCTCCAGCCCTCCAGCCAGTCTGCTGCTGATTCCGGGGTGTTGAAGAACCATGGTTTCCCATCCACCTCGATCCTAAGCTTCGCTGGGAACAACATGGAATATTTAATCCCATTGTCTCGCAGCTGCCTTTTGATCTCTAGAAAAGTCCTCCTTTTTCTCTGGACCGCTATAGTGAAGTCCGGATAGTAGGCAATGTCATTGTTTTCATACCGTATCGGTGGAGCCGTGCGGGCAATTTGTAGAATACTGTCTCGGTCCCTAAAGTTTAACAGTCTGACCAACATCGGCCTAGTAGGAGAACCCGGCTTTGACTTACCTCAGGGAACCCTGTGCGCTCTCTCAACAGTAAAAAATGTAGATAATGTCTTCAGTTTGAGGTAGTCGCAGATAAGTGATTCTACAAAGAGATCAGCTGTCTGTCCCTCCACCTTCTCCACAACCCTAAGTATCCTTACATTATTTCTTCGGGACCGCCCTTCATAATCGTCCAGGAGACTCTCCATTTTTTAGCTAGTGTCTTGAAGCTCTTTTAATTCTCATTGCATCTTTTTACTGTCGCCACTTAGATCCACTGTGACCACCTCCACGTTTCTCAATTTCTCGCTAATATTATGCATGTCAGCCCTCATCAGTGTTATTTTCGTCATGATTGCATCCACTCTTGATTCCAGCGATGTCTGTACTCTGACTAAAGCTTCAATTATAACCTTCAGGGACGGATCTTCACTCTTCGGACCCCGTGTCATTTCATCACTCTCTCTACCTGGGACCTCTAGGTCAGACAGTTTATGCATCGCAAATTTATCTAGTTTGGTCTCGAGGGTTCCTATTGCCCCTCTCCCACTGGACATTGTGACATATGAGTCGTTGGTAGTCGCAGGCCGGGTCCGTTTGTATATTTCACATGGCCCACACGATCTCCCGCACTCTTTCAATGAGCTATTGTTTCGCCTAGGTGGTCACGGTGCCCTGGTACCTCATCTCCCTTTTTTTGTTCTTAATCCTTATGAGGGCGGAGTCAGTGCCCCCTTATAGTGAACAGTGGCGGGAGATTTGTTGGGGCTAATGTTCTCTGTTATCCAAATTCCCACTGGACTGTGGGTAATGTTTAAGCCAGGCGTTACGCACCCCTCTCCGTGAACATCACTGACTTCCCCTTTATATTATGTCCTAGATAATTGAGAGACTCCTTATGCTCTCAGTTGGCCCCGCGCTGCTTCCTGCCTCGGCCTCCGGCCTTTGATTACACCCCAACCGTTACACCGCTCTGAACTGCGCGCACTTGTCGGGTGCCAGCCCAACTCCAATGTTGCGGTTCTGTTCTTTGGCACCCAACTGCTTCTTCCAGCTCGTCACCCACTCAGTGCCATTTTGTATATCTGGAGGCTCCTCTGCAATAATTCACCTTACTTCACTTAGTCACAATTCCCATGTGATAAGACCAGAATTTGGCTGCCATCTACGTGTTTCTGTGGAAGGGGGTATGCTGTGCCACTCTTAGCTCTCCCACCTCCTTGCCGCTGTTGACCGCCGTACCGTTGTGGCCGCTCGCTGGTTGAACGCACTTGTATGTCTGCTACGTTCCTGGCTCCTTGTCTCGAGCCGCAGTGTTGATTAAATCCTGACTGACGGTGTTCCACTCCTCCGATGGCACGATCTGATCCGGGTCGTCTTCTCCGTGAGGCACGCTGTTCCGCCTCCGTCTCTCCTGCCTTTTAGGCCAGCCGCATCAAGAAATCGAGGCCGGTGCTGCGCTACTGTCCTGGGCCGCACTTTCCAGAGCACGCTGCCCATGTCAATTTTTGCGATGCCTCCTATCTGCCGCCTCTCCGTGCTGGCATGATGCACCAGCGCCTCAATCACACCTGTTTTGCAGATAAGTGTATGGATTAATTAAGGGCAGAAGCCCGGAGACTCACGGATCTCTACAACAGTGCAGCCATCACTCTCGACGTCGAAGCCACGCCTCCGATTTTTCTTATATTGTTGACATAGATGTCTACTTTTCTTAATTTGGATCACCTATTATTGTGAGGGTCTCTTCAGGGAGATAAAATTGAGAATATAAACATAGTATAACTCGTTGATTTTACAGCGCTGTCTTTATGCACTGCTGGTCTCATCACTGCCTTCCAATATATGCTTTCTACCATTCCAATCCACCAATGCTCACCAAAGCAATTGTTGGAATCACACATTTGTTATGGCTGTACCCAGGGCTTTCAGTGGGCCGGGATCTTACGGTGCTCAGCACCGGCAGTTCTTAAATGCAGGTACTGAGACGGGAAATCTTAACTCTGCAGCAGTTCACTGTTTTTGATGTAACATTTATTTTTTTGCAGTTCTATATTGCAAAACTCGAAGTGCTATAAATGAGCACCAACAAGGACATATACATGTATTTTTTGGTATACACACTGGCGATTAAGTAATTTGCCCAAAAACAAAAGGATGTTGAGCCGACGCCGAGACTCAAAACTGCTTCCTCAGCTCCAAAGTTGGCAGCCCTAGCCATTACGAAAAAAACAAGGACCCCCTGGGTAGTGACTACAACAGACTCCTAGGGCAGGGTAGACAAAATTTATGCAAAAAATTCTAGGCAATCTAAACAGTAGATAAACAAGTAACTAGACCCAATTGCAAAAGGAAACAGTCAAAAAAGGGGATATAATTATTTGTAAAAGGCAAGCATGTTTTTAATACACATAATAAAAATCATATAGATAACTGAAACTAATCAGACTATATGACAATACAATTAAAAATATATGCAATGAATACATATATAACATGATTTACAACACTTTAAAAAACACCATCAATTACTAAAAGGTGTCCACAAACAGGGTGAAGACAAAGTACTTGACGCGAGTTTCGGCGAAAACGCCTTCTTCAGGAGCCACAAGTTACAATCTGAAATTACATATAAAGAATAAATAAGGTACAATTATTAAGTGGCTTACAATCACAAGTTAAGTACATTAAATTAATCAATTACACATACACAAATTGCAATATAACATTACATATTACCTATAACCTAATGCTATAACCTAATTTCACAGGTATGACTGAATATGACTAAACGCAAATCTATATAGAGCCTTCCGTACTTAGCAATTACCTGCTGTTGCTTATGTATGAATTTTGCAGGTTCATGATATATACACCTACCTAGGCTGTCCTAGTATCAATGATATTATCTATAAATCACTATGCGGTCTTCCACCTGTTTTTGCATTTATATGACATCATGTGCTCATTTGGTTCTTTATACACCTCGCATCAGTAATATCATTATTAATTCTGATATATGTGTTTCCTGTGCTTAGGTACATCGTCTGCCCGACATTTATACAAAGATACCAACTGTGTGTTTTTCCTGTCTCCCTTTGTAAGTTGCTATCATTAAATACATTGGGGTTTTTTGGTCTCTGATATTGTCATAAATATGGTATACATAGAGTCGTGTCTGACGTTAAAATTGAGAATTAGATTTTAAAAATGTCTTTGAGTACTATACAATCTCTTTCTAGAATATGTTTATCATATGACATGTGAGAAACAAAGTAATAATCTTGGACCCAAGAGCATTAGGTTATAGGTAATATGTAATGTTATATTGCAATTTGTGTATGTGTAATTGATTAATTTAATGTACCTAACTTGTGATTGTAAGCCACTTAAGAATTGTACCTTATTTATTTTTTATATGTAATTTCAGATTGTAACTTGTGCCTCCTGAAGAAGGCGTTTTCGCCGAAACGCGCTCGAGTACTTTGTCTTCACCGTTTGTGGACACCTTTTAGTAATTGATGGTGTTTTTTTTATATAAAGTGTTGTAAATCGTGTTATATATGTATTCATTGCATATATTTTTAATTGTATTGTCATATAGTCTGATTAGTTTCAGTTATCTATATGATTTTTATTATGTGTATTAAAAACATGCTTGCCTTTTACAAATAATTATATCCCCTTTTTGGACTGTTTCCTTTTGCAATTGGGTCTAGTTACTTGTTTATCTACTGTTTAGATTGCCTAGGATTTTTTTGCATACATTTTAGCGCTAGCCATTACGCCACAACTCTCTTGCAAGAACTAAAGCATTGTCAATGTTATATACATCACAGCCATAGTTGTATGTCTGCGTGTCGTACAGGGCCTGCTTTAGGGTGCTTAGCTGTGGAGGAGGGCGCTGTGACCTCAAGGGAGAGCTGTGCTTAGCAAAATCTTATGATAGGAGAGATGAGGGGCACTTTTGCAGGTGGTAGTGAGAGAATCCGAGGAGGGGGTCAAGGGGCGTGGTGGGTGCCAAAAGTGATTGTCACACCGGGCGCCACCAGCTCTAAAGCTGGCCCTGATGTATTATGTTTATCTTATGCAACTAACAACCTTTGACAAAGCCAATAGTTCTGGCTTGTTGTAGGTGTAATGTTACTTGTATTATATATGTGGGGCAATAACAGAAGCAGCAAATTACCAGTTGGGCAGCACATACATTACTGAGCACAGATTTTTAGCATAAATGTTTTAAGCCACGCCCTCAATTACATCAGCCGCGCCCCTTTGAGAGGCCAACCCCCCTCCCCCAGTTTTTTCGTCCCACTTAAAGCCCTGGCTGTACCATTTCGGTTTCATGGGATCACCCTCAAAGGACCCTTAATGCTCTGGCCACTGCAGGCATAATGGCTGTAAAGTATGCCTTTAAATAAGTTGCAGACTGCTGGTATGGTTATGGGTAAGTATTTATTTAGCAAATGACAAGGTTAATTCGAGGAGCGCCGGCCAGCGCTGCCGATCGTAGTCTGCCTCAGCGCGCAATGGGGAATGCGCGCGCAGCGCGCCAACATGGCCGCCGCACGTCACGTCTGACGTGACGTGCATGAACTAGACTGCGCACGCTACATATCTCCCCTTTTTACCAAAGTTGCTGAGTCACTTACAGTTCAGTGTCCAATTCAAAATCTCGGAATCTGGAGGGTCTTAGCACCTGCCTTCCACTTCTCGTAACTCTGATAGGGTTCTCCATAGTCTCTTGGCTCTGCATCTCTTGGCTTTCTGCTCCTTCAATCACAGCTCCTTCTCCATTCATGCTTCTCTCCGACCTGTCCATTTCCGTGCCTTGACTTCCATTCTCTTCTTCCTCTGCACTCTCCGTCCTGACTCTTGCTCCACCTTGACGCTCGCTGGCCTCCTGTCTCCTCTCCACGTTCGAACCTTCCGTGTCTTCCCATTCAGTTCCATGTTGCTCCCAGCCCAAAACTTTGTTGCACCTAGCCATGCGGTCCTGGGACCACACGTTCCCATCGCTCAGCAAGGCGGCACGATCATACACTTCCACAACTTGCATCGGCTTGCTATACTTGCTGTCTCCTTTCTTCTGTAGAGTGGCCAACTTTACTCTCACCCACTCTCCTTTCTCCAAGCCTGTGCCTTTAACATTCCTACGCTTGTTGTAGTGATTGCTGTAAATTGTCTGTGCTCTCTCTAGGTTGGCCCGCACCACTGCAGGGGACCATTCACTGGTGACGACCTTTTCCTTCCAAATCCTGTTGTCATGCGTGAACGGTTCACGTCCCCTCAGTATTTGGAATGGGCTGTACCCCGTACCAGTGGGGGTTATTCTGTAGGCCCACACCATGTTCTCTAACGCCTTCTCCCAATTCTGTGCACTTGATATGGCGGCTTGTATGGCTCCCATCACTACCCTGTTAAACCTCTCTACTAGGCCGTTTCCGGCCGAATGGTAGATTGCCGTGTGTTTGACAGTGATGCCATTTCTTTGCATGAACTTGTTCCACTTTTCCGACGTGAACTGGGGTCCATTGTCACTCAAGATTGATTTGGGTATTCCTTCCCTAGTGAAGGTCTCTGATAGAAATTTGATGATGTTCTCTGTGTCCATGGACTCATCTACTCTCACCTCCGGCCACTTTGAATATCGGTCCATGAGTACACACACATATTTCTGTGTGCCCTGGTCGTCTAGAACCGGTCCCAAAATATCTACTGATAGTTCTTCCCATGGATTTGAAGGAAGGTCAAACTTCCCTATCGCTGGTCTCAAAGGTTTTAAGGTCTTATCTGCTCGTTGACATTGTGGACATTCCCTGACATGTCTTTCCGCTCTTATGTCCATGCCTGGCCACCAGTAGTTTTGCTTTGCTCTGGCCTTGAGTTTCCCTATGCCCAGGTGTCCTTCATGTAGTAGGTCCAACAGTTTTGAGGTGATGTTCCTTGGGGGTATCACCTTGTCTCCTCTGTAAATGAATACCCCTTTGTCTCCTACCGACAGCTCTTCCCACACTTCGTAGTACGGCCTGAGGCTCGCCCTCACATTCCTCTTATCTGGCCATCCTTGTACGATGTGTACCTTTATTTCCTTCATGTCGGTGTCCTCCTCATATGCTTCCGTCCATTCTTGGTGGCCAATTACTTTCTCTTGGTCTTCTATGAGAGCTACCAACTCCCCACTGCCTGCAGGGTCTTCCTCTCCAGGCTCCATGGCAGCTGCCCTGCTCAGGTAATCCGCTACACGGTTCCGGTTCCCAGGAATGTACTCCACGTCATACACGAACTCGAGTATCTTTAGAGACATTTTGGATATTCTGGGAGTGGCACTGGCGTGTCCACTTGATGTTAACACCTTCACCAACGGCTTGTGATCTGTTTTGAGTAGAAAACGTGTTCCCCACAGAAATTGCCGGAATCTCGCCATGGCCCATACGACTGCTAGCATCTCCTTCTCAATTACGCTGTATTTGCTCTCTGTGTCCGTCAATGCTCTGGATGCAAAACTGATCGTCTCCATTTCCCCTCTTCCTCTGTCTTGCATGAGTACAGCGCCCAGGCCCTTGTCGCTAGCATCAGTCGTCAGTACGGTGGTGCCTTGTGGGTCGTAACCCTTGAGAGGAACAGCTCCTGTGACATCTTTCTTGATAGTTTCGAACTCTGCTTGGGCCTCTGGTGTCCACTGGAACACGGTGCTTTCCCTGGTCAGCAGCCTCATGTTATGGGTCTTCGAGGCGAAGTGTACCACAAACTTGCTGTAGTACTCCGCCATCCCCAGGAACGACCTGACCTCTTCCTTGTTCCTGGGTGGCGGTGCTTCAGCAATGGCCTTTACGTTTTCCGACTTGGGTGTAACGCCCTGTTGTCCGATCTCGTGTCCCAGGTACGTTACCGATTGTAGGCCCAACCGGCACTTCGTCCACTCTGCTGTAAGACCTTTGGTTTCTAGCGTTTGTAACACGTTCCCCAGCTTCTGATCATGATCATGCCTGTCTCGCCCCATCACCAGGGTGTCGTCCTGGAAATACTGGACGTCTTTGCAGTCTCTGAATAGTTGGTGCATCATTTTCTGGAAGACTGCAGCCGCCGAGGCCAGCCCAAACGGCATTCGACAGAACTGGTAACAGCCAAACGGAGTGATGAAGGATGTGAGGCTTTTGCTGTCCGGGTGAAGTGCTATTTGGTGATAGGCCGATGTCAAGTCGATAGTGGAGTACCACCTCACTCCTCTGGTCTTGGCCAACATTTCCTCAATTCTTGGGAGGGGGAATTTCTCCACCACAATATTTTTATTCAGTTCTCTCAGGTCCACACAGAGCCGGACCTTCCCATTGGGCTTCATGACGACCACCAGTGGCGCCAACCATTCTGCACAGGTTATCGGTTCTATTATCCCTTTCTTTTCCAACTCCTGTAGTTCCTTCTGGACTGCCTCTCTCACCGCAATCGGTACGTTTCTCACTTTGTGAGCCACGGGGATGGCTCCTTCCTTTAGCACGATCTTGTGTTGGAATTTTTCCATCCGTCCCACCGTGCCTCCAAACACCTTTGGGTAGTTCTCCTTCCATTTGTTCAGGTCCGGCCATTCCTCTTGCTCCGTGAGTAATATTTGCTCCTTTCCACCTGGATCCAGCTTTATTCTGAGGTCGCCCTGGTACAGCCATCCTAGGACGGAGGGTCCCTTCTCCGCAATGTACAGCTTGCACCATGCTGACCGGCCCCTGAATTCAAACAACAGGCGTCGGAATCCCACCATTGGAATGCGGTCGCCATTGTAGGTGACCGGCCGAATGTCTAGTTTCTCCAACTCCGGGCCCAACTTGGGTCTGAACATGTCTTCCCACACTGCCCGTTGGACGATGGTGAATGGGGATCCCGTGTCTGCCACCACGGTGATGGTGATTCCCCCCATAGACATGTCCAGGATTGGTTTCGTGGATTTCTTCCCTTCTACGCTCAGTACCTGGTCGTATATACATAAGACGGTGACCACCTCTTCCTCTGCGACCTCTTCCAGATCTTCCTCGCCTTGATCGATGCATTTCACCGTTTCCTTGGGATGTTTCTTCCTACACACCTTCTCATAGTGGCCTAAGATGCCGCAGTGTAGGCACTTGGCACGGAACGCAGGACATCTTCTATCTCGTGCGTCGTGGGACCAACTGCCGCATCTGTAGCATGATTTCTTGCCATCATTGCCTGTTTGCTTTCCTTGCCATCTGTTTGTTCCTTTGGCTGCAGGGTCTTTGCCTCTCTGGTCTTTGCGGTGGTCTCCCTCTAGTATCCTGTTCACCATCATTGGAGGAGCTACGTCTTTCTTGGTCGCATCAGCGCACCTCCTTGCGAGTTCCGCCCTTTTCACGATGACCATGACATCTTTGAGCGTGGTGTCGCCGCTCGCCCATAACTTGTCTTGGACGTTTTTGCTCGTAGTATGCATCACGATCTGATCCTTTATGAATTCGTCTTCCCACAGTGCGTATTTGCACGGGGCGGCTAGCTTCCTCAAGGCCGCTACATATTCTTCTATGGTCTCTCCTGTCCGTTGCCTTCTCTGCTGGAAGTTAAACCTGTCCACCGATACGCAGATAGTGGGGCGATAACGTTCGTCCAAGTCTTCCAATGCATGTGCATATACATCCTTATCCGTGTCTTCCCTCTTTTTGGGCACCAGACTCTTGTAAATCCTGAGACCCTCCGGTCCCAGGTTCAGTAATAGGATCCGTTTCTTTCTTTGGGGGGTGAATGACTCTTCATTTTCGTCCTCCAAGACCCCTATGAAATTGTCAATATATTCTTTCCAATCCTCCCACTTCATCAGGGGGTCCCCGGGTTTCGGTAGGAATTGCACTGGTGCAATCGCATAGCCTGCTGGCGTGCTCATTCTCACCTCCCTGATCGCTGTCGCTCCGACGTCCTTGCTGGTGGGACTCCCTGGGGTGCTGTCCTTTACCTCTGTGTTGGTGTCTTCCTGGGGACTCTCAGTGCTAGTCCCCGCCTCCTCTTCTTTGGTAGCCAGCGCTGTTCCTCCCTGGCACTGCGTCGTGGGAAGGGTTGCGCTGTGGGCCTATCCTCCGTGGGGCGTGCTGCTGCCTCTCCGGCCCCTTCGCCGCCTCTCGGGTGGCTGTGGCTCTGCCACGCTCCTCACTTGTCGTGCCTGTTGGCTCAGCCGTGCCCCCCTTGTGCCCTTTGCTGGATGGGCCGTGTGGAGCAGCTCTGCTTTACGCTGAGGTGGTGAGGGGTTGCCTACCCTGCTGCTGCCCACGTGGTGGGGGGGTTCGTTTTTTTTTTCGGTTTGTTGACTGGAGCCTTATCCCGTCCTCGTCGCCACTGTAAAGTATGCCTTTAAATAAGTTGCAGACTGCTGGTATGGTTATGGGTAAGTATTTATTTAGCAAATGACAAGGTTAATTCGAGGAGCGCCGGCCAGCGCTGCCGATCGTAGTCTGCCTCAGCGCGCAATGGGGAATGCGCGCGCAGCGCGCCAACATGGCCGCCGCACGTCATGTCTGACGTGACGTGCATGAACTAGACTGCGCACGCTACAATGGCGTGGTAGAAGACTGGATTGCTTCAGTCTAGAGAGCACGCCACGGAAGTAGCCATTCATGAAATAATAACTCCGAAACATTTTGCTACGATTTGAACACTAACGCCCTGCATGGAGTATTTCATCCAGCTGAGATAGAAAAACGCTTCGTTATGTCTTGTGTGCTGAACATGGAAATGTTAAAATCGAAGGCGGATTATATGCTGCTATCAATTCGTGCCACAGGTCGAGATCAATTCGTGACTGCCCAAAATCCTTCAATCTATTGCCAGTCTGCACACCGGCAGCCATTTTAAAAGTTTTCAGGAATCTGCCACATGGTGGCGCTGTGACCTATTACAAAATTAAAGGCGGTACTGCTCTCACCTCCACTCAGTTTGAATCATTTGTTTATGTAACCGAAATCTTTATTTTTTATCCTGAAGAAATCCAAAACGAAGGAAACGTTTGAAGTGGAAATCTAGAATTCGGCAAGAATCACTATTTATTTTTTCAGACTGTTTGTATTTAAAAAGTTGAGTAATTTAAATATTGTTGCCAAATACAAGAGCTTTATAATCCTTTTCTTTAACGTTTTGCTGTCTAGTAGTCCCGCCAACAGATGTCAGAGGCACATTGCAATGAAGCATAATGTCGGAGCAGTGCTTAATTTCAGCCGGTGGTTTCCGGTGCTTGGCCCAGCATTTAATTGCTTGCACTGGCGCTTATGACAGTCTGCTCAATGGCCGCAGAATTGAGAGATGAGCACAACAACAGTTTATTATTAATGTAAGTAGAAACTGATTAATATCAGCCACCCAAGCCAGTTCTATAACTTTGGGGGCCTGAAATAGAATGAATTGTTACACTTGTAAGAGTGTGATGGTTAGTTGTTAGTGTCCTGACGAGAGCCCCGGCACTCTTGTTTTTACAAATTAAGCACTGTGTGGGAGGCACAGAAGTATGTATTTAAATCTATGTGTTATTTTTATTTATGTTATCAAGCGAGCCAAGCTAAGAAGCAGCAGAGTGCTATACATGAACAAAGTCAAAGTCAACGAGTGGTAAAGAGAGGAAGCTCGGTGTGTGGGGGGCAGCTGCGGCCCGTGGAGGGAGTTTCGGTGCGGCAGAGAGGCTGGGCGGGGAAGGGGCAGGGTTGGGGGTGCTAAAAACCGGAGTATGGATAATTGAAGGTAAGTAAACAATTTAATTAATAAAACGAATTTCGTAGCGCGCCCTGCATTGCAAAATGCGATGCAGGGTGCGCTATGAAATTCATTTTATTATAGCATATTATTATATTATTATTATTATAGCACTCCCCACCCTGCCCCTCCACCGCCCGCCTCTCCGCCCCACCATAACTCCCTCCACGGGCCGTGGCTGGTGGGCGGTTAATACATTGTGATGTAGTGTTCTTTAAAGAGGTGTGTCTTGACTCTTTCCTAAATTGGATCAGTGTTTTTCAGAATACTAACTTAAAACCCAACTTCACCACTAAAAAGGATTTCAAATTAAAATTCAAAGGAGTGGAAGAAGTATTTCTCTATCTGTTCCCAAAGTGAATCTATCATATATCAACTGGAGTTAAGTAACTCAATGTAAGTCTGTAGGAGAGATTTCCCTGCTACAGTGAAAAACGACGTTGGGAGTTTTTCACTGCCAGGCTGTGGCAGCTGCAACGGAATGGGTGTGGTGGGGCGGGGCGTGGGGAGGTGGATGTTGGGTGGAGTGAAAAAAAAAGTAAAAATCACTTACCTGGGTACAGTCACACCTACGCTGCCTCTCCTCGTTCCCAGTCCAAAGCAGGAAGCACGCAGGCTCCCCTAAGCCAAACACGTCGTGATTGGTCTGAGTGCCGTGGTTTGGCGCTCATACGGGGACTATGAGCCTGTGCATGTTCTCCACCCAGGTTGTGCAATACTGCCGGATGGAGAACATGCAAAGTGCGCATGACGGTTTGGCCGGCCCAAGATGGCCGGCCAAACCGTCATGCACACTTAGAAAGTACTAACAACTCCTCCCCCTGCTCTGCATAGCCCAGCCCATCAAGAGAACGGAGAAAGTACAGAAAAATAAAAAGCTAATAACATTGCATTATTATCATTTTATTTTTTATTTTCTAACTGCTCAGAGGGCAGTGGGGCGACTCTCGGACCTGCCACTGCTGCCAGGATATGTAAAACATAAGTACACATGCCTTACTTTTTAAATACCATGTACTCTTTCCTATGAGCCTTTAAAGCCTACCTTAGAGATGACTTAAAGTTATTAAAAAAGTTTATTTTGCAGAAATGGCAGTTTAAAACTGCACCCACAGGATAAAAGCTGGCCTTGGAGACAAGCTTTTCACGGTTACTTTAGTGGGTGGCGCAGTGAGTGCTGAGCCTACTAGTGGTACAAAACGGGGTGGGGGGGGGTGGTGATGGACGGAGCATCTGAATCAATCAAACACTCACACCCAGTCAAAAGATCTGGGTTTAATCCATCGCCGTTCTTTAGCCCACTCTGCCACCCCAGTTCTGACATGGCTATATGCAAATCAGTCTGACCCTGTGCCTCATGGGAACAGTCCAGCCCGAACTGCCAAGCCATGTCTTCCCTGGACCGGAAACAAGCTTCCGAGGACCGGTTTCTGGCATTCCAGCCGTCTTCAGCCCGGCTTGCTTGAATCCAGTGGCAAAGTGAGCAAGGGACTCACGTCTGAGCATACCCTGCCACACTTATGGCGGCCAAAAGCGGTACAAAAGAGGGTGGTGATGGACGGAGCATCTGAATCAATGAAACACTCACACCCAGTCAAAATATCTGGGTTTAATCCATCACCGTTCTTTAGCCCACTCTGCCACCCCAGTTCTGACATGGCTATATGCAAATCAGTCTGACCCTGTGCCTCATGGGAACAGTCCAGCCCGAACTGCCAAGCCATGTCCTCCCTGGACCGGAAACAAGTTTCCGAGGACCGGTTTCTGGCATTCCAGCCGTCTTCAGCTCGGCTTGCTTGAATCCAGTGGCAAAGTGAGCAAGGGACTCACGTCTGAGCATACCCTGCCACACTTATGGCGGCCAAAAGCGGTACAAAAGGGGGTGGTGATGGACGGAGCATCTGAATCAATCAAACACTCACACCCAGTCAAAAGATCTGGGTTTAATCCATCACCGTTTTTTAGCCCACTCTGCCACACCAGTTCTGACATGGCTATATGCAAATCAGTCTGACCCTGTGCCTCATGGGAACAGTCCAGCCCGAACTGCCAAGCCATGTCTTCCCTGGACCGGAAACAAGCTTCCGAGGACCGGTTTCTGGCATTGCAGCCGTCTTCAGCCCGGCTTGCTTGAATCCAGTGGCAAAGTGAGCAAGGGACTCACGTCTGAGCATACCCTGCCACACTTATGGCGGCCAAAAGCGGTACAAAAGGGGGTGGTGATGGAGCCTACTAGTAGCACTTAATTATCAGGCTCCGGGTACATGTAGTACCGTATACTTGGGACTAATAAGTACATTAAATAATCCAAAAAGGTGTATACCAATTCAACTATGTTAAGTAGTGAGAGCACAAGCACTTTACCATTTGGTAGTAGGTGTAAAGTGCACAGAGTCCTAAAACCAGCAAAAACAAGTCGAACAATGAAGGCAAAAATCTTATAGCCCTGCAGAAAGAGCAAGATCCAACAGACACTAATAAAGTAATTAATCTGGACTTGGTCCATTCTCAATTGAGGGGACAAGCACATGAGGAAGATAGTGAAACCAGGAAGTGCTAACCAATGAGAAGCAAAGATCTGAAAGTGGCGATGAAGCCAACCAATGGTAAGTAATGGAGGATTGCAAGCCGTTTGAATGTTGTTTTACTTAAATCCAAAAGGATCTTGCAAGCGCCAGCGCATGCACATCTCCGGCGAGACCGAAAAAATATGAATCCTGCGATCCCATTAATGGATCTTCAAGACTGTTTCCCTCATTTCTTAACACAACCCTTTCTCTACAGTTCTCAAGAAGAGGTGTGTCCCACTGACCGTGGGCAGCTGTCCCTTTAGACTGGACTCAATGATTTACTTTAGCCGCTTCACCCATGTGACCTCCACTCAGATCTCCAAAATAAAATAAAATCCCTTAAATTCCGTATTGTTTCTCAGTTGGCTACTCAATAGTCAAAACATTTTTCGTACTCTGTTGAAATTCCACCACGGTGCAACCTCAGTACACACAGAATTTTCAACTCTAACAACTTTACATAGGTCAAAATATTTAGGTACCCTCTCAACTGGCTTCCCTCATCTGAACCATGGGGCAGATGTATGAAGCTTAGTGTTTGCGATTACCAAACTGTACATTTTTTGCGATTCACTATTTGGAAATTGCAAATACTAATGTACGAAAGTGTGTTGTACACTTTTTGTGATTCCCAGGAGGTCGCAAATAGACCTACCTCAGGAATATTAATGATGTAGGTGTCAGTTTGCAACCCTTTGGGAATCACATAAATCACAGGGGAGGTGGCCTGCTGGGGTCAGCAGACCGCAATGTCTGTGATTGCTTTTAAATAAAGCAATCTTTTTTTTCTTAAATGCAGCCCATACTTCTTAAAGGAAAACAGGATGCGTTTAAAAAAAAAGTTTCTGTTTCATTTTTTAAGAGCAGACAGTGGTCCATCGGATCACTACCTGGCTTTTAAAAAATATTATCTGTTTTATTCTCAAACGGGAAGGGGTCCCATGGGGGCTGTTTTCCATTTGCGAATGGCAGACCACCAATTTCGAGTTGGTTGCAAAATGCGAATGTTTTGCAACCTCATTTCGGTCACAAAACATTTTTCCATACCAATGTGAATCAGTTTTAGGAAGGGATGCCCTAAACACACCCCTCCAAAATACCGATTCACAATCCCAAATTGCAACTCGGTAACAGGTTACCGAATCACAATTTGGACTTGGTGCTTTTTCAAATGCCTTTTTGCATTTGCAAGTGGCCCGATTCAAAAAGCTTCACACATCACCCCATATCTCCAGGTTCCACTTTGTGGTGTACTATGCCCACATTTCTGTCATGATACCTTTTATACATTTCACAGTTCACATACACCCTGTCAGCAATAACACTGCTATCACAACACTGATTCTGAGCAGGCTTAATGTGTTCCCATTTAGACTGCATCCATACAAGTCACAAAACAGTCGAATCGTGTCTACCCCTTATCATGAAACAAGGAACTTCTGGCAGAGTGTGGCACTTTTCTATTGGTCCAAGCTATGGTTCCAAATGCTTCACGCATATCCAGGTTTGATGACACTGCCACCTGAAAAAATTCTTTCAAAATCTGATTGACCCTGTCTTTCAGCCACTAGCTTGTGAGTGATATAATGCAGAACATGTATTTTGAATAGGAGCCGCCAAAATGTGCGATTTCATTGTTAGGGACAAAAACAGCACACCATTATCCCTAATAATAACAGTCAGAATTACAATCAACCAAATGAGCCTTAACCAGAATATCTACATCAGTGTCCATGTCTACAACCAAAATATCTGGCCTAATCTGTTTTTTGCAATTGTTCTTCCCAGTTGTCCTGCATCAGCTTAACTAGTTAATTCACGTCTTAACACAAATGGAGGTACCAACTTAACATTTCTACAGAGCAAACCATCTTCTTTTGAAAGTCTCTCTCTGGCCATCCAATATGCCTCTGGGTTCTTCGGTAAATAGATTTCCTTTTACATAATTTCCATTTTGTAATTGTGATTATAATTGTATTTATATCGCACGTACTACCCCTGACGAGGCGTCAACCGCTTTTCGGCGAGTAGCACACTACTCCGGAACCCAAACAGGATAATTGTTGGATTAGTATAGGGAAATATGGGTTAATTTGAGCGATGGACATGTGAGTCTATTAGTTGGATTGAAAAGGATAATGCAAGGATAGAAGAGGAAAGACTCTAGAAAGTGTTTAACGTACAACACTGACTAACTCTTGGCCACCTTTCACTTCATCCATTCATGTTCACAAATGTTTTTTTTCATTACTTTGCTGAAATCAACACTGGCAGTAATGCAGTCATCTATCTCGTCAGCAACCACTTCCTCATCTACACTCTCAATAGGCAAATCTGACAAAACAGCCCACACAAACCTTTCTTTTAGCTTGTATGTGACATTTATCAAATTAACATTCATTAATACGAGCAACTAGCTACATTAAACGTGTGGAACAGTTAACCTTTCAATATCTAAGGGTTGAACCAACAGTTTACGATCTAGTTGAATTTTGAATATATTACCCCATATAAACTGTCAGAAATATTTTTTACTGCCCAAATAGACACAAAAGTTTTCTTTTCAGTAATAGATTATTTGTCTTCCTAGGGCTTTCAAGTTATTGAAGCAAATGCAATGGCAATTTCCACATCCGTATCTTGATGAGTCAAAACAACAACAATACCACACTCACTTCCGTCAATAATACTGCTGCAAGTGAGATTGGCTCAAAGCACTTTATTTTTTTTTACTGAAGGGATGTCTTTCTTTATGCCTCAAATCAACTTGTCTTCATTCATCCCACTAATAAACGATGGTTTTAAAACGGAGAAAGTTCTGCACAAACATAATAAATCCTACAAAGTGCCACAAATTGCCAGAGTTACCTAGATAAGGCTTTAAATCAGAATCCTGCTTTACCTCATTGTTGCCAAACACTAAAATGCTGTCCTGGAAGGCTATTATATCTTTATTGTCCACACTCTTCCTGAGCAATAACCATTGTCATGTGTCCCAGTTAGACCTAGAAGGAAACACTGCAATTTTTACATGTACACATGGTTTTTCCGAAAGTTGCCTTCACTCTCACACAATTCATTTTGCCTCATATTTGCAACCGTGACAGTGTGAATTAGTTTTTAGGAATCTATACTTGCTTACAAACCAACTTCACAAGAACACTATCATGATAGCATAACCAATCCTGTACAAGATCTATACATACATTGAGCAACTGTGATTACTTGTTTCATAGATATTGGCAACCGAGCTCTCTATAACACATAAACAATGGCGGCCTGACCAAGATCTCGGCCCACGTCAAGGATGCCTTTTGTTATAAATAAACATCTGTTTCTGGGTGTTGGCAGAGCAGCGCTTTGCTATCATTTGAATGGTCTATACCTGCTGATGCTTCGGCCCAGCATCCGCTGATATCTCTACAAGGAGAGTGCAGCTCGTGACCATGACGGGGACCTACATTCTTTCCTTTCAGACAACGGGGGTTGAATCATCCAGTAAGGGGGTTCTTCGCAGAACACACACACCCTTGACGCCCATTGGGCTAAGTTTGCGCGTGACAAGAACCGTTTCATTCATTCACTTAGGTTAAGGGACGCATTGTAGGAGTACGCCAGATTTCTGTGAGCTAGCTGGCCTATAGGACGACCTATCCTGAGGGGGTCTATGGAAACAGCCTGGCACCATCCCAGTGGTTATGCTGTATACAAGGGCACAGTTCCTACCTTACTTTGAAAACTACACAACACCATAGATGACAGCCAGAAGGAAAACTCAAACTGTTCTATGATAACTTCTGTCACACCTCTGTCAGAGGGACATTCGACTCTACACTCTAGAAGGGGTTTGTGGCCTTTTACTCTTGGTGTCCCGGCCCGACGTACTATGGGTCTCGAACAGCTGTCCAAGTGCTACCCCTCCAGCACTTGACTCTTATTGGTAGCACGGGTGGAGCAATCCAAGGCTTCTAAGGTGACTATTTATTCAAATGCTCCCTTCTGTGATAAAAGCAGTATTTAATAAAAGCACACACAGTAGATCAACAGCACACTAAATAATATTCATCGTCTCTTAAGATCAGCTTACTAGCGTCATCCTGAGTAGTGTCCCAGAGTACATCTTTCCCTTCTTACGTGGTTGGGTAAGCCACAATAAATAACGGACGTGACTTTCAGATGTGGCCCAAACTAGTCACCATGCAACAGAGTTGTTCTGGCCTTAACAGTCAATTTGAGCAGCACTATTGGGCAGATTTACATGAAACTGACGCATCTGTATTGATGCGTCAGTTTCCCTGCGCCTACATTAAAAACCCTTGCGCCACTATAGATGTGCCTATTTACAATACGCACACTATGGCGTAAGGATTGACATATGTCCCTTTCAGAGGGACTATAGATGTGCCGTATTTACAATATGGCACACTATGGCACAAGGATTGACATATGTCCCTTTCAGAGGGACATTCGACTCTACACTCTAGAAGGGGTTTGTGGCCTTTTACTCCTGGTGTCCCGGCCCGACGTACTATGGGTCTCGAACAGCTGTCCAAGTGCTACCCCTCCAGCACTTGACTCTTATTGGTAGCACGGGTGGAGCAATCCAAGGCTTCTAAGGTGACTATTTATTCAAATGCTCACTTCTGTGATAAAAGCAGTATTTAATAAAAGCACACACAGTAGATCAACAGCACACTAAATATTATTCATAGTCTCTTAAGATCAGCACACTAGCGTCATCCTGAGTAGTGTCCCAGAGTACATCTTTCCCTTCTTACGTGGTTGGGTAAGCCACAATAAATAACGGACGTGACTTTCAGATGTGGCCCAAACTAGTCACCATGCAACAGAGTTGTTCTGGCCTTAACATTCAATTTGAGCATTACTATTGGGCAGATTTACATGAAACTGACGCATCTGTATTGATGCGTCAGTTTCCCTGCGCCTACGTTAAAAACCCTTGCGCCACTATAGATGTGCCGTATTTACAATACGGCACACTATGGCGCAAGGATTGACATATTAAGTCCGAATGAGGTCGCACACTGCTCGTCCCATCAGCGTGTGACCCCGGAGCATGATGGTCGATGTGGTCGGTATCAGCGGGTGCGCTTCTACCCGAGTTTAGAGTCTTGAGGGTGTTCACTGGTGTGCTTGACATCCCTGGACACGTGTTTCGCGTTCATTAACGCTCATCAGCAGGGATTAGGCATGTGCACGGGGTTGCTGCGTGGGCTGCCGAAAATATTCATAGGTCCAGATACCTCTTAAGGCGCGCAGGTGCGTTGTCTCGAGGTCGTCACCTCCACCGGCTCAAGGGAGCCTGTATAAATAGTAAGTCCGTATGAGGTCACACACTGCTCGTCCCATCAGCGTGTGACCCCGGAGCATGATGGTCGATGTGGTCGGTCTCAGCGGGTGCGCTTCTACTCGAGTTTAGAGTCTTGAGGGTGTTCACTGGTGTGCTTGCCATCCCTGGACACGTGTTTTGCGTTCATAAACGCTCATCAGCAAGGATTAGGCGTGTGCACAGGGTTGCTGCGTGGGCTGCCAAAAATATTCATAGGTCCAGATACCTCTTAAGGATTGATATATGTGTCTGAAATTAGGATGCATCTGTTTGTGGAAAAGTCACGCATTGCTGGGGTCGTGTCGCAAGCACGACTCAACACCAGCAATGCGTGCTTCAAGCAGGCGTAAGGTTTTGACGCAGTGGGGTCCTAAAAGTCACGCAGTGAAATCTTGTAGATTTCACTGCGTCACTTTAACCAGGCTTTCCTGCGTGGGAACGCCTATCCTGCATACATTATACCTGACACAGGTGTCACGCAGGGCTTTACAATGTGACGCATCTCCCTAGATGCGTCACATTGTAAATTTGCCACATTTTTTACGCAGACGTTGAGTAACAAAAGTGATGCAACAGCAGCGCAAAAGTGTCGCAAGGGACTTGTAAATCTACCCCTATGTGCCTGGCATGCGGGGTAGTTGAAGAAACAGATGACCATTTTCTTTTTTTTCCCCCAGCATATGAAAGACAACGGAGGTGCTGGATTCTGCCTCTGTGCAGATACCTGGGAATACACTACACAAACTGGCTTTGCAAATCTTCAGGTCAAACACTGGTCCATGCATTGTGTCTTCCATAGCTAAATTTCTTGACTCAATCTTGCCTATCCAGGCCAGGACAGAAAAGCAAGCAGAACCTGTCACTATTGAACACAGAAATTAACCTTTAATGAAAACTAATGCAAATTACTATTTTGCTAAATTGGGTAGCTTATCTGCTAGTATCATCTATAAATGTCTCTTTGGACTTTTAGTGTCCCTTTATGAACGCTGAACTGATATCGCTACAAACATTGGTTGGTCTAGCCGTGCTGGGTCCACAAAGCAAGTGGTGGTCGCCACCATCGATCCCAGTAATCAACCAACTACTATGATAAAAGTAAATGAGAATTATGCTAAGCAGGTTAGTTTGTGTGTTTGTACTTGTATCAAATTGCAATTTACGCACGTTAGTGATTAATTCTGTAGGTTGACCTTATATTGATACTAATTTGAAAAAAACTGGTTGTTTTTATAACACAAAAATTCGCAAACAATTATGTGTAGCCTCATTTTATGATAACAGTTATAGATATGAATGTATTTTCCTTTTTACTTCTCTTGCATGTTGCTGCAAAATTTTATCATGACATGATAGACATTTTTTAATGCCTTTTTTCTGAGATTTTGTTAACAAGTAATGTAATGTTTTTAATCTCCGAAGTATATGAGGTCTTTGACTGACTTAAAGTATTTAAATTCGAATTTGAGAGGATTTATGTGACAATCTTGCTATGAAAGAAAGTTTTTCTAGCACACAACAGAGTTGAAATGTCTGTGATGAACTGTGCAGACATTTAAGAATATAGTCGAATTCAGAAAGCACAAATAAAGCGCATTTTTGTAATTCTGAAGTGTAGTGGAACCAAATTTGAATATGATCAAAAATATCAATAAACTTGGCAATAACATTTCCACACATTATAGTTTGGGTGCTGTATACTTTTATCAGTAAAAATGTATGTGTGTGCAAATCTGATGGTCATTTCAACTGAAAATGTGTTGTCTGTAATGGCAGTACGTTACCACACCATGGCCCAGATGTAGGTAAATCTGATTTACCGACTCTAGAATACCGAATTTTACCAATTCGGTATTCTAGATTCGGTAAGTCAGATGTAGGTAAAAATTCTGTAATTTTTACCGAATCTGAATGATTCGGTAATTACCGAATCGGTGTTTACCGATTCAGTAATTGCCATTGATTCCTATCGGCCTACAGGCCCATAGGAATCAATGTCATTACCGAATCGGTAAATACCGATTCGGTAAAATTACCGATTTTGCAAGGGTGACAGGGTGTCACTTTGACACCCTGTTGCACCCCTGATTTTGGCTTGTGTGCCATGTGACACACATACATGCCCTTAGGGTATGTATGTGTGCCACATGGCACAGGTGTACATGCACCGATGTGCATGTACACAGGTATTCGTTATTTACCATGCAATAGAATTACATGGTAAATAACAAATCGGTAATAGCCTGTGGCACTGTTTTCAGTGCCACTTACATCTGGATTTACCGATTCGGTATATTTACCGATTCGGTATTTTACAGAATCGGTAAATTTACCGAATCAGTAAATTTACAGATTCTGTATATTTGCAGGCCCCTACATCTCCATTTGCAAATACCGGTCGGTAAGGGCCGAAATCGGCCGTTACCGACCTGTATTTGCCGACCTACATCTGGCCCCATGCATACTCCACTTTACGCCACTCCACTTTACTCTGCATCACTCCATGCCACTGCACTCTATTCTGCACCACTACATTCTGCATCACTTCACTCCAAGCCACTACACTCTGCCACTCTACTCCAAACCACTGCACTCTAACACAATTCGCTCTACCCCACTCAACTCAAAGCCAATGCACTCTATGCAGTGCACTCTATGCCAGTCTACTCTGCACCACTGCAATCTATGCTACTATACTCTACTCTGCAATACTCTATGCCACTCTACTTACCATTGCACTCTACTCTTCATCAATTCAGTCTCTGCCACTGAACTCTACCCCACTCTACTCTGCACCACTGCACTCTATGCCACTGCACTTTATGCCACTGCATTTTACTCTGTACCACTTTACTCTATGCCAATGCACTCTATGCCACTACACTCTAAGCCACTCTACTCTGTTTCACTCAACACCAATGCAATCTGTAGCACTACACTCTACACCACTGCACTCTACTCTGCACCACTCTACGTCACTTTACTGTATGCCACTGTAATCTACACCACTGCACTCTATGCCATTTCACTCTACTCGGCACCATGGCACACTTGGCCACTCTAGTCTACTCTGCACCACTCTAATCTACACCACTGTATTCTACAATGCTGCAACACTCATCAAATCAAATCAAGCAGTATTTATAGAGAGCCGCTATTCACCCTGAGGGATCCAGCCACTGCAATCTTGCTGGGCTCAGTCGAAGAGCCATGGTTTGAATCCCCTTCTGAATTATGCGAGAGAGGGAGATATTCATAAGTAGAGGAGTAGGTAATTCCAAGCCTTGGTGGTGAGGTAGGAGAAGGAACGACCTCCACTGTAGCTTCGGCAAATGTGGGAAGTGTGTGCAAGGTTGGCAGACTGTAGGTGTCTGGCAGGCTGGTGGAAGTTCAGGTGGTGGTTGATGTAGGATGGACCCTGGTTGTGGAGGTGTGTGTCAGCATTTTGACCTGGCATACCTTCTGGACAGGGAGCCCGTAGAGGTTCCTAAGGTGGGGGTGATGTGAATCTGCTTGGGGCTGTTGAGGATGTGTCTGGCGCTGCGTTCTGTATGGTCTGGAGTCACTTGAGGAGTGGTGATTCCCGCGTAGCGTGCATTTCTGTAGTCCAGCCAGCTGGTGACAAGGGCTTGAGTGACGGATTTTCCGGTATTGACGGAATCCATCTGAAGATCTTTGAAAGCACGAAGAGGGTGTGGAAGCAGGCTGGGAAGATTGTGTTGATCTGGTGTTTCATGGTGAGTTTGCTCTCTGGGATGATGCAGAGGCTGCGGTCGTAGTCTGTCGGTGTGGATCTAAGATCTCAGGGCCAACAGGTGTCGTCCCACGGGGAGGTGTTGTACCCTAAGATCAGCACTTCCATCTTGTCTGTATTGAGTTTCCGGCAGTTTGCTTTTATCCATTTGGCGACAATTGTCATGGAGTTGTGGAAGTTGGTTTTAGTGGCGCAGGTGTTTTCAGTGAGCGAGAGGATGAGCTAGGTGTCATCAGCGTAGGTTATGATGTTGAGTCCATGGGCTCTGACAACGTTGGCCAGGGGTGTCATACAAATGTTGAACAGGGTGGGGCTGAGGGATAAGCTTTGGGGACACCACAGATGATGCATTTGGGCTCCGAGGAGAAAGGTGGTAGGTGGATTCTCTGAGTACATGCTGTGAAGAAGTATGAGATGCAGTTGAGGGCATCTCCCTAGATCCCGACGTGAGGAAGTCTTTTAATGAGGGTGTGGTGGAATACGGTGTTGAATGCAGCTGAGAGGTCAAGAAGGATCAGGGCTGCTGTCTCCCCGGTTGAGGAAGGTTCTGATGTCGTTGGTGGTGGCAATAAGTGCAATGTTGGTGCTGTGGTTGGTGCAGACACTCCACTCTATGGCACTTCACTCTATGTCACCCTGTGTTACCATATGCCACTCTATGCTACTCCATGCCACTCTACTCTATGCCACAAAGTTTTACCCATGCTAAACAGCAGCCACGTTGGTGTACAGCATGGCAAAAGCATATTGGCAAAGCCAATAGCTCTTGCATAGGCAAGAACTATTGGCTTTGCCAATGCTTATTAGTATTTGCCATATACATGGGTTTCTCATTTGTCCCACAATTCACTATCAACAATACATCGTCTACATTTTTTTTTCAATTTCCTGTCCACCATTAATGATTTACATTTCCCCCCAGTTCTAAAAGGTTTGGCAAAATGTCATTTACGTCCACATTTAACAAAGTCTTTTCTGTAGGTGGAGTAAGACTGTGGACTATAAGAAAAATAATGATGACTACAAACACATTTGCTGCACTCCTTGGATTGATCACAAGTGTTCTTCCACAAAAAATATATTCTCATTATTCCTCCCTTTATTCTCTTTCGTCTGTGTCAATAACATTTACTGATTTATGTGCATTCGTACTCACGGATTGATTTAACACTTTAGAAGACTGCATCAACTGTTTTATGCCCTTAGCAATTGACAATGTCCTCCAAATTTTAGTTCCTGCATAGATAGATGTTATTGCACTTTTTCATATAACAATGGTATAACAACAGTTCTATCATCTGATACAACGTTTCTCATACTCACACCTAGATGGCAATATAGTCAAAGCAGCTACATACTGATGCATTAGGAACCTTCAAATTCATACAACAATGCCAGGCTCAGCTACAAAATAACTCTCTAAATGCAATACTTCTTCTTCGTACATATCAAGTACAACTGTTTCATGCTCATGTTCCTATTCAGACTGATGATCTAATATTCAATGCCTTATCAATGGAAAAGAATTACAAACATTTTCTGAGGCAAATACTTTCCCCAGTCTACAGCTGTTACTTACTTATTCAAGAGTCTTTAAGAACACTGCAGGAGCACTAAAACGGTTTATGTTATACATCAATATATATATATATATATATATATATATATATATATAAACAACAAGAGAGAAAGGGCAAAGTAGAATACTCTCACACCCCTTGGGATAATCATTCAAGAACAACAAAAGAGTATCTTAAAACTATAATACACATAAAGCACAAAAGGAGAAACGGTGAGACGACCCGTCCACCACCACCCATAAGTGCCCTACGCAAAAATATATATAGTAGCTGTGTCAAGTTTAAAGGTTGTGAATTCCCAGTGAGCAAAAAGGAGCCCTCAGGCACCCACACATGGTAGGTAGCCGTTTGTCTTCATCGAGTTCCTATTGTTAGTACGTGTAAAAATACAACAGACCAAAAAGGTGCAAGTTAAAATGAGTGTTGACCACTCCCCCAACCAACACTTTTAATAGAGTGGTGATTCGAACTCAGTTCAAAACAGTGTGAAAAAACGGACAAATAAGGGTTAAGTAAATTTGAACCCCCTGTCCTAAAAATCGGTCGACATGTTTCAGCTTATGAGTCCTATTCGACTCAGCATTCCTCAGGACCAGTAATATATTCTCACCCAGGGGGGCAGGGCACACCCTAAGGAGCCTACTCACATTGGGCGGAAGGTTAGCAACTATTAATACGCGTTTACCAACTTGGAATCGCTGCACTGGTAAAACTCAGGTGCAAAACCTCTGTTCTATGAGGGATATGGAATCTGAAAAGACACCAGCAAAACAAAATAAATAATAAACAATTACGCATTTTCCTCACTTTCAAATTTTTTACATAATTATACCTTTATACTGCCCGTCATACACCCAGTGGCACAGTCAAATCAATGTGTACAGACCCATAACATACCCCTATGTATGTTATACATCACACAATCCTCCACACCTCCTTGTATCTTTTTGTAGCAGAGATATATGCGTCCGAGGGTTCCGCTCTCCTGCCCTGTGGTTGAATGCATTCCAGGCACTTTTTGTCAACCTTCTGGTCCTCATCCTCTAGGTCCTGAACATTCCTGGTCTTGGCACCCTTGATCCTCACTTTCCAAGTCCTGTTCCTGCCGGTCTTCTTGGCCATCCTGTTCTTCTTTGCCCTGCTCCTTTTGGTCTATCTCCTCAGGTCCTGGACTTATTGGTACTGACCTGGTCCCTCTGGACCTGGTCTCCTAGTCCTTATCCCCCTGTTACCCATAGTACGGGTCTTGATCTTAAATGCTGTAGGCCTATTCTCAGTGCTTCTAGCCCTGGTCATTTTTGTAGCCCTTGTAGGCCCGGTCTTGCTTTTGCTTCTCTCACTCCTCGTGGTTCTTTTAGTCCTCATCCTCTCGATGCTGGCCCTCTTGATGCTAGGTATCATCTTCTTCACCCCTACAGGTTTGCTTGCACTTCTGGCTGTGGTCCTCTTGGCCATGGTCTTCTTTGGCCTGCTCTCACTAATCCTCCTGCTCTTGGTCCTTCTTGCTCCGGTCACCTGGTCCCTGTGATCATGGTTCTTTTGGTCTTTCTAGTTTTAGTCCCTTCAGCTCTGATCATCTTAACCCTCATACTCTATATCCTCATGGTCCTGCTTGTCCTCCTGAGTATGTTCTATCAGGTGTTCTTATCTTGGTCCCCTAGTCCTGATCCACCTGGCTCTGCTCTCCTAGCCCTACTTGTGCTTCATCGTACTGTGGTCCTGATACTACTGTAGATCCAAGTTCTCCTCATTCTGGTCATTGCCTTAGTTTTCCTCTTGCTCAGTAAAGTACCTCCTCTAGGACTATGTCTTAGAATTAAATCTATTTTTTTACCCCTTCCATATTTGTTATGCCAGGGAACAGCAGTTGTATACATGCATTAATCTAAAATTACTTGCTTGAAACCCCCACAGCTCAACCTTCTATTTAAATCACTCCTCTCCTTTTACTAAGGCCATTAAAGAAAACTACCCTTGGCTTATCTTTTTTGAGATTACATTTTTTTTCAAACACCAAGCTTTCAAAGAAACAAGCAAACAATGTTTTTTTTATTTTACTCGGCAGAAGGAAGAGGCAATGAGTTTCAGCAATTAAAGCTATTGTTTACACTTTCTGGGAAAAACATCCACACATAATTAGGAGAGGATTGGAGCAGTGTAATTTAGGCCACACGTTTTATTATACACTCAACATTATTTTTACTGTGTGCCTTCATAATATTAATGTGGGTGACATATTTAAACACATTGCTGAAAAGTATTCACTGTAGAAGTTAGAGATTTAAAAATGTGTGCACTAATGTTCAACATAACATGAATCATGTATTCTTTGCCCATGTTTTACATTTATACTTTAAGTTACATTTGCGTACATCCTGAAAATTACTTTGAAAGTGTAATCATGTACATTTTGCTCATGTATAACATTTGTTTTAAGATTACGTGTGCACGTATAACCATGAAGTGAACATTGAACGCTTAGTTAAAGTTATCCTGACTAGCGGCCTTAATTTGAAATGTATTTTGCTGTGACAGTTGTTCTTTCTTTTTCTGATGTGTTCTCAATGCTTCATTAGCTAGAGAAAAGAAGTATTGTTGCCTGTATTCGTTTCTTGATAGTAAAGCCGAGAAGAGAAATCTTAGCAAGAACCTGCAGACCTAATGATTGAACAGATGAAGACTCCTATTTATCATGTATCAGGAACAAAGGGATGTACAAGGTTACAGCAATTGTCCAAGTTCTGTGGGATGGGAAAGTCTGGTAATGTTTCAAATGCACCGCATGTGGTTGGAGATGATTAGTTTTGGGAGGGGTGGGAAGAGATACCACTGTTGCTGAAGCCTCTGTATGTTTTAATTAATGTTCAGACTGTTAGTTTTCCCTTGGACTTTGAGGGGTACAGACCTCTCTGCTACCTTTATTCTTGCAAGTGTGAAGCTTTATGCTAAACAATTATTCTTTTTCTGGAGACTTCTACCGGAGTCCTTAATAGGTTAACAACTTCGAATTTCCTTGAAGCCCCACTTTAGAAAGCATCTGGGGCCCGATGTAGGTAAAATAGATTTACCGATTTTTAATTACCGAATCATACCGATTCGGTAATTAAAAATCGGTAAATCTAAGGGGTTGAGATGTAGGAACATCCAGATGTTCCTGCTACCGAATCGGTAAAAATCTGTATTTACCGATTCGGTAAATACCGACCGGTAATGGCCCATTCATTCCTATGGGCTTTGAAGCCCATAGGAATGAATGGGGCATTACCGGTCGGTATTTACCGAATCGGTAAATACAGATTTTGACAAGGGTGCAGGGGGTGTCACTTTGACACCCTCTAGCACCCCCAAAAAAGATTCGGGGGCCATGTGGCAGGCATACCTGCCCTAAGGGCAGGTCTGCCTGTCATATGGCACAGGTGTGCATGCACACATGTGCATGCACACCTGAATCGGTATTTTACCATCAAATATATTTGATGGTAAAATACAGAATCGGTAAGGGTTGTGGGACTCAGAAGAGTCCCACCTACATATCAAAAATACCGAATCGGTATAAATACCGATTCGGTATTTTACAGATTCGGTAAATTTACCGATCTGTAAATGTACCGAATCCGTAAAATTCTGGGCCCTACATACCAAATCTGATTTTCCGGTCGGTAACGGCCGAAAATACCGATTTTCGGCCGTTACCGACCGACCTACATCTGGCCCCTATATCCTAAACTTAGAACACTGATTAGATGACTCTAGAGCTTAGTTGTATTTAAAAGTGAATATTAGAGTTTCCTTTTGGAACACTTATGTCTATTACCTGTTTTCTGTCTTGTCCTGGCTGTGATTATTTCATACCTCATCCTTTTTAGACTGAACCCACTGCGAGATTTCAATTTATCAATTGTAATCCTGTATCTTTTTAATATTCTTTTGATATTGGTATATGTTGGCTTGATCATTAATTTGTACTAAACTATTTAACTTCAACCACCGATTCCTAGTCCTTATTGTGTGTCCAAATGAGCTTCACATGGATTGAATTGTTATATTGTTGTTAACTCTTTTGTAGTCTTAGGCGACTTAAAAAATTCATTAGAGGAGAGATTTTAAATCCCGCTCCTGCCGCTCTCAGGATCATTTAAGGCAATTACAATTTGGCCACCCTCCTAATCAGCTTACTGGAGTGTGCCTCCGCCTGCGTAATATGATAGTTATGATAATATTTTGTGTCTACTTCATGATAAAGGGAATATTTACTAAAGGCTAGCAAAAAGTTTAGAAGCAGATGTAAGTGCCCGGGTATAAGAGTAGAAGAGGAAGGACATGTGGAGTAAAAAGATGATGGGGCACGAAAAAAAAGCTGTGCAAACATTTCTTTTTAAGTGGTTTTAGTGGTACCTAACTAAGACGAGAACATGAATGAAATCGTCTTTTTTTCCACGTCGCAAGAAGAGATGGGGAAGACAGATATGGGTCAAATCGTTCCTGTAATGTGAACTCGTTATTACTGTAAAGTGTGTGTGAATATACAAGCATTGCCAGCATCTATGCAAATAATTTTCAGCCCACACAATTGTGTCTGTCTGATATGCACCACATAGAGTGAGCAAAAAGAATGAAAATGAGTTTGTCTTCTCTTCGATCTTTTTCTTGGAGGCTCTGTGTTCTCTCACTTCTCAGTGTGAGAGGGAGATTTGTTTTTAAAGGCCCACTGAGTCAGCATAATGTCTTTGAGGAGGAAACATCTCGAAAGCTGAAACTTTATGGCTTGCATCACTAACATATTTAGCGTTTCTCAAAGGTGTACATCTGTCTCAGAAAGTTTCTGTTGTGTGGAGCTTAATGTCCAAGCTAATTTGTTCAGGCGAGTTACTTGGATGTGATAACATACATAGTAGCCTTGGCATGGTTATCTTATGTTCATCCCCCTTAGCTTCTTGTCCTCTTTGGGAGAGGATTGTGTATGAAGATGAGAGAGATCAGGTCATTTGGAAAACTAAGGTTTGCCTCTCTACGATGGGTTGATGCTTCAATTGATGAATTATAAACACAGCACAAATACCCGTGCAACCCTGCACCTATAACATTGCTGTTTGCTACTTAAACAGTGTTTTATCTTTATTCCAGGTAGGATCCTTTATTACACAGCCGGAATCACACCTTGCCTTAACAACACTGCCAATAGAATGAAAGCATTGTTACCACACAGTTGTTTAGCACGCAAGTCATTACAACTTGTTTTAGGGGTCGCATTGGTGGAGTGGTGTCGGATTTTAAGTCCAACACTCTCCCTACTGTTGAGCAGACTCGATTTGGAATAGTAAATGATTTTATTCGAAAGTCCAGGGACCCCCTAAGGCAAGTCGTTGTAACAACTTGCGTGCTAAAGGGACGCATCATAATGACACGTTCGTTCTAATACCGGCGTTGTAGAGGAATGCGTGCTAAGCATATGCGGGTTTCCGTCATACAACCCTTTATCCCATCCAGTCTGCACTTTTCTAAGGAGGCTGAAGGGTTATAATTTGGTGGCCTGGCCACTAAACACCACTGCAGTGAAGGAAGAGACTCCACCAGAACCGAGTCACCTGCGTCACTAGGTGTCGACTTGGCTGTGACACGAATCACGATGGACATTTATCCCCCAAAACGATTTCTCATGCATTGCTGGAGCCAGTTCAATAGAAAACTAACCAATGGTAGAAGCCGGTGTGCAATACCATGACACTATTACCAATCTTATGTCACTTATGTGGGTTTTGGGGATAGACAGCAGCGTGAGTCCCATCTGAACAGTACAGATAACAAATATCCCACACGTGCTGGGGTTTCCCTACTGCCACCTGGAAACATATTATAGATTTTCTGTCAGGGACTGGTACGTTTTCATTGGCAGTAATGGACAAGTGTGCCCGCAGCAGGAGGTACATCAGAAGGGTGGTCCTTATTTCGGTGGCCACTCCAATGCCACTTCTGTCACTTCAATTTCTGCATAAGCTGTAAGTGGCTGTGCTTTTTAGAACGGTACAAAAGGGGGTGGTGATGGACGGAGCATCCGAACCAATCAAACACACCCAGTCAAAAGATCTGGGTTGAATCCATCACCGTTCTTTAGCCCGCTCTGCCACCCCAGTTCAGACATGGCTATATGCAAATCAGTCTGACCCTGTGCCTCATGGGAACAGTCTTCCGAGGACCGGTTTCTGGCATTACAGCCGTCTTCAGCCCGGCTTGCTTGAATCCAGTGGCAAAGTGAGCAAGGGACTCACGTCTGAGCATACACTTCCACACTTATGGCGGCCAAAAGCGGTACAAAAGGGGGTGGTGATGGAGGGAGCATCCAAACCAATCAAACACTCACACCCAGTCAAAAGATCTGGGTTGAATCCATCACCGTTCTTTAGCCCACTCTGCCACCCCAGTTCAGACATGTGCTTTTTAGAACACCACGAACTTCCTCCATCTAAGTAGGGTGGACCAATGCAGTAGGCGAGAGAGACATATGCAGTGGATTTGGCAGATGTCCAGTTACTATCCACTTATATATATTGCCCATTTGAACTTGGAGGAAAGTAATTGGAAAAGCATGGGATAAACCCATCTATATGTTGACAGTGTGTGGCCCAGGTTTCGAGAGAAGAAATTATATCATAACCTTTAATAATAACCCAGCCAGTCTGGCTTATTTATCTTAGCGGCCAAGCTTGCTATGTTCCATGAGGCAAATTGGTACAAACTACTGGTCAATATGTGACCATTATCATTAGCTTTTAGAAAAGAATAAAAGTCAAAGGAAGAGATAACGTTCAGACTATGGGACTGAGCTACATCTAGTGGGCCATCTCTGTCAACGGTAGTGCTTTATCTTGCACCACATCTTACTGGAGATGTTAGTTTTAGAATACTCGTTTGTCAATCTATAGACTCATCTTGTTTCAGTACAGTGCATTTGTTGGTCACCAGGATGAAAAAATGGAGTGGGGTAGGATCTTTTTGTGATTTATTTTATCTGCCAAAATGTTTTACATTTCTACTTGGTGTATGGAAAAATACGAAATGGAGAGCCTCAATCCTACAGTAAATCATGCTAGAGGAGTTAAGTCTGGGCAGCAAATTACAGGCAACACATTCAATTTTAAAATTAATAACACAATCATTTGGATCTTTTTTCAGTGAATTTCCCACCCAGGAAATTATTTCCACCATGTTAATCTCATATATTACAGTTGTCCAATCTCCATATCGACGAATGGGTGACCTTATTTACCAATTGATCATATCCCGTCGCGATGTAAGAGGCGAATCCTGCTTGAGGATGATGGGAAACAGACTTTCTTCCGACTGCATGTGCAGAACAAAAAGCATGTTGATGATCTAGGACTGGGAATTGTTTCATTACTCATTCTCCCAGGTTCCTTAAATTTGCAGGTTTAGGGACATTAGACAACACATTGGAGGTAAGTTAGCTAGTCCTTCTTGTGAACCATTATGATGACCAAGATTGTCCCATTCCTAGGGTGTCGAGTTGGAAAAAAAATTATTTTGCCGAGTCATATACTGAACAGTCTTTATATTCAATAACGTGACTCAACCCTTAATAGCTACCAGTCGACCAGCAATAGAATTCATAAATGCTGCAGCTTGGCTTTCTGGATTCTCTAAATTGAGACAAATGTGGGAAAGGTAACTAACCAGCAACACCCCTCCTTGATAGTAGCATTGGAAATATCAGGAACTTCATTTGATGGAATTTAGAGCAGGTTTTCCATTTTTCTGCACACAGGGTTTTGCAATGTTTTTCTCCCGCTTTGCTGGTTTAGGGAACATATAGAGTCAGTGCTTTATTTCAAAGCAACATGGCCTATTATCAAGTGTAGATCAAAGTAACACAAGGTTACTCAACTCAATACTCGGAAAGATCCTGGCACAGAAACAACATCACCTTTAGATTGAATATGACGGTCAAGGCAGCCACGTCTCAATTTTTATTGGTTAAACATTGTTGTTCTACTTCAAATTGATCTCTTAGTCAATTGCACCAATGCCATGTGTAAGGAATTTCACAATAGAGTTTGACATTGGACGTTCCTTACTAGTAAACCCCTCAATGTCTCTGCTCACAGAATCAATAATATCAGTGTTATTGGGAACAAAGTTATTGTTATCAAAGTTAATCAGCAAAATCTTTTTAGGGCTACAGTCAACCATAATATTTGAAAATATGAAGAATCTAGATAAGATCTGTTAATTTTGCCAGGGAACAAGAGTGAGAGAGACCAGGGTGAGGAGGTAGGGAGCATTGGAAGTATCAGGGACTAGATTTGATAGAATTTAGAGTCTAGAGAGAACGCTAGACCACTGGCCAGAAAGATTTTCATCTATCTGTTTTTCTTACCAAGGAATACATCGTATGGCAGTGAAGACCCCCTGTTATTCCCCACGGCTTCCGCTTACGGGGTGGCCCCGCGGGGACGCATACTTCACGAATAACATGCTACGCGTGTGGGTGGAATTGGAAGTTACTGAAGCGGAGGCACTCTTCGCGGACGGCCAGCTTCGCCCATATGATCATCTCATAGAGGACTACGGCCTCCCCCCAGGGCAGTTCTTGACGCACCGTCAACTCATTGACTGCTATCACCCGCACAGTGACCTTACAGCCGGCGAACCCGCCACACACCCCGTAGTGCACACCATCCTCTATATGGGCAGAGGCAGACACTTAGTCACCTGGCTGTACAAGTCCATTAGAGAACTAACGAACAAACCCCTGCACGCACTGCGGGCTACCTGGGAGGACGAGATCGGGCGACAACTTCATGACCGGGAGTGGGACAGAGCGCTAGAATCCCCAAAGAAAGTGTTGAGAAACGCACGATTCAAAAACATACAGTACTGCATCTTACACAGAGCCTATCAGACCCCGGCCCATCTCCAGTGGTTTTTCCTCGACACGCAATTCCTATGCCCTAGATGTCACTCCACAGACGCACACTTTCAACACATGTTTTGGAGTTGCCCGACCTTTCAGACCTACTGGTCGGCCATACTTGACTCCATCAGTGCCCTCACAGGCCTCACGGGATTGCACACCTGGGAGGCGGTCGCTCTGGGTATTTTCCGTAAACCAAAAACACACAAAGTGCAGGTCAGATACGCTTCCTTATCCCTGCTATTGGCCAAAAGGAATATTGCCATGCACTGGCGCACAACCACAGGTCCCCCATTCGAGGCATGGGTGGAAGCAGTGAAAAAGTGGGCGACAGCCGAGGAAGACACCCTGAGAGAGGATGAAGCGAAAGGTCAGCGTAAACACCCTATTTCCCTAGAATGGGCCATGCTATCGCACCAATTTGAGTTAGCCCACAAGCGTGCCACCCCGCACACTTCCCAAGATGCCGCCGCTCCCCCTACAGTGCCACCATCTCTCTAAAGTGTTTGTAACCTGATCACATCAGCCCCCCCTTCTCGGCTCCCCCCTCCTCTGTCCTTCAGTCCCCCCCCCTCATCTTTGCCTCCCTACAGCTGAGTCCTGAACAATCTGTCTGATTCCACCCTTTTCACTCAGTCTTCACCCTAATACCTCCCCCTCTCCCCCCCCTAGTTGCTTCCAACAGTCCCTTTCCCTCTACACTCACTCCCTGGTTCCTCCTCCCCTAGTACTCCCCCGCGTGCACACGGCGTCAATCACCAGCCAACTCATGCCACTACCCCACTCTATATGTGCATATAGACTGCTTCCGGATGGCATATTCGTTTCATTGTAACATCTTTGTTCGAATAATGTTGTACTGTGGGTGCTTTATATATGATGAAAAGTTAATAAAAATCAATAAAAAAAAAAATCTATCTGTTTTTCTTACTGGATTTCCAAACTCACAGGCTATACCATCACAATGCCAATTGTAGATTATCCACACATAGATGCAGCTATATCATTTACAAAGACTTAGGCATACATACAAATGATAGTGGAAAAACAAATATATTTAATGAAAGGTTCTATACATGATGTTTTCAGTCAGTTACAAAAAGGGCTGGCATGCAGAGCACAGTGAGCAATGCAAAGCCAGTTGGATTGTCATTGATGAGTGCTAAAGTGGATCGAGGACGTATAAACAGAGCTTAAATCCATAAGACATATCTAGGAACGATTTGATCCCATAATGCTCCAGAGAAAACACCAAGACACTCAGTCAAACATCTTCTCTGCTACTAAGAACAAATCACTGATAGCAGTTTTCTAACCCCCCTTAATGCCTGTGGTTTTTCAACCAGTGCTGAGCACTTGTTTTGATATTTACGGTACTATGCGCTTACACCTCAATAACTTTTTTTCCACATGAGGTATCCATCTCAAATTTGCATCTTTTTTTCCAACATCATGGGGATGTTAAGGGTACATTGGGTTTGTGGATTTCCCAGGAGGGAATGAGAGAAACTGCAAAATATAGCTGACTATGGTCTTTGGTGAAACATGGAAAAAGGTGCTCCGCAAGAAAGTGTCTCTTTTCCCCCTACAAATGGCATCAATGGAAGATTGGCTGGGCTACAATTATCATCTTCCCAGCTTTCAGGAACAAGCAGAGATGTATCATAAACGATTTATTTTACCACAGTTTTGGCATTTTTGTAAGAGATAGCCCATGTTTCCAAATGAGTTTGCTTTCAACCTACTTCCAGTTTGTGGTAGAAACACTGTTTTGATAAACAAGCTGCACATTTATGAAAATTAGACAAATTTCTGAATTCAACAAGGGGTCATTTGTATAGACCCCTCAAGAAATGAACTGTTGAAATCAAAAATGTTGGCAATCAGCAAGTAAAAACAGCCATATGTGATGTTTGCACCTGTAATTTCTTGACACAAAATTTGATTTAACAAAGCAATATAACATTTTGTCTACTTGTTCTTGTAGTTGCGAGGATATATAGGGTTTGTAGATCCTCCAAGAATCTGAGGTACCCAGAACTGAGCTACACCTTTGAGTGTTTTTTATGGTACACTGAGTAGAGAGCAGTTCATATGGTGAAATATAAAGAGTGAAAATGGGTATAAAGGAAGCCTATATATTTCTGAAATTATACCACAAACTGAGTTTGGGAACAGTGGTTATTTGTACATCTCTGAATTTGTGAGTAATTATACTAACGTAATTCAGAAGGCAATTCATAGTGTGTCTTCTTTCTTACACACTGGCTTACCTTCGGAAGGCACAAATGTAGTGAAATCCAATTGGTAATAACAAACGTTCTACTATTCTATGTTCCCACACATCTCTTGGTAAACGTGGTACCCCACTTGTGTGGCTGGGCCTAACGTCCGTGACACAAAACACCCCAAAATTTGATCTGAAGACATCATGTTTCACCTAGCAGAATCCATGCTTTTTTTACAATGGGACTAGCTGCAGATTTAGGGCCCTAGCTCAGCCAGCGCCCAAGGTAACCTACCAAACCTGCACACATCTGATAACTAGACACTGGGAGGAGTCCGGAGTGGCGTGGCTTGCATGGTGCCACAATGTTGTCTTACCCACATCCCTGCAAACCTCAAAGTTTGTCTCAAAACACAAATCTTTGTTACATTTCTGTGACAGAAAGTTGTGGAATCTGCGGGGAGCCTCACATTTCCTAACACCCAGCATTGCCCCATGCCTCCCAACAAAAACAGTACCCTACTTTTGTGGGCCAGCCTATCACCTATGATAAAAAAAAGGCTCCTAAACACAACATGGACAGTTCAAACGTTTCCATTTTAAAACCAACCCTTTTTTTGCAACTTGGCTAGCTGTGAATTTTGGGCCCTTGCTCAGATGGCACCCAGGGAAACCTACCTGACCAGCACATTTCTGTAAACTAAACACCCTGGGATGCCCAGGGTGGTGAGACCTGTGTGGTTCTAATGAGGTTTTCTTACCCAGAAGCCCTTGCAAACTCAAAGCTTGACAGCGGCGCAAAAGGCCATAAAGTGCTGGTAGGATAGATCAGCGATAGGGCTAGCTGTGGTATTCGGGTCGGGCTTAGCCACCGCCCATAGAAACCTACCAACCACATACATTTTTGAAAAGTAGATACACAGGAGAATCCAGGGTGGTGTGCCTAGTGTGTATCCCAAGACGTTTCTTACCCATGCATTGCCCTGCAAACCTCAAACTTTGTCTAAAACCACACATTCTCCTTACATTTCTGTGATGGAAACTTCTGGAATCTGCAGGAATCCACAGAATTCCTATTACATATCATTACTCACTTGTCCTATTTTCAGGGAAAATCCTACATTTGCAACAAAAAAAAAAGATATTTTCCCCAGTGATGCCGGCCCATGTGTTAGGAAGGCGGACCCCAGAACATGTCTGTGCCATACTTCTTCCTCGTTTGGGGAGGGGTTGCCTGGGTGAAATGATTGTGCTCCCCAGGTATAAACATACATTTAAGTGTAAAAAGATTGCACCAGGGGATTGGTCCACATCTTAGGCGGGTCGACCACGGAAACAGGTGACCGGCATTTTCTTCCTATGGGGGCTTGATTGTGCACCCAGGGGAAAACATGCAATAAACTATATACATATGGCCCCAGTGAGGGGTCAGTCCATGTGCTGGCGAGTCTGACCCATCCAAAAAAAGAAAATCTGTGGTGTCTAGTGCTACCTGTTCATGGATTGCGGCACACCTGCGATCCACGAGCAGGAAATGTTTTGAGAAAGGCATTGCTGGAAAGGGGAGACTCTCCCCTTTCCAACAATGCCTCCTTCAGACCCAGGGGAGGGGTCATTTTCATCCTAAAATTACCACCAGGGTGCGAGAGAGCACTCACCTGTTTCTTCCTCTCTGCTTATGTCACATGAGTACCTGCGTTGTGTTGAAGATAGTTTTGTGCTGTAAAGGATACCCTCCTGCAAAAAAAAAACTATCATATGAGGTGTATTCCTTTTTGTATGTGTAATAGATAATGCACTACACAAGCAAAGAATATTTTGTGCTGGATTGATTTTGTACAGAATGCAGCACACAATCAAAGAGGAAATAACAGGGAGAAAGAAACACATTACTCCTATTTACACCAGCCTCTGACAGGCGTACCAATTTGGCGCAAATCCATGTTTACAAGTCATTGTAAATATGGGTTTTCATCAAAGTAAATGGGTGGAATCACAGGAACAGTCATGTACCACCCATGTAATGCACACCTAATGCAAGCTAGCGCAAGGCAGTGCTATGCACTGCCTTGTGTTACTTTTTTTTCTATCTACAAAGGCATGCCAAGCTATCAAATCAGGCTTAGCATGGCACTGTAAATCCCAAAATAGATTGTGCCAGGGCTGCGCCAAAAAAGTAATGCAATCGCAATACATAATCCTAGTAAATATTGGCCATCATTCCTCGCTTAAATGTCTCTACCAGATCAGACTGCCACCTGTGTACCATTATGGGTACCTTCTAGAACGCTGATATGCCGTAGGTTGCTAAGCTCTGTAGCTACTGCAGGTACCATCAAGAGAGTGAAATAATCATTTGAGAATTACAGATAGACATATGGGCACCTAAACCCCCACACCCTCCCCCAAGAACATCCTTACCTTAGGAACAGTAGGTAACCTTTATTCGGTTTCATGGGCCAAACAGTCTGGTGGGGATGAAATCTATGCTACTCTGTGGGGTCTTGCTTTGTCAACCTGGCAGATCCTATACCTTGCATCTCTGCAAGGATACTAGGGAGCTATTGCCAGTACTGACACCGCCTATTATGACTCACGGAAAGTATCTCATGCCATGTTGTGCGTAGGTGCAGCTCTCCCACGTAAGTCCTTGTGATACCTGGTATGTGGTGCATTGCCTATATCTTTTATCCAACAGATGGTTAGGAAGCAAACATCTAGCTATAAGCATGGTGCCGGCTTTACGATGTTTGTCACTGGATCAAAGGCAGGTGTTGCCATCCCATTCATAAAAGATAAGAGTATGCAACTGTAAGTTGCCCCAGTTGTACCACCATCTTTACCCTGAGGTAAAACAGGATGTGGCATTAGGTGGCTCAATGATTACAATTAAAGTACTGAGGGGCATATTTACAAGCCTTTTTTGTGATGCCTCGGCGGCACATTTTGCTGCCCCATATTTACACATAAAACCACCCTGCATGGCTTTTCATGTCCTTGTAAATATAGCCCCTTTTCAACCCGCCTTTTGAGTGAAAGGGACGTTCCATGGGTGATGTGGGTGTTCCCACGCAACACTCATGGAACTTGACACATTCCCAGATTTAAAAGAAATTGTAAACCTGGGACTGCGTCCGAATGCTGCGCCTCCCCAGGGGAGGTGTAGGGAGGTGCAATGAGGAGAAATGTTTTCATTTCTCCTAATTTTTCCCTCACTCTATGCGTGCTGCATTATGGAGCACCATAGAAAGAGGAAACCACTGCTCTTGATTGTTTTTTTGCAGCAAGGTGTCCTTTCCCCTTTACAAAAACAATCTCCCCACCCTTGCACCATGGTGCAAGGGTGTCTGCGTCTGGCAGCCAATTGTGCACTAGCACAAGAGAAATCACAGGGATCCATCATATTGTTGTAGATATGACGCCTCCCTGTGCTTTGAAAGTGACGCAGCGTGGCGCAGCACCATGGCCTGCGGCACCACGCTGAGTCACTTTCTTCTAAATAAGGCCCTTAGTGCTTTTTTCCTAAGGGGCCATTTATCAAAAACTACCATCATTTTTTTAATTGACTTGTAGATTTGTCAATGTACACAAAGAAAAAGAACCCGGGCACCTGTGTGGTCAAAGGCCAAAGGGTATTTATAACAGGTGATGTATTTGAAAAGTGTTTCTCGAAAAGAGGGATATCTGAGGATATAGTCAATTGTAATGTGGTGCTATGCAGGTCTGATAAGATGAGGGAGTTCCCATATGAAAGAGGAATACAGGATGCGAGAACACTAATTTACCCTCTACAATCTAATGGATGGTGGGAAAGATTTGCAGAATTGTGCATGGTGGAATGAAAATGGCGGAGAGAGGTTGCCTGTAAAGATAAACTGAGGCTGAAGTTATGAGCTTATCCCAGAACACCCAGCTTGATTATGAGGATGTCACCATTTGAACTGATGAGGAAGCGATGTGCTGGAACCTAGTTCTCTCCTACATATCTGAGAAGTGGGTGTGATGGAAGGAGCTTCAATGGAAAGAAGGTAATGAGTAAGGTTTGAGATATCGTGAACAAGTCCAAGTCCTGTTATGATGCAAGGTGTGGCATGAACTACAGAAAGTGCAAGAGAGGGGAATGGGTTTGAGTGAAGACTCTGAGGCATATGGAAAAATACATCTTATAATTTTTTGGACCCACGTGATTAAAAGTGGTAAAGAAGAATTGTTGTTGGACATCAGAGCTGTGACTTTTGGTGTATTTACCGGTTGAGCAAAGTGGAATAGTTATAGTTCCTTGGTGGCACTACAGAGTATGGAGATCTATTCTTGATGCAGCATAGCAGGGAGAATGGCCCTCATCTGAGAATGGAAGGAAAATTGAATTATCCACGAGAAATTTCTTCCTTCTTGGATCATAGTTTGCATAGGCTAATTGATTGTAATTGCAGTTATGTTTATATTCTTAACATCACAAAATGAAATGAAGGACAGAGTGATGAAAATTTTCAAACACCCACCCCCGGCCACAGATATGGGTTTAATCCATCGTTATTTTGCTTGCCACATCCCCCAGTTTAGACCTAGCCATACACAAATCAGTTTTGACCCTGCTCCCCATGGATACAGTCCAGCCTGAGCTGCCAGGTGAGGTCCTCCCTGAACTGGAAACAAGCATCCTGGGAAAAGTTTTGCGCTATCAGCCCTCATCAGCCAGGCTAGCTTGAATCCAGTGGCAAAGCGAGCAAGGAACCCAGGTCTGGGCATACCCTTAGCCATTTAGGGCGCACATAGCTACATCACAAAATTAAATGATGGACAGTGTTGAAACTTTTCAAATACTCACCCCCAGTGCTATGTTTTTGTTCTTGTCATCGCTTTCCTGAATCATTTAAGAGGGAGGGTCGTGTAATGATGTGATTTGTTCTTCCAAATTGATAGCCTAATGTGCCCTCATGTTTGTACCATGAATGGTCCACACATATTTTAGTGATGTCACTGGTGGGGGCCTTGCTAGTGCCGAAGTCCCATCTGTAATTGTCCTGCCTGCACCACTCCATTTGTACCTTACCACCATAGGCGCTGGAAGTAGGGATGTTCCAGCACCCATGAATAATCATGGTGAGGTTCAGAAGGTTAATGAGAAACAAATACATTTCAATCTTGTCTCAGTTCCTGCTCATTCACAGACAGAGGTCAAATGTCAGGCTAAGTATTCTGACAAATTAATGCAAATTTTTAGGTCCCTTGGGCAGCGCATGTGCTGCTCTGCTAGGCAAGCTGTATTCAGGTAGGGACTTAAAGCTCCGCCCATATTTTTCATTGGCTTGTGTCATTGTCCATTGTAAACAGTGGCTGTTCATTGGTCAATAGGCTTAGTAGTCCCTTCTTAGTACATGCCATGTCTCATTTTGTGACCTCCCTTAGCGACACCTCCTGTTACGTGTGTTCTTACTCAGTAGGCTTTAATTGCAGCTTCCGAGCACTGTTTTCTCAAATAACTTTGTCCTGTTCTCTCCTAACTCATTTTTTTTTATAGCTCGGGCGCTGGCATTTGCAATGCAGTAGGTCTCACATTTGTGAGAGTTTAAGCTATTGGCATTGTAAATGACAATGCCTTTTATTTATCTGTTTAAAAAAACACAGAAATAAAAGGCATTCTCATTTACAATGCCAATAGCTCAAACTCTTGAAAATGTGAGACCTATTTCATTGCAAATGCGTGTTTAACATGGAGTTTTTGTGTGTACTTTTTTTTTCTCTGACTGCAAATTGAGAGTTGTTTGTGAATTGAATTATGTGACAATCTTTCTGGGGTACAGGGAGTGTGTCAGATTGACTGTAGGATGTCAGTTCATTTTCTGACACAAAAAAATCTAAATATCTGTAAGTTAACTGTACAAATATTTCAAAATATAACTGTACTTAAGATAGTGCAAATGAAGCACATTTTTTGCAATTCTGAAGTGTGATGGAAACAAAGATTTTAATAGAACCAAATCAAATCAACACACTTTACTTGATGATGTACAAAGGATAAATATTCACTGAAATCCAATGTCCACACATTATCTTTTGTGCGCTTTATAGTTTTATTAGTACAACTACATGCTTTTGTAAATTAAGTGGCCATTTCAATGGGACATTTGCCTCCTTTAAATGACAGTGTGCTACCACACCATGCTTTAGTATTGTACTTTCAACAGTGTGCTTTAAATTGCACCCCCATCTACATACTACATCCTTACCACCCTCCTGCTGGATGGGCGTGGTTCATTTGCCACACTTGTTCTTTGGGTGACGCTTGGATTTTTCACAGTCCCTAGGAGTTCACTGATTAACAATTGATGGCAGCACCCCCACTTTGAAAATAGTTCCAGCATCCCTGCTCACAACTGGGCGACAGCTGCAGGCGGCAAACGATATACTGCCTTGTCTCCCTGGGAACAGCGATGTTCTCGCTGTTTGCATTTGATGTTTTATTTACTCTTGAAATCCCTAAGAGTATTTGATTTTTCTAGGATGTTTCTGTAGTTTTTACATGCAACATATTACACTGTAAAAAGAGTTCAGGTTGTAGGTAGGTATTTATAACGGGCCAAGATTGAGAGATGTGGAGTTCAGGCCATATGCAGTGTGAATTTCTCACAGTGACCGTGGGTTATACAGGGGTTCAGAATAAATGATCCTCCAATCTTTAGTCTCTCTGCAGAAAGACGTTCAGAATAAATGCTCATCCAATCTTTGACCTCTCTGAAGAGCATGCAGACCAATGGTTCAGAGTGCCAAATGCAAATTTGATTCTAAGCGAATGGGTGTGAAGGAGCTGTCAGAATATAAACATTGCAAAAGTACAGTGGGAGTATTGTTTGAGAGGAAGGAAATACAGGGAGGTGTGTGCAGGAGAGAGTGTAAAGAGGGTGCTGACAGGAAGGAGATGAGGTGTGACATATGCAGATGGAGGGTTTCAGAATACAGGGATAAGAAGAGCATAATAGTCTAACTGAGAGACTGGAGTAGAGAGTGATAGGAAGAGGCGAACTGGAGTGATTGCGATACTCAAAAGACCACTACCCTTCCACAGACATTAGTCATGTTTAACTTACAATCTGCTTCAAATGTTTAAATGACTTGATATGTGTTTGCCCATGGTATGTGGCTATACCTTGATTAGAGGCCCTTTCTGTGACCCGCTACAAATCACTCTTAGAGACACCATTGGCGCATTTAGAAATTTGATGTTGGATTTCCAGTGAGGTTTCTTTGATTGGGAGTTGTTTTGATGTAATGAAGCTGCTGAGCTCTTTGTAATCTGTTCCCAATAACTCCCCCGGTGTTTCATCTTTACAAATTGGCCGCTTTATTGGGGGGGAATTCTTGCTGTGCCCTGATTTTAAATATGGTGCTAACTTATGACATACTCCCTAGTGTCCAAGGGTGTCAAGCCTGCAGCTGTCATAAGTAAAACACAGAGATGTGCACAGAGAACAAATAATACAAAACTTAGAAGAAAAGAAACAAGTAGCACACCCAATATCAATTCACATATATTTACTGGGGCATGACATAAACATAGGCCAAGATTACATTGCTCCACAAGTCAAATACGCACTAAGTTCACTACTAACTCTTGCTCTGACCCCCTCAAGCCCCCACTGTTGAAGTGAGAAGAACACAAAAGCCTTTTGTAGGTGTGCTCACCTCAGAGCATTTGAAGCAGCCCAATCCCACCGCAAGTGAAGCAGAGGGATTTGCTTTCGGTTTCAGCAGTGGTAGCCAGGGACGTCAGTAGCAGTGGGAAAGCTCAAACCCATCTTTCTCAAAAGCCTGGTCAATGATTCTTGTTGTGCAGCATGAGAGGTAAAGAGAAAGCTTCTTTCCACAATATCTAAATTCCAAGGTATTCAAACTGCTAAGAGAGAACTGGGGGGCATATTAGCAAGGCAGGCGATATGAAATTATCGCTGCTTTTGCGGCCGTTTTCGGACGCAAAGTGGTGATAATGCCTTCGCCCTATTAGCAAGCTAATGCTAACATCAGTTAGCGACAGCTTTGAGGCGATGGCGAGCGGTTTGGGGCCCGCTTTGCATGTCAGCGATATTTATCGCTAATGACATGCAAAGTGGGCGTACCCAACCTGTTAGCGACTGAAAGCAGTCGCTAACATCGCTATCGCCTATTATCAACGCGGGCGTAGCGATTAAAAAATTTGCGCTAAGCGCGAATATCGCTGAAAACGAACGCCTGCTCAGACCAGTTCTTAACCTGTATATCGAATGGGAGGTGGATATTCAGGTTAAGAACCTATTTGCGTTAATGCCTTAATATCGCTACGTTATCTCTGCGATAAAATCCGACGATGCACGGCGATAGAAAAAATTTCAGTAAGCTTATTTAGCAATAAATATCTCTAGTTGTTGATAATATGCCTCTTAGGTTGACAACTACATTCTGGTTAGTTTGTTTACTGCAAACTCGGAAACAGATTAATGTACACCAATCTAAGCATTATGGTATAGAAATACAAAGTAAATAGGATGAATCCATATCTCCAGAAACGATTCACTGTATATAATAAAAAGAAAACAACAAATTCAATTATAGCCACATAGGTTATCAGGAGACTAAAATGCATGTGAGATTGCATCAAAAATCCATTCAGAATCCTCTGCAGGTCCCTAACTCTCCCTACACTACCTTAAAGTGGAAATCATAATCTACGGCAACTTTCAGTGAAGATGGAAAAAGATGTTAGTCCTCAGAGCCTTCCATAGAAGTAACTCCAACTAGGGTTATGTAGCTTAAAGCTACAGAAACCTAAAGGTGAGGTCTGTACCTCAAGGCGTCCTAAAGCAAAGTGTCCGCTGTCCCTAACTACGTTACAACATAAGCAATCACTAAATTAAGGAACCTCCGACAGTTCTACTAGTATTTTTCCATTATTCCAGCATCCTCCAGCTTCCTCTTTCCACCTCCATGTTCACATGTTGAGATATTTTGTACGTCCTTGCTGCCATCTCCTCCAATGAGAACTCGTCACACATCCGTTATCGCATTTCTTCTTCTCAGGCCTCTCTATCTTCTGGGAACAATAACATTTTCTCTCAACTATGAAGCCTTGTCAACCTGCATGCCAGCAAAATGCGAATTTAAACTTTTAGCTGGAAAAAACATTGGAAATACTTTTCAGGCCTACAGTTAAGCTAAATTAACAATGTACAGCTTAGTTTAGAAAGATATGGGCGCTGTAGATACAATATTATGGTTTAGAACTGGGTGATGTAGAGGAGGGAATGCTCTTGCCACTGGGAGGATCGGGGAAAGGGACTTGATGATTGTGAGACCGGACCCATCGCTGGTGAAGGGGACTAAGTTGGATCTGACCCTTAGCATATGTATATGTACAATGTTGAACTCTAACCTCATGCTCTCTTTCAGAGGAACTGTTGATATGCTTTTTGCCCTATACCAACTGCGATTGCCCAACTACCAATCTGTATCGTGCATTCATGATTTCTTTGATTGTAAATTCAAATTATCAAAAATAAATAAAAATATATATTTTTAAAACAATGTTTAGGTTACATTATTGGAGTCCTTCTACAAGCAAATAAGCCAGACAGTAGATATATGCCTCAACAGTTATAAATGACATTTAGCATCATGAGTATAATATCAAACCAAAATATCAGATATATTTCGTTTGTTATCCCTTAACTAAGTATTAATGCACAATTATGCCATTTACATTTCTAAAATACACGTGATTGCCATTAATCATGAGGAGACTTTAACATCTGGTACGCCTTTTTCTTCTTTTTCATATATTAGTCACACAGAATATATGCGAGTTCAGACTACCTGCGATTATAACCCACTCCTACAGTCAATTAAAAAAGGAGGCCTGACTACTCTCCTCCAGCAGCTTGGGTCTTCACCAAGCTACCCTGGACTGTCAGAAGCTACTCAGCAAGCTCTGGTGCTGCTGTGCCAGTGTTCTTAGTACTTGTAGCACCTTTCTGGGCCAATGTGGATGCATATTAGTTTAGGGTGACCAGATATTCAAGAATTAACAAGCATTTGCAATGCAATAGGGCTTGCATTAGTAAAGTTAGAGGTATTAGTATTGTAAATGACAAATTTTTTATTTATGTTTTTGTTTTGAAAATAGCTAAATTAATAACTTTGTCATTTACAATGCCAATAGTGTTAACTTTTGCAAACGTGACACCTATAGCATTTGTAATGCAATATGTGTTGTATTTACATGACTTAGATGTATTAATATTAAAAATAACAATGGGTTGTATTTTTTTCAATATTTAATACTTAAATAAAAGTTATTGTAATTTATAATGGCAATAGCTTAAACTTTTGCAAATAACTTTTTGGAAGATTATGTTTAGTATATTTTATTGTGATGAAAATACAAGAACAGAAGTGAAATATTAAAACATTTTTGTGACATTTGTAATAAAGTTTGAAACATTGAGAGAACATATTTGAATCAGTATTTGTGTGAATGGTTGCACAGATTGATGCTGTGGTGCCTCTGAATAATGTTGTGGCAGCGACGAGTGATGCTGTTGCGTTCAGTGATGCTCTGGTAGCGCATAGTGATGTTGTGGTGCCCCTGAGTGATGCTGTGGTGATGTGATGGATAGTGAGGGCGATAGATAGATTGAGGGAGGGCGAAAGATAGATAGAGGGAGGGCGAGAGATAGAGATAGAGGCAGGGTGAGAGATAGAGGCAGGGCAAGAGGGCGAGGGATGGAGTGTGGGCGAGGGATGGAGTGTGGGGCGGGGGAGGGATCGAGTGTGGGGCGGGGGAGGGATGGAGTGTGGTGCGGGGAGGGATGGATTGTGGTGCGGGGGAGGGATGGAGTGTGGGGCGGGGGAGGGATGGACTGTGCAGCGGGGGAGGGATGGAGTGTGGGGCGGGGGAGGGATGGAGTGTGGGGCGGGGGAGGGATGGAGTGTGGGGCGGGGAGGGATGGATGGAGTCGGGGGAATGGATATATGGATGGATGGAGTATGGGGATGGATGGATGGAGTGCAGGGAGGGATGGATGGAGTGGGGGATGGATGGTTGGAGTTGGGGGATGGATGGATGGAGTGGGGGGGATGGATGGATGGAGTGGGATGGATGGATGGATGGAGTGGGATGGATGGATGGATGGAGTGGGATGGATGGATGGATGGAGTGGGGGGATGGATGGATGGAGTGGGGGGATGGATGGATGGAGTGGGGGGATGGATGGAGTGGGATGGATGGAGATGGATGGATGGAGTGGGATGGATGGATGGATGGAGGGGGGGATGGATGGATGGAGTGGGATGAATGGATGGATGGATGGATGGAGTGGGATGGATGGATGGAGTGGGGGGATGGATGGATGGAGTGGGATGGATGGATGGAGTGGGGGGATGGATGGATGAAATGGAGTGGGGGGATTCAAATAAAAAGTGTTACTGTCATGTAGTTTAACAGTACGGAAACACGTCACAAGTCTCTTTGTAAGACAGGTAACATTCCTGTCTTCTGTCGAGAGATAAACGCACACCCTCCACGATGGTTGTGACTAGTGCTGATCGTTTTATGTCTGTGGATATGGGAAAAAGAATTTATAAAACGCAGGTGAACATCTTCAAAATTATGTCACATTTCGGGCGTAAAAAGGAAGCAGGAAGAAATAAACGACGTTAAACACGGGGAATTGTGAAACTGTTAGCCTACACTCCAGCTCCATGAAGTACTGTACGGCGTATTTTGCATTGCTGTGGGGAGGGGGGGGGGAGAAATGCGAGACACGGCCTGGCGGCCGTGAAAAGTGTGAAGCAGGGGGTGGGGGAGCCTTTTGAAGTGAAGCTCTCGGAATCCCATGCCAGTCATGGCAGCCATTTCTCGAGTAATTCCTTATGATAGGGATGGAGAAAGAAGCATCGGGATCGCGCAGCTTTGGCAATGTCCACACGCCTCAATAGGTATTGCTATTTGTGTACCTTCGAAGCCACTGAAAAAACTGTGCTACTGCAATTTTTTTGAAAATTTACAATTTCAGGACATGCCACCTATACACTTCCTGCTGCATAAGTTGCAGATTTCAACATAAATGTTTGTAGCCCAAGCAGGCCGGAGGCTACTAGGGAAATGTGCCTCAGGTGGTGCAGCACAGTGGCAGCCATTATGTAGTGGTTAACGGGCCACTTTTCAGTTCATGATAAGGATAACTTCTGTCAAGCCAGTGTTTATGTCCACATTTAATTTAATCCGGAAGGCCTTTTGTCTGCAGCACGAATACCCCCTGATGTGATTCAAATAAGATTGAAATGATTCCTTCTTTGGCATGAAAATGTTTTGTTTTCTTATTTGGCAAATTCACCTGAAACACTGTTCCCAAAACAGCAGTTATTTATAGTGGGCACGGCACAGAAAAACCTTAAATATTTTACTTGCCTTTTAGGGCCTGATATCTTCTGCTTCTTAGCAACCCACTTACTTCATACTTGCGTAATGAAGATATTTTTCGGCAAGGCTGTTTTTTACAGCACTACGTTGTGGTCTCAGAGAAAAAAAATGAACTTTGGCAAGGCCAATAGGTTTTGCTTGCATCTAATACCCTACCTAAAACATTACACAAATCAATGCTTCAATACACAAGAAAAGAAACCATTGATTTCTTTACATAATGCGTCTATGAAATAAATATTTTAATGAGTACCTTTGAAGAGGAAAATAGTACGTCATGCATTGCCACTTGAGCCTGAGCAACTGTCTTGATGAGGTATCGAAGTGGATGGGCCAGTCTCAGCTTAAACTTAACAACCAGAAGACTGAACTGATGTTATTGGGCAGGAAGGCATCATTCAACTCCCCCACGCTATGGCTTCCCTCTATGGGTGCTGGTCCGACCCCAAAAAGCGTGATCAAGAGCTTAGGATTCTGGTTGGATGATGATCTTTCATTCAAAGCACAAGCCAGAAAAACTGCGGCCACCTGCTTTGGCTTGCTAAAATCCCTAAGTGAAATCCTCCCTCAACTTCCTGATAGAGGCAAAAAAATCCTGGTCCAAGCTATGATTTTATCGAGGCTTGACTACGGTAATGCGCTCTACCTGGGAGCCCCGGTTTCTGTGATCCAGAAATTACAGGTGGTCCAGAATTCAGCAGCTAGATTGCTGACGAGCACGAACCATCGCTCCTCAGCCAAGCCAGCGCTAAGATCACTCCACTGGCTACCAATAAAAGAATGGGTATATTTCAAAGCCCTCTGTATTGCCCACAAAATCCTGCATGGCAAAGGCCTCCCTATCCTTAACAAGCTGCTCAAACCATACAAAACCACCAGAAACCTTTGCTCCAACGACCTCAACCTGGCACAAGTCAACAGAATCAACAAGGCTTGTACGGGTGGTCGCCTCTTTTCCCATAACACCTCTAAGTTATGAAACTCCCTGCCCCCTCCCCCCCCCCACTTCGTCAGGAGCCCAATCATCTTTCATTCCGTAAGAAAATAAAAACCTGGCTCTTCCCTGGAATCTAACGAAAACTATCCCTGCTCATCTCAGACCCTCTCTGCTCGCAACTTAAGCGCTGGGATGCCTCCGGGTAGCCATGCGCTATAAAAGAGTTATTTTCATTTCATTTCATTCATTTCATTCATTTAATTGCTGCAGGAGGTGGAAAGAAACACCTAACACTCAATATGAGCAGATAAAAACACTCCTTTAGGAGAAGTCAACTCTTTAACTATTTTGAAAAAATTATGACTGTAGCCCAGGCAGACAGCCTTGCTGTTAAGCCAAGCCTAACAACATTTAAGAGCAGTTATATTAAATAACTGAGAAACACAAAATAAAAGAGGCACACATTTATTTCATAATGTGTCCATGCAGGCAGTGGGGTGCAGCAGTGCATGTTTTACTCAACTATTTACTCTAGGAGTTAGAAGGGGTTTTAAAAAGGTGCTTTGCTTATAAACATTTATTTACTGGTGAATAACATTTTGTTTATGATCTATTGAATATGTCGTTTTTTCTTTTTCAAAACGACTTTGTATTTATTGTGTGTGTTTTTATGGTTTTTGTGCAAGAAACGGAATAAATATAAAGATTGACTTGACTTGACTTTGGCCCGACTTAGAGTCTGCCAAAGAGGGTAGTCCACCATCAATGTGATGAGTATTCTCACTGTCAAACTCTCGGTCCACCTGCCGGATTTGAGTCCGGCAGGTTTACTACTGTAGAATCGCGCTCTAGTTCTCGCGAGCTACGTCACGACGTAGCGTGCCCGGACGCCATTTTGTGAGCGTCTGCGTATACGCAGAAATAGGGAAAGTTCTCGGAGAACGCCAGACGGTCGGCGCTCTCCCCCTTTAATATAAATAAATTAAGAAGCTTATACAAGCGACCTCGTGCCTCCTGGTTTATTGTTCATGGCAAAATACCCAACATTACAGTGGCGACGAGGGCTGGGATGCCAGTGCAAATAAAACTAGTGGAAAAAGAAACCATCGGGACCCAGCAACAGCATAGGAAAGCATAGCCCCAGTCTGAGGCCCACCACGAGGAGCTGCAGGAAGGTGGACAATCACCGCAGCATCACAGAACAGCGGGGGAGCATGGCCAGAAGCGCGCAGAAAGGAGGAGAACACCACCCACACGTCGAGGTTCCGGAAGCAGTGGCATAATGAAAGAATGAAATGTTTTTTTATTATGCGCAAACTTTGCCCAATGGGCGTCAAGGCGCCTAACATCAAAATAACAGCTTATCACCCCGCGGAGCGTTCAATCATAGGTAGGCCCTCCTAAAGAACCAGGTTTTAAGTTCCTTTTTGAACAGATCAATTGATGGCAACCTTTTAATCACAATTGGAATAGAATTCCAAAGCTGAGGGGCCACAAAGCAGCAGAAGGTACGGCGAGAAAATAGCAACAACCCACAGAGGCCCTGGCAGAGCTAGCAAGACACAGAGAAGGGGAAGCAGAAGAGCCCCGACCAAACCAAGCGCAGGGCGAGAGCGTGAACGCACCAGGCAGCCCAAGAGGTCCAGAGGCGGAACCAGAAAGACGTGCCACAATGAGCGCGCAGACGTCTTCACTCACGACGCCGATCCCGTTTTTGCCAAAGCCTGGAGAACCTCAAATGAAGTGGGAGGACTGGAGAGAGTACTTCACAAACTATATTGAAGCCCTAGAAGACGAAAATGGGGAGGCCTTCCCCAGTGCGAGGAAGAGAAGGACACTCTTACACAACCTAGGCCCGGAGGGTATAAGGGTCTTTCAGAATCTGGTGCCCACACCCAGACCGAATGCAGACGACGATGTATTTAAGCACGCCATAGAAGATCTCAACAACTTCTACCATCCGGCGGTGTGCACTTCTATCGACCGGTACAATTTCCAGCAGAGGAAACAAGAAGCCAGCGAATCCATAGATGACTACGTCGCAGCATTGAGGAAGTTGGCGGTAACGTGCAAGTATGGGGCTCTGCACGACGAATTCATAAAAAATCACATATTCATGCACACCACCAACAAGACAGAACAAGACAAATTGTGGGTAAATGGAGAAGCATCGCTTAAGGAAGTAATAGCCATGGTAAAAAAGGCAGAGTTATCGAAACGGTGTGCCGACGCAGCTAAATGAGAAGCTGTCCAGAGGACCATGGTGAACAAGGTGGATGATGCAGAACCACCGGGAAGGAGTAAAACCACGACCACAGAAGGAAAAGGGCCAAACAAGTGGATGGGGAAACCGGGACAACAGTGGAAGCAGAACAAAGAAATCAAGCCCACGTGCTACAGGTGCGGAAGGCAGGCCCATGCATCCCAAGACAAACGTTGTCCAGCATTCAGAGCAAAATGCATGTTCTGCGGCATAGTAGGCCACTACGAAAAGGTATGTCACCGGAAAATGAGGAGACCCACAGGGAAGTATGTGGCGCAGGATCAACAGGAGGAAGAAGAAGAACTGGACGAGGAAGACAATGTACTATGTGTGGAAGGACAACTGCTGGGCATTGACTGTAAGCGATCCCGCAAGCCACAATGTGACATGGTGATAGGAGGAGTGAAGATCAAGATTGTAGTAGACTCGGAATCCCCATACACCATCGTCCAAAGAGCAGTGTGGAATGAAGACTTCAGACCCAGCTTGGACCCAAGATTAGAACCACCCGATATACGACCGGTGACATATGATAGAGCGCGAGGTCACCCAGCCAATGATTTCGCCGTTTCCGGCTTCAGGGCCCATATACTTTCAATTCACACTATTCATTGACAGGGCGACTTCACGGGCTGCTACCAATTTGTGTGTGTTCCCTACTGTTATTACTCAGTGTACCCGACTTACCATCCACCGACACGGGTACCTATGACCTCAACGGATCAGGGGCCTAGCTGTAAAAGGAAAGGCAGCAAATGCAAATTCAAATGACATTCAATACTGTTGTAAATTGATCACGGACAACTGGAAGGTTTAAAAGCTTTATCTAAAGTTCGTTTTCATCAAGCATCAAACTTACAAGAATAAGGCAATCAATAACCAAGATAATGAAAAGTACATAACTATAGAGAAATAAAGTCAGGGTAATCATTTAAATGCAAATATGAGATGCAAAGGGAAAATGCTATGTATTCAAGGCAAAAACTCTTTAGAAAATTTAAGTAAGGCCGTTCTAGACCATATCAGGAAATGACAAACTGCAATGCAAAATATGATTTCTAAAAGGTAGGGTAACATGGGAACATATCAAGAAATATGCAAATGACTTTTTGTTTCAATAGTTGCGGCAAAAGCATGGAAAAATCAACATATGCAAGATGTCTCTTTATTAAAGCAAAAGACAGAAAATAGAAAGGTGCAAGTTTAAAGAACTTAGAGCAGTATTTACCTAGACTGGTGTGGAAACCAAACCCTGGCCACGGGTCAGTTAAGGACAGGAAACCCTCAAGGAAGGATACCCCTCAAAGGACAGTAGGTGCAGAATGGACAACCCGGACAGGACAGGATACCCTCAGATTAGGAATCAGGACAGGACCTCAGGACAGGACAGCAAACCCTCAGGACAGGACCCCTCAGGACAGGACCGCACCCGCAGTTTGGAAGCAACGCCTGCGCTCCACCCTCTCTGCAGCTATCGATCAAGACCCCGATTGGGTCAGCGAACTCCCAGCAAAGTGCTTCGCCAACACTTTAAGGTTCAGTAAAACCTTAGTCTATGGTAAATTTCGGACAGAGTGCTCCGCAGCTCTCTGTATCTTCAGTCACCTATTGAGTACGATGGGTCAGTGACAGGTCAGCTAAACCAGACAAGTCGGACAATTTCCCTAGGTGAACCCAGGGTAGATATACTGTTTTGGGACAGGGCACCACCCCCCAAATGTTGCAAAGTGTCAGAATCCCCAATTTCGGTTGGTCCAAAGGTAGGATTTGGGTAACACACCAATCATAACACACTATTTGGATGCTTCATTTACATATCTGGGTACCGCCTAGCGAGATTGGGGTTCCCATGAGAAACTGCAGAGAAATACAATAGAGATATAACATTGTTTCGGAATATGGACATGTGACTCCGTCCTGCTGAGGTTGCAGGTCAGTTCTCAGGAGCATCTTGCCCATCACTGCCAACTGGCGGTGTTCCATCAGCCAAGGTTGTCGGTGCCCCAGAAAGTCGCACATGCGTAGAAGGGACCTCCAAGATGGCTTTTAGTGCAGTCAGACCCCCATTCCCCGCGGTACATGAAAAGTAAGCGAAAACAAATTAATACATAGAAATAACATTATGAAAACACATCACAGGGTTTATACTTTCAACTTATCACTAGGAAATATACTTATGCAGTCTAAATGTTAGCTACATATCAACAGACACAAGAGCAGTGGCACGAGCAGTACCACATTATTGGCAAAGCTATGTATTACGCATGCGCATAAATTTCCCTCCAACTCTGCAGACACGTCAGGACACGTGAGTGTGACTGACGCATGCGCAGTAACTAAATACAAGCGGCGGACATTTTAAATGACTCGAGTAAGTCGTTTTAGTAAAACACATTTGCAAGCTTCTGGAAACCTCGTTTTAAACATAAAATAAACATTAGTAAAACATACAATTATTACCTTGTCACACATAAACGAGGTTCATGAATACAGCAAGTCGCAAAATATGCGAAGCTTTGCTTCATCAATCCCCTCTTTGATGATATTTACTATCATCACCAAATAAATGGAACCAGATGCCAACTTTCTCTCACACTTTATACAGCTCTATCTCCTCCAGCAATCGCTCCAGCTTTTCTCTTTCAGTTTTGGTAGGGTGAGAATTCTTCACCTTTTTATAGATCTGATTATTCACTTCTTCTAATTCAAGCTCATCTACACTTCGTTTCACCCCTCTTGCATTCACTTCATGCTTTCTGGTGTGCTTCCGACATTTGCAGCAAACAAATATGAAAAATAGGATGAGACCTATAATTCCAATTGGCATCAGCACTTTGAACAATAAGCTTTTACCTACGCTAGCAAGCCAATGACCTACATTTGAGAGACCATCTACCAGTCTCTTCCAGGCACTATCAACCTCGAGTGGTTTGAGTTCCTTTGCCAAATTAGTAATGTTCTTCACATATCTTTTGAGCTGTACACTTTTATCCGGAATATAAGTGCAACAATGTTGCGCCTTCAACATCCGGCAGACTCCGCCCTCTTTCGCTAATAAGGTATCAAGAGCAAGTCGATTCTGCAAAACCATTGATCTGATCACAACCATTTCGGTATTGACCAGCAGAAATCCATGAGCTGTCTCAGTAGACAACACATCCACTATGGTAGACAATTTGCAAATTCTGTGAGTGTTCAGAACCACTCCCACTCCAGGTATCAATGCACTGAAAATACTACCCATAATTTCCCCTATACTTTCTCTTTTACTACGCACTAAGCCATTAGTATTTTCACTGCTTCCAGCAACTCCATTCACATGGTATATTTTCGGGAAGACAATGCCAAAATAGCAGCTTCCATACCAGTGATCCGGCAATTTGAAATAAGCCTTGTCCCCACAAATATAATAAATGCCAGGAAACACAGGCTCTGACCCATTTTTGAAACCCCAACCTCCAATTACCTTGTAATTATGTTCGCATTCACTGGAACCAATGAAAATGTTATTATAATAGCTAGTCTTCTCGCGGTGAAGACATAGCTTGCCTTTCTTTTCAAAATCCAGCAACAGAGCAGGACCCGCCCCACCAGTTGAGGTGCCTTCCATGTTCTCTGCCCATCTTGGCTTTTTCTGACTTTCGTCATTAGCCTTCTTTTGTATTTTAATTCTCCTTTTCTCTGCCATGTTCAGGAACATCTTTTCCTGCTCACGCAAAGAACAAGTCAAGTTATCCCTGTGTGGACCGCTATGTCAATGTTACCTATAGTCAGAAAGTAGTCTCCCATATATCGTATTACGTCACTTTTGATATGTACAGGATTCAAGTTCCCACGTATAGGAAGCTCAGAAAAGATCACGTCATTGTTAGAGTAATAGTACTGTAACGGTCCTCTTTTGTAAAATAAACTAGCTAAAATACTACAGGAGATTCCATATGTCAACGGCAAGTGATGGTATGTCACGCCTTCAGCTACAGAGGTAGGTAGCTTCATGCAGACATAGCAATCTTCAATTTCCATAGTCTCTACATAGTGTATTAACAAGTTTGCGAAAACATTTAAGTGTGTCTTATTCTTAACTCCGTGATAATGTAGTCCTCCCTCATCTGATGCTTCTAAGTCTTGTTTTGTTTGTCTCAGTGCTCTCTCATGTCTTGCTACACTCTGTGTTGTCAGCTCCTCACTGTCAGTATTTACAATTTCAGTAGGGACAATATTAGTATCTTTACTTACAGCAAAGGGAATAAAAATTGTTAGTCCTATCCAAACTAATATCAGGACAACTACACTACAGACACATACCTTGCAGCAAGTTTTGCAACAGCTGCGACTAGGTCTACCACTCACGTTTGAATCAGACATTTTGGCTTCAGAAGAAGTTTCTCGACCCCTCTTTGTGACTTTACACGAGTATCTTACTTTGTGCAAATTCACGGGGGCTCGTCTTCTTCTTCGTCAGAGTACTCAGGGACGGGCTCTCCGTCGCTTACGTCAGTTATATCGAGATCTTCAAGTTCTTCCAACACAAGTGTCCATTCAGGTGACTTGTACTTCTTGTTTTGTCTTTTTATTCGATCACTCCTTCTGTTGGAGGTACCCTCTTGTTGTTTAGCTATCCGAGCACTTCTCCTTTCTTCTGCACGTTTTTCTTCTACTGTCTTTATCCTTAGTCTTAATTTCTTTACGAATCTAGGCTCAAGATGCTTTCTTTTCTTAAGTCTTTTAGTTGGTACTTGGACTTCGTTTCCTTCTCTTGCCCTTTTGTTCTCATTTACTGTTGGTAATTCTGTTTCAGTTTCTTCTTCTTCTATCTGACTAATTCCAGGGCTCGCATCTATTTCTTCTGCCTGGTTACTAATCTGGCCTTGTTCAGGTAAATTATGTGTTTGCTCTTCAAGTGTCTCTGACTCTGTTTCCTGAACACGTTCTTCTAATTCTATCTGATCCTGTTCGAGCACTTTGATCTCTGGACTTTCTTCTGCCCGAACTATTACACTATGTCTAGTCTGTCCCTTCCCGATATCAGGAGTCAGTGGAGGAGTATCAATCACTTGCTCTGTATCCGTCACTTGTTCAGTATCGGGCACTTGTTCAGTATTATTCACTTGTTCTGTATCAATCACGTGCTCTGTCCCTGTCTGACCTTCTCCTTCCTCAGTTTTGATGTGAATCTCAAGATTCTGAGGTTCTTCGCCTGTGCCTTGCTTTTCCTCTCTAGTCCACTCTCTACCTTCCCGAAGTTGCTCACTTGTTCGAATGGGGTCTTCAGTGAGATCAATCAATGGAATCCACTCTTCTGGCCATATGCTTGGCAGCTCGTCTTCAGCTACTTCTGGCTCAGCTTCTTGGACCCCTTCAGCAGGCTGGACTCTTGGTAGTTCGTCATCAACTATTCTTGGGCCAACGTCTGCCGATTCTGCAGCTTGACTGGTACTGGGCTGTACGTCGTCAGCTACTTCCGGTCTGACTCCTGCAGAGTCCTCTGCTGGACGTCCTTCTGCTTCAGGCACCTCGTCTGGTGGTACCTTCTGGGTGTGGCTGGCGTGTACCCAGCGTGGAACTCCTGCACACTTTACTGCTGTGGTAGTTACCAGGATCACCTGACGTTTTTCTCCCCACCTTGGCTCCAGGCAGCTCTTCCGAGTATGCTTCTTTATCTTCACCCAGTCCCCCGGGACCAGTTTGTGGAGAGGAGTCGTTGGATTGAGGATGGCGTCTTCTCCGATCTGGCGAGAGATAGAACGCACTTGGTCACCCAATCTCTTGCAGTATTCAAGCACCAAATCATCAGTAATACTCAACAGTTTGCTTCCTGGCAACCATGCTTGTCTCATCACTCTTCCCATAATGATGTCATGGGGACTTAGGCCTGTCTTGCGGTCAGGAACACTTCTGAGTCCCATCAGGACCAGGGGCAGGGCCTTCACCCAGGTCAATTTAGATGCATCACACAGTTTTGCTAGTCTGTTTTTGATAGTTCCATTTATTTGTTCCACTACTCCAGAAGCCTCTGGACGGTAGGCACAGTGAAGCTTTTGTGAAATTCCAAAGGCCTTACAGAGTTCGTCGATCACTTCATTATGAAAATGTGAGCCTTGATCTGATTCAATAGTGACTGGAACCCCGAACCTAGGTATCAGTTCTTTTAATAAACACTTAGCTACTGTTTTTGCGTCATTTTGGGGAGTAGGGAAAGCTTCCACCCACTTTGAAAATAAACAGACCATGACAAGGACATATCGCTTCCCTTCACAACGGGGCATGGTGATGAAATCAACCTGTATTCTCACAAAGGGACCCCCGGACCTCCCAATTTTTCCCAGTTCCACTACAGTCTTCTTCCCTGGGTTCATCTTTTGACATGTCAGGCACCTCTGGCAGAGGGACTCTGCTACTTTCCTGAACTTTTTACTGTACCAAGTCTGTTGGAACACTAGAATCATGGCGTCCCTACCAATGTGTGATCCTTCATGTATCAATCTCGCCATTGTGCTAAGTAGGTGTCTGGGTAACACAGGCATACCAGTTGGACCTATAATGACACCATCCACACGTCTTGGTCTACACCCATCGTCCTTCCACTTCTCTCTTTCTTGCCAAGGTGCCGCCTGCTGCCACTCTTTCACTTCATCCCATGTAGGCACTTCCTCAAACACCTGAAGTTGGCAGCTGGTTCCTGGCCCCCCTCGTTTTGGATTTACGATATACCGATCTCTGGCGCACCATTGGGCCACTCGATCAGCATAATCGTTTCCCAGTGATACAGTGTCCATGCTCTTCTTATGAGCAACGCATTTTACAACTGCCAGTTCCTTTGGTAACTGGATTGCCTCTAAAAGGTCTTGAACAACTTTTCCATTTCGAATAGGGGTACCTGATGAAGTCAGGAACTCCCTCTGTAGCCACAATTGGCCAAAGTCATGCACAACCCCATAACAGTACTGACTGTCACTATACACTGTTATGCGTAAGTTCTTCCCAATTTGGCAAGCTTTTATCATAGCAATCAATTCGGCTACTTGTGCAGACTTTATGTGATACAGGTAACCTGCTTCCTCAATTTTCTCTAAGGAGACTACCGCATAGGCAGCACTCAGGCCTCCTTGTTCATGCCTTAGACATGAACCATCCACAAATAGTTCCTTATCAGGCACAGGCAATGGCGTTTCTTTTATGTCTGGGCGTGGCTTGGTGTTGAATTCTGTTAAATCTATGCAATCATGCTCATCATCCACACCCCCTTCCATATCCTTTGGGTCGGGGAGCAAGGTGGCTGGGTTCAGAATACTGCACCTAACAATGTTTACATTTGCAGCACCCACAAGAATCCTCTCGTATTTAGTCAGCCGACTAGGGGTGAGATACTGAGTTTTTGTTCTGGTCAACAAAATTACCACTCCATGTGGGACATACACAGTTACCGGATGTCCCATGACAATTGACTCACTCTGTTCTAAACTGGCACAGGTAGCAGCTACTGCTTTCAGACAACCTAGTAATCCAGCAGCCACTGGATCCAAGGTGGCAGAGAAATATGCCACAGGCCTTCTGGTTGTGCCATGTTCTTGAGTTAGGACAGACAACGTGCAATTATCGCGAGTGTCACAGAATAGGGCAAATTCTTTAGAATAGTCTGGCATTCCCAATGCAGGGGCTGTACACAGACAATCTCGCAGTTTGGTGAAGGCTGTTAAGCTTTCATCATTCCATTCTACAATATCGGGTGCTCCTCTCTTGGTCATTTTTATCAAGGGCCTAGCTAGGACTGCAAATCCCAGAATCCACTGCCTGCAGTATCCTATCACACCCAGGAACATTCTGATCTCTTTCTGAGTACGGGGTAACTGCATCTTTTGAATTATTCTCACTCTTTCCGATGTCACTTTTCTGACACCTTTTTCTATCTGGTGCCCCAGATATTTCACCGATTTTGCACAGAACTGTAACTTGTCAGGGGCCACTTTATGTCCCTTCTCACACAGGTGATTCAGTAGGGCAATGGTGTCAATCACACAATCCCTATGACTTTTAGACGCCACCAAGAAGTCGTCTATGTATTGCACTAAGACAGAGTTTCCAGGTAAGACCAAAGTTTCCAAACATTTTTTCAAGATTTGATTAAAGATAGAGGGGCTCTCTGTGTACCCTTGAGGGACCCGGTTCCAGCAATACACGTGACCATTGAAGGCAAATGAGAAAAGAAATTAGCTATCTGGATGCAAGGGAATGGAAAAGAATGCATGACATAGGTCTATCACAGTGAACCACTCAGCATCCCAGGGAATCTGATACAGAATCACTGCTGGGTTCGGGACAATAGGGCAGCAGGGGACTACTATCTTGTTGACTTTTCGCAGGTCCTGCACTACTCTGTACTTGCCACTAGGCTTCTTGATGCCCATAATCGGGGAGTTACATGGGCTACTCATTACTTCCTGTATGATGTTTCCTTCTAGCAATTTCTGTATTTCCACAGTAACACCAGCTTTCACTTCTGCATTCATTCTGTAGGGTTTAGTATTGGGGTATACTGCATTGTCCTTGATGGCTATCTGTATGGGGTCCACATTTTTCATTAACCCTACATCTTTCCCAGTAAAGTCCCACACTTCTGGCTTCACTGCTTCTTGGAGTTCTTTGGGCAAATCCTGCATGGTCATTCGTTTAATTTCCGAGTCAGGGCGGACTAACATTAATTTATAAATGCCGTCTTCATCTGGGGTCTGAATTTCAACACCCTTTGGTGTGCAAAAGATGGTACAGTTCATTTTGCACAGCAAATCACGTCCCAGCAAGTTCACTGGACTGGTGTCGCAAACGACAAATCTATGCATCTCCTTAAAGTTTCCAATTGATATTTCCATGGGCTTGGTAACAGGAGTACTAATCAATTGATTAGATACACCCACTACTTGGATGGCTTCTCCCGAGAGGGGTAGGTTTGGAACGTCCACTGTTCTCACAGTAGAACGGGTAGCGCCAGTGTCCAACAGAAAGGTGACATCATTTCCGTCAACCTTTCCTTCAATGTATGGTCCGGACTGGTCTACCGGCAAGGAGGCGCCAAGTACGCACTCCTCGTACTCCCCTCTCAGGCCCCGTCAGTACTGGTCATCACAAAGGAAGGTATCATTCAATAGATACTGCGAAGTTGCTGCATTTCTGTTCTCATTGCTTTCCCAGACTTCTATCTCATCTCCCTCTGCTTGTTTTCCCTTGTATACTTGCTTTGGTGCTCGGGGCACCTGAACTGTTTTTACCTGTGGTTGAGTCTTTCTTGGTCTTTCTTTCTGCGTCTGTGGAGTTAAATCAGGTGTTTTGGGGTTATCATCGGGCAAGTAAGGACACTCGTTACGCCAGTGTCCAATTTCGCCGCACTGATGGCAGGGAAATTTCTTCATAGCCTCCTCCCTGCTCATTTTGGGCCGGGGCTTACCTCCTACCCCACCCCCAGGACCTTGGTTCTGAGTGTTTTTGACCATGTTACTCAACTGTTTTTCCTGCGGTTCTGCGAGCTTCACCTGAGCCCACATCACCTTCTCTTTGAGAGCCTTTTTCTTTTCTGCCATCTCGTCCTCGCAGTACTTTGCGTACCGCAGGACCTCGTCTACCTTTTTGGTATGCCAACAGATTTTATTATCCTTTATCCACTGACAAATTTCGGGTCTTAAACCGTTTACAAACCTGTAAATGAAATGCGTCATATCCTTCATCTCGATGTTATCTATACCACTGTATGTTTTAAACACCTGCAACAGCCTTTCATAATAGGAGTGCACTGTCTCCTCTCTTTCCTGCGTTGTTCTATCTATCCTGGTCCAATCAGTTTCCTTTGCTGGCACCTTATTTTTCAAATGCTGAATCACTTGTTCATATTTTTTCATCACTTCAATTGACGGCTCCCCTGTGGTAGAGTCCCTCGGGTACTCCTCACTAGGCCAGCCTATGCCTATTTTACACTCGGTCCATAGATCGACCGGGACCACAATGTCGAAAAACCCATCCAGGTCTTTCCACAGGCATTTTTGCACCTTTACGAACCTTTCCACTTGCCGGTACCAGTCAACTGGCTTTTCGCGCAATTTCGGGAAATCGTTAGTAAAGGACACAATATCCTGTCTGGACCATGGGACGTGCACATACCTCCCGCCTGGTACTTCACGCATGGGGCATAACGTTTCAGGCTTGTCTACTTCTCTCAAAGGGAACTCAGGGGTAGCTTGTCTGGATCGAGCCTCATCTTTCTTTCGTGCCCACCTGCTTCTCCATTTTTCCACGTCTCCCCATTTTTGCAAAACTGCAAGCAACTCTTTAATCTGCACCTTCTTCCCTGACACATTCAGGTTCTCTAAATCCTTGTCTGAAAATTCAGCTCTGTAAGGCTTTTGTAAGGGCTTGGATCTTGAAATATCTACCCCCATACTAGCTGCGGTGTCTGTCAGCTTTTCGTGGAGCACCCTGGTACTTCTGGTAAGGCTTTTACACATAAACAACAACTCTTCTTCAGAATAGGTGTTTAATCTGTCTAACCCCACATTTCCTGCCATCAATTCCTCTATTTCTACCCTTAGCTTGTAGAGGTCTAAAGGTTTCGTTTGCGGAGCCTGTTTTTCTAAATCACGACTCCAACTTTCAATCTCTTCCGGGGTTACCAAAGAAACACTCCTAGTACCTGTTGCTGATTCTAATTTAATTTCTTTCGCATCAAAAGGATTATGCCTCTTCTGCACTCCCTTCCCGGTCTGTTTGTTTGGCAGGTCCAGGAACACAACTTCGGACTCGCACTCACTGGACTGATCATCTATTATTAGAGGTTCCTGTCTGGGTGGGGCCATGATTGGGTTCATAACTGGAGGGTTCGGATTTCCCTGACTATTCCCATATAACGGAACCACTGGTCCAATAGTTACGGGAATAGTCAAAGCTTCAGGACTGGTGTTTAACTGGGAGATTTTCTGAATTATTTCTGTTCTCTGTCTAGCTAGAACTTCTTGCTCCCTCTCATCTAATACTCTTCCTAAGGTTCGGTCAGGTATCATCTGTGGGGTCAGGTGAGGCGTAAAACTCGGGGCAGTAGGATGCGTTTCACTTGGTCCCCTACCATAATTCGGTTTTGGGAACAAGGTTCCTGTGCCAAATGACCTACGCTCTTCTCCATATGGGGGCTGTAAAAAAGGCACTCCTGAACTCGCTGATTTTTCTTCGTTCTCATAAAGAGGTCTGGGGAAAAAGAGCTTTTCACAGGAATATTTTTCCTCCGGGCTCACGGGCATACTGGGATATATATTTCGTACCTCCGCGGGTCCGGGATTCTCAAAATAGGGCAACACCTGGCCACCTCCCCCCCTACATAGGGATCTGTCCTCCTCTTTAATAGATGGACGCTGGGGAATCTCTCCTGCACTGGAAGGTCGGGCTCCCTCATTATAAGGGGGCGGACTTCTCGTAAAGATGTCATCTAACAATTCATCGTCTGACTCCCCAAGGGCCCCCCAATGCTTACTCTTTTCTGTCCTTTTCTCTCCCACAGAAGGGTTACCTGCTGGCATCATGGGAAACAGACCCTCAACAATCATGCTCTGCCTCCACTGTTTCATCCTCTTATCTCTGGTCTCTTGTTTCAGCCTGGGGTACCACTTGGTCAGACCTTTGTCCATTCGGGGTTTCTCTCTTTCGAAAGCCTCAATCTCCCATTCCTCTAATGCCTCATACTGCGTTAGTCTCGGTCTGGGATGTAATTCATTCATTCGGGTTCTCAAATTAAATAAAATTCTGCCATTGAAAGTACCGTCTAACGGAAACGCCAATATTCCGTCATCCTTTGTGTACTTTACCCAATTTTCCAACCACACACAGGTATTGTACCCCCGGTCAAACATCATGAATGAGGCGGGAGTATTCGGTGGCGGGATAGTAACGCCCTCTCTAGACTTAATCGGTTTGTCTGTTTTAAAATAATTCTTTACCCTATTTACAAGGGACATCTTTCTCTTGGTACCGTACATAATATCGTATCTATTAGCTTTCCACTGATCCCTTTCAAACCCTTGGTTTCTTGGATCGGGTCTAGTCTCTGGACAATACGAGTGCCACATACGATTTCTACGCTTATCTCTGTTTACAAAGTCACCTTCAATCAGAACGCGTCTTGCAATTCCGTGCGACCAATGAGGTGCACGCGTTCAAATATTTTCGGCCAATGGGTGCGCGGCCCCTTCGTGAGACTGTCCTCACGCTCCGGCGCTTCACCCCTCCTTTACAATTCCAGCCCCGCTACCCGCCCGCTGTTTCTACCAATCCCAGCGCGGCACGGAGTGACGTCAGAGACGCTTCGCGGCTGACTCCCTCCCTTCACAAGGTAACGGAAACTTTCTTTCTTTCTAAAGTGCTCAGTGCTTGGTTATTTTACAACAAATACACATTCGCCACAGTGCTCAAGTGTCTAGACAGGATAGCTTTGTTTTACTGCAAGTAAACTACTTCCATTTACTTTTCACGCGCTGCGGGTAGATCTCTTCCGCCTACCCTTCACTCTAGCATCGGTGCACCTGTTATTCCCCTAAACTCATCCACTTCTCCGGGATATATCCGAGTCTAAGGTTTCCCAGCGGACCCCTCTGCTTTCTCCCTAGCTCCGATGAACCTGCTACTCTTCCGATGTGACCCTTACTAGGTTACGCCACTATGGGAATTTTGCCAATGAACCTCGTTACTGACATTTAATCACACATGTATTCAGAAAACCCTAGTTAGTGCTTCCCGGTTATCCTAACCTGCACCTAACTTTCCTTAAGCCTGTGACCTCAGGACAATGGATTCTATTCACCACTTGCCCTTTCAATTCCCCGGGGAGTTCGGACAACACTGACTGACACGGTTTACAAACGCATGGATTAATACATATAACAAGATAAGAACAAGAATAACAATAATACAACAATTCATGAATTGTTTTTACTAGATATTATTCATGCGTATTCATCCAGAGATTGATCAGGTCTCTCGGAATGACCGCTCTTATAGCAGCATTAATATACTAGCAGCTACCGACTTAACTAGTCTAACTAGTCCTACCTAACCTTTAGCTAGTCCCTAACCATCCTCTGATCTACCAGAAAACTGATAGAGCGCGCGAGGTCACCCAGCCAATGATTTCGCCGTTTCCGGCTTCAGGGCCCATATACTTTCAATTCACACTATTCATTGACAGGGCGACTTCACGGGCTGCTACCAATTTGTGTGTGTTCCCTACTGTTATTACTCAGTGTACCCGACTTACCATCCACCGACATGGGTACCTATGACCTCAACGGATCAGGGGCCTAGCTGTAAAAGGAAAGGCAGCAAATGCAAATTCAAATGACATTCAATACTGTTGTAAATTGACCACGGACAACTGGAAGGTTTAAAAGCTTTATCTAAAGTTCGTTTTCATCAAGCATCAAACTTACAAGAATAAGGCAATCAATAACCAAGATAATGAAAAGTACATAACTATAGAGAAATAAAGTCAGGGTAATCATTTAAATGCAAATATGAGATGCAAAGGGAAAATGCTATGTATTCAAGGCAAAAACTCTTTAGAAAATTTAAGTAAGGCTGTTCTAGACCATATCAGGAAATGACAAACTGCAATGCAAAATATGATTTCTAAAAGGTAGGGTAACATGGGAACATATCAAGAAATATGCAAATGACTTTTCGTTTCAATAGTTGCGGCAAAAGCATGGAAAAATCAACATATGCAAGATGTCTCTTTATTAAAGCAAAAGACAGAAAATAGAAAGGTGCAAGTTTAAAGAACTTAGAGCAGTATTTACCTAGACTGGTGTGGAAACCAAACCCTGGCCACGGGTCAGTTAAGGACAGGAAACCCTCAAGGAAGGATACCCCTCAAAGGACAGCAGGTGCAGAATGGACAACCCGGACAGGACAGGATACCCTCAGATTAGGAATCAGGACAGGACCTCAGGACAGGACAGCAAACCCTCAGGACAGGACCGCTCAGGACAGGACCGCACCCGCAGTTTGGAAGCAACGCCTGCGCTCCACCCTCTCTGCAGCTATCGATCAAGACCCCGATTGGGTCAGCGAACTCCCAGCAAAGTGCTTCGCCAACACTTTAAGGTTCAGTAAAACCTTAGTCTATGGTCAATTTCGGACAGAGTGCTCCGCAGCTCTCTGTATCTTCAGTCACCTATTGAGTACAATGGGTCAGTGACAGGTCAGCTAAACCAGACAAGTCGGACAATTTCCCTAGGTGAACCCAGGGTAGATATACTGTTTTGGGACAGGGCACCACCCCCCAAATGTTGCAAAGTGTCAGAATCCCCAATTTCGGTTGGTCCAAAGGTAGGATTTGGGTAACACACCAATCATAACACACTATTTGGATGCTTCATTTACATATCTGGGTACCGCCTAGCGAGATTGGGGTTCCCATGAGAAACTGCAGAGAAATACAATAGAGATATAACATTGTTTCGGAATATGGACATGTGACTCCGTCCTGCTGAGGTTGCAGGTCAGTTCTCAGGAGCATCTTGCCCATCACTGCCAACTGGCGGTGTTCCATCAGCCAAGGTTGTCGGTGCCCCAGAAAGTCGCACATGCGTAGAAGGGACCTCCAAGATGGCTTTTAGTGCAGTCAGACCCCCATTCCCCGCGGTACATGAAAAGTAAGCGAAAACAAATTAATACATAGAAATAACATTATGAAAACACATCACAGGGTTTATACTTTCAACTTATCACTAGGAAATATACTTATGCAGTCTAAATGTTAGCTACATATCAACAGACACAAAAGCAGTGGCACGAGCAGTACCACATTATTGGCAAAGCTATGTATTACGCATGCGCATAAATTTCCCTCCAACTCTGCAGACACGTCAGGACACGTGAGTGTGACTGACGCATGCGCAGTAACTAAATACAAGCGGCGGACATTTTAAATGACTCGAGTAAGTCGTTTTAGTAAAACACATTTGCAAGCTTCTGGAAACCTCGTTTTAAACATAAAATAAACATTAGTAAAACATACAATTATTACCTTGTCACACATAAACGAGGTTCATGAATACAGCAAGTCGCAAAATATGCGAAGCTTTGCTTCATCACATACACGGGCGAACCCATTCCTATGGTCGGATACAGAGCTCTAACCTTCGAGTTCAGAGGAAGGAGTGCGGAGTGCAAACTGTATGTAGCTGAAATGGGCCCATCAGTCCTTGGATGGATGGACCAAGGTGACCTGGGGATACAATTGGACCCAGGGGGGGACACACGAGTGCTGATAACAGCCCCAGGGAGCTGGCCAGACCTGGAGAAGATGAAGAGCGAGTTCCCGAAAGTGTTTGGCGGGAAGGTCGGCAAGCTGGAGAAGTTCACACACAGGATCGTACTCAAAGAGAACTCCAAACCTATATCCCACAAGGTCAGGAACGTGCCCCTAGCCGTAAGAGAAGCGGTACAGCAGGAACTGCGCAGATTAGTAGAAAATGGAATCATCGAGCCAATATATAGCTCGGAGTGGCTGGCACCCCTGGTGGTGGCAATGAAACCTAATGGCAAGGTCAGTCTCTGTGTAGACCTTCAAGAACTGAACAAGTGCCTAATCATGGAAAAATTCCCACTGCCTCGCATAGAAGAAATGCTGGCCAAGACCAAGGGAGTAAAGTGGTTCTCCACCATTGACCTCACTTCTGCCTATCACCAGATAGATCTACATCCTACAAGCCAGAAACTGACATCCTTCATAACACCCTTCGGATGCTATCAATTCCTCAGAATGCCCTTTGGCCTTGCTTCGGCAGCCGCGGTGTTTCAGAAGCTAATGCACCGTCTCTTTAAGGACATTGAGGGTATCCAGTACTTCCAGGACGATATACTGGTGATGGGGACAGACCCGAAGTATCATGATAAGAAGCTTAACAAGGTGCTTCTAGTACTAGAGAGCAATGGCCTGACGGCAGAATGGGAGAAGTGGCGATTTGGAATGACGTTGGTCACCTACTTGGGACATAAGATCGGAGGACACGGCATCACTCCCAAACGAGCAAATGTGAAGGCGATCTGTGACGCTATGGCCCCAACCAACAAAGAAGAGGTCAGGTCCGTCTTAGGAATGGCTGAATATTATAGTAAGCTTGTACAACACTTTGCCACCAAGACGCACCACCTGAGGCAACTAATAAGGGACAACACAGTGTTCAAGTGGACAGAAGAGACACAAAAAGAATTTGATGCCTTAAAGAAGGACATTAGTCAAGCCGTACCACTACAAGGATACGACCCCCTCGGGCAGTCGATATTAACGACGGACGCCAGCGAGAAAGGACTGGGAGCTGTCCTCATGCAGGAGAGGAAGGATGGAACGACGGAGACCCTCAGTTTCGCCTCGAGATCCCTATCGCCCACTGAACAGAAATTTAGTGTGATCGAGAAGGAGATGTTGGCGGTGGTGTGGGCCATGGGCAAGTTCCGCCAATTTCCATGGGGCACGAGATTTCAACTCAAGACAGACCACAAGCCGTTAGTCAAAGTGCTCACCTCAAGTGGGCATGCGAGCGCCACGCCACGCATTGCGAAGATGACCTTGAAATTACTAGAATACAGGTATGATGTGGAATACATACCAGGAACACGAAACAAAGTGGCAGACTACCTCAGTAGAGCTTCAGCTATGGAAGGAGCTCCCAACATAACCGCAGAAAACGAGGAGATGGTAGCAATGTTGGAAGACCCAGATTGTGTGATAAGCAACCAGGAATGGACCCAAGCGTATGAAGAAGACAAAGACATCTGCGAGGTCAAGGAGTGCGTAATACACGGATGGCCAGTGAAGAAAAGATTGCGAGAAGCACTCCGGATATTCTATGAAGTCAGAGAGGAACTGTCAGTGAGTGACAATGGAATATTCTTGTGCAGAGGTGATAAAGTAGTCCCCCGACAACGCTAGTCCCTCACCTGTTAGCGTTATTACACGAAGGACATCTAGGAATCGTGAAAACCAAGATGAGGGTGAAGCAGATGTACTGGTGGCCAGGAGTGGACATCCAAGTGGAGAGACACGTGAGGGAGTGCGATCAATGCCAAAGAGCGGACAAAACTCTGAAACGCTTAAGGCCAGCCTTGGGGACGTTTTCCCAACTGAGTAACCCCTGGGAAGAAGTGTCTGTAGACATTCTGGGACCCGTGCTTGACACCCAGGGAATGCCTAAATATCTGTGCATCCTCGTCGACAAGTACTTGAAATGGCTGGAGGTGCACATACAGGAAGAGATGGACGCTGAGACAGTGCTTAAGTTCCTTACTTCCGTCTTCCTCAGGGAAGGTATTCCAAGATCTATTCTGAGTGACAATGGACCACAATTCACCTCGGAGAAGTGGTATAAGTAGGCGGAGAGGAACGGGATCAAAATCAAGCATACCTCCATATATCATCCTTTGAGTAACGGACAGGTGGAGCGGTTCAATAGAGTAATAATGGGGTCCATCCAAGCCGCCATCCCGATGGGTAAAGACTGGGAGAAAGAAATCCAAAGTATGATGTGGGCCTACCGCATCACCCCCACCAGCACAGGGTATAGCCCTTTCCAAATCTTGAGAGGAAGACACCCCTTCACCAAGGACAATGTAGCATGGAGGGAAAAGACAATCACTAGCAAGTGGTCTCCTCCAGTGGTGCAGCACAACCTAGAGAAGGCCCAGAGGATATATACCGAGCACTACAACTAGAGGAGAAATGTGAAGGAAACAGCCCTTGAGAGAGGGGAATGGGTGAGAGTCAAATTAACGGTACTAAGAAGAAAAGGAGAAAGCAAATACAGTCAACCACTACAAGTGAAAGAAGTGTACGATAGAGTAGCACTGCTCAGTGATGGGAATGTGTGGTCCCAAGACCGCATGTCTAAATGCAATAAGATCCTACAATGGTCCCCGGAGGAGAACGGGAAGACACAACAAGACCAAAGACAACGAGAGAATGAGGGAGGAAACTGTGAGGAGTCTAGAGAACAGGGAATGCCTGAGACGGAGGAACAACATGGAGGGGGAGTGTGAGCCAGAGGAGAGAAGAGCCGGGTACCCTGAGAGACAAGATGGTGAGCCCTGCAGAGAACTGTACCGGGGAAGCCCTCTCCTACACCGGAAAGACGCACACAGGCAGGCAGAGTGGTGGTAAGGCCCACCCGCGTCCGAGACTTTGAACTGGGGGGAAGTTAAGCATCCAGTGGGACATTCAATGACAATGTTTTGTTGTTAATAAAAAGAGGGAGATATGTAGAATTGTGCTCTAGTTCTCGCGTGCTACGTCACGACGTAGCGCGCAAAGACGCCATTTTGTGAGCGTCTGCGCATGCTCAGAAATAGGGAAAGTTCTTGGAGAGCGCCGGATGCTCGGCGCTCTCCCGCTTCAATATAAATAAATTAAGAAGCTTATACAAGCGACCTCGTGCCTCCTGGTTTATTGTTCATGGCGAAATACCCAACATTACAACTACAACCGTGTAGAATTTACGCCATTAGCATAAACCCTTGTCCAATGGGCACAGACAGGGGGCCATTGTAGGATACACATAACACAATCTGCCCTATTTAGGATGGACGGCTTTATGGTTTTTTTCCTGCCCATCTCCTCCAGGGAGAGAAACAAAAAGGTAATGATTGAGCTTATAGCGGGAGGGCGGTGACTCCACTGTGCCCCTGGGTCCTAACGCCGCATCTCCTTGTAGAGGGGCACTCTCTTCAATTTTTAATGATATGTTGCTGGAATTGGACTTGCGGTTCACTTTAATTCTAGTGATGTATTGTTTGTGTTTCTCAGGCATGAGCCGTTCCTGGGCTGTGTTTGGCCTGTTATGCTCTGACATCATCGAGTATTGACCCCAATATGCATAACTGCTAAATGAAATGCTTAGCGTTGGTGTGTGAAGGATACTGTTTTTGTCATTTGTGTCAGACGTATGAGTGGTTTTAGGTTGAGTTCTCTATTACGTTTTTAGAAGTTCCTGTATTTGATAAAATGCTAGTTGCGCTCCTTTCGTTTTTGCTGTGTATGCAGGATCCATTTTTGGAACTCCTTGTGGTGAGTCCATTTTACATTCATGTTTCTCTTGGCAGCAGCGGCCGGCAACATTACAATATGGTGAAGCGCGATCCCCAATACACTCACCATATATGTTGGACTTGCTGGCACACAGGCTCTGAATTATGGTCTTTGCAGGCTCTGGATGCGGTCTCCTTGGTCCGGGCGCTCAAAAACCAATAGAGCAGGTTAACGCAGGGCTCATTTTGAGGCTGGGGGCCCTCAGCTGTTTCTTAGCCCCGGGAGTGCTAGCTCTGAAGTGCGCATGTCGGAGTGACCGGCTCTAGACAGCTAGCCAATCTGATATGCGCACTGGCAAGGGCTGTAACAGCGTGAGCCTTCGACACATTAATAAAATTGTATATTGCCATTTTATTAATGTGTGTGCCTGCTGTACTTGCAGCAGGTGGGACGACGCGCCTGTACCATAATGGAGGAGCTGTCGCTGTCTCTTGCTCTACATAACGGAGCATGGTGGACTTGGTGGGGGCTGTGCATCACGACACACTCTCCGTCCTACAGAGTGAATTGGTCTGTGATATCAAGTTTGCTGTAGTGGACTGAGGGGTAGGTTGCATTCTGTTGTGTGGCTGTTTGGGGGTAACATACTGTCTGGTATGTGGTCACGCATTTGGAAAATGGCTCTGCACAGTTGAACATTGTACAAAAAGGAGCAAATATCCTTTTTAGGTCTTGCTAGAGGCAGCTTTAGCTAAACAAATGCATTAAAAAAATAAGGGGCATATTATCAACAACGGAGTGCGATCATAGAGACTGAGGGGCATATTATCAAGAACAGCGTTAAAATTATCGTCGGTTTAGTGGCAGAAAACTGCTGCTAAACCGGCGATAATAGGCTTGATAATATGCCCTTGAGAATTCAAATATAAGTCCATGTTCTGGTGTGAACATAGGCTTCTATTGGTATTCTCCAGGGCATATTATCAAGCCCAATATCGCCGCTTTAGCAGCAGTTTTCTGCGATAATTGTAACGCTGTTCTTGATAATATGCCCCTCAGTCTCTATGCTCGAACTCTAGGGCATTCTTGATACAAAGGCCCGACACAAAAGCTCCAACTTGAACATCCTGTGGCACTGGCATACATCCACAGTGGGGACAACAGCAGGAACCAAATGCATCACCACAGCACAAAGCACAGCAAGCAGCATTGCAGCAGCAACAGCTGTCATGAGAGCAGTGACAGCTACCACTGAAACAGTGGTGACTATAGCAGCAAAAACAACTGCTACTATGGCAAGAACAACAGGAATAACAGCTGCCAGCAAAGGAGGAACAATTGCAGCAAACACTGCTATAACCACAATAGGGACCACAGCTATGACCAAACCTTTTGCCATTGCAGGGACACAACCAGCAACAGCTGTCTACAAGGCAGGCACGGTTGCAGGGGCATAGCTGGGGGGCGCGGTGGGGGCGGTCCGCCCCAGACGGCGCTATTTTTGGGGCGGCGGCCGCGCGGCACTGGTGGCCCGTTGCAGCGACGTTTATAATTTATTTGGGACACTCACTGACATCACCAAATAAATTATAAACGCCGCGGCGGCGTTTATAATTTATTTGGGACACTCACTGACATCCCCAAATAAATTATAAACGCCGTCGCAATGGGCCACCAGTGCCACGCCCGCGACCTCATTTGAAGTGCGTGGTATATTTAAAACCCATCATCCCCCAAACAAACAGCTGTGAGAAGGAAGGAAGCGCGTGCACAGACGATGGCAGGGCGGGGCTACGCGCTCAGCGCCTCCTCATCAGCGGCAGCCATTGAATCCGTGTGACCTGCGTTGCCGCGCGAAGATAAACTGCAGATGAGAGAGAGGAGTGCTGCTGAATTCATTAGCAGTACAAGCGGTAGCGAGACAGCGGGCTAAAGAGATGCATGAAGAGTGGTGAGAGACATAATGGCAATATAGCGCAGCCATTCACCACTGTCAAAGACTTACTAGCTTGACTCAAAATGAAAACCCAAGGTTACCACGTTGGAAGTTTCCATCACTAACAGATTATAGTCCCAGCATGAGCTGCACTTCAAGTTTCCCCTATGTACACCCAATTAGCACCCCACTTCATACCTGGGTGTGGAATACCCTCCCTGGAAATAGTCACCACAAGGCACAAGCAAAGAGGCAGTGCAAACTTCATTCACACAAATCTGGCGAATCATGAACAACAGCATTGGAAACGTCCATCACTAAAAGAACAGGCAGAACATGTGGACCCTTCACTTACAGAACGAGTATGCAGCATGGGTACCACTCTTATACCTTTCTTGGGAGACCGCTTATGTGCAATCCAGGGTCAAGTATTTAAAGTTTGCTGTATCCGAAGAGCCAGGAGACGAGCAATCTTCCCTCACATAAAGAGCATGTGCAATACCAACAATGGCGCGGCAAGCTTCCCTCACATACACAAAACAGGCACAGCATAGACCAAGCCCTCTCCCATGCCCACGGAACAGGTGCAAGCTTAATCAAGGCTTGCTGAATATTTGTTATTCCCTCACATGGAACAGGTAGAGCAGTGACAGCTACGCTGCAGACCATCCTCACACACATAATTAGAACAGGATGAGCAGGAACACTGTAAACATCCCCACACAGGAGGCCACAGTAGCTTGCACCACACTTTGTCACTGTCAGTGCCGCCAATCGCAGTATCTACATAACTCCTAACCATCACTCTTGTGCAAGTGTGACAATTCAGACTGTTCAACGCGCCCAAAGCTATAGGAATGGCTTGGGAGGTAGGTATTAGTTGTTTACAATGGGCCTTGCAGCACTAGACCATAGCTGTGAGGCCAGGTGAATGGGACCAACCTACCCTGAGCCTCACCTAGCTGGATCATAGTGGGGTAGTCAGAAGCAGGAACACCCTTGCCCTGGGCTTGCAGTGCTACACTATTGTTGCAAGGCCCATGGAAGAGGGCCCCTCTATTCCAGGTCTCCTCTCCTGGGTCTCGCAGCACAACACACCATGGTTACGAGGCCTAAGGGATTGGAAGCCCCTACTCTACACCTCGTAGCCATAGTGTAGGAAGTGCAATGGAACCATGGTCTATTGGGGTTATGAATCCAATGTGCCCAGATTATGGTTGTATTTTACTGTCCAGTCAATGACCAGAGGGCAGTGGGTAGAAACAATTTACCTTGCTTGCACGATGGCCCATGGCAGCAGTGCTACACAACTGGTCCTGCTCTCTTGCTCCTCACAGCATGATCCAGTTCTGCGAGGCACAAGAGAGTCATCCTCTCCCCTGGGCCTCAGAGCCATGGTCCAGTGCTCTGAGGCCTACCAAAGCAGAGTGACAGGGTGCAGAATTGTTCATCATTTTAGATGTTTGTCCTGGATCCTACTGCAAGCTCCTGTTGGATGCCAAATTCCTAACTTTTTTTGCTTGCCAAGGGACTGATGTAGGCAAGCAAGATAATCAATAGTGGGTGAAAAACAAATGGATTAGCTGGGAATCCTGGAAGCAGCTCATCCCAATAATAAGCCACAACACTGACTCTGTGACCAACCACACTATGCAGAGTTGGCCAGCATGAAAACTGGGAGGCAGGACATGTACCACAGGACTAATATACTGTATTTCCATGTGGTATAGAACTTAAAAATAAAGACACTTATTTTATTTGTTTTAATATTTATGCTTTTATTGTTTTACTGATATCCGCACCAAGAAAATTGCTTCTTGCAAAGCTGCTCAACAATAGTCAATTGATTGGACTTCCTGTGGTGTCATTTCCTGTGATTTGACGTGGATGCAAATTAGAAGGGGCCCACACATTCCCTTACGGACCCCGGTCCCTAAACCCCTAGAGCCGGCTTTCCTCAAACACATCGCAAAGAAAGCCAGAAGTGAAACATGTACAGCACAATTTGTAGCATTACCGTCTTGCTTAATTGACAGAGAAAAAAAGAACAAGACAGCAGTAGTGCAGGCTTTTCACCCAAATACAGTTGCAGAAGCACAAATGTAAAAAGAAAAGCCCACTTTTGGGATCTCCACTGCAGAGAAGATGTATAAAATGTAGGTATGACGTAACCTTCCAGGTGAGTGATATTTATTGTTGGTGTTCTTGGTGCTATTGTGTTGAGCCAACCTCTAGAGTATGAAGGGCTGGAGGCAGCTGTCCTAGTCGTGCTAGAATAGCCTTTTATCATGTCCTATTCTTGATTCCTTTGAGGTGTAATCCCTATCAGGATAGTAGGTGGCATTTGTTGTTTGGATACAGAGGTTCAGTTAGTACTGCAGTCATAGCCTTTTGCCATGTCATATTCTTTGTTTCTTTCTAATGTGTCTCCCATTTAGTTTGCAGGCAGAGTGTGTGTCCTGTTGTTTTGTCAACAAAAGGCTGATGAAGGCATAGTGTGAAGTCTTCAGTTCCTTGTGTCTTAGTGTTTCGTCTCTGGGCAGGAGAATCCCAGGGTTTAAATAAGGGAGGGAAACCACAAGTCAGTGTTGCAGGACTTTTCATTGAACCCTGATAGGCACCAGAAATAATGCAGGGTGTAGCCTTGGATCGTGTCATGTATGTGCATGTATCTTGTATGATCGAGGTAACTATTAGCGGCAATACGACGTGTCTCTCGGGCCTCTTTCAAGTGCTCGCCGTCCTTTCTCCCCCCCAGGGGCGGCAATCTGAGGGATAGCCCCGGGCGCCACGAGCTCTAGCTACGCCACTGCATGGTTGTAATCATAGCAGGAACAACTGAGGTTCCGTGGGAATTGTTACGATGCTCTGGGCATGAACGAATATGGACAACTGCGGTATCTATGAACCGTAAATGATGAGTTCGGTAAGTGTGCGCGTTTTCGCTACACTACCTGGCATGGTTCGCCTCATTTACGTCTTTCTACACCTGAACCCTTGGGTTCCATTTTAGATACGGCATCCATTTTGTTTCTTGCCCTCACGTAGTCAGCGAACAGGCAACTGTTCGCCTCATGACCTCGCAGTTCCCAAGCCTTACGGAAGACGCATATTCCTCTTATGCGTCTTTATGACCGGGGGAATGACACTGCAGAGGCAGATGGCTCCGCACAAGGGTAATCACGCCACGCCGGGCTATTGATTCAACCCTGCATGTGGTGGGCTCGAGTCCTTTGATCCTACGATCAGGCTTCCAATACTTCCCCCACACTTCTCTCTCCTACTATTGTCTGACTTCCTTGCACCTGTTCTTGTCTCTTCCTCTTGCCCGTTTACAACTAGAGTGGAATGCACCTAACGGTGGGAAGATGTGCTTTTACAGTTGGGAACCGGTAATGTTACTGTGATTATGTTCCGGGGTTCTGAAAACATGAAAGCGACCCTTTTTAAGTTTATTGTGGGAACTGGGTTGTAACCTTTTGTTCGCATGTTGTGCAATGGCAAAACCTTGTATAAAAGAGAGCGACCCACATATGCAATTTGAAGCAGACTCGTAGAACCTACACGCTGTTGTACTTCTAGTGACTTTTGCCTCCCTGCAGTAATAAACGCTGATCTTTGACACCGAAGGAAGTGTCCCGTGTCTCTGTCACTTGTGCGCCGAACAGGTATCCCATGAAGGTTATAGGTGTTGTTCCCTGGCACCGCTGGTTCTGTTAAAAGTCCAGTCCTTCAGTTGGCGCCCAACGTGAGGCGACATCAGCGGTACCGGTCCAAAGCCTGACGATCGTGAGGAACTTCGTGTGAAATCTCAGAGGAAAAGGTGCACCCCGCTTCATCGATCCTGTTGTCGAAATAAGTGGTCCGAAGATTTTTTCCCGCGAAGATTCCCGCCTCCTGACGGCTGCGACGGACTGATGCCCTGACTGTCGACCTGTTTTCGGTGCCTGGCGTAGACCTTTCGTACAAGCGAGACGATAGACGGGCCTTCCTGGTGACGCCATTGTTCTTTCAGTTAAGTATTTTGTGGGTCGCTCCCAGTGTCCTTAGTTGTTGTTGAGCTTTTCGAAGCTTTGTTGTATGCATGGTTTCATTGCATTTGTGGTTCTTAGTTGTGGTTCTTAGTGGTTATTTGACAGTTGCAATTGCCAAAAACCAAGGGTTTTGTCTTTCACGAAGATTTAGTACTTCGGTAACCCTTGAAGTTTGATACTAGGTTAGTGTGCACGATGCCTAGCCATAGTGGTTTTCTTCGTTTCTTTAAATGTTGCAACAAGGATTCCCGGTTGGAGGACTCGTGTCCGATACCTCCGGTTGGAACTCCGATATATGAGCTCTATAGTCGACATGGTGTGGGTCCTATTATTTATAATAAATATTGGGTCCGTTACACGAAAAAAGATGGTGTCCTTAGTTGGCCACCACATGGAAGTTTTGAACTTACGATTTTAGATAATCTAGAAGCTAAATTATTTAAAAAGAAAGCTAGGCCAGCTATGTTTGATTCTTTCCGGTTGTGGCGTAAAGAGGCCAAGCAGAAAGAAATCAAACAACTTAAAAAGGGTCGAAGAGAAGGGTTCGTTCCGATAATGCAAGTTGTACAACAATGTCAGCGAGATAAAGAAGAGAAAGAGATAGAAGTTTCTACTAGACTACATCACATGAGGATAGACAAATGTTATCCGGTTTTACCGGCTAGTCTTGACAAGAAAGAAGAGGATCCTAAGGAGGATCCCCTGTTAACGTATTTCATGAACTCGCCACCTCCATATGCACAGGGTGCTACGGCTCCTGTAGTTCCTCCCGTGGTATCGCCTGTAATGCCTCTTGTTGTCCCTCCTGTTACTCCAGCGGCTGCGGGTCAGCCCGTTGTTGGTCCTACGTTTGTTCCACCACCTGTCGCTATTCCTACTGCTCCTGTGCCTGTACCTCCTCAGCCTCTTATCCCTGTTACCCCGACTACCTTGCCTGCTTCTACTGTGCCTACCTTCACTTCTAATATAGTTGCTCCTGTTCTTCTTTCTTCCTCTCCTTCTGTTCGTAATCGAATCCCTAACGCTGTTGCTACCCTTTATTCACCGCTTACTGGTCAGTTATTTCCACCAGATCTTTTCGAAACTCCCCAGAGACGGAGTCAGATCCCTAGTGGAAGGGAAAAAGAGACGTTAGTAACTATGGCACATAGGTGGATAAGACACCCTGCTAACCACACTCCACGCATGGTTTTCGAGACGTTTTCTCAGTTTAATGAGCCTACGCAGAGATTCGTGTTTGAAGAAATGTGTAACTTTTTGAGGGAAGAATGGTATAATGATGATTTAGATAATGTACCGCCCGATGTGACTGAGCTTCAGAGTCAATTCTCGAACGGTATGGTTGTAAGTGGAGATGTACGACGTGCCCTAGAGCGATTGTTAGCCTGTAGATCCTCAGTGCCTTCTCGTGTATCATTTAATGATGACACCGACAAAACGAAAACAAACGCTGGTCAGTATCCTATGAGAGAGGTTCCGCCACTTTGGGTGCCAGGTGATCCACAAGCTCACCCTCCGGTTTTACCCCACTTCCGAAGAGTTTGGATACACCTCCCATGGAAACGATCAGAAGTTTTGCAAGTGAAGCAATCTTTGCCTGATCCACGTAAGAATCCGGCTGGTTACTATAAGGAGTTATCCCAATTGGTGGAAGCTTCTGTTATGAACCTTGCCGACATCGACATGCTGTTTGGCAATGTCGTACCGCAACCAGTTTGGGCAAAAATTCGCCAAGCAAATCATCCAAATGAGTTAGGTGGTGATTGGGCTGCACTAATAGCGGCTGATGGATTACAAGTTGGTGGGGCTAAGCCTGATCAGTTCATTTTAGATTTACCTCAGAAAATCATTGCACTTATGAAAACTCTCATGCCGGCGATGAGGGTGAACTGGGATAAATTATCAGCCTGTAAGCAAAAGAAAGACGAGAGTGTCTCGGATTTCTTTACAAGGTTTGAGGAAGCGTTTGTCGACCACAGCGGTCAGGACATGGGCTCCGAGGGGGGTCAGCGGTTATTTGTCGACAAGTTCGTGTTGAATTTGTTGCCTGAGCTATGCAACAAATTGAAGAATTCAGAAAGTGCGTGGGCTGTTTCAACCACTGCACAGATATTAGCAACGGCTCAATATTATGAGAATAGGGAGAAAGAAGAAAGTGACCGTGTAGATAAGAAAACGAAGGAGCTCAAAACGACGGTTTTGTTGCAGCATGCGTATCCTCCGCGATCAAGTCAAAATGATTCGCAACAGCAGTATCGACCACGAGCACAGCCCAATAGGATGCAGCCGCGCTCTGACAACTTTGACTATAGATCGTCACTTGGGTATAATCAGTGCGCATATTGTAGGCGAGAGGGCCATATCAAGTATGATTGTCCTGCTCTACGAGATCGCCTTAATGGTGTGTCGACTAGAGGGGGTCGTGGTGGCCCCCAACAGTCATCTAGAGGTCGAGGCCGTGGTTTCGCTCAAAGTCAGAACGAGCGCCCTTTTCCTTCGTCGGACGCGAATAATTGTTTTGATCAGCGCAATGTGAAGTCCGATAGATCGGCACAGTATCATGTGGACGATTATTACACGGAACATGGGATTGCGACAGACGACAGTTACTAGGACAGCCATCGACAAAGAGAGGGAGTAGTGTCAGTTCCGGTTGATCAGAGAGGGCCGTACGTCGCAGTTGCCACATCTGGCGTCGTTGAGCCTTTTCTGTTAGACACTGGTGCGGCGAAAAGTTCCATCATGCATTCAAAACTCCCTGGCGCACCTTTGTCCGGCTTAAAAATGTTTCCATTGGATTCTCTGGCGCCCCGGTTAGCAATCCTGTCTCCAGCCCTTTGCCCCTTACTATTGGTCCTCGTGAGCTGGAGGCTCCATTGATTCTATCTACTGGTTGTGGTGAGAATCTTTTGGGTCTGGATTTGTTAAAACGGTTATATGCGACTTTGTATTGCTCTCCTGAGGGAGTGGAGCTTACATTAGGTCGGAGAGTAATTTCTCCTATGTACTTATCGATCGATAAATTCCCACCGGAATTGAGCTCCCTTCCTGCATCTCTATGGGCCACGGGTCCCAATGATGTGGGTCTATTGGACATACCTCCTTATGTGATCCAATTAAAACCGAATGTACGATTGCCACGTATACCTCAATATCGTATCTCTCTTGATGGTGAGCGAGCGCTATTGGCGATCGTTCACGACTTGATCCAAAAGGATGTCATTGAAGAAACTCGGGGAAATGTGTGTAACAGTCCTGTGCTACCCATTTTAACACGAACTGATCCATCTAAACCTCCTGTGTATCGTCTCATAATCGATTTGAGAGAAGTGAATAAAATCGTGATTCCACAGTTTCCTGTGGTCCCTGATATCACGGCCTTGTTGACTCTGATTCCAGCCACTGCCTCCTGGTTCACGGTGATCGATCTAAAGAATGCTTTCTTTAGTATCCCAATCGCTGAGGAAAGCAGAGACCTATTCGGATTCACATTAGGTGGTCGCAGTTTTAGACTGAAACGCGCTCCACAAGGCTACTGTGAGAGTCCGTCGATTTACAGTCAAGCTCTTAAAAGTCAGCTTGATGCCTTTGTGTTACCGGCAGGTGCGGCTTTGATTCAGTATGTTGATGACCTATTAGTAGCTGCAGATACTGAGATTATTTGCAGAACTGCTACCGTTTCGTTGTTACACCATTTGTGTGACCTACATCATAAGGTGTCACCTTCTAAGCTGCAATATTGTTGTCAAGAAGTAACCTACTTAGGTCACTTATTGTCAAAAGAAGGGAGAAGGTTGACCCCAGAGAGAATAGCAGCAATTGCTCGAATGACTGTGCCAAAAACTCAGAGAGATGTACGTGCCTTTCTAGGTATTACGTCATACTGCAGACAATGGATTCCGAATTTTTCATTATTGGCGAAACCATTGTTAGCTCTCACGTGCAAGGACATCCCGATTCCGTTGCCTTGGACTGAAGAGTGTCAGAAAGGTTTTTCTGAATTACGTGATGCGTTGTGTTCGCCTCCTGTGTTAGGGACTCCTGACTACAGTAAGCCGTTTACACTATACGTTCACGAAAGGGATGGTTGCGCGTTGAGTGTTTTGACGCAACACTTTGGCGACAAACAACGACCATGTGCATATTTTTCCTCGACCTTAGATCCAGTGGCTAGAGCATTGCCGAGTTGTTTAAGAGCGACAGCGGCAGCTGCGGTATCCATTCGACAGTCCGCTGGTCTGGTCATGAATAACATGCTTACGGTAATGGTTCCACACGCAGTCGATACTCTCTTGAACCGGACAAAAACTCAGCACTTGACGAGTGCAAGGTTGTCTGGCTATGAGCTGACGCTCTTGGCAAGTCATATACGGATAAAACTTTGTAATGTGTTGAATCCAGCAACGTTGTTGCCGATTGGCATGGAATCAGATGATGTAGCACAGCATGACTGTTATTTAAGAACCGAGGAGGAGACAAAAGGTCGTGTCGACCTGAAAAACACTCCGTTGGTAGATCCCGATGGTACTTTGTATGTGGATGGTTCGTGTTTTAAGTTGCCGAATGGTGATGTAACGACTGCGTATGCTGTAGTGACATTGAGTACGGTTGTGGAGACTGCGAGATTGAGCCAGAGTTCGGCCCAAGCGGCCGAGTTAATTGCACTTACCAGAGCGTGTGTGCTGTCTAGAGGAAAACGGGTGAATGTGTTTACCGACAGCCAGTATGCATTTGGTGTAGCGCATAGTTTTGGACGTTTGTGGAGAGAACGTGGATTCTTTACGTCGCATGGCACGAAGATCCAGCATGGACAGCTTGTGAATGACCTTTTGGAAGCGCTTACGTTGCCAACAGAAGTGGCAATAATTAAATGTAGTGCGCATCGGAAAGTGACGGATGATGTTGGTCGTGGTAATGCGTTTGCGGATGAGACTGCTAAGAAGACTGCTAGAGATTTGACAAACCGAATGTATGTTGCAAATCCAGTGAGATGGCCGGCAGAATCTAGTATTCGTGAGGATACAGTTGAGAGTGTGAAGGAGATACAGAATGAGGCTACTGAGATGGAAAAGACTCGGTGGAAAGAAAACATTGGGAAGTTAGACGAGAATGGATGTTGGGTTGATTTGTCGGAACAGCAGAGATGGATGTTACCGGATGCGTACGTACATGCCGTTGTTACGATGGCTCATGGCACAGCACATATTAGTTCGAAAGGCATATGCAAGTTGTTGTCTCCTGTATGGAAGAATGATGGGATTACTAAGTGTGCAGAGAGAGTGGTTAAGAATTGCATGGTGTGTTTGATGTATAATCCCGGTAAGGGCACCCCCACTCCACCTGGTCATTTTGCCCCTCCTACATGTCCTTTTGAAGTTATCCAATTGGATTTCATCCACATGGAAAGATGCAATAATTTGAAATATGTCTTGGTTGTAGTCTGTGCGTTCTCGAGATGGATTGAAGCATACCCCCTTAAGGACAATACTGCCCTATCCACAGCAAAAATTCTGCTCAAAGAGTATTTCCCCAGATACGGCATGCCTCGGGTTGTATGGTCGGACAACGGAAGTGAGTTTGTGGGAAGTGTGATGAAGAGTGTGTGTCGTGGCTTTGGGATCAATCAAAAGTTCCACAGTGCCAATCATCCACAATCAGCGGGTTTGGTAGAAGGATACAATGGTACCCTGAAACTAAAACTTGCAAAAATTCAGGCAACTACTGGGTTATCATGGCCTGACGCTCTGCCCCTAGCTCTTTTATCGACTAGGGCGACTGTGCACTCTCGAGTAGGGCTTAGCCCATATGAAATTGTGTTCGGTCGTCCTGCTAATATTTGGGGGGTTCCGAGGCCTAAAGAGTTTGATAGGATTGAATATCCAATGTTGATTGACTATCTTTATGATCTGACTGCTAAATTGAGTTTGATTCACCAACAGGTCTTCGAGGCACTACCGGCACAGACAGAGGGTCCTGGTCATCGGCTCCAACCCGGTGATTGGGTACTCACCAGGAATTTCGGCCGAAAACGGAATCTAGAGCCGAGATTTGTGGGCCCCCATCAAGTGCTACTTGCAACGAGGACAGCAGTCCGGCTGGAGGGGAGGAAAAATTGGGTTCATGCAACCCACACCAAGAAGATACCGCTTCCTTTACCAGCTGACACGTGGGTGAAGAAGGGCATTTCCTCGTCTCAGACTGATGTTCCGCTGCAATTTGTGCCATTTAGTGATGCTCAGTTAATTAAGAACAAATCAGTGCAATTAGACACTCCAGTTAAATCGTCAGAAACTTTGTCTTCGTCATCAGCATTGGAGAATTCAAGCTCTAAACCGTTACCCGACCACTCGGATACTGTTCTACCATCAGAACAGTTGTTTGAAGAGCAGACTCAACCCGGGAGAAGTCGATACTTTCTTCGACCGCGCGTTAAGGACAAATAAAAGAGCTCTGTTTATTTTTTTTCTATTCCCCTTTTGAATTTACAGTACCCCTTACTGTTGCCATGAACATTGTGGACGTTATATATTGTGTTTACCTTTTTCTTTCCATGCAGCTAAGAGACTATTATTGAATTGAATCTAATTCATTAAACCTATCATCTGGGTTGGCCGTAGGGCCGTGCGGGTACTTTCTTCTGTTTAGCAGTTATTGACACTAGGTCGGTTTCTTTTGTCGATTTCTGGGAACTCCCGGGAATTGGCAGGCGCTACTCAGAACGAAGTGCGTCAAAAACGTCACGGACGGTTTTTTAGAGGATGGACTTCTCGAAGCTGTCGGAAAGAGAGAAAATGTCGGCGCAAAGATCAAAAGTGTTTTGCACAAAATGTTTTCTATTTCAGATCTGTATGTTGTTCCTAACTGTTTCAATGCTACTGGTGGGTGGAGTATATTTTGGGATCCAATTATTATTGCCTTCCATTTCACCTACTCCTCCTTCCTATAATCTGAATTTCGCTTCCACTGTTTCTCCACATTCCTTTCATCTTCTGCCCCAACATGAACAAGTCAGACGTGAAGAATTTAGGAACAATTCCTTCGTTCAACTCCTGCACCAGCATCAGTTGGTGGTAAATACTACCAATTGTTGGGTGTGTGGGTTAATGCCACATACCATGGATAGGGGTATTCCGTATTTGGTTCTTCCATATAGTTCCCAAGGGTCGGCACGAGCATTTCAAATTATGTTCCGTAGTGCAATAGATTCCTACCCCCATCGAGAGCCACGCTCAGCAAGTTTTGGTCCTGGTCCGTATCACAAGCCTCTGGCGACAGCGATTGCTGATCTAGATAGAGACATTTTTGATGTATCGCTTATCCCAGAGGAGGAAGTGCAGGCCTATGAATACCTTAGCGAAGCCGAGTATAGTATATCAGTGGGTGATAGACAGCTAAAGCTCGCCTCCAATCTGGATTGTACCTCACCTGGGCCGTTTCTGTCTGCGGGGTCATGGCCGAAATCCGAGAGCTCAGCTCGGGAAGAGTGCTTGTGTGGATACTTACGTTTTACCAATGCTCTCTTCCCCTGTCTTCCTGACTGCCAAGGGTACCTATTTTGTATGTTATGAACGCGCATATAGGTGGTTGCCCCATGACTTCTCGGGTACGTGTTATATCGCGAATCTTTTGCCACCGACTTTTACTGTTGCCTCAGATTACCACAAGACTAGAATTGTGAGAGGCGTTATTAGTAAAGAAGATACTTCCGGTCAAGAAGCAGGAGACTTCTTTAAGGGTTTCCTTCCGTTTTGGGGCCCTATGGTTAATAGCAGGAATCTAAGACAGTTAACTCGCGTGGTAGAGTCGACTGCCAACATAACTGCAAGTGCCCTTGGTAACCTGACAGCAGAGCTTCAAGCGGATAGGCTTATGACGTTGCAGAACCGTATGGTTCTAGACGTTGTACTGGCAGATAGGGGTGGAGTCTGTAAGGTCATCCATTCGAGTTGTTGCATATTTATACCAGATAATGCTCCAACTGTCTATCAAGCCATCACGAAGTTGCATAAGATCTCAGAGTCCATACACGTGGACGAGGGAGATTGGACGCTACTAGGATGGTTTTGGGGTCTAATGTCGACGTGGGGTTGGAAAATTCTGATGATCATAGGGGTTGTTGTGGCGTTTTTATTCACATGCTGTCTTTGTGTGCAGTGTGGTCCTGCCTTATGTGGCCTCTGTGCTACTACGTGTATAAGAAGGCCATCTGTTACCAAAGAGGCATTGATGGATAAAATAATGTTCCAACAACATCTGAATGATCTGATGAATATCGAGATCGACTCAGACTTCGATTAGTTCTTGCCTACCTGAGGGCAAAAGGAGCGTCTGAGGTTCCGTGGGAATTGTTACGATGCTCTGGGCATGAACGAATATGGACAAATGCGGTATCTATGAACCGTAAATGATGAGTTCGGTAAGTGTGCGCGTTTTCGCTACACTACCTGGCATGGTTCGCCTCATTTACGTCTTTCTACACCTGAACCCTTGGGTTCCATTTTAGATACGGCATCCATTTTGTTTCTTGCCCTCACGTAGTCAGCGAACAGGCAACTGTTCGCCTCATGACCTCGCAGTTCCCAAGCCTTACGGAAGACGCATATTCCTCTTATGCGTCTTTATGACCGGGGGAATGACACTGCAGAGGCAGATGGCTCCGCACAAGGGTAATCACGCCACGCCGGGCTATTGATTCAACCCTGCATGTGGTGGGCTCGAGTCCTTTGATCCTACGATCAGGCTTCCAATACTTCCCCCACACTTCTCTCTCCTACTATTGTCTGACTTCCTTGCACCTGTTCTTGTCTCTTCCTCTTGCCCGTTTACAACTAGAGTGGAATGCACCTAACGGTGGGAAGATGTGCTTTTACAGTTGGGAACCGGTAATGTTACTGTGATTATGTTCCGGGGTTCTGAAAACATGAAAGCGACCCTTTTTAAGTTTATTGTGGGAACTGGGTTGTAACCTTTTGTTCGCATGTTGTGCAATGGCAAAACCTTGTATAAAAGAGAGCGACCCACATATGCAATTTGAAGCAGACTCGTAGAACCTACACGCTGTTGTACTTCTAGTGACTTTTGCCTCCCTGCAGTAATAAACGCTGATCTTTGACGCCGAAGGAAGTGTCTCGTGTCTCTGTCACTTGTGCGCCGAACAGGTATCCCATGAAGGTTATAGGTGTTGTTCCCTGGCACTGCTGGTTCTGTTAAAAGTCCAGTCCTTCACAACTTCAACAACAGCTGTCACAGAAGGACAAACAACAGCAGTGGCAAGAACTGCCACCAAATCAATGACCACAGCAGCAACATTAGGTGCCACCATGGCATCAGCAACCACCAGCAGAGAAGCAACAATAGCTGCTGGCAAAGCAGGAACAACATTAAGTAACCACAGGTATAATGATCAAAAAAGACCACAGGATTGACCAAAGTTGCCGACATTGGTTGGCAATTGAATTGGGTTTTAATATGGTTCATGTTCATAGCTTTTATTTGACAGGGTTGTTTTGGGCTGGCTTTATTGTCCTATTATTATTAACTCTGTATTTTATAGTGCTTTGATTATGTCAATCCTCATTGGGGATCCTTTTGTTCTTAATATGGTGCTTGCTTTCTTAATCTTGTATTTATGGACCCACGTTGGTCATATCACATTGTCTTTTGTACATAAGATGGAACTTTTTATCTATGTTTGTTTGACTTTTATGGTTTTCTTTGTAAAACAACCAATAAAGTATAATGATGATGACCACGGGATTGACCAAAGTTGCCAACATTGCTAGTACAAGAGGAGTGACTACAGTTCTAACCGGTGCAGGAAAAACTGCATCAACCACAGCTATCACAAAAACTCTAACAACTGTAAACACAACCTGTTCACATATAGCAGAGACCACAATAGCAGCAAGAGGCGTGGAAACACTAACCACAGCATCTGAGACCACAGACAGGACCACAGTAGTAACAACAGTTTCAAGAATATTTACAAATACAGCAGAGATCACACCAGTGACAACAGATTCCACATCAGTAGGAATGTGCCACAACTGCCATGAGGACAGGAGCGACAGTAGCAGCCAGAGCTGTAACCAATGCAAAGACCAAAGTTTCCAACCTGCAAGAACATTAGCAGGGACAATAGAAACAGCCACAACTGTAAGTCTACAGCAGCAGCCACATTTACCTCCACAGCAGGGATCACAGCTGCAACACAACATGTCGTGGCAACAGCTACTACAACGGTCACTGCGGTGGCACAACATGGGCGGGTAGCACTGCAGGGACCACAGCTGCAACTACTGCTGGAAGCATAGCAGCGACCACAGCTGGAAAAGTCAACAGCAATACCAAGTGCCGGTAAGGTAAGCATAACTATTGGAACCACACAATTGAAGGAAGTGCAACAGCAGCTGCTACCACAGTACCAACACAGTTACTAATACACCAGCACAACAGCTGCCACAACAGACACCACCACAGCAGCAACAATAACTTACAGTAGCAACAAAAGATGTAAACACCACTGAGACCACAGCGGCACCCAAAGCTATGATGACAGCTGTGGCCGCAGCAGGGACCACAGCTTCCACCGTGACAGAGACAAGAGCAGTGATGACAGCAGGTATCACAGCAACAACCAGAGCTGCTACCACAACAGTAACAATAGCAGAGCCAACGTTTCTACCATAGCATGCCCACATTAGAAACAACAGTTGTGACTACAGCCACCACCACAGAAAAAATATAAACTGCACCAATAGTGGCAAGCACAACAGGGATGGCAGCAGTGACAATAGCATCGAACACAACTACAATCACAGCTATGGTGGCAGTTACAATAACAGCATCCATCATGGTAGGGCAAACATTAGTAACAGTAGCTTTCAGCACAACAATGATCACAACAAAAACAGCAGTAACATCAGCTGTCAGCACTGGAGGGACCACAGTAGTGACAACAGCTACAACAAAAGCATGGTACACAACAGAAACTACAGTTCTAAACTTTTGTTACAGCTGCAACCGCATCTGCTGCCACAACAGCCACAACTGTCACAACAGCAGCAACCACAGCTGCCGCAAATGGAGTGACCATAGCAGGAACCCAGCACTTTCCACAGCAACAACCATAGTAGGGACTACACCAGCTAAAAAGAACACCAGCAATGCAGATAAAAGAGCTTCATCACAATTTAAACCGCAACAACAGCAACAAAATCAGTTGCCACAGTATCAGGAATCCCAGAAGTCATAACAGCTGCCATCACAGCAGGGACAAGAACCACAACAGCCACCAAGGTAGGTGCAACAGCAAAATAAACCACTGAATTGACAAGGGGAATGATCCAATTTATCTAAGACACTAGTTTTACTTCTGAGCAGCATTCCAGTCCATTGTTTTTCGCTCACTGTGTCACTATAAAAATACAAGGGCCAACCATGTGTAAATAGGCTTTGCTCTGGCTTTAATAGGGACGGTTCAGCTCACACCGCTTAGCCGAGTCAACTCAGAACGAGATCTCAAACAATCTCAAAGAGATTTCAGCCTCTTGGTCCTCATCACTGAGGACCAAGTCGAGTCCTATGGCTCAGTGAGCAAAGTAGTCCTGTCTGAGTATATCATTTGCATTTAGGGCCTCTTTACAATCTAACAAGATTTAGGTGTGAGGAAACAGGAGGGCTAGAATCTCAGATTCTGACCAATATCTCTGCACCTAAATCCAGGGATTACAAGTTGTTTTACCAGGAATGGGAAAAACGTAAAAACCTAGAAATACTATGCCCACCTTTGCATGTCTTTCCCACTTCCATGGGAAAGTCTGCCCCCAATTACCGCCTGTCAAAGTAGACAATGGGGGAATGTCTGCTGTCCCATGATGTAGTTACAGGACACGTGGGACCTGGGACCAAAAGCAGTCTGCTGCCCCCACAGCCTAGCTAAAGGTTTGGGTTCCAATGTGTCTGCCTGGAATTATCAGATCTTGAGTTTGCAGTTAAAATGGGGGTAGTGCTCCAGGGCACACATAATGAGAGGCTTACCGCATGTCAATGAGATGAACAAATAAGCCTTGGCAAGCTAATGAGGCTGGCTTTAATGTGGTCAAATATGTAAGCACAGACATACATACGCAAGAGTGCACAGACTATCTGTACATTTTCTCTACACCTTTTGTTTTGGTTCACAGGCTTGCGGTGCCATACCACTGGTAATATTGTCACTGCACAAATAGGCTGTGTGCATTTGAGCATGCCTGTGTTTGCAACCATTAGCACACTCAAGCCAGACTTATAGCTTGGCTGATGCTTGCTTGTTCTATAAATACATTTTATAGCAGGAGTGTGGGGCCCTGAGGAGTAACCCGGAACAAAGAGCCACCGCTGCCGTCTATCTATGATAGCCCTACCTACTTCCTGTCCTATAACTGTCTGATTACTGAAATAAATGGTCTAACGCAAACCTACCTGCCTCATATTTCCGCCCTTGCAACAAGAAGTGTCTAGTAACACGCTGCTTGCACATAGATTTTACTGATCACTCAAATCACATCCATAGCATTTTGTAAAGAACACAAAGTGACTAGTCCATCAATAGTTCTGTGTGCAAACGAAGATGCACATCAAAAAGCACAGGGACCAGTCTCGTTGCATCCCTGATAATGATCCACTGTGGGTGGATATAGATATCCTAAAAATGCACTTTTAATCATTTTCTTCATACCTTATTGATAATTTCTATTGGTATTTCCTTTGTATTTATTTGGATATTGCTTTAAGTTTTTATGTCTGACCAAGGGGCAGCTTACACTGCTTTGTTTGCCTCGTGTAGGTATATATACATTCCACTTCTCTCTTGCTGTCGTACAAAGAGACACTGGCACTCTAAGATCAGTGACTGTGGGGTAGATTTATGAAGGCCTTGCGCCGCCGGTGCGTCACTTTTTCCCATGTTAAAAATGACGCACCAACGGCGCAAGGCCTTCATAAATCTGCCCCTATGTTTTTATTCACAAGTGCTGCGTTACAAACCTTTAATGTGTTTCGGCTATTGCTAGCATTTGTTGAGATTTTATATATATATATATATATATATATATATATATATATATATATATATATATATATATATATATATATATACATATATATATAAAATGTTGCAACATATATAATTTGTAGAAAGCAGTATATGTACTTATATATTTTTAACTTTATGTATACATCCGTATGTGTTCACGCATCGATCCAGGACAGAATCCATAGGATACTAAATCAATTGCAAATACATATTTGGCAAGGCAGATTCAAGGTCCATATGAATTCTATATGTAGAGCTTAATCAATAGGACTGTCTCCAAGCACTCCGGAACGTGCAATATGACGTCACGGATACCGTAATCAGTGATTCAATGAATACGCGATAGCTGAATATATTTCCTTTAACATTGGCTGATTTCAAGGAACCGTTTTCTGTTATGTCAGATCGTTTACCTCGGTTAATTTCTGTAATAGATGTTTACATATTTGTTTTGTAGGTTAAATTGTTCAGTTCAGTTCAGTTAATAACTTTATTTCGGCCAGCTCGGACCATAAAAGTGCATTATTACAATCATCAATCAACAATAAATAACAGTAGACAGTGCAATCATATATCTGGATTTGTTACAGTATAAAAAATAATGTCGGACCATTATCCTAAAATCGAATAAAAAACAATTATAAAATTCATTTAGGGCTAGTGATTATTGGGATAAGGTGAATAATAAAATTAGGAAGAAGTGCAAATGTCCCTTTTAGGTAAACCTAAAATGAATTTGTCAAAAAAGGGTATACATAAAACTCTCCGCACAGTCACTTCAAAAAGCCCATGCGCTTATGCCACATACCATTCAGAAAGCGCGAAACAGCCAAAACAATAGGGGGATGGGTATCGTATTTTAGTATCCTATAGGCCTCTTGACAGTGCCTGAACCCTAGGTTTCTGCCTATTGGGGCTAACCATCGTTTGCGTGATAAATAATATGCGGGGCAGACAAAGAACATATGAGTTTCAGTCTCTACCCTATATTTACACGCCGGGCATTCTTCCTTGTTTTCTTTGTCCCATTTACTGGTGAGCGTCATTAGTGGAAGGGTCCCCATTCTAAATTGGATGTAGAGTTTCCTAGCCAGAGGGGGGTAAATCACATCCAGGCAATGTTCTTTTCTGTTTTCGGCCTTTACTTGAAGAAACTCTAGTGTCAGCCGACCACCGGTGGCCCTTTCTTGGAGGGTTATTAGATTATGGTGCCTATAAAGCCGCACAAGATCTAACCTGGACATTAGTGGACACGCTAACTCAGGCGTTTTTCAGAGGTCCTGCCTACCTATCTGTAGGAGGGTGGATACCTGACTATGGTTACCCCAGATTTTTTGCCTTGTGTTTAGCTGGTTTTTTACTTAGTTGGCCTGGGACCCTGCTAATTAGGCCCCCAGGCTATCTGCTCTCTCCTTAAAATGGACTCCATGTACCCTAGGTGCATAACTAATTGGATATTGGGTCACCTTATCAGCCCCTGCACAGTGTACTATAGGTACCCAGGGCATAGGTGCATCCAAGACCTACCAGGGGCTGCAGCATATCTTTTTCCACCCCTGGCTGGCCCTCCAAACTGACACAACTGGCTGATCACTCAGCTGGGGCAAGGTCGTGTAATCACCCCTTGCTTAGATATAGTATACCTATATCTAAACCTATATCTGGACACATATATACCTATAAGTCACTCCTATGGCAGGCCTTAACAATTCTGGAGGCAGAGTGCTTGGTTTTATGTGAGATGGTGCTCTAGCAAGAGCTGAGCCTGTCTGCAGCTTTCGGAACCATTTCCTTATAGCTGTTCTGAGATACTGCCATACCATATACTCTTAAGTGCATTATAATCCTCGCGGTTATTGCTAACTTTGATTTGGCTTTATCAAAACATGTCGTGTAAGGTGTCATACACTTTGGAATACTACCCCCTCACCAGTTCTGGCGACGGGGGTAGCATTCCACCCTTCTAGAGGGATAAGACATGTGGTTAACAGTAAACGCGGTTAAAACTAACCAGAGCCCCAGCATCACAAAATGGATGCTGCTGCCACCGACACAAGTCTGGCCTCCTGCTGCTGACCGAAACCTGGCAGGGGAGACTGGGACAAAGGGTTTCCTGTCACAGGGAGGTGTCACACCCCCCCAGACAGGAGATAGTGGATTGAGGCAGGCAGGGCGAGTGAAACTAGACACAAGCCTGGGGCACACAAGGTGTCCCATGCATAGCCCGGTTCAAACCGGTGCTGGGACACTCCAGTCCCAGCTCTGGCGCGAAACTGGACAAAGGGAAAGGGGTGTAACCACCCCCTTCCTGGGTCCCACCCATAGGAGGGACCTAGCAGGTAATCCAGCCCCTTGATTTGGAATAAAGGAAGGAGCTGTGCCCAGGAGCATTAGATTTATCCTGACTGAAACTTTGATACAGAACTCTGGACCCTTCGACATCCCACTCGACGTGGAAGACTGAAGAATCTCCCTTGTGGTCAAGGAGTGACCACCCTGTGCAAACAGGTACCATCCAGCACCCAATGGTTTGCTTTGTTGCAGTTCCCACCGGAACTCGAGCAACAGAGATCAACAAGATCCAGCTTCCCTGATTTTTAACAGCCCGATCCACAGTCCCAGCGAATCTGAGACCCGTGGAGGCGACGTGAAGCGTGGGGCCGGCCATCTTCAAAAGACTGCAAAGTGCTGACCGTGCAGCTCCCGAGGCCCCCTCAAAGCTGTGCATTGGGGTCTGAGAAGCCCCAGCCCCGAGCAGCTTGTGCACTGAAGATCACCCCTCCACACTCACCGAGTGCTGCGTGGGGCCCTTTTGCATTTTCCTGCTTGACACGTCTGTCTGGTCACTTGCCCGTTGGCTAGTGGCCTCTACGACAACAAAACTACAAAACTATTCTGCTAGTCTGGTTGCTCCAGACTAGCCCTCACTCCCCTGAAAAGGAGCCACCGCTCTGACCTTGCTGGTCCGAGTAAGAAGCGATCTTCCAATCCTGCGTGGGTTGCCTTTGCCAAGGCCTGTTGACTCCGATCCAGAAACCGACAGCGAGAACCTTTGTGGGACAGCTCGTGATCCACTCCTGGTCATCCTAGATGCCCCAGAGTCCACGTGGCAGCGGAGTCAAGCTTCTCGTCAACCACCTGATTGCGCCCAACATCGCCTGGTTCCTTCCTAGTTCCATCCTGGTCACTGGCTAGAGACCCAGACTCTGTCCCCTCTGCTTTCAGGTACTCTACATCTTCGATCCACCCTTGGATCCAACCGGACTCTTCTCTGCTGGCCGCCTGCAGCATCTTCATCTCCAGGCTCCATAGAACTCCACAACGAAACCCGACACACTTTGGCACCTATGCACCCGCTTCCTGTGGGTGAGGTAACGATCTAACACCGGTGCTCCTGTAGTGGTTTACACCTCTAGTGTCCTAGTTTAAAGTGGCTTAATTCTATTCCAATAGGAAGACTTCCAAAACAGTAACTTTATAACTTTTACGTACCATTGACTTTGTATTGGTGCATGCGTGTGCTTTTAGCGCTGCACCCGAATCCCGCGGGCTACTCCCGTCCTAACTGCTGTTAGTCTAGTGTAGTCCCAGCATTTCCCAAGGCCCTAGGCCTTACCATTGTTCGAGCAGTGGTTCTTATACCACTTATTTAGTATATGGTTTGAGTGGTCACCGGCCGTATCCACAATTGTGCAACTTGTGTATGTTTAACTGTGCTTTTGTTTAAACGCTTGTGCTTCTGGACTCATAAAGAGTACAGAGGATTATTCTAGTAATACATACATATATTTTTATAATATATAACTTGTGTGGTGTCCTTTCATTTGATATTACAGGACTGCATATGGTAAAACAGCTGGCTTCACATGCCCTCTTGAGTTAAGCCTAAGACTGCTTAGTCCATGCTACCCTTAGGATAGCTTGTCTATAAGGTTGACTTACAACCACCACCATAAAAGATTGTTTGGACTGATACAAGGTGCTCACTAGAATAGTGAACATCATACATCAGGCCAACTTCTCACACTATCTTAGTACAGAGATCCCTTATGTGGTTAAGCCTCAGTATTTTCTTATTAATCAGGCTAGATTGGACCTCGCTGAGCTCGGCTCTGTAGCAAGACAACTCTGGCGTCGGCCATAGCCAACGCCAGAATGTAATAGGCCTTATGGCGATCTATTCATCAATGGGTTGCAAACCCAAATCCATGCGGAGGGGGACTAAGGGGGTGCTACGAGGGAGGCCCAATAGTTGCATCATGAACTTATGTTCTATTTTCATGAGGTTAGAGGGCCTACAATTCAGTTCAGCCCCATATAAGGTGGCCCCCCTGACCTGGACTTTATATATTTCAATAACAGGGGCAGCTGGCTTGAAAGTAGATGTTCTATGCATTTTCATGATCCCACCCGCTGTCTGTGTTAACTTTAGACTTGCCTTGGCCAATTGGGTTTCCTACTCAAGATGTTCTGATAATATAATACCCAGGTACTCAAATGTCCTCACTCTCTCCAGGGGTGTACCCTCTAGGGATGGATTTGAGCGGGTGGTTTGGGGGGGATTGAAGATCATGAATTTGGTTTTAGTTAGATTAATCTCCAAGCCCCTTAAATTGAAAAATTCTGCAAAACCATCCAAGGTGCATTGTATGCCCGTTGATGTTTTGGACAGCAGCAAAGTGTCGTCCGTGAACATCAACACGGGAACCCTCCCCGAAACTAGCCTTGGTGCATCGCTGTCTTTGATACTATTTAGATGTTCGATAAGCCCGTTTATGTAGAGGCAGAATAGGGTAGGGGCAAGCATGCATCCCTGGCGTACCCCCTTCTTGACAGGGAAGCGTGCTGAGAGTTCCCCGTATTTTCCACATCTTACTTGGGCATAATTCCTTGTGTGTAGCCTCACTAACACATCAAGGAGGTAAGGTGGAATTCCAAGGTCGCATAATACTTTCCATAGTTTTTCCCTGGGAACTAAGTCAAAAGCAGACTTCAGATTGACAAATATGAGATAGAGGCTGCCACCCTCCATACTCACCGTCTTCCAGTAAAGCAGCTGTAGTCTAAATATCTGGTCGACAGTTTATGTACTCGCCCTAAAACCTGCCTGCTAGGGACTTAGGGCCAGATGCATCAAGCTAAAAACCGGTCGCAAAGGGGCAGATTCTCAGAATCTGCCCCTTTGCGACCGGTATTTTTGCATTTGGGATGCATCATGCCAAAAGCAAAAATCGCAAATAGAGAATTCGCTAAATTGCGATTGTTTGCATTTAAGGAATCTCAAATTGAGATTCCTTAAATGCAATGCATGAAAGTTTCAAAAATAGCGAATTCGCTAATAGGACACGCAAATTACCACGAAGTACAACTTCCTGGTAATTTGCAAAAACTTTGAAAAATGCACTTTTGTGCATTTTTCAAAGTTACATGTTGCGCACACACATGCCCTAAGGGCATGTGTGTGCGCAACATATGTGCACAGATCAAATTCAGGGGTGCAACAGGGTGTCCTTTGGACACCCCTGCACCCTTGAAATCGCAATCTCAATTTGCGAATCGCTAATTGCGATTCGCAAATTGAGATTGTCCTCCCATTCATTCCTATGGGCCTAGAGGCCCATAGGAATGAATGGGGAGGTATTCCTTAATTGCGACTCGCAATTTGCGAGTCGCAATTAAGGAATTCTAAGAAATCGCTATTTTGGTAGTGATTTCTTGATGCATTCCATTTTGCTATTCCTTATTAGCGATTCCTTATTTTTCGCTAATAAGGAATCGCAAAATGGATGCTTGATGCATCTGGCCCACAGTATCTCCATCTCCTCTATCCAACCCTGTATTCTGTCCAGAATGACCCGTCCTATACGTTTTTGGGTGGTGTCTATTAGACTGATGGGCCTGCAGTTTAAGGGTAGGAGAGGGCAACCTTTTTTGTGTATGGAGACTATCTCGGCCCCACGCCAGGTGTCCGGGGGATCCATGCCCTTCAAGATGGCATTAAACAGGGCATACAAGTACGGGACCCAGATTTTCGGTTCTGCCCGAAAGAGGTCCCCGGGTAACTTATCTAGACCAGGTGCTTTATTAGGTTGCAATTTAATAATGGCATGTTCCACTTCGCCCAGGGTAATCTCCCACTCACCTTCCAAACGGTACTCATGGAAGGTCTTCGGAGAGGCAATAGAAGCACCCACTTCACTCTGTTCAGCATATAGTGCCACAAAGTGTGCTTCCCAAACTTCGGGCGCCATATTGGGTTCTAAGGCGGGTCGCCCTCCCCTATCCCCAGAACTTACTATTGCCCAAAATGTTTTCAAATCTTTATCATTCAGGGCAATCCTAAGGGCTTCCCACTTCTCTGCTTCCCAGTTTTTCTTTTCTGTTTGGAAGGTCCACTTATACCTTGCCCTATACTGCTTAGTTGCTAGCCTATCCTTTGCCTACACTGCATTTAGCAGGCCCAGTTTAGCTTTACGGCAACTTGCATTAAATCAAGGATACTTGGAGCCATTATTTTCCCTTGGCTTTCCCACCGGGTAGAATGCATCGTTAGCTGCTCATGGATTTTTAGGGGCCTCTCCTGTATCCCTGCTTGGGAGTCGCCTCCTCCTACCTCCCCCATTTCGATTAGTAATGGTAGTGCCTGCTGATATATATTGGCTAATTTAGGTAGGGATTTCTGAATATGACACCATCTCACTCTCCGCCTATTGTTGGATAATGTTAGTGCATTTTGCTCTCTATTAGGCACTGGTAGAGGGTTAGACATACCCATACTCCCTGCTTTTAGAGTCATTACTAGAGTGTTAAGATCGCTATCTTGTCTCTGGTGGACGTGGAAGTCAAGGACCCTATCCCAAATTCTAGTTTCAACCAGAATGTAATCAAGCAAAGAGTTCTGCCCCTCTCTATTAAATGTAAACTGGCCCGGTCTATCAGATTTGGTCATCCCGTTACATGCCCTCAATGAGAGGGCCAAAGTAAGAAAGTTGAGTTGCATGACAAATGGCGTCCAAGCTTTGCCTAGTGGAATCTGTGGATCGGGAATCAACCAATACTGGTCCTCCTCAGTGCGCCCATCTGGCGATGGATCAATAAGAGGCTCAAATTGGGAATTAAAATCACCGTCTATAATCAATAGAACTGCTGGATCCAGAGTTGATATGATATGTCCCAGGTCCTTTATGGCACCTGATTCTTGCCTATTATGCACAGGTCTAGAGTAGACATTAATTAGGGCTATTTGTGCCTTTGAGGCGAGTGTTAGGAGAACACACTGCACGTCGTCGGTAGAAGTTGGAATCTGCTTGGCTTTCACGCCAAGGTGTGTACCCACCCAAATAGTTAAACCACCTGACGGTCTCCCCCTCCTCTTGGTGGAAGCCAAGATGTTAAAGGAAGCAAAGCCTACTCTCTGGTATTCTTCCCTTGCCCACGTCTCCTGAAATAAGCAGACATCATAGTTGTCTATGAAACATCCCCACTCTGGACAGGGTAATTTGTTCTTAATTCCAGCCAGATTCCAGGACAGGATTCTGATACTATCGCCCTGTGCTCTGGCTCTCCACTGTACCTCAGTGCCCATGTCACACCGGGCCAGCAGATCACCGGGATGGGATCCACAAGGATTGCCCCAGTAGAGTCCCTCAGGACTACTAAAGATGATGCATCCAGGGTTCCCCCTTCCTGGGTAATCATTGATGGTGAACCAGAGGATGGAGGACCATCTGCACAGCTCCACCCAACTAAAAAGGGCCCACAAAGGTCCTAAGCTACCATCTGTGTCTGCCACAGGATTATGGGGTTTTCCCTATCCTGATACTCCCCTCCCAGTCAGTCCACCTCCTCAAGACCTTCATACCTGTTATTCACCCTGATGTTAAATTGGGGATACCTACTGTACAGGTCCGATCTTCTCTCCTTTACAATCTCAGGGCCCATTTTTTGCATTATCGGTGCTGCACTATCTGTTAGTATTTTGTTTTGCTGAGGATAAAAAAAATCTAGGGATCGGAGACTAATACCTGTTGGGGCATTCTGCTGATTGGTTGGAGTGTGGAGTAGATTTCTGACAGAATTAGGATTTTTAAAGTTAATGGTGACACATTCCCCTGGATCTAATTTCTTGCGGGTTCCCACCCACCCTACACTTCGCACCATGATTATTTCCCCTGCTCTGGCATGCTCGAAACGTTTGTATATTGCAAACCAAAACAGGCTTTTATTTCTAAGTTTGAGTGAGGTCTCTCTCGCATTGGGTGCGATTAGTGGAGTTCCTGTCAATATGACAACATATGGGGCACATGACGGGGGGAGATTTATGTGGGGTGAGTCGGTTTCACCAGGCGTACTCACATCAGCTTGGTGAGCATGCTCTACCTGCCCACTCCTGTTGTTATCGGTGCTCAATGTTGGGCGATTAGGACTAATGCTACATCTTGCGACAGGGGCGGGCTGTATTCTGTTCTCGAGACCTCACTGGGGTTACCATTGTTCTTCGCATATCTACTTCTCTCTGCCCCACCGTCGCATATAGTAGGTGGACCCTCCCTGGTACGTTCTCCCCCTACTGTGTGTATTAATGGTAGATTGACCCCATCACCGCCACTTTCCATTCCTCCCCTTGTATTCTTGGTGGTGGGATTAGGCTGTGCGGCAATACCTACAACCCCCTTTGCCATCGCTTTCTCAAGTTTATCTAATCTAGTGATTAGAGGAGCTAGTTCAGTTCTAAGTGTGTCCCTCACTTTGTCTTGTAAAGCGTCCATTAGGTCGTGTGCCCATGGTGGGTAGAGAATGTCTCCACTGACAGATTGGTGTGTAACCTCTTCAGGGTCATGCCCTATACTCTTATCCTCTATAACAACATTCTCCCCACAGAGTTTTTTTTTCCTAGGGCCAGCCTCAACGGTTGACTTGCGTTTGCCATTCTTAGGGGAAGTTGTGCCTGATCTACCCTTGTGCAAGTTCTTTTTTGGAGGAATATCCCGGTTGGGCGTCTTGTTTTGTACAACCTCTGGTGATTGAGGCGTAACTACTGTTGTAGGTGGGTCCGGTGTTTGTATAAATATATCCGGAGTGAGTGACAACCTTCGCTCTGTTAATTCGATTTCTGTATTGACCACCCCAATGGCCCTCTGTAGCATTTTATCTATTGATGTCTGAGGCAATGGAGGAACAGGACCAGTTTTGTTTGTACTTGAACCCACCCTTTTCCCCATTTTCCCACTCCCTGACTCTTGATTCATAGGTCCAGTATACCCCCAGAGGTAAATAGAAAAAGTGCACTACCCAGAATAACATACTTTTTTCACCCACTACCGGCGACACAGCAGTCCACAGTTTTTGCAGGGCGCCCCGCAGTATTGTTCTAGTGAGGTTAAGCTGGTCTTGACAATCACCATCAACTTACTAAACTAATTGGTCCATCGACCTAATTGGCAGGGTACATTGATGCATAGATTAGTTTAGTAGGATTATTGATGAAAACAAATGTTGGTGTTAAAAATATGTGTTTAGAGGTATCCTGTCATAGGAAAGAATACACTCAACCCATTTTGTGTATATATATTTGCAAGGGTCTGGGGTAAAAGTGTGTGTGTGAGACTAGGTGTGTTGTACTTCAGTGTTATGGGGGGTCCCGCGCAGTGGGAGCTCTCAAGCATTTTTAAAGCGCCTCCTGGTGCTTTCGCTCTGAAGTGGTGGTAGGCGCCAGTGAGAGACTCTGGGAAGTGTAGTCCCGTCGCTGGAATGACGGCAAACGTGGCAGGGGTTTATTCGTTGCAGTCTCCCCCGGGACTGTTCTCGCAAGAGCTTCACGTAATACCTTGAACATTATGTTTGGGTGATTCTAAATGCAATTCCCTTGTTTTAATTAGTGTATATATTGAATATATGTTTTTTGAAGGAAAGATTGCCCCGTTGTTATACAATTGAAACCTGTATGAAAATTGGTTTACTTATAAGCAAAGAAATTCTCCTTTGGTGTGTTTAATCCCAAGTTCATCACTGACAAGGTTGAACACAAATTATTGAGTTACAAATAACTATTCAACTTAGATTGTGAACAAAATCCCTCGTAGGCACTTCTCAATTTATTTTTTATTTCATTGCCCAAGCCTCCAAGGGTTTATTGGGTGTGCCCACTCTTTTACAAATTGTTGCATGGGCACTCCAATGCTATAATACCGGGGTGCCGCTCACAGGCTTGAACTTTGTGCATCTTGCCTTTCCTTCCCTTCACGGAGCAGCGGACCGGGGAAAGGACTTTCAAGAGCTAAGGTCTACTTCATCTTCACATCAATACCGGGGTGCCGCTCACAGGCTTGAACTTTGTGCATCTTGCCTTTCCTTCCCTTCACGGAGCAGCGGACCGGGGAAAGGACTTTCGAGTGCCAGAAGGAGCAGAGCAATCCCAAGGGAATAGTCGGGTCGGGACTGTGAGGTCCAGCGGGCCTTGCGGTGAGATCATTGGCCGCAGCTGGGGCCTCTTCCCTACCCTCCCCTTACTGCACATAACGCCTCGTGGCCCCCGCTTCGCGGGAGCCGCTCGCAGGCTTGGACTTTGTGCATCTTGCCTTTCCTTCCCTTCACGGAGCAGCGGACCGGGGAAAGGACTTTCGAGTGCCAGAAGGAGCAGAGCAATCCCAAGGGAATAGTCGGGTCGGGACTGCGAGGTCCAGCGGGCCTTGCGGTGAGATCATTGGCCGCAGCTGGGGCCTTTTCCCGCACCCTCCCCCTACTGCACATAACGCCTCGCGGCCCCAGCTTCGCAGGAGCCGCTCGCAGGCTTGGACTTTGTGCATCTTGCCTTTCCTTCCCTTCACGGAGCAGCGGACCGGGGAAAGGACTTTCGCGCGCCAGAAGGAGCAGAGCAATCCCAAGGGAATAGTCGGGTCGGGACTGCGAGGTCCAGCGGGCCTTGCGGTGAGATCATTGGCCGCAGCTGGGGCCTCTTCCCGCACCCTCCCCCTACTGCACATAACGCCTCGCGGCCCCCGCTTCGTGGGAGCCGCTCGCAGGCTTGGACTTTGTGCATCTTGCCTTTCCTTCCCTTCACGGAGCAGCGGACCGGGGAAAGGACATTCGAGCGCCAGAAGTTCACGGAGCAGCGGACCGGGGAAAGGACTTTCGAGCGCCAGAAGGAGCAGAGCAATCCCAAGGGAATAGTCGGGTCGGGACTGCGAGGTCCAGCGGGCCTTGCGGTGAGATCATTGGCCGCAGCTGGGGCCTCTTCCCGCAACCTCTCCCTACTGCACATAACTCCTCGCGGCCCCCGCTTCGCGGGAGCCGCTCGCAGGCTTGGACTTTGTGCATCTTGCCTTTCCTTCCCTTCACGGAGCAGCGGACCGGGGAAAGGACTTTCGAGCGCCAGAAGGAGCAGAGCAATCCCAAGGGAATAGTCGGGTCGGGACTGCGAGGTCCAGCGGGCCTTGCGGTGAGATCATTGGCCGCAGCTGGGGCCTCTTCCCGTATCCCTCCCACCAACTATTTTAGACACGCCCATCGACACGCTAGCTGGACGAAGACCGGGGCGAAGCCCGGGCCAAGGGCGGGCCCGTTTAAGCCCGTTCGAGCATGGGCGAGACCGGACCGGGCCACCCCTCTTGGCGTGCGTCTAGCCTACCCGGAGGATTATTACGCACTTTAATAGACCTGGCTGGGATTTCCATAAAGAATAATGATAATGACATTGAGGGAAATGAGAAGCAAAGCCATGGCATCAACTTCCATGGTTGCAGGTACTTTGGATAGTTTTCTCATTCGGGCTAACTCTGTGGTGAACAATGAACTAACTGTTTTAGAAAGATGGCTCTCGGATGGGATTGAAAGCGCCAGACGATCCTCTTTGGGCCTAATTGCAAATGCTAGAACCCCTGAAAAGGTTGATGCTTCTCATATAGCTCTTTTGGACAGTATTGACCAAACGATTGAGTCTGTCTTGCAAGAGCTAAGGTCTACTTCATCTTCACATCAAGACTCGCTCCAGACCATACCAGAGGTTGTACCTGCTTCAACATTTGAGGCAGTTTTGATTTCAGATGAGGGGAGTGACCCAAATTTATCCCATTCACGAGGACTGAGGGAAGGGGCTGTTCCGAAAAGGAAAAGAGGGAGGCAGTTTAAGGGAGGAAAAAGGGCCAAATTAGACCTACCCCTTAATAACCCTGAGAACACACCCCATATAGTGGACTGTGCTCCCCCTTCAACTGTTAATGTAAATGGCAGTTCGACCAAGCCCTTACAAACACGGGTGGTAGCGCAGCCTGCTTCTTTTATCTTTGGGGAGGGGTCCTTTGGTAGGGGGAACAGTTTACCCATGCTCTCACTAATGTTCTGAAGAATTTGTTAGACCCCCTGATGGCCAGACTTGACCGTATTGATACTAGGCTACAAGTAATAGAAACGGTCACCGGGGGTATCGAGGTTTACTTGAGAAGTATGGGTAGCATCCAAAGAGTGTCTCCGACGAACGGGGGTCCCCCTTCTAGCTAATCCATCTAGTCTGCTAATTGCCAAGAAACCTAACCCCCCCACTCCAGCAACCGTACCCCCATCCAATCAACCAATCCCTATCTTAGTACCTTTCCCTAGGCAACCAGTCCCTTTGCCCTTAGCACAGAACTCCAAGTCGGTAGTTACAAAGAACTTAACTAGGCCGGCAAGGATCCCCACTGAGACTGGTGACCGTTCTGCCCAGGACTCAAGTAGTTTAAGTCGGAAAAATGTAGTTAACCTACCCCCAGAGGCGGCATCCCACGTAGTAATTCTAAGTGGTGTGCCTGAGCTTACCAACCCTGCACTAGAAACTAGTGATCAGTTGGTTGAACATCTATAGGCCCCTTTCCCCCAAAATGAGAAGTGAACTGCTGATGGTCAGGAGGGTGGCATGGGTGGGATACACCTCGAAGAAAATGAAGGGTGATTGCATCCTGGTAAACTTTAGGAATCCACAGATCGTTTCTCATATTTGCAATTGGCTGGGTAGCTCGGGAAACACAACCATTCAACCGTTGCCATTGTCCTTTTTCTACCCACCTCCAAACACCCGATTGCATCCAGGGACTGATGAAGTATGGACAAGGGTGGGAACAAGTTTCCAAGGCAGAATGCACAGGCCTATTCGTTATGATGCACCTATCCCTGGTGATTATTCATATATCAACAGGTATAGCTGCCTTGACCAGGTAGATTGACCGCAGTGGGACGCAGGCACTGGGGGAAGAGAAGGGGGGGTGGCCCATACAAATCTCTGTAATAACCAGGAAATAGCCCCGGCTATTTCAGCTCAGCTGGGGACAGTGGCAGATATCTCTGATAGTGGTCACCTTTCCCGAGAACCCTTACTCCCTGGTCCGGCGAGCACTATCAATGAAGTACCTTCTATGCAACCTCCCGGAAGTCCCTCCAGTTCATCTGTATTAAAAATCCTTTCCTGGAATGTAGCGGGCCTTTGCAACAAACTGGCCTGCCCTGACTGGGGATCATTTATAGACCTGAATGACATCTGTCTTTTCCAGGAAACATGGGCGCGGGAGGAGCAATTCCGCCTAGGATTTGCCTCATTCTCAGTCCCCGCAAGGTGGGGGGGGAAAGGTAGACCGTCGGGGGGTCTAACAATTTGGATAGCAATCCATTTGGGTTGCCGTGCTAGAATTATGGACACAGCATCAGAGGACGTGCAATGTGTGATTCTAGAGTGGCAGAATGGCTCCAGACTCGCATTGGTCAATATCTATTCTAGACCTGTGAGCCCCACCTCTGAGTCTGGAGCCATTGAAGAGTTATCCTCCTTTTTAATTAAGATACCTGAGGGAGCCACGCTTGTGGTGGGAGGAGATCTCAACTCCCACTTTGAACCACTTGAGGGTTTGCTGGATGGCGTAAACCAGGAGGAGGATGATGTTTGGAAAATTCCACAAGTGGCAGGCCCTTCGGTAAGGCCATGGGCTCCTCTGGCCGTTCAAATTACGTCCCTGACGCTGACCCATTCTATCAGGGCATGTAATGGCCGTACAGAGTCTGACAACCCACCTATGTCCACCTTTAACAAACCAGGGAGGGAGGCACGACTTGATTATATTTTTGTTGAGTGCAGTGCTTGAAACAGAGTACTAGATTTTAGGGTTGTACCCAGGGGAGAGAGCGACCACAACCCCTTGATTCTGGACTTTTCCTTGCCTGATAGTTATAAGGGCAGCTCATCTTTACAGTCCGGCACAACTAACAGGGCCATCCTGTCAAGTAACAGATGCAGGGTAAGATGGGATAAGCTGGTCAAAAATCCAGATGGAGTAGGCGAATTGTATGCCCGGGTTATGCCAGTACTAGTTGACGTAGTTGCTCTTATTGAACAGCCTCCTACGTATGATTTTTATGAAAGGCTGGGAGAACTTAATAAGGTATTACTTAACAGTCTCTCAGATATCCTAAATCCCCCACGTCCTAGTGGGAGAAGGGCTGGAAGGAAGCCAACCTGGTATAACAGGGCTTGCAGATTGGCGAAAAGAGAACTCCTTGGCGCATTGAAACAGAATAACAAAAGGGAACTTATGAAGCGTAGGAGGCAAGTATACCGGCATCTAATCCATCATGCTAAGATCGAGTGGGGGAATGAAAATTGGGCGAAGTTAACCTCAGCCCTAGCGGTCAAAGACGCACGGAAGTTCTGGCAGATTGTGAGCACTGGTTCGGTTGAACCAGAGTTGGCAGTAGTGCCGAACATTGAAAAAATAATACCGGAGATGGACTTGCATGCCAAAATACAGAGATTGGAATATCTCAGCAAGAGTGAAATTTTAGATGGTGGGAATGCAAGTATCTCCAAATTATTTGGAAGCAGATAGAGTTCCAAGGGGAATGCATGTTATAATAGCCCCCTCTTATGGGGACAAAGATAGCAGTTGCTGATATGGAACTCCTATTTGGTTTTCAACAATTAGAAAGAGATAATGAAGGAAAGAAATGTATTATCCTCCACCAGGGAGACAGCAGATGCCCTTGGAATTTACATCTACGGAAGTGTTCAGACTCCATTCAAACCAAAATCAGTATTTCTTCCCATTCTTCCCAGGGACTCTTTGGACATTTTTTCAGTTGGTGATTTCTGATTTAAAAGCATTATCATTTACATCTAGTTAGGATTTTTCGTCTATGAGTGGTGCTCAATTGTCCAGACACCATCAGGTTGCTAATACAGTTAAAACCAGAAAGGATATAGTGGTTCGACAGTCGGGCAAAGGAGAAAATATTGTTTTATGTTGTTTTATGCCCCCTTGAAATGCATGTGGCAGAGGCCAAGCATCAACTAAGAGATCCTAACTGTTACTTTAAAGTGTCACAATAAAATATGTTTAAAGTAAAAGAAAAGTATCTTACAACATTATTCAGGTGGAGAGGGGCAGGTTTGATCACACAAAAAGAATATCTTTATTTGAAGGTGGACTCACCAGTAACACCTATTCTATACCTGATTCCCAACATTCATAAGAACAACTATCAGAGCCCCCCAGGCAGGCCAATAATCTCTGCCATAGGAAGTCTATTTGAGACCACCTCCTGATTCATAGATTATTTCCTGCAAGAGCATGTGCTAACCTGACCTCTTGTATATAAGATACGGGAGATTTCTTTAAAAGGATTTATGATATCACATGAGTAAACACCCACATCTTTATGCCATTAGATGTTACCACCCTGTGCACTAGTATCTCCCATCAGGATGGACTTATGTCACACTTTCTAGGTTCTAGGTCGATACACCTTCACAAGCACACAGCCATGCTCTTACAAATGATGAAGTGGTGTCTCCAAAATCATTTCTTCATGTTTGGATACACACGTACAGACAGGTCAGGTGTACTGCTATGGGCAGCTGCTTTGCCCCCAGTTATGGCAATTTACATATGGACTGGTGGGAGGAACAGGTGCTCGTGATGCAGTATGCCACAGAGTGGCTGGAGAGCATGTTCCTTTGGGCACATTTTATATTCTGTGGAATGGTACCCCTAAGGATGCGCAGACATTTGTACAAAAACTGAAAAACAATCATTTACATTTGAATTGTACCTCCGACATTAGTACCACAGAGGTATGCTTTCTTAATTTGGAAAAAAACAACAAAATACACATTAAAGCACACAGAAGGCCAACTGCAGGAAATTCTATTGTGCACTCAAAAAGTTTCCATCCAAGCAAATTAAAACAAAGCATTCCATATGCTGAACAACTTCGGATGAAGAGGAACTGCAACGAAGAAACCACATTAAGGGAGGCACAGATGGAACATCAGAACAGATTTGCTGAAAGAGGGTATAGCCCTCTGGTATTAAGTCGATCAAAAAGTAAAGCAGAGAGGGTATCAAGGGAATCCTTGTTGTTTGCACAAAAGGGAGCAGGGAAAGAAATCGGGTGATAAAAGTGAACTTAGGATGATCCCAGGGTATCACACTTATCACCAGAAATTGAGAGGCATACTAACTATGCATTGGAACCTCATTAAAAATGATAATGTGACAGGCCAGGTGGATCCTAAAAATCCACTACTCACCCTTCTGATGTGCAAAGTCCTTGCACCAGGGATTGGCAGTCATTAGTCCAGAGACACAACAATCTGACACCTGGCTCAGAGGTAATCCTGGGTTCCAAAAATTTAACTGATGCAAGGCATGCAAACATGGTCAGAATACAAAAGAAGTCCCATCACCATTATCAAATACTCTGTTTAACATATGCAATCCATACAATTGCAGGAGTGATCAAGTAGTCTACATATTACAGTGTCCCTGCCCTGATGTGTTTAGGGAGCACCATTTATATGGTGCATGTGAGGATTCTGCAGTATTTGAGAGCAGTACAAAATGAAGATAGACGTTATCCAGTTGCTCGACACATGCTTGAATCCTACAATGGTAGATGTGATGTATTTTGTAATTAATTCGGTTTCTAAAATAAGAGGGGAGGCAATGGAGAACTAAGAATGAGGCAGGTGGAGTTCAAATACATCGTCATCGCTAATACAAAGATTTCGAACGGGTTGAATTCTGATGAGGAATTATACGTTCATTTATGAATTTAACATTAATACCGTGAATAATCTTCCCTGTTCTGTAGAAGACCAGTTTCAGATAGATGAATTTATTAATACAATTTCATTTTAGACACAAATAGTATGCATTGGTTTTGGACTATATGGTTAGAGTGAGTCTTTTTGTTTTTTGCTATGATGTGATCATGTTTACAACATTCCTTCCAGTTTACTTAATGAAATTTGATAGTTTAGGTAGTAATGTTAATTACCACATTAGCTAATTGGTTTTATGTATTGAGTCATGAGTGATGTAATATGTGAGGTCCTAAGCAGTTAATTGCGGGGGCGCAAGTTATAGTCAGCTCAGCTAACTATAACTGCTGAATTTCAATGGTTTTGTAAGAATGAAATCTGAGCCTAACTATAACGTCCCTGCAACCGGCGGTCACCGCTAGGTAGTTATAGTTAACACCTAGTTTCCATGGGAAAAGCTTTTTTGATATACCAATATCTTTGGCGCTGTTTGACGAATCTTTGTGAAATTTTCAAAACTAATGGGGCGCTCAGGTCAGCTCATGTCTGGAAAGTTTTGGGATGATTCGTTAAGCAGGGGCAGAGAAAAAAGGGAGGTCCCAAAACATGTTTTCTCCATGTTAATTTCCATAGGAAATTTTGGAAAACGCTACAGCCCGAACTGCTGAACAGAATTACACAACATTTGACAAAAAGGTAGCTATTGGTTCAGAAAGCAATCTTTTTGTTAAATGGTGTAAGTCCGTTCAGAAGTTCTTGAAATATTCGCATTTAAAATATTTATATATCTGGTAATTGAAGTGGATCCGCGAACCCTCCCGAGCACAACCTTGATTCTGATTGGCTGCCAATACTCGAAACCAAAAAGTGTAGGCAGCCATTTTGTGACTCAGTTGAACTGAGTCACGAGAAAAAAGGTCATAAAAAAGGGGGCAGGGTAGAAAAACCCTGACCCCTAGGCCTGGTCAGGGGGTCCCAAAACAGCGTTTTAAAAAAAAAAAATGGCGGAATTCGCCTAGGGTCCACAAATCCGGCCGAAAATTTGAAAAACACGAAGCGTGGGCTCCCACGCTTTGTTTGTATTAAGCCCCCGGGTGGGCCAGGCCCGGGGGCAATGCTTTAATATGTAGCGGGCCCTCACAGCCCCGGAGACTGCCACCTCCCCAGGGTTTCAATTTATTAGGAGCCGGGGGGGCTTGCGGGCCCCCCAAGCCCCGGGAACCGCCACCTTCACAGGGCTTTGATAATTATGCGAGGTGGGCACGCAGCCCCCCTGCAGCCCGGGGGACCACCACCTCCCCGGGGCATTAATTATTATAGGACTGGGGGCCTCGTGGGCCCCCCAAGCCCCAGGGACTGCCAACTCCCCGGGACTACTTTTTACAATTCTGTGTGGGGGGCTCAAGCCCCCGCACTGCCATAGGGGCCACCATCTCCCCGGGGCACACTTCATTTAAATGGTCCAGAAGAGCTCCTCAGTGGTTCCTTATTTTTTTGTCTAATTGAGTTTATAGTTTACCTTCTATGGAAACGAGGAAGACTAAACCTGGGGTTACCACTCCACAACACAGACTACCATACCACATAATTACTCGCTATAACACATAATCCCACTCTAGATAATTCCTATACACTAAATACCACATACTTTCTATCAACATAATTTCACTGCACAACATATCACATACTTCCACTACATCCACTCCACTTAAAAAACATTAGTAAAAAACGTTTACATCTGCAACGCCAATGGTTCTAACGCTTGCAAATGTGATACCTATGACATTGCAAATGCTTCTTTAACAGGCAGCCGTGTTTGTAGAGTGGTGGAGAAAGGGGGCTGGACCTCCGACCAGCTCTACGGAATTCGACTGTGTAAGACTTACAGGAGGTACCAGGAGGGCTTCTTGGTCCCCAGGGTCCCTCTGGAGCCAAGGGGACATTATCCCCCAACTAGTACTGTGCCAGGGGGCACGTTTGCCTAGTGGTGGAAAAAGGGGACGTGGCCTCTGACAACTTCTCAGTAATCCTGTTGTGTGGGACTTACTAGAGGTCACAGGAGGGGTACTTGGGCCCCAAGGATGTCCTTGGGGGCCAACTACCCCTCCTATTACCTCCAGTAAGTCCCATACAGCAGGATTGCTGAGTTCTGATAGCAGGCCATGCCCCCTTTCTCCACCACTCTGCAAACACGCTTCCTGGCGTGCTTTTGGTTTGGGGATGAAGTCCCCTCCACTGCTGAGGGTCCTTAGGGGCCAACTAGCCCACCTGTTACCTCCAGTAAGCCCCACTCATTGCTGAGACGTGGTGGCAGGCCATGCCCCTTTATCCACCACTCTGCAAATGAGCCTCCTGGAGCACTACTATTTTGGGGATAAAGTACCCTTGGCTCTTGATGGTCCCTGGGGTCCAACTAGCCCACCTGTTACCAGGGCCGGACTGGGAACCAAAACCAGCCCTGGCAAACTGTTCGGCCGGCCCCCGGGAGTGGGGTAAGGGGAGGTGCAGTCAAGCTGTTTGTTAGGGCCGCTTTCTCCCGATTTTGTTAAGGGGGCTGAAATTGCCGGTCCCCGGTAATAAAAATGCCCCGCAGGGACCGAAAGATGGCCCCCACCCTGGCGGCCCACCGGGGAAACACCCAGTGCTCGCTACGGCTAGTCCAGCCCTGCCTGTTACTGCCAGTAAGCCTCACACAGCTGGATTGCTGAGAGGTGGTCAGGGGCCACCTAGCACACTGCCTCCTAGCACACTGCTGCTTGAGGGATGAAGTTCTCTTCAGTCCTGAGGCCCTCAGGATGCAAGGGGACCTCATCGCCCAACCAGAGGCGTTTGCAGAGTGGTGGGAAAAAGGGGATGGCCTCCGACCACCTCTCAGCAATGCCACTGTGTGGGGCTTACTGGAGGTAACAGGTGGGCTAGTTGGCCCATAAAGACCCTCACCAGTGAAGGGGACTTCATCCCTCAAACAACAACGTGCCAGGAAGTGCATTTGCAGAGTGGTGCAGAGAGGGGGCGGGGGCCTCCGGGGAGTTGCCAGCTTTGTTTTTTGTTTTTTAGAGAATTACTTCTCTGCGGGAAGGTGAAGATACTTCTGGTCTATGATCTATACTTCTGTGTCATCATACAGAGACGCCTCCTAAAGAGACTCACCATTCTGTGGGCATTTTTTGTGACGGTGCACACGGGAGCAAGATTGGATAGGGATCTGGTCTATTTTCAACAAAACACGAGTGTACTCGGGAGGTCTCTATCCAGAGATTAGTGTGGGATCTCCCTAAACATTCCGCCGAGTTACAGACTGGATATTCCCCCTGTATTGGTCTCACTGTATTTACAGTGACATAAGGATAATTTTGTCAGATATTTATACTGACTCCATTGTTTTGCCCCCCTGTGATTATATTGTTGGATGGATAACATTGGAAAATAGAATCAAGGAAAGGATTGGCGAATATGGAAATAATGATTTAATGCGCCCTGACGAAGGAAGCTAGGACAATATTCCTTCTCCGAAACGCGCGTCGGTGCTTTTCCTCTGTTCTTGTTGTGTTGTATATATATTATATGTTTTGTGTAGTTTTTTTATTATTTGAAATTATTTTTCTTGTTATTTAATTTACTGTGTTGAGTCTGTGAGATTGGTAAGACTGTGTGTCTGAATGAGTTGTGTGTTTGAGTTGATTGGGCCTTTATGTGTGATTTTTTGCTTTCTGGGGGTATTGTATATATTATAAATATGTGTACATAGAATATGCATAAAAAACGGTACCATGACTGTGATATTGTGCTATGTTAATGTTCTAAACTATTAGAAAACTGATTAAATAAAAAAGAAAATGTTTTTTTTAATAATCTCTGTTTTGGGACAATGTTATTATTTGAATTTATGTAGGATATATTACCTATATCAAACTGCATACTAGTGAGAGGTTTTTCTTCTTGTTGTTGCCTAATTCCCTGCCTCCCTCTCCAAGTATACGTTTTCAGGGACCGTCTGTTGTACTTTTGAGGCCTCCGGGGAGTTGCCAGCTTTGTTTTTTTATTTAGGAAGGGGGGATGTGTGGCCTTCCTTTCGTTTATCCTTTTGGGCATCGGTGACCCCACCTCTCGGGGCCTCACCCATTAAAAAAAAAAATTAAAATAAAAAGGGAGGGGTCCGCGCGGCCCACCTGCAGAGGCTGATTTTGGCCCGGTGGACCCCCATCCCCTGGGGCTAGGCCTATCTTTATATTTTATTTTTAAAGGGGAGGTGGGCCAAGCGGCCCCCCTCCCCAGGCCAATTTTAGCCCCAGGGACCCCATCCCTCTGCCCATTGTTTTAGTTTTGTTTTTTTCAAGGGACGGAGGCTGAGTGGCCCCCCTCCCGGGCCATTTTCGGTTCTGGGGACCCCTTCCCCAAGGGCATGACCAACTCCTTCGGGACCGCAGAGGGTACCTGAAGGACCCTGGGAGCCGGCATTGCTTTTTATCCAGAGGGAGCTGCTAAGATACAGCTCCTTTGGTGTAAAAAGCAAAGTACTCCGGACCACTTGTTTGCTATGGGATGGCGAGAGCAGTGCTCCTGCCATTCCATAGCAAACTGCAATGTCACGGGGGTGGGCACCTCGGGACATTGCTGGAGCCTGTCCTGGGGGTTGGCGGTCCCCAGGGCCATTGACTGGTCTAGGAGGGGGGGCGCGTGCCCCCTCCCATTTTTAAATTAGCCCCGGGGAGGTGGTGGTCCCCAGGGCTGCTGGGGGCTGGAGCCCCCACGCAACTTATTTCATTATAGCCGCGAGTAGGTGGCGGTCCCCAGGGCTGTTAGGGGGGGAGCATGGCTCCCTGCATTTAAAAAACATTAGACCCGGGGAGAGGACCACCACCTCCCCCGGGCTATAATGAAATAAGTTGCGTGGAAGAGTCACCGGTGCTGCGTGGAGGGCTCGAGACCCCCACATATTATGATTATAATAAAGCCTCCAGGAGGCAGCATTCCCCAGGGCTGCCGGGGGCCGCGTGGCCCCCTACCACTTCAAAGTATTATCCCCTGGGAGGTGGTGGTCCCTGAGGCTGTTTGGCCCAACACGGACCCCCTCATCTTTATTTCTAATTGTGCCAGGACCTGGCCCACCCGTGAGCCTAAAGTAAATTAGGCTCTAGAGCCTGTGCTCCGTTTGTCTAAAAAAAAGCTTCTTTTGGCCCTGGAGGTCCCTGTGGGGCCCCTGAACAGGCCTAGGGGGTCAGAGCGTTTCTATCCCGCACCCTTTTCTTGCTTTTTAAGGTTTTTTCTTGTTACTCGGTTCATCCGAATCACAAGATGGCTGCCAACACTTGTTTTGAAGTGCTGGCAGCCAATCAGATCCCAGGCACGAGATTGTGAGGCCTCGCAGATCCACCACGGCCACAGATGTATATCTGAGAAATCTTTACATTTCTCAGGAACTACTAAATGGATTTACACCATTTAACAAAAAGAGTGCTTTCTAAACTAAGAGCTAGCTTTTTGCCAAAGTTGATGTAATTCTGTTCAGCAATTTGGGCTGCAGCTGTGTCTAAAGATTCCCATGAAAAATAACATGGAGAAAAATAGTTTTGGGACTCCCCTTATTCTTGGCCACAGCTTGACGGAACAACCCCTAACTTTCAACACAGCAGCTGAAGTGAGTGGCATATTAGTTTTGAAAATGTCCTGAAGATTCAGCAAACAACGTCAAAGTTACTGGCAAATCAATGTCAGCTTTGATAGAAATCAGGTCCTAACTATAACTGCTTACTGGCGACAGCCAGTAGGTAATATATATACATATATTTATGGTGTTCCCTTTTGTTCAGGCACAATTCATATTTTGCTTCCGCCAACTGCAGCATACAGCATGGTGCAATAGGTCAGACCACTTCAGCCACAGCCTTTCTTCACAAAGAGTGACAGCATTTTGCTTGGGAATGTGTACCAATGTGCCTAAAAAGTACTACACATCAGAATGATGGCTGGTAGGCAAATATCTGGTTTTACCTTGTCATGAGGTCTTGCATTTACACTGTGTTAAATTAGCATGAGCTTATTAGAAGTTTAAACGCCATTTTCCTTTCTGCTACCTTTGCACACGGCACACATTATTACAAATGTTTAGAGTCTAGAGGACTGTTTTGCTTCACACAAGAATAATATGTTTTTCTATACTAGCAGCTTGGCTTGGTAAGCGTTGTCTGAACAGTGAGTGCCGAGGCCTTCAAGGTTATTTCAACACAGTTGTTGTTGTTCGGTCTGATCAGTGCACGTTCTAGACATAACATGTATGCAGGTGTGGCCACCTCTGATTTTGGCGCGTTTAATAATGCATGCTCATACACACTTTGGAGAACATTCACATGCAGAGAGCTGGTGTACAAAATAATGTGATCCATTTCGACTAGGACCAGAGGTATGGGGTCGCCCTTGTAAACCCAGGAGAACTTCTGTAGATATAAAATAACCTAATAACAAGGGAGTGTGAAATCTAGGTGTAATCTAGTCTATTTCCATTTAGCATTTTAACATGCTTTCTCCTTTTGTATTTTATGGAATAGTAACTATGCTGATAATCTTGTTGCTTATAATATGTCTGCTGTATTAGCTAAAATACTGCGCTTGAGAACACTGCATTAGAAATAAATATTTCAAACTTGCACGTGTCTTCATTTACTCCCAGTTTTGGACTAGTATGAGTGTATAACAAAAGAGTGTTCATGTGTTCCACATTGCCTGAGGTATTCTAAATTCCATGTTCTGGGTTGTCTAATCATTGGGGGTATTGAAGAACCAATGATACACTGATTGCTAGTCTGGTAGGGGATTTTGGCTACTAAGGTGAATTTTGGCACACCCTAATTCACTGATGTTCCAAGTCTCTATGCACAGTTCTGTGTAGGAGCAGAATCCCTGCTACATGGTGCCCTTGCGTTGGTGGTCTTATTACATGACACTTGAGTAGTACTTCATTCAGTCCTTAACCCCTTCGCTATTGTTTCCGGATAACAGTGGTGATAAGAATAATCCCTGGGGCGGTGGGTTTCACTTACCTTACTTTTAACAAAGGAGACACAGTACCTATTGCTTACAAGTCACACTTGTACACTTCGGCAGAAATGCGGTTTTCCACTGTGGAAAAAGTGTTGACAGCAGTGCAAATGGCGATTCTTAAAGAACGTGTAGTGTCGCAGGGAAAGCGCATATTGGTTGTTACCCCGTATCCTGCACTAGAGGCAGTGACGAAGGCCAGTGTACCAAATTAAAAGCTTTGCACCCATGTGACATTTGCCAGCAGATTAAATCTTTCACTGCAGCGCGTCCGCCCCAAACACAGTTGTACATTTCTAATAAGCCGCTTAGTTGTGTTTACTTAGATCACTGCGGTCCTTTTTTTTCTGATACTGCGTATAAGTACATCTTAGTAGCAGTTGATTCATGATTCGCGATCTGTCATAAGAGACTTGCGTGTCTTTGTAGGGATTTTTGCTTGTGATACCTTCCATTCGGATCGGGGTCCTGCTTTCGCCTCTAAGGCGTATAAGGATGCCATGGCTTCGTTGGGGGTCCAAGTCGAGTTTTCGTCTCCATACAGACCTGAGGGTAATAGTGTTGTGGAACGAATGAACAGAGATTGAAAGCAGTCTTTGACAGCTAGGGTTATAGGCACTGGCAGGAACTGGCAAGCTCACCTCAATAGAGTGCAGCATGCCCTTAATAATCTCCCTAGAAGGTCTCTGGGTGGGCGGACCCCATACAAAATGCTCTTTGGTATCATGATGTTTGTCCCGGACCTTGGCGGTCTAGACCAGGCGGCAGTTGCTGCCTCCTTTGACGTAGATGAACATTGCAATGTTTTACAGGATCTACAAAAGACGAGAGACAGTCTTGCAAAGTAACACTTGCCCTCCAGATCTGATGCTGCGCTGCAGATTCCCGTAGTTGCCTGGCTACCCCAAGTTAGAGAACTGGTTTGAGAGAAGATCGAGAACAAAAAGGAGTTTGGCCTCTCATATCGAGCTCCAGTTCCAGTGCTTGGCGTGAAGGGCACAAGAACAGTCATTTTACCACCACTTCCAGGTTGTAAAGATCAAAGGTATATCTCCATTGACAATGTCAAATTACACAGAGTGGCCGATTCTTCTTGGCATGACTCCGGCAGTCTCATGTCCATCGATTTTGAGAAATTCTGTTTTGGCCGCGGCTCCTAATCCCCGGCCTGATGTTGCCCTCGAGATGCCTGCAGTTTCAAGTCCTTTATTGAGTTCACTGCCTGGTGCTCATCTTTATAAGACTGAATATACTTACCCCACTGACTTATTGATGCCTGATTTGTAAACTTGTTTGGCTACAGAATCCAGATTTTCATTTGACACTGACTCTCACACATCGAAGACCCCTTCCAAGGTTTCTGTTCTTGCAACACTGTTTAAAAAACATTTTTTGATTCCTCCTTGGACCTACATTTGGTTGGTGCTTTTTTTTTATTTACCTGTTCATGTCCATTGGATTTGTGGTGTATTTTTTTCCGCCTTGTCAACGGACACTATGTTGAAGAAAGAACATGCATTCAACATATTAATGGAACATTGGCTCCCCATTCCTCATCGCACAGATTGAAGAGGGACCTGGCTTTTGTTAACATCACTACTTGGCCTGTCTTAGATGGGATTGTGTGGGATGCTATTAGATTTCAAATACATGGACCCACCGAGGTTATTAATGTCCCAAAGGTCCTGAGAGTTTCTATGGGGGATGTAATTAAACCAAAAAATATGTTCTGATGATTGGGGTGTTCAGGCCGTTGAAGATTTGTTTTCTGATTTGAAATATTATGCTGCCTTTGATGCTGATGATTTGTATCTTGATTCCGCTAATTATGGTGATTTGTTTTGTTATCAACATTTTGGGAATCACTACATGCATAAAGCAAATACCAGGAGGAATACTGTTAATTATACCCAGTGGGAACATTGTCCCGCACCTGTAGAAGGCAGCTCCAGTTCTTTTTTAAAGAGGTTCACTTACTTCACTGATTTTAATCAGTCCGATCCTAATGCATTTTATTTTAAAATGACTGAAAAGTCCACTTCCAAGGTTAGACTTACCCACACAAAATTATTGTATTCTAAGTCCTTTTTAGACCACTTGGCTGTTGAGGGCTACGACCTGTGGAAAGATACTATTGATCTTAAATCTGTTTGGGGTTCTAAAAGGTGGCAAGTGCAAGGCACGGGGGCTTAACATCGTGCATGCCTCATCCCGAATGATATGTTGTTTATGAATTCCTCAATTTCACAAACGACTTGCTTTGGATTGGCTACTACTAAAAAATTAAATGCCCCTTAATTTCCTGAATTAGAAGAATATTCTGGTTGGGATATTAATACCAAGGTGTCCATCAGAGAATTACAGACAATGTTACTGAATTCTTCCTTTAATATATCCAGTTTGGATCCTAAGGGTTGGTTGCTGTGGCACAAAAGTGCTGATTCATGTCAACATCGTTTTCTGGGTTTGGCTCCAGGCTACACGCAGGTCAGGGTGGACCCCCGTTTTGCAAGTGGCCATTCTGTAACTACCTATTCTGTAGGCAAATTATGTCAGAGTTGGCTCAAACATTCCACTTTGGCGTCAGTTAAGCTGCACTTATCTAAATTTACTGACGACGTTGCTCTGAATGATTTCGTGAAAGGCCCGGCTTCCGGTAGATCAAAAAGATGGATATATGCTATTTACATGAAGTCTGGAAACTGTCCCAAATAGAGGCGGCTTCCCGCATTAGAGCTATAGATCAAGCGAATTTAGAAAAAGTGCTAGCAGTCCTAGATAACAGCATTAACACGCTTTCTTCCTGCATTTACACGTTAGATAATATTGTGTCATCTGTTGTTGATATTGTGCAAGATGAAGTCTGTTTTGTACCATGGTCAAAATCAATTGCGTTCTATTATGCAGTTTGCATGGACCTTGCAAACTCTGAAAGCTGGAAAAGTGCCATGGCATTACATGAATACGTCATCGTTATTTGCCCCGTTTAATTTGACTGAAAAGCAACGTTTTATGTCAATGAAAGATGCAACTTTTTCTATGTTACACATTGAAAAGTTAGAACCATTACCATTTTCTGTGGCTGAGACTAATTCGGCAACATGGCTTATCCACGGGTTAATAACTCTACCTTTTCCTCTTTTCAAATTCGAAGCGTGTATGAAGTACTATGCAATTGGCAGATATGAACTTCTGGGCACCTCTTATCTCCATGAAGCTTGGTCGCTGCCATTTACCTATAGATGCCTTAGGGAGGGAAAAGAGGTTTACTTGAATGGTGAGGATTGTACTACAACACCTGATCATTCACTTATGTGTAGGAATATCCAATTGCATGGCTTTTTTAACGAGAACGAGACAAATTTAGCCTGTATTTTGAAAGGCACACCAGCACCTGCTATCATACCAACATTCACATTACTGGCAAACTGGAGTTATTTACTTTGAAATAATGAGGATTGTTGTGGGATGGTTGCCGGAATGGCTTATGTGGTTACAGTCAGTGAGCGCGTGGTTTGCTGTAAAAACGTAATGTTCCCGCCTCCGCATGGGAGGCTTGATGTTTCCATCTGTCCGACGATTCCAACCTTGAAAGCAGAGTTCAACAAGATGAGCCGTATAAGAGCTCTATTGTCCCAAAAAGAAGTCGCCCTCACATCTGCTCGTGAAACATTTGTCCTTCACGTGGCAAACACCCGCACAGAGGTGCATGCTTTATTAAATACAAATTTGCCCTTGCATTTTGGTGAGTTAATTCACACTATCTTTAATGCATCCTCCACCACAGGGCTGGCGCACTTTTTTAAAGTTGGCATTGTGACTTCTTTTCAGACTATATTTGGTGCATTCCCGGCGTTTTTTCATTCAGTTTTTTCCAGCCTATTTGGTGGATTTCCCTTATTGCTAGCTCTAGCCGCAGGCGTGCTTCTGTTGTTTTGTTTATTTCAAAATGGATGCACGTCCTGTGTTGCGAGAAGATCTGTCACGACTGTTGCTAATCCGCAACCAAATGCTTGAGTATTATGGAGCACTGCCTCTTGCTACATTGAGTGCGGCTTATGGAATATCGTTTCGATTCTCCTTTTTCACATGGGTCCAGCCTGTCTTTCATTGCCTGAGTTGCGATTTCGACTGGGCCCTGGATTTGTGTCTCTGCAATACGGTGTCTCCCAATGCGGATTAGGATCAGTTTATGAGCCCCTTAGTTGCTCATGAATTATTTTGTTTGGCGGAGGGATTATGGCCTTTGCAGCGATGCATGGAGTCTTGGGACATTGGAATGTTTTCGCAGCGGCGCAAGATTTCTTGGCACGCAGCTTCATTGAAGAAACACCGAGTTGCCCTCTGATGGTGCTAGAGGCTCCGGTAATTGAGGAACATGTATGTTCTTTCCCTTTGCTGAATTGGATGGCTGACATGTTTTCGGATGAGAACAGTGACTTCCTATTGGAGGCTATTGCCACATTTTTTGCATATACATTGTTGGATTGAATGGCTTCCCTCTTTCATCCATGACTGAGGTCGAGAATTGGACATCGGAAATTTTTAATTTTTTCTCATCTTTCGGTCTCAATTTTTTTCTCTTCTTTGCCCAGACCTATTGGCTTCACTGTGTCCATGGCTAGAATTATTTGATTTGGCATGTATTCAAATTATGGAGGGTTTTTTTTTCTTCCCTATTTTTTCCCTATGAAAATTTTAACTTAGTTCTGACTGTTGTTCTTGAACTCTGTTTTCCAAATTCGCCCTTTGTCTTATCCGTGCTCGGATCATGGGAGGGTGTCATGGGGTTGAGTATTGCATTTACACTGTGTTAAATTAGCATGAGCTTATTAGAAGTTTAAACGCCATTTTCCTTTCTGCTACCTTTGCACACGGCACACATTATTAGAAATGTTTAGAATCTAGAGCCAAGGTCTCCAACCGGTTGATCGCGAGCTACCGGTAGCTCGCGGAGACCCCGGGAGTAGCTTGTGTAGCCCTTCATGGGCTATTAGCTTTTCCGGCTCCATTTGCCCGCCCTCACCCAAACCAGCCGCTAGGATTGGAGCTAAGCTGGGGGTGGGGGCGGGCAAAGAGGATGACGCTCCTCTCCTGGAGTTGCAGACTCTTCTCGCGAGTGTCTGCCTCCTGTGACGTCATCGTTACCTGAAAACGCGCTGGCATCTCACTGTCTGCCATTGTGCGACGGGTGCCAGCGCGGAGCAGTACGGAGCAGAGACGTGACTTCGACCGCAGGTAAGCTCAATGGACAAGCAGATAGATAGTTTAGTGACGTTGGATTCTGTTTTTTTATGAATGTGATGTTGAATAATGTTGAATAATTCCCGGTGCTACTCTGACACGCCAGGCACAGGCACAAAAAAACGTGTGGAACAGAGGGCAGAAGGGCACAAAAAACGAGTGAAACAGAAGGCAGAAGGGCACAAAAAACAAGTGGAAAACGAGTGGAACAGAGGGCAGAAAGGCAAAAAAAGAGGGGAAAACGAGTGGCACAGAGGGCAGAAGGGCACAAAAAACAAGGGGAAAACAAGTGAAACAGAAGGCAGAAAGGCACAAAAAACAAGGGGAAAACGAGTGAAACAGAGGGCAGAAAGGCACAAAAAAGAGGGGAAAACGAGTGAAACAGAGGGCAGAAAGGCACAAAAAACGAGTGGAACAGAGGGCAAAAAGGCACAAAAAACGAGGGGAAAATGGGTGAAACAGAGGGCAGAAGGGCACAAAAAACGAGGGGAAAACGAGTGAAACAGAGGGCAGAAAGGCACAAAAAACGAGTGGAACAGAGGGCAGAAAGGCACAAAAAACTAGTTGGACAGAGGGCAGAAGGACACGAAAAACAAGGGGAAAACGAGTGAAACAGAGGGCAGAAAGGCACAAAAAACAAATGGCACAGAGGGCAGAAGGGCACAAAAAACGAAGCAAAAACGAGTGGAACAGAGGGCAGAAAGGCACAAAAAACGAGGGGAAAACAAGTGAAACAGAGGGCAGAAGGGCACAAAAAACAAATGGCACAGAGGGCAGAAGGGCACAAAAAACGAAGCAAAAACGAGTGGAACAGAGGGCAGAAAGGCACAAAAAACGAGGGGGAAACAAGTGAAACAGAGGGCAGAAGGGCACAAAAAACAAGGGGAAAACGAGTGAAACAGAGGGTGGAAAGGCACAAAAAACGAGGGGGAAACGAGTGAAACAGAGGGCAGAAAGGCACAGTATGGGCTCTGATGAAATTAGGCTTAAAGTCAATTAAACTGGGCGTGGGGGGGTCTCTCGGAAAAATGCGCGAGTTGCTTCGGGTTCGGTAGCGCACGATGATTTTCACTGGCCAGAAGTAGCTCTGACTACACAAAAGGTCGGAGACCCTGGTCTAGAGGACTGTTTTGCTTCACACAAAAATAATATGTTTTTCTATACTAGCAGCTTGGCTTGGTAAGCGTTGTCTGAACAGTGAGTGCCGAGGCCTTAAAGGTTATTTCAACACAGTGGTTGTTGTTCGGTCTGATCAGCGCACGTTCTAGACATAACATGTATGCATCTGTGGCCACCTCTGATTTTGGTGTGTTTAATTATGCACTGCGCAGGCATGCTCACAAACACTTTGGAGAACATTTGCATGCAGAGAGCTGGTGCAGAAAATGATGTGATCCATTTCTACTAGGACCAGAGGTATGGGGTCGCCCTTGTAAACCCAAGAGACCTTCTGTAGATATAAAATAACCTAATAACAAGGGAGTGTGAAATCTAGGTGTAATCTAGTCTATTTCCATTTAGCATTTTAACATGCTTTCTCCTTTTGTATTCTATGGAATAGTAACTATGCTGATAATCTTGTTGTTTATAATATATCTGCTTATATTAGCTAAGATACTGCGCTTAAGAACACGGCATTAGAAATAAATATTTCAAACTTGCACGTGTCTTCATTTAATCCCAGTTTTGGACTAGTATGAGTGTATAACGAAAGAGTGTTCATGTGTTCCACATGCCTGAGGTATTCTAAGTTCCATGTTCTGGGTTGTCTAATCATTAGGGGTACGGAAGAACCAATGAGACACTGATTGCTAGTCTGGTAGGGGATTTCGGCTACTAAGGTGAATTTTGGCACACCCTAATTCACTGAAGTTTCAAGTCTCTATGCACAGTTTAGTGTAGGAACAGAATCCCTGCTACAACCTCTGCTTCTTTTTCATTTTCATTTTTGTTATTTTATTTTGCCATGGGACATGTTTTACTTATTTTTTTCAGGTATTTTCATGTTGCCTTTATGCTGTGGCATTTTTACTTTTTGTTACTTCCACAAATGTTAACATCTCCTGCATATGTGTGTGATAAAAACATTAATAAAATTGCAACCTTGTCTAACCCAGGCCTATTTGCTTCCCAATTTTTGTTTACCCTACATATAAGAACCCTAAACACATGTAAATATATGTTCAAGGTATTTAGATGTTGAGGTAAGAACAGTGGAGTACATGCATCAAGTCCGCATTTTGCAATTCCCAAATAGCGAAATTTACTGATTCGCTATTTGGGAATCGCAAAATGCTATGCTTGTAGGAATCCCAAAAGAAATTGCGATTCCTTAACATTACCTAATAGCGATTCGGAAATTGCAAATCGCTATTAGGTAATGTGACTACATTCATTCCTATGGGCCTATATGGTATTGCATTCGCTAATTGTGATTACCTAACTGGTAATTGCAAATAGTGAATGCAAATCCAAGGGTTCCTGGGGGCCTAAGGCCCCCCTGAAGCACCCCACAAAAAAAGGTAAGTATGCACATGTAAAGCACACACATGCTCTAAGGGCATTTGTGCGTTACATGGCACTTTGAAAAATGCATTTTTGTGCATTTTTCAAAGCCTGCACATATTACAATCAACTTGAAGTTGATGGTAATTAGCGTTTCCTAAATGAACAGTTCGCATTTAGGAAAGGCTACATGCATCGGCATTAGGGAATCACAAATTGTGATTCCCTAAATGCATTCTCAATTTAGGTAATTGCAAAATTGTGATTACCTAAATTGCGAATGCCAAAACCTACATGTGAATAGGCCCGTTTGCGAACGGGAAAAGGCTTAATGCATGTGCCCCAGTAATTCTATACTCAGTCATATATATTTATCTTCAAAATATTGTGGTTGTCGATATTTGGCTAAAATAATCTTGCAGCACAATTCTTCTGCTGTCAATACTTTGACATGCTACTACTGATGCAACCAGATAATTTCCCCATTCTGAGGTGCAGAAACAGCTAATAATAGGGTTTTTCCCAACACAAATTCTGCCAGTTTCTTCCTGGCGCAAATGGAGTTGTGAAAATTCTGCAGCCGTGGTAATTATTGCAAAAGTCAAAACCCTAAATGTGTGCAAAATCCGAGTTGCTCCCCAAAAGGGGAAGGAGGAATGTAGTCCTTGGTGGTTTAGATAAAACAAAAATGTAGATAAGCTAATTGGACAATATAACGTTTATGCAGCTCTCAGTAAATGTAACTAAGACAGTTTGCTAATCTTTTCTATTTCTGTAGGTCATTTCGCAATGATTAAATATAACCTCTAGCAATATGAAATTTATGAACTGTAACACTGGTGATTTTAGGAGCACACTGATCTACTTTTTTGTTATTGTCACTATTTCATGTTCTGGCCAGTCAATAAAATTAAGCCTGTAAGCACATTGAGTTTTCCAGCTTGAGGATAGCCTTCTTAGAGATTTAAAGCCTCCCTTTCAATTTTCATAATTGGTCATTGGTGGTACTAATTCCACATATTTCGGATGATGCATGTCTAGACTAAAGAATAAAAAATGTGGTCACACACAACCTGTCCATTCCTTCCTCCTGCTAATTACACAGGTAAAATTGAACTGTGTGGTAATTTACTAGATATTCAACAGTGGTCGTCAGTTTACATTTATTTGCTACCATACGCTTTCACCTTTTACAAAACTATATTTTGATATATGGAAAATATAAACAATAAATGGCGTAGTTGCTAATACAACTGTGTGCTATCTTTCAGCGGTGGGTGTTATTATCATTTTATTTTTTGTATTGAGCTTGCAATTGCAGCCAGGTTAGGTAAGTGCGGGTGGAGCTGGGCTTCTGTGACCCAGAGGGAGGCAGAGTGGTTGCTGCACCTTCAGTGCGCATTACGGCTTAGCGGCCCGTCTTGGGCCGGCCAAACCGTCATGCGCAGTTTGCTTGCTCTCCACTGCCTGTTTTGCACAGCCTGGGTGGAAAACAGTCACACCCTCCCAGTCCATATCTGAGCGCCGAACCACACCGCTCAGACCAATCACAACCAGGCCCGGTTCAAGGGGGTGGGCCAGGCCCACCCAAACATGATCCTTGGCCTGAGCAGTAAATCTGCCACCGGTGTACAACACCAATAAAACATATTCAGACAACTGGGGATTTATGATCCTGCTGCAGAGCAACCATTTGTCTGTTGGTAGTTTTTAAATGCAGATAAACTGAATTTTATGGGGATGGCTCAGTGGGTTACTGCCTTTGTCACAGATATCCTTGTGTTACTTGCAGTTCAGAAGTTACTATCCTAAAATAGGACAGTGACCTATGCACTTTCATCAAAGAGCTGCATACAAAGTTCGCTTTTTTGTGTTGTGATATAGTTAGAACGTCTCCAGTCCTTCATTATTCTAATGTTGCTAAAAAGAGTTTGTTTGGGCAGTTATATATTTTTATCAGTAAAGCAACCACCAACCACTGGAGTACTCTTTAAATCCTGAGTTTGTGCTTCTCCAGACCAAACCCTTGGAAAATATATTCCCCACCAATATGGATGACATGTGATTTCTACACCTGGTAATCCTCATTGGCTTACGTGGCATTCCCCAGAGACTGATTTATTGTCTCCGTATAATGTGTGCTGTGATGTAAAGTACTGTGACACCCTACCTACATTGATATGATTAGCGCTATACAACAATTGAAATGCATACAAGAGCGGGGCAACGGAGAAATGAGGGGCACTAGTGGAGGGTGGCAGTGAGGGAATCCGAGGAGGAGGTCATGGGGTGGGGGAGCTACGGAGAGAAGAGGGGCGCTGGTGGAGGGTGACTGTGAGGGAATCCCAGGAGGAGGTCACGGGGTGCGGCTGGAGCTATGGAGAGATGAGGGTTGCTGTTGGAGGGTGGCAGTGATGGAGTCAGAGGAAGAGGTCACGGGGTGGTGGGAACTACAGAGAGATGAGGACACTAGTGGAGGGTGGCAGTGAGCGAAGCAGAGGTCAAGGAGTGGGGGGAACTACAGAGAGATGAGGGGCCCTGGTGGAGGGTGGCAGAGAGGGCATCCGAGGAGGAGGTCACGGGTTGAAGGGGAACTACAGAGAGATGAGGGGCACTAGTGGAGGGTGGCAGTGAGGGAATCTGAGGAGGTCACAAGTTGGGGGGTACTACAGAGAGATGAGGGGCACTAGTGGAGGGTGGCAGTGAGGGAAGCCGAGGAGGACGTAATGGAGTGGGGAGGGTGAGGCGCACTAGTGGAGGGTGGCAGTGAGGGAAGCCGAGGAGGTGGTCATGGGGTGGGGTGGACCTACAGAGAGAGGGGGGCACTAGTGGAGGGTGGCAGTGAAGGACTCAGATGTCATGATGTGGGGAGGGATCTACAGAGAGATGAGAGGCACTAGTGGAGGGTGGCAGTGAGGGAATCGGAGAAGGAGGTAATGGGGTGGGGGGAACTACACAGAGATGAGTGGCACTGGTAGGGTGGCAGTGAGGGAATCCGAGGAGGAGGTAATGGAGTGGGGGGCTACGAAGAAATGAGGAGCACTAGTGGAGGGTGGTAGTGAGGGAAGCCGAGGAGGAGGTCATGGGGTGGGGGGGCTACAGAGAGATGAGGGGCGCAGGTGGAGGATGTAAGTGAGGGAATCTGAGGAGAACTTGGGGTGGGGGGAACTACGGAGAGATGAGGGGCGCTGGGTGAAGTGTGGCAGTGAGGGAATCTGAGGAGGAGGTCATGTGTTGAGGAGCCTACAGAGAGATGAGAGGCACAAGTGGAAGGTGGCAGTGAGAGAATCCGATGAAGGGGTCATGGGTTGGGGGAACTACAGAGAGATGAGGGGCACGGTGGAGGTGGCAGTGAGGGAATCCGACGAGGTGGTCATGGGGTGGGGGGAGCTACGGAGAGATGAGGGGCATTGGTGAAGGGTAATAGGGAGTCTGAGGAGGCCATGAAGGCGAGGGGCTACGGAGAGATGAAGGGCACTGTTGGAGGGTGGTAGTAAAGTTACTTAGAAAGAGGTCATTGGTGAGGTGCCAAAAAAGACTTTCGTACCAGCACTAAAGCCGACCCTGTCATGGCCTTTCTGTTTTCCTTTATTTAATGTACAGTCGTGTGATTAGGACAACTGTGGAGCATACTTTAATGTGCATGCTAATTACATTTACTGCTATATTCAATGTTTCAAGTTTGAAGGTGATTTTACTACAGTTTTTTACTGAGAATAATAAGAGTGGAACCGAATGGTGGCTGAAATGGGGCCCAAGGTCAGCTGTGAGATAAGGTGCAATGGAGAGGGGTGGTAGAAAAGTGGATAATCAAGCCTGTAAGGGAGTGCGCTGCAGAGTCAGGGATCAGGTGGAGGTAGTAATGAAGAGGGTTTTTCCCTGAAGGCTCGCACAGAGGGAGCCCGAGTAGTGTCACTTTCCTGATACTCCCACCTTAGAAACCTCCTCATCCCATCAATGGGACATTACATGGGAAAAAAACACTTTTTGAGAGTGATAACATTTAGGAAGAGACTTGGAAAAGAGTGCATTTTACTGTGCCTGGTAAGGAGAGATAAAGGAGGGCCCAGAAGCAGGCCTGGCTAGATATATAAGTGACAAATCGGGCCAGCAGTGGCCCATCCAAATGCATGGTTGGCCCACCCAAATAAAAATTCCTGGAGCCGGGCCTGATCACAACGCTGCTGTGAGGCAGCGTTGTCTTTGGCTAGAGTTTGGGAACCTGTTTGTGCTTCCTGGTTTTTGCGTCGGAGGAGATGCGGCGGGTGGTGACCGGCGACCAAAAGGTATGTTTTCTTTTTTCTAACCCCCGTACCTCCCACAACCTGCCTGCCACCGTTCTCTACCAGCCGCCACTGCTATCTTTCAGTATTTTTCTGCAAATCCATGACGAGGCACCAGATCTGATATTCGGAAGGGTAGCATACTACTCCATGAAAGTGACCAGGATGGTGGACGAAATGTGTGTCTTTGATGGATGTGAGTCAGTAGAGTAGAAAAGGGACGCATGGTCTAAATGATAGCAAAGAAAAGGTGCCCCCTTACTCGCTACAGATGTATAATTGCGGTGCAGTGGGCCCTTCACGCCTCTGGGCCTTGATGCCTGGTGCCACTGCACCTGTCGCATTAATAATGACTACGCCCTTAAGGTGAGATGTGTTTTGTTGTCGGTTTTCTGGACTTATAAGCAGGGCTCGAGTCGGGGTACCACGCGGGTAGACGGCGCCCCGCCACTTACTTTACCGGGAGCTCGACACATTCACTCTTTGGCTTCTCTGGGGCGAGATCGGAGCCCATTCAGAACGCTGCTCAAGCGCTGGCTTCTCTGATGCAAACGCATCTAAGGGGTGGGCGAGGGTAGGCAATGAGTCTAGTGGTGCAAGCCACCTTTCGCGAAGTCACTTCCCGCCGTGACGTCAGCGTCCCCCACTTCTTTTTTGGGGACTTGTGCCCTGCTTATAAGAATGTTTTTGATGCAAATGTCCGCCTTTCTTTGGAGTCAGATTTCAAGGTCCTGAACAACGGAGACTAGATCACGTACCGATTGTGGCGGGGGCGGGGCATCTTGAAGAATGACGTGTGAACAGCCCACGACGGACAGGTTTTTAAGAGCGTCTTCCTATCTCTAGATCCGCCTGACCCCATCCCCGTCGCCTTTAAGAGGTTGGCGGGAGGAAATTAAAAGTACAGATTTGTCAGCTTCGAGGGCCTCCTGTCTGCTGCCTATCAGCAGTTTTACTGCAAACAGGATACCACAGGCGACTGTTTAGATTCGGGAAACCGTCCTGGTTCGGTCACGTCAGCCAGTTTATGCAATGGCTCGCCCCCGTCGCAACCGCAAGGCCCCCGAGCGGCAGACCATGGCGCTCCCACCGTAGCCTGGCGGGCGTGGGGGACGCAAATCTGTCGATCCGTCCGTGTGGTTCCCGCGCGCACGCTGAGCGCGGCCAGCGCGCGCTGCCCTGTGCGGTGATTGGTTACCCAGTAGTCCACCAATGAAGGGAAGGGAAGGGCCTATGGTCAGTTAAACCGAACCGCCTGGGATGCAGGAAAGGAGGGAGCCCCGAGCGCACGCGCTCACCCGACCGCCGCGGCTTGCTGAGAACCGCGGGCTGGCCGCAACAACGGTCAACCTCGGTGGAGTAGCAATGGTTGTTGGCCAAGGATGAGGACTCTGGCTTTAGGGGCGGGGGGGGGGGGGGGTGTCCGCGTGCTCTCTTCATTTTCACACAGGTGCACATTGTGATTTAAATAATAGGTTTATGCTCAGCGCTCTTTGCAGAAAGAGAGATCTTGCAGAGTGTTAGGCGATCTACACATTTTTTATTTATTTATTTTTATTTAATGCAGTTTTAAATTGCGCAATTTTACCCAAAGTTGTCAGAGTGCTTTACAAAAGAACCAGGGGGCCAGAGGCGCAACTAGAGCAGGGGACTAAGAGTACATTTCGGGGGGGCTGAATCTTTAGGCAATGGGCAGAGTCGAGCTGCAGGGGCTCTTAGAAGGAGTGAAACAACAACAAAGCCCCATTAACATGCACAAGATCTTTTAAGACCTGTGAAGTGCTCGGGCCATTGGGTGTTGCGTGCCTGCAAGGGGCATATTATAAAGCGGCAGTGATAATTATCGCTGGCTTCACTCAGCGTCAAAAATGTTATCGCCGGCTATCGCTGGTAATTATCGCCATGCTAGCGGTGTATTAACAACACATAGCGCAATGGCGATAATTATTCCAGCGATAATGATGTTTTCCATGGAACATCGCTGGTTTTTCAGCGATGTTCCATGGAAAACGGCGATAACCTTGCTGATACGACCCTGTGGTCGTATCAGCATAATCCACCCCCAATGCTAAGTATACCTAAGTCAGCATTTTTTCAGACGTCGCCAAAAACTAACGTCTGCAAAAATGCGTGGGCCTTCTTGTAAATATCGCCATGTGCACATCAGCGATAATTTACAAGGAGTACTGCCCAGTGATGCCCACGTTGCATCTCATTAGAAATGCAAAGCAAGGTGTCGAGAAAACGGGTGCTAGCATGCGCTAATGCATGTTAGCATCCCCTTGTAGATATGACGATGTCATGTTAGCTGCTTTTTTGGCTTTTAAAGCCAGAAAAGCTGCGAAATGCCCCTTGATAATATGCCCCATAGTAAGTACATAAGGTACAAAATATACACTAAACATGCTAACAAGTTACTTATATACAGTTAAAGGTACACAAGAAAGACTGAGCACGCTAACAAGTTACATATATGCAGTTCCAGCTCTAACTATTTGCATATTTATATTGTAAAAAATAAAAGGTGTTAGTGTTGGGTTAAAAGCAGGAGTAAATACATATTTACAAAGTTGACCTTATGTGAAAGCTAGATGACCATAAGGGTCAAGAAATGGGTTGAATTATTCCAGGAAGTGCCTTTGGAGGAGGAGAGTTTTAAGATCAGTTTTGAAGGTCCGGAAAGAGGTGGTGGTTCAGAGGGATGGAGGAAGTGAGTTCTAGATTCTGGTTGCATTACCATAGAAGGATTGAGCCATAAATCTTTCCCTTTTGAAGGTAGAAGGCTCGAACAGTAAGTTTTCCGCATTGCGTAAAGGTCTAGAGCCTCCAGAGATTTTGAGTTTATTAGCCAGATAGCGTGGGGTGGAGGTGTGCAAGACTTTGTGGGTGATACAGGTAGTCTTGTAAATTGACCTTGGTTCGATAGGAAGCCACTGAAGAGACAACAGTAAGGGTGTCAAATTACATTTTAGCGAAGTACAAGAAACATGAACGCTATGGCAGGTGACTTACAGAGACACTGGAAAAATAATAAATGGGACGGTTCACAGAAACGATAAACCATAGGGCACACTGAAGGAACTGCTTCTTAGATCTAGCAAATATTCCTTTTGTTTTCATTCACTTAGAATTTATTTATGTACAATATTTTGAGTAGGAATAAACCTACGCATGCCCCCATTAAGACTTGGCTTGAATGCGATGCAGCATTGAGAACACACGTGGTAAATACCATTACATCAAGGGGATAGGATGTGGCCTAACAGCTATGGCGGTCGACCTCAAATCTGGGGAACCGGGTTCGAGTCTCGGCAAAGACGCGCAACATCCTGTGATTCTGGGCAAAACACTTAATCTCCCTGTGCCTAACAAAAATTAATGTGTCCTTGTGTAATGCAACTGGTGCTCGTGTAAAGTGCTCTCATACCCGATATCTTCGGGTCTATATAAAACTCCATACATTTTTTTTTAACATAGGCTTCCTTTCTGAATTTACGACTTAAAACGAGGCATAGCATGTGGAATTTGTATTTAACACACTGAATTTCACTTGTTTTGCCTTTTTTACGCTGTGTTCTCCCAATCATTTCGAGCAGATTTGTCCGGTGGGAATCTGTCAGGGGAAACTACAAATGTGTAATATTTGATTCTGATCCTGGCGCATATTGATTGGGGGCGCTAGTGTTCGCACGGGAAGATGGACGCACTTGAGTGAGGCTCTGCCCGGCTAAGCCTTATTCCTTTAATTATCTGCTTTAAATCCTTGTCATCTGAGGCCCAGAGGGGGCGTACCTGATGGTGGAAAGCGCCCCGATCGGCTTGCTGGGTCCTCGAGGCCATTATCAGCGCACAGACGCGACGAATCTGGCTGACCACTATGATGCGCGAAATGGCCGTGCCCGAGGAGCTGTGACACTGGTGGCTCCCTGACCCTGCACCAAGTCAGCGGCGGCACGATCGGTGCTTGCGACTTAGCTGATGCCCTGCTGCTGGTTGCTGTTGGCTGCTGCTCCGTGGTGCGGTGGCGGACTGTGGGCGGCTCCTGGCCCTTGAAGCGACGGGGTGTGTCCGGCCTGCTACTGGGAGTACGTGGTGAAGAGGAGGACTATGACGGACGGCGGCGCCCGGGGCTCTGGTGCTGGTAGCGGTGAGTGGGGGCGCGGCGTGTGTTAGGCCTGCGTCCGTGGAGGCGGGGCGGTACTGGTGCTCTCTGCTGCCCGGGCTCCGCTGCTGGGTGCTGGGGTTTGCGGGTTGTTGCGAAGGCGGGTCTGATCCAGGCCGGGGCTTGAGTCGTTTAGGCCTCGCGGCCTATATGTACTGCCCGCACTGTTGCCCTTTCCATTGGCTCTGCCCTTCTGAAGCCATCTGCCACTGTGAGCCTGTCCCCAGATAGCTGTTGGGGCATAACGGAGACTGGATACCACAGCGGGGAGCTCATTCGATTGGAGACCGCGGCTGGTGGCGCTCGGGCCTTGCGGCCTCTACGCATTGCAAGTGCTGGTATTTTTTAACGCACCACTACCTCTTGGATGCTGCCAGTTGCGGTGTGGCCACCCCCAGTCTGTGGCTTGAGATATACCGAGGAACGTATAAGGGAGTGGGGTGCCTTTCTTCGATTGTGGTATCGTCTCCAGCTTTCCGGCTTCTCTGAATGTGTGTAATCTTCACTGGGCCTGGGGGAGTGACGGCGCAAGTTGGCGCTTTGGGGCCTGCTACTACTAGAAAGGGCTTTACCAGCTTACAGACTGTGAGTTGTACTGCTAAATTCCCGCACAACCGTCCCTGCTCGCAGCTGGCGTGTGGGGTGGTGGATTGACTTTGTAAATTGGCTGGCCTGCCTATATTAAGTGCAGACAGTGTATGATCCCTGCTGCTGGGTGAGGTGTAGGGACCTGGATATCGTGCCCATAGTGGACTCGGCTTGGTGGTCCTTCCTGCCCTCCTATAGGGGGTGCAGTCCCTTCCTGTGTGGGAAAGAGCTACCGTTGGTGACATCATGAGCTGGACTGAAAAATTGCAGTCGCACCTCACGTTTGAGACGCGTAAGACACCTAAGCCCGCCCAAAGAGCAGCCTCGGACTCAGAGGCTGATGCCCCCGGGACTGAGCAATCCACCCTGGAGACCACGCTACTTACCATGCAGCGAAGCCTCCAGTCCATAGAGGGCACAATAGCGGCAGTTAACTATCGCTTAGACCACATGTCCTCCCAGCTTGAAAAACAAAATGCCCGCATGGGAGAGTTTGAACAACGGGTGTCCGCTGCTGAAGATGGACTGAGTGACGTCGCGGGGAAGACTTTGAATATGGAGAAGGTCCTCTCCCTCATCCAAGCGAAGAATGAGGATTTGGAGGCATGCTCCCGGCGCAACAATATTCGCATTATTGGACTGCCGGAGTAGACAAATGTGGGGAAAATGGAGTCCTTCATTGAGCAGCATCACTAAGATCTTTGGGACTACTCACTTGTCACCTATGTTTATTGTTGAACGTGCGCACCGCTCTCTTGCCCCTAAGCCGAACCCGGGTGCGCTGCTGTCCCAAATAATTGCTAGTGTGCTTAATTATAGAGACCACGATTCTATCCTGTGCTTGGCCAGGGAAAAGGGGACTATTGAACATTAAGGGAACACCCTAACCTTTTCCCCGGATTTTACTGTGGCTTTGCAGGCGGCTCGCAGGGAGTTTGGGGCCGTAAAGAAGTTTCTGCAAACTGAAGGGGTACCGTATGCAATGCTGTACCTGGCCCGCCTGCGGATAGGGTCCGACAATGATTACAAAATTTTCACTACTCCTAAGGCCGCCACGGAACACGCTAAACAATTGAAGAAAAGACAGCGTGAATTTCAAACGACCTCTGAAACCGAGGACTGAGGAGGACGGTATCACTACCAACAAGTAATGCTTGAATGGTTATGTATGAGTCGGGTGGGCATGGGTTTAATTAGATGTCTATCTTTATTACACGAGGTTGCAAAGAGGTAACATTTCGTACTACAGGCAACGTACTCCTAATATGTCGTCTGTGGTAGCCCTCTGAGGCTTCAGGAACTATTGTTTAGAACTTGAATTCAGGCACTAATGCTGTTTGCTTGGCCACCTCCTATCTGATAGGAGGACAGAAGTTCTCAACGCCCCCCAATGGGTGTACCCCATGTCTGCACTTTGCTCTTTGTTCTTGGTTGGGGTGGGGATGTTCAGGGATGGGATGGCTTTGGCGAGTTGAGGGTGCTGAAGTGGGAGGGGGGATGGGGAAATGGGCAGTTGGGGGGGTTTGTTGCGGGGATGGGAAAACTGAGATGGGAAAGCACTATACATTTTGTCCTTTGGTTTTATGCTTGTAATGGTTTGCTTATATTTGTTTGTCATGGACTGTATGATTTCGCAACGTGGCAGCTTTGTACATTACTGAATACCGCTGAGTATGAATAATACTGTTCGTTTTCTCACCTGGAACGTGCGAGGGCTGAATTCCCCCAAAAATATTAGGTCTGTCTTCGCCTATTTGGATCGTATGGGAGTGCAAGTGGCTCTGCTACAGGAGTCTCACCTTACTGTGGAATCGGCCAGAAAGTTGGGAACACACTGGGCGAGCATTAAGGTTGCATCCTCCTACTCCTCCTATTCCAGAGGGGTATTGGTGCTTGTTAAAAAGGGAGTCCCATTCACAGTGATTCGGGAGGAGACGGCTGAGCAGAGACGAGTGGCGCTACTACATGGCTGCTTGGGTGGCATGAGTGTATTGCTGGTGAATGTGTACGGCCCAAATACGGATGACCCATCCTTTTATTCAGATGTGTGGCGTCGAATCTCTGCCTTTCCTCCTGCGGTGATCATTTGGGGTGGCGATTAGATAGAACAGCTAGTGGTCAGACGCGCCCCTAAGCAGGCATCCGAGGTGCTGCAGGGAATTTGTGATGCAGGGAACCTCTATGATGTATGGAGGTGCAGCCATCCTGACAGTAGGGAGAGCACCTTTATATCCACCGTACATGGGTCCTGGTCCCGATTAGACTTCTGGCTGCTCTCTGAGACTGCTTGTTCGTGGGTGACGGGGGTGAAGCACGAAGTGGGAACACTGTCAGATCACTCTCCGGTGACCCTGGACCTGCAGGTTCCCACGTTCGAACGGCCGCCTTATTTGTGGCGACTGCAGCCTACAGAATTGGATGACCCGTTTTTTAAACAGACTATCACTGAAGCGATAGGCAACTTTTTCTGGGAAAATGAGGGCACTATCGACAGCATGGGGGTGCTCTGGGAAGCCTTTAAGGTTACTATTAGAGGGGTGTGCATTGGAGCCCAGGCGGGAGTGCTGCGAGATATCCGGCGCCGCATTAAAAAGCTGGACTCCGATATCTCCGCACTCGAACGGGAGTATGAAGTCAACCCCTCTCCGGCAAAACTGGCAGACATACGGTCACTCGTCACGGAGCATGACGAGACAGTGGATCAGGAATTGCTCCACTGTGCCCGCCGCAAGATAGCTCGCTATTACCGGGAGGGGGGCGCCCGAGTAGATCTTTGGCGCAGAAATTAGCTGCGCCTAGGACCCAGGAACACATTGCGGAATTGCTAGACCAAGACGGTGTACCCCATTACTCTACTCCTGAAATTAGTGATATAATTGTACAATTTTACACCCAATTATACGCCGCCAAAAATGATCTGTCACCTGAAGAGATTGGAACATACCTAGATGGTGTAGTATTGGGCTGGCTCTCTAACATGCACCGGGAATATCTGGTATTACCGTTCGATGAAGAGGACGTTAAAATGGCTAAAATGTCACTACCAACCTGCAAGGCAGCCGGAATGGATGGCCTGCCTAGTGAATTCTATAAGGCGTACGCGTCGGAACTGGCCCCACAGTTATTGGAGGTATTTGCAGAAGCATACGACTTGGGGAAGCTGCCACCATCTCTTCGTTAGCCTTATTAGTGACACTGTTAAAACCTGACAAGTCTCTGAATAAATGTGAATCGTACAGGCCACTCTCAATAATAAATATTGATGCAAAAATCCTTGCATAAATGATTGCAACTTGGATGCAGCCGTTGGTTCCCCTCTTGGTCCTACCCGATCAGTCCGGATTTGTCACGGCGCGTTCCACTACGCATAATCTCCGAACTATTTTCTCCACTTTACATTATTTTGACCCTGATTTCCAGGCTGTTGCTTTGCTGCTAGATGTAGCGAAAGCTTTTGACTCTTTACAATGGCCTTACATGTTCACGGTTCTGCTCCGGATGGGTTTTCCTCGCTTTTTTAAAAAATGGGTCAGGGTGCTATATGACGAATCAGTTGCCATGGTACGCGTGAATGGGTGGGTGTCCTCACCGATCCCGATCCGGGGTGGCACACAACAAGGGTGCCCACTGTCACCTATGCTATTTTCACGTGCCCTTGAACCTCTCGCCTGTAAACTTCGGCAATTGCATGGGGCAGCTGCGTTGCGATTCTGACAGAGACCGCTGGTAGTATCATTATACGCGGACATGTTGCTATACGTACGTGACCCTGAGGTGTACCTGCCTGAATTGCTCAGAGGGTATATCAAGTTTGAGCGCTTTTCGGGCCTGGGGATCAATTGGTCGAAGTCAGTGGTCTTCCCCCTTATGGCACACACAAAGGAGATTGCGTTGGAATTTACGTTGATCTGGACTTCAGACCCTGTGAAATATCTGGGGGTCTGGATCCATAGGGACCCGGAAGTAGTGATTTCTGAGAACTATGGGCGGGCGATCACGTGCATCACTGAGAGGGCTGAGAGATGGGCCCATCTGCCCCTTTCGTTGGCGGATAGAATTGCAGTCGTAAAAATGACCTTTCTCCCCAAATTACTATATTTCTTCATTAATATCCCTATAGCCCCATGTGGCTATAGAGGCGGATGCGGTGCTCCCAATGGCGGTACAAGCGGCGACTGTCGGATGGCATGGGTGGCCCCCAGACTGAGATCAACCCAGTACAATGTACGGCTTGGGCTTGGCGGCAGTTGGCAGAAAGAGCTCAACTAACGTATCTATATGCCCCGTTGCTGCCCCTGACGTCCCAGCCGGATATATGAGCAGCACGTGAAAAGTGAGCCCCTAGTGAATTGGCCAGGGTGGGAATCACACGGATTGGGGATCTTTACGAGAAGGGCTGCTTTAAATCCCTGCAGGAGGTACAAAAGTGTGCGAACAGGGTTTTATGTTTGGCTTCATGTACGTACGAGTGCAACAGGCCATCAGGACTGCGTACCCGGACTACCCGGCAGAACCTACCACTCTATGAGCTTTGCAGGCGATGTTGGCGGGTGAAGAACGTCAGGGACTAATCACAAAACTCTATAACGCATCGCTGCGTGAGCAAGAGCAGCAAGTGCACCCTTCCTTTGTGAAGTGGCAGGTAGTGCTGGGAGACGCTCTCACCCCTGATGTGTGGATTGCATGCTGTGCTCTCACTGGCCGTCTGACAGCTAATTGCAACTTGAGAATAATTCATTTTAAGTTTCTGCACCAACTATAGTAAACCCCGATGCAGCTTTTTAAATATGGTTTACAAGAGAATGCTAACTGCGTGAGGTGTAGCAGATGCGGATTTTATGCACGTGGCATGGCAATGCGGGCGTGTGTTTGCCTTCTGGGAGGAAGTGACAAAGATGCTAATGGATGTCATTCAGTACCCTGTACATTGCACCCCTGAACTTTGCTTGCTAGGGTATGTAAAATGTTTCAAGCCCTGTAATAGGCGAATAATCGCATTGTCTACCCTGTTTGCGAATAGAGCTGTGGCACAATGTTGGGGAGCGAAAGCTGCTCCGACAAAAAAAAAGTGGCTCCACGATCTGCTGTATTGTAAAGCTCAGTTACAAAAAAAATAAAGATCCTAGTGCATATTTTTGAGTGCACAGGGATTAGAATTTAGCCCGTTACTCGGAATGACGGGCTTAATATTTCATCAGTGGAAGTATTGTGTATTAGAACACTGGAATGTTGGGCTCTCAATTGAAAACAACGGAGTGCTCCGGGCTTCTAGTGGCCGATAGAAGCCTGGAGCATCAACATTCCAATGTTTAACAAAGGCCTCACGGAGCCAGAGGGGATTTCAACCCCCTCGGGCTCCGTGAGGCCTTTGTTTTACAAATTAGAATATTATTCCCACTTGGGGCGAAATGTTCTAATAGCCTTAGAGTCCTCTGTAGCGGGCTCTACGTCCTACGGAAGGCTCTACAGTTATATTGGACGTGTCTAACAATAACAACCTTAAGTACATCTTGGGTTGCCCCTCTTTCTCGGCTCCGAACCTTACGCTTGTCACCCTCTACTTTATCTATTTTATTTCACATTTTTATAGAGCCTAGAATAGGAGATATCAGCAGTGAACAAACACACAGGAATACACAAAGGACGGCAGAATGTTAACAAGACAATGTCACTCTAAATGCATCAAACGAATCGACGTGCAGGGAGGAAGTGAGCAGGGCAGGGAACAGCATAACAGGCAAAAACACTGCCAGGGGCTTGAGACTGAGAAAAATAAACAGAATGAATAGAATAAATCAACTTACTTTGAGCTGCAATTGATCTAACGAACTAAAAGGAAGGGAGAGCGTTGAGAGGAAAGGGGCCATGCGTTTAATTGAAGAGAAAGATTGGTGGAGAAGAAGCAATGAAGAAAAGCAAGGGTAATAGAGAGGTATGATTCGAAAGTAGAGTCCATGGGTTAAAGAGCGATGAAGGGGAAAAATGAAGAGAATAACTCAGAGGGAGATTAACATAGGAGAAGTTTAAATAATTGCTGTGACATGTGAGTGATGAGCTATATGTATGGCTTTACATCACTTAAACACATAAATATCCAATGGCAAGTGCACCTTTTTCAGTTAAAGAAATTTGGAAATATACTAGTTTCAGGTCATTTTCACAAAATAAGTATGACTAAATACAGACAAAAAGTAAAATATTAATATGGAAAACTACAGACCGAAATGTCTAAAAAAACAATAGCATAAAAGAGGGTGGTCTTGTCATAATCAAAACATTGTCTGACACAAATATTTTGTCCTAAATATAGTTTAAAAAAGTATCACAATTGGAAATAAGAATAGAAACTATGCACTCAATTGGATAATATTTTTGCAAATTATATTTAATATACCATGTTTCTGCCAGGTGACAATTTTGTTAACAATAGTTTGACATTGCACCTACCTAGTCGTACAGTAGTGCCAGTCCTACATTGAGTACAGCTCAGAGACTCAGGTAGCAGACAGCTACACAAATCTTACATGGTCCTGCCTCAGAAAGAGGAAATAATATAGAAAGTTATAATAATACAGATGATTATAGGCCTCAAAACCAGTCATGAACTCATTGTCATGGCAGTGAGTAAATTCTATAACAAGGAACTAGAAATAAAAATATGATTTCAAAGCTCAATCAATGAAGTCAATCAAGCAGTATTTATAAAGCGCGGCTTGTCACCCACGAGGGTATTGAGGCGCTTGCTGCAGGTCTCATTCAAAGAGCCAGGTCTTGAGCCCCTTCCTGAAGTTGTACAGAAAACAGTTGGTCCTGGACCTATTTGTCAAGCAACAGTCTAAGAGTATTCACAATTAGAATCCAATTCTAATTGTGAATACTCTTAGACTCTGTTGTTTGACAAATAAGTCCAGGACCAACTGTTTTCTGTACCACTTGATACCCAGGTCCGCGTACACTAATTGGGTAACCCCAGTATGTTATATTGGCCTTCCTGAAGTTGGTCAGTGAGGTCGAGGTGCGGAGTTGGAGGAAGAGTGTCTTCCAGGCGTTGGCGGCGAGATGGAAGAAGGAGTGTCCTCCGGTGCGGCAATTGTGTATGCAAGGGATCAGCGCGAGGGCGAAGTGTGCAGAGCGGAGGTTCCTGGGGGGACGGTGCAAGTATAGCCGGTGGTTCAAGTAGGCAGGTCTTCAGCATGGATTATCATTCAAAGTGAACTTTAAACATACATAATTTTGTATGAAGCATCAGCTTGTCAGTTTCTGAAACTTTAATGAAAATACTGTATTGAAGTCATAAATACCAGCTTTAAATGTTTTACCCCATACATTTTTAATGATCAAATATCAGTATATTATTTTCACCACACACTTGTGTGTTAATTTCACAGATGGTCATATTCTGCCTTTTATATATATTTACCACTATAATCACATAATAGGGTTGTTCACCACTTGGGGAGAACTTTTCTGCATAATTATCCTAAATATTGTGTTATTTTAATAAGGGCCACAAGAAGTCAACTGAGGGCACCACTGTGCCAGGGTTTACAAAAATGTCTACTAACTGTTCAAGAGTACTGTCGACACATCCCAATGCCGCTCTTGTTGCCCATCATGCTCCTCACTTACCTCCCCATCCACATACTCCCCTCTGTTAAAGTGATCACTACTGTGATAAGTTTACTTATCAAGTAAAACTTTCTCCTTCTTTGAAAATACTTCTACTCCCTTACTTGTATCATTTACTATTGTCAATGTTTCAACTTACTAACATGAGAAACCAATTGGTATTGTTTATTGGATTTTTGTACTATTGTCAGAGTTTCACGTGCTTTCATGAGAAACCGATAAGTCTGTTAAATACATGTGCTGTGCTTAGAAGCTAGACCACTGGCATGCAACATGTTAATAGATCGGAAAACAAAATGATTAAATTATGCAAATAATAGCCATACCTTTGTCAAGAATGCACACAATATGCCAAGGATAGTACCATTATGCAAGAACAGCATAATGTTGTTAGGAACTGCCTTAATATGTAAAGGTTGGACTACTATTGTGCAATGGATAGCTGTAGTGCTTTTAAGAAAGCCCACAATATGGGAGGTATGGGCCACTATTATTCCATGGATAGCCATAATGTCCTCAAGAATGCCCCCAATATATCATTGTTCACCACAATTATTATGTATCTGTGAAAGTCCACAATTTGTCAAGGATGACCTCTACTGTGACAAAAATAGGTAAGCTGTCAATATAAATTCACACAATATGTAAAGGATGGGTCTGTTTTACAGTACCCTTTGGGTGGCCAGAATGTGGCAAAATGACCACAACATGTCTAGGACGGGCCAGCGTTAGCGAGAGTTTAATTTCATCCGGAATCTTCAGGGCATATATTGGATAGGCTCCTGTTATGTATGAGGTAATCAGAATGGCCCCATTGTTACCCACAGTATGTCATGGAGAAACCCCTATTATGTCTGTGGGAGCCATAACAGCAAACTGAATGACAACAGTATGTCATAGATGTGGCCCTATTGTGCCTGGGACAACCAGGATGTCAACCTCTATGCCCACAATATATCATAGCGATACAAAAGGGGGATCATGGACGGAGCGTTTGAGCAAATCAAACACTCACCTCCAGTCAACTGATCTGGGTTTAATCCATCACCATTCTTTAGCCCACTCAGCCACCCCATTTCAGACATGGCTATGTGCAAATCAGTCTGACCCTGTGCCTCATGGGAACAGTCCAGCCCAAACTGCCAAGCCATGTCTTCCATGGACCGGAAACAAGCATCCTGGGACCGGTTTCGGATTCATAATCCTCATCAGCCAGGCTATCTTGAATCCAATGGCCAAGTGAGCAAGGGACTCACGTCTGAGCATACCCTGCCACACTTAGGGCGAACAAAGCGATACAAAAGGGGATGATGGACGGAGCGTTTGAGCAAATCAAACACTCACCCCCAGTCAACTGATTTGAGTTTAATCCATCACCATTCTTTAGCCCACTCAGCCACCCCATTTCAGACATGGCTATATGCAAATCAGTCTGACCCTGTGCCTCATGGGAACAGTCCAGCCCAAACTGCCAAGCCATGTCTTCCATGGACCGGAAACAAGCATCGTGGGACCGGTTTCGGATTCATAATCCTCATCAGCCAGGCTATCTTGAATCCAGTGGTCATGTCGGAACTGGGGTGGCAGAGTGGGCTAAAGAACGGTGATAGGTCAAACCCAGATCTTTTGTCTGGGTGTGAGTGTTTGATTGGTTCAGATGCTCCGTCCATCACCACCCCCTTTTGTACCGCTTTTGGCCGCCATAAGTGTGGCAGGGTATGCTCAGACGTGAGTCCCTTGCTCACATTGCCACTGGATTCAAGCAAGCCGGGCTGAAGACGGCTGTAATGCCAGAAACTGGTCCTCGGAAGCTTGTTTCCAGTCCAGGGAAGGCATGGCTTGGCAGTTCGGGCTGGACTGTTCCCATGAGGCACAGGGTCAGACTGATTTGCATATAGCCATGTCGGAACTGGGCTGTCAGAGTGGGCTAAAGGACGGTGATGGGTCAAACCCAGATCTTTTGTCTGGGTGTGAGTGTTTGATTGGTTCAGATGCTCCGTCCATCACCACCCCCTTTTGTACCGCTTTTGGCCTCCATAAGTGTGGCAGGGTATGCTCAGACGTGTGTCCCTTGCTCACTTTGCCACTGGATTCAAGCAAGCCGGGCTGAAGACGGCTGTAATGCCAGAAACCGCTCCTCGGAAGCTTGTTTCCGGTCCAGGGAAGGCATGGCTTGGCAGTTTGGGCTGGACTGTTCCCATGAGGCACAGGGTCAGACTGATTTGTGTATAGCCATGTCGGAACTGGGGTGGCAGAGTGGGCTAAAGAACGGTGATGGGTCAAACCCAGATCTTTTGTCTGGGTGTTAGTGTTTGATTGGTTCAGATGCTCCGTCCATCACCACCCCCCTTTGTACCGCTTTTGGCCGCCATAAGTGTGGCAGGGTATGCTCAGACGTGAGTCCCTTGCTCACATTGCCACTGGATTCAAGCAAGCCGGGCTGAAGACGGCTGTAATGCCAGAAACCGGTCCTCGGAAGCTTGTTTCCGGTCCAGGGAAGGCATGGCTTGGCAGTTCGGGCTGGACTGTTCCCATGAGGCACAGGGTCAGACTGATTTGCATATAGCCATGTCGGAACTGGGGTGGCAGAGTGGGCTAAAGGACGGTGATGGGTCAAACCCAGATCTTTTGTCTGGGTGTGAGTGTTTGATTGGTTCAGATGCTCCGTCCATCACCACCCCCTTTTGTACCGCTTTTGGCCTCCATAAGTGTGGCAGGGTATGCTCAGACGTGTGTCCCTTGCTCACTTTGCCACTGGATTCAAGCAAGCCGGGCTGAAGACGGCTGTAATGCCAGAAACCGGTCCTCGGAAGCTTGTTTCCGGTCCAGGGAAGGCATGGCTTGGCAGTTCGGGCTGGACTGTTCCCATGAGGCACAGGGTCAGACTGATTTGCATATAGCCATGTCGGAACTGGGGTGTCAGAGTGGGCTAAAGAACGGTGATGGGTCAAACCCAGATCTTTTGTCTGGGTGTGAGTGTTTGATTGGTTCAGATGCTCCGTCCATCACCACCCCCTTTTGTACCACAATATATCATAGTTGGGTGCCTATGATGCAAGGAATTACCAACATTTTACCCTGAATCCCTACAGTATGTCATCAATATGGCCCTGTTAGGCAGGGAATATCCAGAATGTCACACACATGTTCACAATTGGTCAAATGTGTGTACCAGTTAGGGTGAGCCTTCCACCTCTCCGCCATATACACACAAACACACACGCATGTACACACACTGTGAAACAAGGCACAGGTGTAGAGCGTCCCCTCTGCTTTCTGCAGTATATTTCAAGCCATACTTACAAGCAACAAAGAGAAATCTTGAGATAACTTCAGAACTTCTAAGTAATCTAAGAATTAATATTTCTGCATAAGGAGATGTTTGTATCTTTCCTATAATACACTAGCAGCCATCCGTGCAATAGAAGCTGAGGCGGAGACAGTTGGGGAAGCGTCAGAGTATGAACTTAACGTCCACAAAACACACATTATATACAATCATTTGGTAATGGGATGTGACCCACTAGTGGTCAATTAAGTCATTTACCTGGACTACAAGATATGTAGTAAAATAAGCCATCTGTTAAAAATTGATTACAATATTATGGCAACCCTGCCTCAAGCCTCTATAGATCAGGAAATTGATAGATACCGAGTGCCCCACCTTAACCCATGCCTGAAGATCAGTGTATATTAGTTGCGTCCATTTGAGAAAAGTGGGACCGAAGTTCAATTTGTGCAGTAGACAGAACAGGTTTTCCCACCGCACCGAATTAAACGCTTTGTGGAAGTCCATCAGAAAAAGTGCGTGTGTCAACCAGTGGCAGTGCATTATGCAGATGCCGAATGTTATGTCAGGGTGCTCTTCCAGGCATAAAGCCAGATTGATTCTGTGTGGATGAAGGTGGAAATCACAGTAGCAATGTGTTGGCCAAAGCCTTGGTCCATATTTTGACTTCCATGTTCAAAAGGGAGATAGGAAGATAAGACTAGCAGTTATCATGAGGGAGCCCCTTCTTGTTCTGACGACAATCTCCACCAGACAAAGTGGGGGGAAGAGATCCCGATTCCTGCGCCCGTCAGAAAGCCTCACAAAGACGGTCCTTGAGGAGACCCCTGTATGTCTTGAAAAACGCCACTGGGAAGCCACTGGGGCCCAGGGTTGTGCCACAATGAAGCTGAGAAAGAGCCTCCACCAGCTCGTCACATGTAATGTCCCTGTCCAAAGAATCCTATTCGAGGTCGGATAAGGAACACATGGGTAAGTCATTAACAAAGTCCTGAAGGGCCTCGGGATCCACCTCCTGTAGCAGGTATATAGTGCCTCGTAGCAGGTGACAAAGCAATGTGCAATGTACTCGACCCCACCAGCCTACCTCACTATCCGTCACCTAAGTGATGGGTGCCCGGCCCCACAAATTGGTGCGAAGCCAGTGGATAGTCTCACTAGTGTTGTTTGCCATTGATCTATACAGCTCTGAGTTGCAAGCCAAGCATTGCGGACATCATCAAGGAGAAACTGTGGGAGTACCTATTGTTGATGAAGGTAAACTAGCAGCATTGAGGAGGAGCTGGTTGCGGCATAGGCCGCTTTCAATCAATCAATCAATCATAGGCATTTATACCGTGCACTACTCACCCGGAGGGTCTCAAGGCGCTTTTGGGGGGGGGGTCCGCTACTGCTCGAACAGCCAGGTCTTGAGCTTCTTCCTGAAGGAGAGGTGGTCTTGGGTCAGGCGTAGGTCGGTCGAGAGGGAGTTCCAAGTCTTGGCGGCCAGGTGGGAGAAGGACCTTCCTCCTGTTGTCGCTCTGCGGATGCGGGGGACGGCTGCGAGGGCATGATTGGTCGAGCGGAGATGGCGTTTGGGAGCGTAGAAGTTGAGGCGGCTGTTGAGGTAGGTCGGGCCTTGGTTGTGTAGGGCTTTGTGTGCGTAGGTGAGGAAATTCCGATCCCAAATACTGACTTCCAGGTCCGTCATTTCCTTCCTGTGTTTCCTGCGCCAGTCACTGATGTGACCAATAATATCCCTACTAATTGTGGCCTTCAGTGCCTCCCAGAGTAGCACCAGAGAGTCAACCATACCGTTGTTCATCTGTATGATGTTGTGTATATGGGCCATGGTTTGAGGGTTCTGTTGCCACCACCCGTTGAAACGTCATTCCAGGTGTGTGAGCTGTGGGCTGAGATGCAACTTTATTTTCAGAGGAGAATTGTCAGAAAAGCAACAAATATGCATGTGCGTGTCTTTGACCCAGTGAGAGTACGGGGGGTAGTAGGAAATAGTAAATTCTGAACAGAACTTTGTGGAGTCCAGAATTGAAGGTATATCTGCAGTCCTGTGGGTGCAAGGCATACCACGTATCCACCAAACACATAGGGGCTGATTACGATGGCTGGCGATCCGCCCGCCATCGTAACCTGATTCACCCCCGCCCTATTATAATAGTGGGGTATCGTGGCAGATGCAAAGTGCATCTGCCGCTTTTCTGCCGGTCGGCAATCGTTCTGATTGACGGCCGGGGAGACTTGGGCCACAATACGGTAGCGGTGCCTAGCAGGCACCGCCATCCATAGTAGGATGTGTAGCTTTTAAGGCTTTCCATGGAGGCGATGTCGCCATGGAAAGGCTGGTGGGATTTGCTTTGGGGGCCTTTTGCGGGCCCCCAGAGGGGTGGGGGTGCACTTGGGTGGTACGCATGGTACCCCCTCCATTTCCATGCACAAGGTGGCAGGCACCGTGCGGTGCCTGCCACGTTGTGCATGGAAATGCACAACATGGCAATTTGGCATTGCGGTAGGTGCTGCTTTAAGGAGCACCCGCCGCAATGTTAAACTGTGGAATGCGACTGCCAGGGTGGCGGTCGCATCCTGTTTTGCGGTGCGGGACCGCCGCATATCTGGTGGCCGGTCCCAAAACCGCGGGGATGGCGGGTGGACTCTGGTCCACCTGCCATCCCCGCGATCCCTTAGTCTCAAGAAACCATACCAGGGAAAAAGGTCCACAGTCCGCCCCCCACCCCAGTTTTATCCAGTTCCCAGTCCACCACTCAATTGAAGTTGCCCGCCAAGAACCAGCATCCCGTGTAGAACTGCAAAACCAGTGTCCTCAGGGTTTTCAGGAAGTTATGCGTAAACTGTGGAAGGGGGTAAATGATGACTAGTGGAATGGGGTGCCTATGGAGAAGGCCAGAGATCATCGTGTAGGAGCTGAGGGTATCATGCCAAACCTTGTCAACCACAAAGGGAAAGTATCTGTGCAACAAAATGGCCATCCTCCATGACCCACGGGTAAATCCAGGGTGATATACCTGCGTATATCACACGGGAGCAAGGAATGGGCATCCCTTCACATCTGCAGAGTATGTTTTGGCCTGATTCAAGACTGCACCTCGCTTAACAGTGTCTAGGATGCCACTGACGTTCCATGTCAGAAGGCAGACCATACCCTGTGTCATTGAAGTAGTTGGGTCGGTCATGAGAAGTGTTAGTCTGATGGTGGGGGTAAACCAAAGAGAGGCAATACTGGCCTGGTGTTGACCGCTTGCATGAATAGTGTAGTCTGATGTAAGTGGAAAATAAGCAATCAAACTAAAGGATGTTAATAGTAATAAGCCCAACTCACCTTACCCCATACCTGGAGGACATAAATTACCTCTCATGGAATAAACTAGGAACAGTTCCAAACTTGTCGACCAAACACCAACAATGTTTCTTTTCACCATTCCCTAAAGCAGACCTAAGAGCACGACTTACAATAAAACAAACAGAGAAAAGAAAAGAAAGAACTTAGGTGGGGTCCACATGATCCTCGTCGAGCTACCCATATCGTGACAAACATACCTGATCCAGTAGGAAACAAGACACAAATTAGTATCAAGAGGCCAGGTCTCCAGCTGCCGACAGAGAAGGAGATATTCCTCTGTGTGTCAGGTCTGGTTCTAAAGACCGGGAGCAGCGGGAATCCGGAGACCCAGGCAAATTGGTAGCTTAGTGATGGCGCAGTCACATCTGCAGGGCCCTAAGTGGCACCTGTCCCCAACCCATGCCCTGTTCTGGGCCATTCCTGCGGGTAGACAATGGGAGTGCCTCTCACCGGAAGGAGGGTCCTCCTTTAACCAGGTCCAAGCCGCCTTAGGCGTGTTGAAGAAGAGTGTTTTGCTGTGGAAGATGACCTTCAACCATGCAGGAAAAATTAGCATATATTGGATCTGATGTGCATGCAGTTTTTCTGAACCTGTAGGAAGAAACGTAGCTGCTGCTGTACTTTGAGAGTAAAGTCGGGGAACACCATTACCCCAGCAAAGTCACAAGTCAGGATTTCCTACAGCCGAGAGGTTTAAGGATCTTGTCCCTGTCTGCAAAATTGAAGATGCGATCAATGATAGGCAGAGGTGGCGCACACGGCAGAGGTTTTGGGGGTCCAGAGATCTGTGTGCTATCTCCAGTGCAAAGCATGGTGACAGTTCCCCCTTCGATGTCCAGGAGGTCAGGCAGTCAGTTATGTATTGAGGAGGGGATGAACCCTCAACGCCTTCCAGGATCACCACAATTCTGATGTTATTGCACTTGAGCGACCCGTTGCAGCTTCTGCTCACAACTCAAACTAGCACACTGTTTTTCTAGGCCAAGATCATAGTCTGAAGGGAACGGAGGTTGTCTTCAGTTGTTGAGATACGACCCTCGGCCTTAGCCACTCACACCATTATATTGCACAAGTCCTGCTGCAACAACAACACATCCAGCTTCAATTCCCCATTTTCCCTTCCAATGAAGAGTGCAGTCCTGGATCGCCTGCAAAGTCGAAGCTGGGTGCCGCACCGGGATCCGGTTGCCACAGCAAAGGTACCCCTTGTCCCTCACATAAGGTCACAAGCAGAGACAGCAGCAGATATTCCCCTTTACACAAGTGTGGACACCAAGAAGGTTCCAGGTGCATGCATCAGTGAGGGCCTCCCAATTAGTGCTTGTGGTCGACGCCCTGCACCTCTGGATGATGATATGGCCTCCTACAACCCTCTATAGGGCCCCACCTTTGGCGCAGCTCTGAAAGCCACTACCCCTGCCGTTCAAGCTGAAAAAAGAGGGTGGTAAGGTGAAGTAGCACATCCAATATCCACAAAGCCCCCTAGGTCGGCCTCTCGACTGGATTTATGGGCCGACACCCACCAGCAGCCTGGCATGCGTTGCTCGACACAATCAGATGTTCTTATGGGCCACACAGATGATGATGCCCTAATCCAGCAGCATCTAGGCAACAGCCGCCCTACTTCATGATTCACCTCTGTGGGTCCCCATGAGTGTAGCCTCCCAACTGGAGAGGAGGGATGGCGCCCACCTGTGCCAAACAGTGTCGGGAGGCTCCGGACTCACTGTTGCCATCCCACTCCTCTCCCAGACCACCGGGTACCGCAGCCTCTCCCTCTCCGTATAGCTCTTGGGCCCTGCAGTCTCACATGGCAGAGCCAGTCCTCACACAGGGCAGCGGTCGCACGCTCTGACCTCTGCCTTTGCCGGCCTCCCGACTTGAGATAAGGGCCGAATCTCACCAGCGCCAGATGATGGCGGGATTCTCTGGACAGAAGCCACGCGTTCTGACCTCTGCAAGCCTCCCGGCGTAGCCTCCCAACTACTGGAGAGAGTAGCCAATGTCCACCAGTGCCAGATGACGCCGGGAGGCCTCGGACTCGCGCATGCCGCTCCTTCTGATCCCGGTCTTCCGGGCCGCACTGACTCTCCATCCGGCCCACACCCGCTCCGTGCAGGCCCCCCCAGCCCTGCAGTCTCTTATGGCAGGGCGAGACCTTTCCTTAGGCTGTGCCGCACACTCTGACCAGGGCAGTGAGGATGATGCCAGTCATCAGAGCTCCTCCATGTCTTCGGCGGTTGGGCCCACTCCCTCCCCTGATGCCTATATCCACCAACGTGAGGGCTGCATGCCCCCAATGGCCCCTTGCTGCCCGGGGCCGATGACAGATTGCTGTGGGATGGCAGCAGAGCTCACAAACAGCAGCAGCAATGCTCAGTGTCCAGACCACGCCCCCACTCACCAAACATTCATTGGATTCACAGGAACCACTTTGTCATTGGCTTCTTTGAACACCCACAGATCACTACTGATCCAGCAGGCTACCAACCTGCGCAAGTCTATCACTATATAGTCATCTGGGCCCATAAACACACTCACTCATATAGGCTGGTGAACAGCGCTGGGGATCACGGTTATAGGGCTAAAATAGTAAGTTAATTTGCTTAGCAATTCTTAAATCTATTACTAATCCAAAGCCATTTCTATAACTAATGGATCTATTTTAGTTGATTAGGATTTGATGATATTAACATAGTTCTTATTTACCTGATTTTCTATTGAATAACCACAGACTCGGGTACGTTTTAAATATTTATCAAATTAATCATAAGAGCAGAACAAATTACAGTGTTAACTCCATCTTTTGGAGGAAGCAAGATCGGTCTATCCAATTTAAAATAAGAATTCACAACAACTAGTACCTGAGGAAAGAGAGGATAGAGAGAGAAAGCACCTTCACACAATACACAGAATTATATTTACCTAGATGGTGCGAAAATAAGACCCCTCTGGACAAGAGTTAATGGGCCCCTTAGAAAGTTCAGGGAACAGGTACTTCAGGACAGGATAAGACAGGACAGATGACCTCTTGTGGATTCGACGCCTGCGTCGCACCCCTCTCTGATGCTAACTTCCTCCTCGATTCGTCCGCGATCTTCTTCTAATTCTATTACCTCCTTGATCCTTCCGCGATTTTCGTCTAATTCTATTTTGCTTTGTAAATTCTAAGTCTTCCTGTTCAGGTATTCGATCAGCATTCAGACAGCATCTCTGTCTCTCAGCGTTCTGGCAGTGACTGCTCTAACTAATCTAACTAACTACCCCAATTATACTTTCTTAATGGCATGTACCACCCCCAAATGTTTCAACCTTATGAAACTCCTATTTCTGATTGGACGAGCTGAGGGGATTATCATCACACCATGCTACGTTTATAATGCTTTTCTTAAGTTCATTGTTTTTAGTTCCTGTCCAGTAATTTGTTCTCCCAAGCTTTAGTTCCCTCCCATATTTGTAAACTTTATCGACAACAATGTATACAATTTCACAGTTGTCCATTGAATCTTCAGGATGTTCAGCTGGTTCCCAGGACATGTTTGGAGAATGTCCTTGGAGGAGTCCCAAGAATTGAGCTCACTGCTTTGGAGTTGTCCCTCTTGCGCATGCGGGTATACCCATGTGGATGTCAGACCCTAGCATCGTTCAGAGGCCCAAATACGAACTAATAGAGAGGTCAAAAGACAAAGTATTAAATTCAGAATAACATGATTTCACTGCATACCACCTATTTCTCCTCTAATCCCATTTACTTATAAAAACTATTTATGCATTGGAACTTAGTATATAACTCAGTTTAGTTTCAGCAAAGCAGATGCTTAGCACGTGAGTTTCCAAGGGGCCATATTAGATGCTATTACGCAGAAGCAGAATTTCCCCTCCAAGCGTTAAGACATCATGCAGCTGATGCATGCTCAGTACATTTTCCTGCGTTAGCAGCATTTTTATTTACACTCGGGTTACTTGTTAGTAAAACACATAGGAAAGCTTCCCCTTTTCTAGAATGTTGTTCAAATTAGTATTATAGACATTAATAATACTTCGTTACGGGATTATATGAGATGATTGCGTCCGAGCAAGTCTCTTTTACACGAGTCCTTACTCCATCATTTCTGGGTAGCAATGAGCACAACCTATGGCGGTCTTTTGTCCATCAGGGTGGCAGATGATATACCTTCGCCACCCTGACAGAAAAGACCACCAAGAGCTATATCAGCTTCATTGCTCGCTTTGGATCATGCTATTGATCTCTTATTCTCTGGCCAACATGGAGGGAGCAAATAGCCCGGCCGAGGGAGCATTGTACCTGAGCAGATTCTCCTATCCTTATGTTCCATTCCTGTTGCAGGATACCAGAATCTACATGGACCACCACTGGTGATACTTTTCGATGGTTTTAGTCACAGAAATAATTAATTATTTTGACGCTTCTTTGCTAAATTATTAGATTGGAAATCCAGTGTGTTAACTTGCGTGGCAGTCATTTTAGTTTCCAAATTATAAATATTCTGTTGTCGTAATTTCACATGGTCACTGATTACAGCAAGTACTTTCCGATGTTTTAGGATAGTGCCATACACTTCTGATCCCCCTCCCTCCCTGCTCCCCAAAACCCTCAAACCATGAGCATCAAATGCCCTGAGCCAGAGGAAGAGGCTGAAGCAGGCACCAACCCAGCATAACCTCAGATGAAGTCCTAAAACCACACCCCACAGCAGCAATACCAGAGGGAGAGGGCACAATCCGAGCAGAGGGCTGACAGTCACCATCGTCATACTAGTGACATCACGAAAGTGCATCAATACCCCCCTCCCATCCCCTAAGACTTGGCAGCCACCTGATTCGACATGCAGCCATGGCTCCCACTCCCATGTGCCACATAATTAGAGCAAGTAAAAGGGAGCATTGAAAAGGCAGGAATAGGGGTTCCTGTGATTATTTTGATGTGGAAAAAACAAATCTGCATAGTTATTCTACTTTCTGTCCTGTTTCACTTGTAATTGGATGATGAACGGGTAGAACTGCCTTAAAAAAACAGCAATTCCGGCTCCTTGGACCTCCCAACTTGCAATCAAGGCCCTAGTGGCTTCACACTCCCCATTGGAGTGGTTACTTACTACCCACTCAAGGGTCTTTCACTCACCAGGTGAATCTAGCTTCCTCACTCTAAGTGGCCCCTCACTCCTAATAATGTTGCATTTGTACTCGACAAAGAAAAACCTCTTGTCCATCATAGAAGTCTCTTAGGGCCATATGTATCAAGCCTTTTTCCTGTTTGCAAACGGGCAGATTCTCAGAATCTGCCCGTTTGCGAATGGGAAAAAGCCTTTTGGGATGTATCATTCCAAAAGGCCATCGCAAAATGGAGAATTGCAAAATTTGCCATTATCTATTTTGCGAATGCAATTAAGGAATTGCAAATTGCGATTCCTTCAATGCAATTCTGAAAGCACCAGAAATTTGCTATTTGGCCTTAAGGAATTGCAAATTACCACCAACTTCAAGTTGGTGGTAACTTGCGATTTTCTTTAAAAAAGCACTTTTAGATTTTTTTAAAGTGCCATATGTCACACATACATGCCCTTAGGGCATGTATGTGCGCAAAATGTGCACACATGTACATTTCAGGGGTGCAACTGGGTGTCCTTTTGGCACCCTTGCAACTTTGAGATTGCATTCTCAATTTCTCTAATTGGTAATCTCAAATTGAGAATGTCTTCCTATTCATTCCTATGGGCCTCCTAGGCCGTAGGAATGAATGGGAAGGTATTCTTTATTTGCGAACCTCAATTTGCGATCCACAAATAAGGAATATGTAGGATTCGCAAATTTTTTAGCAAATCCTACATACATTGCATTTTACGATTCTCTAATTGCGATTCGCTAAAAATCGCAATTTGAGAATCGCAAAACCCTTTTTTATACATATGGCCCATACTTCCCATAAAGCGATGCCTAAATTCCTATACCGAACGTGAAAGGACAGACTCCTGCATTCAACCCGTCAACAATGAGAATAATTTTTTTTGCCCCTCAGTTTCCCACTATTTTCCTCTTTAGTTGTGTCACATCTCTGAAACCATCTAGGAACCAGCACTACATGCTTCCCTTGCAGACTTCAAGATTAAGTCTGGATCCTAACTTGTTTTGTGCAGACATTGCCTGGGTGGTACCAAAAACTAATAGTGAAAGTACAACCAGTCTTGGGCATTATCCTACTTATTATGTGACATTTTATTTTTTCAGAAACTTAAAAGTTAATATATTCAATATTTAGCATTCTTTAAATCTTTCTGTTATTGAGGTTATGCTTATTTTCGTTTCTTTAAAATGACATTATGCCAGTATTCCCTTTCACAGTGTTAGCTTACTCAGAGGAGGTGGTGTGAAGTTTATTTTCAGATACAATGTAACACCCACTTTATTACACATAATGTAATACAGCCAGTGCTGTGCCTCTAGTTTGCATAAAGAAGAGATGATGGACCGACTGCTGAACTAATCAAACATTCACCGCAGTCACAGATCTGGGTTAAAGCCATCGTTTTTTTGCACGTCACGCCATTCCAGTTTAGACCCAGCCATATGCAAATCAGTCTTGACCCTGTTTCCCATGGGAAAAGTCTAGCCCGAACTTCCAGGCCAGGTCTTCCCTAGACCAGAAACAAGCATCCTGGGACCGGTTTCAGGGTAACGCCCCTCATCGGCCAGGCTAGCTTGAATCTGGTGGCGTAGTGAGCCGTGACCCACATCTGGGCATATCCTTCCCACTTAGGGTGCCAAATGCAAATAGACCACATGATGGACGGAATGCTGAATTAATCAAACATTCACCCCTGGTCTCAGATCTGAGTTAAATCCATCGTTTTTGCACACCATGCCGTTCCAGTGTAGAAGCAGCCATATGCAAATCAGTCTTGACCCTGTTCCCCATGGGAACAGTCCAACCTGAACCGCCAGGCCAGGTCTTCTCTGGACCAGAAACAAGCATCCTGGGACTGGTTTCAGGGTAAAATCATCTATTTTGCATAGCATATGGTACTGCGTAGCATTTGTTCTGTGCACTGGTATGACCATGTATCTCAATCATGATCTGATTTGCGCCTACAGGGTCAGATGCAGGAAGCTATTTAGCATTTCTTAACAGGCCGAATCTCTATTTCAGCCCTTTAAGAAAAGCTAAATAGTGTTTTAGCATGTACAAAGGCCGATTGGGAATTGCAGAATGCAATTTCTACCCTGTAAAAAGCACTTTTTGTGACAACCAAGTAGGAAATCCAAATTGGAAATCGCAAGTAGGGATTTCCTATTTGTAATTTTCTATGCAAATGTACAAAGCATTTCCTAACTGCGAATTTGGTATTTAGGAAATGCTATTACCACTAAATCAAAGTCAATGGTAACCATGTGCAATTTTAAAAATTCACTCCAAAATTACTTACATGTCACCACTTTTTTCAGGGTGCAGCAAGTTGGATCTTAGGCTGAACGTCACCCTTGCTTTAACTTTTCTTAATTTGCGATTCCCTATTAAGACATCCCAAATTCGGATATGCAATACCATTCGTACCTATGTGCCTTTAGGAACTAATTGCTTGGTATTCCCTAAATTGTGATTTCCTAATAGTGATCCCTACTCTATAGGAATCGATATTAGGGATTTTCTATTTTAGTACATACCATTTTGCATTTCCAAAATAGCGATTTCTAAGGAGTTGCTATTTAGGAAATGCAAAATAAGTATTTCGTATATCTGGCCCATAGTTCTGAAAGCATACCTCAGAGGAGTAAAGAGCCCCAATTCTATTGGTTCCAAACATAATTAGCTAAATATATCTAAAACAAAAATTCAGAGAGAACAAACGGCTGAGGCCCTCAATCCTTTCTAGAGCTACTGATGCATGTAAGATACAACACGTTTAATTTTCTTTCTCAATGTTCATTGCAACAAGATCTCTAGTGCCTTGAAAAATGTCAGACCTGCAAGCTGCAAGGGGAAAACACTTGTTAGTAGTCCCTGCCAAGAATAACATCCATATTACCAACAACTAACTGGCTGTATAAGAAAGAAAACATTTAAATAAATAATAATTAAACCACCATAATATTTATTTATTTTTATTTATTTTTTACATTTGTATGGTGCACAGCTACCCAAAAAGGGTTTCCCGGCGCCGATGACTCGTCGATGCACAGTAGCAAGAGGTGAAAAGCATTCTACTTATTTCTGGAAGAGCCAGGTTTTTATGTTCTTTCTGAATCTGGTGTAATTTTCTTCCTTGCGAATATAGGGGGGAAGTTTGTTCCACAGGGAGGGTCCTAGAACAGAGAAGGATCTACCTCCCATTCTTGCTAATTTGAATCTCGGGGTTGAAAAGTTAGCTGCAGTCTGAGAACGCAGTTCTCCACCCGGGATATAAGGGGTCGCTAGGGATTGAAGATACCTTGGTGCGGTGCCGAGTTTAATCCTAAACATGTAGCTCAGGGCTTTGAACCTGATGCGGTTTTCTACCCTGAGCCAATGTAGGTCATTCAGATGTTTCGTTACACTGGTAGTTTTTGGAATTTGGCAAAGTAATCTTGCCACCGGATTTTGGACCAGTTGTAGACGTTTGATAACTGCTTGATTTGAGCCCAGATAAAGAATGTTGCCGTAGTCAAGCTGGGATGTAATGAGTGCATTGACTACGGTCTTTTGCGTGGCCAGGGGCAGCATCCATAGGATTATTTTCAGCCATTTCAGAATGGTGAAACAAAGGCCAACTACTCTATTTGCTTGTAGTTTCATCGAGAGGGCATTGTCGATGATAACCCCCAAATTTCTTACATGGGTAGCAGGGGTGGGGATACTGCCTAGCTCAGAGGGCCAATGAGCGGTGGTCCATAGATCTTTATTTTTTCCCAGAAGGAGGATTTCGGTTTTGTCACCGTTTAACTTCAGCTGGTTAGTAGACATCCAGCTGAAGATATTTTGGAGCCCTTGTTTGAGAATGGACGGGGCCGTGGGATTAGACTCCGACAATGAGAAGATGATTTGGGATTTGCTAACATTGGCTTACAGACAAAAATGTTTCTTGTTACATTGTACCTGACCCTCACTCTCAGTTTATGCACCTATGGTTGTACCAGTGTGCCTCAACCATCACCTGTGCATAGACTGTGCACATACAGCTCTGTTACAGCACCTCAACCCTGACCTGCCTATACCCTCTGAATGTACAGCTTGGCCACGGAAACTCAACTCCGACCTATACTTAGGGGTATGCAAACTAGGCTCTGTTAGAGCTTTTCAGTCCTGACCTGCATTTGCTGCGCACACCCAGCTCGGCTCTTGTATTGCATCAATGATTTGAAGATGCCCATGTGCACCCAGAGCTCTGTCAGTGCACCTCAGTCCAGATATACATGTCCCACGTGAACGCAGCTCTGCTGATACACCTCCGATGCTTTGAACACACAAAGCATGATGCACTTACACGGCTGTAGCAGTTCACCTCAATCCTGACCCGTCCATACCCAGTGAGCACTCACTCTGTCAATGAACCTCATTTGGCTGATATCTCATTTCATGGATCACAACCTCTCCTCTTTAAAACCATATCTCTGTATCCTAACATTCCCTAATCTCCACCAGTCTGTCTAGCTCACCAACCATTCACCTCGAATCGGCTTGGCAGGCCACGATGGCGGCTGTGTCCTGCTGAGGCTCCGCGATCGGGCTAGCATCCTGCCCATTTCCTAAGATCGCCGGGAGCCTCAGCCCGCACATTTTGCTCCACTGAGACTTACCTGCTGTGGGCGACCTCTGGAGACACTACGGGGGCTGCGGACGAGCGCTGATCACCGTCCCGTCCCACATCGGAACCGGAGCCGGGCGCCGAGTCTCTAAGATGGCGGGCGCGGCTCCCTCTACCAGCGGGGGGAACCACTGAGGGACTATCCTCGAGGCGACAGCATTTGGCAGTGAGGACGACTGGCGACCCCAGGACTTCACCGCGGGGCGCAGAGACCGACTCACGAGCCCTTGCACCACGCCATCTGAACTCTTGTGGTGACAGCCGGGTACGCAAGATGGCGGCCGTCGTCCCGACGATCCACTAACCCGGCGCTCCTGCACGACTGGGAGCCCACCCCAGCACTGATCGGCCCACTACCTCTGGCTGACGGACGCCGGTGGGGGTACCACCTGTATGCCGCTGGGTCCTTCAGGCGACCTCGATCCCATCGGAAGGCGGTGAGTGACGACCCCCCTACCCCCCCCCCCCTTTCTCCTCCTGTGACCCTCGGTGCCGGAGACCCGGCGGCATCCTACCCCATCTGGGGCCCGCCGAAGGGTCGCGGACGGCGCCGGCCCTTGGTCAGGGGGGGGGGGGGGGGGGAAGCTCAGAACGCTTCTGCCGCATTACGTGACCCAGTGGACCCGAGTGCCTGACTTTAAGATGGCGCCCGCAGAGGCCGAGACGCCGTGATCGACGCGGACTTCACCCTGCAAGTGCGGTGCTCCACTGACCCCAGGACGTTCACACGCCATACCGGAGTCGCTCATCGACCCCCTCCTCCCTCCCGGGCCCTGGTCGCCTGCTCGTCGACCCCCGGGGTCGCCTAGGGGGGTGGGATCGGACCTCGCTGCCAAGCACCCTGTCCCCGGAGAAACCTGGACAGTGGGAGCAGTCACCATTTGCTGTGCATCTCCTGACACCTGGGCTGTCACCCCCTCGCTACCGCGCATTACCCTAGCAGAGGTTCCCTGGAGGGGGGGAACGCAGTGTCCGCCCCGAGACCGGGAGAGGCTAGGGGCCCGACTTACCCTGAGCTACTGCCCACCCAGATATACTGAGGAGAGGTGGTTTACGGATTACGGAACGCGCGGAGGGCAAGCCCCCCCCCATCTCTAACTGCACTCATGGGGAAGCCGAGACCCACGCAGACAACGACTATCCCCGAGACGGCCCCCGAGAGGATGCCCCAAACGAGAACATGGACGCAAGCCAACGCGTCGCAAACCGACCCCACACTCTCGGCAAAATTGGACCAAGTATTGGCGGCAATCGAATTATCCCGCCTATCAATGGAGGAGAGACTGGGCGTCCTGACGACGGACATCAATCTAATCCGCGACGACCACCGCAAATTGGCGGACAGAGTGAAAGACGGAGAACGGATTGTGACCGAGCTGCAACCTGCGATGAAAACACAGGAGGCGGAACTGAAGGAAGTCCTGCACCGCGTGGCGGCCCTCGAGGAACGCACGGTGGACCTGGAAGGGCGCTCGAGACGCTGTAACATCCGCGTCCTGGGCTTGCCGGAAGGCATTGAGAACTCGGACCCCCTTACGTACATGGAGCTCTGGACCAAATCTTTCACACCGGAGGCGGAAAGGTCGGCCTTTTTTTCCATTGAAAGAGCACATAGGGTCCCAGCCCGGGCGCCCAAGCCGGGCCTCCCTCCACGCCCCATGTTGGCTAAATTCTTACACTTCCGGGACCGCGATGCGGTGCTTCGTGCGGCCCGGACGGCGGGCCCCCTACAAGTGGAAGACCAACACGTTATGGTGTTCCCGGACTATGCCCGAGAGATCCAACACCAGCGTTCCACCTACCTCGACGTCAAAAGGCGCCTCCGCGCAAATGACCTTCAATACTCTCTGCTGTTCCCGGCCCGCCTAAAAGTACTACACAAGGGGAAAGCCCTCTTTTTCAACACGGCGGAGGAAGCACAGGAATGGACTGAGTTCCACTGCCCAACAATCCCTAATCCTGGACCCCAGAGAGCACGCAACAACGCCTTCAGACGCTCCAGGAGACGAGGTGCGAGCCGCACTCGAGCAGGCCGCCCCAAAAGCCAAGCATCATCCCCTACGGGCTCACCCGATCTTACGCAAATCATGCAAGAACGACGAGAGGCCTTGAGAGCGGTGACTGGACTACACACGTCACCCATGGTGTCGGACTTGGAGGGTCATCCACACCTGTTCACCCCAGAGAAAGACCGGGACAGCGACGGAACAATGTCGGGAATTGGACCGATCTCCTCCCCCCTTGTTATGATACAAACCTCGGACGCTACCCTGGCCACTCAACCTGGCACCTCTTCATGATGAAAGAACTTTCCACTGTTATATCCTTCTCATGGTGACCTATTGTGTTGCGCGAAGTCTAGGAGCCTAGACTGTTTTGTTTAATAATTGTGAGCGCTTGCGAGCGATAGACGCTTATCCTACCAGAGCCCGACCCGCGCACAGGCCCAGCAGCGACACACGCTGCCACCCCCGCAGATACCCGTTGTATTTTTCCCCTAGTGGGACATTTGTTTGGATATGCCACCTCCGGTGAAATATCCTCAGTATTGGGACTGTTTCCCACCCAAAGTTCTGTTTACGGTTAATTCCCTGAGTCCCTCCCCCATGATTGTGGAAGCATGGCGCATTAGAAATACTCGAGACGCATACACACTGGCGGCCGACGGGGGATTCAAGGGGGTCCCTCTCCCACTCTTGTCACCGTATGAATGGCAGACTCACGGTCAGACATTAATATCCTCACACTGAATGTGCGAGGCCTGCACACGCCCAGCAAACGCTACACTGTCTACTCATACATTAAGCGTATGTCAGCCAATATTGCGTTCCTGCAAGAGACGCATATGAACGCCACTGAACTCTCTCGCCTGCAGCTCAAATGGCGAGGGACCCTCTGTGCCACACACTATTCAGCGTTTGCACGCGGCGCGTTAATTTGGGTTAGGCCAGGTACTCCCTTCCGAGAGCTCCGACGGGTGATAGATAGAGAGGGCAGGTATGCGCTCCTAGAGGGAATACTTGATGGACAGGGTATACTCCTTGGCAGCATTTACGCCCCCAATATAGATCAGGATAAATTCTGGGATCACCTCACGGGCGTTCTGGCCCAGTTCACTGCAGTCCCGTGGGTATTGGGAGGTGACTATAACTGCACGCTGGACCCCACCCTGGACCGCTCACATTCTCCCCCCGCACACTCCCCGGCTCCCCGACAGGCAGAACTCTTCAGGGCATGGACCACGCACTGGGCACTCACTGATGCATGGCGACACCTACACCCACTGGCTCGCATTTATTCCTTTCACTCGATCCCACATAACCTTAGGGTCCGCCTGGACCGTTTCCTCTGCTCTGCACCTATCCTCCCTAAGATCACTTCCATGGATTACCTAGGTCGGATCCTCTCGGATCATGACGCTCATATCATCCGTCTAACCTGGCGCCCCCCGCACCCACCTGTCCCCACCTGGCGTCTCCCTAGGGACTGCCTTTCAGATCCAGTATTCAGAGACGCTCACGAATCCAGTATCCGCGATTATTTTGCGCACAACACTAACACGGCATCGTCGGTACTGGTTGAATGGGATGCGTTTAAGGTGGTGGCGCGAGGGGAATGCATCCAACAGGTGGTGGGAGTGCGTCGCACCTTGGAACGGGCGCTCCAAACCTCGGAACAATCTCTGGCCGCGCTTACTAAGCGGCTTGACGACTCGGAGGAACACGCTGTACTCATGGCCAAGACGAAGACGGAGTATCAGACTGCCTGCGCTGACCTCCGCAGATACAATTTTAGGGCTTACGCCTCTAGGGTTCATAAGGACAGGGACAAGACTGGAACGCTACTAGCCTGGATGGCGAAACAGGACACCGAAATCAAGCCGATCACGGATATTATCAACCCGGATGGTGTATTGGTACGCTCGCAGGCCGAGATCCTCCTGGCGTTCCAGCGCCACTACACGCAAGTGTACGGGACCCCGACCCAATCCTCCCCATTCTCTGTGGACCGCTTTTTGGACCCACTGACGCTGCCCAAAATCTCGGACATAGACAAGCGCGCCCTCGACGCCAGGATAAAACCCTCTGACATTACCCAGGCAATTCGTGCCATGTCCCGGAATAAAGCGCCGGGACTGGACGGTTTCCCGCTGGAATACTACTCGACTTTCTCGCCTCTAATAGTCCCCCATTTATCACAGGTGCTCGAGACGTCTCTTCATCTAGGGAGATTACCCCAGTCACTGCGGGAATCCGTGATTGTCACCTTTCCCAAACCCTACAGAGACCCACTCCACATGGGGTCGTATCGCCCCATCACGCTCCTGTCGGCCGACTGTAAAATCATGGGGAAAATTCTGGCTGACCGTTATGCGCAGATCATACGCCCGCTGGTCCACCCAGACCAATGCGGCTTTGTTCCGGGAAGGAACACCTCCCAGAACCTCCGCCGAATCTTCCACGTTCAAGACCAGATACGTGACAGATTTCCCCGCGCCGCCTGCCTCATTATGGACCTGGAGAAGGCGTTTGACACCCTCACCTGGCCCTATCTCTTCTCGATCTTGCAACGCCTGAATATCGGCCCAACACTCATGGCGTACACACGCCTCTTGTACACCGACTTGACCGCGCGGGTACGTATCGGGAAACGCATATCACCGGCGTTCGCAGTTCGGCGAGGTACGCGACAAGGGTGCCCCCTGTCGCCTCTCTTATTTGCGCTAGCAGTCGAACCACTGGCGGTTCGGCTCCGCCGGGAAGGGATGGAATGGGGCATTCCACTTGCAGACAGTACGCATTGCGTATCCATGTACGCGGATGATCTTCTCATTTACGTCCGAGACATCGAAACGGACATGACCCCTATAGGAACGGCACTAGCGGACTTCGCAGAGGCCTCGGGACTACAGGTAAACTGGGACAAGTCCACAGTTTACCCCTTACACCCGAACCTACCCCCCCGGGAGGTCGGGCTCGGAGCGCACACCCTCTCATGGTCCGCGGAAGCCCCCCGTTACCTTGGTGTCCGCTTGTATCATTCCCCAGCTGACCTTTTCGAGGGGAATCACCGTAAGGCACTTGCCAGTCTACGCCCGGCGGTCGCTTTTTGGAATAAGCTCCCACTGGCCCCGATAGGAAGAATAGCTCTAGCCAAAATGATTATGCTTCCCCGACTCCTTTACCACTTCACGAATTTGCCGGTAATACCGCCCAGATCCTTCTTCCGCGATGTAGACTCCCTCCTAGGGACCCTTATCTGGGGCGAGGGCCGCCATAGGGTCGCCCTGAAAACCCTTCAACTTCCTACGACGCTGGGAGGGCTCGGAGCTCCGTCCTTCGAGTCATATTTCCTCGCGGCACAACTCCAATGGCTGTCATACTGGACGGCGGATCGTTACCCTCAGGAGACTGTCACTTCGACGGGCAGAATCGCAACCCCGGAACTCACCCGTCTTCTTCTCCCGGGAACCAAGCCACGACGTACGTACCCCCTCCAGGTGGCGATAGCGCGCCGGTGCATGATGCGGATCCACCGATTGTCCCCTCATAGGCCTCCGTATTCCCCGCTGTTACCATTGATAGGCAGCCCCAGGCAAGACTCCTACTTTACGGCGCCATTCTTCACCGAATGGTCGCACTGCGGCATCACGGATCTGGAATCGTTATTTGAGGAAGGCCACTTAAAATCACTTGACCGCTTGACCGCTGAATACGGTCTCCCCCCGGGCCAATTCCTCAGGTATCGACAGCTGATTGCCGGATACCGACCCCATTTTAACCTCTACACTGGCGAGCCAGACACGCATCCAGTAATACACGCTGTCCTGCGTATGGGGGTGGGACGCCACTTAGTTACCTGGCTGTATAAATCCATTCGGGAACTTTCACAAGCACCTCTGACAACCTTGCGGGCTACATGGGAGGAGGACATAGGTCGCGCACTACATGACTCGGAATGGACTAAAGCGCTTGAGGCCCCTAAACGCGTCTCTAGGAATGCCCGCTTCAAGAACATCCAATACTATATCCTCCACAGGGCGTACCTCACCCCAGCGCGCTTACAGAAGTTCTATCCCTCCACACCATTCTTATGCCCCAGATGCTGCTCCCCTGCCGCAGACTTTCGCCATATGTTCTGGAGCTGTCCAGACCTTCACTCCTTTTGGCAAGCGGTACACAACACGCTGTCTGACCTGACAGGCCTTACTACACTATCCACCTGGGAATCCAGTGCATTAGGTATCCTCCATGTCCCTAAGCAAGCCCCAGTGCATAGGCGCTTCGTGTCCTTAGCGCTCCTGCTGGCGAATAGATGCATAGCCATGCGCTGGCGATCCCCGGAAGGTCCCCCTATAGCAGCATGGACGGGGGCGGTCAGTAAATGGGCGGCGGCGGAGGAAGATGCTCTTAGAGAGGAAGAAGCCAGGGGTGCGCGAAAATTTCCCATTTCCATGGAATGGGCCATGCTTCTCTACAGTTTTCGACAATCCACGCGAATGGGTGACCCCCCTACTCCTTCTCCCCCCCCGACCCGTGAAGACCGTTTACGCCTGGCTGTTGTTCCCCCCCCCTGAGGCAGGTTCCGGATGCCCCCTGCATCCTGATTGACTTCCCACCCTCCTGGAATGCGAGCTGAATAGCCCCTTGGGCTCGTTTCCCCCCGCCCCCCCCCGACGCCCACCGCCGATATTTCCACCACACTAGCGCCTACACGCTTCCCCCCCACGGTTTTATCCCCCCCCGTTTTCTGGTACCACCATTACATGGACTATACAGGCCCCGCTCCGCCGCCCTTTGAGACGGGACATTATACTCCTGTTAACATGTACTGTCCTCCTTGCTCTACAAGTTCATGGTCTTCTGACCCACACACATGGTTGCATGGTATGTACTGATTTTTGGAGGAAATGGATATTTGTACCAGTTGTTTAAACGAAAAACACGTTGCACGCATGGCTGAATGTTGAGGCCACGTCAGCGGCTTATTCACGATGTACCGTATACTTTGATGCAACAATAAAACAAATTTAAAAAAAAAAAAAAAAAAAAAACATTCACCTCCAATCACATAGCTCCCCCCCACTACTAATCACCACCCCCAACTCGTATTGAAATAATCTATCACTAAGTAACTGGAGTAAATGCATGAACTGTTTTTCTTGAGAGCACAAGGCTAATCACTTTAACCACTGAATTAACCACTAACCTTGGGGTTCAGAGTAGGATGGTACTCGCTGTGAAGCACTTCAATGCCTTGTCTGGGGTAGTAAGCACTATATAAATACAATTACAATTGACAAACATCTCTCTGCATTATAGTGGCGTTATACTTCTTAGGTTCTCCTATAGATTCCTATAGATCCTATAGATCATAGTAAACATGATCAATGCCAATACCTGAGAGCCTTGGGGGTGGAAGAAGCATATAGCTACCATCAACTGACTCCTCTTCTCCCTGTCAGACTAGGCCCAGCTAGCACATCCCACACCAGAACACCCCCAAGCTCCTCATTGTTCTCTACCCCAGAACCAAACTTCACTCAGGCATTTACAAAAGCAAGATGTTTACACACATTTCTATTACCATTGCTGCTCCTCCTGCTGCTCTAAAATGGTACCTTAATTTCCCTCACTTAATACGACTTCCGGGTCACCTAAGGCTTGACCGTCATTATATCTCGGAACAACCCCTGCTGTTTCTAGTCGAAGTAAGTCTGTTAAAAACACGGCCCTAAATATCCGCTTGACGAAATGTAGTCATCTCGCCTGTATACGGTTCAGGACCTTAACCAGACATTCAAGAAGTCCAGCCTGACAAAAAACTAGCTGTTACACCGAAGCCCTGGCTTCATTTCAAAATGGCTATATATAAAACACATTGCTGCAAACTTTTTTTAAACCTTTTTAGATATCTGATTGGAATTTTTCGCACGTATTTATAGCCTGATTTTTATATTATATTTAGTTAATTTATGATACGGATAGTCTTCTTAGTGGACGACTAGCGATAAACTTTCATCTTCCTTCCACACTTGTTTAATGAAATAATAATGCTGCTAGTATCTGAACGTACTAGAAAATGATCAAGGGCCATATAACAATAAGAGCCCCGGGCACGCAATGGGTGTTTGTGCCCGCTTTGCGTGCCTCGGGGCACTTTGGCATTATAGAAGGGGGCGCAGACGCTTGTGTGTCCCTTTCAGTAATACTGATAGCCCTGGCACACTTAAAGCGCCAGTACTACCTTCAATGGCCTTTCCCTCATTTGATTCGAGGCATGCCCTATGCAAATGAGGGAATTCCTTTGCCTCTGCGCCCATGCCATATTACAGTTGCGGGCGCAGAGGCAAAGAAGCTCTTAGGGGGTGCACTGACAGTGTGCCACCTTCTGGGTGGTGCACTGTCAGTGCGACCCCCCCACCCCCGAGAGAGCAGCCCTCTTGAGGGGACAAAGGGGGTCCTATAGACCCTCAGACACTCCCTTGCAGCAGGGTGCAATCACTGTCAGCACCCGCCTGCAAGGGGATCTCTAATCCCCTTTAAAAGTGCAGGTAGGTGCCGCCTGCACTGTGAGAACACAGAGCAGCTGCAAACTGCTAGCAGCCACACCGTGTTTTCACATGAATGCGATGCCCTACATCGTAATAGGGCCCCTGGTATCTTATGTATTTATCTAAAAATCGCTTTTACTACAAATAATTTGTACTTTTTAATACAGATGCCCTTTTTTTTTACACATCTGAAAAGGTTTCCGTAACAACCATATACCATAAAGGCATTATTATCCTGTTAGTTGTTGAAGGATTTCACCACAACTGCGGTCGAAGCTCCATCAAAATCCTTCTTGATTCCGTGGGGCCCTTTTGTCCCTCAACTTTTACTGATGAGGCCCCTCCCATCGTAGAAGTAACACTAAGACTACTGGCTATAACTAGTTGGTTTCTGAACGACAGACGTTTTCTTTTGCCTTCTAAACGGGCACCATTCTTTATTTTTTGCCCTTAGTTCCTGTTCTATACCTCTTCAAAGTGTACCCTCTTTTAAAGCTCTTAATGGCTTTCCAGACACATTTAATCTAAAAAACAAGCAAGAGTGTTCCTCCCGCTGAAGTAAGTGAAGATACTCCGAAGTCTTCTGGCTTCACCTGGGTCCACAACTGGTACCTCCTAGTTCCTGGGAATATTATACACAAACTCTCAGAAATCACTAAAGGTGTCATACTAAGAATTCAGTAACGTGATGAAAAACACAAATCAACCCCATGAACACCATTTGGTAATGTAAGAAAAGCCCTCAAAAGAGCACGATGGAATCCAGCCTTTGACAAATGGTGATGACATTTTGGTCTTTTTTATGGCTATTGTCTAGAGGACTATACCTGAACTCCGGTATTCTGTGGGGACGATCTGGAGAGGGTCTTCAGATGAGAATTTCCCAACTCCCCAACACCCCTGGTCCCAGAAAACTCTGAGCTCAGGAATGAGGGGGAAAGGGGAAGTGGATAACAAACAGAGAGACTGCCACACCCTGGTGTCTTCCAAAACTTCTTTGTCGCTTTGGATACCTGTAAGAGTAACACAACATTAATACATTCCCAAAGGTCTTGGTTAATCTTCACTAGTGTCTTTTCCCATACTATGAATACCTGGAATGGGTGCGGAATGCGCCTCTCTCTGACTCGACAATTAAGTGGAAGCACGCTGTGTAGATGGTACGAAGAATGAATCCAGAGGATGCTTGATATTAAAGTTCAACTAAACAAACCACTACAGTGAATAAGGATATAAACTATTTGCGCATATATTATAACCCTAAGCACTACTGATATGATCTGCTAGTTCTTTTAGAAGAAGGTGACTCTTGTACTTATTCTCTGGACGCTTCAATCAGCTGCATTCAATGAGTGTATTCTCTAAGGGAACAGCTGCAGACTTATCCTGGATACTGCGCTGCTTGCCTTCTTCCGAAACAGAATAGAAATGACTCAAAAATAACTGAGTTCATATAATTGTCTGAGCAACTCAGTAAAGTTCAAAAAGGCCAATAGCTATCCCAGTTAAGAACTGAGCTGGAGACTTGACAAAACGTAGTTCGTCAAAAGGTAAAGTTCTGTTCACTTGCGCTGTTTTGAAATACTACTTGTAGCTGCAGCGCAGATACTTCAACAACGTGACTCAAACTTGAAACTGGATACTTGTGAAAAACAAAATTCCACTGTTCAGAAAAGTCTGTGGCTTCTTACCTCGACTCCGGAGGGAAATGGAAAATCCGGAGGAGACTCACCAACTGCTCTAAATACTCCCGACAGCTGCTCTGCTTGACGAGGAGATTTCTGAATGCAAGCGCTTCGAAAACGAAGACCAAAAATGTTGCGGTAGCCGAAAATAGAGACGCCTCAGCCGAGACTCTCAGGAATGCGACCGCTTCCTCTCAGAAGGCAGTTGAAGTGCGCAGCGCTCTGGAAGCGCGCGCACAAATTGGCGGCTCAAAAAATAAAAGACTAGAACGCCAACCTCTAAGCAAAAGCTATCCCTAGGCAATCAGCCAGAATGTGAACGATAAAACCAGGGAAACTTCTTCAGCTTAGTACCTGATAGGAAGGCAAAAGGCTGTGACACCAGAGTGGGCTTGACAGTACCCCCCACCAAAGCCCCCTCTCCAGGCTTCTGTGGGAAGGTTTTGTGAAATGCAGCAACTAGTCTGGGGGCGTGTACATTACAACTAGGTTCCCAAGATCTCTCCTCCGGCCCATAGCCTTTCCAGTCCACCAAATAGAACAATCTACCTCTCTTCAACTTGGAGTCTAAGATTCTCTTGACCTCAAACTCTTCAGAGGACTGAACTTGAACAGGATCGGGGGGGTTTTCCTGCCTTAGATGAGGCGGACTTTTTCTCACCAAGGAGACGTGAAAGGTAGGATGGATCTTCATGGACCTTGGAAGAGTGACTCTCACACTAACGGGGTTTACCATCTTTTCAACTGGAAAAGGGCCCACGAACCTCGGTTGGAACTTTCTATTTCCACGCAATCTCATGTGTTTGGTGGAAATCCAAACCAAATCTCCCGACTCAAACTGAGGACTTTCCCTTCTCTTACGATCTGCAAACCTCTTGTAACTCTCCTTAGCCTTAGAAAGGTTGGAGAAAGCCAACTGATAGGATTGTTGTAACTTTAAAATAACCTCTTGGGCTGCTGGAACCTCAACCTCGATCTTCCCCACCATCATATTCGGATGCCTTCCAGAATTTAAAAAGAAGGGGGAGAAGCCTGTGGCCGAGTGAACAGAATTATTGTAAGCAAACTCCGCAGTACTAAGTAAGGATGGCCACTCGCCTTCCCGATCCATTAGATACAAACGGAGATATTGCTCCAAGTCCTGATTTACACGCTAGGTCTGTCCATCCGTTTCTGGATGGAAACTGGTGGACAGACGAGAATCTGTTCCAATACCCTTCAAGAAGGATCTCCAAAAGCGGGAAACAAATTGCGGACCGCGATCCGAGATTACAATCTTGGGAATTCCATGAAGCCTAACCACATGCTGAATAAACAAATTGGCTAGCTGAGGTGCAGTTGGGAGGGCCTTTAAAGAAATGAAGTGGCTCATCTTTGTGAACTGATCTACCACCACCCAAATTACAGAACTGCCCTGACTGGAAGGTAAGTCTACAATAAAATCCATTGATATGGTGTGCCAAGGAGAAGGGGCCACCGGCAATGGCTGAAGTAAACCCTGTGGGAGCTGTCTAATGTTTTTTCCTTTGACACATTGCTCACAAGTGGCTACGTACTGCCTCACCTGAGCTTCCATGCCCGGCCAGATGAACTCCCTCTTCACCAACTCCAAGGTCTTAGCAACACCCTTATGTCCTGCCAATAAATGATCATGAAACTGCTGTATGATTTCCAATCTGATATCTTCGCTTGGAACAAATATCTTTCCGGATTGAAAGGGTTTTCCTTCCTTTATTACTCGATCTGGGCCTTCCTTATCCCAATTTTCAAACTTCTCTTGAGCGAATTCAACACAAATTCTGTTGCCTAAATCATCTTCCACAGCAGTAGGTACAATCTTTTCTTCAGGAATGACAAAGCGCTCCTCCTGGTGCTCAGCTTCACTGCCTAACTCCAACCGAGATAAAGCATCCGCTTTAGCATTAGCTGCTCCTGGTTTATAAGTTAGAACAAAGTCATAGTCTGCAAAAAAGAGAGACCACCTTAGTTGACGAGGGGATAAAGTTCGAGCAGACTTCAAAAATTGCAGATTTCTATGATCAGTGAAGACTGTGATTGTATGCCTGGCTCCAAGTAAATAATGCCGCCAGACCTGGAAGGTGTCCTTAACTGCCTATAGTTCCTTGTCGGCAATTGAGTAATTTATTTCTGCTGGAGTTAATTTACGAGAATGGTAGGCAACCGGATGCAACTGGCCAGTATTCTTTTGCCTCTGAGAAAGGATTCCTCCAATTGCTAAATTCGAAGCATCAGCCTCCACATAGAAAGGTTCATTCAAGTCTGGATGCTGAAGCACAGGCGCTGTGGTGAAAGCCTCTTTCAACAATTGAAAAGCCTCCTCAGTAACAGGTTCCCAGACGAACTTTTCATTTTTTCGCAGCAATCTAGTTATGGGACTCACTTTGCTTGAAAAATTGTGTATGAACCGTCTGTAGAAATTGGCAAACCCTAAAAAACTTTGTATCTCTTTTACCGATCGAGGAGCTGGCCAATTCTTAATTGCTTGAAGTTTGGTGTCATCCATTGACACACCATCTGGAGAAAGAATGAAGCCTAAAAATTCTACTTTGGACGAATGGAAAACACACTTTTCCAGCTTCACATATAATTGATGTTCTAGAAGTCGTTCCAGAATGGTTCGCACATGATTCACATGTTCTTCCCGACTGTTGGAGAAAATCAAAATATCGTCAATATAGACCACAGCAAAGCGGTCCAAAAATTCTCGAAGAATATCATTAACAAAGTGCTGGAACGCAGCCGGGGCATTGCAGAGCCCAAAGGGCATCACCTGATATTCGAATAATCCCAGCCTGGTGCAAAACGCTGTCTTCCATTCTTCCCCTTCGGCCATTCGAACCAAATGATACGCTCCTCTGAGGTCTAATTTTGTGTAGATATGAGCCTCCTTAACCTGATCCAAGAGTTCTGAGATGAGAGGCAAAGGATAGCGATTCTTCTTAGTGACCAAATTGAGCGCTCTGTAATCGATACAGGTTCTTAAAGTACCATCCTTCTTAGGGATGAAAAAGAGAGGAGAAGACACTGGGGACTTGGATGGGCGTATGAAGCCATTGGCTAGATTTTGTTCAATGTACTCTTTTAAGTGCAGATTCTCCGGTTCAGATAATGCATAAATGCGACTGCGTGGAAGAGAGGCACCAGGTTCCAATTCAATGCGGCAATCATAAGCCCGATGAGGTGGCAACTTTCTAGCCTCCTGTTCATTAAACACCTCCGCCAAATCTTGATATTCTTCAGGAATCTCAGGAACTTCCAAGGCACAGATAAGTTGAATTTGATCTGCCAAACTGGAAGACATGGTTTGAAAAGGAATTTCCGAATGGGGGTGAAAACAATGTTCTTGACAAAACTCAGACGTCATGTCCAAAGTGCGCTTGGCCCAGTCAATCTTTGGGTTGTGCTCCGTAAGCCAGGGCAATCCTAATATTAACTGAAACTGGGGAGCATCAATTAAATTGAAGCGAACAACACTCAGATGATCTCCCGGGCCAAAAACAGTGATGGCTTCCATGTCAGCTACAATGGGTCCCGAAGACAGGTTGGTATCATCCACTGCCCGAACTGGCTCTGGTCTCAACTTCTTTTCAAAACTAATACCCAATGCCTTAGCAAACTGGATGTCGCAGAAGTTGCCCGTAGCTCCAGAATCAATCATGATAGAAATGTTCTCATGCGCCGCCTCACTAAACTGTATTTTACTGGACAAAATCAGATGAGGAGCTGAAGACTGTAACGTATTTGCTAAAGACTGTAGTTTTGGAGCTGACTCTTGTGCCGCTCCCACCAGAGCAACTCCGTCTACTGGTGGAGCCGATCATTTGCCCAAGCAGAGGGCTTTGGTTTCTTTGGACATTCTCGAACAAAATGGCCCGATTGACCACAATACATACAAAGCTTGCCAGCTCGCCTCTTTTCTCGTCCTCCTTGCTGAGAGGGCCCCGTACTGTTCCAATTTGCATGGGTTCCTCACAAAGACTCCCTTCATTGCTCTTACTCGCTTCCGAACGAGCACGGTCATATCTGGGCGGAATCGTCCGAGGGTCCTTGCGACGTTCGCTCCGCCTTTCAGATTGTCGTTGGTCGATTTGCAACACTAAGTCTATTAATTCAGATAAGTCGGTAGGCCTCTTTGGAATTTGGGCCAAACCATCCTTGAGTTCGTCCTTAAGCCCTCTATAGAAAATAGCTGCTCTCTTTGCTGCTGGCCAATTGGTTTGAACAATAAGTTTATTAAATTGGGCTAAGTACGCCACCAATTCCTTGTTTCCCTGCTTTAAATCGAACAACTCATTAGCCGTAGTCTGTGAAATGGTTCTTCTGTCGAAAATTCGTAAAAATTCTGCTTTAAAGTCTTCAAATTTGTAAAGCACTGGATCATCAGTTGACACTAAGGGCATCGACCACGCCGCGGCATCCCCACTCAGGTAAGACAGAACAAACATCACTTTGGACTGATCCTCCTTAAACAAAATTGATTTGCACAAAAAGTGCAAGGAGCACTGTGTCAGGAAAATTTGGGCCTTATGCGGATCTCCCTGAAATCTTTCGGGTGGGGCCAAAGGAATAGTGGGCGACATGGCATGCACCACTTGTGTTGTTAACTCTGAGGAGGACGAAGATGGTGCAAAACTCTGAAACTTGGATCTTTCAAAACTGGGACTGGGGCTAATGGCTATCTCATCTATTCTCTGCCGTAAATAACTAGTTTCCAGGTTGGACTTCTTTACCTCCTCCTGAGTCTCACTCAATTGTTTTTGCATACTTTCCAGAATGGAGGTCAAGGCCTTAACATCCCAACCCTCAGCCATCTCGCCCAGACAGAAGGCACCAGTATTGGGCACTTCAATCTGTCTAGAGGACTATACCTGAACTCCGGTATTCTGTGGGGACGATCTGGAGAAGGGCCTTCAGATGAGAATTTCCCAACTCCCCAACACCCCTGGTCCCAGAAAACTCTGAGCTCAGGAATGAGGGGGAAAGGGGAAGTGGATAACAAACAGAGAGACTGCCACACCCTGGTGTCTTCCAAAACTTCTTTGTCGCTTTGGATACCTGTAAGAGTAACACAACATTAATACATTCCCAAAGGTCTTGGTTAATCTTCACTAGTGTCTTTTCCCATACTATGAATACCTGGAATGGGTGCGGAATGCGCCTCTCTCTGACTCGACAATTAAGTGGAAGCACGCTGTGTAGATGGTACGAAGAATGAATCCAGAGGATGCTTGATATTAAAGTTCAACTAAACAAACCACTACAGTGAATAAGGATATAAACTATATGCGCATATATTATAACCCTAAGCACTACTGATATGATCTGCTAGTTCTTTTAGAAGAAGGTGACTCTTGTACTTATTCTCTGGACGCTTCAATCAGCTGCATTCAATGAGTGTATTCTCTAAGGGAACAGCTGCAGACTTATCATGGATACTGCGCTGCTTGCCTTCTTCCGAAACAGAATAGAAATGACTCGAAAATAACTGAGTTCATATAATTGTCTGACCAACTCAGTAAAGTTCAAAAAGGCCAATAGCTATCCCAGTTAAGAACTCAGCTGGAGACTTGACAAAACATAGTTCGTCAAAAGGTAAAGTTCTGTTCACTTGCGCTGTTTTGAAATACTACTTGTAGCTGCAGCGCAGATACTTCAACAATGTGACTCAAACTTGAAACTGGATACTTGTGAAAAACAAAATTCCACTGTTCAGAAAAGTCTGTGGCTTCTTACCTCGACTCCGGAGCGAAATGGAAAATCCGGAGGAGACTCACCAACTGCTCTAAATACTCCCGACAGCTGCTCTGCTTGACGAGGAGATTTCTGAATGCAAGCGCTTCGAAAACGAAGACCAAAAAGGTTGCGGTAGCCGAAAATAGAGACGCCTCAGCCGAGACTCTCAGGAATGCGACCGCTTCCTCTCAGAAGGCAGTTGAAGTGCGCAGCGCTCTGGAAGCGCGCGCACAAAATGGCGGCTCAAAAAATAAAAGACTAGAACGCCAACCACTAAGCAAAAGCTATCCCTAGGCAATCAGCCAGAATGTGAACGATAAAACCAGGGAAACTTCTTCAGCTTAGTACCTGATAGGAAGGCAGAAGGCTGTGACACCAGAGCGGGCTTGACAGCTATTTCCTGAATGGCCTTTTCTACAGATAGGAGGAAAGAAAGGAGGGTGAAGTCAAAGAAAAAACTATCAGGGTGAGAACAAAAGGTGGCAGGGGATATAGTATAACTTTCTTATTATTCCCATAACTTTATTTATGCTGATGCCACCACCTGACCGTGGTAGTATGCATCGTCTAGTTTGACCTATGTTGATCAGAAATGGTTTGCCTCATTTTCTGTTGCCTTAACACACACTTTTCTTACATCGTTTTCTGGGTAGACCTTAGGTAAGACGTCCGGTACTACACGCCTCCGGCGACCAAGATTAAATGCCTTCAGCCAACCAGGTAGTCTGCAGTTTTCAAACTTCCCAGGGCTCCTTCAGTCTTGGAGCAGGCTAGTTTTTATTGGCTTACTGGTTCAGGCAGGGATGTGTTTTCAGGTGTCTGGAAGACCGCTGTTAGGGGAAACAGCCACAAGACATCACATGGCAAAGAGCCCGGTGTCAGTGTTGCAAAGGAAGCTACACTGTCTGGTCTGGCTATCTCCCCTTCTTCCAAGATACACCCAGTTTCGTTGAGGGTGGCAGGAGACCTGTACAAGTAGGCTTTGATATCCAACAGAGCAAAAAAGCAAAATACACACAGGTGGTAGACAGAATTTCCAATTTTATTGGCTAGCTACAGGACCTCTAACACCAGCCCCCTCACTCTCCCCTCTCCAGATTATTCTAATCTTTGCACTATTCCAACTGTCTCCATTTCCCGAACTAAACATCAGGCGTGTTCTACCCAGGCACCATCAGTCTGGAAATGTATCCCTATCACCCCTAAAAGCCCTAGAGCACCCTTCACCAAAACAGTCATTTCAGAGTTGCACTCTTTGCTTCATAACTGCAGATCTGCAAACAAACCTAAATTGGAAATCTAATACTCCATCCATCTTCACAATCTTGATATACTTCTCCTCATGGAGACCTGGTTCAATGACACCTCTCATACTTCTTTCAATCTTCTTTTCCCCCCGACTATTCCATTATCAGAAATTATAGAGCAGATAAAGTTGGGGGAGGCATCGCAGTTATCTTCAGAAACTCCCTTCAACTCAAGGCTCTTCCCAACAGTTCCCTTCATTCATTCGAATGCCTCTCTCTGGAGCTCCAAGTACAACACTGCTCCCCTTTCAGGTTTCATGCCATTTATCACCCGCCTGGTAACTGTTCCGGCTTCAGGGATGAATTCATCGACTTTGCCAGCGACCAATATACCCAAAATGACAGACAGATTTTTCTTGGAGACTTTAATCTGCATTGGGCTCTCTGGAAGACTCAGCTGCCAACAGGCTGGCCACTGTTCTCTTAGGAAATGATCTTATCCAACGCAGCACCAAACCGACACACTCTAAGGGCTCAGTTCTTGACCTTGTCATATCCAAAGCAGATATGCTAACTACTGTTGACCCTATACCAGTTGACTTGTCCGGACACTTCCTCATCCCTTTCTCCATGCACCTAACCCACTCTTTAACCCTTGACCAACCTAAAAAGACTACTTCCTGGTTCCTTAACACCAAAAACATCGACTTGTCTGTGCAACTCAGCTATGTTATCACTACCAACTGTAGACCCCAACTCTGATGTCAACGATATAACATCCCATTGCCTTTCCAGTCTTTCAATCCAAATTGATAAGGTTGCTCCACTACGAAATATAAAGAAAAGACCTACTCTTTTTGCACCATGGTTCAATAAATCCCACTATGAAGAAAGTAAGAATTTGAGGTATCTAGAGAAACAATGGAGACAATCTCCCTCCATCATTTATCTCTCTACTCTACGTTTAGCAAGATCGAGATACCACAAACACATCTTCCATGAAAAGGCGTTGCACTTCAGAACCCTTCTCGACGCAGCCAAAAAAACAGACCAAAAAAGCTATTTGACCTGATCAAAAGCACCATCTCTTCCTCAACCATAGAATTTGAAGACCCTCATAGAAAGCAGCAGAATTTTCTCTATTCTTCGAAATGAAAGTGAAATCACTTGTGGATCAGGTCATTCACCCTACCCCCCTAGAGGACCACAAATCATTAGGTGCATGACAACACTTTGACATCACTGAGGATGCCCTCCTCACTAGCACTCTAGAAACAAAACCCTCTAACCATTTTTTCGACCCCATCCCTAGTGACATCGCTATTGACTTCTACACCCACACTCTTTCCTACTGGACCAACCTGATAAACCTCTTCTTCAACCAAGGCTCCCTTCATGTTGCCCTTAGAACAGGACAGGTTACCCCACTTCTTAAATAATCCTCTGCTGATGTGAATGACCTCAACAACTACCACCCTATTACCAAACTCCCCTCTCTTGCGAAAACCACAGAAAGCTGTGTAGTGAAGCAACTTTACCATCACATCAAGAATAACAACATCCTTGACGAATTTCAATCTGGTTTTACGCAAGACTGTAGCACTGAAACAGCCCTGCTTCAAGTGTTCGACGATGCCCTGCATATACTCGATTCTGGTGAGTCTTGTCTCTTGATTCTTCTTGACCTATCCGCAGCCTTTGACACTATCAACCACAACCCTCTTCTGAACATTTTAAAACAAAGAATGGGTTTTAAGGCACAGTACTAAAATGCTTTCATTAATTCCTTTTGGATAGATCTCAAATGATCAAAATAGGAAACGTTCTCTCTGCTTCAATGACTGTAGGACCAGGCGTCCCTCAAGACTCTATCCTCGCACCCATTTTGTTCAATCTTTACATGGAACCATTGGAAATCTCCTTAAAAACGCTGGAATCCACTATCACCTCTAAACATAACGTGTATTTGTAAGGCGCACTTTCACCTGCAGGTATCTTGGTGCTGAATAACAGATATTTATTGGCACCCATTTTATGGAAATCGACCTTTACAACGCGGTCAAAACACTGCAATACATTTAGATTGCTGTTTTTACAACGCAAGTCGTTACTACGACTTGCATTGGGGGGTGCTCTAGACTGAGGAATATTGTGATTTACTATTCCAACACCTTCCCTACTGTACGTAGACTGGAGTTGGAATAGTAAACCACACTATTCCTATGTCCAGTGCCCGCCAGCGCAAGTCGTTGTAACGACTTCTGTTGTAAAAACAGCGATCTTATGTACCGCTATCTAAATGATCGCATTGTATTGTCATACATCCCATTTTATCAACCTCAGAGATATGAAAGGCTGAGTGGACAAGCGAACACAGGCCCCTGCAGTGGACGCATTAGTCCACTGAGCCACCAGACCCAGCATGATGCAGGTGATACCCAAATCTACCTTAAGGGGTCTTCCACACATGACATCTCAATCCTCAACACCACTCTCGACTCCATTCAAAATTGAATGTCAACCCATAAACTTATTCTGAATCCTTCCAAAACGGAATTCCTTCTTCTCCCTACCTCTCTTTCTCCTCCTCCTGTTCAATCTTGGATGGATAATCTGAACTTACTTAACAACAAACCTATTGTTGTCAACAGTGCTAAATCCCAAGGTGTCATACTGGACAAAAGGCTCAACCTACATGCCCATATCAACACCATCTCCAAGAATGCACATTGCCAACTTCGCCTTCTCCGGTGGGTTTGGCTTTTCTTTCCTGAGCAAAACCTAAAAACCTTAGTCCAATCACTGGTTCTCTCCAGATTGGACTACTGCAACTCTCTCTTTGCTGGCCTCCCCAAACCCCACCTTTCCCCTCTTAAACCCGTCCTCCATTCAGCGGCACATTTTGTATATGGGGCCAAAAGAAATGATCACATCACTCCCATACGGTCTTCTGTTCACTGGCTTCCCATCGAACCAAGTCAATTTACAAGACTGACTGTATCACCCACAAAGCCTTACACAGTTCACCCCTTGCTATCTGGCGAATAAACTCAAAATCTCAGGCGGCTCTAGACCTTCACGCAGTGCTGAAAAACTACTGCTCGAGCCGCCTACTTTCAAACGGGAAAGATGTATGGCTCAATCCTTCTAAGTCAATGCTGGCTAGAATCAGGAACTCACTTCCTCCAACCCTCTGAACCACAGCCTCTATCCAGACCTTCAAAACAAATCTTAAATCACTTCTCTTCATAATACACTTCCAGGCTTAATTCAACTCTCTCTCATGTCCCTCTAGGCTGCTTGGTATTAATTTGAATGCATCGCTGTAAATGTGTCTTCTATACCTGTATTAGCCTAATTCTTGCACCTCTTATTTTATCTTTACCTTTCTAATTATCCTGATTGTATTTGTAACTTGTTAGTGCATAATTCTCCTTATATAACGTACTTGGTTCTATTGTAAAGCGCACTGACACCTCTAGGTAAAGTCTACGCTATAGAAAACTGCATTAAATAAATAAAATAAATAAATGCGGATCAAATCAAACATTCACCCCCTGTTAAGAGATCTGGGTTAAATCCATCGTTCTTTTGCTCATGACACAACCCCAGTTTGGACCCAACCATATGATATCCGACATGCACATTGACTGACAAGCATGACGGACCACCAATCTGTATAGCCCATACAAGTGAAGTCAATTACTCATAAGTCCAGATACAAACTGGGAAACATACGAACACAAGTACAGGCATGAGTCATCCATGTCCTAGACATAATGAATACCAATGACCCCAGATTTAAGAGAGTGAATTGACCTTTTACGTAGGGAACCAGGAGACAGCTTTCACCCCTCTAAAGGAGTATAATAAAAAAATATATAAACCCTCAAGCCGCGCCTCCATTAGTACCCACCTCGCTGACTCCCTCCGTAGTACAACATCAATCCTGAAAATACTAGGGAAAGAAACAAAGAAAATAAAAACACTATCATAATAAGAAATCTTGATCCTCGAATACTTCTCCACAAGCCCTTTGCAACAAAAAAAACCCTCACACGAAATATACATTTATTTATTTATTTATTTATTTATAGAATTTATAAAGCGCTCTATCACCTGACAGCCATCTTCGCGCTAGTAACACAATCACCAGACCGACAGGGAAGGAGGCGTAGACCACAGGCCTAGTTCTTAGGGAATAGCCAAGTTTTTAAGTTCTTTCTGAAAGCAAGAAGATCATCATGTTGTCTAAGTGCAATAGGTGGGGTTTTCCACAGCCTGCCCGCAGGGACCCCAAATGATCTACCCCCTGCTCTAGCTTTTTTGAAACGGGGGACTTTTATAAGCTTGCCCCCAGAGGAGCGAAGCATTCTGTTTGGAACGTACCATTCAGATTTTCGCTGGAAAGAGGCCGGTCCTTTCCCATGAAGAGCCTTAAACACTAGGCACAGGGACTTAAATTTAATTCTCTGTCTCACAGGGAGGCAGTGCAACTCCGCCAGTGCTCCAGAGGCAGAAGACCTCCTCAGCCAGCCTAGTACCAGTTTGGCCGTGGCAGATTGCATCCGCTGTAACCTGTCGAAAAGGAATATGGGGGATTAAAGGAGCGGGGCATTACAATAGTCTGCCCGACTAAGAATCGTGCTGCGTGCTATCAGGACGCGGGCTTGGTGGGGTAAAAGAGGAAAGATCTTCCTCAGCGAATGAATAATAGCCAGGCAGCAACTCACCACCTTCGCCACGTGTGCCTCCAAGGAGAGGTTACAATCAAATGTTACCCCCAGGTTACGCACTGTCCTGACCGACTGGCCAGGATTGGGGAACTCTGGGGGCCAGAGGTTCCTGGGCAGCCCTGCTGTGTGCCTGTACACCTCAAAATGCATCAGCTCTGTTTTGGCTATGTTGAACTGTAATGAATTCTCCCTCAACCACTGTGACATGTCTTCTAAACATCCATGGAACCCTTCTACTGAGATGGACTGCTCTCCCTCCAGGGAGAGAATGAGTTGCGTATCATCAGCGTAATTGATGACCTAGATGTTATACCGCTTGATGATCGCCAGCAAGGGACTCAAGTAGACATTAAAAAAAATGGGGCTGATGGCCGAGCCCTGAGGTACCCCATGTAGAACCTGAGTGGAGGCAGATTGGTAAGGGGGAAGAGAGACCGCCTGCTGGCTCCCTGAGAGAAAAGAGTGGAACCACCTAAGGGCCACTCCAGTCACTCCCACCTCTCTCAACCGGCTCAGAAGGATGTTGTGGTTGACCATATCGAAGGCGGCAGACAGGTCCAGCAGAATCAACACAGCTGCCTGACCCCTGTCTGCCCGCCGCCGAAGCTCATCCATTACGGTCACCAATGCAGTCTAAGTACCATGAGCCTGTTCTAAATGCGCGGACAGTGTGCCACTCACTACCCGTTCAACTATTTTGGACGGGAAAGGGAGAAGGGATATTGGTCTAAAGTTTTTTAGACATTCTGGATCAAGGAGAATTTTTTTAGCAATGGCGTTACTAACGCCTGCTTCCATTGGCTTGGCACCACCCCATCTGCAAGAGACTGATTACAGATTTTACACAGTAGTGGAAAGAGTTCTGCCCGAACTCCTTCCAAATTTTACAAGGCAATGGGTCCAGGGGAGAGCCAGACACAATACTGTCTGCTAACTTGTAAAAATCCTCAATCTGTAGAAGGGAAATTCCGAAAGTGCCCCCATGGCAACCTCCACCGTACTGTCACTCTCTGCTACCTCACCCATGTCTTTAGTGAGGGATAGCTGCTCATTCACTACTTTCAACGGAGAGGCGGTCTTCTCCAACTCCTCAATGATATTAGCGACCTTATCGCGGAACAAGTCGGCGAAACTATCGCAGAGCCTCTGGGATGGCAGGAATTCATTTTTACAGCATTCAGGTTTAGTCAGGCTGTTAAGGATTTTAAAAATGCAGCAAGAGCTATTTGAAGCCCTGAGTATCATTGGGGCAAAGAAATCAGCCTTCGCTCTCTTGATGACCTTTCTATATTCCACAATCTTTGCTCTCCAAGCCTTTTTATCCTCAACTAGATATTTCCGCCTCCAAGTTCTCTCGGCCCGATTACACTCAAGCTTTAGTTTTTTCAACTCCTCCCCAAACCAGGGGGCAGTTGGGCTCCCCCTGCTCTGAAAGGACTTGCGAGGCACAAGGAAGTCCAGGGTCAAAGTGATCTCTTTACAGAGAGCGGTGTAGTTCTCATCCACCTGGGCCTCCGGCAAGAGGCAGTCTTCCACCGAGAACACTTCCCCAAGACCTTTCATCTGTACCAAGGCCCTCCAGCCCCTGCCCACAAAGTTCACCCTCTGCTTGCCTTCCCTTTTGTCCCGGCTGGCCATATTCAGAAAGAATTTGACCAAAAAGTGGTCAGTCCAGTCCATCGGGAGAACATCCCCCATATATAGCTGCTCATCTACTGCAAAGATGAGATCCAGCATATGTCCCCCTGAGTGGGGGGCTACAGAGACTTGTTGACGCAGTCCCAGCCCCTCACATGATTGGATAATATTGGCCAGACCTGTGTCGAGGGAACCATTTGGCCAGAGGTTAAAATCGCCCAGAATTAATACTCTCCGGTGAGTGGCCGCCATGTTAGTAAAAATTTCCAGCAAGAGTTGCTGCTGCAGCAAACTAAGAAACTCCGGTGGGCGATAGCAAATGATCGCTGTCAGAGACTGGCCCAGCTCACTCTTAATGGTGAACCCAAGGAGTTCAACCCCCGCGACCAGGTAAATTTCAATGATCTTTAGGTTCAGGGCTTCTCTGTAAATTAGCCCCACCCCTCCCCCTTTCCCCTCCAACCTTGGCTTGTACAATATTTTGAAGCCCGGTGGGCAGGCTAGTCCAAGATCAACCTCGCAGTCCTGCCGCGTCCAGGTCTCGGTCATACATAACACCTCCAATTCGTGAGCTTCTATTAATAACTGAATTTCTGTCCTATGTTTAGGTAGGGACCGAACATTGAACAGCCCACAGGGGATGATGTCCTTAGTCAGAAAGTCGGACAGAGGAGCTGCAGTTTCTACCAGACCCAGATCACCTCTGCTACTAGCACCTCTATTAAAGTTATGGAGCGCGGCCGACGAGTACCTTATACTGTTTCCCTGGCCATGGGTCCTAAATGTCATGGGAGGGGCGGCCTGCCCGGCGCTGAGCGCGTCCTTAGCGCGGACGGGCGCAGACGGGCTCGCCTTTGGCACGCCTTCGGCACGCCCACTGCGCTCGCCCGCTGCGCGCTCGCAATTCCATGCAGCTATATCCTGTGCCCCCTCCAACTGGAACACTAGCTACCGGAAGAGCGGGACCAATCGCAAGGACGGTCCCAGCCAATCGGAGCAGCGTCAGGAATCAGACCGGGAAGAGGCAAAAACTCCATCGACCTCTCCCCTGTCAGTGCTCCACCCCTCTGTGTGCCGACTGTGATGAGAGCAGTCAGGGACTGAAGAAGAAGATGCCGCCGGTAGTAAACAATTAAAAGCCTCACAGAGAGCGCAAAGTAAAAACACAGCTCAATCAACAAATATAAAAGTGTCATCTCACGACATGACACTGCATTACACAAACAGCACAGAGATGTTTAAAAACTCGCTTGGTCAGCGCACAAAGCTCCCTGCAGCGGAATAGCCTTGGTTACTTACAAAGTGATATGTAATGACATGTAATAATTAATTGAGTTTGCAGTGAATACAGATGTCAGGCTTAGTTTGTTGAGCCTGTTGTCCTTAAGAGTGTCATGTGAAATCAGTATATGTCATGTGAAATTACATATATGTAGGTGCCTGGGTGTTTCAGTGTGTGTTTGTTATCCCTCCCAATATCATTGTAATGTCTGTCGTTACTTTTAAATAGTCATATGTAGACAGTAGTTTTGCTCAAAGATCTGTTACCTCAATCTCGGACGGCAAGTTAGCACATGCATGTGTGGGTGAGATGGTTGTATGACGGAACAACGCACGCCAATACTCTGCATGCCTTGACCATTGCATTTTTTAACCCACATTTTTTTAGATCGCATATGCTTTTACAATGTATGCCTTTACCACGCCTTATTTATATATATATATATATATATATATATATATATATTCCACAAACGCTCAAAGCTGGAGGACACCACCGACAACTCCCTGGCGCCGCTGCAGCAAGGAACACGAGACCCAAAGTTCAGGTGAGAAGATTTTAATCGGCACCTTCGTCAAACATAACGTTTCGGCCTCCGAAAGGCCTTGGTCACATGACACACAGAGAGCTCGATCAAAATTTAAAGTGCTAGTGCTGAAATTCGACCACATTTGATTGGACACCATGTAGTCTTCACAAATAATATTGAAGACAGGCTTTTAGTACATTAAAACACTGGATAATCCAACATGAATTTCATTTGTGCATTAAAGTGACTTAGTGCATTGTGATTCTGCATGTAGAAATATATGTTACTGAAGCTGCTTTTATAGATGTTAATAGCGATCTCATAACGATTTGCTCTGAATTGCACTGCAATGTAATCGGTTAATTCATTATACACAATACCAAGAGCAGAAAAAGAGACACCATGCATACATTACGGTTGTTAATAAACCAATCAATAACAAATTTGCTGTATAAATACAGTGACACAAATGTAAAATTTGCACCTACCGTTCCACAAAATAAACGGAACAAACATGCCTAAATAAACACATGCCAAATGTCCAAATTGTTCGTGTCGAATAAAAAACAAACAAATCAGTGAATGTGAGAACATATACATCATAAGTGATTATGTATATGTGAACATAAAATCAATTGAAGTGAATTACATAGGCTGATCCCAACCTATGATAATGTATTAGATACACTTATTTGCTTCCAGAACCGGCCACAAGCATAGGTCATGTGAAAACCCCTGTTATTCATACATAGATTCCTATATGCTGCAAGTGCATTATAGACATAAGAGGGGATATTACCACAACAAAGCACTAGCCCAAAATCAAGATTTATATAGATGGAATAGCAGCATCACTGGTTGATTATGTCAAGATATTTCAAAGACATGTGTAAAGATCTTCAGTGAAATGTAATCCCCAAGGGGATTTACTATTCAACTCAATGATGTACTTGGTCTCCAACGCTCTAAGGAGACCCTCCCTATTGCCACCTCTTCTGAGAGGACCCACTGCATCAATTGCATAGTACCTAAGGAGTGCACTGTTGTTATTATGGCACTCCTTAAAGTGCCTAGCAACTGGGTACGCGGCATCATTTGTGTTAATCGCCCTGATGTGCTGGAGCACCCTCTTGTGGACCTGCAGTTTGGTACTACCAACATACCGCAGTCCACACGGGCACTCCAGCACATATACCACGTACTCACTTTTGCAGGTCAGTTGCTTCAAGATTTTGCGGGGCGTAGCTGAGAACGGCGTGGTGTATTCAGTTTTACTCACACCATGTAAACAGGCTTTACAGTTTGAGCATTTTCTAAAACCCTTGCTGCCTGACATCCAATTATCGGGCAGAACCACTTATGGACTTGATTTTACTAGTGCGTCCTGAAGAGAAAATGCCTTCCGATAAGTAATAGCCGGTTTCCTGGGCATACGTTCTCCAATCACCGGATCAAATCTTACAAGATCCCAGTGTTTATTAATGATCTTTCTCAAAGCCCCATGCTGCCTGTTGTAGGTCTAGATCAATCTAGTGGGTTGTTCCTTGACATCAGTAGTGGTTATTAGGGTTTTCTTGTGAATGAGGGCAGTTTCTCTAGACATAGCATTAGCCTTGTTAATAGCAGCATCTATGATGTTAACGCTGTAACCCCTTGCAAGGAACCGCTGCTTACTGGCCTCTTGGACCAGCTTACATTGGCTCGTGGTGCTGCATACCCGCCTGATTCGGAGCATTTCCCCATAGGGGATGCTCCTTATCAAGTGGGGAGGATGATGACTCTTTGCATGTAACACTGTATTACCCGCAGTGGGTTTTCTGTACAAGGTAGTTTCTAACTGACCCTCACTCACTTCTAGAGTAACATCCAGAAAGTGTGCTTTACTATGACTCACTTCTGAGGTAAAAGACAAATTATACTTGTTGCAGTTTAACTTGTCAATGAACTGCTCGACTTCTGCCTCTGTTCCATGCCAAATTAGGAAAACATCATCGATGTATCTGTACCATCGAATGATGTTCTTCATACAGATGTCATGGTATTCACCAAAGAGGACCTGTCTCTCCCAATTGCCCATGTGCAAACAGGCATAGCTGGGAGAGAAACAGGCACACACACATATATATATATATATATATATATATATATATATATATATATATATATATATATATATATATATGTATATATATATATATATATATATATTCCACAAGGGTCCTTCAAAGAAGGCAGTGAGTCGCACAACTGAGGGTGAAAAACGGAAAGCTTTTATTTCCGATTGCAAAGTACAGCCAATATTTGTCCGATGCATTTCGGTCTGTCAGCAGACCTTTCTCAAGGGGGCTGTACGCATCAGCGAGGTGGAGAGGTATTCAGCATCCGGCGCTCATTGTGCTTGATAAGTCCCGTCACGTGATGACTCAAAGGGATAATTGCCCCCTGGTGGGCCCGCACTTGATGAAAAACAATGAGGCATGCTGGTATGTGTAGTCCGCCCTCCTTCCTCGTGTCTGCCCCGTGGGGGAGTGATGCGGAAAAGTCATTTTCGTATATATATATATATCCAAGCTTGTGAACATCCATGGATCCTTACTCCATAAAGAATGTAGCACTCACAAGGGGTAGTTCCAACAAAGATTTATTTCGGGAACTTAACAGCAACGACGCGTTTCGCCATAGGGCTTTGTCAAATTGTGCAGAGAGCCAATGCGCCTGTCTGCCTTTAAAGACGTCATGCATTTCATCAAAAGCAAGGAAGGACTGTAATACAAATCTACAAACGGACCGCCATCTTATCACGGAGTGATTAACTAGATAGATATCACAGCGATACAAGTGTCGAATACCCTGTAATAATTTGCATGTCTATATACAAATGTACATATATGCGATAACCGTTACGCGCAGCAGGAAGAACTTCTACAGGAAGAAGAACTGAGATTGGATCCGGACAATCTGACTATCATCAACCTGATGAATAAAGTGTTGACCAAAGAAGAAGATTCCATACTAAAATTGGGTTTATCCTTTTGCCCACGCAGAAACTTTGAATTCGCGCAGACCAGAATTGACGTTTTTAAATTTACACGTAAACTTAAACTTCATAAATTTTTCAAGTTGAAACCACATTGTGAAAAAATTATGCCGACCACAGACACTGGTGTCGCAGAATTGAGATGCGGTGACTTGGGGGGCCTTAGAGTCATAGAGGGTCTACATCAGGAAATCAACATAGGAGGTGATGGTGAAGTAACCAATACCCAAATGTTGGAACATTGTGAAATACAACAAAAAGGTGGAGCCAGTGTTTTCAAACCGGCCTCTACCTTTATGCCTATGATGGCAGCTGATGCTATAGACACCTTTTCTGAAGCCGTGATGAGGGATCTCGCGAGGCTGAGGAATACGAAAAAATATGTGCCATCTAAGGGGAATTTTACCAAACAACAACAGGTGGCATTAAAAACTCTGTGTGAGGACTCAGGTCTAGTATGTAAGCCCTCTGACAAAGGGGGAAATATTATTCTCCTCACGACTACCCAATATGAAATGGAGGCTTTACGTCTATTGGGAGATACTAATACCTATATGACTGTGAGTGAAAAAGTGTATAATCAGAGCGTCATTGAATATCATGATATGATATTAAAATGGTACCATGCAAATATGCTTAATACTGATGAACATTTATTCTTACGTTGCCTTAGTCCTGTTATTCCAACTTTTTATTACCTCCCCAAGGTTCATAAAGATATGTGCAATCCACCAGGTCGGCCCATTGTAGCTTCCAATGGTAGTCTCACAGAGAATCTTTCTATTTATGTGGATTCATTTCTTTCCCCTTTGGTAATGTCTTTGAATTCTTATTTAAGAGATACCAAGCATTTTTTGAATTGCATTGACGAAGTCATTTGGAAAGATACCTACTGCATGATGGTGCTTGACATCACCAGTCTATACACGTGCATAGCACATGGTGACGGTTTGAAAGCAATGGCTAGTTTCTCAGATAAACGTCCTGTACGATTCTATGAGCACAACAAAATGTTACTAGAATTTATGACATTTAGCCTGAACAACAATATATTTTTATTCGGTAAACAGCTGTACAGGCAAATATCTGGAGTTGCGATGGGAGCCTGCTCTGCCCCCAGCTTTGCGAATCTTTTCGTGGGGTGGTGGGAGGAGCAGGTGGCCTGGAGCAGTGCCAATCAGGAGTGGAACAATCGGATCATAGGGTGGCATCGTTACATAGACGATCTTTTTATTATCTTAGAATCCCCTATAGAAACAGCTAGCACTTTTGTTGATGCACTTAACAATAATGATGTGAATCTTAAGTTTTCTGGTCAGATTAGTAGGACTTCTGTAAATTATTTAGATCTAACAGTTTACATTGACAAGGATGGCAAAATGTAGACTAAGTTGTATAGAAAAGAGACTGCGGGGAATTCCACGCTCTGTGCTGCGAGTGGTCATCCTCGCCAACTAATTCATAGTATCCCTTACGGGGAACTTTTAAGGTTAAGGCGGAACAATTCAAGTGATGGTGATTTTGAGAAGGCGGCGGACGCCAGCCTAGCAAGATTTAGAATAAGGGGGTATAGTGACGTTGTATTAACACATGCCTATGAGAGAGTCAAGAAGATGAGAAGACATGAGTTGTTGAAACCCAAAAAGATTGTGAAATCCAACAATGGGGCGTTTCGTCTCATCACCACTTTCTCTCAGAATGCCGGGCAAGTTAAGAAAATATTAAAGAAAAATTGGAATATTTTATTGTCCGACAATGTCATTAAGGCTGATTTACCCACCAATCCCTTAGTTACCTTCAGGAAGGCCAGATCACTTAGGGATCATTTGGTCTCCAGTCATTTCCAAGCACCAGAGAAAACCCCTAAATTGCCTGTCCTCAATGGTTTTTACCCATGTGGCCGCTGCAAGGCTTGTAAATATAGCAAGCGGACACTTACATATAAGATCCCTGGGTTGGCGAATCCTAAACGGATTATGAAATTCTTGACATGCTCTATGCCATATGCCATTTACTGTCTTACCTGCCCGTGTGGCTTGAATTACATTGGCAGCACCACCAATGCAGTTAAGCTTAGAATTCTAGAGCATATGCGTGCTATTGCCAAGAAAGACGAATCCTACCCTGTAGCAAGGCATTTTGAAAGGATGCATAGTAGTAACAGGGATCTGTTATCCTATGTTTGCCTTGATAGTGTACCAGCCAATATCAGGGGGGGTGACCGCCTCTTAAAACTCAGACGGTTGGAATCCAGGTACATTATAGATTTACAGAGCAAAATTCCTAACGGACTCAACATGCATGAAGAGTTATCAGTACATTTAGGCTGAGGGCAGTTGACATCGCCTTATTTGACATGTTTCTTCTGTGATGAGTATATTCATTGACTGTACCTTCAATTAATTGTTGTCTTTTCTGTATGACCATCCCGGATGACAATATGATTGCCATATAAGAATACTAAATGAAGTGTTGTTATTTTTATTTTTTTATTTATATATGTAATTTTGAATATGTGATCTTTGATCTGCCCATCCAGGGCGAGATGGATACTTTTTTGATATGACGATTCTGCCTAAGACAAGCCCATCAAGGGCGTGATTAGTATCTTGTGCAATGATTTGGACTGTATCAGCCCATTATGGGCGCCATGATTATTCGATTTATTATAATCGTTATCGCATATATGTACATTTGTATATAGACATGCAAATTATTACAGGGTATTCTATGTAGGAAGGTGGATATCTGACTATGGTTACCCCCAAATGTTTTGCCTGGTGTTTAGCTGGTTTTTGACATAGTTGGCCTGGGATCCTGCTATTCAGGGCCCCAGGCTAATTGCTCTCTCCTTAAAATGGACTCCATGTACTTTAGGTGCATAACGACATTGGAACTGGTTCACCTTATTGGCCCCTGTACAGTGTACCCAGGTACCCAGGGCATAGGTGCTTCCAAGGCCTACCAGGGGCTGCAGCATGTATTATGCCACCCCTGGCCTGGCCTCCATATTTGACACAACTGGCTGATCACTCAGCTGGGGTAAGTCGGTGTAACCACCCCTTACTTAGGTGTAGTATGCCTATACCTAACCTAAAATGGACACATAGGTTCCTATCAGTCACTCCTATGGAAGGCCTCATCAATCCTGGAGGCAGAGTGCTTCGAAATATGTGAGATAGTGCTCTGGCATGAGCTGAGCCTGTCTGCAGCTTTCGGAACCATGTCCTTTAGCTGTTTCATGATACTGCCATACCATATACTCTTAAGTGCATTATGAACCTCGCGGTTAAATGCTATCTTGGGTTTGGCTTTATCAAAACATGTCGAGTAAGGTGTCATACGAATTGGAATACTACCCCCTCGCCAGTTCTGGCGACGGGGGTAGCATTCCACCCTTCTAGAGGGACAAGACATGTACCTAGCCTGAACCCCGGTTAAAGTTAAACAGAGCCTCAGCATCACAAAATGGATGCTGCCACCACAGACACAAGTCTGACCTCCTGCTGCTGGGAGTCCTTCCAGCAAGGGCAGCTTGGACAAAGGGTTTCCTGCCTTGGGAGGTGCTAGCACCACCCCAGGCAGGATTTTGTGTATTGGGTAGGACAGGGCTGAATAGAATCAGACATGCCTGGGGCACACAAGGTGTCCCTGTGCATAGGCCAGTTCAAACCGGTGCTGGGGCTTTCCAGCCCCAGTCCTGGCGCGAAACTGGACAAAGGAAAGGGGGTGTAACCACCCCCCTTCCTGGTTCCACCCAGAGGAGGGACCTAGTAGGTGATCCGGCCCCCCAGATTCGAATAAGAGTGGGAGCTGTGTCCTGAGACTTCAGATCAACCTGAATCAACTTGAAACTAAGAAGACGACTGGACTTCGACATTCTGCTGCACAGAAGACTGAAGAGCATCTCCCTTGTGGCCTAGGAGTGGCCACCCTGTGAACACAGGCACCATCCAGCAACTCGACGTCTGCTTTGCCGCCGCCTCCCGCCAGAGCCCGAGCCCAGAGCCTGACAAGACCCAGACTCCCAGACTTCTCACAGCCCTATCCACAGTCCCTGCAAAGAAGGGACCCGTGGAGGCACCGAGAGACGTGGGACCGGACCTCTTGAAAGACCCCCGAGAAGCTGACTGCGCAGCACCTGAGGCACCCTCAATGCTGTGCTTTGGGGTTTGAGAAGCCCCAACCTCGTGCAGCCCTTGCACCGAAGGGTCAGCCCCCCAGCATCTCCACGATCTGCGTGGGGCCCTTTTGCACCGTGCCACTCGATGTGCCATCCCGGCCACTTGCCACATGGCTAGCGGCCATCTTGGCAACGAAAACGACAAACTACACCACTGGTCTGGTTGCCCCAGATTGGCCCTTGCTCCCCTGAAAAGGAGCACCTGCTCTGACCTTGCTGGTCCGAGTGAGAAGCTTGAATCACTTCCTGCGTGGCTTGCTTTAGCCAAGGCCTGTTTGCTCCAATCAAGTTGCCGACTCCGCCATCAGCGAGAGCCTACATGGGACAGCTTGTGACCGACTCCTGGACGTCCTTGACCTCTTCGTGTCCACGTGGCTGCAGAGACAATCTTCACGACATCACCTGTTTGCACCCGATATCGCCTGGTTCCTTCCTGGTTCCACGGTAGTCACTGGCTAGTGACTTTGAACATTGTCCCCTCTGCTTTCAGGTCTTCACCTCTTCAGATCCACCCTTGGATCCACCGGAACTCTTCACATCGAGCCGCCTGCAGCATCTTCAGCTCCAAGCACCATCGACCTGCGTGACGAAACCCGACACTACTTCGACCCTGTGCACCCGCTTCCTGGGGGTGAGGTAACTCAGCAACGCCGGTGTTCCCACACTGGTATACACCCCTAGTGTCTGTGTCTAAAGTTTCATCCTTCTAGGTCACTCGGAAGGTTCCTTAATAACTAACTTTGTAACTTTTACGCACCATTGACATTGCATTGGTATTGCGTGCACGTTCCGCACTGCACCCGAGTCCCGCGGGCCTTTCCCGACTTCTTCACTGCTAGTCCCGAACAGCTCCAGCGATTCCCCAGGCCCTAGGCCTCTTCACTTTCCCCATAGTGGTTCTTATACCACTATTTTAGTTTATGGTTTAGGTGGCCCCTAGGGCTCATCCATAATTGTGCAACTTTTGTGTATTTAAACTGTGTTTTGTTTTAACGCATTTGCTTCTGTGCTCATAAAGAGTATCAGGGTTATTTGTAGAAATAAATCTATATATATTTTCAATATATATCTGTGTGGTGTCCTTTCATTTGGTATTCAAGGGATTGTATACGGTAAAACAGCTTGCTTCACATGCCTTTACAGAGTTTAGCCTAAGACTGCTTAGTCCATGCTACCCCTAGGATAGCTTGTCTATAAGGTTGAATTTACAACCTGCACCATAAGGGTTGCTTGGCATGGTACAAGGTGATCACTAGAACTAGTGAGCATCATATACCAGGCCAACTTCTCACATTGGTGAGCAGCGGATTGGGATTTGAGCTTGCTGTTGTTTTACCATTACAATCTTTGAAAATATCATTTGATAGATCATACAGGTACCTGATAGGTACACTAAAACAAGACTAGATATACTTAAGTTCTACTGAACTTAGTTGTTGTAGAGGATAGGGAGTAGCACACCCTGACTACAACTACTAGATAGGTTTTGTAGGAAAACACAAGTGTAGGTAGATTGCAACACATCCACCACACTAGAGCAATGTCTGGAGCAGAGGGATCCACTGGACCCAACTCTGCTGAGAGTGACCCTCCAAGGGCACCATCCAAATTTGCTATCTTTCCATTTAAGAAACTGAGGCAACTGTGTTCCATGAGAGGAGTCAAAACAGGTCCTACTCCTACAGCAGGACACCTCAGAGAGCTGTTAGACCTGTCTGAAACTCTAAAGACCTCCATACCAGTCCCCTCAGGGACTGGTGATGGAGGCTCTCCCACTGAAGATGATAACCCTGATGCCCCTGCCCCTGTCATCCAGATAGATGAGGAAGACCAGATCACTGGGAATACTCAGCCTGAGGAAGAGGAAGAGGAGGAGGAGGAGGAAGAAAGTGATTCTTATGATGGTAGAAATAGCCAGGTGTTAGTCAGCAGGCTTAACCAGACTAACTTAAGCTTATTTGGGACTGAAGGTGGGTCCAACCCATTCAGACCCACAAATGGACTTAACCAGGAGCATAGGAGGAGGAGGAATCACTCAGGTGAGTCCAATACTTCCCATGTTTCTAGAGGTTCTCATGGCAACTCCAGAAGGGAGTTGACTAGCCCTCAGAGAAGGGAACATGAGGCCAAAATGAGAGAGGCTGAACTTAGGATCCAGGGACAAGAGTTAGAAGTTGCCCTGGCCAAAGAGAAACTTGCTAGAGCAAGGCAGCCTAGAGAGAGTGGATTAGAATCCACTCGTGGCAGCACTATCCCTAAGGATAAAGACAGGTCCTATGACAATAGAAACCTGAGTAAGATTGTGCCCCCCTACAAAGTTGGGGATGATATCCACAAATGGATGACTGCACTTGAGAGAGCTTGCAAAGTACAGCAGGTCCCTCAGGAGCAGTGGGCAGCAATCTTGTGGCTCTCCTTTGAAGGTAGAGGCCGAGACAGACTCCTCACAGTTAGTGATGGGGATTCTAGAAACTACCTGGTCCTGAAGAGTGCTCTGATTGATGGGTTAGGCTTAACCACTGAACAGTACAGGTTAATGTTCAGAGACACCCAGAAGACACAGACTCAGGACTGGTCTGAATTTGTTGAATGTGCCACTAAGGCTCTGGAGGGCTGGTTGCTGGGAAGTAAGGTTACTGACTATACAGGATTGTATAATTTAATTATGAGAGAGCAAATCTTAAGTAATTGTCAAAATCAGCTTCTACATCAGCACCTGGTTGACTCTGATCTGACCTCCCCACAAGAATTGGGTAGGAGGGCAGACAAATGGGTCAGAACCAGGATCAGGCCTAAGAACCAGGGTGGTGACCAAAAGAAAGAGACTACCAAGCCTCAAGAGAAGGGTGGGGATAAAAGTCAGGAAAAGACTTCCCCAGGGCCCCAAAACTCCAAGGATGGGGGTGGGTCCCAAGACACTTCTTCAACCCAGAAAAAGCCTTATTGTCATGCCTGTAAACAGGTTGGGCATTACAAAACAGACAGCTGTTGTCCCAAGAATGGCAATAAAGAGAATATACCTCCAAAGCCAGCTCCAACACCTCCTGTTACTGTCAGCAGTAATCCCCCAGGAAGTGGGAGCACACCCAGGAATCTGGGTGGGTTTACTTTTGGAGGACAGGTGGATTCTGGCCTAACCAGGTCCCCTACCTCAGATACTCTTGTCTATGAGACTGGCATGGGATTTGCCAATTTCACTGCTTGCCCAAACACTTTGAGCAAGTATAGACAGGAGCCCCTCATCAATGGCTTGAAAGTTGAGGCCTTTAGAGACACAGGGGCTAGCATCACCATGTTGGCTGAATGTCTAGTCCCCTCAAGGCAACTTTTACCTGATGCCACATATCAGGTGACAAACATTGATGGAATAGAAACCAATCACCCCATGGCAGTAGTAAATCTTAGCTGGGGAGGTGTCACTGGCCCAAAGAGAGTGGCAGTGTCATCAAACTTGCCTGTAGATTGTCTACTGGGGAATGATTTAGAAATCTCAGCCTGGGCTGAGGTGGAACAAGAAACCCATTCTAAAATGGTAAATCTCCATGGAAAGGTTAGTGGGGCCGTGATGGCTACAGCCCCAATCCAAGATGTCCTTCCTGAAAAGGTTGATAGGGCTGAGCAAACCTCAGCCCCATCTTTAGATAACTTCCTCCTGAAAAGATTAGCAGGGCTGTGATGGTAACAGCCCATACCCAAACTGAGTCTCCTCCTGAAAAGGTTGGTGGGGCTGTGATGGCCCCAGCCCAAACTCAAACTGATACATGTGTTGTGAAGCCTGAAAAGATGGATCACTCCACACAAACAGAGAGCATTAAGGAGGAAGAGAAATCTCCCTCCCACCAGACTTTAGGAAAGGATCAGCCTCCTCAGGGAACTGATCTTACCCCTGATGAAGGAACTGTCCCAGAGGTTGTTAGGCCTGGCCTGACAGAGCCTCTGATGACAGTGGACCCTTCTCAGGTGGGACCCAGTCTGGAGCAGGTAACCTGCCCCTCTCTACCTTGCCTTAGTCAGCCCAGGGCTGCAGAGGACAAGAAGGACAGTGAGCCCCAAAGGGCCCCCTGTCAAATAAAGCACCCCCATCAACAGATTAGGGGCACCGAAACTAGTAGCCCTAGTGAGGTGAAAACTTTAAAAACTCCTGAGGGAGCCCCCTTAAAAGTAGTTAGGGACCTCCCACAGATGGATTCTGTTGGGCACAGCCAAACCTGGGACCCTAAGGGCCCAAACCTGAACTGTCCCTCCAGTAAACCAACAAGAGGGACCCAGCCTCCAGCTTTAGGTAGCCAGAGGTTGCCCCTTAGAGCACAGTGCAACTCAGTCAAAGAAAGAAAGGCACACATGGTGGAGAGTGATTGGAGGAAGCTGAGCCCTACAGAGGAATCTCACTTTGGTACTCCATCCCAACACCAGCCTTTAACTTTGCAAAGACACACCACAGGTAGAGATTCCCTATGGTGGAGACCCTCAGATACCCTTAGGGTGAGGGATTGCTTAGTGGACCATGAGACAGGGGGTAACCAAGCCAGAGCTGGTACTTCCTTATATGGCCACTTAGGCAATATAGGCTTACCTGGTTAAGGATAGCCTTATCTCCTTTCGTTTGGGGGGGGTTATGTAGGAAGGTGGATATCTGACTATGGTTACCCCCAAACTTTTTGCCTGGTGTTTAGCTGGTTTTTGACATAGTTGGCCTGGGATCCTGCTATTCAGGGCCCCAGGCTAATTGCTCTCTCCTTAAAATGGACTCCATGTACTTTAGGTGCATAACGACATTGGAACTGGTTCACCTTATTGGCCCCTGTAACAGTGTACCCAGGTACCCAGGGCATAGGTGCTTCCAAGACCTACCAGGGGCTGCAGCATGTATTATGCCACCCCTGGCCTGGCCTCCATATTTGACACAACTGGCTGATCACTCAGCTGGGGTAAGTCGGTGTAACCACCCCTTACTTAGGTGTAGTATGCCTATACCTAACCTAAAATGGACACATAGGTTCCTATCAGTCACTCCTATGGAAGGCCTCATCAATCCTGGAGGCAGAGTGCTTGGAAATATGTGAGATAGTGCTCTGGCATGAGCTGAGCCTGTCTGCAGCTTTCGGAACCATGTCCTTTAGCTGTTTCATGATACTGCCATACCATATACTCTTAAGTGCATTATGAACCTCGCGGTTAAATGCTATCTTGGGTTTGGCTTTATCAAAACATGTCGAGTAAGGTGTCATACGAATTGGAATACTACCCCCTCGCCAGTTCTGGCGACGGGGGTAGCATTCCACCCTTCTAGAGGGACACGACATGTACCTAGCCTGAACCCCGGTTAAAGTTAAACAGAGCCTCAGCATCACAAAATGGATGCTGCCACCACAGACACAAGTCTGACCTCCTGCTGCTGGGAGTCCTTCCAGCGAGGGCAGCTTGGACAAAGGGTTTCCTGCCTTGGGAGGTGCTAGCACCACCGCAGACAGGATTTTGTGTATTGGGTAGGACAGGGCTGAATAGAATCAGACATGCCTGGGGCACACAAGGTGTCCCTGTGCATAGGCCAGTTCAAACCGGTGCTGGGGCTTTCCAGCCCCAGTCCTGGCACGAAACTGGACAAAGGAAAGGGGATGTAACCACCCCCCTTCCTGGTTCCACCCACAGGAGGGACCTAGTAGGTGATCCGGCCCCCCAGATTCGAATAAGAGTGGGAGCTGCGTCCTGAGACTTCAGATCATCCTGAATCAACTTGAAACTAAGAAGACGACTGGACTTCGACATTCTGCTGCACGGAAGACTGAAGAGCATCTCCCTTGTGGCCTAGGAGTGGCCACCCTGTGAACACAGGCACCATCCAGCAACTCGACGTCTGCTTTGCCGCCGCCTCCCGCTGGAGCCCGAGCCCAGAGCCTGACAAGACTCAGACTCCCAGACTTCTCACAGCCCGATCCACAGTCCCTGCAAAGAAGGGACCCGTGGAGGCACTGAGAGACGTGGGACCGGACCTATTGAAAGACCCCGAGAAGCTGACTGCGCAGCACCTGAGACACCCTCAACGCTGTGCTTTGGGGTTTGAGAAGCCCCAACCTCGAGCAGCCCTTGCACCGAAGATCAGCCCCCCAGCATCTCCACGATCTGCGTGGGGCCCTTTTGCACCGTGCCACTTGACGCGCCATCCCGGCCACTTGCCACGTGGCTAGCGGCCATCTTGGCGACAAAAACGACAAACTACACCACTGGTCTGGTTGCCCCAGATTGGCCCTTGCTCCCCTGAAAAGGAGCACCCGCTCTGACCTTGCTGGTCCGAGTGAGAAGCTTGAATCACTTCCTGCGTGGCTTGCTTTAGCCAAGGCCTGTTTGCTCCAATCAAGTTGCCGACTCCGCCATCAGCGAGAGCCTACGTGGGACAGCTCGTGACCGACTCCTGGACGTCCTTGACCTCTTCGTGTCCACGTGGCTGCAGAGACAATCTTCACGACATCACCTGTTTGCACCCGACATCGCCTGGTTCCTTCCTGGTTCCACGGTAGTCACTGGCTAGTGACTTTGAACATTGTCCCCTCTGCTTTCAGGTCTTCACCTCTTCAGATCCACCCTTGGATCCACCGGAACTCTTCACATCGAGCCGCCTGCAGCATCTTCAGCTCCAAGCACCATCGACCTGCGTGACGAAACCCGACACTAGTTCGACCCTGTGCACCCGCTACCTGGGGGTGAGGTAACTCAGCAAGGCCGCTGTTCCCACACTGGTATACACCTCTAGTGTCTGTGTCTAAAGTTTCATCCTTCTAGGTCACTCGGAAGGTTCCTTAATAACTAACTTTGTAACTTTTACGCACCATTGACATTGCAATGGTATTGCGTGCACGTTCCGCACTGCACTCGAGTCCCGCGGGCCTTTCCCAACTTCTTCACTGCTAGTCCCGAACAGCTCCAGCGATTCCCCAGGCCCTAGGCCTCTTCACTTTCCCCATAGTGGTTCCTATACCACTATTTTAGTATATGGTTTAGGTGGCCCCTAGGGCTCATCCATAATTGTGCAACTTTTGTGTATGTAAACTGTGTTTTGTTTTAACACATTTGCTTCTGTGCTCATAAAGAGTATCAGGGTTATTTGTAGAAATAAATCTATATATATTTTCAATATATATCTGTGTGGTGTCCTTTCATTTGGTATTCAAGGGATTGTATATGGTAAAACAGCTTGCTTCACATGCCTTTACAGAGTTTAGCCTAAGACTGCTTAGTCCATGCTACCCCTAGGATTGCTTGTCTATAAGGTTGACTTTACAACCTGCACCATAAGGGTTGCTTGGCATGGTACAAGGTGATCACTAGAACTAGTGAGCATCATATACCAGGCCAACTTCTCACATTCGACACTTGTATCGCTGTGATATCTATCTAGTTAATCACTCCGTGATAAGATGGCGGTCCGTTTGTAGATTTGTATTACAGTCCTTCCTTGCTTTTGATGAAATGCATGACGTCTTTAAAGGCAGACAGGCGCATTGGCTCTCTGCACAATTTGACAAAGCCCTATGGTGAAACGCGTCGTTGCTGTTAAGTTCCCGAAATAAATCTTTGTTGGAACTACCCCTTGTGAGTGCTACATTCTTTATGGAGTAAGGATCCATGGATGTTCAGAAGCTTGGATTATTTTAACGGGCACACCCCCGTTCTGTGTGCACCCGCTCACGTGTGCATCTGGCTGGTGTTTGGAAGCGGAGATATATATATATATATATATATATATATATATATTCAGTCAATTTCAGGAAACACACAAAGCGAGGAAATCCACAGGAAGCCTCTTGATGAAGGTGCAATTCTTTATTAGTAATCTTGCCAGCAGTCACCCCATAAAAACCGGCATGCTGAGCTTTAGCCAGATGCGTTTCAGGACCAGATGTCCTTTCATCAGTGGCGGCAGAAGAATAAAGAGTTTGCGCTGCACACGCTCGATTTTAAATTCCAAGCACCTTCCCCCAGTGGGCGTGCCGCCTGCGGCCTCCTGGTGCTCGTAGTCCATGTGCAGTGTATTACCTGATAGGTGCGCGCTCACTTTCTCCAAGTTCGTACGTTTGGTTTCTAGAATGATTCAGAAAAGGGGGTGGTGATGAACAGAGTGTCTGAATTAAGCAGACCACTCTTACCCAGTCCAAAGATCAGGGCTTGATCCATCACCGTTATTTAGCTCACTGCCCCATCCCAGCTCGGAACCTGGCTATATGCAAATTAGTCTGTCCCTGGCCCAGTGCATCATGGGAACAGGGCAGACCAAACTACCAAGCCAATTCTTCACCAGAAAGGAGACAAGCTTCCGGGGACCGGTTTCTGCCATTTCAGGCGTCGTCGGCCCGGCTTGCTTGAATCCTGATGGAGCAGTGAGCAAGGGAATCATGTCTGAGTATACCCTTCCACGCTTATGGTGGACAAAATGATTCAGAAAAGGGGGTGGTGATGAACAGAGTGTCTGAATTAAGCAGATCACTCTTACCCAGTCCAAAGATCAGGGCTTGATCCATCACCGTTATTTAGCTCACTGCCCCATCCCAGCTCAGAACCTGGCTATATGCAAATTAGTCTGTCCCTGGCCCAGTGCATCATGGGAACAGGGCAGACCAAACTACCAAGCCAATTCTTCACCAGAAAGGAGACAAGCTTCCGGGGACCGGTTTCTGCCATTTCAGGCGTCGTCGGCCCGACTTGCTTGAATCCTGATGGAGCAGTGAGCAAGGGACTCATTTCTGAGTATACCCTTCCACGCTTATGGTGGACAAAATGATTCAGAAAAGGGGGTGGTGATGAACAGAGTGTCTGAATTAAGCAGACCACTCTTACCCAGTCCAAAGATCAGGGCTTGATCCATCACCGTTATTTAGCTCACTGCCCCATCCCAGCTCAGAACCTGGCTGCAGTGAGCTAAAAAACAGTGATGGATCAAGCCCTGATCTTTGGACTGAGTAAGAGTTGTCTGCTTAATTCAGGCACTCTGTTCATCACCACCCCCTTTTCTGAATCATTTTGTCCACCATAAGCGTGGAAGGGTATACTCAGATGTGAGTCCCTTGCTCATTGCACCATCAGGATTCAAGCAAGCCGGGCCGACGACGCCTGAAATGGCAGAAACCGGTCCTCGGAAGCTTGTTTCCTTCCCAGTACAAGAATTGGCTTGGTAGTTTGGTTTGCCCTGTTCCCATCATGCACTGGGACAGGAACAGACTAATTTGCATATAGCCAAGTTCTGAGCTGGGATGGTGCAGTGAGCTAAAAAACGGTGATGGATCAAGCCATGATCTTTGGACTGGGTAAGAGTGGTCTGCTTAATTCAGGCACTCTGTTCATCACCACCCCCTTTTCTGAATCATTTTGTCCACCATAAGCGTGGAAGGGTATACTCAGATGTGAGTCCCTTGCTCATTGCACCATCAGGATTCAAGCAAGCCGGGCCGACGACGCCTGAAATGGCAGAAACCGGTCCCGGAAGCTTGTTTCCTTCCCAGTACAAGAATTGGCTTGGTAGTTAGATTTGCCCTGTTCCCATCATGCACTGGGACAGGAACAGACTAATTTGCATATAGCCAAGTTCTGAGCTGGGATGGTGCAGTGAGCTAAAAAACGGTGATGGATCAAGCCCTGATCTTTGGACTGGGTAAGAGTGGTCTGCTTAATTCAGGCACTCTGTTCATCACCACCCCCTTTTCTGAATCATTTTGTCCACCATAAGCGTGGAAGGGTATACTCAGATGGGAGTCCCTTGCTCATTGCACCATCAGGATTCAAGCAAGCCGGTCCGACGACGCCTGAAATGGCAGAAACCGGTCCCCGGAAGCTTGTTTCCTTCCCAGTACAAGAATTGGCTTGGTAGTTTGGTTTGCCCTGTTCCCATCATGCACTGGGACAGGAACAGACTATTTTGCATATAGCCAAGTTCTGAGCTGGGATGGTGCAGTGAGCTAAAAAACGGTGATGGATCAAGCCCTGATCTTTGGACTGGGTAAGAGTGGTCTGCTTAATTCACGCACTCTGTTCATCACCACCCCCTTTTCTGAATCATTTTGTCCACCATAACCGTGGAAGGGTATACTCAGATGTGAGTCCCTTGCTCATTGCACCATCAGGATTCAAGCAAGCCGGCCGACGACGCCTGAAATGGCAGAAACCGGTCCCCGGAAGCTTGTTTCCTTCCCAGTACAAGAATTGGCTTGGTAGTTTGGTTTGCCCTGTTCCCATCATGCACTGGGACAGGAACAGACTAATTTGCATATAGCCAAGATCTGAGCTGGGATGGTGCAGTGAGCTAAAAAACGGTGATGGATCAAGCCCTGATCTTTGGACTGGGTAAGAGTGGTCTGCTTAATTCAGGCACTCTGTTCATCACCACCCCGTTTTCTGAATCATTTTGTCCACCATAAGCGTGGAAGGGTATACTCAGATGTGAGTCCCTTGCTCATTGCACCATCAGGATTCAAGCAAGCCGGGCCGACGACGCCTGAAATGGCAGAAACCGGTCCCCGGAAGCTTGTTTCCTTCCCAGTACAAGAATTGGCTTGGTAGTTTGGTTTGCCCTGTTCCCATCATGCACTGGGACAGGAACAGACTAATTTGCATATAGCCAAGTTCTGAGCTGGGATGGTGCAGTGAGCTAAAAAACGGTGATGGATCAAGTCCTGATCTTTGGACTGGGTAAGAGTGGTCTGCTTAATTCAGGCACTCTGTTCAGCACCACCCCCTTTTCTGAATCATTTTGTCCACCATAAGCGTGGAAGGGTATACTCAGATGTGAGTCCCTTGCTCATTGCACCATCAGGATTCAAGCAAGCCGGGCCGACGACGCCTGAAATGGCAGAAACCGGTCCCCGGAAGCTTGTTTCCTTCCCAGTACAAGAATTGGCTTGGTAGTTTGGTTTGCCCTGTTCCCATCATGCACTGGGACAGGAACAGACTAATTTGCATATAGCCAAGTTCTGAGCTGGGATGGTGCAGTGAGCTAAAAAACGGTGATGGATCAAGCCCTGATCTTTGGACTGGGTAAGAGTGGTCTGCTTAATTCAGACACTCTGTTCATCACCACCCCCTTTTCTGAATCATTTTGTCCACCATAAGCGTGGAAGGGTATACTCAGATGTGAGTCCCTTGCTCATTGCACCATCAGGATTCAAGCAAGCCGGGCCGACGACATCTGAAATAGCAGAAACCGGTCCCCGGAAGCTTGTTTCCTTCCCAGTATAAGAATTTGCTTGGTAGTTTGGTTTGCCCTGTTCCCATCATGCCCTGGGACAGGAACAGACTAATTTGCATATAGCCAAGTTCTGAGCTGGGATGGTGCAGTGAGCTAAAAAACGGTGATGGATCAAGCCCTGATCTTTAGACTGGGTAAGAGTGGTCTGCTTAATTCAGGCACTCTGTTCATCACCACCCCCTTTTCTGAATCATTTTGTCCACCATATGCGTGGAAGGGTATACTCAGATGTGAGTCCCTTGCTCATTGCACCATCAGGATTCAAGCAAGCGGGGCCGACGACGCCTGAAATGGCAGAAACCGGTCCCCGGAAGCTTGTTTCCTTCCCAGTATAAGAATTGGCTTGGTAGTTTGGTTTGCCCTGTTCCCATCATGCACTGGGACAAGAATAGACTAATTTGCATATAGCCAAGTTCTGAGCTGGGATGGTGCAGTGAGCTAAAAAACGGTGATGGATCAAGCCCTGATCTTTGGACTGGGTAAGAGTGGTCTGCTTAATTCAGGCACTCTGTTCATCACCACCCCCTTTTCTGAATCATTTTGTCCACCATATGCGTGGAAGGGTATACTCAGATGTGAGTCCCTTGCTCATTGCACCATCAGGATTCAAGCAAGCCGGGCCGACGACGCCTGAAATGGCAGAAACCGGTCCCCGGAAGCTTCTTTCCTTCCCAGTACAAGAATTGGCTTGGTAGTTTGGTTTGCCCTGTTCCCATCATGCACTGGGACAGGAACAGACTAATTTCCATATAGCCAAGTTCTGAGCTGGGATGGTGCAGTGAGCTAAAAAACGGTGATGGATCAAGCCCTGATCTGTGGACTGGGTAAGAGTGGTCTGCTTAATTCAGGCACTCTGTTCATCACCACCCCCTTTTCTGAATCATTTTGTCCACCATAAGCGTGGAAGGGTATACTCAGATGTGAGTCCCTTGCTCATTGCACCATCAGGATTCAAGCAAGCCGGGCCGACGACGCCTGAAATGGCAGAAACCGGTCCCCGGAAGCTTGTTTCCTTCCCAGTACAAGAATTGGCTTGGTAGTTTGGTTTGCCCTGTTCCCATCATGCACTGGGACAGGAACAGACTAATTTGCATATAGCCAAGTTCTGAGCTGGGATGGTGCAGTGAGCTAAAAAACGGTGATGGATCAAGCCCTGATCTTTGGACTGGGTAAGAGTGGTCAGCTTAATTCAGGCACTCTGTTCATCACCACCCCCTTTTCAGAATCATTTTGTCCACCATATGCGTGGAAGGGTGTACTCAGATGTGAGTCCCTTGCTCATTGCACCATCAGGATTCAAGCAAGCCGGGCCGACGACGCCTGAAATGGCAGAAACCGGTCCCCGGAAGCTTGTTTCCTTCCCAGTATAAGAATTGGCTTGGTAGTTTGGTTTGCCCTGTTCCCATCATGCACTGGGACAGGAATAGACTAATTTGCATATAGCCAAGTTCTGAGCTGGGATGGTGCAGTGAGCTAAAAAACGGTGATGGATCAAGCCCTGATCTTTGGACTGGGTAAGAGTGGTCTGCTTAATTCAGGCACTCTGTTCATCACCACCCCCTTTTCTGAATCATTTTGTCCACCATATGCGTGGAAGGGTATACTCAGATGTGAGTCCCTTGCTCATTGCACCATCAGGATTCAAGCAAGCCGGGCCGACGACGCCTGAAATGGCAGAAACCGGTCCCCGGAAGCTTGTTTCCTTCCCAGTATAAGAATTGGCTTGGTAGTTTGGTTTGCCCTGTTCCCATCATGCACTGGGACAGGAACAGACTAATTTGCATATAGCCAAGTTCTGAGCTGGGATGGTGCAGTGAGCTAAAAAACGGGGATGGATCAAGCCCTGATCTTTGGACTGGGTAAGAGTGGTCTGCTTAATTCAGGCACTCTGTTCATCACCACCCCCTTTTCTGAATCATTTTGTCCACCATAAGCGTGGAAGGGTATACTCAGATGTGAGTCCCTTGCTCATTGCACCATCAGGATTCAAGCAAGCCGGGCCGACGACGCCTGAAATGGCAGAAACCGGTCCCCGGAAGCTTCTTTCCTTCCCTGTACAAGAATTGGCTTGGTAGTTTGGTTTGCCCTGTTCCCATCATGCACTGGGACAGGAACAGACTAATTTGCATATAGCCAAGTTCTGAGCTGGGATGGTGCAGTGAGCTAAAAAACGGTGATGGATCAAGCCCTGATCTTTGGACTGGGTAAGAGTGGTCTGCTTAATTCAGGCACTCTGTTCATCACCACCCCCTTTTCTGAATCATTTTGTCCACCATAAGCGTGGAAGGGTATACTCAGATGTGAGTCCCTTGCTCATTGCACCATCAGGATTCAAGCAAGCCGGGCCGACGACGCCTGAAATGGCAGAAACCGGTCCCCGGAAGCTTCTTTCCTTCCCAGTACAAGAATTGGCTTGGTAGTTTGGTTTGCCCTGTTCCCATCATGCACTGGGACAGGAACAGACTAATTTGCATATAGCCAAGTTCTGAGCTGGGATGGTGCAGTGAGCTAAAAAACGGTGATGGATCAAGCCCTGATCTTTGGACTGGGTAAGAGTGGTCAGCTTAATTAGGCACTCTGTTCATCACCACCCCCTTTTCAGAATCATTTTGTCCACCATATGCGTGGAAGGGTATACTCAGATGTGAGTCCCTTGCTCATTGCACCATCAGGATTCAAGCAAGCCGGGCCGACGACGCCTGAAATGGCAGAAACCGGTCCCCGGAAGCTTGTTTCCTTCCCAGTATAAGAATTGGCTTGGTAGTTTGGTTTGCCCTGTTCCCATCATGCACTGGGACAGGAATAGACTAATTTGCATATAGCCAAGTTCTGAGCTGGGATGGTGCAGTGAGCTAAAAAACGGTGATGGATCAAGCCCTGATCTTTGGACTGGGTAAGAGTGGTCTGCTTAATTCAGGCACTCTGTTCATCACCACCCCCTTTTCTGAATCATTTTGTCCACCATATGCGTGGAAGGGTATACTCAGATGTGAGTCCCTTGCTCATTGCACCATCAGGATTCAAGCAAGCCGGGCCGACGACGCCTGAAATGGCAAAAACCGGTCCCCGGAAGCTTGTTTCCTTCCCAGTATAAGAATTGGCTTGGTAGTTTGGTTTGCCCTGTTCCCATCATGCACTGGGACAGGAGCAGACTAATTTGCATATAGCCAAGTTCTGAGCTGGGATGGTGCAGTGAGCTAAAAAACGGGGATGGATCAAGCCCTGATCTTTGGACTGGGTAAGAGTGGTCTGCTTAATTCAGGCACTCTGTTCATCACCACCCCCTTTTCTGAATCATTTTGTCCACCATAAGCGTGGAAGGGTATACTCAGATGTGAGTCCCTTGCTCATTGCACCATCAGGATTCAAGCAAGCCGGGCCGACGACGCCTGAAATGGCAGAAACCGGTCCCCGGAAGTTTCTTTCCTTCCCAGTACAAGAATTGGCTTGGTAGTTTGGTTTGCCCTGTTCCCATCATGCACTGGGACAGGAACAGACTAATTTGCATATAGCCAAGTTCTGAGCTGGGATGGTGCAGTGAGCTAAAAAACGGTGATGGATCAAGCCCTGATCTTTGGACTGGGTAAGAGTGGTCTGCTTAATTCAGGCACTCTGTTCATCACCACCCCCTTTTCTGAATCATTTTGTCCACCATAAGCGTGGAAGGGTATACTCAGATGTGAGTCCCTTGCTCATTGCACCATCAGGATTCAAGCAAGCCGGGCCGACGACGCCTGAAATGGCAGAAACCGGTCCCCGGAAGCTTCTTTCCTTCCCAGTACAAGAATTGGCTTGGTAGTTTGGTTTGCCCTGTTCCCATCATGCACTGGGACAGGAACAGACTAATTTGCATATAGCCAAGTTCTGAGCTGGGATGGTGCAGTGAGCTAAAAAACGGTGATGGATCAAGCCCTGATCTTTGGACTGGGTAAGAGTGGTCTGCTTAATTCAGGCACTCTGTTCATCACCACCCCCTTTTCTGAATCATTTTGTCCACCATAAGCGTGGAAGGGTATACTCAGATGTGAGTCCCTTGCTCATTGCACCATCAGGATTCAAGCAAGCCGGGCCGACGACGCCTGAAATGGCAGAAACCGGTCCCCGGAAGCTTGTTTCCTTCCCAGTACAAGAATTGGCTTGGTAGTTTGGTTTGCCCTGTTCCCATCATGCACTGGGACAGGAACAGACTAATTTGCATATAGCCAAGTTCTGAGCTGGGATGGTGCAGTGAGCTAAAAAACGGTGATGGATCAAGCCCTGATCTTTGGACTGGGTAAGAGTGGTCAGCTTAATTCAGGCACTCTGTTCATCTCCACCCCCTTTTCAGAATCATTTTGTCCACCATATGCGTGGAAGGGTATACTCAGATGTGAGTCCCTTGCTCATTGCACCATCAGGATTCAAGCAAGCCGGGCCGACGACGCCTGAAATGGCAGAAACCGGTCCCCGGAAGCTTGTTTCCTTCCCAGTATAAGAATTGGCTTGGTAGTTTGGTTTGCCCTGTTCCCATCATGCACTGGGACAGGAACAGACAAATTTGCATATAGCCAAGTTCTGAGCTGGGATGGTGCAGTGAGCTAAAAAACGGTGATGGATCAAGCCCTGATCTTTGGACTGGGTAAGAGTGGTCTGCTTAATTCAGGCACTCTGTTCATCACCACCCCCTTTTCTGAATCATTTTGTCCACCATATGCGTGGAAGGGTATACTCAGATGTGAGTCCCTTGCTCATTGCACCATCAGGATTCAAGCAAGCTGGGCCGACGATGCCTGAAATGGCAGAAACCGGTCCCCGGAAGCTTGTTTCCTTCCCAGTATAAGAATTGGCTTGGTAGTTTGGTTTGCCCTGTTCCCATCATGCACTGGGACTGGAACAGACTCATTTGCATATAGCCAAGTTCTGAGCTGGGATGGTGCAGTGAGCTAAAAAACGGTGATGGATCAAGCCCTGATCTTTGGACTGGGTAAGAGTGGTCTGCTTAATTCAGGCACTCTGTTCATCACCACCCCCTTTTCTGAATCATTTTGTCCACCATAAGCGTGGAAGGGTATACTCAGATGTGAGTCCCTTGCTCATTGCACCATCAGGATTCAAGCAAGCCGGGCCGACGACGCCTGAAATGGCAGAAACCGGTCCCCGGAAGCTTCTTTCCTTCCCAGTACAAGAATTGGCTTGGTAGTTTGGTTTGCCCTGTTCCCATCATGCACTGGGACAGGAACAGACTAATTTGCATATAGCCAAGTTCTGAGCTGGGATGGTGCAGTGAGCTAAAAAACGGTGATGGATCAAGCCCTGATCTTTGGACTGGGTAAGAGTGGTCTGCTTAATTCAGGCACTCTGTTCATCACCACCCCCTTTTCTGAATCATTTTGTCCACCATAAGCGTGGAAGGGTATACTCAGATGTGAGTCCCTTGCTCATTGCACCATCAGGATTCAAGCAAGCCGGGCCGACGGCGCCTGAAATGGCAGAAACCGGTTTCCCGGAAGCTTGTTTCCTTCCCAGTACAAGAATTGGCTTGGTAGTTTGGTTTGCCCTGTTCCCATCATGCACTGGGACAGGAACAGACTAATTTGCATATAGCCAAGATCTGAGCTGGGATGGTGCAGTGAGCTAAAAAACGGTGATGGATCAAGCCCTGATCTTTGGACTGGGTAAGAGTGGTCTGCTTAATTCAGGCACTCTGTTCATCACCACCCCCTTTTCTGAATCATTTTGTCCACCATAAGCGTGGAAGGGTATACTCAGATGTGAGTCCCTTGCTCATTGCACCATCAGGATTCAAGCAAGCCGGGGCCAAGGACGACGCCTGAAATGGCAGAAACCGGTCACCGGAAGCTTGTTTCCTTCCCAGTACAAGAATTGGCTTGGTAGTTTGGTTTGCCCTGTTCCCATCATGCACTGGGACAGGAACAGACTAATTTGCATATAGCCAAGTTCTGAGCTGGGATGGTGCAGTGAGCTAAAAAACGGTGATGGATCAAGCCCTGATCTTTGGACTGGGTAAGAGTGGTCTGCTTAATTCAGGCACTCTGTTCATCACCACCCCCTTTTCTGAATAATTTTGTCCACCATAAGCGTGGAAGGGTATACTCAGATGTGAGTCCCTTGCTCATTGCACCATCAGGATTCAAGCAAGCCGGGCCGACGACGCCTGAAATGGCAGAAACCGGTCCCCGGAAGCTTGTTTCCTTCCCAGTACAAGAATTGGCTTGGTAGTTTGGTTTGCCCTGTTCCCATCATGCACTGGGACAGGAACAGACTAATTTGCATATAGCCAAGTTCTGAGCTGGGATGGTGCAGTGAGCTAAAAAACGGTGATGGATCAAGCCCTGATCTTTGGACTGGGTAAGAGTGGTCTGCTTAATTCAGGCACTCTGTTCATCACCACCCCCTTTTCTGAATCATTTTGTCCACCATAAGCGTGGAAGGGTATACTCAGATGTGAGTCCCTTGCTCATTGCACCATCAGGATTCAAGCAAGCCGGGCCGACGACGCCTGAAATGGCAGAAACCGGTCCCCGGAAGCTTGTTTCCTTCCCAGTACAAGAATTGGCTTGGTAGTTTGGTTTGCCCTGTTCCCATCATGCACTGGGACAGGAACAGACTAATTTGCATATAGCCAAGTTCTGAGCTGGGATGGTGCAGTGAGCTAAAAAACGGTGATGGATCAAGCTCTGATCTTTGGACTGGGTAAGAGTGGTCTGCTTAATTCAGGCACTCTGTTCATCACCACCCCCTTTTCTGAATCATTTTGTCCACCATAAGCGTGGAAGGGTATACTCAGATGTGAGTCCCTTGCTCATTGCACCATCAGGATTCAAGCAAGCCGGGCCGACGACGCCTGAAATGGCAGAAACCGGTCCCCGGAAGCTTGTTTCCTTCCCAGTACAAGAATTGGCTTGGTAGTTTGGTTTGCCCTGTTCCCATCATGCACTGGGACAGGAACAGACTAATTTGCATATAGCCAAGTTCTGAGCTGGGATGGTGCAGTGAGCTAAAAAACGGTGATGGATCAAGCCCTGATCTTTGGACTGGGTAAGAGTGGTCTGCTTAATTCAGGCACTCTGTTCATCACCACCCCCTTTTCTGAATCATTTTGTCCACCATAAGCGTGGAAGGGTATACTCAGATGTGAGTCCCTTGCTCATTGCACCATCAGGATTCAAGCAAGCCGGACCGACGACGCCTGAAATGGCAGAAACCGGTCCCCGGAAGCTTCTTTCCTTCCCAGTACAAGAATTGGCTTGGTAGTTTGGTCTGCCCTGTTCCCATCATGCACTGGGACAGGAACAGACTAATTTGCATATAGCCAAGTTCTGAGCTGGGATGGTGCAGTGAGCTAAAAAAACGGTGATGGATCAAGCCCTGATCGTTGGACTTTGTAAGAGTGGTCTGCTTAATTCAGGCACTCTGTTCATCACCACCCCCTTTTCTGAATCATTTTGTCCACCATAAGCGTGGAAGGGTATACTCAGATGTGAGTCCCTTGCTCATTGCACCATCAGGATTCAAGCAAGCCGGGCCGACGACGCCTGAAATGGCAGAAACCGGTCCCCGGAAGCTTGTTTCCTTCCCAGTACAAGAATTGGCTTGGTAGTTTGGTTTGCCCTGTTCCCATCATGCACTGGGACAGGAACAGACTAATTTGCATATAGCCAAGTTCTGAGCTGGGATGGTGCAGTGAGCTAAAAAACGGTGATGGATCAAGCCCTGATCTTTGGACTGGGTAAGAGTGGTCTGCTTAATTCAGGCACTCTGTTCATCACCACCCCCTTTTCTGAATCATTTTGTCCACCATAAGCGTGGAAGGGTATACTCAGATGTGAGTCCCTTGCTCATTGCACCATCAGGATTCAAGCAAGCCGGGCCGACGATGCCTGAAATGGCAGAAACCGGTCCCCGGAAGCTTGTTTCCTTCCCAGTACAAGAATTGGCTTGGTAGTTTGGTTTGCCCTGTTCCCATCATGCACTGGGACAGGAACAGACTAATTTGCATATAGCCAAGTTCTGAGCTGGGATGGTGCAGTGAGCTAAAAAATGGTGATGGATCAAGCCCTGATCTTTGGACTGGGTAAGAGTGGTCTGCTTAATTCAGGCACTCTGTTCATCACCACCCCCTTTTCTGAATCATTTTGTCCACCATAAGCGTGGAAGGGTATACTCAGATGTGAGTCCCTTGCTCATTGCACCATCAGGATTCAAGCAAGCCGGGCCGACGACGCCTGAAATGGCAGAAACCGGTCCCCGGAAGCTTGTTTCCTTCCCAGTACAAGAATTGGCTTGGTAGTTTGGTTTGCCCTGTTCCCATCATGCACTGGGACAGGAACAGACTAATTTGCATATAGCCAAGTTCTGAGCTGGGATGGTACAGTGAGCTAAAAAACGGTGATGGATCAAGCCCTGATCTTTGGACTGGGTAAGAGTGGTCAGCTTAATTCAGGCACTCTGTTCATCACCACCCCCTTTTCAGAATCATTTTGTCCACCATATGCGTGGAAGGGTATACTCAGATGTGAGTCCCTTGCTCATTGCACCATCAGGATTCAAGCAAGCCGGGCCGACGAAGCCTGAAATGGCAGAAACCGGTCCCCGGAAGCTTGTTTCCTTCCCAGTATAAGAATTGGCTTGGTAGTTTGGTTTGCCCTGTTCCCATCATGCACTGGGACTGGAACAGACTAATTTGCATATAGCCAAGTTCTGAGCTGGGATGGTGCAGTGAGTTAAAAAACGGTGATGGATCAAGCCCTGATCTTTGGACTGGGTAAGAGTGGTCTGCTTAATTCAGGCACTCTGTTCATCACCACCTCCTTTTCTGAATCATTTTGTCCACCATAAGCGTGGAAGGGTATACTCAGATGTGAGTCCCTTGCTCATTGCACCATCAGGATTCAAGCAAGCCGGGCCGACGACGCCTGAAATGGCAGAAACCGGTCCCCGGAAGCTTGTTTCCTTCCCAGTACAATAATTGGCTTGGTAGTTTGGTTTGCCCTGTTCCCATTATGCACTGGGACAGGAACAGACTAATTTGCATATAGCCAAGTTCGGAGCTGGGATGGTGCAGTGAGCTAAAAAACGGTGATGGATCAAGCCCTGATATTTGGACTGGGTAAGAGTGGTCTGCTTAATTCAGGCACTCTGTTCATCACCACTCCCTTTTCTGAATCATTTTGTCCACCATAAGCGTGGAAGGGTATACTCAGATGTGAGTCCCTTGCTCATTGCACCATCAGGATTCAAGCAAGCCGGGCCGACGACGCCTGAAATGGCAGAAACCGGTCCCCGGAAGCTTGTTTCCTTCCCAGTACAAGAATTGGCTTGGTAGTTTGGTTTGCCCTGTTCCCATCATGCACTGGGACAGGAACAGACTAATTTGCATATAGCCAAGTTCTGAGCTGGGATGGTGCAGTGAGCTAAAAAACGGTGATGGATCAAGCCCTGATCTTTGGACTGGGTAAGAGTGGTCTGCTTAATTCAGGCACTCTGTTCATCACCACCCCCTTTTCTGAATCATTTTGTCCACCATAAGCGTGGAAGGGTATACTCAGATGTGAGTCCCTTGCTCATTGCACCATCAGGATTCAAGCAAGCCGGGCCGACGACGCCTGAAATGGCAGAAACCGGTCCCTGGAAGCTTGTTTCCTTCCCAGTACAAGAATTGGCTTGGTAGTTTGGTTTGCCCTGTTCCCATCATGCACTGGGACAGGAACAGACTAATTTGCATATAGCCAAGTTCTGAGCTGGGATGGTGCAGTGAGCTAAAAAATGGTGATGGATCAAGCCCTGATCTTTGGACTGGGTAAGAGTGGTCTGCTTAATTCAGGCACTCTGTTCATCACCACCCCCTTTTCTGAATCATTTTGTCCACCATAAGCGTGGAAGGGTATACTCAGATGTGAGTCCCTTGCTCATTGCACCATCAGGATTCAAGCAAGCCGGGCCGACGACGCCTGAAATGGCAGAAACCGGTCCTCGGAAGCTTGTTTCCTTCCCAGTACAAGAATTGGCTTGGTAGTTTGGTTTGCCCTGTTCCCATCATGCACTGGGACAGGAACAGACTAATTTGCATATAGCCAAGTTCTGAGCTGGGATGGTGCAGTGAGCTAAAAAACGGTGATGGATCAAGCCCTGATCTTTGGACTGGGTAAGAGTGGTCTGCTTAATTCAGGCACTCTGTTCATCACCACCCCCTTTTCTGAATCATTTTGTCCACCATAAGCGTGGAAGGGTATACTCAGATGTGAGTCCCTTGCTCATTGCACCATCAGGATTCAAGCAAGCCGGGCCGACGACGCCTGAAATGGCAGAAACCGGTCCCCGGAAGCTTGTTTCCTTCCCAGTACAAGAATTGGCTTGGTAGTTTGGTTTGCCCTGTTCCCATCATGCACTGGGACAGGAACAGACTAATTTGCATATAGCCAAGTTCTGAGCTGGGATGGTGCAGTGAGCTAAAAAACGGTGATGGATCAAGCCCTGATCTTTGGCCTGGGTAAGAGTGGTCTGCTTAATTCAGGCACTCTGTTCATCACCACCCCCTTTTCTGAATCATTTTGTCCACCATAAGCGTGGAAGGGTATACTCAGATGTGAGTCCCTTGCTCATTGCACCATCAGGATTCAAGCAAGCCGGTCCGACGACGCCTGAAATGGCAGAAACCGGTCCCCGGAAGCTTGTTTCCTTCCCAGTACAAGAATTGGCTTGGTAGTTTGGTTTGCCCTGTTCCCATCATGCACTGGGACAGGAACAGACTAATTTGCCTATAGCCAAGTTCTGAGCTGGGATGGTGCAGTGAGCTAAAAAACGGTGATGGATCAAGCCCTGATCTTTGGACTGGGTAAGAGTGGTCTGCTTAATTCAGGCACTCTGTTCATCACCACCCCCTTTTCTGAATCATTTTGTCCACCATAAGCGTGGAAGGGTATACTCAGATGTGAGTCCCTTGCTCATTGCACCATCAGGATTCAAGCAAGCCGGGCCGACGACGCCTGAAAGGGCAGAAACCGGTCCCCGGAAGCTTGTTTCCTTCCCAGTACAAGAATTGGCTTGGTAGTTTGGTTTGCCCTGTTCCCATCATGCACTGGGACAGGAACAGACTAATTTGCATATAGCCAAGATCTGAGCTGGGATGGTGCAGTGAGCTAAAAAACGGTGATGGATCAAGCCCTGATCTTTGGACTGGGTAAGAGTGGTCTGCTTAATTCAGGCACTCTGTTCATCACCACCCCCTTTTCTGAATCATTTTGTCCACCATAAGCGTGGAAGGGTATACTCAGATGTGAGTCCCTTGCTCATTGCACCATCAGGATTCAAGCAAGCCGTGCCGACGACGCCTGAAATGGCAGAAACCGGTCCCCGGAAGCTTGTTTCCTTCCCAGTACAAGAATTGGCTTGGTAGTTTGGTTTGCCCTGTTCCCATCATGCACTGGGACAGGAACAGACTAATTTGCATATAGCCAAGTTCTGAGCTGGGATGGTGCAGTGAGCTAAAAAACGGTGATGGATCAAGCCCTGATCTTTGGACTGGGTAAGAGTGGTCTGCTTAATTCAGGCACTCTGTTCATCACCACCCCCTTTTCTGAATCATTTTGTCCACCATAAGCGTGGAAGGGTATACTCAGATGTGAGTCCCTTGCTCATTGCACCATCAGGATTCAAGCAAGCCGGGCCGACGACGCCTGAAATGGCAGAAACTGGTCCCCGGAAGCTTGTTTCCTTCCCAGTACAAGAATTGGCTTGGTAGTTTGGTTTGCCCTGTTCCCATCATGCACTGGGACAGGAACAGACTAATTTGCATATAGCCAAGTTCTGAGCTGGGATGGTGCAGTGAGCTAAAAAACGGTGATAGATCAAGCCCTGATCTTTGGACTGGGTAAGAGTGGTCTGCTTAATTCAGGCACTCTGTTCATCACCACCCCCTTTTCTGAATCATTTTGTCCACCATAAGCGTGGAAGGGTATACTCAGATGTGAGTCCCTTGCTCATTGCACCATCAGGATTCAAGCAAGCCGGGCCGACGACGCCTGAAATGGCAGAAACCGGTCCCCGGAAGCTTGTTTTCTTCCCAGTACAAGAATTGGCTTGGTAGTTTGGTTTACCCTGTTCCCATCATGCACTGGGACAGGAACAGACTAATTTGCATATAGCCAAGTTCTGAGCTGGGATGGTGCAGTGAGCTAAAAAACGGTGATGGATCAAGCCCTGATCTTTGGACTGGGTAAGAGTGGTCTGCTTAATTCAGGCACTCTGTTCATCACCACCCCCTTTTTTGAATCATTTTGTCCACCATAAGCGTGGAAGGGTATACTCAGATGTGAGTCCCTTGCTCATTGCACCATCAGGATTCAAGCAAGCCGGGCCGACGACATCTGAAATAGCAGAAACCGGTCCCCGGAAGCTTGTTTCCTTCCCAGTATAAGAATTTGCTTGGTAGTTTGGTTTGCCCTGTTCCCATCATGCACTGGGACAGGAACAGACTAATTTGCATATAGCCAAGTTCTGAGCTGGGATGGTGCAGTGAGCTAAAAAACGGTGATGGATCAAGCCCGGATCTTTAGACTGGGTAAGAGTGGTCTGCTTAATTCAGGCACTCTGTTCATCACCACCCCCTTTTCTGAATCATTTTGTCCACCATATGCGTGGAAGGGTATACTCAGATGTGAGTCCCTTGCTCATTGCACCATCAGGATTCAAGCAAGCGGGGCCGACGACGCCTGAAATGGCAGAAACCGGTCCCCGGAAGCTTGTTTCCTTCCCAGTATAAGAATTGGCTTGGTAGTTTGGTTTGCCCTGTTCCCATCATGCACTGGGACAGGAACAGACTAATTTGCATATAGCCAAGTTCTGAGCTGGGATGGTGCAGTGAGCTAAAAAACGGTGATGGATCAAGCCCTGATCTTTGGACTGGGTAAGAGTGGTCTGCTTAATTCAGGCACTCTGTTCATCACCACCCCCTTTTCTGAATCATTTTGTCCACCATATGCGTGGAAGGGTATACTCAGATGTGAGTCCCTTGCTCATTGCACCATCAGGATTCAAGCAAGCCGGGCCGACGACGCCTGAAATGGCAGAAACCGGTCCCCGGAAGCTTGTTTCCTTCCCAGTATAAGAATTGGCTTGGTAGTTTGGTTTGCCCTGTTCCCATCATGCACTGGGACAGGAACAGACTAATTTGCATATAGCCAAGTTCTGAGCTGGGATGGTGCAGTGAGCTAAAAAACGGGGATGGATCAAGCCCTGATCTTTGGACTGGGTAAGAGTGGTCTGCTTAATTCAGGCACTCTGTTCATCACCACCCCCTTTTCTGAATCATTTTGTCCACCATAAGCGTGGAAGGGTATACTCAGATGTGAGTCCCTTGCTCATTGCACCATCAGGATTCAAGCAAGCCGGGCCGACGACGCCTGAAATGGCAGAAACCGGTCCCCGGAAGCTTGTTTCCTTCCCAGTACAAGAATTGGCTTGGTAGTTTGGTTTGCTCTGTTCCCATCATGCACTGGGACAGGAACAGACTAATTTGCATATAGCCAAGTTCTGAGCTGGGATGGTGCAGTGAGCTAAAAAACGGTGATGGATCAAGCCCTGATCTTTGGACTGGGTAAGAGTGGTCTGCTTAATTCAGGCACTCTGTTCATCACCACCCCCTTTTCTGAATCATTTTGTCCACCATAAGCGTGGAAGGGTATACTCAGATGTGAGTCCCTTGCTCATTGCACCATCAGGATTCAAGCAAGCCGGGCCGACGACGCCTGAAATGGCAGAAACCGGTCCCCGGAAGCTTCTTTCCTTCCCAGTACAAGAATTGGCTTGGTAGTTTGGTTTGCCCTGTTCCCATCATGCACTGGGACAGGAACAGACTAATTTGCATATAGCCAAGTTCTGAGCTGGGATGGTGCAGTGAGCTAAAAAACGGTGATGGATCAAGCCCTGATCTTTGGACTGGGTAAGAGTGGTCTGCTTAATTCAGGCACTCTGTTCATCACCACCCCCTTTTCTGAATCATTTTGTCCACCATAAGCGTGGAAGGGTATACTCAGATGTGAGTCCCTTGCTCATTGCACCATCAGGATTCAAGCAAGCCGGGCCGACGATGCCTGAAATGGCAGAAACCGGTCCCCGGAAGCTTGTTTCCTTCCCAGTACAAGAATTGGCTTGGTAGTTTGGTTTGCCCTGTTCCCATCATGCACTGGGACTGGAGAGACTAATTTGCATATAGCCAAGTTCTGAGCTGGGATGGTACAGTGAGCTAAAAAACGGTGATGGATCAAGCCCTGATCTTTGGACTGGGTAAGAGTGGTCTGCTTAATTCAGGCACTCTGTTCATCACCACCCCCTTTTCTGAATCATTTTGTCCACCGTAAGCGTGGAAGGGTATACTCAGATGTGAGTCCCTTGCTCATTGCACCATCAGGATTCAAGCAAGCCGGGCCGACGACGCCTGAAATGGCAGAAACCGGTTCCCCGGAAGCTTGTTTCCTTCCCAGTACAAGAATTGGCTTGGTAGTTTGGTTTGCCCTGTTCCCATCATGCACTGGGACAGGAACAGACTAATTTGCACATAGCCAAGATCTGAGCTGGGATGGTGCAGTGAGCTAAAAAACGGTGATGGATCAAGCCCTGATCTTTGGACTGGGTAAGAGTGGTCTGCTTAATTCAGGCACTCTGTTCATCACCACCCCCTTTTCTGAATCATTTTGTCCACCATAAGCGTGGAAGGGTATACTCAGATGTGAGTCCCTTGCTCATTGCACCATCAGGATTCAAGCAAGCCGGGGCCAAGGACGACGCCTGAAATGGCAGAAACCGGTCACCGGAAGCTTGTTTCCTTCCCAGTACAAGAATTGGCTTGGTAGTTTGGTTTGCCCTGTTCCCATCATGCAGTGGGACAGGAACAGACTAATTTGCATATAGCCAAGTTCTGAGCTGGGATGGTGCAGTGAGCTAAAAAACGGTGATGGATCAAGCCCTGATCTTTGGACTGGGTAAGAGTGGTCTGCTTAATTCAGGCACTCTGTTCATCACCACCCCCTTTTCTGAATCATTTTGTCCACCATAAGCGTGGAAGGGTATACTCAGATGTGAGTCCCTTGCTCATTGCACTATCAGGATTCAAGCAAGCCGGGCCGACGACGCCTGAAATGGCAGAAACCGGTCCCCGGAAGCTTGTTTCCTTCCCAGTACAAGAATTGGCTTGGTAGTTTGGTTTGCCCTGTTCCCATCATGCACTGGGACAGGAACAGACTAATTTGCATATAGCCAAGTTCTGAGCTGGGATGGTGCAGTGAGCTAAAAAACGGTGATGGATCAAGCCCTGATCTTTGGACTGGGTAAGAGTGGTCTGCTTAATTCAGGCACTCTGCTCATCACCACCCCCTTTTCTGAATCATTTTGTCCACCATAAGCGTGGAAGGGTATACTCAGATGTGAGTCCCTTGCTCATTGCACCATCAGGATTCAAGCAAGCCGGGCCGACGACGCCTGAAATGGCAGAAACCGGTCCCCAGAAGCTTGTTTCCTTCCCAGTACAAGAATTGGCAAGGTAGTTTGGTTTGCCCTGTTCCCATCATGCACTGGGACAGGAACAGACTAATTTGCATATAGCCAAGTTCTGAGCTGGGATGGTGCAGTGAGCTAAAAAACGGTGATGGATCAAGCCCTGATCTTTGGACTGGGTAAGAGTGGTCTGCTTAATTCAGGCACTCTGTTCATCACCACCCCCTTTTCTGAATCATTTTGTCCACCATAAGCGTGGAAGGGTATACTCAGATGTGAGTCCCTTGCTCATTGCACCATCAGGATTCAAGCAAGCCGGGCCGACGACGCCTGAAATGGCAGAAACCGGTCCCCGGAAGCTTCTTTCCTTCCCAGTACAAGAATTGGCTTGGTAGTTTGGTCTGCCCTGTTCCCATCATGCACTGGGACAGGAACAGACTCATTTGCATATAGCCAAGTTCTGAGCTGGGATGGTGCAGTGAGCTAAAAAATGGTGATGGATCAAGCCCTGATCTTTGGACTGGGTAAGAGTGGTCTGCTTAATTCAGGCACTCTGTTCATCACCACCCCCTTTTCTGAATCATTTTGTCCACCATAAGCGTGGAAGGGTATACTCAGATGTGAGTCCCTTGCTCATTGCACCATCAGGATTCAAGCAAGCCGGGCCGACGACGCCTGAAATGGCAGAAACCGGTCCCCGGAAGCTTGTTTCCTTCCCAGTACAAGAATTGGCTTGGTAGTTTGGTTTGCCCTGTTCCCATCATGCACTGGGACAGGAACAGACTAATTTGCATATAGCCAAGTTCTGAGCTGGGATGGTGCAGTGAGCTAAAAAACGGTGATGGATCAAGCCCTGATCTTTGGACTGGGTAAGAGTGGTCTGCTTAATTCAGGCACTCTGTTCATCACCACCCCCTTTTCTGAATCATTTTGTCCACCATAAGCGTGGAAGGGTATACTCAGATGTGAGTCCCTTGCTCATTGCACCATCAGGATTCAAGCAAGCCGGGCCGACGACGCCTGAAATGGCAGAAACCGGTCCCCAGAAGCTTGTTTCCTTCCCAGTACAAGAATTGGCTTGGTAGTTTGGTTTGCCCTGTTCCCATCATGCACTGGGACAGGAACAGACTAATTTGCATATAGCCAAGTTCTGAGCTGGGATGGTGCAGTGAGCTAAAAAACGGTGATGGATCAAGCCCTGATCTTTGGACTGGGTAAGAGTGGTCTGCTTAATTCAGGCACTCTGTTCATCACCACCCCCTTTTCTGAATCATTTTGTCCACCATAAGCGTGGAAGGGTATACTCAGATGTGAGTCCCTTGCTCATTGCACCATCAGGATTCAAGCAAGCCGGGCCGACGACGCCTGAAATGGCAGAAACCGGTCCCCGGAAGCTTCTTTCCTTCCCAGTACAAGAATTGGCTTGGTAGTTTGGTCTGCCCTGTTCCCATCATGCACTGGGACAGGAACAGACTAATTTGCATATAGCCAAGTTCTGAGCTGGGATGGTGCAGTGAGCTAAAAAACGGTGATGGATCAAGCCCTGATCTTTGGACTGGGTAAGAGTGGTCTGCTTAATTCAGGCACTCTGTTCATCACCACCCCCTTTTCTGAATCATTTTGTCCACCATAAGCGTGGAAGGGTATACTCAGATGTGAGTCCCTTGCTCATTGCACCATCAGGATTCAAGCAAGCCGGGCCGACGACGCCTGAAATGGCAGAAACCGGTTCCCCGGAAGCTTGTTTCCTTCCCAGTACAAGAATTGGCTTGGTAGTTTGGTTTGCCCTGTTCCCATCATGCACTGGGACAGGAACAGACTAATTTGCATATAGCCAAGATCTGAGCTGGGATGGTGCAGTGAGCTAAAAAACGGTGATGGATCAAGCCCTGATCTTTGGACTGGGTAAGAGTGGTCTGCTTAATTCAGGCACTCTGTTCATCACCACCCCCTTTTCTGAATCATTTTGTCCACCATAAGCGTGGAAGGGTATACTCAGATGGGAGTCCCTTGCTCATTGCACCATCAGGATTCAAGCAAGCCGGGCCAACGACGCCTGAAATGGCAGAAACCGGTCCCCGGAAGCTTGTTTCCTTCCCAGTACAAGAATTGGCTTGGTAGTTTGGTTTGCCCTGTTCCCATCATGCACTGGGACAGGAACAGACTAATTTGCATATAGCCAAGTTCTGAGCTGGGATGGTGCAGTGAGCTAAAAAACGGTGATGGATCAAGCCCTGATCTTTGGACTGGGTAAGAGTGGTCTGCTTAATTCAGGCACTCTGTTCATCACCACCCCCTTTTCTGAATCATTTTGTCCACCATAAGCGTGGAAGGGTATACTCAGATGTGAGTCCCTTGCTCATTGCACCATCAGGATTCAAGCAAGCCGTGCCGACGACGCCTGAAATGGCAGAAACTGGTCCCCCGAAGCTTCTTTCCTTCCCAGTACAAGAATTGGCTTGGTAGTTTGGTCTGCCCTATTCCCATCATGCACTGGGACAGGAACAGACTAATTTGCATATAGCCAAGTTCTGAGCTGGGATGGTGCAGTGAGCTAAAAAACGGTGATGGATCAAGCCCTGATCTTTGGACTGGGTAAGAGTGGTCTGCTTAATTCAGGCACTCTGTTCATCACCACCCCCTTTTCTGAATCATTTTGTCCACCATAAGCGTGGAATGGTATACTCAGATGTGAGTCCCTTGCTCATTGCACTATCAGGATTCAAGCAAGCCGGGCCGACGACGCCTGAAATGGCAGAAACCGGTCCCCGGAAGCTTGTTTCCTTCCCAGTACAAGAATTGGCTTGGTAGTTTGGTTTGCCCTGTTCCCATCATGCACTGGGACAGGAACAGACTAATTTGCATATAGCCAAGTTCTGAGCTGGGATGGTGCAGTGAGCTAAAAAACGGTGATGGATCAAGCCCTGATCTTTGGACTGGGTAAGAGTGGTCTGCTTAATTCAGGCACTCTGTTCATCACCACCCCCTTTTCTGAATCATTTTGTCCACCATATGCGTGGAAGGGTATACTCAGATGTGAGTCCCTTGCTCATTGCACCATCAGGATTCAAGCAAGCGGGGCCGACGACGCCTGAAATGGCAGAAACCGGTCCCCGGAAGCTTGTTTCCTTCCCAGTATAAGAATTGGCTTGGTAGTTTGGTTTGCCCTGTTCCCATCATGCACTGGGACAGGAACAGACTAATTTGCATATAGCCAAGTTCTGAGCTGGGATGGTGCAGTGAGCTAAAAAACGGTGATGGATCAAGCCCTGATCTTTGGACTGGGTAAGAGTGGTCTGCTTAATTCAGGCACTCTGTTCATCACCACCCCCTTTTCTGAATCATTTTGTCCACCATATGCGTGGAAGGGTATACTCAGATGTGAGTCCCTTGCTCATTGCACCATCAGGATTCAAGCAAGCCGGGCCGACGACGCCTGAAATGGCAGAAACCGGTCCCCGGAAGCTTGTTTCCTTCCCAGTATAAGAATTGGCTTGGTAGTTTGGTTTGCCCTGTTCCCATCATGCACTGGGACAGGAACAGACTAATTTGCATATAGCCAAGTTCTGAGCTGGGATGGTGCAGTGAGCTAAAAAACGGGGATGGATCAAGCCCTGATCTTTGGACTGGGTAAGAGTGGTCTGCTTAATTCAGGCACTCTGTTCATCACCACCCCCTTTTCTGAATCATTTTGTCCACCATAAGCGTGGAAGGGTATACTCAGATGTGAGTCCCTTGCTCATTGCACCATCAGGATTCAAGCAAGCCGGGCCGACGACGCCTGAAATGGCAGAAACCGGTCCCCGGAAGCTTGTTTCCTTCCCAGTACAAGAATTGGCTTGGTAGTTTGGTTTGCTCTGTTCCCATCATGCACTGGGACAGGAACAGACTAATTTGCATATAGCCAAGTTCTGAGCTGGGATGGTGCAGTGAGCTAAAAAACGGTGATGGATCAAGCCCTGATCTTTGGACTGGGTAAGAGTGGTCTGCTTAATTCAGGCACTCTGTTCATCACCACCCCCTTTTCTGAATCATTTTGTCCACCATAAGCGTGGAAGGGTATACTCAGATGTGAGTCCCTTGCTCATTGCACCATCAGGATTCAAGCAAGCCGGGCCGACGACGCCTGAAATGGCAGAAACCGGTCCCCGGAAGCTTCTTTCCTTCCCAGTACAAGAATTGGCTTGGTAGTTTGGTTTGCCCTGTTCCCATCATGCACTGGGACAGGAACAGACTAATTTGCATATAGCCAAGTTCTGAGCTGGGATGGTGCAGTGAGCTAAAAAACGGTGATGGATCAAGCCCTGATCTTTGGACTGGGTAAGAGTGGTCTGCTTAATTCAGGCACTCTGTTCATCACCACCCCCTTTTCTGAATCATTTTGTCCACCATAAGCGTGGAAGGGTATACTCAGATGTGAGTCCCTTGCTCATTGCACCATCAGGATTCAAGCAAGCCGGGCCGACGATGCCTGAAATGGCAGAAACCGGTCCCCGGAAGCTTGTTTCCTTCCCAGTACAAGAATTGGCTTGGTAGTTTGGTTTGCCCTGTTCCCATCATGCACTGGGACTGGAGAGACTAATTTGCATATAGCCAAGTTCTGAGCTGGGATGGTACAGTGAGCTAAAAAACGGTGATGGATCAAGCCCTGATCTTTGGACTGGGTAAGAGTGGTCTGCTTAATTCAGGCACTCTGTTCATCACCACCCCCTTTTCTGAATCATTTTATCCACCGTAAGCGTGGAAGGGTATACTCAGATGTGAGTCCCTTGCTCATTGCACCATCAGGATTCAAGCAAGCCGGGCCGACGACGCCTGAAATGGCAGAAACCGGTTCCCCGGAAGCTTGTTTCCTTCCCAGTACAAGAATTGGCTTGGTAGTTTGGTTTGCCCTGTTCCCATCATGCACTGGGACAGGAACAGACTAATTTGCACATAGCCAAGATCTGAGCTGGGATGGTGCAGTGAGCTAAAAAACGGTGATGGATCAAGCCCTGATCTTTGGACTGGGTAAGAGTGGTCTGCTTAATTCAGGCACTCTGTTCATCACCACCCCCTTTTCTGAATCATTTTGTCCACCATAAGCGTGGAAGGGTATACTCAGATGTGAGTCCCTTGCTCATTGCACCATCAGGATTCAAGCAAGCCGGGGCCAAGGACGACGCCTGAAATGGCAGAAACCGGTCACCGGAAGCTTGTTTCCTTCCCAGTACAAGAATTGGCTTGGTAGTTTGGTTTGCCCTGTTCCCATCATGCAGTGGGACAGGAACAGACTAATTTGCATATAGCCAAGTTCTGAGCTGGGATGGTGCAGTGAGCTAAAAAACGGTGATGGATCAAGCCCTGATCTTTGGACTGGGTAAGAGTGGTCTGCTTAATTCAGGCACTCTGTTCATCACCACCCCCTTTTCTGAATCATTTTGTCCACCATAAGCGTGGAAGGGTATACTCAGATGTGAGTCCCTTGCTCATTGCACTATCAGGATTCAAGCAAGCCGGGCCGACGACGCCTGAAATGGCAGAAACCGGTCCCCGGAAGCTTGTTTCCTTCCCAGTACAAGAATTGGCTTGGTAGTTTGGTTTGCCCTGTTCCCATCATGCACTGGGACAGGAACAGACTAATTTGCATATAGCCAAGTTCTGAGCTGGGATGGTGCAGTGAGCTAAAAAACGGTGATGGATCAAGCCCTGATCTTTGGACTGGGTAAGAGTGGTCTGCTTAATTCAGGCACTCTGCTCATCACCACCCCCTTTTCTGAATCATTTTGTCCACCATAAGCGTGGAAGGGTATACTCAGATGTGAGTCCCTTGCTCATTGCACCATCAGGATTCAAGCAAGCCGGGCCGACGACGCCTGAAATGGCAGAAACCGGTCCCCAGAAGCTTGTTTCCTTCCCAGTACAAGAATTGGCAAGGTAGTTTGGTTTGCCCTGTTCCCATCATGCACTGGGACAGGAACAGACTAATTTGCATATAGCCAAGTTCTGAGCTGGGATGGTGCAGTGAGCTAAAAAACGGTGATGGATCAAGCCCTGATCTTTGGACTGGGTAAGAGTGGTCTGCTTAATTCAGGCACTCTGTTCATCACCACCCCCTTTTCTGAATCATTTTGTCCACCATAAGCGTGGAAGGGTATACTCAGATGTGAGTCCCTTGCTCATTGCACCATCAGGATTCAAGCAAGCCGGGCCGACGACGCCTGAAATGGCAGAAACCGGTCCCCGGAAGCTTCTTTCCTTCCCAGTACAAGAATTGGCTTGGTAGTTTGGTCTGCCCTGTTCCCATCATGCACTGGGACAGGAACAGACTCATTTGCATATAGCCAAGTTCTGAGCTGGGATGGTGCAGTGAGCTAAAAAATGGTGATGGATCAAGCCCTGATCTTTGGACTGGGTAAGAGTGGTCTGCTTAATTCAGGCACTCTGTTCATCACCACCCCCTTTTCTGAATCATTTTGTCCACCATAAGCGTGGAAGGGTATACTCAGATGTGAGTCCCTTGCTCATTGCACCATCAGGATTCAAGCAAGCCGGGCCGACGACGCCTGAAATGGCAGAAACCGGTCCCCGGAAGCTTGTTTCCTTCCCAGTACAAGAATTGGCTTGGTAGTTTGGTTTGCCCTGTTCCCATCATGCACTGGGACAGGAACAGACTAATTTGCATATAGCCAAGTTCTGAGCTGGGATGGTGCAGTGAGCTAAAAAACGGTGATGGATCAAGCCCTGATCTTTGGACTGGGTAAGAGTGGTCTGCTTAATTCAGGCACTCTGTTCATCACCACCCCCTTTTCTGAATCATTTTGTCCACCATAAGCGTGGAAGGGTATACTCAGATGTGAGTCCCTTGCTCATTGCACCATCAGGATTCAAGCAAGCCGGGCCGACGACGCCTGAAATGGCAGAAACCGGTCCCCAGAAGCTTGTTTCCTTCCCAGTACAAGAATTGGCTTGGTAGTTTGGTTTGCCCTGTTCCCATCATGCACTGGGACAGGAACAGACTAATTTGCATATAGCCAAGTTCTGAGCTGGGATGGTGCAGTGAGCTAAAAAACGGTGATGGATCAAGCCCTGATCTTTGGACTGGGTAAGAGTGGTCTGCTTAATTCAGGCACTCTGTTCATCACCACCCCCTTTTCTGAATCATTTTGTCCACCATAAGCGTGGAAGGGTATACTCAGATGTGAGTCCCTTGCTCATTGCACCATCAGGATTCAAGCAAGCCGGGCCGACGACGCCTGAAATGGCAGAAACCGGTCCCCGGAAGCTTCTTTCCTTCCCAGTACAAGAATTGGCTTGGTAGTTTGGTCTGCCCTGTTCCCATCATGCACTGGGACAGGAACAGACTAATTTGCATATAGCCAAGTTCTGAGCTGGGATGGTGCAGTGAGCTAAAAAACGGTGATGGATCAAGCCCTGATCTTTGGACTGGGTAAGAGTGGTCTGCTTAATTCAGGCACTCTGTTCATCACCACCCCCTTTTCTGAATCATTTTGTCCACCATAAGCGTGGAAGGGTATACTCAGATGTGAGTCCCTTGCTCATTGCACCATCAGGATTCAAGCAAGCCGGGCCGACGACGCCTGAAATGGCAGAAACCGGTTCCCCGGAAGCTTGTTTCCTTCCCAGTACAAGAATTGGCTTGGTAGTTTGGTTTGCCCTGTTCCCATCATGCACTGGGACAGGAACAGACTAATTTGCATATAGCCAAGATCTGAGCTGGGATGGTGCAGTGAGCTAAAAAACGGTGATGGATCAAGCCCTGATCTTTGGACTGGGTAAGAGTGGTCTGCTTAATTCAGGCACTCTGTTCATCACCACCCCCTTTTCTGAATCATTTTGTCCACCATAAGCGTGGAAGGGTATACTCAGATGGGAGTCCCTTGCTCATTGCACCATCAGGATTCAAGCAAGCCGGGCCAACGACGCCTGAAATGGCAGAAACCGGTCCCCGGAAGCTTGTTTCCTTCCCAGTACAAGAATTGGCTTGGTAGTTTGGTTTGCCCTGTTCCCATCATGCACTGGGACAGGAACAGACTAATTTGCATATAGCCAAGTTCTGAGCTGGGATGGTGCAGTGAGCTAAAAAACGGTGATGGATCAAGCCCTGATCTTTGGACTGGGTAAGAGTGGTCTGCTTAATTCAGGCACTCTGTTCATCACCACCCCCTTTTCTGAATCATTTTGTCCACCATAAGCGTGGAAGGGTATACTCAGATGTGAGTCCCTTGCTCATTGCACCATCAGGATTCAAGCAAGCCGTGCCGACGACGCCTGAAATGGCAGAAACTGGTCCCCCGAAGCTTCTTTCCTTCCCAGTACAAGAATTGGCTTGGTAGTTTGGTCTGCCCTATTCCCATCATGCACTGGGACAGGAACAGACTAATTTGCATATAGCCAAGTTCTGAGCTGGGATGGTGCAGTGAGCTAAAAAACGGTGATGGATCAAGCCCTGATCTTTGGACTGGGTAAGAGTGGTCTGCTTAATTCAGGCACTCTGTTCATCACCACCCCCTTTTCTGAATCATTTTGTCCACCATAAGCGTGGAATGGTATACTCAGATGTGAGTCCCTTGCTCATTGCACCATCAGGATTCAAGCAAGCCGGGCCGACGACGCCTGAAATGGCAGAAACCGGTTCCCCGGAAGCTTGTTTCCTTCCCAGTACAAGAATTGGCTTGGTAGTTTGGTTTGCCCTGTTCCCATCATGCACTGGGACAGGAACAGACTAATTTGCATATAGCCAAGATCTGAGCTGGGATGGTGCAGTGAGCTAAAAAACGGTGATGGATCAAGCCCTGATCTTTGGACTGGGTAAGAGTGGTCTGCTTAATTCAGGCACTCTGTTCATCACCACCCCCATTTCTGAATAATTTTGTCCACCATAAGCGTGGAAGGGTATACTCAGATGGGAGTCCCTTGCTCATTGCACCATCAGGATTCAAGCAAGCCGTGCCGACGACGCCTGAAATGGCAGAAACTGGTCCCCCGAAGCTTCTTTCCTTCCCAGTACAAGAATTGGCTTGGTAGTTTGGTCTGCCCTATTCCCATCATGCACTGGGACAGGAACAGACTAATTTGCATATAGCCAAGTTCTGAGCTGGGATGGTGCAGTGAGCTAAAAAACGGTGATGGATCAAGCCCTGATCTTTGGACTGGGTAAGAGTGGTCTGCTTAATTCAGGCACTCTGTTCATCACCACCCCCTTTTCTGAATCATTTTGTCCACCATAAGCGTGGAATGGTATACTCAGATGTGAGTCCCTTGCTCATTGCACCATCAGGATTCAAGCAAGCCGGGCCGACGACGCCTGAAATGGCAGAAACCGGTTCCCCGGAAGCTTGTTTCCTTCCCAGTACAAGAATTGGCTTGGTAGTTTGGTTTGCCCTGTTCCCATCATGCACTGGGACAGGAACAGACTAATTTGCATATAGCCAAGATCTGAGCTGGGATGGTGCAGTGAGCTAAAAAACGGTGATGGATCAAGCCCTGATCTTTGGACTGGGTAAGAGTGGTCTGCTTAATTCAGGCACTCTGTTCATCACCACCCCCATTTCTGAATAATTTTGTCCACCATAAGCGTGGAAGGGTATACTCAGATGGGAGTCCCTTGCTCATTGCACCATCAGGATTCAAGCAAGCCGGGCCGACGACATCTGAAATAGCAGAAACCGGTCCCCGGAAGCTTGTTTCCTTCCCAGTATAAGAATTTGCTTGGTAGTTTGGTTTGCCCTGTTCCCATCATGCACTGGGACAGGAACAGACTAATTTGCATATAGCCAAGTTCTGAGCTGGGATGGTGCAGTGAGCTAAAAAACGGTGATGGATCAAGCCCTGATCTTTAGACTGGGTAAGAGTGGTCTGCTTAATTCAGGCACTCTGTTCATCACCACCCCCTTTTCTGAATCATTTTGTCCACCATAAGCGTGGAAGGGTATACTCAGATGTGAGTCCCTTGCTCATTGCACCATCAGGATTCAAGCAAGCCGGGCCGACGACGCCTGAAATGGCAGAAATTGGTTCCCCGGAAGCTTGTTTCCTTCCCAGTACAAGAATTGGCTTGGTAGTTTGGTTTGCCCTGTTCCCATCATGCACTGGGACAGGAACAGACTAATTTGCATATAGCCAAGATCTGAGCTGGGATGGTGCAGTGAGCTAAAAAACGGTGATGGATCAAGCCCTGATCTTTGGACTGGGTAAGAGTGGTCTGCTTAATTCAGGCACTCTGTTCATCACCACCCCCTTTTCTGAATCATTTTGTCCACCATAAGCGTGGAAGGGTATACTCAGATGGGAGTCCCTTGCTCATTGCACCATCAGGATTCAAGCAAGCCGGGCCAACGACGCCTGAAATGGCAGAAACCGGTCCCCGGAAGCTTGTTTCCTTCCCAGTACAAGAATTGGCTTGGTAGTTTGGTTTGCCCTGTTCCCATCATGCACTGGGACAGGAACAGACTAATTTGCATATAGCCAAGTTCTGAGCTGGGATGGTGCAGTGAGCTAAAAAACGGTGATGGATCAAGCCCTGATCTTTGGACTGGGTAAGAGTGGTCTGCTTAATTCAGGCACTCTGTTCATCACCACCCCCTTTTCTGAATCATTTTGTCCACCATAAGCGTGGAAGGGTATACTCAGATGTGAGTCCCTTGCTCATTGCACCATCAGGATTCAAGCAAGCCGGGCCGACGACGCCTGAAATGGCAGAAACCGGTTCCCCGGAAGCTTGTTTCCTTCCCAGTACAAGAATTGGCTTGGTAGTTTGGTTTGCCCTGTTCCCATCATGCACTGGGACAGGAACAGACTAATTTGCATATAGCCAAGATCTGAGCTGGGATGGTGCAGTGAGCTAAAAAACGGTGATGGATCAAGCCCTGATCTTTAGACTGGGTAAGAGTGGTCTGCTTAATTCAGGCACTCTGTTCATCACCACCCCCTTTTCTGAATCATTTTGTCCAACATATGCGTGGAAGGGTATACTCAGATGTGAGTCCCTTGCTCATTGCACCATCAGGATTCAAGCAAGCGGGGCCGACGACGCCTGAAATGGCAGAAACCGGTCCCCGGAAGCTTGTTTCCTTCCCAGTATAAGAATTGGCTTGGTAGTTTGGTTTGCCCTGTTCCCATCATGCACTGGGACAGGAACAGACTAATTTGCATATAGCCAAGTTCTGAGCTGGGATGGTGCAGTGAGCTAAAAAACAGTGATGGATCAAGCCCTGATCTTTGGACTGGGTAAGAGTGGTCTGCTTAATTCAGGCACTCTGTTCATCACCACCCCCTTTTCTGAATCATTTTGTCCACCATATGCGTGGAAGGGTATACTCAGATGTGAGTCCCTTGCTCATTGCACCATCAGGATTCAAGCAAGCCGGGCCGACGACGCCTGAAATGGCAGAAACCGGTCCCCGGAAGCTTGTTTCCTTCCCAGTATAAGAATTGGCTTGGTAGTTTGGTTTGCCCTGTTCCCATCATGCACTGGGACAGGAACAGACTAATTTGCATATAGCCAAGTTCTGAGCTGGGATGGTGCAGTGAGCTAAAAAACGGTGATGGATCAAGCCCTGATCTTTGGACTCGGTAAGAGTGGTCTGCTTAATTCAGGCACTCTGTTAATCACCACCCCCTTTTCTGAATAATTTTGTCCACCATAAGCGTGGAAGGGTATACTCAGATGTGAGTCCCTTGCTCATTGCACCATCAGGATTCAAGCAAGCCGGGCCGACGACGCCTGAAATGGCAGAAACCGGTCCCCGGAAGCTTGTTTCCTTCCCAGTACAAGAATTGGCTTGGTAGTTTGGTTTGCCCTGTTCCCATCATGCACTGGGACAGGAACAGACTAATTTGCATATAGCCAAGTTCTGAGCTGGGATGGTGGAGTGAGCTAAAAAACGGTGATGGATCAAGCCCTGATCTTTGGACTGGGTAAGATTGGTCTGCTTAATTCAGGCACTCTGTTCATCACCACCCCCTTTTCTGAATCATTTTGTCCACCATAAGCGTGGAAGGGTATACTCAGATCTGAGTCCCTTGCTCATTGCACCATCAGGATTCAAGCAAGCCGGGCCGACGACGCCTGAAATGGCAGAAACCGGTCCCCGGAAGCTTCTTTCCTTCCCAGTACAAGAATTGGCTTGGTAGTTTGGTTTGCCCTGTTCCCATCATGCACTGGGACAGGAACAGACTAATTTGCATATAGCCAAGTTCTGAGCTGGGATGGTGCAGTGAGCTAAAAAACGGTGATGGATCAAGCCCTGATCTTTGGACTGGGTAAGAGTGGTCTGCTTAATTCAGGCACTCTGTTCATCACCACCCCCTTTTCTGAATCGTTTTGTCCACCATAAGCGTGGAAGGGTATACTCAGATGTGAGTCCCTTGCTCATTGCACCATCAGGATTCAAGCAAGCCGGGCCGACGACGCCTGAAATGGCAGAAACCGGTCCCCGGAAGCTTGTTTCCTTCCCAGTACAAGAATTGGCTTGGTAGTTTGGTTTGCCCTGTTCCCATCATGCACTGGGACAGGAACAGACTAATTTGCATATAGCCAAGTTCTGAGCTGGGATGGTACAGTAAGCTAAAAAACGGTGATGGATCAAGCCCTGATCTTTGGACTGGGTAAGAGTGGTCAGCTTAATTCAGGCACTCTGTTCATCACCACCCCCTTTTCAGAATCATTTTGTCCACCATATGCGTGGAAGGGTATACTCAGATGTGAGTCCCTTGCTCATTGCACCATCAGGATTCAAGCAAGCCGGGCCGACGACGCCTGAAATGGCAGAAACCGGTCCCCGGAAGCTTGTTTCCTTCCCAGTATAAGAATTGGCTTGGTAGTTTGGTTTGCCCTGTTCCCATCATGCACTGGGACAGGAACAGACAAATTTGCATATAGCCAAGTTCTGAGCTGGGATGGTGCAGTGAGCTAAAAAACGGTGATGGATCAAGCCCTGATCTTTGGACTGGGTAAGAGTGGTCTGCTTAATTCAGGCACTCTGTTCATCACCACCCCCTTTTCTGAATCATTTTGTCCACCATATGCGTGGAAGGGTATACTCAGATGTGAGTCCCTTGCTCATTGCACCATCAGGATTCAAGCAAGCCGGGCCGACGACACCTGAAATGGCAGAAACCGGTCCCCGGAAGCTTGTTTCCTTCCCAGTATAAGAATTGGCTTGGTAGTTTGGTTTGCCCTGTTGCCATCATGCACTGGGACTGGAACAGACTAATTTGCATATAGCCAAGTTCTGAGCTGGGATGGTGCAGTGAGCTAAAAAACGGTGATGGATCAAGCCCTGATCTTTGGACTGGGTAAGAGTGGTCTGCTTAATTCAGGCACTCTGTTCATCACCACCCCCTTTTCTGAATCATTTTGTCCACCATAAGCGTGGAAGGGTATACTCAGATGTGAGTCCCTTGCTCATTGCACCATCAGGATTCAAGCAAGCTGGGCCGACGACGCCTGAAATGGCAGAAACCGGTCCCCGGAAGCTTGTTTCCTTCCCAGTACAAGAATTGGCTTGGTAGTTTGGTTTGCCCTGTTCCCATCATGCACTGGGACAGGAACAGACTAATTTGCATATAGCCAAGTTCTGAGCTGGGATGGTGCAGTGAGCTAAAAAACGGTGATGGATCAAGCCCTGATCTTTGGACTGGGTAAGAGTGGTCTGCCTAATTCAGGCACTCTGTTCATCACCACCCCCTTTTCTGAATCATTTTGTTCACCATAAGCGTGGAAGGGTATACTCAGATGTGAGTCCCTTGCTCATTGCACCATCAGGATTCAAGCAAGCCGGGCCGACGAAGCCTGAAATGGCAGAAACCGGTCCCCGGAAGCTTCTTTCCTTCCCAGTACAAGAATTGGCTTGGTAGTTTGGTTTGCCCTGTTCCCATCATGCACTGGGACAGGAACAGACTAATTTGCATATAGCCAAGTTCTGAGCTGGGATGGTGCAGTGAGCTAAAAAACGGTGATGGATCAAGCCCTGATCTTTGGACTGGGTAAGAGTGGTCTGCTTAATTCAGGCACTCTGTTCATCACCACCCCCTTTTCTGAATCATTTTGTCCACCGTAAGCGTGGAAGGGTATACTCAGATGTGAGTCCCTTGCTCATTGCACCATCAGGATTCAAGCAAGCCGGGCCGACGACGCCTGAAATGGCAGAAACCGGTTCCCCGGAAGCTTGTTTCCTTCCCAGTACAAGAATTGGCTTGGTAGTTTGGTTTGCCCTGTTCCCATCATGCACTGGGACAGGAACAGACTAATTTGCATATAGCCAAGATCTGAGCTGGGATGGTGCAGTGAGCTAAAAAACGGTGATGGATCAAGCCCTGATCTTTGGACTGGGTAACAGTGGTCTGCTTAATTCAGGCACTCTGTTCATCACCACCCCCTTTTCTGAATCATTTTGTCCACCATAAGCGTGGAAGGGTATACTCAGATGTGAGTCCCTTGCTCATTGCACCATCAGGATTCAAGCAAGCCGGGGCCAAGGACGACGCCTGAAATGGCAGAAACCGGTCACCGGAAGCTTGTTTCCTTCCCAGTACAAGAATTGGCTTGGTAGTTTGGTTTGCCCTGTTCCCATCATGCACTGCGACAGGAACAGACTAATTTGCATATAGCCAAGTTCTGAGCTGGGATGGTGCAGTGAGCTAAAAAACGGTGATGGATCAAGCCCTGATCTTTGGACTGGGTAAGAGTGGTCTGCTTAATTCAGGCACTCTGTTCATCACCACCCCCTTTTCTGAATCATTTTGTCCACCATAAGCGTGGAAGGGTATACTCAGATGTGAGTCCCTTGCTCATTGCACCATCAGGATTCAAGCAAGCCGGGCCGACGACGCCTGAAATGGCAGAAACCGGTTCCCCGGAAGCTTGTTTCCTTCCCAGTACAAGAATTGGCTTGGTAGTTTGGTTTGCCCTGTTCCCATCATGCACTGGGACAGGAACAGACTAATTTGCATATAGCCAAGATCTGAGCTGGGATGGTGCAGTGAGCTAAAAAACGGTGATGGATCAAGCCCTGATCTTTGGACTGGGTAAGAGTGGTCTGCTTAATTCAGGCACTCTGTTCATCACCACCCCCTTTTCTGAATCATTTTGTCCACCATAAGCGTGGAAGGGTATACTCAGATGGGAGTCCCTTGCTCATTGCACCATCAGGATTCAAGCAAGCCGGGCCGACGACGCCTGAAATGGCAGAAACCGGTCCCCGGAAGCTTGTTTCCTTCCCAGTACAAGAATTGGCTTGGTAGTTTGGTTTGCCCTGTTCCCATCATGCACTGGGACAGGAACAGACTAATTTGCATATAGCCAAGTTCTGAGCTGGGATGGTGCAGTGAGCTAAAAAACGGTGATGGATCAAGCCCTGATCTTTGGACTGGGTAAGAGTGGTCTGCTTAATTCAGGCACTCTGTTCATCACCACCCCCTTTTCTGAATCATTTTGTCCACCATAAGCGTGGAAGGGTATACTCAGATGTGAGTCCCTTGCTCATTGCACCATCAGGATTCAAGCAAGCCGGGCCGACGACGCCTGAAATGGCAGAAACCGGTCCCCGGAAGCTTCTTTCCTTCCCAGTACAAGAATTGGCTTGGTAGTTTGGTCTGCCCTGTTCCCGTCATGCACTGGGACAGGAACAGACTAATTTGCATATAGCCAAGTTCTGAGCTGGGATGGTGCAGTGAGCTAAAAAACGGTGATGGATCAAGCCCTGATCTTTGGACTGGGTAAGAGTGGTCTGCTTAATTCAGGCACTCTGTTCATCACCACCCCCTTTTCTGAATCATTTTGTCCACCATAAGCGTGGAAGGGTATACTCAGATGTGAGTCCCTTGCTCATTGCACCATCAGGATTCAAGCAAGCCGGGCCGACGACGCCTGAAATGGCAGAAACCGGTTCCCCGGAAGCTTGTTTCCTTCCCAGTACAAGAATTGGCTTGGTAGTTTGGTTTGCCCTGTTCCCATCATGCACTGGGACAGGAACAGTCTAATTTGCATATAGCCAAGATCTGAGCTGGGATGGTGCAGTGAGCTAAAAAACGGTGATGGATCAAGCCCTGATCTTTGGACTGGGTAAGAGTGGTCTGCTTAATTCAGGCACTCTGTTCATCACCACCCCCTTTTCTGAATCATTTTGTCCACCATAAGCGTGGAAGGGTATACTCAGATGGGAGTCCCTTGCTCATTGCACCATCAGGATTCAAGCAAGCCGGGCCGACGACGCCTGAAATGGCAGAAACCGGTCCCCGGAAGCTTGTTTCCTTCCCAGTACAAGAATTGGCTTGGTAGTTTGGTTTGCCCTGTTCCCATCATGCACTGGGACAGGAACAGACTAATTTGCATATAGCCAAGTTCTGAGCTGGGATGGTGCAGTGAGCTAAAAAACGGTGATGGATCAAGCCCTGATCTTTGGACTGGGTAAGAGTTGTCTGCTTAATTCAGGCACTCTGTTCATCACCACCCCCTTTTCAGAATCATTTTGTCCACCATATGCGTGGAAGGGTATTCTCAGATGTGAGTCCCTTGCTCATTGCACCATCAGGATTCAAGCAAGCCGGGCCGAGGACGCCTGAAACGGCAGAAACCGGTCCCCGGAAGCTTGTTTCCTTCCCAGTATAAGAATTGGCTTGGTAGTTTGGTTTGCCCTGTTCCCATAATGCACTGGGACAGGAACAGACAAATTTGCATATAGCCAAGTTCTGAGCTGGGATGGTGCAGTGAGCTAAAAAACGGTGATGGATCAAGCCCTGATCTTTGGACTGGGTAAGAGTGGTCTGCTTAATTCAGGCACTCTGTTCATCACCACCCCCTTTTCTGAATCATTTTGTCCACCATATGCGTGGAAGGGTATACTCAGATATGAGTCCCTTGCTCATTGCACCATCAGGATTCAAGCAAGCCGGGCCGACGACGCCTGAAATGGCAGAAACCGGTCCCCGGAAGCTTGTTTCCTTCCTAGTATAAGAATTGGCTTGGTAGTTTGGTTTGCCCTGTTCCCATCATGCACTGGGACAGGAACAGACTAATTTGCATATAGCCAAGTTCTGAGCTGGGATGGTGCAGTGAGCTAAAAAACAGTGATGGATCAAGCCCTGATCTTTGGACTGGGTAAGAGTGGTCTGCTTAATTCAGGCACTCTGTTCATCACCACCCCCTTTTCTGAATCATTTTGTCCACCATAAGCGTGGAAGGGTATACTCAGATGTGAGTCCCTTGCTCATTGCACCATCAGGATTCAAGCAAGCCGGGCCGACGACGCCTGAAATGGCAGAAACCGGTCCCCAGAAGCTTGTTTCCTTCCCAGTACAAGAATTGGCTTGGTAGTTTGGTTTGCCCTGTTCCCATCATGCACTGGGACAGGAACAGACTAATTTGCATATAGCCAAGTTCTGAGCTGGGATGGTGCAGTGAGCTAAAAAACGGTGATGGATCAAGCCCTGATCTTTGGACTGGGTAAGAGTGGTCTGCTTAATTCAGGCACTCTGTTCATCACCACCCCCTTTTCTGAATCATTTTGTCCACCATAAGCGTGGAAGGGTATACTCAGATGTGAGTCCCTTGCTCATTGCACCATCAGGATTCAAGCAAGCCGGGCCGACGACGCCTGAAATGGCAGAAACCGGTCCCCGGAAGCTTCTTTCCTTCCCAGTACAAGAATTGGCTTGGTAGTTTGGTCTGCCCTGTTCCCATCATGCACTGGGACAGGAACAGACTAATTTGCATATAGCCAAGTTCTGAGCTGGGATGGTGCAGTGAGCTAAAAAACGGTGATGGATCAAGCCCTGATCTTTGGACTGGGTAAGAGTGGTCTGCTTAATTCAGGCACTCTGTTCATCACCACCCCCTTTTCTGAATCATTTTGTCCACCATAAGCGTGGAAGGGTATACTCAGATGTGAGTCCCTTGCTCATTGCACCATCAGGATTCAAGCAAGCCGGGCCGACGACGCCTGAAATGGCAGAAACCGGTTCCCCGGAAGCTTGTTCCCTTCCCAGTACAAGAATTGGCTTGGTAGTTTGGTTTGCCCTGTTCCCATCATGCACTGGGACAGGAACAGACTAATTTGCATATAGCCAAGATCTGAGCTGGGATGGTGCAGTGAGCTAAAAAACGGTGATGGATCAAGCCCTGATCTTTGGACTGGGTAAGAGTGGTCTGCTTAATTCAGGCACTCTGTTCATCACCACCCCCTTTTCTGAATCATTTTGTCCACCATAAGCGTGGAAGGGTATACTCAGATGGGAGTCCCTTGCTCATTGCACCATCAGGATTCAAGCAAGCCGGGCCAACGACGCCTGAAATGGCAGAAACCGGTCCCCGGAAGCTTGTTTCCTTCCCAGTACAAGAATTGGCTTGGTAGTTTGGTTTGCCCTGTTCCCATCATGCACTGGGACAGGAACAGACTAATTTGCATATAGCCAAGTTCTGAGCTGGGATGGTGCAGTGAGCTAAAAAACAGTGATGGATCAAGCCCTGATCTTTGGACTGGGTAAGAGTGGTCTGCTTAATTCAGGCACTCTGTTCATCACCACCCCCTTTTCTGAATCATTTTGTCCACCATAAGCGTGGAAGGGTATACTCAGATGTGAGTCCCTTGCTCATTGCACCATCAGGATTCAAGCAAGCCGGGCCGACGACGCCTGAAATGGCAGAAACCGGTCCCCCGAAGCTTCTTTCCTTCCCAGTACAAGAATTGGCTTGGTAGTTTGGTCTGCCCTATTCCCATCATGCACTGGGACAGGAACAGACTAATTTGCATATAGCCAAGTTCTGAGCTGGGATGGTGCAGTGAGCTAAAAAACGGTGATGGATCAAGCCCTGATCTTTGGACTGGGTAAGAGTGGTCTGCTTAATTCAGGCACTCTGTTCATCACCACCCCCTTTTCTGAATCATTTTGTCCACCATAAGCGTGGAATGGTATACTCAGATGTGAGTCCCTTGCTCATTGCACCTTCAGGATTCAAGCAAGCCGGGCCGACGACGCCTGAAATGGCAGAAACCGGTTCCCCGGAAGCTTGTTTCCTTCCCAGTACAAGAATTGGCTTGGTAGTTTGGTTTGCCCTGTTCCCATCATGCACTGGGACAGGAACAGACTAATTTGCATATAGCCAAGATCTGAGCTGGGATGGTGCAGTGAGCTAAAAAACGGTGATGGATCAAGCCCTGATCTTTGGACTGGGTAAGAGTGGTCTGCTTAATTCAGGCACTCTGTTCATCACCACCCCCATTTCTGTATCATTTTGTCCACCATAAGCGTGGAAGGGTATACTCAGATGGGAGTCCCTTGCTCATTGCACCATCAGGATTCAAGCAAGCCGGGCCGACGACGCCTGAAATGGCAGAAACCGGTCCCCGGAAGCTTGTTTCCTTCCCAGTACAAGAATTGGCTTGGTAGTTTGGTTTGCCCTGTTCCCATCATGCACTGGGACAGGAACAGACTAATTTGCATATAGCCAAGTTCTGAGCTGGGATGGTACAGTGAGCTAAAAAACGGTGATGGATCAAGCCCTGATCTTTGGACTGGGTAAGAGTGGTCTGCTTAATTCAGGCACTCTGTTCATCACCACCCCCTTTTCTGAATCATTTTGTCCACCATAAGCGTGGAAGGGTATACTCAGATGTGAGTCCCTTGCTCATTGCACCATCAGGATTCAAGCAAGCTGGGCCGACGACATCTGAAATAGCAGAAACCGGTCCCCGGAAGCTTGTTTCCTTCCCAGTATAAGAATTTGCTTGGTAGTTTGGTTTGCCCTGTTCCCATCATGCACTGGGACAGGAACAGACTAATTTGCATATAGCCAAGTTCTGAGCTGGGATGGTGCAGTGAGCTAAAAAACGGTGATGGATCAAGCCCTGATCTTTAGACTGGGTAAGAGTGGTCTGCTTAATTCAGGCACTCTGTTCATCACCACCCCCTTTTCTGAATCATTTTGTCCAACATATGCGTGGAAGGGTATACTCAGATGTGAGTCCCTTGCTCATTGCACCATCAGGATTCAAGCAAGCGGGGCCGACGACGCCTGAAATGGCAGAAACCGGTCCCCGGAAGCTTGTTTCCTTCCCAGTATAAGAATTGGCTTGGTAGTTTGGTTTGCCCTGTTCCCATCATGCACTGGGACAGGAACAGACTAATTTGCATATAGCCAAGTTCTGAGCTGGGATGGTGCAGTGAGCTAAAAAACGGTGATGGATCAAGCCCTGATCTTTGGACTGGGTAAGAGTGGTCTGCTTAATTCAGGCACTCTGTTCATCACCACCCCCTTTTCTGAATCATTTTGTCCACCATATGCGTGGAAGGGTATACTCAGATGTGAGTCCCTTGCTCATTGCACCATCAGGATTCAAGCAAGCCGGGCCGAAGACGCCTGAAATGGCAGAAACCGGTCCCCGGAAGCTTGTTTCCTTCCCAGTATAAGAATTGGCTTGGTAGTTTGGTTTGCCCTGTTCCCATCATGCACTGGGACAGGAACAGACTAATTTGCATATAGCCAAGTTCTGAGCTGGGATGGTGCAGTGAGCTAAAAAACGGTGATGGATCAAGCCCTGATCTTTAGACTGGGTAAGAGTGGTCTGCTTAATTCAGGCACTCTGTTCATCACCACCCCCTTTTCTGAATCATTTTGTCCAACATATGCGTGGAAGGGTATACTCAGATGTGAGTCCCTTGCTCATTGCACCATCAGGATTCAAGCAAGCGGGGCCGACGACGCCTGAAATGGCAGAAACCGGTCCCCGGAAGCTTGTTTTCTTCCCAGTATAAGAATTGGCTTGGTAGTTTGGTTTGCCCTGTTCCCATCATGCACTGGGACAGGAACAGACTAATTTGCATATAGCCAAGTTCTGAGCTGGGATGGTGCAGTGAGCTAAAAAACGGTGATGGATCAAGCCCTGATCTTTGGACTGGGTAAGAGTGGTCTGCTTAATTCAGGCACTCTGTTCATCACCACCCCCTTTTCTGAATCATTTTGTCCACCATATGCGTGGAAGGGTATACTCAGATGTGAGTCCCTTGCTCATTGCACCATCAGGATTCAAGCAAGCCGGGCTGAAGACGCCTGAAATGGCAGAAACCGGTCCCCGGAAGCTTGTTTCCTTCCCAGTATAAGAATTGGCTTGGTAGTTTGGTTTGCCCTGTTCCCATCATGCACTGGGACAGGAACAGACTAATTTGCATATAGCCAAGTTCTGAGCTGGGATGGTGCAGTGAGCTAAAAAACGGGGATGGATCAAGCCCTGATCTTTGGACTCGGTAAGAGTGGTCTGCTTAATTCAGGCACTCTGTTAATCACCACCCCCTTTTTTCTGAATAATTTTGTCCACCATAAGCGTGGAAGGGTATACTCAGATGTGAGTCCCTTGCTCATTGCACCATCAGGATTCAAGCAAGCCGGGCCGACGACGCCTGAAATGGCAGAAACCGGTCCCCGGAAGCTTGTTTCCTTCCCAGTACAAGAATTGGCTTGGTAGTTTGGTTTGCCCTGTTCCCATCATGCACTGGGACAGGAACAGACTAATTTGCATATAGCCAAGTTCTGAGCTGGGATGGTGCAGTGAGCTAAAAAACGGTGATGGATCAAGCCCTGATCTTTGGACTGGGTAAGATTGGTCTGCTTAATTCAGGCACTCTGTTCATCACCACCCCCTTTTCTGAATCATTTTGTCCACCATAAGCGTGGAAGGGTATACTCAGATGTGAGTCCCTTGCTCATTGCACCATCAGGATTCAAGCAAGCGGGGCCGACGACGCCTGAAATGGCAGAAACCGGTCCCCGGAAGCTTGTTTCCTTCCCAGTATAAGAATTGGCTTGGTAGTTTGGTTTGCCCTGTTCCCATCATGCACTGGGACAGGAACAGACTAATTTGCATATAGCCAAGTTCTGAGCTGGGATGGTGCAGTGAGCTAAAAAACGGTGATGGATCAAGCCCTGATCTTTGGACTGGGTAAGAGTGGTCTGCTTAATTCAGGCACTCTGTTCATCACCACCCCCTTTTCTGAATCATTTTGTCCACCATATGCGTGGAAGGGTATACTCAGATGTGAGTCCCTTGCTCATTGCACCATCAGGATTCAAGCAAGCCGGGCCGAAGACGCCTGAAATGGCAGAAACCGGTCCCCGGAAGCTTGTTTCCTTCCCAGTATAAGAATTGGCTTGGTAGTTTGGTTTGCCCTGTTCCCATCATGCACTGGGACAGGAACAGACTAATTTGCATATAGCCAAGTTCTGAGCTGGGATGGTGCAGTGAGCTAAAAAACGGTGATGGATCAAGCCCTGATCTTTAGACTGGGTAAGAGTGGTCTGCTTAATTCAGGCACTCTGTTCATCACCACCCCCTTTTCTGAATCATTTTGTCCAACATATGCGTGGAAGGGTATACTCAGATGTGAGTCCCTTGCTCATTGCACCATCAGGATTCAAGCAAGCGGGGCCGACGACGCCTGAAATGGCAGAAACCGGTCCCCGGAAGCTTGTTTCCTTCCCAGTATAAGAATTGGCTTGGTAGTTTGGTTTGCCCTGTTCCCATCATGCACTGGGACAGGAACAGACTAATTTGCATATAGCCAAGTTCTGAGCTGGGATGGTGCAGTGAGCTAAAAAACGGTGATGGATCAAGCCCTGATCTTTGGACTGGGTAAGAGTGGTCTGCTTAATTCAGGCACTCTGTTCATCACCACCCCCTTTTCTGAATCATTTTGTCCACCATATGCGTGGAAGGGTATACTCAGATGTGAGTCCCTTGCTCATTGCACCATCAGGATTCAAGCAAGCCGGGCCGAAGACGCCTGAAATGGCAGAAACCGGTCCCCGGAAGCTTGTTTCCTTCCCAGTATAAGAATTGGCTTGGTAGTTTGGTTTGCCCTGTTCCCATCATGCACTGGGACAGGAACAGACTAATTTGCATATAGCCAAGTTCTGAGCTGGGATGGTGCAGTGAGCTAAAAAACGGGGATGGATCAAGCCCTGATCTTTGGACTCGGTAAGAGTGGTCTGCTTAATTCAGGCACTCTGTTAATCACCACCCCCTTTTTTCTGAATAATTTTGTCCACCATAAGCGTGGAAGGGTATACTCAGATGTGAGTCCCTTGCTCATTGCACCATCAGGATTCAAGCAAGCCGGGCCGACGACGCCTGAAATGGCAGAAACCGGTCCCCGGAAGCTTGTTTCCTTCCCAGTACAAGAATTGGCTTGGTAGTTTGGTTTGCCCTGTTCCCATCATGCACTGGGACAGGAACAGACTAATTTGCATATAGCCAAGTTCTGAGCTGGGATGGTGCAGTGAGCTAAAAAATGGTGATGGATCAAGCCCTGATCTTTGGACTGGGTAAGATTGGTCTGCTTAATTCAGGCACTCTGTTCATCACCACCCCCTTTTCTGAATCATTTTGTCCACCATAAGCGTGGAAGGGTATACTCAGATGTGAGTCCCTTGCTCATTGCACCATCAGGATTCAAGCAAGCCGGGCCGACGACGCCTGAAATGGCAGAAACCGGTCCCCGGAAGCTTCTTTCCTTCCCAGTACAAGAATTGGCTTGGTAGTTTGGTTTGCCCTGTTCCCATCATGCACTGGGACAGGAACAGACTAATTTGCATATAGCCAAGTTCTGAGCTGGGATGGTGCAGTGAGCTAAAAAACGGTGATGGATCAAGCCCTGATCTTTGGACTGGGTAAGAGTGGTCTGCTTAATTCAGGCACTCTGTTCATCACCACCCCCTTTTCTGAATCGTTTTGTCCACCATAAGCGTGGAAGGGTATACTCAGATGTGAGTCCCTTGCTCATTGCACCATCAGGATTCAAGCAAGCCGGGCCGACGACGCCTGAAATGGCAGAAACCGGTCCCCGGAAGCTTGTTTCCTTCCCAGTACAAGAATTGGCTTGGTAGTTTGGTTTGCCCTGTTCCCATCATGCACTGGGACAGGAACAGACTAATTTGCATATAGCCAAGTTCTGAGCTGGGATGGTACAGTGAGCTAAAAAACGGTGATGGATCAAGCCCTGATCTTTGGACTGGGTAAGAGTGGTCAGCTTAATTCAGGCACTCTGTTCATCACCACCCCCTTTTCAGAATCATTTTGTCCACCATATGCGTGGAAGGGTATACTCAGATGTGAGTCCCTTGCTCATTGCACCATCAGGATTCAAGCAAGCCGGGCCGACGACGCCTGAAATGGCAGAAACCGGTCCCCGGAAGCTTGTTTCCTTCCCAGTATAAGAATTGGCTTGGTAGTTTGGTTTGCCCTGTTCCCATCATGCACTGGGACAGGAACAGACAAATTTGCATATAGCCAAGTTCTGAGCTGGGATGGTGCAGTGAGCTAAAAAACGGTGATGGATCAAGCCCTGATCTTTGGACTGGGTAAGAGTGGTCTGCTTAATTCAGGCACTCTGTTCATCACCACCCCCTTTTCTGAATCATTTTGTCCACCATATGCGTGGAAGGGTATACTCAGATGTGAGTCCCTTGCTCATTGCACCATCAGGATTCAAGCAAGCCGGGCCGACGACACCTGAAATGGCAGAAACCGGTCCCCGGAAGCTTGTTTCCTTCCCAGTATAAGAATTGGCTTGGTAGTTTGGTTTGCCCTGTTCCCATCATGCACTGGGACTGGAACAGACTAATTTGCATATAGCCAAGTTCTGAGCTGGGATGGTGCAGTGAGCTAAAAAACGGTGATGGATCAAGCCCTGATCTTTGGACTGGGTAAGAGTGGTCTGCTTAATTCAGGCACTCTGTTCATCACCACCCCCTTTTCTGAATCATTTTGTCCACCATAAGCGTGGAAGGGTATACTCAGATGTGAGTCCCTTGCTCATTGCACCATCAGGATTCAAGCAAGCCGGGCCGACGACGCCTGAAATGGCAGAAACCGGTCCCCGGAAGCTTGTTTCCTTCCCAGTACAAGAATTGGCTTGGTAGTTTGGTTTGCCCTGTTCCCATCATGCACTGGGACAGGAACAGACTAATTTGCATATAGCCAAGTTCTGAGCTGGGATGGTGCAGTGAGCTAAAAAACGGTGATGGATCAAGCCCTGATCTTTGGACTGGGTAAGAGTGGTCTGCCTAATTCAGGCACTCTGTTCATCACCACCCCCTTTTCTGAATCATTTTGTTCACCATAAGCGTGGAAGGGTATACTCAGATGTGAGTCCCTTGCTCATTGCACCATCAGGATTCAAGCAAGCCGGGCCGACGATGCCTGAAATGGCAGAAACCGGTCCCCGGAAGCTTCTTTCCTTCCCAGTACAAGAATTGGCTTGGTAGTTTGGTTTGCCCTGTTCCCATCATGCACTGGGACAGGAACAGACTAATTTGCATATAGCCAAGTTCTGAGCTGGGATGGTGCAGTGAGCTAAAAAACGGTGATGGATCAAGCCCTGATCTTTGGACTGGGTAAGAGTGGTCTGCTTAATTCAGGCACTCTGTTCATCACCACCCCCTTTTCTGAATCATTTTGTCCACCGTAAGCGTGGAAGGGTATACTCAGATGTGAGTCCCTTGCTCATTGCACCATCAGGATTCAAGCAAGCCGGGCCGACGACGCCTGAAATGGCAGAAACCGGTTCCCCGGAAGCTTGTTTCCTTCCCAGTACAAGAATTGGCTTGGTAGTTTGGTTTGCCCTGTTCCCATCATGCACTGGGACAGGAACAGACTAATTTGCATATAGCCAAGATCTGAGCTGGGATGGTGCAGTGAGCTAAAAAACGGTGATGGATCAAGCCCTGATCTTTGGACTGGGTAAGAGTGGTCTGCTTAATTCAGGCACTCTGTTCATCACCACCCCCTTTTCTGAATCATTTTGTCCACCATAAGCGTGGAAGGGTATACTCAGATGTGAGTCCCTTGCTCATTGCACCATCAGGATTCAAGCAAGCCGGGGCCAAGTACGACGCCTGAAATGGCAGAAACCGGTCACCGGAAGCTTGTTTCCTTCCCAGTACAAGAATTGGCTTGGTAGTTTGGTTTGCCCTGTTCCCATCATGCACTGCGACAGGAACAGACTAATTTGCATATAGCCAAGTTCTGAGCTGGGATGGTGCAGTGAGCTAAAAAACGGTGATGGATCAAGCCCTGATCTTTAGACTGGGTAAGAGTGGTCTGCTTAATTCAGGCACTCTGTTCATCACCACCCCCTTTTCTGAATCATTTTGTCCACCATAAGCGTGGAAGGGTATACTCAGATGTGAGTCCCTTGCTCTTTGCACCATCAGGATTCAAGCAAGCCGGGCCGACGACGCCTGAAATGGCAGAAACCGGTTCCCCGGAAGCTTGTTTCCTTCCCAGTACAAGAATTGGCTTGGTAGTTTGGTTTGCCCTGTTCCCATCATGCACTGGGACAGGAACAGACTAATTTGCATATAGCCAAGATCTGAGCTGGGATGGTGCAGTGAGCTAAAAAACGGTGATGGATCAAGCCCTGATCTTTGGACTGGGTAAGAGTGGTCTGCTTAATTCAGGCACTCTGTTCATCACCACCCCCTTTTCTGAATCATTTTGTCCACCATAAGCGTGGAAGGGTATACTCAGATGGGAGTCCCTTGCTCATTGCACCATCAGGATTCAAGCAAGCCGGGCCGACGACGCCTGAAATGGCAGAAACCGGTCCCCGGAAGCTTGTTTCCTTCCCAGTACAAGAATTGGCTTGGTAGTTTGGTTTGCCCTGTTCCCATCATGCACTGGGACAGGAACAGACTAATTTGCATATAGCCAAGTTCTGAGCTGGGATGGTGCAGTGAGCTAAAAAACGGTGATGGATCAAGCCCTGATCTTTGGACTGGGTAAGAGTGGTCTGCTTAATTCAGGCACTCTGTTCATCACCACCCCTTTTCTGAATCATTTTGTCCACCATAAGCGTGGAAGGGTATACTCAGATGTGAGTCCCTTGCTCATTGCACCATCAGGATTCAAGCAAGCCGGGCCGACGACGCCTGAAATGGCAGAAACCGGTCCCCGGAAGCTTCTTTCCTTCCCAGTACAAGAATTGGCTTGGTAGTTTGGTCTGCCCTGTTCCCATCATGCACTGGGACAGGAACAGACTAATTTGCATATAGCCAAGTTCTGAGCTGGGATGGTGCAGTGAGCTAAAAAACGGTGATGGATCAAGCCCTGATCTTTGGACTGGGTAAGAGTGGTCTGCTTAATTCAGGCACTCTGTTCATCACCACCCCCTTTTCTGAATCATTTTGTCCACCATAAGCGTGGAAGGGTATACTCAGATGTGAGTCCCTTGCTCATTGCACCATCAGGATTCAAGCAAGCCGGGCCGACGACGCCTGAAATGGCAGAAACCGGTTCCCCGGAAGCTTGTTTCCTTCCCAGTACAAGAATTGGCTTGGTAGTTTGGTTTGCCCTGTTCCCATCATGCACTGGGACAGGAACAGACTAATTTGCATATAGCCAAGATCTGAGCTGGGATGGTGCAGTGAGCTAAAAAACGGTGATGGATCAAGCCCTGATCTTTGGACTGGGTAAGAGTGGTCTGCTTAATTCAGGCACTCTGTTCATCACCACCCCCTTTTCTGAATCATTTTGTCCACCATAAGCGTGGAAGGGTATACTCAGATGGGAGTCCCTTGCTCATTGCACCATCAGGATTCAAGCAAGCCGGGCCGACGACGCCTGAAATGGCAGAAACCGGTCCCCGGAAGCTTGTTTCCTTCCCAGTACAAGAATTGGCTTGGTAGTTTGGTTTGCCCTGTTCCCATCATGCACTGGGACAGGAACAGACTAATTTGCATATAGCCAAGTTCTGAGCTGGGATGGTGCAGTGAGCTAAAAAACGGTGATGGATCAAGCCCTGATCTTTGGACTGGGTAAGAGTGGTCTGCTTAATTCAGGCACTCTGTTCATCACCACCCCCTTTTCAGAATCATTTTGTCCAACATATGCGTGGAAGGGTATTCTCAGATGTGAGTCTCTTGCTCATTGCACCATCAGGATTCAAGCAAGCCGGGCCGACGACGCCTGAAACGGCAGAAACCGGTCCCCGGAAGCTTGTTTCCTTCCCAGTATAAGAATTGGCTTGGTAGTTTGGTTTGCCCTGTTCCCATCATGCACTGGGACAGGAACAGACAAATTTGCATATAGCCAAGTTCTGAGCTGGGATGGTGCAGTGAGCTAAAAAACGGTGATGGATCAAGCCCTGATCTTTGGACTAGGTAAGAGTGGTCTGCTTAATTCAGGCACTCTGTTCATCACCACCCCCTTTTCTGAATCATTTTGTCCACCATATGCGTGGAAGGGTATACTCAGATGTGAGTCCCTTGCTCATTGCACCATCAGGATTCAAGCAAGCCGGGCCGACGACGCCTGAAATGGCAGAAACCGGTCCCCGGAAGCTTGTTTCCTTCCCAGTATAAGAATTGGCTTGGTAGTTTGGTTTGCCCTGTTCCCATCATGCACTGGGACTGGAACAGACTAATTTGCATATAGCCAAGTTCTGAGCTGGGATGGTGCAGTGAGCTAAAAAACGGTGATGGATCAAGCCCTGATCTTTGGACTGGGTAAGAGTGGTCTGCTTAATTCAGGCACTCTGTTCATCACCACCCCCTTTTCTGAATCATTTTGTCCACCATAAGCGTGGAAGGGTATACTCAGATGTGAGTCCCTTGCTCATTGCACCATCAGGATTCAAGCAAGCCGGGCCGACGACGCCTGAAATGGCAGAAACCGGTCCCCGGAAGCTTGTTTCCTTCCCAGTACAAGAATTGGCTTGGTAGTTTGGTTTGCCCTGTTCCCATCATGCACTGGGACAGGAACAGACTAATTTGCATATAGCCAAGTTCTGAGCTGGGATGGTGCAGTGAGCTAAAAAACGGTGATGGATCAAGCCCTGATCTTTGGACTGGGTAAGAGTGGTCTGCCTAATTCAGGCACTCTGTTCATCACCACCCCCTTTTCTGAATCATTTTGTCCACCATAAGCGTGGAAGGATATACTCAGATGTGAGTCCCTTGCTCATTGCACCATCAGGATTCAAGCAAGCCGGGCCGACGACGCCTGAAATGGCAGAAACCGGTCCCCGGAAGCTTGTTTCCTTCCCAGTACAAGAATTGGCTTGGTAGTTTGGTTTGCCCTGTTCCCATCATGCACTGGGACAGGAACAGACTAATTTGCATATAGCCAAGTTCTGAGCTGGGATGGTGCAGTGAGCTAAAAAACGGTGATGGATCAAGCCCTGATCTTTGGACTGGGTAAGAGTGGTCTGCTTAATTCAGGCACTCTGTTCATCACCACCCCCTTTTCTGAATTATTTTGTCCACCATAAGCGTGGAAGGGTATACTCAGATGTGAGTCCCTTGCTCATTGCACCATCAGGATTCAAGCAAGCCGGGCCGACGACGCCTGAAATGGCAGAAACCGGTCCCCGGAAGCTTGTTTCCTTCCCAGTACAAGAATTGGCTTGGTAGTTTGGTTTGCCCTGTTCCCATCATGCACTGGGACAGGAACAGACTAATTTGCATATTGCCAAGTTCTGAGCTGGGATGGTGCAGTGAGCTAAAAAACGGTGATGGATCAAGCCCTGATCTTTGGCCTGGGTAAGAGTGGTCTGCTTAATTCAGGCACTCTGTTCATCACCACTCCCTTTTCTGAATCATTTTGTCCACCATAAGCGTGGAAGGGTATACTCAGATGTGAGTCCCTTGCTCATTGCACCATCAGGATTCAAGCAAGCCGGGCCGACGACGCCTGAAATGGCAGAAACCGGTCCCCGGAAGCTTGTTTCCTTCCCAGTACAAGAATTGGCTTGGTAGTTTGGTTTGCCCTGTTCCCATCATGCACTGGGACAGGAACAGACTAATTTGCATATAGCCAAGTTCTGAGCTGGGATAGTGCAGTGAGCTAAAAAACGGTGATGGATCAAGCCCTGATCTTTGGACTGGGTAAGAGTGGTCTGCTTAATTCAGGCACTCTGTTCATCACCACCCCCTTTTCTGAATCATTTTGTCCACCATATGCGTGGAAGGGTATACTCAGATGTGAGTCCCTTGCTCATTGCACCATCAGGATTCAAGCAAGCCGGGCCGACGACGCCTGAAATGGCAGAAACCGGTCCCCGGAAGCTTGTTTCCTTCCCAGTACAAGAATTGGCTTGGTAGTTTGGTTTGCCCTGTTCCCATCATGCACTGGGACAGGAACAGACTAATTTGCATATAGCCAAGTTCTGAGCTGGGATGGTGCAGTGAGCTAAAAAACGGTGATGGATCAAGCCCTGATCTTTGGACTGGGTAAGAGTGGTCTGCTTAATTCAGGCACTCTGTTCATCACCACCCCCTTTTCTGAATCATTTTGTCCACCATAAGCGTGGAAGGGTATACTCAGATGTGAGTCCCTTGCTCATTGCAACATCAGGATTCAAGCAAGCCGGGCCGACGACGCCTGAAATGGCAGAAACCGGTCCCCGGAAGCTTGTTTCCTTCCCAGTACAAGAATTGGCTTGGTAGTTTGGTTTGCCCTGTTCCCATCATGCACTGGGACAGGAACAGACTAATTTGCATATAGCCAAGTTCTGAGCTGGGATGGTGCAGTGAGCTAAAAAACGGTGATGGATCAAGCCCTGATCTTTGGACTGGGTAAGAGTGGTCTGCTTAATTCAGGCACTCTGTTCATCACCACCCCCTTTTCAGAATCATTTTGTCCACCATATGCGTGGAAGGGTATACTCAGATGTGAGTCCCTTGCTCATTGCACCATCAGGATTCAAGCAAGCCGGGCCGACGACGCCTGAAACGGCAGAAACCGGTCCCCGGAAGCTTGTTTCCTTCCCAGTATAAGAATTGGCTTGGTAGTTTGGTTTGCCCTGTTCCCATCATGCACAGGGACAGGAACAGACAAATTTGCATATAGCCAAGTTCTGAGCTGGGATGGTGCAGTGAGCTAAAAAACGGTGATGGATCAAGCCCTGATCTTTGGACTGGGTAAGAGTGGTCTGCTTAATTCAGGCACTCTGTTCATCACCACCCCCTTTTCTGAATCATTTTGTCCACCATATGCGTGGAAGGGTATACTCAGATGTGAGTCCCTTGCTCATTGCACCATCAGGATTCAAGCAAGCCGGGCCGACGACGCCTGAAATGGCAGAAACCGGTCCCCGGAAGCTTGTTTCCTTCCCAGTACAAGAATTGGCTTGGTAGTTTGGTTTGCCCTGTTCCCATCATGCACTGGGACAGGAACAGACTAATTTGCATATAGCCAAGTTCTGAGCTGGGATGGTGCAGTGAGCTAAAAAACGGTGATGGATCAAGCCCTGATCTTTGGACTGGGTAAGAGTGGTCTGCCTAATTCAGGCACTCTGTTCATCACCACCCCCTTTTCTGAATCATTTTGTCCACCATAAGCGTGGAAGGGTATACTCAGATGTGAGTCCCTTGCTCATTGCACCATCAGGATTCAAGCAAGCCGGGCCGACGACGCCTGAAATGGCAGAAACCGGTCCCCGGAAGCTTGTTTCCTTCCCAGTACAAGAATTGGCTTGGTAGTTTGGTTTGCCCTGTTCCCATCATGCACTGGGACAGGAACAGACTAATTTGCATATAGCCAAGTTCTGAGCTGGGATGGTACAGTGAGCTAAAAAACGGTGATGGATCAAGCCCTGATCTTTGGACTGGGTAAGAGTGGTCAGCTTAATTCAGGCACTCTGTTCATCACCACCCCCTTTTCAGAATCATTTTGTCCACCATATGCGTGGAAGGGTATACTCAGATGTGAGTCCCTTGCTCATTGCACCATCAGGATTCAAGCAAGCCGGGCCGACGACGCCTGAAATGGCAGAAACCGGTCCCCGGAAGCTTGTTTCCTTCCCAGTATAAGAATTGGCTTGGTAGTTTGGTTTGCCCTGTTCCCATCATGCACTGGGACAGGAACAGACAAATTTGCATATAGCCAAGTTCTGAGCTGGGATGGTGCAGTGAGCTAAAAAACGGTGATGGATCAAGCCCTGATCTTTGGACTGAGTAAGAGTGGTCTGCTTAATTCAGGCACTCTGTTCATCACCACCCCCTTTTCTGAATCATTTTGTCCACCATATGCGTGGAAGGGTATTCTCAGATGTGAGTCCCTTGCTCATTGCACCATCAGGATTCAAGCAAGCCGGGCCGACGACGCCTGAAACGGCAGAAACCGGTCCCCGGAAGCTTGTTTCCTTCCCAGTATAAGAATTGGCTTGGTAGTTTGGTTTGCCCTGTTCCCATAATGCACTGGGACAGGAACAGACAAATTTGCATATAGCCAAGTTCTGAGCTGGGATGGTGCAGTGAGCTAAAAAACGGTGATGGATCAAGCCCTGATCTTTGGACTGGGTAAGAGTGGTCTGCTTAATTCAGGCACTCTGTTCATCACCACCCCCTTTTCTGAATCATTTTGTCCACCATATGCGTGGAAGGGTATACTCAGATGTGAGTCCCTTGCTCATTGCACCATCAGGATTCAAGCAAGCCGGGCCGACGACGCCTGAAATGGCAGAAACCGGTCCCCGGAAGCTTGTTTCCTTCCTAGTATAAGAATTGGCTTGGTAGTTTGGTTTGCCCTGTTCCCATCATGCACTGGGACAGGAACAGACTAATTTGCATATAGCCAAGTTCTGAGCTGGGATGGTGCAGTGAGCTAAAAAACGGTGATGGATCAAGCCCTGATCTTTGGACTGGGTAAGAGTGGTCTGCTTAATTCAGGCACTCTGTTCATCACCACCCCCTTTTCTGAATCATTTTGTCCACCATAAGCGTGGAAGGGTATACTCAGATGTGAGTCCCTTGCTCATTGCACCATCAGGATTCAAGCAAGCCGGGCCGACGACGCCTGAAATGGCAGAAACCGGTCCCCAGAAGCTTGTTTCCTTCCCAGTACAAGAATTGGCTTGGTAGTTTGGTTTGCCCTGTTCCCATCATGCACTGGGACAGGAACAGACTAATTTGCATATAGCCAAGTTCTGAGCTGGGATGGTGCAGTGAGCTAAAAAACGGTGATGGATCAAGCCCTGATCTTTGGACTGGGTAAGAGTGGTCTGCTTAATTCAGGCACTCTGTTCATCACCACCCCCTTTTCTGAATCATTTTGTCCACCATAAGCGTGGAAGGGTATACTCAGATGTGAGTCCCTTGCTCATTGCACCATCAGGATTCAAGCAAGCCGGGCCGACGACGCCTGAAATGGCAGAAACCGGTCCCCGGAAGCTTCTTTCCTTCCCAGTACAAGAATTGGCTTGGTAGTTTGGTCTGCCCTGTTCCCATCATGCACTGGGACAGGAACAGACTAATTTGCATATAGCCAAGTTCTGAGCTGGGATGGTGCAGTGAGCTAAAAAACGGTGATGGATCAAGCCCTGATCTTTGGACTGGGTAAGAGTGGTCTGCTTAATTCAGGCACTCTGTTCATCACCACCCCCTTTTCTGAATCATTTTGTCCACCATAAGCGTGGAAGGGTATACTCAGATGTGAGTCCCTTGCTCATTGCACCATCAGGATTCAAGCAAGCCGGGCCGACGACGCCTGAAATGGCAGAAACCGGTTCCCCGGAAGCTTGTTCCCTTCCCAGTACAAGAATTGGCTTGGTAGTTTGGTTTGCCCTGTTCCCATCATGCACTGGGACAGGAACAGACTAATTTGCATATAGCCAAGATCTGAGCTGGGATGGTGCAGTGAGCTAAAAAACGGTGATGGATCAAGCCCTGATCTTTGGACTGGGTAAGAGTGGTCTGCTTAATTCAGGCACTCTGTTCATCACCACCCCCTTTTCTGAATCATTTTGTCCACCATAAGCGTGGAAGGGTATACTCAGATGGGAGTCCCTTGCTCATTGCACCATCAGGATTCAAGCAAGCCGGGCCAACGACGCCTGAAATGGCAGAAACCGGTCCCCGGAAGCTTGTTTCCTTCCCAGTACAAGAATTGGCTTGGTAGTTTGGTTTGCCCTGTTCCCATCATGCACTGGGACAGGAACAGACTAATTTGCATATAGCCAAGTTCTGAGCTGGGATGGTGCAGTGAGCTAAAAAACGGTGATGGATCAAGCCCTGATCTTTGGACTGGGTAAGAGTGGTCTGCTTAATTCAGGCACTCTGTTCATCACCACCCCCTTTTCTGAATCATTTTGTCCACCATAAGCGTGGAAGGGTATACTCAGATGTGAGTCCCTTGCTCATTGCACCATCAGGATTCAAGCAAGCCGGGCCGACGACGCCTGAAATGGCAGAAACCGGTCCCCCGAAGCTTCTTTCCTTCCCAGTACAAGAATTGGCTTGGTAGTTTGGTCTGCCCTATTCCCATCATGCACTGGGACAGGAACAGACTAATTTGCATATAGCCAAGTTCTGAGCTGGGATGGTGCAGTGAGCTAAAAAACGGTGATGGATCAAGCCCTGATCTTTGGACTGGGTAAGAGTGGTCTGCTTAATTCAGGCACTCTGTTCATCATCACCGCCTTTTCTGAATCATTTTGTCCACCATAAGCGTGGAATGGTATACTCAGATGTGAGTCCCTTGCTCATTGCACCATCAGGATTCAAGCAAGCCGGGCCGACGACGCCTGAAATGGCAGAAACCGGTTCCCCGGAAGCTTGTTTCCTTCCCAGTACAAGAATTGGCTTGGTAGTTGGTTTGCCCTGTTCCCATCATGCACTGGGACAGGAACAGACTAATTTGCATATAGCCAAGATCTGAGCTGGGATGGTGCAGTGAGCTAAAAAACGGTGATGGATCAAGCCCTGATCTTTGGACTGGGTAAGAGTGGTCTGCTTAATTCAGGCACTCTGTTCATCACCACCCCCTTTTCTGAATCATTTTGTCCACCATAAGCGTGGAAGGGTATACTCAGATGTGAGTCCCTTGCTCATTGCACCATCAGGATTCAAGCAAGCTGGGCCGACGACATCTGAAATAGCAGAAACCGGTCCCCGGAAGCTTGTTTCCTTCCCAGTATAAGAATTTGCTTGGTAGTTTGGTTTGCCCTGTTCCCATCATGCACTGGGACAGGAACAGACTAATTTGCATATAGCCAAGTTCTGAGCTGGGATGGTGCAGTGAGCTAAAAAACGGTGATGGATCAAGCCCTGATCTTTAGACTGGGTAAGAGTGGTCTGCTTAATTCAGGCACTCTGTTCATCACCACCCCCTTTTCTGAATCATTTTGTCCAACATATGCGTGGAAGGGTATACTCAGATGTGAGTCCCTTGCTCATTGCACCATCAGGATTCAAGCAAGCGGGGCCGACGACGCCTGAAATGGCAGAAACCGGTCCCCGGAAGCTTGTTTCCTTCCCAGTATAAGAATTGGCTTGGTAGTTTGGTTTGCCCTGTTCCCATCATGCACTGGGACAGGAACAGACTAATTTGCATATAGCCAAGTTCTGAGCTGGGATGGTGCAGTGAGCTAAAAAACGGTGATGGATCAAGCCCTGATCTTTGGACTGGGTAAGAGTGGTCTGCTTAATTCAGGCACTCTGTTCATCACCACCCCCTTTTCTGAATCATTTTGTCCACCATATGCGTGGAAGGGTATACTCAGATGTGAGTCCCTTGCTCATTGCACCATCAGGATTCAAGCAAGCCGGGCCGACGACGCCTGAAATGGCAGAAACCGGTCCCCGGAAGCTTGTTTCCTTCCCAGTATAAGAATTGGCTTGGTAGTTTGGTTTGCCCTGTTCCCATCATGCACTGGGACAGGAACAGACTAATTTGCATATAGCCAAGTTCTGAGCTGGGATGGTGCAGTGAGCTAAAAAACGGGGATGGATCAAGCCCTGATCTTTGGACTCGGTAAGAGTCGTCTGCTTAATTCAGGCACTCTGTTAATCACCACCCCCTTTTTTCTGAATAATTTTGTCCACCATAAGCGTGGAAGGGTATACTCAGATGTGAGTCCCTTGCTCATTGCACCATCAGGATTCAAGCAAGCCGGGCCGACGACGCCTGAAATGGCAGAAACCGGTCCCCGGAAGCTTGTTTCCTTCCCAGTACAAGAATTGGCTTGGTAGTTTGGTTTGCCCTGTTCCCATCATGCACTGGGACAGGAACAGACTAATTTGCATATAGCCAAGTTCTGAGCTGGGATGGTGCAGTGAGCTAAAAAACGGTGATGGATCAAGCCCTGATCTTTGGACTGGGTAAGATTGGTCTGCTTAATTCAGGCACTCTGTTCATCACCACCCCCTTTTCTGAATCATTTTGTCCACCATAAGCGTGGAAGGGTATACTCAGATGTGAGTCCCTTGCTCATTGCACCATCAGGATTCAAGCAAGCCGGGCCGACGACGCCTGAAATGGCAGAAACCGGTCCCCGGAAGCTTCTTTCCTTCCCAGTACAAGAATTGGCTTGGTAGTTTGGTTTGCCCTGTTCCCATCATGCACTGGGACAGGAACAGACTAATTTGTATATAGCCAAGTTCTGAGCTGGGATGGTGCAGTGAGCTAAAAAACGGTGATGGATCAAGCCCTGATCTTTGGACTGGGTAAGAGTGGTCTGCTTAATTCAGGCACTATGTTCATCACCACCCCCTTTTCTGAATCGTTTTGTCCACCATAAGCGTGGAAGGGTATACTCAGATGTGAGTCCCTTGCTCATTGCACCATCAGGATTCAAGCAAGCAGGGCCGACGACGCCTGAAATGGCAGAAACCGGTCCCCGGAAGTTTGTTTCCTTCCCAGTACAAGAATTGGCTTGGTAGTTTGGTTTGCCCTGTTCCCATCATGCACTGGGACAGGAACAGACTAATTTGCATATAGCCAAGTTCTGAGCTGGGATGGTACAGTGAGCTAAAAAACGGTGATGGATCAAGCCCTGATCTTTGGACTGGGTAAGAGTGGTCAGCTTAATTCAGGCACTCTGTTCATCACCACCCCCTTTTCAGAATCATTTTGTCCACCATATGCGTGGAAGGGTATACTCAGATGTGAGTCCCTTGCTCATTGCACCATCAGGATTCAAGCAAGCCGGGCCGACGACGCCTGAAATGGCAGAAACCGGTCCCCGGAAGCTTGTTTCCTTCCCAGTATAAGAATTGGCTTGGTAGTTTGGTTTGCCCTGTTCCCATCATGCACTGGGACAGGAACAGACAAATTTGCATATAGCCAAGTTCTGAGCTGGGATGGTGCAGTGAGCTAAAAAACGGTGATGGATCAAGCCCTGATCTTTGGACTGGGTAAGAGTGGTCTGCTTAATTCAGGCACTCTGTTCATCACCACCCCCTTTTCTGAATCATTTTGTCCACCATATGCGTGGAAGGGTATACTCAGATGTGAGTCCCTTGCTCATTGCACCATCAGGATTCAAGCAAGCCGGGCCGACGACACCTGAAATGGCAGAAACCGGTCCCCGGAAGCTTGTTTCCTTCCCAGTATAAGAATTGGCTTGGTAGTTTGGTTTGCCCTGTTCCCATCATGCACTGGGACTGGAACAGACTAATTTGCATATAGCCAAGTACTGAGCTGGGATGGTGCAGTGAGCTAAAAAACGGTGATGGATCAAGCCCTGATCTTTGGACTGGGTAAGAGTGGTCTGCTTAATTCAGGCACTCTGTTCATCACCACCCCCTTTTCTGAATCATTTTGTCCACCATAAGCGTGGAAGGGTATACTCAGATGTGAGTCCCTTGCTCATTGCACCATCAGGATTCAAGCAAGCCGGGCCGACGACGCCTGAAATGGCAGAAACCGGTCCCCGGAAGCTTGTTTCCTTCCCAGTACAAGAATTGGCTTGGTAGTTTGGTTTGCCCTGTTCCCATCATGCACTGGGACAGGAACAGACTAATTTGCATATAGCCAAGTTCTGAGCTGGGATGGTGCAGTGAGCTAAAAAACGGTGATGGATCAAGCCCTGATCTTTGGACTGGGTAAGAGTGGTCTGCCTAATTCAGGCACTCTGTTCATCACCACCCCCTTTTCTGAATCATTTTGTTCACCATAAGCGTGGAAGGGTATACTCAGATGTGAGTCCCTTGCTCATTGCACCATCAGGATTCAAGCAAGCCGGGCCGACGACGCCTGAAATGGCAGAAACCGGTCCCCGGAAGCTTCTTTCCTTCCCAGTACAAGAATTGGCTTGGTAGTTTGGTTTGCCCTGTTCCCATCATGCACTGGGACAGGAACAGACTAATTTGCATATAGCCAAGTTCTGAGCTGGGATGGTGCAGTGAGCTAAAAAACGGTGATGGATCAAGCCCTGATCTTTGGACTGGGTAAGAGTGGTCTGCTTAATTCAGGCACTCTGTTCATCACCACCCCCTTTTCTGAATCATTTTGTCCACCGTAAGCGTGGAAGGGTATACTCAGATGTGAGTCCCTTGCTCATTGCACCATCAGGATTCAAGCAAGCCGGGCCGACGACGCCTGAAATGGCAGAAACCGGTTCCCCGGAAGCTTGTTTCCTTCCCAGTACAAGAATTGGCTTGGTAGTTTGGTTTGCCCTGTTCCCATCATGCACTGGGACAGGAACAGACTAATTTGCATATAGCCAAGATCTGAGCTGGGATGGTGCAGTGAGCTAAAAAACGGTGATGGATCAAGCCCTGATCTTTGGACTGGGTAAGAGTGGTCTGCTTAATTCAGGCACTCTGTTCATCACCACCCCCTTTTCTGAATCATTTTGTCCACCATAAGCGTGGAAGGGTATACTCAGATGTGAGTCCCTTGCTCATTGCACCATCAGGATTCAAGCAAGCCGGGGCCAAGGACGACGCCTGAAATGGCAGAAACCGGTCACCGGAAGCTTGTTTCCTTCCCAGTACAAGAATTGGCTTGGTAGTTTGGTTTGCCCTGTTCCCATCATGCACTGCGACAGGAACAGACTAATTTGCATATAGCCAAGTTCTGAGCTGGGATGGTGCAGTGAGCTAAAAAACGGTGATGGATCAAGCCCTGATCTTTGGACTGGGTAAGAGTGGTCTGCTTAATTCAGGCACTCTGTTCATCACCACCCCCTTTTCTGAATCATTTTGTCCACCATAAGCGTGGAAGGGTATACTCAGATGTGAGTCCCTTGCTCATTGCACCATCAGGATTCAAGCAAGCCGGGCCGACGACGCCTGAAATGGCAGAAACCGGTTCCCCGGAAGCTTGTTTCCTTCCCATTACAAGAATTGGCTTGGTAGTTTGGTTTGCCCTGTTCCCATCATGCACTGGGACAGGAACAGACTAATTTGCATATAGCCAAGATCTGAGCTGGGATGGTGCAGTGAGCCAAAAAACGGTGATGGATCAAGCCCTGATCTTTGGACTGGGTAAGAGTGGTCTGCTTAATTCAGGCACTCTGTTCATCACCACCCCCTTTTCTGAATCATTTTGTCCACCATAAGCGTGGAAGGGTATACTCAGATGGGAGTCCCTTGCTCATTGCACCATCAGGATTCAAGCAAGCCGGGCCGACGACGCCTGAAATGGCAGAAACCGGTCCCCGGAAGCTTGTTTCCTTCCCAGTACAAGAATTGGCTTGGTAGTTTGGTTTGCCCTGTTCCCATCATGCACTGGGACAGGAACAGACTAATTTGCATATAGCCAAGTTCTGAGCTGGGATGGTGCAGTGAGCTAAAAAACGGTGATGGATCAAGCCCTGATCTTTGGACTGGGTAAGAGTGGTCTGCTTAATTCAGGCACTCTGTTCATCACCACCCCCTTTTCTGAATCATTTTGTCCACCATAAGCGTGGAAGGGTATACTCAGATGTGAGTCCCTTGCTCATTGCACCATCAGGATTCAAGCAAGCCGGGCCGACGACGCCTGAAATGGCAGAAACCGGTCCCCGGAAGCTTCTTTCCTTCCCAGTACAAGAATTGGCTTGGTAGTTTGGTCTGCCCTGTTCCCATCATGCACTGGGACAGGAACAGACTAATTTGCATATAGCCAAGTTCTGAGCTGGGATGGTGCAGTGAGCTAAAAAACGGTGATGGATCAAGCCCTGATCTTTGGACTGGGTAAGAGTGGTCTGCTTAATTCAGGCACTCTGTTCATCACCACCCCCTTTTCTGAATCATTTTGTCCACCATAAGCGTGGAAGGGTATACTCAGATGTGAGTCCCTTGCTCATTGCACCATCAGGATTCAAGCAAGCCGGGCCGACGACGCCTGAAATGGCAGAAACCGGTTCCCCGGAAGCTTGTTTCCTTCCCAGTACAAGAATTGGCTTGGTAGTTTGGTTTGCCCTGTTCCCATCATGCACTGGGACAGGAACAGACTAATTTGCATATAGCCAAGATCTGAGCTGGGATGGTGCAGTGAGCTAAAAAACGGTGATGGATCAAGCCCTGATCTTTGGACTGGGTAAGAGTGGTCTGCTTAATTCAGGCACTCTGTTCATCACCACCCCCTTTTCTGAATCATTTTGTCCACCATAAGCGTGGAAGGGTATACTCAGATGGGAGTCCCTTGCTCATTGCACCATCAGGATTCAAGCAAGCCGGGCCGACGACGCCTGAAATGGCAGAAACCGGTCCCCGGAAGCTTGTTTCCTTCCCAGTACAAGAATTGGCTTGGTAGTTTGGTTTGCCCTGTTCCCATCATGCACTGGGACAGGAACAGACTAATTTGCATATAGCCAAGTTCTGAGCTGGGATGGTGCAGTGAGCTAAAAAACGGTGATGGATCAAGCCCTGATCTTTGGACTGGGTAAGAGTGGTCTGCTTAATTCAGGCACTCTGTTCATCACCACCCCCTTTTCAGAATCATTTTGTCCACCATATGCGTGGAAGGGTATTCTCAGATGTGAGTCCCTTGCTCATTGCACCATCAGGATTCAAGCAAGCCGGGCCGACGACGCCTGAAACGGCAGAAACCGGTCCCCGGAAGCTTGTTTCCTTCCCAGTATAAGAATTGGCTTGGTAGTTTGGTTTGCCCTGTTCCCATCATGCACTGGGACAGGAACAGACAAATTTGCATATAGCCAAGTTCTGAGCTGGGATGGTGCAGTGAGCTAAAAAACGGTGATGGATCAAGCCCTGATCTTTGGACTGGGTAAGAGTGGTCTGCTTAATTCAGGCACTCTGTTCATCACCACCCCCTTTTCTGAATCATTTTGTCCACCATATGCGTGGAAGGGTATACTCAGATGTGAGTCCCTTGCTCATTGCACCATCAGGATTCAAGCAAGCCGGGCCGACGACGCCTGAAATGGCAGAAACCGGTCCCCGGAAGCTTGTTTCCTTCCCAGTATAAGAATTGGCTTGGTAGTTTGGTTTGCCCTGTTCCCATCATGCACTGGGACTGGAACAGACTAATTTGCATATAGCCAAGTTCTGAGCTGGGATGGTGCAGTGAGCTAAAAAACGGTGATGGATCAAGCCCTGATCTTTGGACTGGGTAAGAGTGGTCTGCTTAATTCAGGCACTCTGTTCATCACCATCCCCTTTTCTGAATCATTTTGTCCACCATAAGCGTGGAAGGGTATACTCAGATGTGAGTCCCTTGCTCATTGCACCATCAGGATTCAAGCAAGCCGGGCCGACGATGCCTGAAATGGCAGAAACCGGTCCCCGGAAGCTTGTTTCCTTACCAGTACAAGAATTGGCTTGGTAGTTTGGTTTGCCCTGTTCCCATCATGCACTGGGACAGGAACAGACTAATTTGCATATAGCCAAGTTCTGAGCTGGGATGGTGCAGTGAGCTAAAAAACGGTGATGGATCAAGCCCTGATCTTTGGACTGGGTAAGAGTGGTCTGCCTAATTCAGGCACTCTGTTCATCACCACCCCCTTTTCTGAATCATTTTGTCCACCATAAGCGTGGAAGGGTATACTCAGATGTGAGTCCCTTGCTCATTGCACCATCAGGATTCAAGCAAGCCGGGCCGACGACGCCTGAAATGGCAGAAACCGGTCCCCGGAAGCTTGTTTCCTTCCCAGTACAAGAATTGGCTTGGTAGTTTGGTTTGCCCTGTTCCCATCATGCACTGGGACAGGAACAGACTAATTTGCATATAGCCAAGTTCTGAGCTGGGATGGTGCAGTGAGCTAAAAAACGGTGATGGATCAAGCCCTGATCTTTGGACTGGGTAAGTGTGGTCTGCTTAATTCAGGCACTCTGTTCATCACCACCCCCTTTTCTGAATCATTTTGTCCACCATAAGCGTGGAAGGGTATACTCAGATGTGAGTCCCTTGCTCATTGCACCATCAGGATTCAAGCAAGCCGGGCCGACGACGCCTGAAATGGCAGAAACCGGTCCCCGGAAGCTTGTTTCCTTCCCAGTACAAGAATTGGCTTGGTAGTTTGGTTTGCCCTGTTCCCATCATGCACTGGGACAGGAACAGACTAATTTGCATATTGCCAAGTTCTGAGCTGGGATGGTGCAGTGAGCTAAAAAACGGTGATGGATCAAGCCCTGATCTTTGGACTGGGTAAGAGTGGTCTGCTTAATTCAGGCACTCTGTTCATCACCACTCCCTTTTCTGAATCATTTTGTCCACCATAAGCGTGGAAGGGTATACTCAGATGTGAGTCCCTTGCTCATTGCACCATCAGGATTCAAGCAAGCCGGGCCGACGACGCCTGAAATGGCAGAAACCGGTCCCCGGAAGCTTGTTTCCTTCCCAGTACAAGAATTGGCTTGGTAGTTTGGTTTGCCCTGTTCCCATCATGCACTGGGACAGGAACAGACTAATTTGCATATAGCCAAGTTCTGAGCTGGGATAGTGCAGTGAGCTAAAAAACGGTGATGGATCAAGCCCTGATCTTTGGACTGGGTAAGAGTGGTCTGCTTAATTCAGGCACTCTGTTCATCACCACCCCCTTTTCTGAATCATTTTGTCCACCATATGCGTGGAAGGGTATACTCAGATGTGAGTCCCTTGCTCATTGCACCATCAGGATTCAAGCAAGCCGGGCCGACGACGCCTGAAATGGCAGAAACCGGTCCCCGGAAGCTTGTTTCCTTCCCAGTACAAGAATTGGCTTGGTAGTTTGGTTTGCCCTGTTCCCATCATGCACTGGGACAGGAACAGACTAATTTGCATATAGCCAAGTTCTGAGCTGGGATGGTGCAGTGAGCTAAAAAACGGTGATGGATCAAGCCCTGATCTTTGGACTGGGTAAGAGTGGTCTGCCTAATTCAGGCACTCTGTTCATCACCACCCCCTTTTCTGAATCATTTTGTCCACCATAAGCGTGGAAGGGTATACTCAGATGTGAGTCCCTTGCTCATTGCACCATCAGGATTCAAGCAAGCCGGGCCGACGACGCCTGAAATGGCAGAAACCGGTCCCCGGAAGCTTGTTTCCTTCCCAGTACAAGAATTGGCTTGGTAGTTTGGTTTGCCCTGTTCCCATCATGCACTGGGACAGGAACAGACTAATTTGCATATAGCCAAGTTCTGAGCTGGGATGGTGCAGTGAGCTAAAAAACGGTGATGGATCAAGCCCTGATCTTTGGACTGGGTAAGAGTGGTCTGCTTAATTCAGGCACTCTGTTCATCACCACCCCCTTTTCTGAATCATTTTGTCCACCATAAGCGTGGAAGGGTATACTCAGATGTGAGTCCCTTGCTCATTGCACCATCAGGATTCAAGCAAGCCGGGCCGACGACGCCTGAAATGGCAGAAACCGGTTCCCCGGAAGCTTGTTTCCTTCCCAGTAAAAGAATTGGCTTGGTAGTTTGGTTTGCCCTGTTCCCATCATGCACTGGGACAGGAACAGACTAATTTGCATATAGCCAAGATCTGAGCTGGGATGGTGCAGTGAGCTAAAAAACGGTGATGGATCAAGCCCTGATCTTTGGACTGGGTAAGAGTGGTCTGCTTAATTCAGGCACTCTATTCATCACCACCCCCTTTTCTGAATCATTTTGTCCACCATAAGCGTGGAAGGGTATACTCAGATGTGAGTCCCTTGCTCATTGCACCATCAGGATTCAAGCAAGCCGGGCCGACGACGCCTGAAATGGCAGAAACCGGTCCCCGGAAGCTTGTTTCCTTCCCAGTACAAGAATTGGCTTGGTAGTTTGGTTTGCCCTGTTCCCATCATGCACTGGGACAGGAACAGACTAGTTTGCATATAGCCAAGTTCTGAGCTGGGATGGTGCAGTGAGCTAAAAAACGGTGATGGATCAAGCCCTGATCTTTGGACTGGGTAAGAGTGGTCTGCTTAATTCAGGCACTCTGTTCATCACCACTCCCTTTTCTGAATCATTTTGTCCACCATAAGCGTGGAAGGGTATACTCAGATGTGAGTCCCTTGCTCATTGCACCATCAGGATTCAAGCAAGCCGGGCCGACGACGCCTGAAATGGCAGAAACCGGTCCCCGGAAGCTTGTTTCCTTCCCAGTACAAGAATTGGCTTGGTAGTTTGGTTTGCCCTCTTCCCATCATGCACTGGGACAGGAACAGACTAATTTGCATATAGCCAAGTTCTGAGCTGGGATGGTGCAGTGAGCTAAAAAACGGTGATGGATCAAGCCCTGATCTTTGGACTGGGTAAGAGTGGTCTGCTTAATTCAGGCACTCTGTTCATCACCACCTCCTTTTCTGAATCATTTTGTCCACCATATGCGTGGAAGGGTATACTCAGATGTGAGTCCCTTGCTCATTGCACCATCAGGATTCAAGCAAGCCGGGCCGACGACGCCTGAAATGGCAGAAACCGGTCCCCGGAAGCTTGTTTCCTTCCCAGTATAAGAATTGGCTTGGTAGTTTGGTTTGCCCTGTTCCCATCATGCACTGGGACTGGAACAGACTAATTTGCATATAGCCAAGTTCTGAGCTGGGATGGTGCAGTGAGCTAAAAAACGGTGATGGATCAAGCCCTGATCTTTGGACTGGGTAAGAGTGGTCTGCTTAATTCAGGCACTCTGTTCATCACCACCCCCTTTTCTGAATCATTTTGTCCACCATAAGCGTGGAAGGGTATACTCAGATGTGAGTCCCTTGCTCATTGCACCATCAGGATTCAAGCAAGCCGGGCCGACGACGCCTGAAATGGCAGAAACCGGTCCCCGGAAGCTTGTTTCCTTCCCAGTACAAGAATTGGCTTGGTAGTTTGGTTTGCCCTGTTCCCATCATGCACTGGGACAGGAACAGACTAATTTGCATATAGCCAAGTTCTGAGCTGGGATGGTGCAGTGAGCTAAAAAACGGTGATGGATCAAGCCCTGATCTTTGGACTGGGTAAGAGTGGTCTGCTTAATTAAGGCACTCTGTTCATCACCACCCCCTTTTCAGAATCATTTTGTCCACCATATGCGTGGAAGGGTATACTCAGATGTGAGTCCCTTGCTCATTGCACCATCAGGATTCAAGCAAGCCGGGCCGACGACGCCTGAAACGGCAGAAACCGGTCCCCGGAAGCTTTTTTCCTTCCCAGTATAAGAATTGGCTTGGTAGTTTGGTTTGCCCTGTTCCCATCATGCACTGGGACAGGAACAGACAAATTTGCATATAGCCAAGTTCTGAGCTGGGATGGTGCAGTGAGCTAAAAAAGGGTGATGGATCAAGCCCTGATCTTTGGACTGGGTAAGAGTGGTCTGCTTAATTCAGGCACTCTGTTCATCACCACCCCCTTTTCTGAATCATTTTGTCCACCATATGCGTGGAAGGGTATACTCAGATGTGAGTCCCTTGCTCATTGCACCATCAGGATTCAAGCAAGCCGGGCCGACGACGCCTGAAATGGCAGAAACCGGTCCCCAGAAGCTTGTTTCCTTCCCAGTATAAGAATTGGCTTGGTAGTTTGGTTTGCCCTGTTCCCATCATGCAGTGGGACAGGAACAGACTAATTTGCATATAGCCAAGTTCTGAGCTGGGATGGTGCAGTGAGCTAAAAAACGGTGATGGATCAAGCCCTGATCTTTGGACTGGGTAAGAGTGGTCTGCTTAATTCAGGCACTCTGTTCATCACCACCCCCTTTTCTGAATCATTTTGTCCACCATAAGCGTGGAAGGGTATACTCAGATGTGAGTCCCTTGCTCATTGCACTATCAGGATTCAAGCAAGCCGGGCCGACGACGCCTGAAATGGCAGAAACCAGTCCCCGGAAGCTTGTTTCCTTCCCAGTACAAGAATTGGCTTGGTAGTTTGGTTTGCCCTGTTCCCATCATGCACTGGGACAGGAACAGACTAATTTGCATATAGCCAAGTTCTGAGCTGGGATGGTGCAGTGAGCTAAAAAACGGTGATGGATCAAGCCCTGATCTTTGGACTGGGTAAGAGTGGTCTGCTTAATTCAGGCACTCTGTTCATCACCACCCCCTTTTCTGAATCATTTTGTCCACCATAAGCGTGGAAGGGTATACTCAGATGTGAGTCCCTTGCTCATTGCACCATCAGGATTCAAGCAAGCCGGGCTGACGACGCCTGAAATGGCAGAAACTGGTCCCCGGAAGCTTGTTTCCTTCCCAGTACAAGAATTGGCTTGGTAGTTTGGTTTGCCCTGTTCCCATCATGCACTGGGACAGGAACAGACTAATTTGCATATAGCCAAGTTCTGAGCTGGGATGGTGCAGTGAGCTAAAAAACGGTGATGGATCAAGCCCTGATCTTTGGACTGGGTAAGAGTGGTCTGCTTAATTCAGGCACTCTGTTCATCACCACCCCCTTTTCTGAATCATTTTGTCCACCATAAGCGTGGAAGAGTATACTCAGATGTGAGTCCCTTGCTCATTGCACCATCAGGATTCAAGCAAGCCGGGCCGACGACGCCTGAAATGGCAGAAACCGGTCCCCAGAAGCTTGTTTCCTTCCCAGTACAATAATTGGCTTGGTAGTTTGGTTTGCCCTGTTCCCATCATGCACTGGGACAGGAACAGACTAATTTGCATATAGCCAAGTTCTGAGCTGGGATGGTGCAGTGAGCTAAAAAACGGTGATGGATCAAGCCCTGATCTTTAAACTGGGTAAGAGTGGTCTGCTTAATTCAGGCACTCTGTTCATCACCACCCCCTTTTCTGAATCATTTTGTACACCATAAGCGTGGAAGGGTATACTCAGATGTGAGTCCCTTGCTCATTGCACCATCAGGATTCAAGCAAGCCGGGACGACGACGCCTGAAATGGCAGAAACCGGTCCCCGGAAGCTTCTTTCCTTCCCAGTACAAGAATTGGCTTGGTAGTTTGGTCTGCCCTGTTCCCATCATGCACTGGGACAGGAACAGACTAATTTGCATATAGCCAAGTTCTGAGCTGGGATGGTGCAGTGAGCTAAAAAACGGTGATGGATCAAGCCCTGATCTTTGGACTGGGTAAGAGTGGTCTGCTTAATTCAGGCACTCTGTTCATCACCACCCCCTTTTCTGAATCATTTTGTCCACCATAAGCGTGGAAGGGTATACTCAGATGTGAGTCCCTTGCTCATTGCACCATCAGGATTCAAGCAAGCCGGGCCGACGACGCCTGAAATGGCAGAAACCGGTCCCCGGAAGCTTGTTTCCTTCCCAGTACAAGAATTGGCTTGGTAGTTTGGTTTGCCCTGTTCCCATCATGCACTGGGACAGGAACAGACTAATTTGCATATAGCCAAGTTCTGAGCTGGGATGGTGCAGTGAGCTAAAAAACGGTGATGGATCAAGCCCTGATCTTTGGACTGGGTAAGAGTGGTCTGCTTAATTCAGGCACTCTGTTCATCACCACCCCCTTTTCTGAATCATTTTGTCCACCATAAGCGTGGAAGGGTATACTCAGATGTGAGTCCCTTGCTCATTGCACCATCAGGATTCAAGCAAGCCGGGCCGACGACGCCTGAAATGGCAGAAACCGGTCCCCAGAAGCTTGTTTCCTTCCCAGTACAAGAATTGGCTTGGTAGTTTGGTCTGCCCTGTTCCCATCATGCACTGGGACAGGAACAGACTAATTTGCATATAGCCAAGTTCTGAGCTGGGATGGTGCAGTGAGCTAAAAACGGTGATGGATCAAGCCCTGATCTTTGGACTGGGTAAGAGTGGTCTGCTTAATTCAGGCACTCTGTTCATCACCACCCCCTTTTCTGAATCATTTTGTCCACCATAAGCGTGGAAGGGTATACTCAGATGTGAGTCCCTTGCTCATTGCACCATCAGGATTCAAGCAAGCCGGGCCGACGACGCCTGAAATGGCAGAAACCGGTTCCCCGGAAGCTTGTTTCCTTCCCAGTACAAGAATTGGCTTGGTAGTTTGGTTTGCCCTGTTCCCATCATGCACTGGGACAGGAACAGACTAATTTGCATATAGCCAAGATCTGAGCTGGGATGGTGCAGTGAGCTAAAAAACAGTGATGGATCAAGCCCTGATCTTTGGACTGGGTAAGAGTGGTCTGCTTAATTCAGGCACTCTGTTCATCACCACCCCCTTTTCTGAATCATTTTGTCCACCATAAGCGTGGAAGGGTATACTCAGATGGGAGTCCCTTGCTCATTGCACCATCAGGATTCAAGCAAGCCGGGCCAACGACGCCTGAAATGGCAGAAACCGGTCCCCGGAAGCTTGTTTCCTTCCCAGTACAAGAATTGGCTTGCTAGTTTGGTTTGCCCTGTTCCCATCATGCACTGGGACAGGAACAGACTAATTTGCATATAGCCAAGTTCTGAGCTGGGATGGTGCAGTGAGCTAAAAAACGGTGATGGATCAAGCCCTGATCTTTGGACTGGGTAAGAGTGGTCTGCTTAATTCAGGCACTCTGTTCATCACCACCCCCTTTTCTGAATCATTTTGTCCACCATAAGCGTGGAAGGGTATACTCAGATGTGAGTCCCTTGCTCATTGCACCATCAGGATTCAAGCAAGTCGGGCCGACGACGCCTGAAATGGCAGAAACCGGTCCCCCGAAGCTTCTTTCCTTCCCAGTACAAGAATTGGCTTGGTAGTTTGGTCTGCCCTATTCCCATCATGCACTGGGACAGGAACAGACTAATTTGCATATAGCCAAGTTCTGAGCTGGGATGGTGCAGTGAGCTAAAAAACGGTGATGGATCAAGCCCTGATCTTTGGACTGGGTAAGAGTGGTCTGCTTAATTCAGGCACTCTGTTCATCACCACCCCCTTTTCTGAATCATTTTGTCCACCATAAGCGTGGAATGGTATACTCAGATGTGAGTCCCTTGCTCATTGCACCTTCAGGATTCAAGCAAGCCGGGCCGACGACGCCTGAAATGGCAGAAACCGGTTCCCCGGAAGCTTGTTTCCTTCCCAGTACAAGAATTGGCTTGGTAGTTTGGTTTGCCCTGTTCCCATCATGCACTGGGACAGGAACAGACTAATTTGCATATAGCCAAGATCTGAGCTGCGATGGTGCAGTGAGCTAAAAAACGGTGATGGATCAAGCCCTGATCTTTGGACTGGGTAAGAGTGGTCTGCTTAATTCAGGCACTCTGTTCATCACCACCCCCATTTCTGAATCATTTTGTCCACCATAAGCGTGGAAGGGTATACTCAGATGGGAGTCCCTTGCTCATTGCACCATCAGGATTCAAGCAAGCCGGGCCGACGACGCCTGAAATGGCAGAAACCGGTCCCCGGAAGCTTGTTTCCTTCCCAGTACAAGAATTGGCTTGGTAGTTTGGTTTGCCCTGTTCCCATCATGCACTGGGACAGGAACAGACTCATTTGCATATAGCCAAGTTCTGAGCTGGTATGGTGCAGTGAGCTAAAAAACGGTGATGGATCAAGCCCTGATCTTTGGACTGGGTAAGAGTGGTCTGCTTAATTCAGGCACTCTGTTCATCACCACCCCCTTTTCTGAATCATTTTGTCCACCATAAGCGTGGAAGGGTATACTCAGATGTGAGTCCCTTGCTCATTGCACCATCAGGATTCAAGCAAGCCGGGCCGACGACGCCTGAAATGGCAGAAACCGGTCCCCGGAAGCTTGTTTCCTTCCCAGTACAAGAATTGGCTTGGTAGTTTGGTTTGCCCTGTTCCCATCATGCACTGGGACAGGAACAGACTAATTTGCATATAGCCAAGTTCTGAGCTGGGATGGTGCAGTGAGCTAAAAAACGGTGATGGATCAAGCCCTGATCTTTGGACTGGGTAAGAGTGGTCTGCTTAATTCAGGCACTCTGTTCATCACCACCCCCTTTTCTGAATCATTTTGTCCACCATAAGCGTGGAAGGGTATACTCAGATGTGAGTCCCTTGCTCATTGCACCATCAGGATTCAAGCAAGCCGGGCCGACGACGCCTGAAATGGCAGAAACCGGTCCCCGGAAGCTTCTTTCCTTCCCAGTACAAGAATTGGCTTGGTAGTTTGGTCTGCCCTGTTCCCATCATGCACTGGGACAGGAACAGACTAATTTGCATATAGCCAAGTTCTGAGCTGGGATGGTGCAGTGAGCTAAAAAACGGTGATGGATCAAGCCCTGATCTTTGGACTGGGTAAGAGTGGTCTGCTTAATTCAGGCACTCTGTTCATCACCACCCCCTTTTCTGAATCATTTTGTCCACCATAAGCGTGGAAGGGTATACTCAGATGTGAGTCCCTTGCTCATTGCACCATCAGGATTCAAGCAAGCCGGGCCGACGACGCCTGAAATGGCAGAAACCGGTCCCCGGAAGCTTCTTTCCTTCCCAGTACAAGAATTGGCTTGGTAGTTTGGTTTGCCCTGTTCCCATCATGCACTGGGACAGGAACAGACTAATTTGCATATAGCCAAGTTCTGAGCTGGGATGGTGCAGTGAGCTAAAAAACGGTGATGGATCAAGCCCTGATCTTTGGACTGGGTAAGAGTGGTCTGCTTAATTCAGGCACTCTGTTCATCACCACCCCCTTTTCAGAATCATTTTGTCCACCATATGCGTGGAAGGGTATACTCAGATGTGAGTCCCTTGCTCATTGCACCATCAGGATTCAAGCAAGCCGGGCCGACGACGCCTGAAACGGCAGAAACCGGTCCCCGGAAGCTTGTTTCCTTCCCAGTATAAGAATTGGCTTGGTAGTTTGGTTTGCCCTGTTCCCATCATGCACTGGGACAGGAACAGACAAATTTGCATATAGCCAAGTTCTGAGCTGGGATGGTGCAGTGAGCTAAAAAACGGTGATGGATCAAGCCCTGATCTTTGGACTGGGTAAGAGTGGTCTGCTTAATTCAGGCACTCTGTTCATCACCACCCCCTTTTCTGAATCATTTTGTCCACCATAAGCGTGGAAGGGTATACTCAGATGGGAGTCCCTTGCTCATTGCACCATCAGGATTCAAGCAAGCCGGGGCCAAGGACGACGCCTGAAATGGCAGAAACCGGTCACCGGAAGCTTGTTTCCTTCCCAGTACAAGAATTGGCTTGGTAGTTTGGTTTGCCCTGTTCCCATCATGCACTGCGACAGGAACAGACTAATTTGCATATAGCCAAGTTCTGAGCTGGGATGGTGCAGTGAGCTAAAAAACGGTGATGGATCAAGCCCTGATCTTTAGACTGGGTAAGAGTGGTCTGCTTAATTCAGGCACTCTGTTCATCACCACCCCCTTTTCTGAATCATTTTGTCCACCATAAGCGTGGAAGGGTATACTCAGATGTGAGTCCCTTGCTCTTTGCACCATCAGGATTCAAGCAAGCCGGGCCGACGACGCCTGAAATGGCAGAAACCGGTTCCCCGGAAGCTTGTTTCCTTCCCAGTACAAGAATTGGCTTGGTAGTTTGGTTTGCCCTGTTCCCATCATGCACTGGGACAGGAACAGACTAATTTGCATATAGCCAAGATCTGAGCTGGGATGGTGCAGTGAGCTAAAAAACGGTGATGGATCAAGCCCTGATCTTTGGACTGGGTAAGAGTGGTCTGCTTAATTCAGGCACTCTGTTCATCACCACCCCCTTTTCTGAATCATTTTGTCCACCATAAGCGTGGAAGGGTATACTCAGATGGGAGTCCCTTGCTCATTGCACCATCAGGATTCAAGCAAGCCGGGCCGACGACGCCTGAAATGGCAGAAACCGGTCCCCGGAAGCTTGTTTCCTTCCCAGTACAAGAATTGGCTTGGTAGTTTGGTTTGCCCTGTTCCCATCATGCACTGGGACAGGAACAGACTAATTTGCATATAGCCAAGTTCTGAGCTGGGATGGTGCAGTGAGCTAAAAAACGGTGATGGATCAAGCCCTGATCTTTGGACTGGGTAAGAGTGGTCTGCTTAATTCAGGCACTCTGTTCATCACCACCCCCTTTTCTGAATCATTTTGTCCACCATAAGCGTGGAAGGGTATACTCAGATGTGAGTCCCTTGCTCATTGCACCATCAGGATTCAAGCAAGCCGGGCCGACGACGCCTGAAATGGCAGAAACCGGTTCCCCGGAAGCTTGTTTCCTTCCCAGTACAAGAATTGGCTTGGTAGTTTGGTTTGCCCTGTTCCCATCATGCACTGGGACAGGAACAGACTAATTTGCATATAGCCAAGATCTGAGCTGGGATGGTGCAGTGAGCTAAAAAACGGTGTTGGATCAAGCCCTGATCTTTGGACTGGGTAAGAGTGGTCTGCTTAATTCAGGCACTCTGTTCATCACCACCCCCTTTTCTGAATCATTTTGTCCACCATAAGCGTGGAAGGGTATACTCAGATGGGAGTCCCTTGCTCATTGCACCATCAGGATTCAAGCAAGCCGGGCCGACGACGCCTGAAATGGCAGAAACCGGTCCCCGGAAGCTTGTTTCCTTCCAAGTACAAGAATTGGCTTGGTAGTTTGGTTTGCCCTGTTCCCATCATGCACTGGGACAGGAACAGACTAATTTGCATATAGCCAAGTTCTGAGCTGGGATGGTGCAGTGAGCTAAAAAACGGTGATGGATCAAGCCCTGATCTTTGGACTGGGTAAGAGTGGTCTGCCTAATTCAGGCACTCTGTTCATCACCACCCCCTTTTCTGAATCATTTTGTTCACCATAAGCGTGGAAGGGTATACTCAGATGTGAGTCCCTTGCTCATTGCACCATCAGGATTCAAGCAAGCCGGGCCGACGACGCCTGAAATGGCAGAAACCGGTCCCCGGAAGCTTCTTTCCTTCCCAGTACAAGAATTGGCTTGGTAGTTTGGTTTGCCCTGTTCCCATCATGCACTGGGACAGGAACAGACTAATTTGCATATAGCCAAGTTCTGAGCTGGGATGGTGCAGTGAGCTAAAAAACGGTGATGGATCAAGCCCTGATCTTTGGACTGGGTAAGAGTGGTCTGCTTAATTCAGGCACTCTGTTCATCACCACCCCCTTTTCTGAATCATTTTGTCCACCGTAAGCGTGGAAGGGTATACTCAGATGTGAATCCCTTGCTCATTGCACCATCAGGATTCAAGCAAGCCGGGCCGACGACGCCTGAAATGGCAGAAACCGGTTCCCCGGAAGCTTGTTTCCTTCCCAGTACAAGAATTGGCTTGGTAGTTTGGTTTGCCCTGTTCCCATCATGCACTGGGACAGGAACAGACTAATTTGCATATAGCCAAGATCTGAGCTGGGATGGTGCAGTGAGCTAAAAAACGGTGATGGATCAAGCCCTGATCTTTGGACTGGGTAAGAGTGGTCTGCTTAATTCAGGCACTCTGTTCATCACCACCCCCTTTTCTGAATCATTTTGTCCACCATAAGCGTGGAAGGGTATACTCAGATGTGAGTCCCTTGCTCATTGCACCATCAGGATTCAAGCAAGCCGGGCCGACGACGCCTGAAATGGCAGAAACCGGTCCCCGGAAGCTTCTTTCCTTCCCAGTACAAGAATTGGCTTGGTAGTTTGGTCTGCCCTGTTCCCATCATGCACTGGGACAGGAACAGACTAATTTGCATATAGCCAAGTTCTGAGCTGGGATGGTGCAGTGAGCTAAAAAACGGTGATGGATCAAGCCCTGATCTTTGGACTGGGTAAGAGTGGTCTGCTTAATTCAGGCACTCTGTTCATCACCACCCCCTTTTCTGAATCATTTTGTCCACCATAAGCGTGGAAGGGTATACTCAGATGTGAGTCCCTTGCTCATTGCACCATCAGGATTCAAGCAAGCCGGGCTGACGACGCCTGAAATGGCAGAAACCGGTTCCCCGGAAGCTTGTTTCCTTCCCAGTACAAGAATTGGCTTGGTAGTTTGGTTTGCCCTGTTCCCATCATGCACTGGGACAGGAACAGACTAATTTGCATATAGCCAAGATCTGAGCTGGGATGGTGCAGTGAGCTAAAAAACGGTGATGGATCAAGCCCTGATCTTTGGACTGGGTAGGAGTGGTCTGCTTAATTCAGGCACTCTGTTCATCACCACCCCCTTTTCTGAATCATTTTGTCCACCATAAGCGTGGAAGGGTATACTCAGATGGGAGTCCCTTGCTCATTGCACCATCAGGATTCAAGCAAGCCGGGCTGACGACGCCTGAAATGGCAGAAACCGGTCCCCGGAAGCTTGTTTCCTTCCCAGTACAAGAATTGGCTTGGTAGTTTGGTTTGCCCTGTTCCCATCATGCACTGGGACAGGAACAGACTAATTTGCATATAGCCAAGTTCTGAGCTGGGATGGTGCAGTGAGCTAAAAAACGGTGATGGATCAAGCCCTGATCTTTGGACTGGGTAAGAGTGGTCTGCTTAATTCAGGCACTCTGTTCATCACCACCCCCTTTTCTGAATCATTTTGTCCACCATAAGCGTGGAAGGGTATACTCAGATGTGAGTCCCTTGCTCATTGCACCATCAGGATTCAAGCAAGCCGGGCCGACGACGCCTGAAACGGCAGAAACCGGTCCCCGGAAGCTTGTTTCCTTCCCAGTATAAGAATTGGCTTGGTAGTTTGGTTTGCCCTGTTCCCATCATGCACTGGGACAGGAACAGACAAATTTGCATATATCCAAGTTCTGAGCTGGGATGGTGCAGTGAGCTAAAAAACGGTGATGGATCAAGCCCTGATCTTTGGACTGGGTAAGAGTGGTCTGCTTAATTCAGGCACTCTGTTCATCACCACACCCTTTTCTGAATCATTTTGTCCACCATATGCGTGGAAGGGTATACTCAGATGTGAGTCCCTTGCTCATTGCACCATCAGGATTCAAGCAAGCCGGGCCGACGACGCCTGAAATGGCAGAAACCGGTCCCCGGAAGCTTGTTTCCTTCCCAGTATAAGAATTGGCTTGGTAGTTTGGTTTGCCCTGTTCCCATCATGCACTGGGACTGGAACAGACTAATTTGCATATAGCCAAGTTCTGAGCTGGGATGGTGCAGTGAGCTAAAAAACGGTGATGGATCAAGCCCTGATCTTTGGACTGGGTAAGAGTGGTCTGCTTAATTCAGGCACTCTGTTCATCACCACCCCCTTTTCTGAATCATTTTGTCCACCATAAGCGTGGAAGGGTATACTCAGATGTGAGTCCCTTGCTCATTGCACCATCAGGATTCAAGCAAGCCGGGCCGACGACGCCTGAAATGGCAGAAACCGGTTCCCCGGAAGCTTGTTTCCTTCCCAGTACAAGAATTGGCTTGGTAGTTTGGTTTGCCCTGTTCCCATCATGCACTGGGACAGGAACAGACTAATTTGCATATAGCCAAGATCTGAGCTGGGATGGTGCAGTGAGCTAAAAAACGGTGATGGATCAAGCCCTGATCTTTGGACTGGGTAAGAGTGGTCTGCTTAATTCAGGCACTCTGTTCATCACCACCCCCTTTTCTGAATCATTTTGTCCACCATAAGCGTGGAAGGGTATACTCAGATGGGAGTCCCTTGCTCATTGCACCATCAGGATTCAAGCAAGCCGGGCCGACGACGCCTGAAATGGCAGAAACCGGTTCCCCGGAAGCTTGTTTCCTTCCAAGTACAAGAATTGGCTTGGTAGTTTGGTTTGCCCTGTTCCCATCATGCACTGGGACAGGAACAGACTAATTTGCATATAGCCAAGATCTGAGCTGGGATGGTGCAGTGAGCTAAAAAACGGTGATGGATCAAGCCCTGATCTTTGGACTGGGTAAGAGTGGTCTGCTTAATTCAGGCACTCTGTTCATCACCACCCCCTTTTCTGAATCATTTTGTCCACCATAAGCGTGGAAGGGTATACTCAGATGGGAGTCCCTTGCTCATTGCACCATCAGGATTCAAGCAAGCCGGGCCGACGACGCCTGAAATGGCAGAAACCGGTCCCCGGAAGCTTGTTTCCTTCCCAGTACAAGAATTGGCTTGGTAGTTTGGTTTGCCCTGTTCCCATCATGCACTGGGACAGGAACAGACTAATTTGCATATAGCCAAGTTCTGAGCTGGGATGGTGCAGTGAGCTAAAAAACGGTGATGGATCAAGCCCTGATCTTTGGACTGGGTAAGAGTGGTCTGCCTAATTCAGGCACTCTGTTCATCACCACCCCCTTTTCTGAATCATTTTGTTCACCATAAGCGTGGAAGGGTATACTCAGATGTGAGTCCCTTGCTCATTGCACCATCAGGATTCAAGCAAGCCGGGCCGACGACGCCTGAAATGGCAGAAACCGGTCCCCGGAAGCTTCTTTCCTCCCCAGTACAAGAATTGGCTTGGTAGTTTGGTTTGCCCTGTTCCCATCATGCACTGGGACAGGAACAGACTAATTTGCATATAGCCAAGTTCTGAGCTGGGATGGTGCAGTGAGCTAAAAAACGGTGATGGATCAAGCCCTGATCTTTGGACTGGGTAAGAGTGGTCTGCTTAATTCAGGCACTCTGTTCATCACCACCCCCTTTTCTGAATCATTTTGTCCACCGTAAGCGTGGAAGGGTATACTCAGATGTGAATCCCTTGCTCATTGCACCATCAGGATTCAAGCAAGCCGGGCCGACGACGCCTGAAATGGCAGAAACCGGTTCCCCGGAAGCTTGTTTCCTTCCCAGTACAAGAATTGGCTTGGTAGTTTGGTTTGCCCTGTTCCCATCATGCACTGGGACAGGAACAGACTAATTTGCATATAGCCAAGATCTGAGCTGGGATGGTGCAGTGAGCTAAAAAACGGTGATGGATCAAGCCCTGATCTTTGGACTGGGTAAGAGTGGTCTGCTTAATTCAGGCACTCTGTTCATCACCACCCCCTTTTCTGAATCATTTTGTCCACCATAAGCGTGGAAGGGTATACTCAGATGTGAGTCCCTTGCTCATTGCACCATCAGGATTCAAGCAAGCCGGGCCGACGACGCCTGAAATGGCAGAAACCGGTTCCCCGGAAGCTTGTTTCCTTCCCAGTACAAGAATTGGCTTGGTAGTTTGGTTTGCCCTGTTCCCATCATGCACTGGGACAGGAAAAGACTAATTTGCATATAGCCAAGATCTGAGCTGGGATGGTGCAGTGAGCTAAAAAACGGTGATGGATCAAGCCCTGATCTTTGGACTGGGTAAGAGTGGTCTGCTTAATTCAGGCACTCTGTTCATCACCACCCCCTTTTCTGAATCATTTTGTCCACCATAAGCGTGGAAGGGTATACTCAGATGGGAGTCCCTTGCTCATTGCACCATCAGGATTCAAGCAAGCCGGGCCGACGACGCCTGAAATGGCAGAAACCGGTCCCCGGAAGCTTGTTTCCTTCCCAGTACAAGAATTGGCTTGGTAGTTTGGTTTGCCCTGTTCCCATCATGCACTGGGACAGGAACAGACTAATTTGCATATAGCCAAGTTCTGAGCTGGGATGGTGCAGTGAGCTAAAAAACGGTGATGGATCAAGCCCTGATCTTTGGACTGGGTAAGAGTGGTCTGCTTAATTCAGGCACTCTGTTCATCACCACCCCCTTTTCTGAATCATTTTGTCCACCATAAGCGTGGAAGGGTATACTCAGATGTGAGTCCCTTGCTCATTGCACCATCAGGATTCAAGCAAGCCGGGCCGACGACGCCTGAAATGGCAGAAACCGGTCCCCGGAAGCTTCTTTCCTTCCCAGTACAAGAATTGGCTTGGTAGTTTGGTCTGCCCTGTTCCCATCATGCACTGGGACAGGAACAGACTAATTTGCATATAGCCAAGTTCTGAGCTGGGATGGTGCAGTGAGCTAAAAAACGGTGATGGATCAAGCCCTGATCTTTGGACTGGGTAAGAGTGGTCTGCTTAATTCAGGCACTCTGTTCATCACCACCCCCTTTTCTGAATCATTTTGTCCACCATAAGCGTGGAAGGGTATACTCAGATGTGAGTCCCTTGCTCATTGCACCATCAGGATTCAAGCAAGCCGGGCTGACGACGCCTGAAATGGCAGAAACCGGTTCCCCGGAAGCTTGTTTCCTTCCCAGTACAAGAATTGGCTTGGTAGTTTGGTTTGCCCTGTTCCCATCATGCACTGGGACAGGAACAGACTAATTTGCATATAGCCAAGATCTGAGCTGGGATGGTGCAGTGAGCTAAAAAACGGTGATGGATCAAGCCCTGATCTTTGGACTGGGTAAGAGTGGTCTGCTTAATTCAGGCACTCTGTTCATCACCACCCCCTTTTCTGAATCATTTTGTCCACAATAAGCGTGGAAGGGTATACTCAGATGGGAGTCCCTTGCTCATTGCACCATCAGGATTCAAGCAAGCCGGGCCGACGACGCCTGAAATGGCAGAAACCGGTCCCCGGAAGCTTCTTTCCTTCCCAGTACAAGAATTGGCTTGGTAGTTTGGTTTGCCCTGTTCCCATCATGCACTGGGACAGGAACAGACTAATTTGCATATAGCCAAGTTCTGAGCTGGGATGGTGCAGTGAGCTAAAAAACGGTGATGGATCAAGCCCTGATCTTTGGACTGGGTAAGAGTGGTCTGCTTAATTCAGGCACTCTGTTCATCACCACCCCCTTTTCTGAATCATTTTGTCCACCATAAGCGTGGAAGGGTATACTCAGATGTGAGTCCCTTGCTCATTGCACCATCAGGATTCAAGCAAGCCGGGCCGACGACGCCTGAAATGGCAGAAACCGGTCCCCGGAAGCTTGTTTCCTTCCCAGTACAAGAATTGGCTTGGTAGTTTGGTTTGCCCTGTTCCCATCATGCACTGGGACAGGAACAGACTAATTTGCATATAGCCAAGTTCTGAGCTGGGATGGTGCAGTGAGCTAAAAAACGGTGATGGATCAAGCCCTGATCTTTGGACTGGGTAAGAGTGGTCTGCTTAATTCAGGCACTCTGTTCATCACCACCCTCTTTTCAGAATCATTTTGTCCACCATATGCGTGGAAGGGTATACTCAGATGTGAGTCCCTTGCTCATTGCACCATCAGGATTCAAGCAAGCCGGGCCGACGACGCCTGAAACGGCAGAAACCGGTCCCCGGAAGCTTGTTTCCTTCCCAGTATAAGAATTGGCTTGGTAGTTTGGTTTGCCCTGTTCCCATCATGCACTGGGACAGGAACAGACTAATTTGCATATAGCCAAGTTCTGAGCTGGGATGGTGCAGTGAGCTAAAAAACGGTGATGGATCAAGCCCTGATCTTTGGACTGGGTAAGAGTGGTCTGCTTAATTCAGGCACTCTGTTCATCACCACCCCCTTTTCTGAATCATTTTGTCCACCGTAAGCGTGGAAGGGTATACTCAGATGTGAATCCCTTGCTCATTGCACCATCAGGATTCAAGCAAGCCGGGCCGACGACGCCTGAAATGGCAGAAACCGGTTCCCCGGAAGCTTGTTTCCTTCCCAGTACAAGAATTGGCTTGGTAGTTTGGTTTGCCCTGTTCCCATCATGCACTGGGACAGGAACAGACTAATTTGCATATAGCCAAGATCTGAGCTGGGATGGTGCAGTGAGCTAAAAAACGGTGATGGATCAAGCCCTGATCTTTGGACTGGGTAAGAGTGGTCTGCTTAATTCAGGCACTCTGTTCATCACCACCCCCTTTTCTGAATCATTTTGTCCACCATAAGCGTGGAAGGGTATACTCAGATGTGAGTCCCTTGCTCATTGCACCATCAGGATTCAAGCAAGCCGGGCCGACGACGCCTGAAATGGCAGAAACCGGTTCCCCGGAAGCTTGTTTCCTTCCCAGTACAAGAATTGGCTTGGTAGTTTGGTTTGCCCTGTTCCCATCATGCACTGGGACAGGAAAAGACTAATTTGCATATAGCCAAGATCTGAGCTGGGATGGTGCAGTGAGCTAAAAAACGGTGATGGATCAAGCCCTGATCTTTGGACTGGGTAAGAGTGGTCTGCTTAATTCAGGCACTCTGTTCATCACCACCCCCTTTTCTGAATCATTTTGTCCACCATAAGCGTGGAAGGGTATACTCAGATGGGAGTCCCTTGCTCATTGCACCATCAGGATTCAAGCAAGCCGGGCCGACGACGCCTGAAATGGCAGAAACCGGTCCCCGGAAGCTTGTTTCCTTCCCAGTACAAGAATTGGCTTGGTAGTTTGGTTTGCCCTGTTCCCATCATGCACTGGGACAGGAACAGACTAATTTGCATATAGCCAAGTTCTGAGCTGGGATGGTGCAGTGAGCTAAAAAACGGTGATGGATCAAGCCCTGATCTTTGGACTGGGTAAGAGTGGTCTGCTTAATTCAGGCACTCTGTTCATCACCACCCCCTTTTCTGAATCATTTTGTCCACCATAAGCGTGGAAGGGTATACTCAGATGTGAGTCCCTTGCTCATTGCACCATCAGGATTCAAGCAAGCCGGGCCGACGACGCCTGAAATGGCAGAAACCGGTCCCCGGAAGCTTCTTTCCTTCCCAGTACAAGAATTGGCTTGGTAGTTTGGTCTGCCCTGTTCCCATCATGCACTGGGACAGGAACAGACTAATTTGCATATAGCCAAGTTCTGAGCTGGGATGGTGCAGTGAGCTAAAAAACGGTGATGGATCAAGCCCTGATCTTTGGACTGGGTAAGAGTGGTCTGCTTAATTCAGGCACTCTGTTCATCACCACCCCCTTTTCTGAATCATTTTGTCCACCATAAGCGTGGAAGGGTATACTCAGATGTGAGTCCCTTGCTCATTGCACCATCAGGATTCAAGCAAGCCGGGCTGACGACGCCTGAAATGGCAGAAACCGGTTCCCCGGAAGCTTGTTTCCTTCCCAGTACAAGAATTGGCTTGGTAGTTTGGTTTGCCCTGTTCCCATCATGCACTGGGACAGGAACAGACTAATTTGCATATAGCCAAGATCTGAGCTGGGATGGTGCAGTGAGCTAAAAAACGGTGATGGATCAAGCCCTGATCTTTGGACTGGGTAAGAGTGGTCTGCTTAATTCAGGCACTCTGTTCATCACCACCCCCTTTTCTGAATCATTTTGTCCACAATAAGCGTGGAAGGGTATACTCAGATGGGAGTCCCTTGCTCATTGCACCATCAGGATTCAAGCAAGCCGGGCCGACGACGCCTGAAATGGCAGAAACCGGTCCCCGGAAGCTTGTTTCCTTCCCAGTACAAGAATTGGCTTGGTAGTTTGGTTTGCCCTGTTCCCATCATGCACTGGGACAGGAACAGACTAATTTGCATATAGCCAAGTTCTGAGCTGGGATGGTGCAGTGAGCTAAAAAACGGTGATGGATCAAGCCCTGATCTTTGGACTGGGTAAGAGTGGTCTGCTTAATTCAGGCACTCTGTTCATCACCACCCCCTTTTCTGAATCATTTTGTCCACCATAAGCGTGGAAGGGTATACTCAGATGTGAGTCCCTTGCTCATTGCACCATCAGGATTCAAGCAAGCCGGGCCGACGACGCCTGAAATGGCAGAAACCGGTCCCCGGAAGCTTGTTTCCTTCCCAGTACAAGAATTGGCTTGGTAGTTTGGTTTGCCCTGTTCCCATCATGCACTGGGACAGGAACAGACTAATTTGCATATAGCCAAGTTCTGAGCTGGGATGGTGCAGTGAGCTAAAAAACGGTGATGGATCAAGCCCTGATCTTTGGACTGGGTAAGAGTGGTCTGCTTAATTCAGGCACTCTGTTCATCACCACCCTCTTTTCAGAATCATTTTGTCCACCATATGCGTGGAAGGGTATACTCAGATGTGAGTCCCTTGCTCATTGCACCATCAGGATTCAAGCAAGCCGGGCCGACGACGCCTGAAACGGCAGAAACCGGTCCCCGGAAGCTTGTTTCCTTCCCAGTATAAGAATTGGCTTGGTAGTTTGGTTTGCCCTGTTCCCATCATGCACTGGGACAGGAACAGACAAATTTGCATATAGCCAAGTTCTGAGCTGGGATGGTGCAGTGAGCTAAAAAACGGTGATGGATCAAGCCCTGATCTTTGGACTGGGTAAGAGTGGTCTGCTTAATTCAGGCACTCTGTTCATCACCACCCCCTTTTCTGAATCATTTTGTCCACCATATGCGTGGAAGGGTATACTCAGATGTGAGTCCCTTGCTCATTGCACCATCAGGATTCAAGCAAGCCGGCCGACGACGCCTGAAATGGCAGAAACCGGTCCCCGGAAGCTTGTTTCCTTCCCAGTACAAGAATTGGCTTGGTAGTTTGGTTTGCCCTGTTCCCATCATGCACTGGGACAGGAACAGACTAATTTGCATATAGCCAAGTTCTGAGCTGGGATGGTGCAGTGAGCTAAAAAACGGTGAGGGATCAAGCCCTGATCTTTGGACTGGGTAAGAGTGGTCTGCTTAATTCAGGCACTCTGTTCATCACCACCCCCTTTTCAGAATCATTTTGTCCACCATATGCGTGGAAGGGTATACTCAGATGTGAGTCCCTTGCTCATTGCACCATCAGGATTCAAGCAAGCCGGGCCGACGACGCCTGAAACGGCAGAAACCGGTCCCCGGAAGCTTGTTTCCTTCCCAGTATAAGAATTGGCTTGGTAGTTTGGTTTGCCCTGTTCCCATCATGCACTGGGACAGGAACAGACAAATTTGCATATAGCCAAGTTCTGAGCTGGGATGGTGCAGTGAGCTAAAAAACGGTGATGGATCAAGCCCTGATCTTTGGACTGGGTAAGAGTGGTCTGCTTAATTCAGGCACTCTGTTCATCACCACCCCCTTTTCTGAATCATTTTGTCCACCATATGCGTGGAAGGGTATACTCAGATGTGAGTCCCTTGCTCATTGCACCATCAGGATTCAAGCAAGCCGGGCCGACGACGCCTGAAATGGCAGAAACCGGTCCCCGGAAGCTTGTTTCCTTCCCAGTATAAGAATTGGCTTGGTAGTTTGGTTTGCCCTGTTCCCATCATGCACTGGGACTGGAACAGACTAATTTGCATATAGCCAAGTTCTGAGCTGGGATGGTGCAGTGAGCTAAAAAACGGTGATGGATCAAGCCCTGATCTTTGGACTGGGTAAGAGTGGTCTGCTTAATTCAGGCACTCTGTTCATCACCACCCCCTTTTCTGAATCATTTTGTCCACCATAAGCGTGGAAGGGTATACTCAGATGTGAGTCCCTTGCTCATTGCACCATCAGGATTCAAGCAAGCCGGGCCGACGACGCCTGAAATGGCAGAAACCGGTTCCCCGGAAGCTTGTTTCCTTCCCAGTACAAGAATTGGCTTGGTAGTTTGGTTTGCCCTGTTCCCATCATGCACTGGGACAGGAACAGACTAATTTGCATATAGCCAAGATCTGAGCTGGGATGGTGCAGTGAGCTAAAAAACGGTGATGGATCAAGCCCTGATCTTTGGACTGGGTAAGAGTGGTCTGCTTAATTCAGGCACTCTGTTCATCACCACCCCCTTTTCTGAATCATTTTGTCCACCATAAGCGTGGAAGGGTATACTCAGATGGGAGTCCCTTGCTCATTGCACCATCAGGATTCAAGCAAGCCGGGCCGACGACGCCTGAAATGGCAGAAACCGGTCCCCGGAAGCTTGTTTCCTTCCCAGTACAAGAATTGGCTTGGTAGTTTGGTTTGCCCTGTTCCCATCATGCACTGGGACAGGAACAGACTAATTTGCATATAGCCAAGATCTGAGCTGGGATGGTGCAGTGAGCTAAAAAACGTGATGGATCAAGCCCTGATCTTTGGACTGGGTAAGAGTGGTCTGCTTAATTCAGGCACTCTGTTCATCACCACCCCCTTTTCTGAATCATTTTGTCCACCATAAGCGTGGAAGGGTATACTCAGATGGGAGTCCCTTGCTCATTGCACCATCAGGATTCAAGCAAGCCGGGCCGACGACGCCTGAAATGGCAGAAACCGGTCCCCGGAAGCTTGTTTCCTTCCCAGTACAAGAATTGGCTTGGTAGTTTGGTTTGCCCTGTTCCCATCATGCACTGGGACAGGAACAGACTAATTTGCATATAGCCAAGTTCTGAGCTGGGATGGTGCAGTGAGCTAAAAAACGGTGATGGATCAAGCCCTGATCTTTGGACTGGGTAAGAGTGGTCTGCTTAATTCAGGCACTCTGTTCATCACCACCCCCTTTTCTGAATCATTTTGTCCACCATAAGCGTGGAAGGGTATACTCAGATGTGAGTCCCTTGCTCATTGCACCATCAGGATTCAAGCAAGCCGGGCCGACGACGCCTGAAATGGCAGAAACCGGTTCCCCGGAAGCTTGTTTCCTTCCCAGTAAAAGAATTGGCTTGGTAGTTTGGTTTGCCCTGTTCCCATCATGCACTGGGACAGGAACAGACTAATTTGAATATAGCCAAGATCTGAGCTGGGATGGTGCAGTGAGCTAAAAAACGGTGATGGATCAAGCCCTGATCTTTGGACTGGGTAAGAGTGGTCTGCTTAATTCAGGCACTCTGTTCGTCACCACCCCCTTTTCTGAATCATTTTGTCCACCATAAGCGTGGAAGGGTATACTCAGATGTGAGTCCCTTGCTCATTGCACCATCAGGATTCAAGCAAGCCGGGCCGACGACGCCTGAAATGGCAGAAACCGGTCCCCGGAAGCTTGTTTCCTTCCCAGTACAAGAATTGGCTTGGTAGTTTGGTTTGCCCTGTTCCCATCATGCACTGGGACAGGAACAGACTAATTTGCATATTGCCAAGTTCTGAGCTGGGATGGTGCAGTGAGCTAAAAAACGGTGATGGATCAAGCCCTGATCTTTGGACTGGGTAAGAGTGGTCTGCTTAATTCAGGCACTCTGTTCATCACCACTCCCTTTTCTGAATCATTTTGTCCACCATAAGCGTGGAAGGGTATACTCAGATGTGAGTCCCTTGCTCATTGCACCATCAGGATTCAAGCAAGCCGGGCCGACGACGCCTGAAATGGCAGAAACCGGTCCCCGGAAGCTTGTTTCCTTCCCAGTACAAGAATTGGCTTGGTAGTTTGGTTTGCCCTGTTCCCATCATGCACTGGGACAGGAACAGACTAATTTGCATATAGCCAAGTTCTGAGCTGGGATGGTGCAGTGAGCTAAAAAACGGTGATGGATCAAGCCCTGATCTTTGGACTGGGTAAGAGTGGTCTGCTTAATTCAGGCACTCTGTTCATCACCACCCCCTTTTCTGAATCATTTTGTCCACCATATGCGTGGAAGGGTATACTCAGATGTGAGTCCCTTGCTCATTGCACCATCAGGATTCAAGCAAGCCGGGCCGACGACGCCTGAAATGGCAGAAACCAGTCCCCGGAAGCTTGTTTCCTTCCCAGTACAAGAATTGGCTTGGTAGTTTGGTTTGCCCTGTTCCCATCATGCACTGGGACAGGAACAGACTAATTTGCATATAGCCAAGTTCTGAGCTGGGATGGTGCAGTGAGCTAAAAAACGGTGATGGATCAAGCCCTGATCTTTGGACTGGGTAAGAGTGGTCTGCTTAATTCAGGCACTCTGTTCATCACCACCCCCTTTTCTGAATCATTTTGTCCACCATAAGCGTGGAAGGGTATACTCAGATGTGAGTCCCTTGCTCATTGCACCATCAGGATTCAAGCAAGCCGGGCCGACGACGCCTGAAATGGCAGAAACCGGTCCCCGGAAGCTTGTTTCCTTCCCAGTACAAGAATTGGCTTGGTAGTTTGGTTTGCCCTGTTCCCATCATGCACTGGGACAGGAACAGACTAATTTGCATATAGCCAAGTTCTGAGCTGGGATGGTGCAGTGAGCTAAAAAACGGTGATGGATCAAGCCCTGATCTTTGGACTGGGTAAGAGTGGTCTGCTTAATTCAGGCACTCTGTTCATCACCACCCCCTTTTCAGAATCATTTTGTCCACCATATGCATGGAAGGGTATACTCAGATGTGAGTCCCTTGCTCATTGCACCATCAGGATTCAAGCAAGCCGGGCCGACGACGCCTGAAACGGCAGAAACCGGTCCCCGGAAGCTTGTTTCCTTCCCAGTATAAGAATTGGCTTGGTAGTTTGGTTTGCCCTGTTCCCATCATGCACTGGGACAGGAACAGACAAATTTGCATATAGCCAAGTTCTGAGCTGGGATGGTGCAGTGAGCTAAAAAACGGTGATGGATCAAGCCCTGATCTTTGGACTGGGTAAGAGTGGTCTGCTTAATTCAGGCACTCTGTTCATCACCACCCCCTTTTCTGAATCATTTTGTCCACCATATGCGTGGAAGGGTATACTCAGATGTGAGTCCCTTGCTCATTGCACCATCAGGATTCAAGCAAGCCGGGCCGACGACGCCTGAAATGGCAGAAACCGGTCCCCGGAAGCTTGTTTCCTTCCCAGTATAAGAATTGGCTTGGTAGTTTGGTTTGCCCTGTTCCCATCATGCACTGGGACTGGAACAGACTAATTTGCATATAGCCAAGTTCTGAGCTGGGAAGGTGCAGTGAGCTAAAAAACGGTGATGGATCAAGCCCTGATCTTTGGACTGGGTAAGAGTGGTCTGCTTAATTCAGGCACTCTGTTCATCACCACCCCCTTTTCTGAATCATTTTGTCCACCATAAGCGTGGAAGGGATACTCAGATGTGAGTCCCTTGCTCATTGCACCATCAGGATTCAAGCAAGCCGGGCCGACGACGCCTGAAATGGCAGAAACCGGTCCCCGGAAGCTTGTTTCCTTCCCAGTACAAGAATTGGCTTGGTAGTTTGGTTTGCCCTGTTCCCATCATGCACTGGGACAGGAACAGACTAATTTGCATATAGCCAAGTTCTGAGCTGGGATGGTGCAGTGGGCTAAAAAACGGTGATGGATCAAGCCCTGATCTTTGGACTGGGTAAGAGTGGTCTGCCTAATTCAGGCACTCTGTTCATCACCACCCCCTTTTCTGAATCATTTTGTCCACCATAAGCGTGGAAGGGTATACTCAGATGTGAGTCCCTTGCTCATTGCACCATCAGGATTCAAGCAAGCCGGGCCGACGACGCCTGGAATGGCAGAAACCGGTCCCCGGAAGCTTGTTTCCTTCCCAGTACAAGAATTGGCTTGGTAGTTTGGTTTGCCCTGTTCCCATCATGCACTGGGACAGGAACAGACTAATTTGCATATAGCCAAGTTCTGAGCTGGGATGGTGCAGTGAGCTAAAAAACGGTGATGGATCAAGCCCTGATCTTTGGACTGGGTAAGAGTGGTCTGCTTGATTCAGGCACTCTGTTCATCACCACCCCCTTTTCTGAATCATTTTGTCCACCATAAGCGTGGAAGGGTATACTCAGATGTGAGTCCCTTGCTCATTGCACCATCAGGATTCAAGCAAGCCGGGCTGACGACGCCTGAAATGGCAGAAACCGGTTCCCCGGAAGCTTGTTTCCTTCCCAGTAAAAGAATTGGCTTGGTAGTTTGGTTTGCCCTGTTCCCATCATGCACTGGGACAGGAACAGACTAATTTGCATATAGCCAAGATCTGAGCTGGGATGGTGCAGTGAGCTAAAAAAGGGTGATGGATCAAGCCCTGATCTTTGGACTGGGTAAGAGTGGTCTGCTTAATTCAGGCACTCTATTCATCACCACCCCCTTTTCTGAATCATTTTGTCCACCATAAGCGTGGAAGGGTATACTCAGATGTGAGTCCCTTGCTCATTGCACCATCAGGATTCAAGCAAGCCGGGCCGACGACGCCTGAAATGGCAGAAACCGGTTCCCCGGAAGCTTGTTTCCTTCCCAGTAAAAGAATTGGCTTGGTAGTTTGGTTTGCCCTGTTCCCATCATGCACTGGGACAGGAACAGACTAATTTGCATATAGCCAAGATCTGAGCTGGGATGGTGCAGTGAGCTAAAAAACGGTGATGGATCAAGCCCTGATCTTTGGACTGGGTAAGAGTGGTCTGCTTAATTCAGGCACTCTATTCATCACCACCCCCTTTTCTGAATCATTTTGTCCACCATAAGCGTGGAAGGGTATACTCAGATGTGAGTCCCTTGCTCATTGCACCATCAGGATTCAAGCAAGCCGGGCCGACGACGCCTGAAATGGCAGAAACCGGTCCCCGGAAGCTTGTTTCCTTCCCAGTACAAGAATTGGCTTGGTAGTTTGGTTTGCCCTGTTCCCATCATGCACTGGGACAGGAACAGACTAATTTGCATATAGCCAAGTTCTGAGCTGGGATGGTGCAGTGAGCTAAAAAACGGTGATGGATCAAGCCCTGATCTTTGGACTGGGTAAGAGTGGTCTGCTTAATTCAGGCACTCTGTTCATCACCACCCCCTTTTCTGAATCATTTTGTCCACCATATGCGTGGAAGGGTATACTCAGATGTGAGTCCCTTGCTCATTGCACCATCAGGATTCAAGCAAGCCGGGCCGACGACGCCTGAAATGGCAGAAACCAGTCCCCGGAAGCTTGTTTCCTTCCCAGTACAAGAATTGGCTTGGTAGTTTGGTTTGCCCTGTTCCCATCATGCACTGGGACAGGAACAGACTAATTTGCATATAGCCAAGTTCTGAGCTGGGATGGTGCAGTGAGCTAAAAAACGGTGATGGATCAAGCCCTGATCTTTGGACTGGGTAAGAGTGGTCTGCTTAATTCAGGCACTCTGTTCATCACCACCCCCTTTTCTGAATCATTTTGTCCACCATAAGCGTGGAAGGGTATACTCAGATGTGAGTCCCTTGCTCATTGCACCATCAGGATTCAAGCAAGCCGGGCCGACGACGCCTGAAATGGCAGAAACCGGTCCCCGGAAGCTTGTTTCCTTCCCAGTACAAGAATTGGCTTGGTAGTTTGGTTTGCCCTGTTCCCATCATGCACTGGGACAGGAACAGACTAATTTGCATATAGCCAAGTTCTGAGCTGGGATGGTGCAGTGAGCTAAAAAACGGTGATGGATCAAGCCCTGATCTTTGGACTGGGTAAGAGTGGTCTGCTTAATTCAGGCACTCTGTTCATCACCACCCCCTTTTCAGAATCATTTTGTCCACCATATGCATGGAAGGGTATACTCAGATGTGAGTCCCTTGCTCATTGCACCATCAGGATTCAAGCAAGCCGGGCCGACGACGCCTGAAACGGCAGAAACCGGTCCCCGGAAGCTTGTTTCCTTCCCAGTATAAGAATTGGCTTGGTAGTTTGGTTTGCCCTGTTCCCATCATGCACTGGGACAGGAACAGACAAATTTGCATATAGCCAAGTTCTGAGCTGGGATGGTGCAGTGAGCTAAAAAACGGTGATGGATCAAGCCCTGATCTTTGGACTGGGTAAGAGTGGTCTGCTTAATTCAGGCACTCTGTTCATCACCACCCCCTTTTCTGAATCATTTTGTCCACCATATGCGTGGAAGGGTATACTCAGATGTGAGTCCCTTGCTCATTGCACCATCAGGATTCAAGCAAGCCGGGCCGACGACGCCTGAAATGGCAGAAACCGGTCCCCGGAAGCTTGTTTCCTTCCCAGTATAAGAATTGGCTTGGTAGTTTGGTTTGCCCTGTTCCCATCATGCACTGGGACTGGAACAGACTAATTTGCATATAGCCAAGTTCTGAGCTGGGAAGTTGCAGTGAGCTAAAAAACGGTGATGGATCAAGCCCTGATCTTTGGACTGGGTAAGAGTGGTCTGCTTAATTCAGGCACTCTGTTCATCACCACCCCCTTTTCTGAATCATTTTGTCCACCATAAGCGTGGAAGGGATACTCAGATGTGAGTCCCTTGCTCATTGCACCATCAGGATTCAAGCAAGCCGGGCCGACGACGCCTGAAATGGCAGAAACCGGTCCCCGGAAGCTTGTTTCCTTCCCAGTACAAGAATTGGCTTGGTAGTTTGGTTTGCCCTGTTCCCATCATGCACTGGGACAGGAACAGACTAATTTGCATATAGCCAAGTTCTGAGCTGGGATGGTGCAGTGGGCTAAAAAACGGTGATGGATCAAGCCCTGATCTTTGGACTGGGTAAGAGTGGTCTGCCTAATTCAGGCACTCTGTTCATCACCACCCCCTTTTCTGAATCATTTTGTCCACCATAAGCATGGAAGGGTATACTCAGATGTGAGTCCCTTGCTCATTGCACCATCAGGATTCAAGCAAGCCGGGCCGACGACGCCTGGAATGGCAGAAACCGGTCCCCGGAAGCTTGTTTCCTTCCCAGTACAAGAATTGGCTTGGTAGTTTGGTTTGCCCTGTTCCCATCATGCACTGGGACAGGAACAGACTAATTTGCATATAGCCAAGTTCTGAGCTGGGATGGTGCAGTGAGCTAAAAAACGGTGATGGATCAAGCCCTGATCTTTGGACTGGGTAAGAGTGGTCTGCTTGATTCAGGCACTCTGTTCATCACCACCCCCTTTTCTGAATCATTTTGTCCACCATAAGCGTGGAAGGGTATACTCAGATGTGAGTCCCTTGCTCATTGCACCATCAGGATTCAAGCAAGCCGGGCTGACGACGCCTGAAATGGCAGAAACCGGTTCCCCGGAAGCTTGTTTCCTTCCCAGTAAAAGAATTGGCTTGGTAGTTTGGTTTGCCCTGTTCCCATCATGCACTGGGACAGGAACAGACTAATTTGCATATAGCCAAGATCTGAGCTGGGATGGTGCAGTGAGCTAAAAAAGGGTGATGGATCAAGCCCTGATCTTTGGACTGGGTAAGAGTGGTCTGCTTAATTCAGGCACTCTATTCATCACCACCCCCTTTTCTGAATCATTTTGTCCACCATAAGCGTGGAAGGGTATACTCAGATGTGAGTCCCTTGCTCATTGCACCATCAGGATTCAAGCAAGCCGGGCCGACGACGCCTGAAATGGCAGAAAACGGTTCCCCGGAAGCTTGTTTCCTTCCCAGTAAAAGAATTGGCTTGGTAGTTTGGTTTGCCCTGTTCCCATCATGCACTGGGACAGGAACAGACTAATTTGCATATAGCCAAGATCTGAGCTGGGATGGTGCAGTGAGCTAAAAAACGGTGATGGATCAAGCCCTGATCTTTGGACTGGGTAAGAGTGGTCTGCTTAATTCAGGCACTCTATTCATCACCACCCCCTTTTCTGAATCATTTTGTCCACCATAAGCGTGGAAGGGTATACTCAGATGTGAGTCCCTTGCTCATTGCACCATCAGGATTCAAGCAAGCCGGGCCGACGACGCCTGAAATGGCAGAAACCGGTCCCCGGAAGCTTGTTTCCTTCCCAGTACAAGAATTGGCTTGGTAGTTTGGTTTGCCCTGTTCCCATCATGCACTGGGACAGGAACAGACTAATTTGCATATAGCCAAGTTCTAAGCTGGGATGGTGCAGTGAGCTAAAAAACGGTGATGGATCAAGCCCTGATCTTTGGACTGGGTAAGAGTGGCCTGCTTAATTCAGGCACTCTGTTCATCACCACCCCCTTTTCTGAATCATTTTGTCCACCATATGCGTGGAAGGGTATACTCAGATGTGAGTCCCTTGCTCATTGCACCATCAGGATTCAAGCAAGCCGGGCCGACGACGCCTGAAATGGCAGAAACCGGTCCCCGGAAGCTTGTTTCCTTCCCAGTATAAGAATTGGCTTGGTAGTTTGGTTTGCCCTGTTCCCATCATGCACTGGTACTGGAACAGACTAATTTGCATATAGCCAAGTTCTGAGCTGGGATGGTGCAGTGAGCTAAAAAACGGTGATGGATCAAGCCCTGATCTTTGGACTGGGTAAGAGTGGTCTGCTTAATTCAGGCACTCTGTTCATCACCACCCCCTTTTCTGAATCATTTTGTCCACCATAAGCGTGGAAGGGTATACTCAGATGTGAGTCCCTTGCTCATTGCACCATCAGGATTCAAGCAAGCCGGGCCGACGACGCCTGAAATGGCAGAAACCGGTCCCCGGAAGCTTGTTTCCTTCCCAGTACAAGAATTGGCTTGGTAGTTTGGTTTGCCCTGTTCCCATCATGCACTGGGACAGGAACAGACTAATTTGCATATAGCCAAGTTCTGAGCTGGGATGGTGCAGTGAGCTAAAAAACGGTGATGGATCAAGCCCTGATCTTTGGACTGGGTAAGAGTGGTCTGCTTAATTCAGGCACTCTGTTCATCACCACCCCCTTTTCAGAATCATTTTGTCCACCATATGCGTGGAAGGGTATACTCAGATGTGAGTCCCTTGCTCATTGCACCATCAGGATTCAAGCAAGCCGGGCCGACGACGCCTGAAACGGCAGAAACCGGTCCCCGGAAGCTTGTTTCCTTCCCAGTATAAGAATTGGCTTGGTAGTTTGGTTTGCCCTGTTCCCATCATGCACTGGGACAGGAACAGACAAATTTGCATATAGCCAAGTTCTGGCTGGGATGGTGCAGTGAGCTAAAAAACGGTGATGGATCAAGCCCTGATCTTTGGACTGGGTAAGAGTGGTCTGCTTAATTCAGGCACTCTGTTCATCACCACCCCCTTTTCTGAAGCATTTTGTCCACCATATGCGTGGAAGGGTATACTCAGATGTGAGTCCCTTGCTCATTGCACCATCAGGATTCAAGCAAGCATGGCCGACGACGCCTGAAATGGCAGAAACCGGTCCCCGGAAGCTTGTTTCCTTCCCAATATAAGAATTGGCTTGGTAGTTTGGTTTGCCCTGTTCCCATCATGCACTGGGACTGGAACAGACTAATTTGCATATAGCCAAGTTCTGAGCAGTGATGGTGCAGTGAGCTAAAAAACGGTGATGGATCAAGCCCTGATCTTTGGACTGGGTAAGAGTGGTCTGCTTAATTCAGGCACTCTGTTCATCACCACCCCCTTTTCTGAATCATTTTGTCCACCATAAGCGTGGAAGGGTATACTCAGATGTGAGTCCCTTGCTCATTGCACCATCAGGATTCAAGCAAGCCGGGCCGACGACGCCTGAAATGGCAGAAACCGGTCCCCGGAAGCTTGTTTCCTTCCCAGTACAAGAATTGGCTTGGTAGTTTGGTTTGCTCTGTTCCCATCATGCACTGGGACAGGAACAGACTAATTTGCATATAGCCAAGTTCTGAGCTGGGATGGTGCAGTGAGCTAAAAAATGGTGATGGATCAAGCCCTGATCTTTGGACTGGGTAAGAGTGGTCTGCCTAATTCAGGCACTCTGTTCATCACCACCCCCTTTTCTGAATCATTTTGTCCACCATAAGCGTGGAAGGGTATACTCAGATGTGAGTCCCTTGCTCATTGCACCATCAGGATTCAAGCAAGCCGGGCCGACGACGCCTGAAATTGCAGAAACCGGTCCCCGGAAGCTTGTTTCCTTCCCAGTACAAGAATTGGCTTGGTAGTTTGGTTTGCCCTGTTCCCATCATGCACTGGGACAGGAACAGACTAATTTGCATATAGCCAAGTTCTGAGCTGGGATGGTGCAGTGAGCTAAAAAACGGTGATGGATCAAGCCCTGATCTTTGGACTGGGTAAGAGTGGTCTGCTTAATTCAGGCACTCTGTTTATCACCACCCCCTTTTCTGAATCATTTTGTCCACCATAAGCGTGGAAGGGTGTACTCAGATGTGAGTCCCTTGCTCATTGCACCATCAGGATTCAAGCAAGCCGGGCCGACGACGCCTGAAATGGCAGAAACCGGTTCCCCGGAAGCTTGTTTCCTTCCCAGTTAAAGATATTGGCTTGGTAGTTTGGTTTGCCCTGTTCCCATCATGCACTGGGACAGGAACAGACTAATTTGCATATAGCCAAGATCTGAGCTGGGATGGTGCAGTGAGCTAAAAAACGGTTATGGATCAAGCCCTGATCTTTGGACTGGGTAAGAGTGGTCTGCTTAATTCAGGCACTCTGTTCATCACCACCCCCTTTTCTGAATCATTTTGTCCACCATAAGCGTGGAAGGGTATACTCAGATGTGAGTCCCTTGCTCATTGCACCATCAGGATTCAAGCAAGCCGGGCCGACGACGCCTGAAATGGCAGAAACCGGTCCCCGGAAGCTTGTTTCCTTCCCAGTACAAGAATTGGCTTGGTAGTTTGGTTTGCCCTGTTCCCATCATGCACTGGGACAGGAACAGACTAATTTGCATATAGCCAAGTTCTGAGCTGGGATGGTGCAGTGAGCTAAAAAACGGTGATGGATCAAGCCCTGATCTTTGGACTGGGTAAGAGTGGTCTGCTTAATTCAGGCACTCTGTTCATCACCACTCCCTTTTCTGAATCATTTTGTCCACCATAAGCGTGGAAGGGTATACTCAGATGTGAGTCCCTTGCTCATTGCACCATCAGGATTCAAGCAAGCCGGGCCTACGACGCCTGAAATGGCAGAAACCGGTCCCCGGAAGCTTGTTTCCTTCCCAGTACAAGAATTGGCTTGGTAGTTTGGTTTGCCCTGTTCCCATCATGCACTGGGACAGGAACAGACTAATTTGCATATAGCCAAGTTCTGAGCTGGGATGGTGCAGTGAGCTAAAAAATGGTGATGGATCAAGCCCTGATCTTTGGACTGGGTAAGAGTGGTCTGCTTAATTCAGGCACTCTGTTCATCACCACCCCCTTTTCTGAATCATTTTGTCCACCATAAGCGTGGAAGGGTATACTCAGATGTGTGTCCCTTGCTCATTGCACCATCAGGATTCAAGCAAGCCGGGCCGACGACGCCTGAAATGGCAGAAACCGGTCCCCGGAAGCTTGTTTCCTTCCCAGTACAAGAATTGGCTTGGTAGTTTGGTTTGCCCTGTTCCCATCATGCACTGGGACAGGAACAGACTAATTTGCATATAGCCAAGTTCTGAGCTGGGATGGTGCAGTGAGCTAAAAAACGGTGATGGATCAAGCCCTGATCTTTGGACTGGGTAAGAGTGGTCTGCTTAATTCAGGCACTCTGTTCGTCACCACCCCCTTTTCTGAATCATTTTGTCCACCATAAGCGTGGAAGGGTATACTCAGAGCGAGTCCCTTGCTCATTGCACCATCAGGATTCAAGCAAGCCGGGCCGACGACGCCTGAAATGGCAGAAACCGGTCCCCGGAAGCTTCTTTCCTTCCCAGTACAAGAATTGGCTTGGTAGTTTGGTTTGCCCTGTTCCCATCATGCACTGGGACAGGAACAGACTAATTTGCATATAGCCAAGTTCTGAGCTGGGATGGTGCAGTGAGCTAAAAAACGGTGATGGATCAAGCCCTGATCTTTGGACTGGGTAAGAGTGGTCTGCTTAATTCAGGCACTCTGTTCATCACCACCCCCTTTTCTGAATCATTTTGTCCACCATAAGCGTGGAAGGGTATACTCAGATGTGAGTCCCTTGCTCATTGCACCATCAGGATTCAAGCAAGCCGGGCCGACGACGCCTGAAATGGCAGAAACCGGTTCCCCGGAAGCTTGTTTCCTTCCCAGTACAAGAATTGGCTTGGTAGTTTGGTTTGCCCTGTTCCCATCATGCACTGGGACAGGAACAGACTAATTTGCATATAGCCAAGATCTGAGCTGGGATGGTGCAGTGAGCTAAAAAACGGTGATGGATCAAGCCCTGATCTTTGGACTGGGTAAGAGTGGTCTGCTTAATTCAGGCACTCTGTTCATCACCACCCCCTTTTCTGAATCATTTTGTCCACCATAAGCGTGGAAGGGTATACTCAGATGGGAGTCCCTTGCTCATTGCACCATCAGGATTCAAGCAAGCCGGGCCGACGACGCCTGAAATGGCAGAAACCGGTCCCCGGAAGCTTGTTTCCTTCCCAGTACAAGAATTGGCTTGGTAGTTTGGTTTGCCCTGTTCCCATCATGCACTGGGACAGGAACAGACTAATTTGCATATAGCCAAGTTCTGAGCTGGGATGGTGCAGTGAGCTAAAAAACGGTGATGGATCAAGCCCTGATCTTTGGACTGGGTAAGAGTGGTCTGCTTAATTCAGGCACTCTGTTCATCACCACCCCCTTTTCTGAATCATTTTGTCCACCATAAGCGTGGAAGGGTATACTCAGATGTGAGTCCCTTGCTCATTGCACCATCAGGATTCAAGCAAGCCGGGCCGACGACGCCTGAAATGGCAGAAACCGGTCCCCGGAAGCTTGTTTCCTTCCCAGTACAAGAATTGGCTTGGTAGTTTGGTTTGCCCTGTTCCCATCATGCACTGGGACAGGAACAGACTAATTTGCATATAGCCAAGTTCTGAGCTGGGATGGTGCAGTGAGCTAAAAAACGGTGATGGATCAAGCCCTGATCTTTGGACTGGGTAAGAGTGGTCTGCTTAATTCAGGCACTCTGTTCATCACCACCCCCTTTTCAGAATCATTTTGTCTCCCATATGCGTGGAAGGGTATACTCAGATGTGAGTCCCTTGCTCATTGCACCATCAGGATTCAAGCAAGCCGGGCCGACGACGCCTGAAATGGCAGAAACCGGTCCCCGGAAGCTTGTTTCCTTCCCAGTATAAGAATTGGCTTGGTAGTTTGGTTTGCCCTGTTCCCATCATGCACTGGGACAGGAACAGACAAATTTGCATATAGCCAAGTTCTGAGCTGGGATGGTGCAGTGAGCTAAAAAACGGTGATGGATCAAGCCCTGATCTTTGGACTGGGTAAGAGTGGTCTGCTTAATTCAGGCACTCTGTTCATCACCACCCCCTTTTCTGAATCATTTTGTCCACCATATGCGTGGAAGGGTATACTCAGATGTGAGTCCCTTGCTCATTGCACCATCAGGATTCAAGCAAGCCGGGCCGACGACGCCTGAAATGGCAGAAACCGGTCCCCGGAAGCTTGTTTCCTTCCCAGTATAAGAATTGGCTTGGTAGTTTGGTTTGCCCTGTTCCCATCATGCACTGGGAGTGGAACAGACTAATTTGCATATAGCCAAGTTCTGAGCTGGGATGGTGCAGTGAGCTAAAAAACGGTGATGGATCAAGCCCTGATCTTTGGACTGGGTAAGAGTGGTCTGCTTAATTCAGGCACTCTGTTCATCACCACCCCCTTTTCTGAATCATTTTGTCCACCATAAGCGTGGAAGGGTATACTCAGATGTGAGTCCCTTGCTCATTGCACCATCAGGATTCAAGCAAGCCGGGCCGACGACGCCTGAAATGGCAGAAACCAGTCCCCGGAAGCTTGTTTCCTTCCCAGTACAAGAATTGGCTTGGTAGTTTGGTTTGCCCTGTTCCCATCATGCACTGGGACAGGAACAGACTAATTTGCATATAGCCAAGTTCTGAGCTGGGATGGTGCAGTGAGCTAAAAAACGGTGATGGATCAAGCCCTGATCTTTGGACTGGGTAAGAGTGGTCTGCCTAATTCAGGCACTCTGTTCATCACCACCCCATTTTCTGAATCATTTTGTCCACCATAAGCGTGGAAGGGTATACTCAGATGTGAGTCCCTTGCTCATTGCACCATCAGGATTCAAGCAAGCCGGGCCGACGACGCCTGAAAGGCAGAAACCGGTCCCCGGAAGCTTCTTTCCTTCCCAGTACAAGAATTGGCTTGGTAGTTTGGTTTGCCCTGTTCCCATCATGCACTGGGACAGGAACAGACTAATTTGCATATAGCCAAGTTCTGAGCTGGGATGGTGCAGTGAGCTAAAAAACGGTGATGGATCAAGCCCTGATCTTTGGACTGGGTAAGAGTGGTCTGCTTAATTCAGGCACTCTGTTCATCACCACCCCCTTTTCTGAATCATTTTGTCCACCATAAGCGTGGAAGGGTATACTCAGATGTGAGTCCCTTGCTCATTGCACCATCAGGATTCAAGCAAGCCGGGCCGACGACGCCTGAAATGGCAGAAACCGGTTCCCCGGAAGCTTGTTTCCTTCCCAGTACAAGAATTGGCTTGGTAGTTTGGTTTGCCCTGTTCCCATCATGCACTGGGACAGGAACAGACTAATTTGCATATAGCCAAGATCTGAGCTGGGATGGTGCAGTGAGCTAAAAAACGGTGATGGATCAAGCCCTGATCTTTGGACTGGGTAAGAGTGGTCTGCTTAATTCAGGCACTCTGTTCATCACCACCCCCTTTTCTGAATCATTTTGTCCACCATAAGCGTGGAAGGGTATACTCAGATGTGAGTCCCTTGCTCATTGCACCATCAGGATTCAAGCAAGCCGGGCCGACGACGCCTGAAATGGCAGAAACCGGTCCCCGGAAGCTTGTTTCCTTCCCAGTACAAGAATTGGCTTGGTAGTTTGGTTTGCCCTGTTCCCATCATGCACTGGGACAGGAACAGACTAATTTGCATATAGCCATGTTCTGAGCTGGGATGGTGCAGTGAGCTAAAAAACGGTGATGGATCAAGCCCTGATCTTTGGACTGGGTAAGAGTGGTCTGCTTAATTCAGGCACTCTGTTCATCACCACCCCCTTTTCTGAATCATTTTGTCCCCCATATGCGTGGAAGGGTATACTCAGATGTGAGTCCCTTGCTCATTGCACCATCAGGATTCAAGCAAGCCGGGCCGACGACGCCTGAAATGGCAGAAACCGGTTCCCCGGAAGCTTGTTTCCTTCCCAGTTAAAGATATTGGCTTGGTAGTTTGGTTTGCCCTGTTCCCATCATGCACTGGGACAGGAACAGACTAATTTGCATATAGCCAAGATCTGAGCTGGGATGGTGCAGTGAGCTAAAAAACGGTTATGGATCAAGCCCTGATCTTTGGACTGGGTAAGAGTGGTCTGCTTAATTCAGGCACTCTGTTCATCACCACCCCCTTTTCTGAATCATTTTGTCCACCATAAGCGTGGAAGGGTATACTCAGATGTGAGTCCCTTGCTCATTGCACCATCAGGATTCAAGCAAGCCGGGCCGACGACGCCTGAAATGGCAGAAACCGGTCCCCGGAAGCTTGTTTCCTTCCCAGTACAAGAATTGGCTTGGTAGTTTGGTTTGCCCTGTTCCCATCATGCACTGGGACAGGAACAGACTAATTTGCATATAGCCAAGTTCTGAGCTGGGATGGTGCAGTGAGCTAAAAAACGGTGATGGATCAAGCCCTGATCTTTGGACTGGGTAAGAGTGGTCTGCTTAATTCAGGCACTCTGTTCATCACCACTCCCTTTTCTGAATCATTTTGTCCACCATAAGCGTGGAAGGGTATACTCAGATGTGAGTCCCTTGCTCATTGCACCATCAGGATTCAAGCAAGCCGGGCCTACGACGCCTGAAATGGCAGAAACCGGTCCCCGGAAGCTTGTTTCCTTCCCAGTACAAGAATTGGCTTGGTAGTTTGGTTTGCCCTGTTCCCATCATGCACTGGGACAGGAACAGACTAATTTGCATATAGCCAAGTTCTGAGCTGGGATGGTGCAGTGAGCTAAAAAATGGTGATGGATCAAGCCCTGATCTTTGGACTGGGTAAGAGTGGTCTGCTTAATTCAGGCACTCTGTTCATCACCACCCCCTTTTCTGAATCATTTTGTCCACCATAAGCGTGGAAGGGTATACTCAGATGTGTGTCCCTTGCTCATTGCACCATCAGGATTCAAGCAAGCCGGGCCGACGACGCCTGAAATGGCAGAAACCGGTCCCCGGAAGCTTGTTTCCTTCCCAGTACAAGAATTGGCTTGGTAGTTTGGTTTGCCCTGTTCCCATCATGCACTGGGACAGGAACAGACTAATTTGCATATAGCCAAGTTCTGAGCTGGGATGGTGCAGTGAGCTAAAAAACGGTGATGGATCAAGCTCTGATCTTTGGACTGGGTAAGAGTGGTCTGCTTAATTCAGGCACTCTGTTCGTCACCACCCCCTTTTCTGAATCATTTTGTCCACCATAAGCGTGGAAGGGTATACTCAGAGCGAGTCCCTTGCTCATTGCACCATCAGGATTCAAGCAAGCCGGGCCGACGACGCCTGAAATGGCAGAAACCGGTCCCCGGAAGCTTGTTTCCTTCCCAGTATAAGAATTGGCTTGGTAGTTTGGTTTGCCCTGTTCCCATCATGCACTGGGACAGGAACAGACAAATTTGCATATAGCCAAGTTCTGAGCTGGGATGGTGCAGTGAGCTAAAAAACGGTGATGGATCAAGCCCTGATCTTTGGACTGGGTAAGAGTGGTCTGCTTAATTCAGGCACTCTGTTCATCACCACCCCCTTTTCTGAATCATTTTGTCCACCATATGCGTGGAAGGGTATACTCAGATGTGAGTCCCTTGCTCATTGCACCATCAGGATTCAAGCAAGCCGGGCCGACGACGCCTGAAATGGCAGAAACCGGTCCCCGGAAGCTTGTTTCCTTCCCAGTATAAGAATTGGCTTGGTAGTTTGGTTTGCCCTGTTCCCATCATGCACTGGGAGTGGAACAGACTAATTTGCATATAGCCAAGTTCTGAGCTGGGATGGTGCAGTGAGCTAAAAAACGGTGATGGATCAAGCCCTGATCTTTGGACTGGGTAAGAGTGGTCTGCTTAATTCAGGCACTCTGTTCATCACCACCCCCTTTTCTGAATTATTTTGTCCACCATAAGCGTGGAAGGGTATACTCAGATGTGAGTCCCTTGCTCATTGCACCATCAGGATTCAAGCAAGCCGGGCCGACGACGCCTGAAATGGCAGAAACCAGTCCCCGGAAGCTTGTTTCCTTCCCAGTACAAGAATTGGCTTGGTAGTTTGGTTTGCCCTGTTCCCATCATGCACTGGGACAGGAACAGACTAATTTGCATATAGCCAAGTTCTGAGCTGGGATGGTGCAGTGAGCTAAAAAACGGTGATGGATCAAGCCCTGATCTTTGGACTGGGTAAGAGTGGTCTGCCTAATTCAGGCACTCTGTTCATCACCACCCCATTTTCTGAATCATTTTGTCCACCATAAGCGTGGAAGGGTATACTCAGATGTGAGTCCCTTGCTCATTGCACCATCAGGATTCAAGCAAGCCGGGCCGACGACGCCTGAAAGGCAGAAACCGGTCCCCGGAAGCTTCTTTCCTTCCCAGTACAAGAATTGGCTTGGTAGTTTGGTTTGCCCTGTTCCCATCATGCACTGGGACAGGAACAGACTAATTTGCATATAGCCAAGTTCTGAGCTGGGATGGTGCAGTGAGCTAAAAAACGGTGATGGATCAAGCCCTGATCTTTGGACTGGGTAAGAGTGGTCTGCTTAATTCAGGCACTCTGTTCATCACCACCCCCTTTTCTGAATCATTTTGTCCACCATAAGCGTGGAAGGGTATACTCAGATGTGAGTCCCTTGCTCATTGCACCATCAGGATTCAAGCAAGCCGGGCCGACGACGCCTGAAATGGCAGAAACCGGTTCCCCGGAAGCTTGTTTCCTTCCCAGTACAAGAATTGGCTTGGTAGTTTGGTTTGCCCTGTTCCCATCATGCACTGGGACAGGAACAGACTAATTTGCATATAGCCAAGATCTGAGCTGGGATGGTGCAGTGAGCTAAAAAACGGTGATGGATCAAGCCCTGATCTTTGGACTGGGTAAGAGTGGTCTGCTTAATTCAGGCACTCTGTTCATCACCACCCCCTTTTCTGAATCATTTTGTCCACCATAAGCGTGGAAGGGTATACTCAGATGTGAGTCCCTTGCTCATTGCACCATCAGGATTCAAGCAAGCCGGGCCGACGACGCCTGAAATGGCAGAAACCGGTCCCCGGAAGCTTGTTTCCTTCCCAGTACAAGAATTGGCTTGGTAGTTTGGTTTGCCCTGTTCCCATCATGCACTGGGACAGGAACAGACTAATTTGCATATAGCCATGTTCTGAGCTGGGATGGTGCAGTGAGCTAAAAAACGGTGATGGATCAAGCCCTGATCTTTGGACTGGGTAAGAGTGGTCTGCTTAATTCAGGCACTCTGTTCATCACCACCCCCTTTTCTGAATCATTTTGTCCCCCATATGCGTGGAAGGGTATACTCAGATGTGAGTCCCTTGCTCATTGCACCATCAGGATTCAAGCAAGCCGGGCCGACGACGCCTGAAATGGCAGAAACCGGTTCCCCGGAAGCTTGTTTCCTTCCCAGTTAAAGATATTGGCTTGGTAGTTTGGTTTGCCCTGTTCCCATCATGCACTGGGACAGGAACAGACTAATTTGCATATAGCCAAGATCTGAGCTGGGATGGTGCAGTGAGCTAAAAAACGGTTATGGATCAAGCCCTGATCTTTGGACTGGGTAAGAGTGGTCTGCTTAATTCAGGCACTCTGTTCATCACCACCCCCTTTTCTGAATCATTTTGTCCACCATAAGCGTGGAAGGGTATACTCAGATGTGAGTCCCTTGCTCATTGCACCATCAGGATTCAAGCAAGCCGGGCCGACGACGCCTGAAATGGCAGAAACCGGTCCCCGGAAGCTTGTTTCCTTCCCAGTACAAGAATTGGCTTGGTAGTTTGGTTTGCCCTGTTCCCATCATGCACTGGGACAGGAACAGACTAATTTGCATATAGCCAAGTTCTGAGCTGGGATGGTGCAGTGAGCTAAAAAACGGTGATGGATCAAGCCCTGATCTTTGGACTGGGTAAGAGTGGTCTGCTTAATTCAGGCACTCTGTTCATCACCACTCCCTTTTCTGAATCATTTTGTCCACCATAAGCGTGGAAGGGTATACTCAGATGTGAGTCCCTTGCTCATTGCACCATCAGGATTCAAGCAAGCCGGGCCTACGACGCCTGAAATGGCAGAAACCGGTCCCCGGAAGCTTGTTTCCTTCCCAGTACAAGAATTGGCTTGGTAGTTTGGTTTGCCCTGTTCCCATCATGCACTGGGACAGGAACAGACTAATTTGCATATAGCCAAGTTCTGAGCTGGGATGGTGCAGTGAGCTAAAAAATGGTGATGGATCAAGCCCTGATCTTTGGACTGGGTAAGAGTGGTCTGCTTAATTCAGCCACTCTGTTCATCACCACCCCCTTTTCTGAATCATTTTGTCCACCATAAGCGTGGAAGGGTATACTCAGATGTGTGTCCCTTGCTCATTGCACCATCAGGATTCAAGCAAGCCGGGCCGACGACGCCTGAAATGGCAGAAACCGGTCCCCGGAAGCTTGTTTCCTTCCCAGTACAAGAATTGGCTTGGTAGTTTGGTTTGCCCTGTTCCCATCATGCACTGGGACAGGAACAGACTAATTTGCATATAGCCAAGTTCTGAGCTGGGATGGTGCAGTGAGCTAAAAAACGGTGATGGATCAAGCTCTGATCTTTGGACTGGGTAAGAGTGGTCTGCTTAATTCAGGCACTCTGTTCGTCACCACCCCCTTTTCTGAATCATTTTGTCCACCATAAGCGTGGAAGGGTATACTCAGAGCGAGTCCCTTGCTCATTGCACCATCAGGATTCAAGCAAGCCGGGCCGACGACGCCTGAAATGGCAGAAACCGGTCCCCGGAAGCTTCTTTCCTTCCCAGTACAAGAATTGGCTTGGTAGTTTGGTTTGCCCTGTTCCCATCATGCACTGGGACAGGAACAGACTAATTTGCATATAGCCAAGTTCTGAGCTGGGATGGTGCAGTGAGCTAAAAAACGGTGATGGATCAAGCCCTGATCTTTGGACTGGGTAAGAGTGGTCTGCTTAATTCAGGCACTCTGTTCATCACCACCCCCTTTTCTGAATCATTTTGTCCACCATAAGCGTGGAAGGGTATACTCAGATGTGAGTCCCTTGCTCATTGCACCATCAGGATTCAAGCAAGCCGGGCCGACGACGCCTGAAATGGCAGAAACCGGTTCCCCGGAAGCTTGTTTCCTTCCCAGTACAAGAATTGGCTTGGTAGTTTGGTTTGCCCTGTTCCCATCATGCACTGGGACAGGAACAGACTAATTTGCATATAGCCAAGATCTGAGCTGGGATGGTGCAGTGAGCTAAAAAACGGTGATGGATCAAGCCCTGATCTTTGGACTGGGTAAGAGTGGTCTGCTTAATTCAGGCACTCTGTTCATCACCACCCCCTTTTCTGAATCATTTTGTCCACCATAAGCGTGGAAGGGTATACTCAGATGGGAGTCCCTTGCTCATTGCACCATCAGGATTCAAGCAAGCCGGGCCGACGACGCCTGAAATGGCAGAAACCGGTCCCCGGAAGCTTGTTTCCTTCCCAGTACAAGAATTGGCTTGGTAGTTTGGTTTGCCCTGTTCCCATCATGCACTGGGACAGGAACAGACTAATTTGCATATAGCCAAGTTCTGAGCTGGGATGGTGCAGTGAGCTAAAAAACGGTGATGGATCAAGCCCTGATCTTTGGACTGGGTAAGAGTGGTCTGCTTAATTCAGGCACTCTGTTCATCACCACCCCCTTTTCTGAATCATTTTGTCCACCATAAGCGTGGAAGGGTATACTCAGATGTGAGTCCCTTGCTCATTGCACCATCAGGATTCAAGCAAGCCGGGCCGACGACGCCTGAAATGGCAGAAACCGGTCCCCGGAAGCTTGTTTCCTTCCCAGTACAAGAATTGGCTTGGTAGTTTGGTTTGCCCTGTTCCCATCATGCACTGGGACAGGAACAGACTAATTTGCATATAGCCAAGTTCTGAGCTGGGATGGTGCAGTGAGCTAAAAAACGGTGATGGATCAAGCCCTGATCTTTGGACTGGGTAAGAGTGGTCTGCTTAATTCAGGCACTCTGTTCATCACCACCCCCTTTTCAGAATCATTTTGTCTCCCATATGCGTGGAAGGGTATACTCAGATGTGAGTCCCTTGCTCATTGCACCATCAGGATTCAAGCAAGCCGGGCCGACGACGCCTGAAATGGCAGAAACCGGTCCCCGGAAGCTTGTTTCCTTCCCAGTATAAGAATTGGCTTGGTAGTTTGGTTTGCCCTGTTCCCATCATGCACTGGGACAGGAACAGACAAATTTGCATATAGCCAAGTTCTGAGCTGGGATGGTGCAGTGAGCTAAAAAACGGTGATGGATCAAGCCCTGATCTTTGGACTGGGTAAGAGTGGTCTGCTTAATTCAGGCACTCTGTTCATCACCACCCCCTTTTCTGAATCATTTTGTCCACCATATGCGTGGAAGGGTATACTCAGATGTGAGTCCCTTGCTCATTGCACCATCAGGATTCAAGCAAGCCGGGCCGACGACGCCTGAAATGGCAGAAACCGGTCCCCGGAAGCTTGTTTCCTTCCCAGTATAAGAATTGGCTTGGTAGTTTGGTTTGCCCTGTTCCCATCATGCACTGGGAGTGGAACAGACTAATTTGCATATAGCCAAGTTCTGAGCTGGGATGGTGCAGTGAGCTAAAAAACGGTGATGGATCAAGCCCTGATCTTTGGACTGGGTAAGAGTGGTCTGCTTAATTCAGGCACTCTGTTCATCACCACCCCCTTTTCTGAATCATTTTGTCCACCATAAGCGTGGAAGGGTATACTCAGATGTGAGTCCCTTGCTCATTGCACCATCAGGATTCAAGCAAGCCGGGCCGACGACGCCTGAAATGGCAGAAACCAGTCCCCGGAAGCTTGTTTCCTTCCCAGTACAAGAATTGGCTTGGTAGTTTGGTTTGCCCTGTTCCCATCATGCACTGGGACAGGAACAGACTAATTTGCATATAGCCAAGTTCTGAGCTGGGATGGTGCAGTGAGCTAAAAAACGGTGATGGATCAAGCCCTGATCTTTGGACTGGGTAAGAGTGGTCTGCCTAATTCAGGCACTCTGTTCATCACCACCCCATTTTCTGAATCATTTTGTCCACCATAAGCGTGGAAGGGTATACTCAGATGTGAGTCCCTTGCTCATTGCACCATCAGGATTCAAGCAAGCCGGGCCGACGACGCCTGAAAGGCAGAAACCGGTCCCCGGAAGCTTCTTTCCTTCCCAGTACAAGAATTGGCTTGGTAGTTTGGTTTGCCCTGTTCCCATCATGCACTGGGACAGGAACAGACTAATTTGCATATAGCCAAGTTCTGAGCTGGGATGGTGCAGTGAGCTAAAAAACGGTGATGGATCAAGCCCTGATCTTTGGACTGGGTAAGAGTGGTCTGCTTAATTCAGGCACTCTGTTCATCACCACCCCCTTTTCTGAATCATTTTGTCCACCATAAGCGTGGAAGGGTATACTCAGATGTGAGTCCCTTGCTCATTGCACCATCAGGATTCAAGCAAGCCGGGCCGACGACGCCTGAAATGGCAGAAACCGGTTCCCCGGAAGCTTGTTTCCTTCCCAGTACAAGAATTGGCTTGGTAGTTTGGTTTGCCCTGTTCCCATCATGCACTGGGACAGGAACAGACTAATTTGCATATAGCCAAGATCTGAGCTGGGATGGTGCAGTGAGCTAAAAAACGGTGATGGATCAAGCCCTGATCTTTGGACTGGGTAAGAGTGGTCTGCTTAATTCAGGCACTCTGTTCATCACCACCCCCTTTTCTGAATCATTTTGTCCACCATAAGCGTGGAAGGGTATACTCAGATGTGAGTCCCTTGCTCATTGCACCATCAGGATTCAAGCAAGCCGGGCCGACGACGCCTGAAATGGCAGAAACCGGTCCCCGGAAGCTTGTTTCCTTCCCAGTACAAGAATTGGCTTGGTAGTTTGGTTTGCCCTGTTCCCATCATGCACTGGGACAGGAACAGACTAATTTGCATATAGCCATGTTCTGAGCTGGGATGGTGCAGTGAGCTAAAAAATGGTGATGGATCAAGCCCTGATCTTTGGACTGGGTAAGAGTGGTCTGCTTAATTCAGGCACTCTGTTCATCACCACCCCCTTTTCTGAATCATTTTGTCCCCCATATGCGTGGAAGGGTATACTCAGATGTGAGTCCCTTGCTCATTGCACCATCAGGATTCAAGCAAGCCGGGCCGACGACGCCTGAAATGGCAGAAACCGGTCCCCGGAAGCTTGTTTCCTTCCCAGTATAAGAATTGGCTTGGTAGTTTGGTTTGCCCTGTTCCCATCATGCACTGGGACAGGAACAGACAAATTTGCATATAGCCAAGTTCTGAGCTGGGATGGTGCAGTGAGCTAAAAAACGGTGATGGATCAAGCCCTGATCTTTGGACTGGGTAAGAGTGGTCTGCTTAATTCAGGCACTCTGTTCATCACCACCCCCTTTTCTGAATCATTTTGTCCACCATATGCGTGGAAGGGTATACTCAGATGTGAGTCCCTTGCTCATTGCACCATCAGGATTCAAGCAAGCCGGGCCGACGACACCTGAAATGGCAGAAACCGGTCCCCGGAAGCTTGTTTCCTTCCCAGTATAAGAATTGGCTTGGTAGTTTGGTTTGCCCTGTTCCCATCATGCACTGGGAGTGGAACAGACTAATTTGCATATAGCCAAGTTCTGAGCTGGGATGGTGCAGTGAGCTAAAAAACGGTGATGGATCAAGCCCTGATCTTTGGACTGGGTAAGAGTGGTCTGCTTAATTCAGGCACTCTGTTCATCACCACCCCCTTTTCTGAATCATTTTGTCCACCATAAGCGTGGAAGGGTATACTCAGATGTGAGTCCCTTGCTCATTGCACCATCAGGATTCAAGCAAGCCGGGCCGACGACGCCTGAAATGGCAGAAACCAGTCCCCGGAAGCTTGTTTCCTTCCCAGTACAAGAATTGGCTTGGTAGTTTGGTTTGCCCTGTTCCCATCATGCACTGGGACAGGAACAGACTAATTTGCATATAGCCAAGTTCTGAGCTGGGATGGTGCAGTGAGCTAAAAAACGGTGATGGATCAAGCCCTGATCTTTGGACTGGGTAAGAGTGGTCTGCCTAATTCAGGCACTCTGTTCATCACCACCCCATTTTCTGAATCATTTTGTCCACCATAAGCGTGGAAGGGTATACTCAGATGTGAGTCCCTTGCTCATTGCACCATCAGGATTCAAGCAAGCCGGGCCGACGACGCCTGAAAGGCAGAAACCGGTCCCCGGAAGCTTCTTTCCTTCCCAGTACAAGAATTGGCTTGGTAGTTTGGTTTGCCCTGTTCCCATCATGCACTGGGACAGGAACAGACTAATTTGCATATAGCCAAGTTCTGAGCTGGGATGGTGCAGTGAGCTAAAAAACGGTGATGGATCAAGCCCTGATCTTTGGACTGGGTAAGAGTGGTCTGCTTAATTCAGGCACTCTGTTCATCACCACCCCCTTTTCTGAATCATTTTGTCCACCATAAGCGTGGAAGGGTATACTCAGATGTGAGTCCCTTGCTCATTGCACCATCAGGATTCAAGCAAGCCGGGCCGACGACGCCTGAAATGGCAGAAACCGGTTCCCCGGAAGCTTGTTTCCTTCCCAGTACAAGAATTGGCTTGGTAGTTTGGTTTGCCCTGTTCCCATCATGCACTGGGACAGGAACAGACTAATTTGCATATAGCCAAGATCTGAGCTGGGATGGTGCAGTGAGCTAAAAAACGGTGATGGATCAAGCCCTGATCTTTGGACTGGGTAAGAGTGGTCTGCTTAATTCAGGCACTCTGTTCATCACCACCCCCTTTTCTGAATCATTTTGTCCACCATAAGCGTGGAAGGGTATACTCAGATGTGAGTCCCTTGCTCATTGCACCATCAGGATTCAAGCAAGCCGGGCCGACGACGCCTGAAATGGCAGAAACCGGTCCCCGGAAGCTTGTTTCCTTCCCAGTACAAGAATTGGCTTGGTAGTTTGGTTTGCCCTGTTCCCATCATGCACTGGGACAGGAACAGACTAATTTGCATATAGCCATGTTCTGAGCTGGGATGGTGCAGTGAGCTAAAAAACGGTGATGGATCAAGCCCTGATCTTTGGACTGGGTAAGAGTGGTCTGCTTAATTCAGGCACTCTGTTCATCACCACCCCCTTTTCTGAATCATTTTGTCCACCATAAGCGTGGAAGGGTATACTCAGATGTGAGTCCCTTGCTCATTGCACCATCAGGATTCAAGCAAGCCGGGCCGACGACGCCTGAAATGGCAGAAACCGGTCCCCGGAAGCTTGTTTCCTTCCCAGTACAAGAATTGGCTTGGTAGTTTGGTTTGCCCTGTTCCCATCATGCACTGGGACAGGAACAGACTAATTTGCATATAGCCAAGTTCTGAGCTGGGATGGTGCAGTGAGCTAAAAAACGGTGATGGATCAAGCCCTGATCTTTGGACTGGGTAAGAGTGGTCTGCTTAATTCAGGCACTCTGTTCATCACCACCCCCTTTTCTGAATCATTTTGTCCACCATAAACGTGGAAGGGTATACTCAGCTGTGAGTCCCTTGCTCATTGCACCATCAGGATTCAAGCAAGCCGGGCCGACGACGCCTGAAATGGCAGAAACCGGTCCCCGGAAGCTTCTTTCCTTCCCAGTACAAGAATTGGCTTGGTAGTTTGGTTTGCCCTGTTCCCATCATGCACTGGGACAGGAACAGACTAATTTGCATATAGCCAAGTTTTGAGCTGGGATGGTGCAGTGAGCTAAAAAACGGTGATGGATCAAGCCCTGATCTTTGGACTGGGTAAGAGTGGTCTGCTTAATTCAGGCACTCTGTTCATCACCACCCCCTTTTCTGAATAATTTTGTCCACCATAAGCGTGGAAGGGTATACTCAGATGTGAGTCCCTTGCTCATTGCACCATCAGGATTCAAGCAAGCCGGGCCGACGACGCCTGAAATGGCAGAAACCGGTCCCCGGAAGCTTGTTTCCTTCCCAGTATAAGAATTGGCTTGGTAGTTTGGTTTGCCCTGTTCCCATCATGCACTGGGACAGGAACAGACAAATTTGCATATAGCCAAGTTCTGAGCTGGGATGGTGCAGTGAGCTAAAAAACGGTGATGGATCAAGCCCTGATCTTTGGACTGGGTAAGAGTGGTCTGCTTAATTCAGGCACTCTGTTCATCACCACCCCCTTTTCTGAATCATTTTGTCCACCATATGCGTGGAAGGGTATACTCAGATGTGAGTCCCTTGCTCATTGCACCATCAGGATTCAAGCAAGCCGGGCCGACGACGCCTGAAATGGCAGAAACCGGTCCCCGGAAGCTTGTTTCCTTCCCAGTATAAGAATTGGCTTGGTAGTTTGGTTTGCCCTGTTCCCATCATGCACTGGGAGTGGAACAGACTAATTTGCATATAGCCAAGTTCTGAGCTGGGATGGTGCAGTGAGCTAAAAAACGGTGATGGATCAAGCCCTGATCTTTGGACTGGGTAAGAGTGGTCTGCTTAATTCAGGCACTCTGTTCATCACCACCCCCTTTTCTGAATCATTTTGTCCACCATAAGCGTGGAAGGGTATACTCAGATGTGAGTCCCTTGCTCATTGCACCATCAGGATTCAAGCAAGCCGGGCCGACGACGCCTGAAATGGCAGAAACCAGTCCCCGGAAGCTTGTTTCCTTCCCAGTACAAGAATTGGCTTGGTAGTTTGGTTTGCCCTGTTCCCATCATGCACTGGGACAGGAACAGACTAATTTGCATATAGCCAAGTTCTGAGCTGGGATGGTGCAGTGAGCTAAAAAACGGTGATGGATCAAGCCCTGATCTTTGGACTGGGTAAGAGTGGTCTGCCTAATTCAGGCACTCTGTTCATCACCACCCCATTTTCTGAATCATTTTGTCCACCATAAGCGTGGAAGGGTATACTCAGATGTGAGTCCCTTGCTCATTGCACCATCAGGATTCAAGCAAGCCGGGCCGACGACGCCTGAAAGGCAGAAACCGGTCCCCGGAAGCTTCTTTCCTTCCCAGTACAAGAATTGGCTTGGTAGTTTGGTTTGCCCTGTTCCCATCATGCACTGGGACAGGAACAGACTAATTTGCATATAGCCAAGTTCTGAGCTGGGATGGTGCAGTGAGCTAAAAAACGGTGATGGATCAAGCCCTGATCTTTGGACTGGGTAAGAGTGGTCTGCTTAATTCAGGCACTCTGTTCATCACCACCCCCTTTTCTGAATCATTTTGTCCACCATAAGCGTGGAAGGGTATACTCAGATGTGAGTCCCTTGCTCATTGCACCATCAGGATTCAAGCAAGCCGGGCCGACGACGCCTGAAATGGCAGAAACCGGTTCCCCGGAAGCTTGTTTCCTTCCCAGTACAAGAATTGGCTTGGTAGTTTAGTTTGCCCTGTTCCCATCATGCACTGGGACAGGAACAGACTAATTTGCATATAGCCAAGATCTGAGCTGGGATGGTGCAGTGAGCTAAAAAACGGTGATGGATCAAGCCCTGATCTTTGGACTGGGTAAGAGTGGTCTGCTTAATTCAGGCACTCTGTTCATCACCACCCCCTTTTCTGAATCATTTTGTCCACCATAAGCGTGGAAGGGTATACTCAGATGTGAGTCCCTTGCTCATTGCACCATCAGGATTCAAGCAAGCCGGGCCGACGACGCCTGAAATGGCAGAAACCGGTCCCCGGAAGCTTGTTTCCTTCCCAGTACAAGAATTGGCTTGGTAGTTTGGTTTGCCCTGTTCCCATCATGCACTGGGACAGGAACAGACTAATTTGCATATAGCCATGTTCTGAGCTGGGATGGTGCAGTGAGCTAAAAAACGGTGATGGATCAAGCCCTGATCTTTGGACTGGGTAAGAGTGGTCTGCTTAATTCAGGCACTCTGTTCATCACCACCCCCTTTTCTGAATCATTTTGTCCACCATAAGCGTGGAAGGGTATACTCAGATGTGAGTCCCTTGCTCATTGCACCATCAGGATTCAAGCAAGCCGGGCCGACGACGCCTGAAATGGCAGAAACCGGTCCCCGGAAGCTTGTTTCCTTCCCAGTACAAGAATTGGCTTGGTAGTTTGGTTTGCCCTGTTCCCATCATGCACTGGGACAGGAACAGACTAATTTGCATATAGCCAAGTTCTGAGCTGGGATGGTGCAGTGAGCTAAAAAACGGTGATGGATCAAGCCCTGATCTTTGGACTGGGTAAGAGTGGTCTGCTTAATTCAGGCACTCTGTTCATCACCACCCCCTTTTCTGAATCATTTTGTCCACCATAAGCGTGGAAGGGTATACTCAGCTGTGAGTCCCTTGCTCATTGCACCATCAGGATTCAAGCAAGCCGGGCCGACGACGCCTGAAATGGCAGAAACCGGTCCCCGGAAGCTTCTTTCCTTCCCAGTACAAGAATTGGCTTGGTAGTTTGGTTTGCCCTGTTCCCATCATGCACTGGGACAGGAACAGACTAATTTGCATATAGCCAAGTTTTGAGCTGGGATGGTGCAGTGAGCTAAAAAACGGTGATGGATCAAGCCCTGATCTTTGGACTGGGTAAGAGTGGTCTGCTTAATTCAGGCACTCTGTTCATCACCACCCCCTTTTCTGAATAATTTTGTCCACCATAAGCGTGGAAGGGTATACTCAGATGTGAGTCCCTTGCTCATTGCACCATCAGGATTCAAGCAAGCCGGGCCGACGACGCCTGAAATGGCAGAAACCGGTCCCCGGAAGCTTGTTTCCTTCCCAGTACAAGAATTGGCTTGGTAGTTTGGTTTGCCCTGTTCCCATCATGCACTGGGACAGGAACAGACTAATTTGCATATAGCCAAGTTCTGAGCTGGGATGGTGCAGTGAGCTAAAAAACGGTGATGGATCAAGCCCTGATCTTTGGACTGGGTAAGAGTGGTCTGCTTAATTCAGGCACTCTGTTCATCACCACCCCCTTTTCTGAATCATTTTGTCCACCATAAGCGTGGAAGGGTATACTCAGATGTGAGTCCCTTGCTCATTGCACCATCAGGATTCAAGCAAGCCGGGCCGACGACGCCTGAAATGGCAAAAACCGGTCCCCGGAAGCTTCTTTCCTTCCCAGTACAAGAATTGGCTTGGTAGTTTGGTTTGCCCTGTTCCCATCATGCACTGGGACAGGAACAGACTAATTTGCATATAGCCAAGTTCTGAGCTGGGATGGTGCAGTGAGCTAAATAACGGTGATGGATCAAGCCCTGATCTTTGGACTGGGTAAGAGTGGTCTGCTTAATTCAGGCACTCTGTTCATCACCACCCCCTTTTCTGAATCATTTTGTCCACCATAAGCGTGGAAGGGTATACTCAGATGTGATTCCCTTGCTCATTGCACCATCAGGATTCAAGCAAGCCGGGCCGACGACGCCTGAAATGGCAGAAACCGGTCCCCGGAAGCTTGTTTCCTTCCCAGTACAAGAATTGGCTTGGTAGTTTGGTTTGCCCTGTTCCCATCATGCACTGGGACAGGAACAGACTAATTTGCATATAGCCAAGTTCTGAGCTGGGATGGTGCAGTGAGCTAAAAAACGGTGATGGATCAAGCCCTGATCTTTGGACTGGGTAAGAGTGGTCTGCTTAATTCAGGCACTCTGTTCATCACCACCCCCTTTTCTGAATGGTTTCTAGAAAGCAGGGCAGCAACAACATGAGAATCAGGCATCAACCCACATGGGCAATACTTTGTTTGCCCGACGCGTTTCGAAGCTCCATATGCTTCTCTTCAGGGACTGCTGTTTCACTTCCGTGACCCCCAAGGATGACGGGGTGGTGCTGGAGTATGCGCCACCCCGTCATACCGTGGGGTCACGGAAGTGAAACAGCAGCCGTACACGTGATCGAGGATGGGCCCACTTGCGGGGTCCATACAGGACTTGATTGTGTGCTTTCCGCACCACACTTCCCATAATACACAGTCTCATTTGAGCCTCACATTGGTGGGTGTGTCATATGGAAAATGGAGAAGTGGGTTAGCCGTTGCGCACACCGCTTCCGTTAAAGGCCCTGAAGAGAAGCATATGGAGCTCGAAACGCGTCGGGCAGATCCATTACGGAGCGGCATCTACAAGCGGATCCCCGTCCTCACCTACACATAAATCAAGCTGCTGCTCGTGTGCTACTCAAAGGTGGACAACCTTGGAGCGACAATTTATACGCGGCCGTCCAGCCGTGGAGTATGCACCACCCCGTCATCCCTTGGGGGTCACGGATGTGAAACAGCAGCCGTACACGGGATCGAGGACGGGCCCACTTGCGGGGTCCATACAGGACTTGAATATGTGCTTTCCGCACCACACTTCCCATAATACACAGTCTCATTTGAGCCTCCCATTGGTGGGTGTGTCATATGGAAAATGGAGAAGTGGGTTAGCGGTTGCGCACACCTCTTCCGTTAAAGCCCCTAAAGAGAAGCATATGGAGCTTCGAAACACGTCGGGCAGATCCATTACGGAGCGGCATCTACAAGCGGATCCCTGTCCTCACCTACACATAAATCAAGCTGCTTCTCATGTGCTACTCAAAGGTGGACAACCTTGGAGCGACAATATATATATATATGCATCACACAAAAAGAGATCCCAACATGGAGAGCCATGCACAGGTGAGTATAGATCTTTTATTCAGTGGGGCAGCCTTGCTCAACAGTCTTTGAAGCACACAGGATTCAAAATTACCATAAAGTCCTTTTGCGTTTCGAGCGTGCTTGCGCTCTTGATCACAGGTATTGGCAGTTTGGAAAAAGGCAGAGTACCGCTGCTCGTTTCCCTCCGCTTTTCAGGTTCCGCCCGATGGGCGTGTCAGCTCAGTGCTTGCTGGTGGATGGAGTCCGTATCACTGTTAATCATAGGTAAGTGCGGCTGCATTTGTCCCAAACATGCTCAAACACCACAGTGGGGCTGTGTGGTTCTTAGAAATGCAGCGTGACTGAAATGCCCCCGCCAAACACACATCGTTCCGTTACCTGAAGTATGAATGACTCCAGCGGACCCGCACTTCCGCGGGGTGGCTCTCCGCCACCTGGGAGGGCCGCACTTCAATTTGCATCACAAAAAAGAGTTCCCAACATGGAGAGCCACGCACAGGTGAGTATAGATCTTTTATTCAGTGGGCAGCCTTGCTCAACAGTCTTTGTAGCACACAGGATTCAAAATTGCCATAAAGTCCTTACGCGTTTCGAGCGTGCTTGCGCTCTTGATCACAGGTATTGGCAGTTTGGAAAAAGGCAGAGTACCGCCGCTCGTTTCCATCAGTTTTTCAGGTTCCGCCCGATGGGCATGTCAGCTCAGTGCATGCTGGTGGATGGAGTCGGTATCACTGTTAATCACAGGTAAGTGCGGCTGCATTTGTCCCAAACATGTTCAAACACCACAGTGGGGCTGTGTGGTTCTTAGAAATGGCGCATGACTGAAATGCGCCCGCCAAACACACATTGTTCCGTTACTTGAAGTATGAATGACTCCAGCGGACCTGCACTTCCGCGGGGGGGGGGGTTTGCTCTCCGCGACCTGGGAGGGCGCATTTCAATTTGCATCACAAAAAAGAGTTCCCAACATGGAGAGCCACGCACAGGTGTGTATAGATCTTTTATCCAGCGGGCAGCCTTGCTCAACAGTCTTTGTAGCACACAGGATTCAAAATCGCCATAAAGTCCTTACGCGTTTCGAGCGTGCTTGTGCTCTTGATCACAGGTATTGGCAGTTTGGAAAAAGGCAGAGTACCGCCGCTCGTTTCCATCAGCTTTTCAGGTTCCGCCCGATGGGCGTGTCAGCTCAGTGCATGCTGGTGGATGGAGTCCGTATCACTGTTAATCATAGGTAAGTGCGGCTGCATTTGTCCCAAACATGTTCAAACACCACAGTGGGGCTGTGTGGTTTTTAGAAATGCCGCATGACTGAAATGCCCCCGCCAAACACACATTGTTCCGTTACCTGAAGTATGAATGACTCCAGCAGACCCGCACCTCCACGGGGGGGGGGGGGCTCTCCACGATCTGGGAGGGCCGCACTTCAATTTGCATCACAAAAAAGAGTTCCCAACATGGAGAGCCACGCACAGGTGAGTATAGATCTTTTATACAGCGGGGCAGCCTTGCTCAACAGTCTTTGAAGCACACAGGATTCAAAATTGCCATAAAGTTCTTACGCGTTTCGAGCGTGCTTGCGCTATTGATCACAGCTGTTGGCAGTTTGGAAAAAGGCAGAGTACCGCCGCTCATTTCCATCAGCTTTTCAGGTTCCGCCCGATGGGCGTGTCAGCTCAGTGCATGCTGGTGGATGGAGTCCGTATCACTGTTAATCATAGGTAAGTGCGGCTGCATTTGTCCCAAACATGTTCAAACACCACAGTGGGGCTGTGTGGTTCTTAGAAATGGCGCATGACTGAAATGCCCCCGCCAAACACACATCGTTCCGTTACCTGAAGTATGAATGACTCAGCGGACCCGCACTTCCGCGGGGTGGCTCTCCGCGATCTGGGAGGACCGCACTTCAATTTGCATCACAAAAAAGAGTTCCTAACATGGAGAGCCACGCACAGGTGAGTATAGATCTTTTATTCAGTGGGACAGCCTTGCTCAACAGTCTTTGAAGCACATAGGATTCAAAATTGCCATAAAGTCCTTACGCGTTTCTAGCGTGCTTGCGCTATTGATCACAGGTATTGGCAGTTTGGAAAAAGGCAGAGTACCGCTGCTCGTTTCCCTCAGCTTTTCAGGTTCCGCCCGATGGGCGTGTCAGCTCAGTGCATGCTGGTGGATGGAGTCCGTATCACTTTTAATCATAGGTAAGTGCGGCTGCATTTGTCCCAAACATGCTCAAACACCACAGTGGGGCTGTGTGGTTCTTAAAAATGCCGCGTGACTGAAATGCCCCCGCCAAACACACATTGTTCCGTTACCTGAAGTATGAATGACTCCAGCGGACCTGCACTTCCGCGGGGGGGGGGGTTTGCTCTCCGCGACCTGGGAGGGCGCACTTCAATTTGCATCACAAAAAAGAGTTCCCAACATGGAGAGCCACGCACAGGTGTGTATAGATCTTTTATCCAGCGGGCAGCCTTGCTCAACAGTCTTTGTAGCACACAGGATTCAAAATCGCCATAAAGTCCTTACGCGTTTCGAGCGTGCTTGTGCTCTTGATCACAGGTATTGGCAGTTTGGAAAAAGGCAGAGTACCGCCGCTCGTTTCCATCAGCTTTTCAGGTTCCGCCCGATGGGCGTGTCAGCTCAGTGCATGCTGGTGGATGGAGTCCGTATCACTGTTAATCATAGGTAAGTGCGGCTGCATTTGTCCCAAACATGTTCAAACACCACAGTGGGGCTGTGTGGTTTTTAGAAATGCCGCATGACTGAAATGCCCCCGCCAAACACACATTGTTCCGTTACCTGAAGTATGAATGACTCCAGCGGACTCGCACTTCCGCGCGGGGGGGCTCTCCGGGACCTCTTTTTTGTGATATATATATACATATATATATATTCACTGAAAAAACCATAGGTTATAGACCATATATAGTTAGGAATTAGCATTTACAAAACCTTGAAAATTCACTGAAAAAACCATAGGTTATAGACCATATATAGTTAGGAATTACCATTTTTAAAACCTTATTTTACTCACACAAAACCATTGAAATTTGCATATATAGTTAGTTGTACTAACTATATATTTCGCGCACCCGCAATCCACTGCTGATGATGTCACATATTACATCATTCATGACATGGTCAGTGACATCACTGATGACATCACTGATGACATCTCAAATGACATCACTGATGACATCACTGATATCAACATCCAGTGTCTGTATGTTTCTGTAAAGTTTAAATATGTCTTACATATTGAAGAATGAGTGGATGTATAAGTGTCTGGATGAAGGATTTAGTAGGTGCATGACTGACTGTATGAGTGAGTGATTAAATGTGTCTCACTGAGTGCATGGGTTAGTGACTAAACTGTCTTAATTTGTGCATCATTATGTCTGTTGTTTTGTAAACTGCTGCATGTGTTGATCAGTAGCTATATGAGTAACTATATGGGTTATTGATTGGTTGCCCAAGTATTTGTATGGGAGACTGAGTGTGTGTGTGGGTGGTTGGGAGGTGTATGACTCTGTGCAGAGGGCAATCGTGAGCGCAAGTTTGTGCTGTGCTGCAGTGCTCGATCGGAGCAGAGGAGGGAGAGGAGAGGGAGAGGAGCTGCAGCGGCGGCACCCGTGGCGTCCGTGGCGTTTCAAGCAGAAACAGCCGCGAAAAGTTAGCCGTGGATGCAGTTTTCGGAAAAGAGCCACAACAGAGGTACATCAAGCCGCATGCGAACAGGCTCAGAAGTTTGAGGCTAGTAGCAGCGCCTAATTAAGAAGACGCAATTCAAGAAGCGGTTCTGAAGCGGTTTTGGGCGGAGGTGAGGAGCCGAGCCGAGAGGAGCCGAGAGACGTTTGTAAGGGGGCCGAAAGGGCCGCAAGAAGCGGGAACGTACGAGAATCAAAAAGGGCCTTGACTCCTTACTCAGAAAGGCTGAGTCCAACTGAACTTATTAAACAAAACAAAAGCCAATCCTGGAACTATGATCCAACAACACTAGAGTTTCAAAGACAAGCTGCTTTGATTAAAGCAAAAACAACCTATTTATATTTTAAGCAAATTTATTCTTTTTTGTGGAAATATCATTTTTCTTGTTAGCACCTTGTTTATCGTGCATGGAAAATACAAAATACAAAAAGCATACAGTTATATGTACATTATATACAAACAGTTAAATCCGCGATTTCAAACACACTTGGCCGTTCATTCATACACCATCCATTCACAACAATAGAACAAATAATAATAGATAACAGTGCGTCCAAGCAACGGAAAGCAAATCAGTCCAAAATATTTCTTTTCATATTTTTGCAAACTTATTGTAGTTGAAATTCTCACAAGATCTCTTGTGGACCCAATTAAATGCAAAAAAAGATTGGCCAGATGCTGGACGAAAAAATGGTCGACGCGTTTCAAACCCCTATAATTAGGGTGGGGTTCTCCTCAGGACCGGATAGGTTCTGAAACAATAAAAATGACTGGCTTTAGCGCATATGTATGGAGCATAAACAACAATGAGAAAGAAGGGATCAACTCCCTGTGTTCAGCTAAGGCTTCCTACCTTATTCCAAGAAAAGGAACGTAATCAATGGTGGATAGTTAAGTTTCCAGTCGAGTTGTATTTTCCCAAAAAGATGTAATGCCAGCAACTGTGCGGGAAGAACAACAAACGCGACAACATTTACTCATGTGTCACACCTCGCATTCTTACGAAACATTCATGTGCAATTGCGAGCTGATGCGGGCAGCCCTTGTACTTACCCGCTAGAGCACAGTTCCTCGTTTGCCGCTTTGTCATTAGTTTTCAAGGCGTCGGCTCCTGTTCTGTGAACATGGAACGAAATAAGCGTTAGCTGTATGACGCCTAAAGAGCTGGCTTCACAGTTGACCGCAGCGCGGTATAACGTACCAATGCAGAACGAAGGGAGCAGTCCTTCTCCTTAGGCGATTTCCATGTTTGGCACAACAGAAGACCTCGGGTGGAAGCGTATCCTCAGTGCTTCCTGGTTAATCACCACTGCTTGGGATTTCTGGGACTTGTAGTTCCAAAGACGGTTATGCCACAGAGGTGAAGCAAAACCCGGACCGGACTAGACAGTATGTTAGTCAGTGAGACTTTACACAGTAGGCTTGTAAATTTCAGAGATCTCATTTAAACCCCGCGTGGCGGTGTTGAACTTCATTATAAGCATTGCCTCACGTCGGGACAATTGGGCATCAATGTCACCTCCTCTGGGGTCTTTTTCAATTTTGGACAGTACTGTCCAGCGCAAGTCTGTATTTTCGTGCTTACACTTCGCCCAATGGTTGACTAATGGGGCATTTTCAACTCTCCTGCGGATGCGTGATTTATGTTGCGTGATCCTATTTCTGATTTCCTGTGATGTTTTCCCGATGTAGACTAAAGGGCATGGGCACACAATTGCATAAACGACGTTTTTTGATTTGCAATTAGTGAAGGTGTCATGCTTCCAATGAATATTGTCGAATGTAAACACTGAGTCCTCAATAGTCTCCACACAACAAGTGCAAGTGCCGCACTTGTGGTGTCCTTTAGGTGGAGGTAATCCAAACAGGCTTTGTAATGTGGGAGCCTTAATAGTTGGTAATGCCGCCCTCACAACATAATTGGCCACACTTTTGTCCTTTTTGTATGCAAATAGTGGTGGCGCTGAAAAATCTTCATGCAGATTTTTTAGCAAATGCCAGTTAGATGTAATGAGCTTCCTGTGTAAATTAGTTGCAGGACAGAAAGTGGTGACACACACCATCCTTTTAACATCTGGCTTGGTTCTTTTTTCAAGCAAATTCTCACGAGGAGTCCACCAGGCTCGTTTGAGTGAATTTTTCAATAGTTTTGAGTACCCTCTCTGCATGAGTCGATGTTTCAAATGCTCTGCGTGTCTGAAATATTCTTCCTTATTGGAACAATTTCTGTGAATTCTCAGAAATTGCCCAAACGGCAGATTTTGTTTCAGGCTCCGAGGGTGGTTACTAGAGAAATGCAACGCTTTATTCCTGTCAGAGGGTTTTCGAAACAACGTTGTGCTTAAACCTCCATTAGAAGGTTCTACTTTAACGTCCAGGAAGTTAATGGATTCATTTGATGCCGAGACCGAGAACTGGATGTCAATCGTCCTTGAGTTCAGCCAACTCACGAATTGTCCAAGGTCTTCTTGTTCTCCTGTCCAGACCATGAATACGTCATCAATGTATCGCATGTAATGAGAAATGTTGCTGCTGAAGGGATTAGTTTGATAAATGAATTTTTCTTCAAAGAGCCCCATGAACATGATGGCTAGCTCTGGGGCAAAGGGGCAACCCATCGCCACCCCCTTGGTTTGATAAAAGAATTCAGCATCAAACGTGAAAAAGTTTTTCTGCAGGGCAAACCGTGCAAGGTCAAGTATAAAGTTAGTGGGAACTCTGACTGGTCTCACCCTTTTCTCCAAGAAAACGGTTAATGTTTCAAGTGCTTGGTCTTGGGGAATCTGGGTGTATAGAGACACCACATCTAGTGTGACTAGGAGTTGTCTATTCTTATCGAATTTGATGGTAGAAATACGATTGAGGAACGCGGTGGTATCTTGGAGGTGAGCGGGAATAGTCTGTATAAAGGGTTTCAAAAAATGGTCGATATATTTAGCAATAGGTTCAAACAGAGATTCGCACCCTGAAATTATGGGTCGTCCTGGGGGATTTATCTTGTCCTTGTGCAATTTAGGGAGCACATAGAACACCGGTGTTCTAGGACTTTTATTCTGTAGGAATGCTAACTCCTTTGGTCCTATAATTCCCTCATCAAAGCCTCTTTGGATGATATCAAATAGTTGATTCTTTAATTCCAATGTTGGGTCCTTCCCGATGCGTCTGTAGCAGTTCTGATCATTGAGCTGGCGGTTCACTTCTAGTTTGTATTTATTAATATCCCATATCACCACTGCTCCGCCTTTATCGGCCTGTTTTACTACAATAGTATTATCATTCTTAACCGCCACTAAGGCATCCTTTTCAGCTCTAGAGAGGTTGAACTTCACAAATGACTTCTTCTTCTCTATCGATGAAATCCCTGATAATACAGTAGTTTCAAACGTTGAGACTTCCTTTGGGATTTTAGGGCCTTTAGGACAGAATGTCGACTTTCTCTTGAGGCCAGTAGTTTCTTCCTGTATGCTCTCAGTAGAGTCTTGAAAAAATGTTTTAAGACGGATTTTCCGACAGAACTCCAATGTCTCTAGTTTCATTCTGGTAAAGTCCGTCGGTCTTGATGGGACAAAGTTGAGTCCTTTAGTCAGGATTGATGTTTCCACTTCTGAGAGTATCCTGTTTGATAAATTGTAAATTGGAGAAACTTCTAATTGTTGTAAGATTTCTGGCGTGTCCTCATTTGCCATGGTTGTGTGAAACGTACCCTGCCTCTGGATTTCTGTTGGCCCCGACCTAAAAAAGGCTGTTGAGTCTGCGCTTGTTGTTGGTACTGGTTGGGCCTGTTTCCTGCCCTGTTTTGATTTGGTTGACTGCTATTGTCTGGGTCGCTCCCTGATGATGATGTAGTATCTGAAAAAGTTAGAAATTTTCGACGTGATCGTCCTTGGTTGTCCTGCAGGAAGCGTCGGGAGTCGGAGTGCGTGTAAAAGTCCTTGTTAAGATATGGATAAATTGATTCTAGTGAGAAAGTTTTTTTGTCCAGTTCAAATTTATTGTTTTTTTGAGTCACTGTGAAGTCCTTGAATTCTAGTATTTCTTTATCAATTTTCTCCAACAGAGTTTTGGAATCTGTTATCAATTGGTTGGTCTCGATTTCCCTTTTTAAAGTCTCTATCTCCTCTAGTTCCTTAAGTGATGTCCTGTGTGCAGTCTCAATGGTAAGGACCATGAGATCCCTGCTGCACTTTGTCTCGATGCCACTAAAACCTTTTTTATATACTGGGTCATCCGTAAATACAACTGGTATGTTACGGATCACAAGGCCTGCTGGAATAGTGCCGGATCGTAGGTGTTGAAGTAAAAAATGCCCGTGCAGGTCTGTCCGAATTTGTTTTTTGCGTAGCCGAGTCAATTTATCAGACTCGTTCTGAGTGTTAGCTGTGAGGCTGAGAGCCGCAGAAGCGAACACCGGAGGATCCCTAATTAAATTTTGAATATGCTCTTCACTAAAAGCTAGTGTGTCCCTTTCAGCCATATCACACAAGTGCAACAATCAAACAAGACAAACATAAACACTGTGAGTAGCGTAAGTGGAAAAAGAGTGAAAGCCACCCCGTGGGGGAAGGTGATTACCTGACTAAGTGCCCAAGCAGACCAGTCAGAGTTCCCACTAACTTTATACTTGACCTTGCACGGTTTGCCCTGCAGAAAAACTTTTTCACGTTTGATGCTGAATTCTTTTATCAAACCAAGGGGGTGGCGATGGGTTGCCCCTTTGCCCCAGAGCTAGCCATCATGTTCATGGGGCTCTTTGAAGAAAAATTCATTTATCAAACTAATCCCTTCAGCAGCAACATTTCTCATTACATGCGATACATTGATGACGTATTCATGGTCTGGACAGGAGAACAAGAAGACCTTGGACAATTCGTGAGTTGGCTGAACTCAAGGACGATTGACATCCAGTTCTCGGTCTCGGCATCAAATGAATCCATTAACTTCCTGGACGTTAAAGTAGAACCTTCTAATGGAGGTTTAAGCACAACGTTGTTTCGAAAACCCTCTGACAGGAATAAAGCGTTGCATTTCTCTAGTAACCACCCTCGGAGCCTGAAACAAAATCTGCCGTTTGGGCAATTTCTGAGAATTCACAGAAATTGTTCCAATAAGGAAGAATATTTCAGACACGCAGAGCATTTGAAACATCGACTCATGCAGAGAGGGTACCCTAAAAAACTATTGAAAAATTCACTCAAACGAGCCTGGTGGACTCCTCGTGAGAATTTGCTTGAAAAAAGAACCAAGCCAGATGTTAAAAGGATGGTGTGTGTCACCACTTTCTGTCCTGCAACTAATTTACACAGGAAGCTCATTACATCTAACTGGCATTTGCTAAAAAATCTGCATGAAGATTTTTCAGCGCCACCACTATTTGCATACAAAAAGGACAAAAGTGTGGCCAATTATGTTGTGAGGGCGGCATTACCAACTATTAAGGCTCCCACATTACAAAGCCTGTTTGGATTACATCCACCTAAAGGACACCACAAGTGCGGCACTTGCACTTGTTGTGTGGAGACTATTGAGGACTCAGTGTTTACATTCGACAATATTCATTGGAAGCATGACACCTTCACTAATTGCAAATCAAAAAACGTCGTTTATGCAATTGTGTGCCCATGCCCTTTAGTCTACATCGGGAAAACATCACAGGAAATCAGAAATAGGATCACGCAACATAAATCACGCATCCGCAGGAGAGTAGAAAATGCCCCATTAGTCAACCATTGGGCGAAGTGTAAGCACGAAAATACAGACTTGCGCTGGACAGTACTGTCCAAAATTGAAAAAGACCCCAGAGGAGGTGACATTGATGCCCAATTGTCCCGACGTGAGGCAATGCTTATAATGAAGTTCAACACCGCCACGCGGGGTTTAAATGAGATCTCTGAAATTTACAAGCCTACTGTGTAAAGTCTCACTGACTAACATACTGTCTAGTCCGGTCCGGGTTTTGCTTCACCTCTGTGGCATAACCGTCTTTGGAACTACAAGTCCCAGAAATCCCAAGCAGTGGTGATTAACCAGGAAGCACTGAGGATACGCTTCCACCCGAGGTCTTCTGTTGTGCCAAACATGGAAATCGCCTAAGGAGAAGGACTGCTCCCTTCGTCCTGCATTGGTACGTTATACCGCGCTGCGGTCAACTGTGAAGCCAGCTCTTTAGGCGTCATACAGCTAACGCTTATTTCGTTCCATGTTCACAGAACAGGAGCCGACGCCTTGAAAACTAATGACAAAGCGGCAAACGAGGAACTGTGCTCTAGCGGGTAAGTACAAGGGCTGCCCGCATCAGCTCGCAATTGCACATGAATGTTTCGTAAGAATGCGAGGTGTGACACATGAGTAAATGTTGTCGCGTTTGTTGTTCTTCCCGCACAGTTGCTGGCATTACATCTTTTTGGGAAAATACAACTCGACTGGAAACTTAACTATCCACCATTGATTACGTTCCTTTTCTTGGAATAAGGTAGGAAGCCTTAGCTGAACACAGGGAGTTGATCCCTTCTTTCTCATTGTTGTTTATGCTCCATACATATGCGCTAAAGCCAGTCATTTTTATTGTTTCAGAACCTATCCGGTCCTGAGGAGAACCCCACCCTAATTATAGGGGTTTGAAACGCGTCGACCATTTTTTCGTCCAGCATCTGGCCAATCTTTTTTTGCATTTAATTGGGTCCACAAGAGATCTTGTGAGAATTTCAACTACAATAAGTTTGCAAAAATATGAAAAGAAATATTTTGGACTGATTTGCTTTCCGTTGCTTGGACGCACTGTTATCTATTATTATTTGTTCTATTGTTGTGAATGGATGGTGTATGAATGAACGGCCAAGTGTGTTTGAAATCGCGGATTTAACTGTTTGTATATAATGTACATATAACTGTATGCTTTTTGTATTTTGTATTTTCCATGCACGATAAACAAGGTGCTAACAAGAAAAATGATATTTCCACAAAAAAGAATAAATTTGCTTAAACTATAAATAGGTTGTTTTTGCTTTAATCAAAGCAGCTTGTCTTTGAAACTCTAGTGTTGTTGGATCATAGTTCCAGGATTGGCTTTTGTTTTGTTTAATAAGTTCAGTTGGACTCAGCCTTTCTGAGTAAGGAGTCAAGGCCCTTTTTGATTCTCGTACGTTTGAGCGGGCGCTTGCTCGCGAGGTCCTGATAGGTAGAAACCTCTACCACAGGGTAACAGTTGATTGTTGAGTATTGTGGTCTGCCCACCACGAGGGCAGTCGTGCTTGGGCACTTAGTCAGGTAATCACCTTCCCCCACGGGGTGGCTTTCACTCTTTTTCCACTTACGCTACTCACAGTGTTTATGTTGGTCTTGTTTGATTGTTGCACTTGTGTGATATGGCTGAAAGGGACACACTAGCTTTTAGTGAAGAGCATATTCAAAATTTAATTAGGGATCCTCCGGTGTTCGCTTCTGCGGCTCTCAGCCTCACAGCTAACGCTCAGAACGAGTCTGATAAATTGACTCGGCTACGCAAAAAACAAATTCGGACAGACCTGCACGGGCATTTTTTACTTCAACACCTACGATCCGGCACTATTCCAGCAGGCCTTGTGATCCGTAACATACCAGTTGTATTTACGGATGACCCAGTATATAAAAAAGGTTTTAGTGGCATCGAGACAAAGTGCAGCAGGGATCTCATGGTCCTTACCATTGAGACTGCACACAGGACATCACTTAAGGAACTAGAGGAGATAGAGACTTTAAAAAGGGAAATCGAGACCAACCAATTGATAACAGATTCCAAAACTCTGTTGGAGAAAATTGATAAAGAAATACTAGAATTCAAGGACTTCACAGTGACTCAAAAAAACAATAAATTTGAACTGGACAAAAAAACTTTCTCACTAGAATCAATTTATCCATATCTTAACAAGGACTTTTACACGCACTCCGACTCCCGACGCTTCCTGCAGGACAACCAAGGACGATCACGTCGAAAATTTCTAACTTTTTCAGATACTACATCATCATCAGGGAGCGACCCAGACAATAGCAGTCGACCAAATCAAAACAGGGCAGGAAACAGGCCCAACCAGTACCAACAACAAGCGCAGACTCAACAGCCTTTTTTAGGTCGGGGCCAACAGAAATCCAGAGGCAGGGTACGTTTCACACAACCATGGCAAATGAGGACACGCCAGAAATCTTACAACAATTAGAAGTTTCTCCAATTTACAATTTATCAAACAGGATACTCTCAGAAGCGGAAACATCAATCCTGACTAAAGGACTCAACTTTGTCCCATCAAGACCGACGGACTTTACCAGAATGAAACTAGAGACATTGGAGTTCTGTCGGAAAATCCGTCTTAAAACATTTTTTCAAGACTCTACTGAGAGCATACAGGAAGAAACTACTGGCCTCAAGAGAAAGTCGACATTCTGTCCTAAAGGCCCTAAAATCCCAAAGGAAGTCTCAACGTTTGAAACTACTGTATTATCAGGGATTTCATCGATAGAGAAGAAGAAGTCATTTGTGAAGTTCAACCTCTCTAGAGCTGAAAAGGATGCCTTAGTGGCGGTTAAGAATGATAATACTATTGTAGTAAAACAGGCCGATAAAGGCGGAGCAGTGGTGATATGGGATATTAATAAATACAAACTAGAAGTGAACCTCCAGCTCAATGATCAGAACTGCTACAGACGCATCGGGAAGGACCCAACATTGGAATTAAAGAATCAACTATTTGATATCATCCAAAGAGGCTTTGATGAGGGAATTATAGGACCAAAGGAGTTAGCATTCCTACAGAATAAAAGTCCTAGAACACCGGTGTTCTATGTGCTCCCTAAATTGCACAAGGACGAGATAAATCCCCCAGGACGACCCATAATTTCAGGGTGCGAATCTCTGTTTGAACCTATTGCTAAATATATTGACCATTTTTTGAAACCCTTTATACAGACTATTCCCGCTCACCTCCAAGATACCACCGCGTTCCTCAATCGTATTTCTACCATCAAATTCGATAAGAATAGACAACTCCTAGTCACACTAGATGTGGTGTCTCTATACACCCAGATTCCCCAAGACCAAGCACTTGAAACATTAACCGTTTTCTTGGAGAAAAGGGTGAGACCAGTCAGAGTTCCCACTAACTTTATACTTGACCTTGCACGGTTTGCCCTGCAGAAAAACTTTTTCACGTTTGATGCTGAATTCTTTTATCAAACCAAGGGGGTGGCGATGGGTTGCCCCTTTGCCCCAGAGCTAGCCATCATGTTCATGGGGCTCTTTGAAGAAAAATTCATTTATCAAACTAATCCCTTCAGCAGCAACATTTCTCATTACATGCGATACATTGATGACGTATTCATGGTCTGGACAGGAGAACAAGAAGACCTTGGACAATTCGTGAGTTGGCTGAACTCAAGGACGATTGACATCTAGTTCTCGGTCTTGGCATCAAATGAATCCATTAACTTCCTGGACGTTAAAGTAGAACCTTCTAATGGAGGTTTAAGCACAACGTTGTTTCGAAAACCCTCTGACAGGAATAAAGCGTTGCATTTCTCTAGTAACCACCCTCGGAGCCTGAAACAAAATCTGCCATTTGGGCAATTTCTGAGAATTCACAGAAATTGTTCCAATAAGGAAGAATATTTCAGACACGCAGAGCATTTGAAACATCGACTCATGCAGAGAGGGTACCCTAAAAAACTATTGAAAAATTCACTCAAACGAGCCTGGTGGACTCCTCGTGAGAATTTGCTTGAAAAAAGAACCAAGCCAGATGTTAAAAGGATGGTGTGTGTCACCACTTTCTGTCCTGCAACTAATTTACACAGGAAGCTCATTACATCTAACTGGCATTTGCTAAAAAATCTGCATGAAGATTTTTCAGCGCCACCACTATTTGCATACAAAAAGGACAAAAGTGTGGCCAATTATGTTGTGAGGGCGGCATTACCAACTATTAAGGCTCCCACATTACAAAGCCTGTTTGGATTACCTCCACCTAAAGGACACCACAAGTGCGGCACTTGCACTTGTTGTGTGGAGACTATTGAGGACTCAGTGTTTACATTCGACAATATTCATTGGAAGCATGACACCTTCACTAATTGCAAATCAAAAAACGTCGTTTATGCAATTGTGTGCCCATGCCCTTTAGTCTACATCGGGAAAACATCACAGGAAATCAGAAATAGGATCACGCAACATAAATCACGCATCCGCAGGAGAGTTGAAAATGCCCCATTAGTCAACCATTGGGCGAAGTGTAAGCACGAAAATACAGACTTGCGCTGGACAGTACTGTCCAAAATTGAAAAAGACCCCAGAGGAGGTGACATTGATGCCCAATTGTCCCGACGTGAGGCAATGCTTATAATGAAGTTCAACACCGCCACGCGGGGTTTAAATGAGATCTCTGAAATTTACAAGCCTACTGTGTAAAGTCTCACTGACTAACATACTGTCTAGTCCGGTCCGGGTTTTGCTTCACCTCTGTGGCATAACCGTCTTTGGAACTACAAGTCCCAGAAATCCCAAGCAGTGGTGATTAACCAGGAAGCACTGAGGATACGCTTCCACCCGAGGTCTTCTGTTGTGCCAAACATGGAAATCGCCTAAGGAGAAGGACTGCTCCCTTCGTCCTGCATTGGTACGTTATACCGCGCTGCGGTCAACTGTGAAGCCAGCTCTTTAGGCGTCATACAGCTAACGCTTATTTCGTTCCATGTTCACAGAACAGGAGCCGACGCCTTGAAAACTAATGACAAAGCGGCAAACGAGGAACTGTGCTCTAGCGGGTAAGTACAAGGGCTGCCCGCATCAGCTCGCAATTGCACATGAATGTTTCGTAAGAATGCGAGGTGTGACACATGAGTAAATGTTGTCGCGTTTGTTGTTCTTCCCGCACAGTTGCTGGCATTACATCTTTTTGGGAAAATACAACTCGACTGGAAACTTAACTATCCACCATTGATTACGTTCCTTTTCTTAGAATAAGGTAGGAAGCCTTAGCTGAACACAGGGAGTTGATCCCTTCTTTCTCATTGTTGTTTATGCTCCATACATATGCGCTAAAGCCAGTCATTTTTATTGTTTCAGAACCTATCCGGTCCTGAGGAGAACCCCACCCTAATTATAGGGGTTTGAAACGCGTCGACCATTTTTTCGTCCAGCATCTGGCCAATCTTTTTTTGCATTTAATTGGGTCCACAAGAGATCTTGTGAGAATTTCAACTACAATAAGTTTGCAAAAATATGAAAAGAAATATTTTGGACTGATTTGCTTTCCGTTGCTTGGACGCACTGTTATCTATTATTATTTGTTCTATTGTTGTGAATGGATGGTGTATGAATGAACGGCCAAGTGTGTTTGAAATCGCGGATTTAACTGTTTGTATATAATGTACATATAACTGTATGCTTTTTGTATTTTGTATTTTCCATGCACGATAAACAAGGTGCTAACAAGACAAAAAGATATTTCCACAAAAAAGAATAAATTTGCTTAAAATATAAATAGGTTGTTTTTGCTTTAATCAAAGCAGCTTGTCTTTGAAACTCTAGTGTTGTTGGATCATAGTTCCAGGATTAGCTTTTGTTTTGTTTAATAAGAAGCGGGAACGTAGCATGAACGGCAGACGGCAAACGGGAGCAGGCCACTCAGACCGCCGAGTTACCAGGAGTTTGGCAGTATGCAGTGGTATGCGGCAGAGCCACCCGCAGAGCCGGTAAAGCCGGTAGACCAAATAAAGAAGGTGGCAACATCAGCAGTTTTACCCGACCCCCCCAAGCCGAAATGTTTGTAAAAAAAGGGGAACTCCCGGAACTGAGAAGTCAGCTGAGCGGCCAAGTGCGGCCAAGTGCGACCTGGAGCTGCGAGCTGCGAGGAGCTGAGAGGAGCTACAAGGGGCCTCGAGGAGCTATAAGGTGCAGCAACACGGAGAACATTTGAGAGCTGGAGCCAGTGCAAGAGGCAGAGTCCCAGAAAGGGTGGTCTTGGTTAGCACAGGCACTAAACTCTCATCGATCCTGATGTAGGTAATTAGTCCAATATAACCAAAGACAAAACACCAATTTTAACCCCGAAACCAGAGAGAAAAATAAAAATGTGCTCATGGAACGTACATGGTTTTAAAGAAATGTTTTAAGATCAAGAGACAATAGACTACCTGAGTAATTTTGAAATAATACTACTCCAGGAAACATGGAACGTAACTCCGAGGCAAATTATGGGATACGAGGAATATCATGTAATGGCAGAAAAACTCGCAAAGTATGGACACCCAAGGGGAGGTCTGTCCACTTTCATAACAAACGACCTAAACTGGAAAACCGAACTGCTTGATCCAGGGAAGAACTGGATACAAGTGATCAGAGTAGAGACAAAAGAAAGTAAAGAAAGTCCAGGATGGAAACTCCTAATTATAAATATATATATTCATCCAGATAAGGTCACAAAAATTAAAAAAGCACTAACACTAATAAACTTGATAAAAACCTTACACAAAACTCATCAATCTCATGAGATATTTATCTCTGGTGATTTCAACAGTAATATAAAAAAAGCCAAGCAGGATAAAACTAAAATACATAAGATATGGAACGAACTGGAATCCCTAGGATTAATAATCCTAAATGGAAATATGAAGGGAGATCAACACGCAAAAACCACCTTCTCCAGTGGGAAAAATAACTCCACGCTTGATTTTACTCTAACAAGCAATGAACTAAAAAAAAAACGTAGTCCATTTTGAAATACGAACTCGACCGGAGAGTGATCACTTTCCACAAGAAACTATACTGAGAAAAAACATCGAAGAGAAAACACAGATAGAATTTCTCACCTCAATTCCGGAATTACACAAATTGAAGAAAATCAAATGTAAGGGTCCCATAAAAAAGGAGATAATGGATTCAGTACATGAACATGCAAACACTAAGAAGACCATTGAAAATCAATCACTCACAATAAAATGGGAGAACTTACATAAACTTGTGCTAGGAAAATTCTCGGTAAATACACCAGCAAACCATGGACACAAAGCAAACAAAGAGCCGTGGTACAACACTAAACTAAGAGACCAAAAAAGGGAAATTGCGAAAAAATTAAGAACAAAGGCTGCAGACAAGAGGTTAGGAAAAGAAGTAGACAACAACGATATACAAAAAAAGAGAAAAGAATACAAAGAGGAATGCAGAAAAGCGAAAAAAATTTACATAGAGAAAATTTGGGAAGATCTACTAAGAACAAGTAAACTACCAAATAGTGGAGAATTTTGGAACACAATTAACAAACTATCAAAAGGAGCGGGTGGTCAATACAACATAGGAATAAGCGAAACAACATGGGCCGCTTATATTGAAAGTTTATATAACATTCATATGAACCAAAATGACAACGAAATAAATAAAAACTTTAAAAAAAGTTTGGATCAAAAAGAAACAGAAATCGAACAAAGAAAAAATGATCAGCATGAAAGTACATACCGAGAGGAACAGACACTTCTGACAACTGTTAAACAAACAACCGCCCTAATAAAAAAACTGAAAGCGGAAGGAGCAGCAGGCCCAAATGGGATGCCAAATGCCTTATTTAAATACGATCCTGACTTTTGGGCAGAATACCTGACACCGCTATTCAATCATGTTTATAAAGAAAAAGAGATACCACAGTCCTGGCAGGGCAACATCTTCCACCCAATACACAAAAATGGATGCAGAATGGAACCCGGGAACTACAGAATAATAGCTTTAATTGATGTAGAGGCAAAGCTCTTTGCATCTTGCATACTGATTCAACTCCGACAATGGATAAATGAAAACAAAATAGTACCCAAATTTCAAACGGGTTTTATGGAAGGCATGGGCTGCATAACCAATCTTTCAGCATTGTCACTACTAATCGAAGGAGCGGGAAAAAGGAAGACCGGATTAATAGCCTGCTATATAGATCTGAAATCTGCCTTCGATCGAATTCCAAGACAACGCCTATGGAAAAAACTGGAACTTTGGGGTCTTCCACCGGCTCTAATTGAAACTATAATAGCCCTATATTGTGGAACATGGGCAAAAGTAAAGCTTGGAGATGGGAGAAGAATATCCGCAGAACTAAAAATAAGAAATGGTCTCAAACAGGGCTGCGTGCTCTCTCCAAGCCTTTTTAACATATATTTGGCAGATTTGAATGACCAACTTCAGAACGTGAACGGACACCCGCCAAAATTGGCCAACGAATGCATCCAGTTTTTACAATATGCAGACGACATTGTAGTTTTAAGTCAAACACCGATAGGCCTCCAAAGAACAATATCCGAATTAACGGACTACTTCGACAGAGAAGGTCTGGAATTAAACACCAAAAAAACAAAAGTGGTGAGATTGGCGGGCACAAACAGACGATCTTTCAAGTGGTATACAAAGGACAAACACATCGAGGAAACACCTGCATATAAATATCTGGGGGTCACAATAAGCAAAAATATGTCACTTCAAGATCAAAAAAGAAACATCGCAGCAAAAGCACAGTCACTAAGCTTTGCGTACAGAACACTTCAAAAGAAATTGCAATGCCCATCATATGATCATCTGCTAAAAGTAATGGCAGCCCAAGTATTACCATCCCTCTCATATGGACTGGAAATATGGCATGGGAAAGAAGCAGTCATTTTAAACACCCTCCAGACAAAAATATATAAATCTGTGTTTAACCTTTACAAAGGATCAGCTCCAGCACAAATAAGACTGGAATTTGGCTTGCAAAATCAAATATATCAAAGGAAAGCAGTCCTAGCGAAATGGTCCTGGAAATTGAGATCAGCGGAAATAGGATCATTAAACAACCTATGTTGGCAAGAAATTAAAAAACAATATGGTCAACAAGAACCCAATTCATGGGGTGATGACTTGCGAGCATCACTAGAAACCCTCAAAGTAGAGGAGATCTGGAATAGTCATCTAGAAGAATCATCCTTTAAAAAGATTTGCAAGCTAAATGCAAAAGCCCTATCATTGATGGAAGATAAAAAGACTTTGGCCAAGCGGCGACACGCATGGACTGTCTTAAATTCATATAAACGATTAAAACCGCAACCTTACCTCGTGGCACACTTCCGGCTATCCTTAAAAATGAAAATCATGGCTTTCAGAATGGGTGATCATGTCTCAAAAGATTTGATCCCGTCATGGAAAGACACACACCAGGGACCAAGATGTAGACTATGTGGTTACCATAAGGAAACCTTGTGTCACCTCCTGTGCACATGTGATTCTACTAAAGACGAGAGAAGAACTTGATTGAAACCAATTTTTAATATGTTAAAGATCCGCACCTGCAGGCAAGCAGTTACCAGCTGGATGGGAGCAGGCTCAAACTTTTTAATATGCCGCGGGGTAAAATTCATGAAAATTGTAGAAACTCAGTTTTTAAAAAGCTGAAACAGACTAAAGACGGGGTCTGGAAACTAATGTTTTATAATAAGGAAAAAGAAAATATATTTTAAGAAAATGAATTTTTATCTTTTGCTATTTAATTGAAATTTTGTATATGTATACTTTATGGTTGTGATAAACCAAATAAAGTAAATTTTTGACTGACTGACTCTGTGCATAGATGTGTGAGCAGTTGATTCACTAGATGTATGGGTTCAAAAGTGCATGTGGAAACAGCTGTATTGGTGGTTGACTGTGTGCATGAGTGTATTGCTGAGTGAATGGATATCTCAGTGCTACATGTCAAAGTAAGAACATATGTAAAACACAGTATATGTGAGAGTTGACATATATAAATAACTGTGCATAAGAGCCAGTGAATGTGTGAGTGGCTGTATGGATCATTCTGAAATTGTATCAGGGATTGTATAAGAGAGTAAATATGTGTTAGTATCTGTTTGAATAAGTAAGGTGTGTATAACTGCATAGTTGAGGAAATGGAGGTGTGATTGATTCTTTGCATGACTGACTAGGTGTGTGAGTAACTCCATGGATGAGTGACACTCTGTGAGTGTCTGTTTACACTGAGTGTATATAAGGTTATATTAGAGTCTGAAGAAGTTCATTGTATTATCACATGAATGATGTCATCAGTGATGTGATCAGTCATGTCAAATGAGATGTCATCAGTGATGTCATCAGTGATGTCATTGGAGATGTCATCAGTGATGTCATCAGTGATGTCATCAGTGATGTCACTGACCATGTCATGAATGATGTAATATGTGACATCATCAGCAGTGGATTGCGGGTGCGCAAAATATATAGTTAGTACAACTAACTATATATGGGAATTTCAATGGTTTTGTGTGAGTAAAATACGGTTTTAAAAATGCTAATTCCTAACTATATATGGTCTATAACCTATGTTTTTTTCAGTGAATTTTCAAGGTTTTGTAAATGCTACTTCCTAACTATATATGGTCTATAATCTATGGTTTTTTCAGTGAATTTCAATGGTTTTTTAATAGCAAATATCAAAAGCTGTAAAATGTATTCTTCTTTTAATCGAAAAATATATTTTATATGTTTTTAATATAATTTTTTTATGTATATATATATATATATATATATATTTTATTTTTTTTTGGTTTCGCTACCGGTCCGCACACCGGGTAGCTTCCCGTTAGCTCAATTTGGTGCTGCGACCCGGTCCGCGAACCGGTAAACGTTCCGTTAGCGCAACTGCCGCGTTAGAAAACAACATCGTGACGCGTCGCGTAAGCGCGACGTATCGCGTTGCCGCGTAATGCGTCTTATGACGCACCCGGAAGTGCTCCGGAGCGCGAACCGAGGCGCGAAGCGCAGCACACCGGAAACGATCCGGGGCGCGGCGTGGAGCGGGTAACGTAAGCGTAACAGGTCATGTGACTTGTTAATAAAACTTTTTATTGGTTCATTTCACTTTTGGTTTCCTAAAATGTAAGGCTAGGTCATGTGACCTAAGAATAACACTTTTCATTGGTTTAGAACATATTTTTTTCCCAAATGATGAAAGCCCCCACCTTTTTTCTCACTCTGACTTTCAACTTTGTGAGAGGAAGACCTATTTTTATTATTAAGAGATGGCTTCAATAGTAGCTGCAGCTGGTGCACCCCCACCTCCTAGGAAGGAAGGACCACCTACCCAGTTCCTTCCCAACCCTGAGGAAGAGGAGGAAGAAGAGGAAGAGGAGGTACATGAGAGAGTATTCTTGCCTGAACAGCCCCGGAAATCCCACCACAAGGACAGTTTCATTTGGCATTTTTTTACATTCCCAGAAAGCCAAAAAAAGTCAATGCCCGTCATGTCACATGCCTGATCTGCAAAGAAGTTCTGTCCCGAGGCACAGATAAAAAATATAGCTATGGGAACTATACTATGCATCGCCACATGCAAAGGTGGCATCCAATAAATTACAGCGTGGCTGAGGTGCGTGACCTCCGTGAAAACCCACGAACTCCTGTGGCGACCACCTCAACACAGGAAAGTTTTTCGGGACCAGAGGCGAGGGAGACGGTCCCCAATATCCAGAGCAATTTTCAACACATCAAGCTAGTGTGTATTTATTGTGGGGGACTACTTTGCCACGGGGAGATGAGTGTGATTTTAATGAACAGAGCATTTGAAAATCACAAGTGCTCAAAACGCCCCAAAAAGTGATTTTTTTTTTGCTCCTGTTGAGCCCTTTCTAATGCCTGTTTTCCGTTGTTCCCCCCCAAAAAAACAAAAAAAAACATAAAATTGTTCAAAAAATACAAAAAAATGTTCAGAAAAATAAAAAAAATATAGAAAACAACAAAAACATAAAAAAAGTTCTTTTCAGAACTACCTCCCATTTTTTAAAAATTACTAAAATTGTTAGCACTCTTCACTTCATTTTTCTCATGGGTGCACTTCCCTGTACGCGCACCGGTGAGCGCCCCGTTAGCGCAACACAAAAAAAACAACAAAAAAAACAAGAGGAGAGCATAAGAGAAAGAGAAAGAGAGAGTAATGTTAAGAGACAGACAGCAAGAGAGAGCAACACAGATGTACTGTGTAATACATAGTAAAACAGTGTAAAAGATATAACAAAGTGTAAGAGAGAAAATGAAAAAAATATAAGGCTGTGAAACAAAGAAAGAGAGAAGAAGAATACTAAAGCAGAGGCACATGAAGAATGTGAGTGGCTGTAAAGAGTAAAAGGAAAGAGAAAAAATGATGTACAAATAAAAGGTAATAACGGAACCAGATTTAAATAACACTGGTAAGGGAGAGAGAGAAAAAAGTAGTGTGCATAACTAAAGAGGGATGAAATAAGATGGATAACATCGAATAAAGTTAAAACATGTGGATTGACAGAGAGAAAAAACTAAAAGAAGAAAAGAAGAAGTAACAGAAAGGGAATAATTGAAGCAGCAAAGAAATGTAAATAACGTAGTGTGCTTGAACTTCAGGGAGAAAGCATAATGAACAAGTAGTGAAAGAGTGAAGAGACAGAGACAATTACAGTAAGATAGATGGACTGAGTGAACGGGAATGAAGAACTGTGAGAACAGAGGTACTGAGAAAAGGAGTGGAAGGAGTGCAGTAAGTAAATCACCCACACAACACAACAGCTACCCTACCTCAAAGCACTCTAAAATATTATTTTACTGTTTCTCTTTGTTTTCCCCTTGTTACGCTCCCCGGTGCGCTACCCATAGTAAAAGTAAAGAGGGGTGATACAGGGAGAAATATTGAATTAGGATAACACATGGTGAGTGACAAAGAGAGAGGACAAAGAGAGTAAAGGGAACAGTACCTGAATGGGCTTGAGTACAACAGCAAAAAAAGATAAGTAATGCAGTGTGTGTGACTTACAGGGAGTTAGTGGGTGTAGGTCAAAGTGTGGGTGTGTAAGGTGTGTCTGTGGTTGTGTGGAGTGTTTTGGTGTGGGTAGAGATGAGGGTGTGTGAAATATGTGTGAGAAGTGTATGAGTGTGGGGTGTATATGTGTTCGATGTATGTGTTTTTGAGGAGTGTGTGTGGGAGGTTTTTTTCGTGTGTATGATGTGTAGGTGTGGTGTGTGTGTGGGGTGTATGTTACAGGTGTGTGTATGTGTTGGGAGGGGGATGAGGTATATGTGTAGGAGTAAGGTAAATAATTAAGAAAAAGAGAATGAGTAAATAAGCAAAGGAAGGGAACAGAGGGTAAGTGAAGTAAAGAATAGGGATCAAAAGAAGTTGAATATGAGAGGGTAAATAATGAAAGGGGAGTAAACATGGAGAATACAAATGAGTGAGAGAAGCAGAGTAAAAACACAGGAGTGAGGTAGATTGCGAAAATGTTAGTGACCTTAAAGCAAAGGGTGATAACAAACTACATTTTTTTAGTCATACTTACCATATAATAAATGTAACTATAATTTTTTTTACTACAGTTGGTATCTGTGAAAGAGAGAAAAAAATATAAGTTATAATTAGTAAAATATGTATTTTAAATTAAAAGATACAAATGAAGAGCTGAAAACATCATAACACTCTATTTAGAAATAAAGTGAGAGTGAAGAACACAGAAAGGGAAATAAACTAAGGTAGAAGGACAAAAAAAGGGAAAAAGAAATAGAAGGAGAGCAAATTACAATGAGTAAGGCATATAGATTCACTAAGAAAAAGAGAGAGAAGTACAGAGAAATGAACTGAAGGTAAGAAAGATACTAAAACAATGTGAGTTAGCAAAACTAAATCAGGAAACACAAGTAAGTAAAAAGATAATGACTGAGACAGAAAACAGTCTAATTAATGATGCATTTAGAAGAATGAGGAATAGAAGATAACTGAGAGTAAGTGAAGAACAGTCATAGAGTGAAAGGATGAAGGGAGACAGAATAATATACAACAATTGAAGGAAATTGACTGAGGAAGTTATAAGGTAGACACACTAAGAGAAAAACAGAGTGAGGTGGAGTACAATGAGTGAGAAAAGAAAAAATGTAAATGAGCAAAAAAAAGGAAAGAGAGGAGAACACGACTAAAACAGTGCTACTGAGAAAAAATAATTTGGTGATGAAAGTAAAGAGAAGAACATTGAAAGAAAGGAAATGATGGATAGTAACGGAACCAGAGTAAAAGAAATGGGATGAAGAACAACGAGAGAGGAGCAGTGAAGTGTTGTAAAAGAAGTGATAAAAGGTAGATAAACACAAGTGAAAATAACACAAGTAGAGTGATGCACTGAGCACAGAGAAGTAGTGAACGAAAATTAGAGAGAAGAGGTCAAAAGTAAGAAGCAAACAAAGATAAGCGAGGGAGAGTGGATGTCAGAGAATGGGAATACAATTTAATTTACACAATCCAAAGTATAGAATAATTTCTACAACATGTTACATAGTTTATTTTTGCTGTTCTCAGAATATATTGAATTTCACTTAAAGCAGTGAGTTCAAATTACTCATCATATGACAGCGGGAAAAAAAAAACCACAATCTAAAAGATTGTGTTTTAAAAAAAACCTTACATACTGACAAACGACAAATGTACGCTAATCTTTGATTGACTTACTTTTCCTTGAGGCCAAATAGTATATCATGGAGGTCCTTTTCTCGTTGCAAAGTACTTTGCTGTTCAGTAAAAAATCCATTTCATCGACTTTCTAGAAGAAAAACTCCAAGAACATCTGAAATATTTTCAATATTTTCATATACTCCTTTTTTTCAGTCATGACTCTTTACTCATTCCTGCACCTTTCCATTTGGCCAAATAGTGTCAGATGTATGAGTATATATCAGTACTCCTCCCGTCTTCATATGCCAATTACCTTTACCTACATTTTGGCTGTAAAAACACTAGATATGAATTTATAAAGCCAAAAGGCAAACGTTGTTTGAAAGTCAAATGATTGTCGTTACATTGGGTCCAACCTTTACAACTTTTTAAATAGCATGTGTAATGCCCTGATGTTGTAGAAGGACCGTCATGAAAAATAATAGCTACAGTTGCAAAGGTTCTTCCTGATATCGATAACTGAGAAGCCACGAAATTTTTAATAGAAGTTGTCAATTTAGTTCCATCAGGTCTACATCGTTGGAACATTAAAATAACATAGTGACCATAATTTTGTAGAAATAATGTGGACAGCATTGCAGACTTACATTGGGTACATACCATATTGTGATCCGCTGCTTTAACTAGATTATTGAAAGACACTGATTTGCAGTCTGGTAAAGTTAAATATATAAATCTTTCAGAGTCTATTCTAGTAGTACTTGATGAAGCACAGTTATCACAGTCATGTTGCCATTGTTAAGAAAGGCCAAATAGATTTTTTATATCTACTCCTTCATCTTGTAATACATCAAACATATACATTAAAAATTCCTGACAATCCTGCTGAATATTCTGTGAAAATTGATTTTGACCTGAACATATATCTAGAAGATTTCTAATTTCTGAAACACTTTCTATTTTAGCTCTATCACTACTACATTTCTCTAACACAGAATTCAATAAACATCACAATGTTTGTTCCCGATTTTCAACAATCTGTCTTTGTAAATTTTGAAGAAAAAAACCAACATTAACTACTACATTAGCATAGCAGTTGACACCAGAACTGTTTTCAAACTGAAATCCAACAACATCTTCAACAGAATCCTTTTTGTTTCTCTTTACAATTACACTTTTATCTACTTTATGCCTTTTTGCTGATACCTCACTGCAATTACTCTCATTTCTTCTTTTTCGGCCTACCACACGTTTTTCAATCAGAGGATATTGAGGCAAATGTGGAGCATACTCTCCTCTTAACCTATTGTATTCTTTTACACAATCTAAATCTGCACAAATCTTTGTTTCATCACACTCAATCAAGTACAATCCTGCTAAAGTTCTGACTCGTGATAATGCCACATATGCCATACCCTCTTTAAACACAGAACTTCCAATGTTCACCAAAGCGCTATCTACACTTAAACCTTGAGACTTATGAATTGTCACCGCATATGCCAAACAAATAGGAAACTGTTTTCGGCGAACATATAAGTCTTTCACGAGCAAAAATCTAGCTGAACACCGACAAATTTGTTCTATTTCATCAATGTCATCAAATTTAATTTTTTAAATTTCAATTCCATCTCTATTTTTGTAATTCAGAAAACCAACAACATAACCCATTGCTCCATTTACTAGACCTCTTTCAACATTTAAATTCCTTCTTAAAATGACACGACAATTCAAACACACATTCAGAGTCTTTTCAAAACCAGCAGTTTTAGATATAGTCTTCTCTAATGAATCCAATTCTGATTTCAAATTTTCAGACAAAATAATTGTTGCTCCCATATGCTCTATTTTATCAATAGCTTCCAGTTTCACTATCTCTTCATTTTCTAACTGTAACATTTTGTTGTTGAACATGGAACATTCTTTCAGAGTTGGCAACAAACATATGCCAGATTTCTTCTCGTTAATTTTCTTAAATATGTTCTCTGGAAGAATGTTTTCATTTGGGTACAAATTTGAAATTAATCGTGCATGTAAAGCTTCTTTCCCTTGCTGACTTACTTTTCCGATCCTTACATCTTGTAGAATATTTTTATAATCTTCATCATTTGCCTGCCGCATATTTTGAAGCAGTTCTGCATATTTAAAGTTTAGCCATATATTAACGTTTCCGATGCTCCCTAAGCACTTCCTGGTATCTTCATGTGTGAGCATTTTGAACACAGGTTGTCCTTTCACTGGAGTCAACTGCAGAAGATCTCCAAAAACAATAATATGTTTTCCACCAAATAAGACATCATAGTCTGTTCTAAGAATTTCTTGCATTCTCAAATGCACAAAAGCAAGCATGATATTTGACACCATGCTTACTTCATCAATGATAAGAAGTTTCATTTTCTTCAGGACTCTCGAAACTTCGGAACACGCATCTCCTGATAGCTTGTGATACTCCAATTTGTTATCATGCTCCACTGGCAGCATCAGTAAACGATGTAAAGTAATCCCTTTAATGTTATGTGCTGCCAGCCCAGTTGGAGCAGTAACAACACAAGACAGCGGTGATTCAGTCCTTTTCTGCAGATAAGTTGCAATGGCTTTAATCAGAAAACTTTTTCCAGTTCCCGCTTCTCCACTCACGTACAGTTGGACAGGCTTAAATGATGTACATGAGCATTCTTTTTTCTCATGACTGAATCCATGTTCAATCTGTTCTGTGACTTCGTCATATATCTGTTTCTGCTCAAGGTTTAGTTGTTTCACCAAATCTTCTAAGTTAACTTCATCATCTTGACCTTGTTCCATAACTCTTTCCACCTCCTCCATGGCAGTAGCAGCTTCATTTTGGATAATTGGTCCTCCTAGTGGATCCTGACTCAATGAAGCAGAACTCTGACTGCCTTGAGAACTGTCTCTCGCAATCTCTGCACCAATTGTGGCTTCTTGCTCTATTTCTTCATTCAACATTTGCAGATAATTTGGAAAAACAGGATGGTATCCTTCATTGCATTAAAGGAGTCTTCATAACAGAGAAAATCTCCAAGAAGTTCCTCTTCTTCACGCCATGGTTTAAACAGTTGCAAAAGAGCCAAATAATAAAATTCTCTTTTATCTGGATTATCACAACTCAATTTGCGATGATTAATCAAATGACCTTTTTTCTGTTTCACTAGACATCCTTCACATCCAATGACTCCATATATTCCATTATTGGTATCTTCTCTGATGTTCCTCTTATAAATATATCTCTGCAGAACTTCATAGAGACAAGCGTTCTCAGGGTGATGACTTCTATTTGGATAGTATGTATCCAACATGTTTGTCTTCAAAATATCTGTACTTTCTGGTTCTTTCTCCGCCAAATACTCTATCTCTTGTACAGATTTCAAAACTCGATTTCGTGTTGCAGCAAGACCTAGACTCACCCAAATGATGGTTCTAGATTTGGCATAGAGACTTGCTGACGACAATCGATCAGAACATTCATACGCTCCAATTTCTCGATGCGACAACATCTTCAGACTGTAACTGTATAATTTCTTGCTTAGACTCTTTTCATGTGAAATGTCCTCCCACATTTCCTTTAGTTCTGTCTTTTCTTTTTTTGTGATGTAAGACGTCACATATCGAGCCACAGCAATAGAGTTGTCAGCAACAAATTGAATATCCATGTTAGCATTCCACATGGACAAAATCACTGGGTTGTAGTCGTTGATGTACTTAGACTCTTCGTCTCTTTTTAAATTGTATGTATTTTTTGGTGATTTCCTTGTCACAGTGTGTCGCAGAGAAGACATCAAATTATTTACTCTTCCTTTAGAAATCACTGGTCGTGGAAAGCTGAAACGACATTTTGTGTAGAACTTGTCCTTGTTTCTGAATTTTCGACGACAGTACTTTCCACAACGATGGGATTGAAAGCGTAAAACTTGTTGCCTTAAACTGTTTTCTTCTGTAGTTTTCGGAACAGCACATGTTGAATACTCTTCAATGAAACTCATCACTGTGTCATCCGAATCTGTTCCAAATTTGGGTGCATCTTTAATCCACAACAACATATGTATGTGAGGAGCACCTCTCGCTTGATACTCCTTTCTCCAAAAGAAATCCAAAACCTCTCCATGGGGAGGATTTTTTTTGTTGGTAATAAAAGACATCATAGCTTCAAATCTATGATTAAAAGATCTGCATACATTCACTGGATCCAAAGAGCACAGTTCTCCAGGTGTTTTGAATTCTATATTTTGTATATTAGCATTGGCCTCTCGTAGAAATTGAAGTAAGTCCTCCCATGCATACTCGGCACAGCTAAGAGTGAGGAACCATGTAGGAGTTCCTAAGTTTCTTAGCATACATTTCAATTCCCCATGGCGACGGTACCAATACTCATTTGTACCACGCTGACATGCCATGAGATTGATTAGAAGAGATTCTAAAAAATTATCTGGAAGATTCACTTTCTGTGTAAAGTCCCTTGCTGAAACATTTTGTAGATGCGCTCCACTTTTTAAATTATGGTTTACTGCATAAGAAAGCCCAGACAAGTCACTTTCATACAGTAGATGAAACAAATAGGGAATGCATTGACGAAACCTTGCCTCTCAGCATATAATCTTACAGTTCGATATTCAGATGCAGGAATTTGAAGTGATCGATCGTCATATCGTCCACCTCGACCTGTTGGAAATAGCTGTGGAAAACAACGAGCTTCCAAACTTTCTTCCCATACACTAATGGGACTTCCTTTTGCTGTTTTCATTTGAAACAAGTCAATTGCATTTCCCATTACTTCTTTGGAATGTAAAGGATGAACAGTATAATGTTCATATATTTCTTCACTTCTAGACACATCAACTTTTTCAATTTGGCCAGCTGAACAATCACTGTCATCATCTGCACCTGTTTCCTCTGCTGCAACACATACATCTTTGTAGTACTCATTGTTTTTGACTAAATACAACGTTGCCTTTTTGACTTTCCTAACATTCACTAAATCTTGCCAGATTTTTTTACTCTTTGTTGGAATCCCATTAACTAGAATAACTAAAGGTTCCTCTTCTACTTTTTCTATACCAATTGTATCAATATTTTTTTTCAAATCTAGGGGCAAATAAACAACTCTTCCCTTTAATCCTCTCTGCAAATCTGTAGGAGGCAATTTCCCTATCTTAGGCTCCATGCGAACAATTGCCTGAAAAGGATGGACACATTGAATCAAAATAGACTCATATGTATTTAAATCTATCAATTCACGGGGAATGTCTATCAACTCCAGATTATTATGAACAGCTCTAGCAGGCATTCTGTTTTGATTTAATTTGTCATAACAATATTTACAAATACGCTGATCAGAACTCAAATCAAAAGAATTCTCCACCCACAAATAAGTTGCTAAATCTTTCCACTCATAATTATCCATCTTTTCACTTTTTGCATATAAATCAACTAACCTAGTCTGAATCTTATAATGAGTCCGTCGACAACACACACAAGTAAAATTCGGCCTTTCAATTGATTTCACCTTAAACCTGGTAATTTCCTTCTCAAACTTTTCTGTATTTAAAATCTGTACATTGTCTTCCACATTACCTTGAATTGCTGTCTCAATTTCTACACTGTCCTCTTGCTCACGAAAATAACAAATCTCAATTTCTTCACAAATCTTCTTCACATCTAATTCTGTTCCATGCAAAAGAGCACTGTTTAATTGTTTAAGCTTAAGTGCTGGACTTTTTGCATAATACAACATTCTCACTAATTTCCTCATTTTGGTATGATGCACTGCTAACATCCTAAAATGATGAAAAACACTCTGACAGACTTTTCTAGAAAGACAAGCCAGTGAATGGCCTTGCAAACCTGTGATTCCTCTCACTCTGCAAGGATCTAAGTCATGCAACAACTTCATTTTCTGCTTTAGACTTTTCTTACTATATGTACGTAAGAAATTACAAAACAAATCAATTGATTCCTGTCGCACACTACAAATACTACTACACTTCCAAGTGTACACTGGACCCTTAGTACGTCTCCCTAAAACTCCATCAGATAACACCTCTTCTGGTTCTCTAGGCACAAGTTTCTCTTTTTCAATCGGACAACCGTCTTTCACTTCATACGCTCGACCACTGGTGTCAACTGCATGCACTAAATCATTCTCCTGGAAGTAACTCTCCTCATTAAAAAATGGCTCACAACTTGAACTGTGCATCCATTCTCCTGAAAAAACTTTACAAAAATTAGTCTGATTAATTACTCTTTTCCATCTACTGTTTGATTTGAAAACATCAATTGTCTTGTTAAGTGTCCTAATTCTATTGATTATTAAAATAAATAATTTTTTCTTAACTTCAAAAGCCTGATCAACAATCTTCTCTACACTTTTCTTTTTCTTATAAAAAGCAGCTCTCTGTTTACCTTTCTTAATGTTTTTTAACAAATTTAAAACCACCCAATTGCGAAACATTAGTCTACGAATGTCTCTAAACTGATTCTGCCTTTTATTCCTATACATATTATTCTCTCCTGCTCCAGTTTTAGGATTCTTTGAAGTTCTCTCCTTCCTTTTCAATTTTACTCTCTCATTTTCTTTTTGTACATGGTGTCCATTATTTTTTCTGGATGTACATATGTTGCGTAAAAAAGACTTAGTTGTCTTACCAGGAGCTTTGTTCCTGTTTTTTGAAGTATCTGTTGTGGAAGAATGCTGTAATTCCGTTGCTGTTTTTGATTTTTCCCGGTTGTGTTCTTTCTTTGTCCTTTCCTTTGTGGGCATCTTTGCTTTTTCTTCAAATAACGATTTCAATCTGTGTTAAAGAAAAACAGTACCACATTATAGACCACTATTACCAAACAACAAAGCAATGACAAAAAGCAAACAATCAATACAGGGTTTCAGATCAGGTGAGGATTCTCCAGTGGTGCACAAAAGGTGAGGACTGTATTGAAAAATATAGTGGAAGACAGCTCTGTCCACAACTACAAAGAAGATCAGACCTATGTCTAACTCCACTGCACTCTTATACACAGGCTTCACCACCTATGCTTCCCAAGAAAATATTGAGTTATATAGTTATATAAAATTGTATTTTATAAAATTGTGATGCTCCATGAGAAAGCGTTTGCCTCAGTCTTATTCCTGTTGTGAGGCACGTGCAAGATTTTGCCTCAGTCTTATCCCTGCTGTGAGGCAGATGATTGTAAATAGGATCTGTGCTGTGTTTCCTAAATGTGATGTCAAAAACGATTTTGGAGAAAATGATTGGTTTTTACATTTTTGATTATAATGTGGCGCAGAGGTTTAAAAAGTGACACATCGACCTACATGCATCAATTTTTAAATATGCAGCAAAAAGGTACTTGTTTGGGTTTTCCTGGGGAGCGTAGTTGGTGAAGCTTGTGTCTAAGAGTGCAGTGGACTAGGCTTCATGAAGCATATACCTATCTGCATTCTTAGACGCAGGTGTCAATTTGACTCTTTACAGTGCTGTTAGCTGTGTTTTAAATCAGTGTAGGAATCATATTGAGTTTGTTTGCATAGAGGAATTGTATTTTGTAAAATTGTGAAGCTCCATGTGAAATCGTTTGCCTCAGTCTTATTCCTGTTGTGAGGCAGGTGCAGGATTTTGCCTCAGTCTTATCCCTGATGTGAGGCAGATGATTGTAAATATGATCTGTGCTGTGTTTCCTAAATTTGATATCAAAAACGATTTTGGGGAAAATAAATGTATTTTACATTTTTGAGTATAATGTGGCACAAAGGTTTAAAAAATGACGCATACATGCGTCACTTTTTAAATATGGGGAAAAAAGGTACATGTTTGGGTTTTCCTGGTGAGCCTAGGTGGTGAGGATTGTATCTAAGTGTGCAGTGGACTAGGCTTCATGAAGCATATCCCTGTCTGCATTCTTAGAGACAGGTGTCAATTTGACTCTTTACAATGATGTTACCTGTGTTTTAAATCAGTGTAGGAAGCATATTGAGTTTGTTTACATAGAGGAATTGTATTTTGTAAAATTGTGAAGCTCCATGAGAAAGCGTTTGCCTCACTCTTATTCCTGTTGTGAGACAAGTGCAAGATTTTGCCTCAAAACACCTGTGTCTAAGAATGCAGCAGAGATAGGCTTCATAAAGCCTAATCCACTGCACTCTTAGACACAAGCCTCAACACCTATGCTCCCCAGGAAAGCCCAAACAAGTACCTTTTTTTGCCCCATATTTAAAAAATTACACATGTAGGTAGATGCGTCACTTTTTAAACCTCTGTGCCACATTATATTAAAAAATGTAAAAATCATTTATTTTCCCCAAAATCGTTTTTGACATTACATTTAGGAAACACAGCACAGATCCTATTTACAATCATCTGCCTCACAGCAGAGATAAGACTGACGCAAAATCTTGTACCTGCCTCACAACAGGAATAAGAGTGAGGCAAACAATTTCTCATGGAGCTTCACAATTTTACAAAATACAATTCCTCTATGCAAACAAACTCAATAAGCTTCCTACACTGTTTTAAAACACAGCTAACATCATTGTAAAGAGTCAAATTGACACCTGTGTCTAAGAATGCAGACAGGCATATGCTTCATGATGCCTACTCCACTGCACACCTAGATACAATCCTCACCACCTAGGCTCCCCAGGAAAGCCTAAACATGTACCTTTTTCCCCCATATTTAAAAAGTGACGCATGTATGCGTCATTTTTGAAACCTTTGCGCCACATTATACTCAAAAATGTAAAATCCATTTATTTTCCCCAAAATCGTTTTTGACATCACATTTAGGAAACACAGCACAGATCATATTTACAACCATCTGCCTCACAGCAGGGATAAGACTGAGGCAAAATCTTGCACATGAAGCTTCACAATTTTACAAAATACAATTCCTCTATGCAAACAAACTCAATATGCTTCCTACACTGAGTTAACACAGCTAACATCATTCTAAAGAGTCAAATGTATTTCTATTAAACATGCACACATTCTTTATTCCTTTTAAAAAATGTAAAAACTATTTTTATGCTTCATGAAGCCTAGTCCACTGCATTTTTAGACACAAGCCTCACTACCTACGCTCCCCAGGAAAGCCCAAACATGTACCTTTTTGCACCATATTTAAAAAGTGAGACATGTAATTCGATGCGTCACGTCTTAAACCTCTGCGCCACAATATACTCAAATATGTAAAAAAACATTCATTTCCCCAAAATCGTTTTTGACATCACATTTAGGAAACACAGCACAGATCCTATGTACAACCATCTGCCTCACAGCAGGGATAAGACTAAGGCAAAAGCTTTCACATGAAACTTCACAATTTTACAAAATACAATTCCTCTATGCAGACAAACAAAATATGCTTCCTACACTGAGTTAACACATGTAACATCATTGTAAAGAGTCAAATTCACACCTGTGTCTAACAGTGCAGTCAGGGATAGGCTTCATGAAGCCTAGTTCTCTGCACTCTTAGACACAAGCCTCACCACCTACGCTCCCCAAGAAAGCCCAAACATGTACCTTTTTGCACCATATTTAAAAAGAGACACATGCAATTAGATGCGTCACTTTTTAAACCTCTGTGCCACAATATACTCAAATATGTAAAAAACATTCATTTCCCCAAAATCGTTTTTAACATCACATTTAGGAAACACAGCACAGATCCTATGTACAACCATCTGCCTCACAGCAATGATAAGACTAAGGCAAAAGCTTTCACATGAAGCTTCACAATTTTACAAATTACAATTCCTCTATGCAAACAAACTCAGTGTAGGAAACATATTGAGTTGACACAGGTAACATCATTGTAAAGAGTCAAATGTATTTCTATTAAACATGCACACATTTTTTATTCCTTTTAAAAAATGTAAAAACTATTTTTTCCCCCCCAAAATCGTTTTTACATCACATTTACAAAACACAGCACAAGTCCTACGTAGAAGCATTCCATGTCACGACTAAAAATTCACAATTTTACAAAATACAATTACTCTATGCAGTAAAAACTTTTTACCAAGCATTATCAAAAAGCATGACACAAAGCAACATGTAAAGATCACAATTTTCTTCCAAATCTTCTCCATAGAGTATACAAGTCTCTATGTATATTAAATGAATCATAACTCACCTTTACAAATGCTTTAGGACATTCACAACAGTGTCAGATACACACACCAATATTTCTTTAGCAGAGCAAAAGGTATGTTCTCCAACCACTGCTAACCATAAAGGCACAGAAAACCTCTAATTCTACACAGATATCCCTTTTTGTTAACCAATTAAAACTCTTCCCTCTCTATATTCAAACCAACACCCTTCCCCCCATCAGCTCTTTCTACCTGTTACCATAGCAACTCCCTCCTCACTGAGCTGCCAGGGTTAAAAGTTTATTCTACAATGTTGCAAATCACCTCTGCAAGGATGTTTGACCTGCAAATACACCAGCTTATCTGGTGTAAGGTTTCTTTAAATAACTTTTTTTTAACCATTCAAATTACTTCTTACACAGAACACAACCATGCACCCTAACTTTCAGTTTTCACCTATCTCATTCTACCAATCATTGCTTGTGATTCAAGAGCACTGAAACTCCACAGTTTTTTTTTTTGCAAACTCCTATTATTCCAACTGCCATTTCTTTTCCACACTTCATCTAACTGCACCAGAATCTCCTCTGACCATGTATTCTGTCTGGATTATTGGACATAGTTATATCCACTGGGCTCAAAGGTATGCTAGTAACAGAAATTTACACAACCTTGATTTATCAAACGTGAACATAAAATGGATTGGCCACAGAGGATTAAAATGTCACCAATTGATTCCATTGGTGAAAACCTTTTTGCATTTGCCACACCCTGACCTGTTAATTCTGCACTGTGGAGGAAATGACTTGGGCACTTTGACTGGTGTAGGTCTGGAAATGCTTTTAAAGGACACCTTTGATCAATTGATGGCACTTTTTCCACAAACTGCCTTGGTATATTCCAATATATGCCAAAGGCAGAAATGGAAGTGGTCCAACCAATTTTGTCCACAATTTGAAAAAGCACGGAAACATGTGAATAAATCTGTTTCTGCTTACATGAGAGACTATGGAATGGGTTCAATATACAACAACAACTTGCGTTACAACATGCAAGATATTTACAGAGAAGATGGTGTGCACTTCTCAGATGAAGGGAATAGAATATTCCTCCTGAATTTAAGACTGTGCATTGGTACCTACTTGTAGGTACCTAAATCAGCCACAGAACCCAAAAGCCCTTTTCAGGGCTACCCTATCTCTGATCACTCCAAATGATTATCTTTTTCTAACTTTTTTCACTATTTTTCACCAAGTACGCTCCCCGGTACGCTTCCCGGTGCGCGTACCGGGCGCTCCCCCCGCGAAAATTTAAAAATATAATTTTTTTTTTGTCCTATATGGGCCTCCTAAGACCCCCTCAGAAAACCTAGAGGGTCAGGGAGTGCCAACCGTGCCCCCTTATACCCATTCCCAACGTTGTTTGTCCGCCATTTTCTGACTCAAATCTACCGAAACACAAAATGGAGGACTCCCGTAGCGCTGCCGGTACGCGTACCGGGGCGCGCACCGGGAAGCGCTCCAAAAAAAATAATAAAAGATAATTTACATTAAAACCACTGGAGACACTTTCACCAAATATAGAATAGGCAATACTACATACCAGTCCCTACCATTTTCCCAAATTTAGTGGAATTCCATTCAGCCATTTGGCCTGTAGCCCTGTCTAAATATCCTGAGGTAAATTACATAACAAAAACACATCTGAAGTGTTAGAATTGACAACCAATTAAAATGTTACTTTCATTTTCTATTTTTTTTTCCTGACATTTGATTGGTTATGTACATGAATATAAATGAAAAATGAGAGGGAAACACGGCCATTTTGACTACAACTACCTGAGGTACATCTTGAAAGGATTTTCGCATTTTTTCTTCTCCACCTCTCTCTAAAGTAAGTTGATAATTTGTAAGGGGCACTTTAAGTTAATTTGTAAAAACGTTTTCTGATAATTATTTACTGTCCCTCTGCTATAGTTATAGATAGAGATAGGCTCCTCTGTTATATTTATAAATTGACTTAGGCTTCTCTGCTATAATTATGAATTTACTTACGCTTCTTCACAGGCACTTTTTAATATTTCTACTTCCTGCCTGTTACCATACATTGCCCAAAGTTAACTTCACTATTAAAAAATCTAAACTACCTGTCTGAACTTAAACCCAACAGTGCCATATTTCTACAGATTTTTTTTTAATGTAAATTTCAGCACAAAAATGGAAGGAGAACAGAACATTTCCTTTGAAATTGTCCTAGAGATGTGAGGAAAATTGAATTTTGCCCTGTTATGTGTCCCTACGTGTTCCCCAACATGTAATATATATGTGCATGATCGCTATGCATTTTCCCTCTATGGCCGAGAATAAAGACGCATTTGCAGTTGCGTCCAACGTTAGTATGTCAGTTATCCAGTCCTCCGTGAAAGCAACCTGAATTAGGCTTTTAGGCCTATGTTGCCAACGTATTTACATGGTGCACGTTAAATCATCGAGATGCACCCGTTTCTAAGGCCCTCCAGGGCCCGGACACCAGATTCAGGCCTCATGTCTTATGAACCACTCCTAGAGATACAGCCCCGCCCGCATCCCTGACCCTTCACTTACTTCCTGCCCTGCAACACGGTGCCTGGCTCGGCCTGGCCTGCCTGCCAAGAATATGTTATGCCTACAGTTATCTGTTCAGCTCCCCGGCTTCACATTCCTAGCTAACGAACAGCATACACACATCCATCTACAGTCTAGTCTTTCTGTCTCCATGTAAGTAATTTACTGAATTAGTATCCATAAGAAGATCCATAGCTCACGCAATACATGAAGAAATATATGCATGCACTAGCTTTTAGTGACAAGTAGCCTTTGCCCTGATGACTTTTAGAATCAAGCAACATGTACTCTAAACACAAGATATCAGATACGCTATAGGTACAGGTCGTTCTGACATCCCAGACTTTAGTCTCCTCTACTAGTGCTAGGAGTCAGCGCCCCCCAGCTCTCCCCAGTTACACGTCATGACTCGTTTTGCGCGCACCAGTAGGTTAAAGGTTCCAGCTGCCCATGAAGCCCCCTCCATGTGTCCACCCACTTATGACACTTCTGTGACGTCTACATCACACACCTCCGTGCACGCCCTGTGCACACCTTCCTTTCACGCCCTTATGTTCTTATCTTTCGTTTGTCACTTGTTACGCCTACTGTATTCAATGCAACTGTATGGTTTTACTATATATATTGTATGATGTTAAAGAAATGTTGAATGTCCCTTCCTGAACCTTAGTAGGTGATGGAACCCGATATCCATTGGCTCGAGCCACTTAATTAAAGCCCGTATGACTCAGATACCACGGACTCTGCCTCTTATTTATTGAGCTATCCTTTTCATTTAATGCATAGAAAAATAGTACCGGTAATTTATTTATTTACCACATAATGGCGCCCAAATAGGGACGAGCCCCTTCCCCACGGGCCGGCGATGTAACGCAGGCCCCCTGACCCTTCTACAGCCGTGACGGACCCCTACCGTGCACTCGCAGGTTTTCCTGCTTAATCTCCCTCAGGCCCACGGAGGAGACGGAGACTGCGGTCCGGCATCCAGACGAGGCGGTGAGGAATGCGGCGAGTCCCGACCAGAGCCCAAGCCGAGAGAGCAAGGTCCGAGGTATCCTGAGGCCCACCTGCTTCCGAAGCCCGAAGCGCATGCGTAGTGCGTAGCAGTAACCAGACGTCGTAGCAGTCCAGTCCAGTCCAGTCAGAGGCCTTCAGTTTTGCTTCCCGGTGAGTACCATTGCTGGGAACGCATCTAGACGGGTTCATTAATTTGTGCCCGGTCCAGACGGGTTTGGGTACACAGATCCGGTCCGACGTGTTCACCTAGGTGGATACGGTATGACGTGTCTCTTTATGAGACCGGTATGTTCTGTACTGTTTTAGCAGTGCATCCAGTAATTCTGTTTTCTAGTATAGTCTCTCGAGATTTCCAGTATTATGTTTTCGATGTATTATGTTTTCGATGTACTAGGTAGTACCTGTTCGAACTGTTTTTAATGTGTTTTGATGTCGTGGTATGAATGATTTGTTTTGCTATTCATTACTGTGTATTGTGTTCACGTTCAAGTACGTTCAAATATGCCTTTGTTTTCAAAGTTACGTCAGATAAAAACCAGAAAAGGGTTACTCGAAGAATCAGTTCCTGTCCCACCTAGGGACAGTCCCGGACATTTCATGTATCATAAACATGGCTTAGATGCCATACTGTACTTAGACTTATGGGTAGATTATACCAAACATCTGGAAGAGAAATATAGATGGCCTGTTTCAGGAACCTGGGATGCCGAGTGCATCATGAGAGTAGAGGAAGCATTATGGAAAAAGAAAGCCAGACAATCCCAGAAAGATGCCATAGAATTGTGGCGTAAAGAATCGCATAAAAGAACAGAAAAAGAATTCAGGAAAGCAGAACTAAGTAGGGAATCATCAGAAAAAGCCCAAGAAAGGGAATTACTAGAAGAAGGTGAACGAGTTAGAGCAGAACAGTCAGATAGACAAAGAAATGCCCTTATTAAAGGCATGTATCCCCTTCTCGCCGAGGGCCTGCCTAACGCGACCCCGGAAGCACCCTGTAATTTACCGCCACCATTGGTCCCGACTAAGCTACGTCATAAACCGTACGCAGCTGAAATTTTCCTTTCTTCCTATTTAGATGACACTGTCCCAGAATATGCAAATCCGAATCCTACCCCGCCTGTTCTACCTCATAACCCTGTTAATAACGCAATTACTGTTCCACCAGCCACTGGTCCCGGGAATCCTTTTAATCCGCCAGTTACCCAGGATCAACCCACATTACATATGCCTACTTTACCAGTCACATTACCAGCGACGACACACCCAGTATTAGTTGCCGATTCTAGTTCAGGAGGAGCAGGGGGAGGTATCCCTATCACCCCGCCTCAAGTAAAACGAATGACGCTGAGAGACGCAGCATTACAACGTACGCCAAAAATGGCTACATATGCAGCCCTCAAACAATACCTTACCGACTGTAGATACGATCCAGTGCCAGGCGAAGATCACATGATATTATATTCCGTACGTCTACGACGAGTTGCAAGTTATTTGGCTATCATGCCAGAAATGAGGGAACATTTAGACAGGATATATCATTTCATCAGAACAGGAGAAGGACCAGAAAGTATTCACGAGGCTATGGCACACAGGAAAGTCGAGACTCAAAATATGATCTTGCAGTTTTTGATAAACTGTTTAATAAGAGAACAAGACCAGCCTCGTAAAAACAAAGACGAGATGAAGGCCCTGATAAAATGGAGTGACAATATAGCAGACGGAAAACACAGTAAACAAGGCAGTATAGAAACCATGTATAGAAAGATTCGTAAAGAAATTCTAGGCATACACGAAAGGGAGAAAGCAGCGAGAGGAACCGAGAAAGAGAATGACACTTCAGACGAAGATGTAGAGACAGAGAACCCAGACAGAATAGCGTACGTAGGTAGGACGAGACCTTTTGACAGACACACACGCCTAGAATGTAAGAAAACTTTTCTTCCTCCCGTACCAGAACGATGTTCTCTTGAGCATTTATTCCAAGCTACCGATAGAGTTTTGAAACTACGAATAGGTTACAGTGAGCTTAGTACCATGCATGAACAGGAACTAGCCCGATCAGCAGTTCAATGGACTAGTGATTCTAGCACATTTTCAGACGAAGTAGTGGCCCAAGCATTTCTGAAACTATCCCCAGACGAACAGCGACTGGCGGGTATGTACATGATCCAACACCTCATTACACTGTACGAAAGTCAGCATTCTGATCCAGGCCCTCTATATAATGTATTGGACGAATTACTCTTAAACAGATGGAAAGGCCTAGGTACTGATTTGATTAATGTCATTTTAGAACAACGCCACAAATACAGAACGTTCCTGACTCCACATTTTGTTCCTGTTCCACCCCCAGTAAGGAAGACATTTTACATAGACAGACAGAATCCCTTGCGAGAAGTCCATCCTGTTAAGGGAACGGGAGGTACGCTCGAACGAGTATTTGTTTACACTCCTTTAACGAAAATAGAACTACTGGAAATGAAAAAGTTAGTGCCCTGTCACGATAAAGATCCAGCAGGATTCCATCGTGAATTAAAAGACATGCTCCGCATGGGAGAATACACGTATCCCGATATCATTAAAATGTTAAAGGTCCTGTTGCCTGCGGGCATATATGAGAAACTTAAAGAAAAAGAATGGGAGGTGGGAGAGAAAAAGATTGACTGGGCAGAATTAGAGAACGAAGATAACACACGAGTTCCTGGTACTGGTCTCGGGGAAAAAGCCAAAGCATTGCCCGAGTTGTTAATACAAGTCTTGCCAAGATTACTAACCACGAAAAAGGAAGACTGGGATGCCATCTCAGCCTGTAAACAGAAACAAGACGAAGACACTAGTGATTTTTATTCCAGATTTGAGAAATGTTTCATTATTAATAGCGGCTTGAAAACGAGTAGTGAGTCGTATCCACATCTTTTTGTTACCAAATTAGTAGAGAATTCTTTACCACAAGTTAAAAATCGAGTACTGAAAGTCGAGAGTACCTGGCAAGCTAATACCCCGTCCCAAATGTTACAAATGTTACAGTACCATCAGAACCGAATCAGAGAAGAACAAGAACACGAAAGGAGACGTATGAAAGACACGAAAATGAAAGTACTAGTGGCACAGTCTGTTCCAGTGGATAGTCAGAAGAGGGGTACGAATCAGACTAGTCATTCTGCAGCTCCCGTTAAAGGGACATGCAATTACTGTAAACAGCCAGGTCACTATATAAACGAATGTGCTGTTCTGAAACACAACATAACTACTGGTAAGACGAAAGAGAGACCGCGTCCTCCTAGACAGGAACATGTTCCGCAAAATACGCAACCACCGCAGAACGCACAACAGACAGTAACAGTACCGCAGCCTATAGCTGCCACACAACACATTACACAGCAGATGTACCAGTACGCACAGTCAGATTATCCAGAATATCAGCAGTATTCATGAAACAGCCTAGAGAGGGAGGTTGGCTTGCCTCTCATCGAGGTTCCTGTAGATCAAGAAGGTCCCTATGTACACAGCCAGGTATTAGGGAAAGACAGAAAGTTTCTGATTGATACAGGGGCAAGTAGGACTACCATCAGTCATGACGAGGTTCCAGGGGCTCCTCTCTCAGGCTCAAGAAATGTTTCCCTGGGATTTTCAGGAAAGCCTATTGTTAATGAAATATCGAAACCAGTTTCCCTAGAAGTTGGTCCATTGTCCCGAACTACAGACTTGTTACTTACGAAATCATGTCCAGAAAACTTACTTGGTATTAAAACATTGAAAGAACTAGGTGCCGTGATTTGTTGTTCTCCGGAAGGAGTGAGATTGTTTTTACGTGATTTTAAAGGACATTATGTGTTAAGAGATTTTGATCCAAGATTACTGAATGTACCACAGCATTTATGGGCGCAAGGTCCAACTGATGTAGGTTGTATGCACATTACACCCTATCGTGTCACTCTGAAACAAGGAGTTGTACTACCACGAATCCGACAATACAAGCTGCCACCTGAGGCTGTAGCAGCCTTATCAAAAATCATTGACGAGCTCATTGCTCAAGGAGTGGTTATAGAAACTGACTCCAATGTATGTAATTCTCCTATCATTCCGATTCTTAAACGTACTGACCCAAATGCACCTCCAGTTTATCGACTAGTGATTGATCTTCGAGAACTTAATGAATGTATCATACCCCAGTACCCAGTGGTTCCAGATATTTCTTCCCTATTGACTGCCATTGATTCCGAAGCAGCGTTCTTTACTGTCATCGATCTCAAGAACGCCTTCTTTAGTGTACCCATCCATCCAGACAGCCAGTTCCTTTTCGGATTCTGTTTAAATGGAAGAAGCTATAAATTCACACGTGCACCTCAAGGGTTCACAGAAAGTCCTAGTATTTACAGTCAAGCACTGAAACTACAACTAGACAGTATTCATATGCCCACTGACACTGCCCTGCTCCAGTATGTTGATGATCTATTAATTACAGCCCGTACAGAACGTGACTGCGAACGTGCGTCACTGACAGTCTTGTATTTTCTGGCAGAAATGGGGCACAAGGTGTCCCCTTCAAAACTGCAATTCTGTGTCCAGCAAGTGGTATACCTTGGACACTTGCTGTCCAAGAGGGGTAGACAGTTGACACCTGACCGTATCCAGTTAATTGCACATGTTCCACAGCCCAAGACACAGAAGGAGGTACGAGCTTTTATCGGCCTCACTTCTTACTGCAGACAATGGATCCCTCAGTATGCATATCTAGCCAAGCCACTGATACAGTTGACAATACAGGAGGCAGCGACATCGACTGTCCTCCCTTGGACCCAGGAACATACACTTGTTTTCAATGAATTAAAGAAAGCTTGATGTCAAGCTCCTGTCTTAGCGACACCAAACTACAGCAAACCTTTTACACTTTTTGTCACTGAACGCGATGGTACAGCATTATCTGTTCTCACACAAGACCAAGCAGGACAACACAAGCCTTGTGCTTATTTTTCTAGCACATTGGATCCAGTAGCCCAGGCTTTGCCTGCGTGCCTCAAATCAGTTGCCGCCACAGCTTTAGCTATCAGACAAAGTGATTCCATAGTGTTAGGTCACTCCCTGACAGTACAGGTTCCACACTCCGTGGAAGTTCTTTTAAACCGAACACAGACTCAGCACTTGACAATTGCACGATTGACAGGATATGAATTGACACTGTTTCAGCCACACATAGAGATCAGACGTTGTAACATATTAAATCCTGCTACACTGTTACCCTCGATTACCTCAAACCCTGCAACACATGACTGTGTGGAAGTTATTAACACCATGACGAAGCCAAGACAAGACTTGACGGACATTGCATTACTAGACCCAGACCTGACACTTTATGTGGACGGTTCATGTATGAGAACAAGTACAGGAGAGTTAGTGGCATCATATGCAGTGACTACTGAAACTGAGGTTATAGAAACACATCGTATTGACACCTTGTCTGCTCAAGCAGCAGAGCTCATCGCTCTGACCCAAGCCTGCATACGAGCCAAGAACCTGAAAGTAAACATATATACAGATTCACGTTATGCATTCGGAGTCGTTCACGACTTTGGAGTCCTGTGGCAAGAAAGAGGTTTTATGACCTCTCATGGAGCCAAGATTCAGCATGGCCCCCTCATTCAAGCTCTGTTAGAAGCAATACATTTACCTACAGCTATAGCGATTATGAAGTGCAAGGCACATACGAGAGTCACTGACACCATTTCCCAGGGTAACGACCTGGCAGATCGAACAGCCAAGCTTACAGCTCAGACTCCAGACATTCCAGTTGACACGACAAAGACAGACGTTTCAGTCCAGACGACTTGCATGACAGTCAAGGATCCTACACAAGATGTACTAGACATACAGACACATGCTACTCCAGACGAAATCAAGAAATGGTCTGAACAAGGAGGGGTCCAAACAGATCAGGGATGGTTGACGAAGGGAAAAGCCACATGGTTTCTCCCCGACTCTATGGTTCAAGTCATTATTAATACAGCACACAGTCCAGCACACTTAGGAGAAAAAGCCATGTTAGACAGCATCCAGAACCTCTGGTTTAACAAGCATTTACGAGCAGCAGCGAAGCAGAAAGTGCGTACCTGCATGATCTGTTGTCAGTTCAATCCAGGTAAAGGTGTTCCCGTGGAACAAGGTGGATTTCATCCTCCTGACCATCCTTTTGAAGTCCTCCAGATGGATTATATCCAGATGGATCGATGTCGAGGATTCAAGTATGTCCTGGTAGTTGTATGCGCTCTGTCCAGATGGACAGAAGCATATCCAGTCCCAGATTATACTGCCGTGACCACTGCCAAGCAGCTGGTACGTGAGTTTTTCCCTCGATACGGTTTACCCCGTGTCGTGTATTCAGATAACGGACAGCCATTCTCGTCCGAACTCATGAAACAGGTATCACTTCTGTTAGGGTACCAGTGGAAATTCCACTGCGTACGACACCCCGAGGCAGCTGGCCTCGTCGAGCGACACAATCAAACTCTGAAAATACGAATAGCGAAGGTCTGTGCAGAAAAAGGTGTAGATTGGATGGTAGCCCTGCCGGTTGCCCTCTTCTATATGCGAATGGTCGCTCACTCCAGATCTGGTTTGTCACCCTACGAAGTAGTTTTCGGTCGTCCCCCAAACATGTGGGGTACACCTATGCCTCGTAAAATCACCGATGTTGACAGTAACATGCTGACAGATTACCTAGCTTCCTTGATGTCTGCACTACTCTCTTGTCGTTCACAGGTCGCGGCTGCCTTTCCGGACAACACCCAGGTGAAACCGCACGAGGTCGTTCCAGGTGATCTCGTTCTGGTCCGGAATTTTGATCGCTCAAGCCCTCTGGAGCCCCGCTGGAAGGAGCCAAAACTCGTTCTGATGACCACAAGGACCGCCGTAAAGCTAGAAGGAAGAAAAGGCTGGCTCCATTCCAGTCACATCAAGCGTTTCCATGGACTGTGTCCAAAGACTTTTTTCAAGGACTGCCCCGATACTGACTCTAAACTTCCCCTGTTAGAGAAAACTCCGCAGCAGGAGTATAAAATGAAATTAAGGTCTAGTAAGTCAGACAGCGTTTAATTGTTTAAGTCCCCCTCGGGTGAAGCGGTTAGACAGGTTTCTGACATGTATGAGATAGACCCACATAGTGAGAGAGATAGACGAAACTTCAAGAAAACGAAATATTGTAAAAGTCTCCGAAGTAGATGTATCGTTACCTCATTGTTTATGTTTATTCTGAGTCTTACGATCACATGTATAAGTTATATGCTACATGTATTTTTTCCTCCTCTTGGTTCACATTCACATCTTTCCTCTAATGATACTGTAGAGCACACATTTAGTGAACTACCCCCTCACGAGTTGTCCTATCGACTTGCAATGCGCAACAATACTTTTATTCGTATGTTACACTATTCGCACCAGACCAGCAATGCCACTAATTGCTGGGTATGTGGTCGACTTCCCCCTTACCAGACAGTGAAGGGAGTTCTGCCACTCTTTCCCTATCCGTTTTCACACAATGGTTCGTGTGGAGCATGGTTTACATTGGCGTCATCTTTAGACGACAAGTCCACAGTTTCCCTTCTGAATACAGTTATGAATGAATCCTGTTTCCCAGACAAGGACGGTCTTTCCCATAGGACAGGGATAGATCTAGAAAATGAAGTATATGATCTAGGTAATTTTTCCTCTAACCTCATGATTTTGAATGTTCAGTCCGAGACCAATTCAGACTTGCCTTCTATAACAGTTCTACCAGTGAAAGGCGAATTATGTGTCAGAAAGAATGGTTCAGTACATCTAGGACACAGTGATTGTACTACTGTGGTCGAGTACAGTGACAGTGGGAAGTCTACTTTCAAAGCTTCACGTCATTCCTATTTTATATGTGGTCAGACCGCTTATGTACGTTTGCCCCTAGATTGGGATGGAACCTGTTACATTGCATTCCTACTGCCACCAGTTTTCCTAGCCCCATCCGATTATCACCGAAATACCCATCTAGTACACGTCAGACATAGAAGGGAGATCGAGTCCCCAATTGTCGATCAGACTGAAACTGTATTGGAACAGTATACGGATTTCAATAAAGGTTTCTTTTTCTTCATAGGTCCCATCCAGAATAGTAAATTAATACGCAGGTTAACCAGAACCCTTGAAGCAGTAGTGAATGAGACTACTTCCGCCCTAGGTAACTTAACAGAAGAGCAGTCTGCTATGAGATTTGTTGTTCTTCAGAACCGCCTTGTTCTTGACGTCATCCTGGCCGATAGGGGCGGAGCTTGTAGAGTCATCGGATCTAGTTGTTGCGTTTTCATTCCTAATAACGCACCGTCTGTGTACTCGGCAATAACTAGACTTCATAAAATAGCTCATCAGCTACACCAGAATCCAGGCACCTGGACTTGGTCCGGCTGGCTCTGGAGTGTAATATCTGCATGGGGATGGAAAGTACTGTCATTCCTAGGAGTAATAGTAATGATCATATTCAGTTGTTGTCTCTGTTTACAATGTGGCCCAGCGATTTGCGGCTTGTGCGCTACATCTTGTATTCCACGTCGACGATCCCATTCCCAAATGAGAAAAGACGAGCAAATGATGCTGTATGAACAGATAGATGGTCTCATGAATATTGATGTTTCCTGAAGGGAACGTAGGGAACAAGGAGGGAATGAGGAAAATTGAATTTTGCCCTGTTATGTGTCCCTACTTGTTCCCCAACATGTAATATATATGTGCATGATCGCTATGCATTTTCCCTCTATGGCCGAGAATAAAGACGCATTTGCAGTTGCGTCCAACGTTAGTATGTCAGTTATCCAGTCCTCCGTGAAAGCAACCTGAATTAGGCTTTTAGGCCTATGTTGCCAACGTATTTACATGGTGCACGTTAAATCATCGAGATGCACCCGTTTCTAAGGCCCTCCAGGGCCCGGACACCAGATTCAGGCCTCATGTCTCCTGAACCACTCCTAGAGATACAGCCCCGCCCGCATCCCTGACCCTTCACTTACTTCCTGCCCTGCAACACGGTGCCCGGCTCGGCCTGGCCTGCCTGCCAAGAATATGTTATGCCTACAGTTATCTGTTCAGCTCCCCGGCTTCACATTCCTAGCTAACGAACAGCATAAACACATCCATCTACAGTCTAGTCTTTCTGTCTCCATGTAAGTAATTTACTGAATTAGTATCCATAAGAAGATCCATAGCTCACGCAATACATGAAGAAATATATTCATGCACTAGCTTTTAGTGACAAGTAGCCTTTGCCCTGATGAATTTTAGAATCAAGCAACATGTACTCTAAACACAAGATATCAGATACGCTATAGGTACAGGTCGTTCTGACATCCCAGACTTTAGTCTCCTCTACTAGTGCTAGGAGTCAGCGCCCCCCAGCTCTCCCCAGTTACACGTCATGACTCGTTTTGCGCGCACCAGTAGGTTAAAGGTTCCAGCTGCCCATGAAGCCCCCTCCATGTGTCCACCCACTTATGACACTTCTGTGACGTCTACATCACACACCTCCGTGCACGCCCTGTGCACGCCTTCCTTTCACGCCCATATGTTCTTATCTTTCGTTTGTCACTTGTTACGCCTACTGTATTCAATGCAACTGTATGGTTTTACTATATATATTGTATGATGTTAAAGAAATGTTGAATGACCCTTCCTGAACCTTAGTAGGTGATGGAACCCGATATCCATTGGCTCGAGCCACTTAATTAAAGCCTGTATGACTCAGATACCACGGACTCTGCCTCTTATTTATTGAGCTATCCTTTTCATTTAATGCATAGAAAAATAGTACCGGTAATTTATTTATTTACCACAGATGAACAATGAGGAAATCATTGAACCCATTGACTTGGGATTCATGGATGAATCACGGGACCATGAACTTCTACAATGTGTAGAATCTGTGGATTTGTTAATTCAATATGAGGACGATTCTGACAGTCAAATGTTGGAAGTTATGTTCACTCAACAAGAGAACATTTCGGACAGTCAAATGTTAGACTTTCTATTAAATTTTGAAAAAGAATCAGAAAAATAAATTTATATTTAATAATCAAAAATTGTTCGAGACATTATTCATTATTATATGTAATTCATAAACTATTACCAAATTGATTATAATATAAAGTCAGACTAATAGTATACTGTGCAACGTATTTGTGTTACATAGTAATTTTGCTCATAGTTACTTCCTTTCTCCCACTATATTATCAACAATGTGTATTTGACATCTCTTTTTCATCTCCTGCCTCCATGTTGTTTCTGCTTCCCTGACAGACTATGGTATAGATTCCATATACATACCACACTAACTTCTATAACAACATGCAAATTATCTACAGAGGAAACGGTGTACATTGAATTTAAGACTCTGCATTGGTACCTACATGTTGGTACTTAAATCACCCACACAACACAACAACTCTATTCAGAGATACCCTACCTCTAAGCATTTTAAATTATTATTTTATTGTTTCACTGAGTTTTCCCCATGTGTGGGGGTGGGGGAGGTGTGTGTGGGGGATGTGCGGGGGGTGTCTGTGAGGTGTGTATGTGTGTGTCTGTGTGTCTAGGGGGGAGGAGGTGTATAGGTGTGTGGGGTATATGGATGTGGGTGGGGATATTGGTATGTAAGGTGTGTGTGTGGGTGTGGGTGTGTGAGGTGTTTGAGTGTAGGTGGGAGTGTGGGTGAGTGAGGTGTGTGTGGGGCGTGTGTGGGTGTGGGAGGTATGTGTTTAGGATGTGTATGTATGTATGAGATGTGTGGATGTGTCTGTGAGTTGTCTCTGTGTGTGTTGGGGGAGATGTGTGTGTGAGATGTGTGTGGTGTGTCTGTGAGATATTTGTGTGTATGTGCATGTGTGTGTGTGTGGTGGAAGGGGGTGAGGTGTGTGTTTGAGTGTGGGTGTGTGGGATGTGGGTGTAGCTGTGGATGTGTAAGGTGTCGATGTGGGAGTGTGGGGTGTTTGACTGTGGGTGGAAGTGTGCATGTGTGAAGTGTTTGTGGGGAGTGTGTGGGTGTGTGAGTGTGGGGTTGTGTGCATGTGGGTGTGTGTGGGACACACTTGTAGGTACCTAAAACAGCCACAGAACCCACAAGCTCTTTTCAGAGCTACCCTACATGTAATCACTCAAAATGATTATTTTACACTATTATTTTCACTATTTTTCACCTAAGTACGCTCCCTCGTACGCTCCCCGGTGGGCGTACCGGGCGCTCCCCCCGCGAAAATCGAAAAAAAATAAATAATTTTTTTTGTCCCACGGGACCCTTTTATGGCCCCCACATCAAACCTAGGGGGTCAGGGGGGGTCTACCCTGCCCCCTTTTGCTCATTTCCCCCTTTGATCCCTTTGATTTTTGCCACCTCTTGTATCTCAATCCTACCGAGACACAAGATGGCGGCTGCTGCTGACTGTTTCGAATGTTTACAGACACCCGAGAATCAATCAGCTTGCCGTGCGCAAGTCGCGTGGCGCGCCCGGAGCGCTCCCCGGTACGCGTACCGGGGCGCGCTTACAGATATATAAATTTTTTTAAACCTAAATTACTCAAAATCCACTGGAGCACATATCTTGAGACATAGCAAAGGCACATCGGGCTACCAGTCCCTATAATTTTGCCAAGTTTGGTGAAAATCCATTCAGCCGTTCGAGCTAAAACTGCGACAGACCTCCCTATGGAAATTAACATGGGGAAAACACGTTTTGGGACCCCCCTTTTATCTCAGCCCCCGCTTGACGAACGCCCCCCAAACTTTCAGGGAAGGAGCGGAGAGCCGCGAGGCAAAGTTGCTGAAAAATTCAGACTGATTGCTCAACCGGCGCCAAAGTTATTCCAAATAGAAGGTTGCGATTTCCCTATGGAAATCGATCCTAACTATATATACCTACTGGCGATCGCCAGTAGGTAATATATATATATATATATATATATGTAGCCCAACAAGAAACATGTTGCCACCACCCTAAATTCCACATAGCTGGTATAGACGGTCAGTACTCACTTTCACTCATGAAAGTGTGTGAGTGATATTTTGATGAAGGGAGATCTTCTGCTGATGACAGATGGAGCAGCGAGGCCTTGGGCAATGGCTGCAGGTGTTCTTCAGTGCCATGCTTCGCGTGGGTGGCATCGAGCGTCACCCACTGCCCACATTGTGGCTTCTTTGCATTACCCCGCACATGGATGACACCTGCTCTCAAATGTTCATTCTACAGACTTTGATGGCGCTGCAACTAGGGGATCCTTTCTTCATTTTCAAGACTGACTCAAATCGCCTCAGCTTTTTAATCGTTACAACAATATTAACACACTTTAGTGCAAGGCTATACCCCTGAAACACTACGGTTTTACAGTTTAACTGGCTCCACACGTGAACCATCTCCGCTGCGACGCTGTGGTTACAGGAGCCTTTGTACGCCAGAAGCCCTGAACACATGTGCATTGTACAGCTGAAACCACAGACCCTGCACCATGGAAGGCATTGCACAATTCGATATTTTGCACAGTATTAATAAATAAATGTGCACCCGTTGTATGTAAAGAAATATATAGCATAGTTGTATAGTACGCTATGTAAACAATGTGTTTATTCGTTGACAGGCACAACGTCTATTCAAGACTATTTAAGAATGTATGCACCCATGAAGTTATACATTAAAATTCAAGCTCACCAAAAACATGGGATGTTCCCATGACGTTAAAGGCAATTGAGTGTGATATTCGGAAATATGTAACCTGGCCATATGGTTTACTTTGTTATCATATCTATGAATGCACTGAAACGGACGCCTAACTGCATGAGTACAAAACCAAATATAACTCACGTATAGAAATGTGAAAAGGGCATTTTAGAATACATTTTTACCTTTTGTAGTTCACGGATGTTTTCCAAATACAGAAATGGAATGACTCAATTAGATATTAAAAAGGAACGTGAGAGTTGGGGGTACTTTGTAGTTACATTTTAAACCTTCCCTGTTGGCTAAGTAAATCCAATCTTCTGGTTGTACATTTTAGAGGGAACAGAGCCGCTGTTAAGGCTTTGTTTGCTACAACAGCTTTTTAATCCTTGCCTAAGCAAAACATCTCTCCAGCATTGGAGCCATCCTCAATGCCTTAGCTGTGAAGGGATGAAAGGTAGTTCCCTCAGCACTTCACCGCCTTAGCTACGAAGGGATAAAAGGTAGTTCCTTCAGTACTTCACCGCCTTAGCTACGAAGGGATAAAAGGTAGTTCCTTCAGTAGTGCACCGCTTAGCTACGATTGGATAAAAAGTAGTTCCCTCAGCACTTCACCGCCTTAGCTACGAAGGGATAAAAGGTAGTTCCTTCAGTACTTCACCGCCTTAGCTACGAAGGGATAAAAGGTAATTCCTTCAGCACTTCGCCGCCTTAGCTTTGAAGGGATAAAAGGCAGTTCCCTCAGCACTTCACCGCCTTAGCTACGAAGGGATAAAAGGTAGTTCCTTCAGTAGTCCACCGCTTAGCTACGATGGGATAAAAGGGAGTTTCTTCCGCACTTTACTGCCTTAGCTATGAAGGGATAAAAGGTAGTTCCTTCAGTAGTCCACCGCTTAGCTACGATGGGATAAAAGGGAGTTCCTTCCGCACTTCACTGCCTTAGCTATGAAGGGATAAAAGGTAGTTCCTTCAGCACTTCACTGCCTTAGCTATGAAGGGATAAAAGGTAGTTCCTTCAGCAGTCCACCGCCTTAGGTATGAAGTGATAAAAGGCAGTTCCTTCAGCACTTCACCGCCTTAGCTACGAAGGGATAAAAGGTAATTCCTTCAGCACTTTGCCGCCTTAGCTTTGAAGGGATAAAAGGCAGTTCCCTCAGCACTTCACCGCCTTGGCTATGAAGGGATAAAAGGTAGTTCCTTCAGTAGTCCACCGTTTAGCTACGATGGGATAAAAGGGAGTTCCTTCCGCACTTCACTGCCTTAGCTATGAAGGGATAAAAGGTAGTTCCTTCAGCACTTCACTGCCTTAGCTACGAAGGGATAAAAGGCAGTTCCTTCAGTAGTCCACCGCTTAGCTACGATGGGATAAAAGGAAGTTCCTTCCGCACTTCACTGCCTTAGCTATGAAGGGATAAAAGGTAGTTCCTTCAGCACTTCATTGCCTTAGCTATGAAGGGATAAAAGGTAGTTCCTTCAGCAGTCCACCGCCTTAGCTATGAAGGGATAAAAGGGAGTTCCTTCAGCACGTCACTGCCTTAGCTATGAAGGAATAAAAGGTTGATCCTTCAGCAGTTCACCGCCTTAGCTATGAAGGGATGAAAGGTAATTACTTCAGCACTTCACTGCTTAGCTACGAAGGATAAAAGGTAGTTCCTTCAGCACGTCACTGCCTTAGCTATGAAGGGATAAAAGGTAGTTCCTTCAGCAGTCCACCGCCTTAGCTATGAAGGGATAAAAGATAGTTCCTTCAGCACTTCACCATCTTAGCTATGAAGGGATAAAAGGTAGTTCCTTCAGCAGTCCAGTGCCTTAGCTATGAAGGGATAAAAGGTAGTTCCTTCAGCACTTCACCGCCTTAGCTATGAAGGGATGAAAGGTAGTTACTTCAGCACTTCACCGCTTAGCTACGAAGGGATGAAAGGTAGTTCCTTCAGCACTTCACCGCCTTAGCTACGAAGGGATAAAAGGTAGTACCTTCAGCAGTTCACCCCCTTAGCTTTGAAGGGATGAAAGGTAGTTACTTCAGCACTTCACCGCCTTAGCTATGAAGGGATAAAAGGTAGTTCCTTCAGCGCTTCACCGCCTGAGCTATAAAGGGATAAAAGGTAGTTCCTTCAGCAGTCCACCGCCTTAGCTATGAAGGGATGAAAGGTAGTTCCTTCAGAACTTCACCGCCTTGGCTATGAAGGGATAAAAGGTAGTTCCTTCAGCACTTCACCGCCTTAGCTATGAAGGGATAAAAGGCAGTTCCTTCAGCACTTCACCGCCTTAGCTATGAAGGGATAAAAGGTAGTTCCTTCAGCACTTCACCGCCTTAGCTATGAAGGGATAAAGGGTAGTTCCTTCAGCACCTCACCGCCTTAGCTATGAAGGGATAAAAGGTAGTTCCTTCAGCACTTCACCGCCTTAGCTATGAAGGGATAAAAGGTAGTTCCTTCAGCACTTCACTGCCTTAGCTACGAAGGGATAAAAGGTAGTTCCTTCAGTAGTCCACCGCTTAGCTACGATGGGATAAAAGGAAGTTCTTTCCGCACTTCACTGCCTTAGCTATGAAGGGATAAAAGGTAGTTCCTTCAGCACTTCATTGCCTTAGCTATGAAAGGATAAAAGGTAGTTCCTTCAGCAGTCCACCGCCTTAGCTATGAAGGGATAAAAGGGAGTTCCTTCCGCACTTCACTGCCTTAGCTATGAAGGGATAAAAGGTAGTTCCTTCAGCACGTCACTGCCTTAGCTATGAAGGGATAAAAGGTTGATCCTTCAGCAGTTCACCGCCTTAGCTATGAAGGGATGAAAGGTAATTACTTCAGCACTTCACTGCTTAGCTACGAAGGATAAAAGGTAGTTCCTTCAGCACGTCACTGCCTTAGCTATGAAGGGATAAAAGGTAGTTCCATCAGCAGTCCACCGCCTTAGCTATGAAGGGATAAAAGATAGTTCCTTCAGCACTTCACCATCTTAGCTATGAAGGGATAAAAGGTAGTTCCTTCAGCAGTCCACCGCCTTAGCTATGAAGGGATAAAAGGTAGTTCCTTCAGCACTTCACAGCCTTAGCTATGAAGGGATGAAAGGTAGTTACTTCAGCACTTCACCGCTTAGCTACGAAGGGATAAAAGGTAGTTCCTTCAGCACTTCACCGCCTTAGCGACGAAGGGATAAAAGGTAGTTCCTTCAGCGCTTCACCGCCTGAGCTATAAAGGGATAAAAGGTAGTTCCTTCAGCAGTCCACCTCCTTAGCTATGAAGGGATGAAAGGTAGTTCCTTCAGAACTTCACCGCCTTGGCTATGAAGGGATAAAAGGTAGTTCCTTCAGCACTTCACCGCCTTAGCTATGAAGGGGTAAAAGGCAGTTCCTTCAGCACTTCACCGCCTTAGCTATGAAGGGATAAAAGGTAGTTCCTTCAGCACTTCACCGCCTTAGCTATGAAGGGATAAAGGGTAGTTCCTTCAGCACCTCACCGCCTTAGCTATGAAGGGATAAAAGGTAGTTCCTTCAGCACTTCACCGCCTTAGCTATGAAGTGATAAAAGGTAGTTACTTCAGCACTTCACCGCCTTAGCTATGAAGGGATGAAAGGCAGTTCCTTCAGCACTTCACCGCCTTGGCTATGAAGGGATTAAAGGCAGTTCCTTCAGCACTTCACTGCCTTAGCTACGAAGGGATAAAAGGTTGATCCTTCAGCAGTTCACCGCTTTAGCTATGAAGAGATGAAAGGTAGTTACTTCAGCACTTCACCGCTTAGCTACGAAGGGATAAAAGTTAGTTCCTTCAGCACTTCACCGCCTTAGCTATGAAGTGATAAAAGGTAGTTCCTTCAGCAGTCCACCGCATTAGCTATGAAGGGATAAAAGGTAGTTCCGTCAGCAGTTCACCGCCTTAGCTGTGAAGGGATGAAAGGTAGTTATTTCAGCACTTCACCGCTTAGCTACGAAGGGATAAAAGGTAGTTCCTTCAGCACTTCACCGCCTTAGCTATGAAGTGATAAAAGGCAGTTCCTTCAGCACTTCACCGCCTTAGCTATGAAGGGATAAAAGGAAGTTCCTTCAGCACTTCACCGCCTGAGCTATGAAGGGATTAAAGGCAGTTCCTTCAGCACTTCACCGCCTTGGCTAAGAAGGGATTAAAGGCAGTTCCTTCAGCACTTCACCGCCTTAGCTATGAAGGGATAAAAGGCAGTTCCTTCAGCACTTCACCGCCTGAGCTATGAAGGGATTAAAGGCAGTACCTTCAGCACTTCACCGCCTTGGCTATGAAGGGATTAAAGGCAGTTCCTTCAGCACTTCACCGCCTTGGCTATGAAGGGATTAAAGGCAGTTCCTTCAGCACCTCACCGCCTTAGCTATGAAGGGATAAAAGGCAGTTACTTCAGCACTTTACCGCCTTGGCTATGAAGGGATAAAAGGTAGTTCCTTCAGGACTTCACCGCCTTAGCTATGAAGTGATAAAAGGTAGTTACTTCAGCACTTCACCGCCTTGGCTATGAAGGGATAAAAGGTAGTTCCTTCAGCACTTCTCCGCCTTAGCTATGAAGGGATAAAAGGCAGTTCCTTCAGCACTTCGCCGCCTTGGCTATGAAGGGATAAAAGGTAGTTCCTTCAGCACTTAACCGCCTTAGCTATGAAGGGATAAAAGGCAGTTCCTTCAGCACTTCACCGCCTTAGCTATGAAGGGATAAAAGGTAGTTCCTTCAGCACTTCACCGCCTTAGCTATGAAGGGATACAGGGTAGTTCCTTCAGCACCTCACCGCCTTAGCTATGAAGGGATAAAAGGTAGTTACTTCAGCACTTCACCGCTTAGCTATGAAGGGATGAAAGGCAGTTCCTTCAGCACTTCACCGCCTTAGCTATGAAGGGATTAAAGGCAGTTCCTTCAGCACTTCACCGCCTTAGCTATGAAGGGATGAAAGGCAGTTCCTTCAGCACTTCACCGCCTTAGCTATGAAGGGATAAAAGGTAGTTCCTTCAGCACCTCACCGCCTTAGCTATGAAGGGATAAAAGGTAGTTCCTTCAGCACTTCACTGCCTTGGCTGTGAAGGGATCACTGCATTGACTGTGAAGGGATCACTGCCTTGGCTAAGAAGGGATAAAAGGTAGTTCCTTCAGCACTTCACCGCCTTAGCTATGAAGGGATAAAAGGTAGTTCCTTCAGCACTTCACCGCCTTAGCTATGAAGTGATAAAAGGTAGTTACTTCAGCACTTCACCGCCTTAGCTATGAAGGGATGAAAGGCAGTTCCTTCAGCACTTCACCGCCTTGGCTATGAAGGGATTAAAGGCAGTTCCTTCAGCACTTCACTGCCTTAGCTACGAAGGGATAAAAGGTTGATCCTTCAGCAGTTCACCGCTTTAGCTATGAAGAGATGAAAGGTAGTTACTTCAGCACTTCACCGCTTAGCTACGAAGGGATAAAAGTTAGTTCCTTCAGCACTTCACCGCCTTAGCTATGAAGTGATAAAAGGTAGTTCCTTCAGCAGTCCACCGCATTAGCTATGAAGGGATAAAAGGTAGTTCCGTCAGCAGTTCACCGCCTTAGCTGTGAAGGGATGAAAGGTAGTTATTTCAGCACTTCACCGCTTAGCTACGAAGGGATAAAAGGTAGTTCCTTCAGCACTTCACCGCCTTAGCTATGAAGTGATAAAAGGCAGTTCCTTCAGCACTTCACCGCCTTAGCTATGAAGGGATAAAAGGAAGTTCCTTCAGCACTTCACCGCCTGAGCTATGAAGGGATTAAAGGCAGTTCCTTCAGCACTTCACCGCCTTGGCTAAGAAGGGATTAAAGGCAGTTCCTTCAGCACTTCACCGCCTTAGCTATGAAGGGATAAAAGGCAGTTCCTTCAGCACTTCACCGCCTGAGCTATGAAGGGATTAAAGGCAGTACCTTCAGCACTTCACCGCCTTGGCTATGAAGGGATTAAAGGCAGTTCCTTCAGCACTTCACCGCCTTGGCTATGAAGGGATTAAAGGCAGTTCCTTCAGCACCTCACCGCCTTAGCTATGAAGGGATAAAAGGCAGTTACTTCAGCACTTTACCGCCTTGGCTATGAAGGGATAAAAGGTAGTTCCTTCAGGACTTCACCGCCTTAGCTATGAAGTGATAAAAGGTAGTTACTTCAGCACTTCACCGCCTTGGCTATGAAGGGATAAAAGGTAGTTCCTTCAGCACTTCTCCGCCTTAGCTATGAAGGGATAAAAGGCAGTTCCTTCAGCACTTCGCCGCCTTGGCTATGAAGGGATAAAAGGTAGTTCCTTCAGCACTTAACCGCCTTAGCTATGAAGGGATAAAAGGCAGTTCCTTCAGCACTTCACCGCCTTAGCTATGAAGGGATAAAAGGTAGTTCCTTCAGCACTTCACCGCCTTAGCTATGAAGGGATACAGGGTAGTTCCTTCAGCACCTCACCGCCTTAGCTATGAAGGGATAAAAGGTAGTTACTTCAGCACTTCACCGCTTAGCTATGAAGGGATGAAAGGCAGTTCCTTCAGCACTTCACCGCCTTAGCTATGAAGGGATTAAAGGCAGTTCCTTCAGCACTTCACCGCCTTAGCTATGAAGGGATGAAAGGCAGTTCCTTCAGCACTTCACCGCCTTAGCTATGAAGGGATAAAAGGTAGTTCCTTCAGCACCTCACCGCCTTAGCTATGAAGGGATAAAAGGTAGTTCCTTCAGCACTTCACTGCCTTGGCTGTGAAGGGATCACTGCATTGACTGTGAAGGGATCACTGCCTTGGCTAAGAAGGGATAAAAGGTAGTTCCTTCAGCACTTCACCGCCTTAGCTATGAAGGGATAAAAGGCAGTTCCTTCAACACTTCACCGCCTTAGCTATGAAGGGATAAAAGGTAGTTACTTCAGCACCTCACCGCCTTAGCTATGAAGGGATAAAAGGTAGTTCCTTCAGCACCTCACCGCCTTAGCTTCGAAGGGATAAAAGGTAGTTACTTCAGCACTTCACCGCCTTGGCTATGAAGGGATAAAAGGTAGTTCCTTCAGCACTTCACCACCTTAGCTATGAAAGGATAAAAGGCAGTTCCTTCAGCAGTCCACCGCCTTAGCTATGAAGGGATAAAAGGTAGTTCCTTCAGCACTTCACCACCTTAGCTATGAAGGGATAAAAGGTAGTTCCTTCAGCAGTTCACCGCCTTAGCTATGAAGGGATGAAAGGTAGTTATTTCAGCACTTCACCGCTTAGCTACGAAGGGATAAAAGGTAGTTCCTTCAGCACTTCACCGCCTTGGCTATGAAGGGATTAAAGGCAGTTCCTTCAGCACTTCGCCGCCTTAGCTATGAAGGGATAAAAGGCAGTTCCTTCAGCACTTCACCGCCTTGGCTATGAAGGGATTAAAGGCAGTTCCTTCAGCACTTCACAGCCTTAGCTATGAAGGGATAAAAGGTAGTTACTTCAGCACTTCACCGCCTTAGCTATGAAGGGATAAAAGGCAGTTCCTTCAGCACTTCACCGCCTTAGCTATGAAGGGATTAAAGGCAGTTCCTTCAGCACTTCACCGCCTTAGCTATGGAGGGATAAAAGGCAGTTCCTTCAGCACTTTTCCGTTTGGCTATGAAGGGATTAAAGGCAGTTCCTTCAGCACTTCACCGCCTTAGCTATGAAGGGATAAAAGGGAGTTCCTTCAGCACTTCACCGCCTTAGCTATCAAGTGATAAAAGGTAGTTACTTCAGCGCTTCACCGCCTTAGCTATGAAGGGATAAAAGGCAGTTCCTTCAGCACTTCACCGCCTGAGCTATGAAGGGATTAAAGGCAGTTCCTTCAGCACTTCACCGCCTTAGCTATGAAGGGATAAAAGGCAGTTCCTTCAACACTTCACCGCCTTGGCTATGAAGGGATTAAAGGCAGTTCCTTCAGCACTTCACAGCTTAGCAACGAAGGGTAGTTCCTTCAGCAGTCCACCGCCTTAGCTATGAAGGGATAAAAGTTAGTTCCTTCTGCAGTTCAAAACATGACCCCTTCTGGACTCTCCAAAGAAAGAATGAGTGTAAAGTGGAAATGTCCCACCTTCCTCTGCCTTGAGTTAAATGAATCCTTTTCTCCACTCACCCAACCTTTAGCAAAGTCAATGGGTCTGGGCTGTTTCAGATTTCTGTTCTTTGTTGCACAGAAAACACCCAAGTGTGTGTGTATGTGTGCGGATGCTCGCATGCACACAGACACACGTGGGCACACCCGCAAAGGTGGATGGTAATGAGATGCATGGATGGAATGGTCTGTACAAGGATGAAAAGATGGTTGGTTGGTTAATACAACAGTTCAAATGGATGGGCACAGAGGAAGAGTTAGATGATTGCAAGTATGGGTGAGTGCTTGGTCATGGATTGAGGAAGGAATTATTGACGCGGATTGATGGATATGTGCTTGGGTGTGGAAGAATGAAACACCTAGGGATTGGTGAAGGGATGCGTAAGCAGAAGTGGCTGGCATCTACTAAGGGGGGGCATCGAAAAGAAAAAGAAAATGAAATGAAAAACACTTACAGATCATGACGACAGCATCCTCCTCTCACTCCAACCTCTTCTGCAGGGACTGCAGTGCTGGCCCAGCAAACTCCCTCAACCAATCCTGGCCTGCTCATGTGCTGTTAACCAGCATGCGAGCAGTGCCCTGGTTGGTGTGAGCGGCCTTTGTCGGCGCTCCCGAGGGAACTGGATGCTTGCATTTGCTCTCAACCTAGCTGTCTTAAGACAGCTTAGTTGAGAGATTTAAAGTGCACGTGTGGCTGGCCATCACAAGACTGTCAGCCAAAGGGACATGCACACTTTAAACAGTGCAAAAGCAGCCCTTTACCCACTACTTCCCCCTACTGTCACTCAGCAGGCCCCACCCCATCCTGATGCTCTGTTCAGGACAGGAGGATGCAAAATAAAATGGTAATGAATTACCATTTTGATTTTCATCTCTGGGGTTTTGGGAGGCACTTAAGTGGGACAACGCTCCTCCGCTCCAATGGAGTAGCTGCCCCAGTGTGTAGGTTTGGGTAGAAATGTTTGGAGGGAAAGTCTGTAAACAGAAGAATACAAAGCTTACATATTGTGTGAGACATTGGGTTGTTGATTGAGGGGGAGTGAAACCTCACTAAAGCAACAGCCACAGTCCTCGTCCGTGTGAACCACAAAGTGTCACTAAATGAACCTGCGCTTAACCTTCTGGCAGCTCTGCACAAAAGTAGTCAGGTTTAACTTAGGGGCAATGTGTAAAGTGTGTATGCAGCACACAAACAGTGATAAAGTGAAAACCCAACACAAGAAAAAATCCCACACCAATTTAGAAAAATCGAATACATTTTATTAAACTATTTGACACACAGTGACAAAAATCCAATCAGTAGAACCAGAGAAATGAATTTTTTTAATTTAAACAGAAAAATGAGACTAAAAAATGACGGCGCCAACTTTTTACATCTAGTCCCGGGAGGGCTGGGCTTAGTCAATTACGGCCAATCGCGTTGAAGCGCGAATCAGATACACAAATTGGATTGGGCTCGATCTCCGCTTACCTCCGGACATAGAAGAAAGTTTCCCCAAAAAAATCTGAAAAGGTAAAATTAAGCGGGGCAAGTCTGCTGGTGGTATCAGAGGAAGAAGGCGTCATTGTAAGGAAGCAGTTGGACGAAGTTGCGGTGAAGATTCCTTCAGCCACACTTAGTCTCTTTTCTGGAATTTGAAAATCTCTAATGGGAAAAAGCTGCAGACTGTTGCTGACGAGGATGCCACAAGGCCAGATACCCAGTCGGTGAAGAGCCGCTGATTAGAATTTGCCACTGCTGAGAAGAACGTAGCGGGAGCTGCTGCAAAGTCAGGCTAACCGGCGATCCACCTTCGGCATATTGACAAGCTTGTAAGTCCTGGTCCCCTCTTGGTTCTCAGAGCACTTTGCGGTCAAAAGCTGTCAAAGTCCCAAGTGTTGGATCTGAGCTATCTGGGCACCTATAGCACCTCTTCCAAGGGTCCCGGACTGGGGGAGCAACACTTGAAGGTTCTGGACTCACTCAGTCAGGGTCCAGGTGAGCATTCAAGGTGGTTGGAGCCATTTCTGCTCTGAGGCCAGCCATATAACCCATGGGAAAATCTGGAAGTCCTGTGTTCAAGTAGTAGAGCAGGGCTCAAGCAGCAGAGCTGACCTATGGGGCTCACTGCAGGTTTCAGGTAATGGAGCAATTCTTGGTGCAGCAAAGAAGTTCTTCTGAAGTACACAGTAGGTCACAGCAGCACGCAGTCCCCTTTGAGAGTCCTTCTGCATGTTCAAGAGCGAAACAAAGAGTAGGTCAGGGGGTTCTATTTTTATAACTGGAACCTCCTTTGAAGTAGGAGAAGTATCTGGAGAGTTCGCCTTTCAGAAGTAGTTGGAATATCCTGCCTGCCCTGCCCTGGTCCCAATCTGCCTGCAGGCACAATAAGTTAGTGTGAAGTTCTTTGTGTGAGAGAAGGGCACAGCCCTATTGAAGTGCAAGTGGGATTGTGCACATCTCCAACACCCCATCCTGTCTGTGATGGCCCATCCAGGCTCATCTAGTCCCTCTATTGTGTGGCTGTCTGGGAGAAATATACAAAAGCCATTTACCAATGACAGTCATGTGACCAAGGAAAAGACTGCAGACACCAAGGCCCCGATTACAAGTGGACCCCCAGACTCGTAGGGGCGCGGTGGTGGCGGTCGTTGGACCACCCTATTACGATATGATTGATTGGGACCGCCACAGCCGCTAGGGACCGCCACATCCGCCTGGTGTAGTGACTGTCAAGTAGCAGTAATATGCTGGTGGGACTGCGGGGGTCCCACCATGCATATTACAAGCTTCCTCTCCGCCACGGTTTTCATGAAAACCGGGGTGGAGAGGAAACAAAGGGCCCCCTGGTGCCTCACACCCTGTGTGTATCCACATGGGGAGCACAACATGTGTCCTCCTGTGTGCTTGCTCACCAGTTCCTGCACTTTTCAGTCCATGCTGTGGAGGAACAGTTTTTGGCGTTCCCATTGTGGTGTCCATTTTTAGGGCACCACCGTGATAACGCCAAAAACAAAGGCCACCAGACAGGAGGAAATTCCTAATCTGGCAGGCGTCTGACCTAAGCTTTGCCGGGGCAGACCCGGCACCACACCACCAAAGTCGTAATCAAGTCCTACATGGTTAGGACTGAAAAATGCCAGTTTTCTAAAAGGTGCATTTTCAGAATTGTGACTTAAAATCCAACTTTATCATTAAAGAGGATTTTAAATTACAATTTCTGAGACACCAAACATCACTTTCCTACCTGCTCCTACACAAACGTTAGTACTTATTAAATGTAATAAGATAATCCAAAGTTATCTTATTGGAGTGGTAGGTAACACAATAGTGAAAAATGATTTTAAGAGTTTTTAAACTGCCAATAAATGTAAAACCTAAACGTACATGACAAACTTTATAAATACAATGCCTCCTGCCGTATTTATTTATTTGCGTGTTTTTATGAGCTGTTAAGGGTCTACCTTAGTGGTGACTTGTAAAAAATAAAAAGGGAGTTTTAGGCCCGGTAACTGGTTTATTTTGCCAGGTTAAAATGGCAGTTTAAAACTGCACACAAGGCTGCAATGGAAGACTTGAGACATGTTTAAAGGGATACTTGAGGTCATGACACAATACATGCTGAAGGCCCGCTAGTAGCATTTAATTTACAGCCCCTGAGCATATGTAGTACCACTTTATGTGGGACTTATAAAGAAAATAAATGTGCCAATTGGATGCAAGCCACTTTTACCATGTTTAAAGAAGAGAGCAGAAATGCTATATCTGATACAAATCTAGATCTAGTCTTTAATTTAAATTGTTTCTCAATCTTGGGCGTAGCATGTTTTTCTTTTATTACATATCCAGAGAGGCAAATCAATACGGTACGTGGCAGTTCTCCAATGTTTGCTTTCCAAAACAGAATACAATGGCCTCAAATGATTGTCAGGTTATGTGCCTGATTACTCCTAAAAACAGAAGTCAGTAGTTCAGAAACTGATCCAATGGTTTGTTTACCTTCCTTGTTTCAGGTAAGGCCACAAATTAGAAATTCGATCATCTTGAGTGGTTCTCAAGGGCTTGGCTCTTTGTCTCCATTTTTTTCAATGTGGTTAAGCTTTCATCATATCTATGTTTAAGGGCATCCTCAATAATGCTATGTTTTTCATTGGCTTAGCCTGATCATCATTAAGCTTTGTATGACTTGGTCACACTTTACAGCTTCTGATTTGCTGAATATTATTAGAGTGTTGCACAGATTCTTAAGTTGATACAAGTTAGGCCCCTGTAACTCATGTAAGGACCTTCACCCATAGGCTGTATTGTGAGGTCTTTGTCTCTGTTTCCCCTGTAAAGGGCTGGACACCTAGGTCACCTCCTCCTCCTACTTAAAGATGTGCTTTCATGCCAACACTTTTATCTCCCTCCTGATAGTAAGGTGACAGAGGTAGTCAGAGTGACCACGATGGATAGGTAAGAAAAGCCACATTCGAAGCCTTAGCACTTAAGAAAATTGCAACTGCATTCAGCTGTTTCATGTCAAACCCAAACCAAGCTAACTGTTGCAGGTTGACATTAATGTTGCACCATTACCTGTAAGTAGCAAGAAACAGCCTGAATTTAGTGCATGCAGCTTCACTACTAGGGAAGTAAAATCTCACACGGTCGGTGCAAGTTACACGCCGCAAATTTGTCTCGGCAGCCAAATTATCGGGTGCTATGCTGGCAGAAAATTTATTGCCCCAACTGCAAGATCTGAATCAACTCTACTGAATGTGGGGTTATTTTACGTTTTTCAGTTTTAATTCTTCAAAGTTATTTGTGGATGACCATAAATTATTGATTGGTCCCCATCAATTACTTGACAGATACTCAACGCTCAAGCAATCTTTTGTCCTGAAGATGACCGTTTAAAACAAGTTGCGGTCGAAACGCCGTCAGCGCTTTCCTGTGGCGCAAATTTGTTAAGGACATTGTGTTTTTGTCCCTGTTGTTCCTTTTTTATTATGTAAAGATTTCATGTGCCACTTGTCTGGTTTTTGTTATATGTTTCTATATGTATACCAGCATTTTTTGTCTTGAGCGTAGTTGTTTTTAATGATTTTAAATAATAAACATATTTTCTATGATATTGATTACGTTGTTCCATAGGCTTTTCCATTCACTCCCCATTCTATTCATTTTCCCTACTTTCTGAGTTAAAACACGTATAGTTCTAAGGTGTTTTCTGCTTCCCCTGAACCGATTGTTTGATGCCATAACTGATTGTCCCGGGTTCGGGGTTTTTGGACAGCCCCTGTGGTTGTTAACGCTTCACTACCAGCATGTTTTCCGAGAGATGGTTATATGTTTAGTGTCCGCTGCATTTCCATGTGTAGAATTTAGATGTGCCTTGTAATTAAAGTACTTTTTTTTGTTTAGTAAAAGCACAGGCTGGACAAAGATTTATTAATCAGTGTTGGACCTGACATCCTTGGCATGGTTTCCCCTCAACCTTTTGCCTTCCATCCTCCTGTTTCTGCTGACTTAGTTTTTTCTGGCTTCAGGACTCTGCACACATTACCATTGCTAACCAGTGCCAAAGTGCTTGTGCTCTCTCCCTTAAGCATGATAAAATTGGCTTACACCCAATTTGCACATTTAATAGACTTGTAAGTCCCTAGTAAAGGGGTAACACCTGTACCCAGGCCCTGCACATTAAATGCTACTAGTGGGCCTCCTACTATATAACAACAACTAGTTCTGTAGGGAAACACACAATTTCTTACAACTAGATTATTTATATCCTGATTCACTCAGACATACCAACTGATGGTGTAACACAGAGAATAATAAACACATTAATAACCACCACTGACACAAAATATGTACTTTCTTGGTATATCACCATTCATATATCATAGAAAAACACAAGGGTTACATATCACAGACACAGGACTGTAATGAAAGGTAAAAAACATAAATTAGTGCCACACAAAAAAAAGTGTGGTCACATGGAAAGTGATACAACATAACAAGCAATTGTCAGTATACAGGAAACACAAAATCACTCAATGATGTGTCCGTTTAGAACTCATTAGTTTTCTCAAACATATCTTAAATTCTTGGCAGTGGATATGTAAGGTAATAGTATAGAACACATATTTGTATCTTCGACGTTTCAACCCTCTCAACCAAGGGTCTTCCTCAGGGCTAGAAACTATGAATATAGCCTGGTCATACTACAAACATCATGTTGACTGATGTTGAGCTCAGAGAGGCATCCCTCCACGTAGTGAAGAGGTGTGCAAGGGATCAAACATATCCACAGTCAATGAGAGTCTTGAAAAGGAACCTCTTAGATAGAAATCGTACAAGTTCGGATTTCTTGAATGATTTTAAAGTTCAATCTGCAAGGCGCTATGATTTATGGCCCTAAAAGAGATTCGCTATTTAGCTGAAACCGCATAGATCCAAAAGGATTCTCAAGTAATGTCCGAAAAGACAGAGCAGTAAGTCCGTCCTCTGCCGCGACTCTACATTTTGGATGTGGTAGACTCGACCTCCCCTAATAATTATAGGCCGGGCCCAGGAGGATGGGGTTCCCGGGGCTGTAATTGGCCGGGGGAAGGGGGGGCATGTGGCCCCCTTGCCTTTAATAAAATGCTCAAAAATATAAAAAGCCCGGCCCAGGAACTCGCTAGATGCCCGCTCACTTTCACCACCACTGTGCAAACACGCCTCCTGGTGCACTACAAGTTGGGGGATAAATTATATTGGCACCTGAGGGTCCTTGGGGGCCAACTACTCCTCATGTTACCTCCAATAAATCCCTCGTAGCAGGATTGCTGAGGCTTCATCGGAGGCCCCATCCCCTTTCGCCACCATTCTTCAAACATGCCTCTTGGCACACTACTGGTTGGGAGATGAACTCCCCTAGGCTACTGAGGGTCCTTGGGGGCTAACAACCCATCCTGTTACCTTCAGTAAGTCCCACATAGCTGGGAGCTGGTCAGAGGCCCTGCCCGCTTTCTCCACCACCCTATAAACGCAACTATTCGTTAAATAAACCTTAGAAATTCACTGAAAAAAACAAAGGTTACAAGGACGTAATAGTTAGGAAATAGAATTTAGGAAACCTTGAAAATTCCCTGAAAAAAACAAAGGTTATAGGTACGTTATAGTAAGGAAACAAACTATTTTAAAAACAAAGAAATTCACTGGAAAAACAAAGGTTAGGCTGACATTTCACTCGTACAAAACCAGAGAAATTCAGCAGTTATAGTTATAGGAGATAACTATAACTTACACCTCAGCAATGCACTTGCTTATGACCTCACATATTACATCACTCATGACATGGTCTGTGACATCACTGATGTCATCTTGTAGTGTAGCTCCTATTTTCCCAATAGGCTCTGCGCATTGGAATAGTACCTACAGCAGTAAAGGCCTAGGCCAGACGTTAACTAGGTCTACTACTGTCGATACTAGACTTAATTTTTGGGTTTGCCAGCTAAGCTCAGAGTTCGCTAGAAACTTTCTCGAATGTTCAAGGAAGGATTAACTTCCCTGATTAGACAAGAAGGGATTTAGTTTCTGACAACCATAGAACATGACAACTTTGCTCTCCCCTAATCAAGAGTCAATCTCAAGAGTCGTGTGAGCACAAGGCAATTATTTTACTCAGTCAGTACGTGCATTCTTAGTCTCATCAGAATGTAGAGAAAAGGAAGAGACAGGCGTGTTCAATAAAAAGGTGTTATTTATTGATCAGTCTCTTTTCTCATACATGAGAAATGGATCGATATTATTGCAATACTTATAGTTAAGTAAAGTGCATACATTAAAAGCAATAGTATAAAATAATACTGTAAAAACATTGATATGGTTTCTGAGCCATATGATGTTTAAAATGATTAAAATATATTTACATACACATATACATTTGACTAAACGTACTCAACTGGTGTTTCTAAATACGCCTACCCCGTGTACCTGACCTAAGTCTAATGCGTGGGCGGGAATAGAAAGTTACAGTTTAAGTTAAGTTTGTTTTTGCCAAGTGAATAACTAAAGAATTCTCTGTGAGGGGTTATTCAGTTCTGTACCTGGAATTTAGGATGAATGAGGAATGGTATCTCTTTCTCTGCTCTCGATATTCCAGGCTGCCTGCGAGGGCTACCCGGAAGCGCCGGTGCTGGGTCTCTCGACTTGAGATAGCAGCGCGTCTCTCAGCGCGTCAGGAAGGCGGGGCTGCTGCCAGCGGGGTCTGCTTCTGCTCTCGGCTTCGGCAAGTGTGGCTGCTCCGTCTTGTCACCACGCGTGTGTTAGCATAGGGCAAGGTCGGCAATATTTATACCTTAAAGGTGCCGAGATTGACGTAAGGATGGACATAGATACGTCAATAAAGATGTCATACGACTTGCTCGTTAGCACATTCTTTACTAAAGTTCTCTGTGAAATCAAAACAATGGCCGCACGGATTATCCAGGTTGTCACAGGTTTGATTTGTTATGAGAACGTCGTATGCCTTATCAGGGGCTGGAGGAATGTCGCTTGTCTAATTAGATCTCAAGCGTTATGACCTAATCAGATAACACGTTCCTGTGCCGTAGTGTGACTGCGTCAGATAACGGTATCTGCATCATGGGGGTTTTCATGCCTCATGGGCTGACTGTTAGTTAACTTGATAGTTAGTTTAACCAGAATAGGGTCAGGAATAGGGGGACTGATTCAGAACCTATAGAAATACACGACACCCACTCCACGCTAACTATGGTCATATCTACTAATCTATGCATAGTATAACATAGTACAACATACTATAGAGTATAGTGTATACCTTACCACCCCAAAACACATAAATGCATTTCAAAATTTTCAAATATACTGGAAAATTGCAGTCATATATATTGTATGCACTTAAGCTATGAATTAAATGCAAAAGTAAACACGCATTTTTATGCATTATTGCTTATTTGTATATGAGAAATACACATGAAATGGCTCTTAATATGGCTATACAGAAAGGAAGTTCGAGACCATTTCATCACATAATAAAATATTTGTGAACATACCAGCGGGCAGCTAAAGTCTATAAAGTATCTAAAAATAGAAATTTTAGTTCTCTAGGAATAGTTTCTTACTTTAAGCAGAAGATCAGTGTCCCGGGAAAAAATATGTAGAAAAATATTTTAAGGGGCTTGCTGAAAAAAATTGCTGTCCGTGAACTGGAGTGAAATTGTTCATGTGACTTTATTTTTAAAGTTGAAGGCCGAATTCAGGGAACGCCGTGTGCGAGTTTACTCAAAAGTCTCTATTTCTGTTCCGGAGAGAACATCATATCATTCAGGCTTTCGAAAAAACTGTCAACAGCTTCATGGGAAAGTTCCACTAAGTCGGAAATAGGGGTAACCATGCATTCGTGCGCATGATTGTCTCCATTGACATTCTGATTCGCATTGCTGACAGAAGGTCGTACCTGTTCGATGCTGCTTTCATCTTGAACTTCACTACTCTTCAATCGTAGTGGTGAAGATTCCAGGAATGCCGTCATCAGGATTGGCAGCCTTTGAGGGCAGCACAAAGCGTGAACCTTGGTAGGAACCAACAGTGTATCTGCATCCACTGGCGCATCCGATTGTAGCGTCAGACAGGTGTCTAACACGCATTCTTCTCCGCATAGCAGACGCCTTAGTACAGGTAAAACACACCTTTGCCACATTGGTCGAAATGATAGAAACCAAGTCATGTTTAGGTCTCTAAGCCGGGAGAGTCCCAGGATTTTTGATATCCGGTCCCGGTATCCAATGGCTAGGATCGTATCTTCCATTGTCGCGAGAGTTTGATCTGTGACATGGGTTGCCATAACGAAAAATAAGGACTAGGAATAGGATTCCTGCAATTAGTCCCAGGATCAGGGGAAGTCCGCCAAAAATCGAATGGACGAAATCTGGAAAAATACCCAGTATGGCTTTGAATGGTGTTAATGCCATCGAAAATACTGTCTTAAATACCCCTGAGATCCCATTGGTATCAGAAATATTTAAGATTTCGCTCAGGATTTCCGCGAAATGTACGGGGGAATTAGTTGATAATAATGTATGTATCTCTGCAGTCGTCCTTGCGACTTGTAGATCATACGTTTCTTTTGATGACGTGAGCCTTGTAGGCGTCTGAAGAAGCACTGTTTTCATTCTGCTTAAAGTATCTATTCGAATAGAAGTAATATTCAAATCGGGCCATGCCCTTGCCTCCCTGTCTGGAAAGGAGCTGGGGAACAAAGAACGTCCACAGCACTTGACCTTCGCCGTTGTAGTTACTAGATAAGGAGTCCCGGGCATAAGACTACAACATCTGCGGTCTACAATAAGAATGTAACTCCCATTATAGAGTCTTTGAAAGAATGGTTCTATTTCAGTTGCAGGTGCGCCTTGCTGGTGACATGAAAGGTTGTATGAATTCCCTTCACAGGCTCCGTGCAAACTAATACCGTTACACAGAAGCGTGCCGCTTAGTGACATAGCACAATTGTTGCCACTAAGAAACACTTTCTGTCCTTTATTACTGACACATGCATGTGAATAGGGCAGGTTCCAAGTTGTTTTAAGGTACCCCTTTCCCAATTTCTCGTACATGCCAGCCTGTATATATTTTTGGCAGTATTGAAACCTGAAGGTTGAGATTGGAATATTTATGATTCCGTGGATTATCCATTCACTGACAGGTCGTTCTGACATTGTCATTGGTAATCTTTCTAGTTTTTCAATGCTCAAGATTGTATAATCAGCACCCTTTTGCGCCATACCGATTTGTCTATCAGTAAGGTTAAAGATTTGGAATAGTGACGTTGTGTTGATTAAACGCCAAGGCACATAGCCTGAACGCAGATTTTGTAACGTCCAGCCAGGCTGTACAATGGAACGCAATTGTGACTGACCATGTTGTAATAACAGTAAGTCTTGCGATAATATATCGATTGCTGAAGACACAATGCTGTCCAATGAAAAAATTCTGGAGGACAGAGTCATTAACCCATTGTCCACTACAGACAGTGATTTTTCCAAATGAATACGGTCAATTTCCCGTATTCTTTCTGCTGTTTCAATTTGAGTAACCTTCCAGGCCTCATTGTATGCTGCATATACAGAGGCTGCTATGAAACGCTTTTGACGCTGTTTGCGTGGTCCCATTATGAAATCACGCAAGTCAGCACCATCAGTAAGTAAAGTAAGGTGTTGCTTAATTTCAGGCAGTGTGGAAGTTTGTAGCCATTGAAGGCATAATTTGCCCACACTGTAGGTTGTTATTATCCCTGGGTGATGTCTTTGGGGATATCTAGGGTCTGGCCTGGTCATTTTAAAACCCTGGGTTTTATTCAGGAATCTATCTTGACAGTTATTTGTATCTGTGGGCCAGATCAACCATTGTTTCCAATCAGGATGTGTTCTGTTTTGGTTTAATATATGGTTTACGTCTATCTCTTCATCTTTAGAAGTGTTGCTAAACCGTGTTGGCTTTGGAATAGACGGGTTATTTAAATCTTTGATTTTGGCTAAGCCAAGACAGGTGGTTTGTTGAACAGTGTCATTTAAAAATATCATTTGTTCTGGGATCATGCAGGCTCTAAAGAAAGCTTCTAAACCCTGTACTTGCCAATCTTTTGTACCCCAAACACTTTTCAAATCAACATTTTTGTCCCAATAATCAAATCCAAAAGTATTCATTTTTTCAAAGAATGAATCTGAATATATCAATTTTGTGTTGGTTATCATGGTTTTCATCCCTGTCTTGTTTGACAATTTAAAATAAAATGTTTCAGCATTACTTGTGTTAAAACCTGAGAAATATGAATATTTGTCATAAACGGTTCTAGAGCTCCCTTTTGGAGGTGTAGCACAATGTTCCCATTGATTATAATTTAAAACATTTCTAGGTTGTGCAGATTTATGCAAGAAATGGTTACCATAATGGTTATAGCAATACATACTATCATAATTTGTAGAACCTTGCAAATAATCATGTTTTGTAAATTTAGCAGACATTACTAAGTCAGACATCATGTTGTTAATACTTTCGAAGTCCCAATCATCAGCAAATGAGTTTGGTTTTGCAAAGTCACTCAAGGAGATCTTGATTTGGTGTGGATATTTCAGGATCTCGACCGGACCATAAATTTCATAGTCAGTGTTGTCCCAGGCTACCCCACCAGGTATAGGATTGGCTGTGAAGTTGGCTGAAGAAAGTTCTCTTTTCTCGACGTGTGAAGATGTGTGTGGTTTGAGGACCAAGTTGATGTTCTGACTTGCTGTGTCCATTTTAGCATATTTTCCCTCAATGAAGCGTCCCAAAGTAAATACCATGATGAGCCAAAGTATGAGGATAAATGCACCAAAACCCACCCAAAATTCAATCCATGGAGAAACCAGATATGTTTCTTTCAGTTGTTTCAAAAGTTCCTTAGCTTTGTCTTTAAAGGATTTTGATGATGGCTGTGTCTTTGATTCACTGAAGCCGTCAGAGGAATCATCGAAGTTGATGAAGTACCCGGATGCAGTTCTGTCAATTGTTCCAATTGCTTCAGGATTTTAGTTTCTTGCATTGTCACTTGGTACTTCATTGTAGATTGGTGTGTCTCTGCTAAATGTTTTTATTTGGGTTTTCAGAGGTCTTAGTTCTCTTGCATTGTTGCATAGTCCTTGTTGTTCTTCTGTAGGCGTTTCGAATGTGATGAGCCTTTTTGTTAGGACCTCTGTACTGGTAGCAAACCTTGGTGTTCTGCTACTTATTGGGAGTCCACTTGGCCTACTGTTTGTTATCGGCCACAAATTGTGGTTTTACCAGGTCGATGGATACAACTCGGTTCTCCTTTTTTCCAGCAAGTGGCGGTAGTACAACTGATCTTGTCCCGTTGACAGACAAGACAGGAACTGCTTTTCTGTAAGAAGGCCCAAATTCCTTCTTTACCGTGATCTTCTCTCTGACTAGATCCCCGACTTTTGGAATCCAGACAGGTCTTGCTGGGACAGGTGGTGATTCTTCAGTGGTTGTTGGCTGTTGTTTCAACTGTATGTTGCTCAGGTCTTTTCTTGTTTTGTTTAAGTCCTGCAAAATAGCCAAACGGTCTTTGACATCAAAGGTTTTTTCTATTACCACTGAAGTCTGACTATCAAGGTCAGAGATCAACATCCTAGTTCCGAATAATAATTCGTACGGACTGAATCCCTTCAGAGAATTTCTTGGCAAGTTATTTAGACTACGTTGGACACTTATTAGATGTTTGACCCACCCAGCTCCCGAACCTAATATCCTTTCTATTATAGATTGCTTTCTGCCTTGGTTTTTTCTTTACACCATCCCGTACCCTCAGGAAGGAAGTGATAAGATTCCCGCTGGGCTGTGCTCATTTGGCCATGTTTTCCCCCCCAGGCTGGATTGCCTGAGTGAAAACAATGGTCGAACGTAGCATGCTCTTAGCGTATATGCCATTTAGACTCGCGAATCTTTGTATAACAGTCCGGACGTCAGCCGAGTGCTGTGGATCTACATTATAAGTGGAAACTAGCCTGTATATGTTAATCGCAAGCCATTCTTTTTACTGGTGATATTATCTGCAGTCAGATTCCACCGTATTTTATTTTTTCTCTCCCCACTGCGATTTCTGTTGCAGTTTGGGCAGTTTTTTACAAACATGGTATGATGTAGGCTCATGCCTGGCCACCAGTACCGTGATTGTAAATCTTCCAGAGAATCTTTTAGTTTGAGGTGTCTAAGACCCTCACCCATATGTGCGTCTGCGATTAACAAGCTTCTCCTGTCCATGTTTGGAATCACTCTATCCCCCACTCCAGGGATTCGAGCAAAAGGGACGGAGTTTGCATCGATTATGTATGTATAATTGAGTGGATAGTTGATCGGTAACGCTGAGCAGTCGCCTTTTGATGACGTTTTCACTGCCAGCATTGTTTCACCGTCAATGTATTTTAATGTACGCTTTTTTCGATCTACGGGAGCCGGTTTAGTGGCTGCCGCTGCGGCTGCTTCAGCCAATGAATTCCCCACAACGTGAACGCCATCACGCTGATGACTCAGTGAGTGAGTCACGTGAGTCTTTGGTAGTTCTTTTTTCAAAAGAGCTACTTGTTCCCAGAGCAGTTTCTGCTTTATTGGTGCATCTGTGTCATCTTTGTAACCGTTCTGAATCCATGTCTGCAAATCGTTGTTATATGATTTGACGCAGTAATATGAATCTGACACTATAAGTGTCGGGAATTCGCGATCCGCATTATCTAGCGCCATTTTCAATGCTATTATTTCAGTTTGTTGTTCTGAATTAGTTTCTACTGAGTGTGATTTTGTTAATAGAGGTTTTAATATACCTCCGCGCCACACTTCTTTTGTAATCTCACATGTGGGGTTGTATGCTTGTTCTCCCCAAACGGAGGGTTGAGCATGTCCGTCTGTATAGATTACACAGGCGTAATGTCGTAGAGGCAGAATGTCGATTGGCAGAGGATACGTCTTTTCATATTTTAGATTTTTAGAAAATTGTCAACCATGCTATGCTTGATAATTCATATCCTACGTACAAGACTGTCAGATGGGCAATTCTGGATTTTTTAAAGTTGAATTTGTAACCCTCTGCAGCGAACCCAAGTATTATGGTGTTCACCCTTTTCAAGTGAGTCTCCAAGTCATCATCTGTTAAGTAAATGTCATCGACATAAGATAATGCTTCATCATCATATAGTTGTAGTAATTCTGTTACTCTCGCTGAGAATACCCCCGGGCTGTTCTTGTACCCCTGGGCTAACCGACAGAATTGTTTTTGAGTGCCATTTACTGAGAATGCAGTTAAATATCTGCTCTCCGGTGCTATGTTTTGACAAAAGAATCCATTGGAGATGTCCAGGGTTGTTTTGTATTTTTTGCGCACTATGTTATTCATTAGTGCAGCACTGTGTGAGTTTTGCACTGCAAAAGTTTTGCAACATGTGTTAAGGTGTCGGTAATCCAAAACTAGACGATATGAATTGTCTGGTTTGGAGACCGGAAACAAAGGATTGTTCATTTGTGAGGTGCAAGTTTCAATCACCCCCTGGTATTCTAGCTGATCTAGTATTTCATTTACTTGTTTTTTAGCTTCTTGTTAATTGGGTACTGCCTTTGTGCAGTTTGTTGTGATTTTAACTGGATTTTGTGAGGAGGAGAATCCACATCCCATCCTACATGATTTTTATATAAAGCAGGTGCTAAGGCCACTGCCCACTTTCTAGCAAGTGTGTATTTTCTATGAATCGGTATTTGATTCGAGAAGGCAGGCATAATTACTTCTTCGCCATGAGGGCACTCCCTGACAAACTCTGGTGGCCAGTCTTTTTCAGCTAGAAGGATGTCATAGCCTTTGGACAGGTTATCCCAAAATAGTCCCCTAATTTTCCTAGTCTTATCTCCCTCTATACGTAATGTTATCTCGTATATCTTGTGGGGCTTGCTAACTCTGGTGTCTGCAGTTTCCACTTGAAGGTATTCATTCGTGTCCACTGTCTCCAGATGATTCATAAGGACTTTGCGAGCTATGCTCACCTCTGCTGCGCTGTCTAGCATTGTCTGAGCCCACTCTCCGTTTTTCAGTTGTGTCCTCAGTATTCTCGGCATTGTTAACTACCTTGATACTGGCTACCTTCTTTTTTGGAAATTGTAATTTCTTTTTTAGCTGAGCAGGTTCCTTGTCTTTGGACTTGGCGTGCTCTTCTGACCGTCCTCTTCTTTCCGATTTCTGCGAGGAATTCTGAAAAGATTGAGAGGGACGTGTATCAATGTCTTGATATCTATCAGGTTTTTTAATATTATCCCTATTTCTAAGGTTATATCTATTCCCAGAGGGGTCACTCTGCGGTGACCTCTGTCTTAGGTTTGGAGATTTCTCTCTTCGCCTAGGAGACCTTCCTCGGGGCTGGAATTTCTTTTCTTTAGGATTGGATTGTTTGTTTCCATCCCAGTTCTTTTTTGGTGAATTATTAGTATTAAAAAATATTTTTTCTGGACTTGTAGTTAGTTGCGGTTTTACTGGTATTCCACCTAGACTATCTCTGCCTAGTTCTTCATAGGATTTTTCTATGATTCTGGCGATTTAAGCTGGTTGGTCTGCTATATCTGTCTCTTTTAACCTCTGGCGGATCGCCACGTTTGCTGCTTCACCTTTTATGTTGGCTAGTAATATAGCCGAGACCTGCTTGAAGTCTTTCAGTAATTTCATACCAAGAGTTAAAGCAGGTTCTGGACCGTATTCATCTTGAATTTGTTTTAGCACATCTGGTATCACCGAAATGGATGGGACACCGTGCGTTTTTGTGTAGATGGAAGCAAAGACTGTACCCCAAGTGTCACAGTCCTCAATGTGTGGTGCGATTCCCATTGGGAGACATATAGTCAGAATCCTGTGTTTTTCTAATGGGGTGGTGTCAGGAAACACCGCCTCTATTTGGGTGATTTTCTGTGCCAACCAGAATGGTATTTGTTCTCGTTTAGCTGGAACTTTACCTAGGCAGGATTGGATGTTCTGTGGTGTAATTTTATTTGTGTTCCCTTGGTGAGGGGTCAGCTGTGGAAGTTTAATCGCTGGCTGAATTGTTGAAGTCCGCATTACATACTGAACTAATTGTCTATGAAGTTTTAGTAGTTGTTTTAGCTGTATTAACAGCTCTGCTCCAGGCATTCTCTCGATGTCTGGATGTGGTGTGTATCCGGCTAAAACCGGCCACGTTGCTCCTGGTCTTCCTAAAGGACCGAGCCTTGTAATGTGATTGTTATGTTTTAGGGCGCCATCAAATAAGAGCAAATGCTCTTGGAATTTGAGTGGTACTTCCACCTCCTCGAAAGGAGTGTATGTTTCAGGAGGTTCCTCTACTTTGTAATAGTGGAAGTACTTTGTTACAGCATTGGCTGCTGGAAAATGTATCCATGAATAGTATACCTCTGTCTGCCGATATTCGTGTGCCTCGATTACGAATATGACTGTGCCACCTCTAGGTGTCAGTCCATTTTCTATAAGTTTTAAGGTTATAGATCTCCTTTTAATGACCGGAATGAGTGTTATATTCGGGTCTGCTGCTTGCATGGTAGCATCAGCATCTGCGAGTTCAGTTGCTAATCTAACTGCCTCTCTTTCGTCATCACTCTCTGCCATTTTACAGACAGGATGGTATTATGTTTATTTGCAGATCAGGTTTCTTTATGGAAACAGAGATTAGATGCACAATATTTTTGGAACTGTTTTTATCCTTCAACGTTGACTTGACCAAGAACCATACATAGGAGTTCCCTCCTGCGAGGTTTTGGAGGATATAACCTTTCACCCACTCCAGACGTCTTTGGAGTATTTGGGAAAAGGGGTCTGAGTGAGAAAGCACGACTGAGTTACTCTAAATGTCTTACGTTAGTTTTATCGCCCTTTCCAAACGCGTTGGGCGCCATGTAGTGTAGCTCCTATTTTCCCAATAGGCTCTGCGCATTGGAATAGTACCTACAGCAGTAAAGGCCTAGGCCAGACGTTAACTAGGTCTACTACTGTCGATACTAGACTTAATTTTTGGGTTTGCCAGCTAAGCTCAGAGTTCGCTAGAAACTTTCTCGAATGTTCAAGGAAGGATTAACTTCCCTGATTAGACAAGAAGGGATTTAGTTTCTGACAACCATAGAACATGACAACTTTGCTCTCCCCTAATCAAGAGTCAATCTCAAGAGTCGTGTGAGCACAAGGCAATTATTTTACTCAGTCAGTACGTGCATTCTTAGTCTCATCAGAATGTAGAGAAAAGGAAGAGACAGGCGTGTTCAATAAAAAGGTGTTATTTATTGATCAGTCTCTTTTCTCATACATGAGAAATGGATCGATATTATTGCAATACTTATAGTTAAGTAAAGTGCATACATTAAAAGCAATAGTATAAAATAATACTGTAAAAACATTGATATGGTTTCTGAGCCATATGATGTTTAAAATGATTAAAATATATTTACATACACATATACGTTTGACTAAACGTACTCAACTGGTGTTTCTAAATACGCCTACCCCGTGTACCTGACCTAAGTCTAATGCGTGGGCGGGAATAGAAGGTTACAGTTTAAGTTAAGTTTGTTTTTGTCAAGTGAATAACTAAAGAATTCTCTGTGAGGGGTTATTCAGTTCTGTACCTGGAATTTAGGATGAATGAGGAATGGTATCTCTTTCTCTGCTCTCGATATTCCAGGCTGCCTGCGAGGGCTACCCGGAAGCGCCGGTGCTGGGTCTCTCGGCTTGAGATAGCAGCGCGTCTCTCAGCGCGTCAGGAAGGCGGGGCTGCTGCCAGCGGGGTCTGCTTCTGCTCTCGGCTTCGGCAAGTGTGGCTGCTCCGTCTTGTCACCACGCGTGTGTTTGCATAGGGCAAGGTCGGCAATATTTATACCTTAAAGGTGCCGAGATTGACGTAAGGATGGACATAGATACGTCAATAAAGATGTCATACGACTTGCTCGTTAGCACATTCTTTACTAAAGTTCTCTGTGAAATCAAAACAATGGCCGCACGGATTATCCAGGTTGTCATAGGTTTGATTTGTTATGAGAACGTCGTATGCCTTATCAGGGGCTGGAGGAATGTCGCTTGTCTAATTAGATCTCAAGCGTTATGACCTAATCAGATAACACGTTCCTGTGCCGTAGTGTGACTGCGTCAGATAACGGTATCTGCATCATGGGGGTTTTCATGCCTCATGGGCTGACTGTTAGTTAACTTGATAGTTAGTTTAACCAGAATAGGGTCAGGAATAGGGGGACTGATTCAGAACCTATAGAAATACACGACAATCTCAAATGACATCACTGATGGCATCATGCAGTGAGTGTAAGTGTTTCCTAAGAATTTATGAGTGTTAAACATACATACTAAGCTACTAGAAACGTTTAATCAGTGTACTACTAATCGTTAATACTACTTTTAACATATAATATGTGAGTGGCTGTGTGTATGTATATATTCCCTTATTGACCTCTAAACTCAACCACACCTAACCCTAAATATACCCGTACCACACAATAGCACCACCACTCCTAAACCCTAAAAACACCTTTACCACTCAATAGCCTCACCCACCCCTAAGCCCTAAACACGCTTACCACCCAATACCCTTACCCACCACTAAACCCTAAAAATACCCATACCACTCAATACTACAACCCACCCTTAAACCCTAAAAACACCCTTACCGCCCGGAGGAGCGCGGCCCCACTGCTCTTCGAGCAGTGGAAAAATAAAATGAAAATAAGCCACCGTTATTATAATTGTTGTTTTCCTTACTGAGGGAGGTTTGTGGGGCGGGGCTAGGCTGTAGTCATAGGCAGCATGGTAGGAGTGATTGGGGCAGTTAAGTGCGCATGACTGTTTGGACGGCCGTCTTGACTCAGCCAAACAGTCATGCACACTTTGTATGTTCTCCAATGACTGTATTGTACAGCCATTTGTGGAGAACATACACAAGTTCATAGTCCCCATCTGAGCGCCGGACCACGGCTCTGAGACAAATCACAAGGCTGCTGTCATGGTGACAGCAGCGCTGTGATAGGCTTAGGGAAGCCTGCGTGTGCTTCCTGCTTCCGGCAGGAACAAGAAGAGGACAGAGCTCGAAGGGAGGCGGCTGCTGTCAGCCAGGTAAGCAACTTTATTGATATTTCTACCCTCCCCATCCCCCTGCCCCACTCATACTTTTCGGTGGCAGCCTCCACTGCTGCCTTATACCCCTACCCACCCCTAAACCCTAAAAAGACCCTTACCACTGAACAACCCTCACACAGTAAACCACAAACAATTTAATTAGCCCCCGATACCCTTACCCACCACCAAACCCTAAAAAATCTCCTTAACACCCAATACCCTGGCACAGCCCTAAACCGTCAAAACACCATTTCCTCCCAACACCCCTACCGACCCTCAAAATATCCTTACCACCCAATACTCGTACCCACCACTAAACCCTAACAACACCCTTACCACCCAATACCTTAACCCACACCTAAACCCTAAAATCACGCCTACCACCCTCTACTGTTACCCAATCCTGAGCCCTTAAAATATCCTTAATCTAATTCATTATATATAATGTCCAGCCGCAAAGCCTTCCCGCCACCGGTGGCGGATCGTCAATGCTCGCAAACCTCGAGCTTGGTACAGGAACGAAGGGGGCCGGAGCCCTAGGTAAATATTGGCATGCACTACAGTAAGCCTGATCAGCGCTTTCACCTCCGGAGGAAGATTGAATAACCTTTAATGCAATTGCGCTTTGAACATTTTAACGGAAATCACGAAACCCCCACTGGGGTTTAAACAAACTACAAGCATGGCGTGTAACATACGGACTACTGTATCCAGAAGCCACAGGGACGCCCACTGGGGCGGGACTTGTGTAATTAACAAAAGAATGTTTGGAAGCATTTTGTGAAGTCTGTGCACAATTGTTTATTTATTTATTTATTTTAACAATTTATAGAGGGCGCAAATACCCAAGGGTGTCTCGGCGCTATGGACTATAAGGATAGCAGGGGGCTTCTATTGCTCGAATAGCCAAGTTTTCACTTGTTTCCTAAAAGATAATAGTGTTGGACTGGTCTTAATATGTATGGGGAGCAGGTTCCAAAGTTTAGCCGTTGCCACAACAAATCTTCTGTCGCCCCAGTTAACTTTGTTTGTTCTTGATGTGAAGGTTGGCGGCTGCCGAGCGTAAGGCTCTGCTGGGTGCATATGCTCGCAGACCTTTTTTTAGATATTCCGGCCCTATGCCATGAACTGCTTTATAAGCAATGCATAGCACCTTAAATTTAGTTCTGCTTTTTATGGGCAGCCAATGGAGTTGGCGGCTGACACTGGAAACTGGCTTAATCAGTATGTTGTCAGTGAACAAGGGTACTGAGAGACCCGAAACACGTTTGGCTTTTAATTGACAGCACGAGAGGAGTGCCGTACCAACTGCAGCCTGGGGCATGTGTGTGTTAACTCCTTTGGGTGCGAAGGCTTCATTGGGGAAACCTTTGCTTTTTGATATATATATATATATATATATATGTGGTAAAAACATGCATGGTAAAGGCAATACGTGGTAAAGACATTTTGTGGTAATGGTATTGCGTGGTAAATGATGCATTGTAAAGGCTTTTTCCCCTGTGGATTGAGCATTGTAAGCTGTAATTGATGACCCACAGTGCCTGGTCTGCCACGCTATCCTATGGACCTACAACCTCTATAGGAAAACCTGCCTATAGGGCTGTTGACTTTAATTGAAAAGAATTAACTTATTTAAAATATTTTTATTTGCTATTTACATAAATTCTTTTATCTGAACTTAATTTGTTAATTCTTAACTATGTCAAAATTAGGCTGGTTGACTACTGCATCCTCTAGCACAATTAGTGTAGTACTGAGTTAGATTGCTGTGCCTAAACGTGATTCAAGGGTATAACTGACCTGATCAACAACAACGCGGAAAGTACTTGGCAGATGCCTATAGCATCATTTCCAGTCTTTGGGCCAGTTTAGAGACTGGAGGACAAGTACTCGGTGAAAAACGTGACGGATATCCAATCCAACGTACAAGTGCATTAAGATATAATGTATTTGTAATAATGCACATGCTATATATGACACATTGGTGACGGAGTATCCATTCACCAAACTCTATATCAAGCACTTAATCTGCCAAGACATTCATACAAACTGTTTATGGAGACTGCTGAGTTTGGAGAAAAAAAAATGGTTGGTGGAATGCTTGAAATATTCAAAGCCACTGATAATTACGTATGGCCAAGTTTTGCCCATGATGCCGATTCTGACAGGAACCAGCGGTTTGCAAATTTGCCCTGGTCCTCCTTGATTAGGAACAGTCCAGCCTGAAGTGCTAGGCCAAGTTCATTCTAAATCGAAAACCAAGCAGCCCTAGACCAGGTGCGGCCTATTTGGGCCTTGTCAATAGGGTGCAGCTTGGTTCAAGTTGACCAGGGAACACAGGAGCTGCAACTGGCATACCTGTGGTCATAATGTGTTGCACAGAGGAAACAAAAAAGGGATGGGTGTAATGCTTGTACTAATCAAAGCCACCGGTAATACCCAGGCAGCATTGCCGTCCATCTTTATTTTTACCCAGGATGCCGCCTCAGCCAGGAACCATCAATATGCGAATCAGCCTTGGTCCTGCTCCAGTAGGAACATTTCAGGCTGAACTGCCAGGCGAGGTCACATCTGAACCAGAACACAAGCAGCCACAGACTTGTTTTGGTCTATTAGGGACTTATCCAGGTGCTTTATGGTTCAGTGGCATGGTGGGCACGACATCTGTGTCTGGGCATACCCGCTGCACTAAAGGTGCAATGCTTGAATTAATGTCAGCCACTGGAAATCGAGTAAAAAGTTTGGATGACTTCAAAAGCTGGGGCGTAGCTTGGTCGGTAAGATTGGGGGGTGTTAGTTTCAGATTTTCCCAACAATCACACAGGCATATAATGTTATAAATACATTATAGGACAAGCAATGTGCATGAGAGAGGCCTCATGGCTAGTGGAATGGGAGAGGAATGCGGACTGGTAGGAGTACGAACTTCGAAGTGAGAGAAAACAATATTTTGTAAAATAACCAACATTTTCGAGGACTTTCAAAACAGGAAGAGAAAGAGTATTGTATGTTTTTGTCTGTGTCAATGTAGCATTGAATGGTGCCAAATGTGGAAAGTAGTGTGAAGGAGAGGGAAGAGGAAAAATAATGATAATGGGCAAAATAGAGCGAGAGATGCAAATGGAAACATCAAGCAAGAGCGAGAAAGGCAAGAAATACATTAAAGAAAGAAAGAGGAGCTAATAGAAAGGAGAAAGAAAGAAGGTGGCATGTATGAAAATTTGAAAGGAAGGAAGTGTGAAAGAATTGTAGAATGAAAAGTGAAATTCAAGAAGCAAAGATAGAATGAAGGTTGAAAAGAAGGGTGAACAAGCATTGGCATAGCCAATAGGTCTCGCCTTGGGACCTTATAAGTGTTTAGCCATGCAACAGTTGATGTTGTTGCAGGAAGGATATTGTGCTGCATTACTAAATACTTATAAGGCCCCCAAAGGCGAGACCTATTGGCTATGCCAATGCGTGTTCTAAACTGTTACAAGCTCTGCCCAGTATGGCGCAGTCTATTGACCCTCAGTCTTGATATTCTTTTGTTTCATACAAAGAGCTCGCACAGAGACCCCCTCCCCGGCGCAGACCGTCAGTAAGGAAGGCAGGGCAGGTGTGTGCGCCTGTGTGAGCAGCTGCGCTGCTTTTTAAACCACATTTCTTCTCAGGTGCTGCGGCGGTCTCGCTGGGATGGAAGCCTCGCGCTGAGGAGGCGAGCGCGCGCTGCAGCCGGAGTCCCTGGGCTCAGCGCGTGAGCTCGGCAGCTTCACAGGCTCGGTCGTCAGTTACCTCGGAGCTGCTGCTGTCAGTTACCGCTTCAGCGCGAGCCTCTGCTCAGCTGCAGAGACTTTGAACTCCTGTAGAGGCATGCCACGGTGACGCGTTGCACCTCTGAAGCCCTTGCCATGTGTCTCATTACCAACGGTAGAGTGGTAAAGACACTCTTCAGCCCAGAGGGTCTGGCTTAAACTGATGCTCGGCTGGCATGGTTACCCACGCCCCCTCAAGTACCCATTGAAGTAACCTACCTTATAGCAGCGACAGAACTTGTTATACATTCTTCAACATAACTGCTGTTCTTGAAAAACTCCAATGGTTGAGAAAGATAAAAAATGCTAGGATTATTTACTGGTGATCCCATTACTCTTATTCTCTCCTCATTGTCCAAGGACTGATCTTGTGAGAGACACGTGTGGAGCTCCAACTCTTTGAACCCTCCCTTGCCCCTCCTGCTAGTAGGCTGTGGAAGGTGCACTGTGACTGTCCATAATTCAGCCTAGTCACAACTAGGGCTGGGTGAATTCCTTTTTTTTCTTTTGTCTGTGGTGAGTGCATTTAAAACATCTGCCAATTCCACCCATTTCCAGTGTTTTCTCATCTGCTTATCCAGATTGAAAAAATAAAAAGAGAAATACAGGAAGAATTCCCTGCATTACAAAAGCACCCCTTTCTGCGCAGAGAGGAATTCATGGAACGAGGAGTTCTTGTGCCATCCAGCATTGTCTTGTCCAGACAATGTAATTGCGCTAATGGTAACGTTAGTTACACTGTCCTTCCCCTTACAGTACATCTAAGCAAGTTCCTCAGCAGGAAGGCCTGTGCATGGCGCTTGTCTCGTGGAGCACCTGTTGTAGGCCTAGTGTGACCTAAAAACGCCATACTAAGCGGAATCCTGCAAGGGGCGGAGTACGTTAGGTCGCACTGTTTGCTCTGATTTTTAGCGCCGGGCATTTGTTCCACACTTAAAAATCAGCTTGAAGGGTACCTCAGCGTCAAAGGCACCTTGCACAGCGCAAGAGGGCGCTGCTTCTTTCTGCCGCCCGAGTAGATGTTCTACTTGAGCGACAGCTTCCTCAACGCAAACAGAAGGTTTTGGAACGCGAGCAGTAGCGGCCATCAGCGACTGCCCACGTTGAGAAATCTCACTGGGAGGTGGTTTAGCATTGGAGGTTCCTGGCTTGTGCTCACAAACTTAACGTTAGCAAGTGCGAGCAAGGAAAAAAACCTGCTCTACAGAACAGAGTTTTTGGGAACTCTATGTGCTCCGTGGAGTGCAGAGTGCAAAAAATTCTGCAAACACCACGAACGGAGCAGAGTTCACTGCCCAGGCTTAACCCGGAGGACTAGCAGGCAGGCACTCTGCACAAACTTCATTGCTGAAGACGTTGCTTTCAAAACCACTGTCAGGGGACTGGACAAAAGATTGTGCTAAGTACAATTATCATTAAGGCAAATGCAGTGCTTATAAAAGTAGATGTGTTGGTTAGCTTTCTTTGTTTTCTTCCTAAGGGACGGAGGAGCAACCCTGATTAAATAAAATGACTCTTGCATATATCGACATTCACCCGACTATTTCGCTCACACCCGTCACAAATAGCCAAGCCCAGGCGGAAGCTTGAAACCTTGAGGGATAGAGACAGGCGGCGGCAAGGCTTGGAAAGAGGAAGGAAGAATCAGAGTAATAGGATTGCTGGCGACAGCTGCACTCTTAAGTTAGACCATAAAAAGATAGTCACCAAAATAAAATACAGCAGCCCTGTGCACTTTTAATGAAGGCAGCTCAATCTTTGAGACAGCAGGCAACGCACCAGTGACAAAAGCCAAGTGATCCTGAGAACCTTGGGCAAAGAAAATATAAAGTGGTGCCCATGTAACAGCCTGGCAAATTACACCGATGAAGACACCCTGCGCTTCTGCCCAACAGGCCTCCATGCCCCTTCCCCTAGAGGTAGTCCACACAATAAACAAACCAACACTTCCTAGTCAATGTCACCCTCAAATGGGACCTAAAGTTAGGAGGGGGAGAGGTAGCTCAACGAAAGAAAGCATGGTGGTCAATTGCCAGAATAAAGACCTTGACGACCTTGACCTTGATGAATCCTGCACTTTCCGTGTCTACCAGGAAAAAGTGGGCTTCTAAATAACGGGGTGTATCTCCCATGTTATGCTGTAGCACTAACAAAACTATTAAAATTCCATTGTGATGTTGAGTCCTTCTTAAAGAAGAATGCGGGCATATTTAAGCATTTTCTTCCCACTAGCTGAGGAAAATGTTGTGGTCTTTTGTCAGTCAAGACTGATTTGTACATATCTGTGTCCAAAATGAGGTGGCATGGTATAAATAATAGTGATGGCCTGGGATGCAGCCCGAGTAATTAGCAGTGGCTGAGATTAATGTAAGCATTTCATCAATCACTTTTTTTGTATACTTTAGTGAGTCGACCAAAGTGAGACGGGTATGCACAGACATGAGTCCTACGCACACTGTCACTGGAACTGAGATATACCCGGCTGTTTAGCCCATAACTACAGGGTAACCGGTACTGGGTGGCTTGTGTTCTGGGACTGGGAGGACCTGGACTTTTCCCATTGGAGCAGGGTCAAGACTTATTTGCATATAACTGGGTTGAAACCGAGGTGGCATGGTATGCAAAATAACAATGGCTTGGGATGCGGCCTATAAGAAATTGGGTTACTGTTTGAGTGGGGTGAAACCCTTCTCAAGCAGCAACCACAGTTCTCCTCAGGGTGAAGTCGCAAGAAAACCCGAAATTAACCTGTGCTCAACCCTCCGGCAGCTCAGCATAGAGCAGTCAGGCTAAACTCAAGAGCAATGCGTAAAGTATTTGTACAACATTTCAAACAGTAACACAGTAAAGAAAACACAACAAAAGATCCCATGACAGAGTTAGAAAAATACAGTAGTTTTTAATAAATAAAGCAAGACCAGAATGACAAAAATCCATGTAGAATCAGAGATATTCAATAGTAAATATTTAAGTAAAAGCAGCACCAAAAGGCATAAAGCGCCAACTATGGCTATCTAATTGTGCCAGACCTGGACAAAGTCACAAGTTCAGGCTGACCACAATGGAGCATGTGCAGGGGTCCAGTTACACCCGCTGAACAAAGCATCTCCAATCCTGGATTAATGAGTAGCACAGCAGAAGTGATGCATCAGTACTGAGATGCAGTGATGCTGCAGTGCGAGATCCTGTTGCATTGTTGTTGGAGAGTAAGCATAGGCGGATTTTGCGGATCCACGATTCACGGATTTGCGTATTCACGGATCGTGGATCCGCAAAATCCGCGGATCGGCGGATTTGTGGGTCGGCGGATTTGGGGCGGGGCTTCCATGCCAGGACCATCGTGCCAGAATGAACCCTGCCCTTCATATTTATTCAAGAAGACGCCACCGTTTTGTGCCATACCTCTACTCAACTGGAGTACTTTCTACTGGATAATCAGTCAGTGCTGCTACCTCGTTGGGTAAATGTATAGTGCTTTTACTAGACTACAGCTGCCTAAAGTGCCAGAGAGTTGTCTACAGCGACCAGGTGTGTGTTACTATGCAATCGCGCCGAAGGGCGCAGGGGTCCCGTGAGTGAGCTATCATAGTGGGTAAATGGCGGGAAGACGGTGCACACCACGAGTGTGTGGGCGGGGCCAAACGGACGGGGCTTCCATGCGAGTGCACATGCCTCTTGTGTGCATTAAAGGTCAGAGACCGATCAGAGCAGCAGATGAAGATACAGAAGCTCCTGGCCACAGGAACAGCACGAGGATTGCGCTCGTGAAAGTCATTGGATGCAAAGGCCTCTGTCCAGCATCACAGCTGATTTGCGATGGTATATTTGGGAAGAGGGCACAGCTGCCCAGCCTTGACAACGCTCACGATTGATTTTTGGGCCGATGAATGAGTCACTGAATTTAAGCTACAACTAGGGCACATGCTTACTTGATATCTGTAAGTGCTTCCGGTTGATGTTTAATTTTTGTGCCAGGACCGTCGTGCCAGAATGAACCCTGCCCTTCATATTTATTCAAGAAGACGCCACCGTTTTGTGCCTGTTGTAACTATTTTACGATGGCGCCGGCATGCTGCCAGCGCCATCCTAAAATAGTTACTAAATTAGCTTCAACAGGAAGCTCTAATAGATAAAATAAAGCAGGCGCTCGAGCACCTGCTTTATTTTATCTATTAGAGCTTCCTGTTGAAGCTAATTTAGTATCTATTTTAGGATGGCGCTGGCAGCTTGCCGGCGCCATCGTAAAATAGTTACAACAGGTCCGCAAGGCTTGAACTTTTGCCCCCAGAATCCGCCGCTCGCGGATTTGCGAATTTGCGGTAAATTCGCGGGAGTTCGCGGATCGCGAATTTACCGAAAATTCGCAAAATCCGCGAGCGTAACGGATTTTGCGCTCATACTTATTGGAGAGGGCTTACGATGTGAAGTCCGAAATTGGGGATTCACTGCGTAGTCAGGCAATGCATCTGTTTAGAGGAGGTGGGAGGCGGCGATGCAGAGTCAGACGTCGAGGCTGCCGTCGACAAGGGATGTGAAAGCCTGCGCCGTTTATGCATTATGCAGTTTAAAATGCAATGCGGGCTGCAGTGGTGATTTGGGTCTTTATGACGGGTTTAATTCATGCAGCAGCAGAGGTGTGTCGGTTCTGCTCAGGGTTGCACCACGCAGCAGAGGAGATGCGTCGGTTCAACTGGATCCAAAGGCTGGAAATGCACCTTAAGCTCACTTCCAAGTGTCCGGGACGGGGATCGCACCACTTGGTAGGCTAGACTCACAGAAGACAGAGTCCAGGTGCAGGTTGTTGGAGCCTTCTGTCCCTGAGGCTCAAGTCAGGGCACCAACCAACTAACCTTTGGGGTCACTGTGGAATTCTGGATCCAAGAGATGTAGGTGCAGTCCTTCTCACAAATGCAGGAGTTCAGCAAGTCAGCAAAACGAAGCCGAGGCACACAGAGCAGAGTGGCAGTCCTTCTTCCTGGCAGAGTATCCACAGGTCAAGAAGTGTACTGAAGTGGTGAAATCTAAATCCAGTTTTTATACTCAGTTGTGCCTTTGAAGTGGGGGAGAAGCTTCCAGAGGTTTCCATTTGAAGGTCCCAGGCATCCTGCCTTTTCTGTCCTGGGTCTAGACTAATTCCAAGGGGTATGTAGAACTTTGTGTGGTGGTAGGTCACAGCCTTTTCAGGTGTATGTGGGACTGTGCCCTACTCCTCCATCCCATCCTGCCAGTGATGGCCAATCCAGGCATACCTTAGCTCCCTATTGTATGTAGCTGTCTAGGAGAAACACACAAAGCCCAATGGTCAGCTCACCTAGTTATGTGACCAGAGACAAGCTACAGGCCTTAAATGGCTAAGGAAGGAAAATCCCAACTTTCTAAAAGTGGCATTTTCAGAATTGCAGTATAAAATCCGACCTCACCATAAGTTACGATTTCAATTAGAATCTCGGAGACACCAAACATGAACTGAATACCTACTCCCATTCGGAAATTAAACTTATAAAATGTAATAAGGTAATTCCATTGTTGTCCTGTGGGAGAGGTAGGACTTGCAGTAGTGAAAAACACATTTTAGAGTCTTTCACTACCAGGAAATTTAAAGCTTAAAGCACATGCGCTACTTGTTAAGTCAACGGCACCCTGTCCTCTGGTCTGTCCCGGGCCTAATTTAAGGGTATTTTATATGTATTAAAAAGAAAGGTTTGTGTTTGGCAAATGGTTTATTTTACCAGGTCTACATGGCAGTTAAACAGCACTTACAGGCTGCAATGCAGGCCTAAGACATGTTTAAAGGGCTGCTTAATTGGGTGGCAAAATCTGTGCTGCAGGCCCACTAGTAGCATTTAACATACAGGCCCTGGGTAGATGTAGTACCACTTTACTAGGGAATTAAATAAAATATGATCTTTGGGAATAAGCTAATTTTACCATGTTTTAAGGAGGGAGCACATGCACTTTGTCACTGGTTAGCAGTGGTAAAGTGTGCAGAGTCCTCAAACCAGCAAATAACAAAATCAGGAAAAATTGAGGAGGAAGGCGAAAAGTTGGGAGGGGGGTGAGACCAATCTAAGTCTGACAGGTCTAACATGGCCCGAGTAATTACCAGTGACTGAGATGAGTTCAAGCGTTCCACCCATGACTCTTTTGTGTAAACTTTAATTTTATGAATGTGGACAGTGCCCAGGAATCCACAGGTGTGTAACCATCCAAATCAAATCATGTCCTTGCCCAATTACATGCCATATCCTGAAAATCATATATAACTGCATCACCTCAAACAGAGACACGAAGGAGGAAATTAAAATAGTAAGTGAAATTAGCTGGTTGTCTGCTGCTATTCGCTACGTGCATACGCATAGAAGGATAATATTTTCAGAGTTATGAATTGTAAGCAGGTTCACGTGTCATCAAAAAGTCAGATTGAAGCATCTGTGACTTTCACATTCTCATAAATGTTTCTGCAAATCTGTGCACCTGGAGTGTTTTAAGGATGTGGGTTCCTAGAGTAAGGCGCACCATTTAAATTTAAGAACAAAATACTTAAACTAGAATCCAGTATATCTGATTGAATGTAGATGGTAAAGGTACCAGAGAAAACGGTAACAAGCACTGGCAGTGGCAAACTATGCGAGCCCTCGCAAACCCCTTTCCAAGCTGTCTAAGAATACGAGGCCACCACACAAAAGGAGGAACATTCGCCACACCTGAAATGAGAAAGACAAAAATGACGAAACCGGTAGTTTTTTTTCACAAGCGCAGATTTTGTGTTTTCTTGCAAGCAGGCAAACTAAAGTAGGTGGAAATATACGTGCGCTTTTTGGGGAGGTGGTGGGTGGGATTCTGTTCTCGTTCACAGTTTTCCATTTGACAGCTATTGGTCAGCCCGGCTGCCCCTGTGCGAGTATCCACCCCTGAGGGAGTGCGGCTGCACGGAGAGTCAGTGGCTGAGCGGGGATTTACCCAGTCTGTCACCTGCGACAGAGATAGTGTCACGAAAATACGCCGCTGCTTGGAGAGAGGTGCAGAGCAGCTCAGCAGGTCACAGTTTCTGTGCAGCGCCAGATAGCAGGTGCCTCCTCTCGGCTCCAACACTGTCAGCACACACTGCCTGTGCCGCTACCCTACAGGGTGAAAGTGAAAAACCGAACCCTGCGCCACTAGTGACCTGAGCAATGAGAGGTAAGGGGCTTGTTCCTTGACGAAAACCCGCCCGGTCCCCTCGGCACTTTATGTGTGTCTGCACTTGACGTCTACTTATTAGAGCCTGACCTTTGTGCTCCTATCAGCAGCTTAGGGCTAATAGCGGCCTGTTTGTGTTGACATGAAGTTCACGCTGGATATGTCTCCCGGTACTGTAGTTTGAGTTCCTGTTTTTTTTCTTTATCTAAATGATGTGCTTTGCCGTTTTTTTCTTCCTGCGCTGACTGTTCGTTGTGCCTACTTTAGTTAATACAGTGCCTTTATCTTTCACTGTAATGCACCAATAGCGTGCTTCCAAACTAGACCGCTGTACTTCCATTTTCTCGGTACTGGGCCCCTGTCGTCTTATTCTCTCAACACTGATGCGCGCCATCTTTATGAGAAAGCAATGAGGGGACAAGTGTCAATACCTCCTCTATGCATGGACTTTTGGGACAGTGCGATGGTGCAAAGGCAGTATCAGCATCCAATCCCCAAGTGTGATATATATATATATATATATATATATATATATATATATATATATATATATATATAAAATATAGTGCGCCAAGACTGAAGTCACTCAAGCAGAACCACCAAAGAACCCAAAAATATATTTCCAATACCCTTAGTGAAAATATATTTTTGTTCTTTGGCGAGTCTGTTTGAGTCACTTCTTTCTTGAATATTTAATTTCTTTGTGACTCATAGTACCCTTTTGGAAACTGATTTTTGCCCTGCCTGACTACTGCTGTCTTTTGATCCTTCATATCTTAGTATCTGTCTGTCTGTCTGTCTGTCTGTCTGTCTGTCTGTCTACCAACCTACCTACCTACCTATCTATCTATCTATCTGTCTGTCTGTCTATATACCTATCAATCAATCTATCTGAGAGTGTGCTTATAAAAATACAGAAATCGAGAGGTTACTGGACATAGCCTATACAAATTACCTGGATATATAGTCAGCATGTACAAATTACTAATAATTTATATTTATTATGTTTATGAGTGAGTATTGCATGCTGATAAAGTGTGGGTGTATTTGTGGGCACGCATGGACAACGGGCCTCTTCAAACTTGCAAGTGGCGCTTTCTGGCAAGGGCTCAGGCACACTACAGTACATTTGCAAATACACCTATAAAGTGTGCCAACATTAGAAATAATAGAAATCTTAGTTTCTGCTGAATATGAGTTCCAAAATGTGGAACTGCAACATGAAAGTGGTGGCCCCGGTCATTTGAGACTATGAATAATAATTAAGAGGGAATAAGCTGGGTGCAATAATTTGGTAGCACTACAGAACTACATGTTGCCCGGGTTTTACCAGTACCTGACCATTGCAACGACTGTCTAGGATCACACATAAATACTTTGGGTCCAAAATGATAAAATATTTTGTGCACTTATCCAGAGACGTTTTAAGGCATGGGCAAAGTGGGCTCTCGCCCAGGGCCCCAGCCTTACAGGGGTCCCTTGACAGAGTCAGCTCTGGTCTGCAGAGAATTGCACTAATGAACTTGAATATTTATTAAACAGATTGTTTTAAATATTGTTTTCCTTTAATTTATTTTTAATGTACATGATGTGTGAGAGTCCAGTACAGATATTTTACAGATAAATGTTGTGTTTATGTTTCATGCAACAGCCATAACAAAGTTTCTTTTAGATCAAAACAGGGCCTCACCTATGAGAATTGGGAGAGTGTCACAGAGATTATTTGCAGTAATATTAGTGTGCTGCTGCTGTGTTACTATATTGAAAACATGTCACTAACCCTGAATATTAGATGTAAACAAATTTAGAAGAGTGCTCCTATGCACTGCCAGGGATCTGGCCAAAGAGGGCATTAAAGAGCTGAAATTGTATCATATATTCAAAGCTGCTCCGAACAGGGGCTCCCTAAATACATTAGGCCCAGGGCCCCTAAAATCCTCTAGATGTCCCTGCACTTATCTGTCACTTGACCACACCCCAATTTGAATTTGCAGTCAGTAATCACAAAACCTTACTTCACAGAATCAGGAAATGCAAAGATTTCTAACAAGTTCCCTCCTAGTAAATAACACAAGTAAAGTACTTACTCTAAACGACTTTTCTATGCATTAAAAGGGTTGTATGGGAAGAGGACTTGCAATATGGAAAATAAATTAAGGTGCACCTTGAACATAATAATCACAAAAAACACAGTGTACATGGACTTAAAAGTTGCTAAGCTAGGCCTATGCTTGCTGTATATCATTTTCATAGATTTCTATATGCAGGTAACATGCTTTTTTTTTACCGTATTAGAAAAATAATGTCTGCAAAACTCATAGGCATTCAACTACAACTCATAAAGCTACTCTTTTCTTTGTAAATACGCTCCTTCCATTTGAGCAATAGTGCGTTCAAAATGTTTTGCTCTTATCCGCTCTTGTAACCAGACCGCAAACTAAATATATTAGATAACTGAGCTGGTATGTCAAAGAAATATTTGTAGATTTAATGAACTCATCATACAATTTATATGAACCCTAATAAAATAGTAAAACTCAGGGTGTGAGTGTGTGACTCGTAAAGATGCTCTTAGCCTGTAAATTACCATATTTGATAATAATGATTGTTAATCACTTGCTCTGATTCATTCATAGAACAACACAATGTCTTAAACAGTTGTTAAGGGGTGAGTTCCATCAGTCAATCTTTTACTGGTCTTTTAAACTGACAGAGGCAAAGGCAACTGCTTTGCCTTTTTGCCAGCCCACAACAGCCCAATACATCTAGCTGTGCATACCTCCAAAAAAATGTTACTTAATTGACGGAAAACACCACATGGCAAAATGTCTACATGAACCATAGGAAAAAGAGGAACTCAGTTTCAATGACTAGAGAGAGCTGTTGAAAAACTAGATAGTGCAGAAAAGGTGTTTAAAGGAATTAAAATCTAAAGAAGTACTCCAACTGATACAAAGAGGAAGACTTGCAACAAGTACGAATATAACAGTTGCGTTTTTGTATTTTCTCTGTGTTTAAAGAGGTAGCTTATCAAGTAAGGTCATTTAAAAACTAAATAGCTATCTTGATGAATTCATAGATTTGTTTAATACATTTTTGTAAAGGATGGTCAGGTGTGAAAACATAAAACAAAAGCCACTAGTAAGTAAGTAAAACTTTATTGTTTGATTAATTAAAATCATTACAATCATCCGTTTGTAGCATCACAGAATATTAAAAGTAGCATTCATTTGAGGTTATAAAAAAGAACTATATAAAATTAATTCACATGATTGAGCAACTTATTAGTCATGTTAAAAAAGGACACTTGGGAGCCGTTATTGTCCCGTATGAGTTAGCGGCTACTAAAAAATGAACACAAGGCGAAAGCCAGGGTTATGAAGATACATAGTAGGTACTGCTAAAAACACAAATCTATTGAAACAGTAAGAACACTACGTATGATGACTTAATAGTCCAGAGACAAGTAGTGTCCGTAAATTGTCTATATTAAGAATTAAGCCTCGATCTGCTGCTATTTCTCGGTACAGAGGGGTAGATCATCCCATTTAATGTTGGCCATTGTTTACTTGTTGGCATTCCCGGTTGAAAATCTTGTTGCTGCTCTTGTCATGAACTTGGTAAACCGAATGTTAAGCATTGGGTTGTCCGGGTTCATTGATGCGAGTATGGCTTGTCTGCATGTACGTATGCCCAGTTTGTTCCATTCGCTTTTTAACATGGACTTCCGGTCGTCGAGAAGTACTGGACAGTGACATGCCACATGCTTGATTGATTCCTTGTCACTACCACACCAACTGCACGCTACCTCGGTGTTTGCACGTTTCCAACTCGGCAGGTGGTACAGGAATGGCCATTTGCCCATTCTGAGGGCCATGAATCTTTTTTTCCATAACACGGAGTAGGTACATGACAGGTATGGGGCCATGACCCCTGGCTCAAACCATGGAATGATTGTCCAGGCGTGCTTACGTTTAGCAAGTTGCGCTCTGTCCGAGTGAAAGGACCAGAGGTGAACATTCCTCTTGGTATAGATTTTGAGTGCCTGCTGTGATGGATTCAGATTCCAAATTTCCTCCGAGTCCAGAAGTTTTAATGAATCATGTAAATAGCGCCGGTATGTTCCACCTAGCTGACCAACGGAAATTTCCTGCCACAGGAGGGCCTCCAGGCTTCCTTTTCTTGAACTAAACAGCTTATTGCACAGCCTAATGAATGCTCCTGCCCCTACCGCGTGATGGTCTTGAAGGCCGAACTCAAGGCGTATTTGAGCAGGGGATGAGGATTTTGGCAGGTTCAACGCTTGTTTGAATGTTCTTGTTGTTATTTTATTCACGAGACTGTTGTCCTTCCCTTGCATGACCTCCTGGCCGTAGGTGAGAAACAAAAAGCCACTACCAGAATTGCCACAACAAAACTTTATAAATACTGCATCAAATAAAAAACAATGCAAATAAACAGCATCAAATTTTCAATAAAACAAATTCACCTGTCCGCATATAATTCACTTAATTTTGGAATAAATGAGATTAAGAGTCCCCCGTTTGGTTAGATTTTTAAAGAAAAAAATAACAACATTATACTCTACATATCGGCAAATTTCCGTGTGACTGAGCTAAAACCGTGGATTATATTAACATATTTTTATGAAGGATTCAATTTGATATCCTGTTATCTATGCACAAAGACTGATCGGTGAGGTCGTTTTATACCAAAGAACAAAAATTAAACCCCAGATCACCACATTTAACCTGCATTCTCTAACCCATGCTCTAGCACAGAAATGTCTAGGGTAGATTCATGAAGGCAGGATCAGTGTTAGATTCTTAGGATATCCAATAAGATACATTTCCCCCAAAATAATTGTAGCCATCAAAGGCTAAACCCTCAAAATGAGAAAAAAGTGAAGAACGTAGGATTATAATACATTTATAATCTTCAGCCACCACTCATTGTTTTATTGTCTCTATTGTTGTTCACATTTACTATGTGCCCTGTGCTTAAGAACATTGTCCTACACTCTTAAGAGGCACCAATAAAAAGTATAGAATGCTGCCGGCCAATATCTCTCTGTTTAACTGGTCCAATATCCCTCTCGGCAATATCTATCTTCATTAACTTTTACATTGTAGCTGCCCCCACTACAGCTTTCTACTCTGGCAATTATGAACTATATATCTTAACTTCATTCTATTCTCAATCGTTGGAATCAAAAGCGAGTCACTCTCTATCCCACTCTTTTCCTTCCTCCATTTTCTTCATTATGTTCATTCTACCCCACTTAATGTGTGGCACATGGTTTCCGTCAACCTATATCTACCAGTCCTTCTATCTTTTACCTCTGTATCTATTTCTTCTACTCCACCATCTTCACATTTTAATATTTTGTTTAGAGTGCCATGGAACACGGAATCTCTTTGGAGAGATGCTATGTGTTGTCTCTTGTGGAAAAAAGGCTTTCTCCGCACTTAAGACATCTCAGCATCTGCTGCCTATGAATCAACAATTGTAAAAATATTCTGCAGCTGTTTTAGTTGTGACTAATGCAAGAGTTATTTCACAATATGTTGACACTGTACATTCATTTATCAGATGACACTGATAAGAAAAAATAGAACAGAGAGGCTAGATAGGTCAATGAAGGAAGGCTACCTTGGCCATTCACATACTCACTGACAAAGCCATTTGCCAAGGTGAGTGTATAGTGTAAGGTTTTACCAAGTTTACTAACAGCAAATATGCTACATAAATAATATATATTATTAAAGAAAATTATTTTACTCTTGAATATGACACAAAGATCCAAAAAGCATAACATAGTACAAAAAATGTTTAAAAAAACACGTTTTTTATGCCAGATTACAAGACATGACATAACTGCAACAATAGATAAGAAACTGTCCCAATAAGGCAATCTGAACTAGAGTATGATGTATTTGTTTTTTTAATGAATATGGTTGTGTTTCTGAAAAATAACTTAACAAAAAGACCTAAAGAACATGATTAGTTGTTTGATGCTATATACAAATGCCTGCAATAATATTTATATATTTTTTTGTCATTTTGCTAGAATTATGCCACCATACGTTTACAAAAAGGTCATTTTGAATTGCAAACATACAATTTCAGTCTTACATGTTGAAGATTAAAATGTTTTAAAGTAGTTAAACCAACTCCAAATACATCTATCACAGCATAATCATTAAAATATTTAAAAAATGAATTCATTTTCACAATTACTTAGTTTCTGTATACTTTCATCACAAAATACAAAAAAGTGAACCATTTTGAGTGCTATACATTGAAAATCCTTAATATAAAGCAGCACACCTTAATACCCTTTATGAGATATAATACTGCAGCACATTGCCACAGGTTAAAATACTGTTGACATGGGTTAAAATACGGTGCCATGCTTTCCCCATATCCTACTCAATTATCACTTCAGTTTTTGAAGTTAAATTTTTAATTTCCTCAAACCATTGTATTATATTCAAGATTATGCTTTAAGCAGTCTCATTTCTAGCCATTGCTTTAAATATATACTTACAGGTCAATATGCCTCAGCCCTTCCAGGTTCACTGCACAAGTATAGCAAACAAATTTGAGCAGCATTTTTAAAACATAATTGAAATCTGGTGACAATGGTCCCCGATTGTGACAGTATTAATAAAAGAACTGTATAATTAGATCAGCTGGCTTACCACGGTATAAGGCTAGGATTGGGTAGATCATATTTTACAGGCATGTTGTTCTTTTCTCTTAAAGTTGCTAATTGGTGTTACCTGCTATTGGTTCTGTTAAATATCATTGCAGCATCAATGGACATTATTTGGAAGAAATGGGGAGTTGAAGGGTGAGGGTGAACACCCCCAAGTCTTAGGCTAATACCCTGGGAAGAAAAGTAGAAATGTATTCCCATGAAATCTGAATTTTAAGCTGTCCAAGGAAAAAAATAATCAAAATATTTTGTATTTCCTAATCCAAATTCAACACACCCACTCAAGATGGTATTGTTACACGTATGTCCTTCATCTGGAGGTGAGAAAATCACTTTATATTTTTTAATTGCGGGATAAGGAATAAAATGAGGTGTTAACTCAAAGTTTTGTGATCTTTTAAAGGTACTCTTCTTTCTGCCTCAATGAATTGGACTATCTTGGTGGTTATATAGGGCTGAATGTTTTTTATCCCATATATAATAACAATCTACAGGGTACTTTCTAACAATGCCACTGATATTGAATCTGTTTTTAGTGATCTTTGCATTGATTGACTTTTGCTAAGTCGACTAGATGATTATGTTTTTAAATACCACATATACATAAAAATTTCAAAAGCATAGGACAATAATTACATTTAAATTACATTTAAAGTGAGGATGAACTATCATACCATATATAATAACTTGTGTTAAACAATAGGAAATAGTACAAATGTATTATTGCCATGCAGAGTCTGTTTATGCAAAAGTTTTACTGCAAGTGAGTTGACATGTAAGTGGTGATTAATTTAGGGACACTCCACTAGCTTATCCTACGAAAGTTGTTGCAATATATTTTAAGAGATAGAAAGGAATAATTTCATTTCACTCTTATTTCACCAGAGCATGAATATAATCGGTTAAAAATGTAATGCATCAATTCATTCTCTGGTGTGCTAATTTTTAAGGGAGCAACACCAAAACAAAATAAAGTGGGTTTCTTCACTAACGCAAAATGTTATTGTATTAATTTCAAGGACCTCTGTAGTCTACTCTAAATTATTTTTAATCTAACATCAAATGAACATTGCCTTTAAAATATTATAAGTTATGAAACACCTACTGACCCATGTCATTTTATTATCGCTCGAGATGAGCAATCTTCAAAACATTGTGCAGTGAAAACATATATGGAGGTGTAAAGAAATGTAACCACGTGAGAAAATTACAAGAGTAAGAGAAATACAGTATCACTACAATAGACTTTTTAAGAAAACCAGTTTGAAATGAAGGTATCAGTTTCCTATTCAGGGACTTCCCTACATTTTCAGCTATGACAACAAGTAAGCCTCGTCATCAAGTATGTGTTTTAACTTGGCAAACACAAGGAGATGATGGACGGAGAGCTGAAACTTTTCAGACACTCACCCCAGTCACAGATCTGGGTTGAATCCATCATCATTCTTTAGCTCACTTCCCACCCCAGTTCAGACCCAGCTATATGCAAATCAGTCTTGACCCTGTGCCTCATGTGTTTTCACTTGCTCAGTTTTGATGATGCTTCTTGTCTCAAGGTTTTCCTCTTCTGTGTAATTCTTAAGTGTAAAACTCTTTCTCACATATTCTGGCCTACTTGGTAACACCACATAGCACCTTGAACTCTAGTTTGATTCAAACTTACAGCCAGAGAATATATTTTAAGAACAGCATTGAGTGATTCCAGTAGCTTTCATTCAGCTTTATTCTATAAAAATATGCCCGAATGCGGATGTATGGCCTGAACAAGTTCTTAAAGAGTGGCATTGTAAATGCCTCTCTCAAGAAAAGTCAGTAATTTTTTCAATAATTCGAATACAAGTATGTTGTATATTTGTGGAGTTCAAATGCAGAAGCAGGCAGTGGTTATGCTTAGGTACCGATTGCATGTTTTCTTAAGCTATATTCTGTATTATAAAATCAGTGGTAGACATACATTGTTTTGGAACTGCTGGAGACTTATCAGAACGAAACCATTAAAATAAAAAATGTTTTGTTTTAGTGTGTTACATAAAGCACGCAAAAAGTGATGTGAGGAATGCTTGCAGATAGTCTCCACCCTGGAAGTGCACTCCCTCTGGGTGTTTCCTATCTCAGCTTCAGGCTCTCTTTTATGTTTTAAACCTGAAATTAAGTCGGTGAAACTAAATGCAGCCACTACGATTGATGCAACTGGTTTCACACCAACAGAGTGAAATGAGCCATTTCGTAGTTTTCACCTTTGCTTTCAAGAACATGACGTTTTATGTTCACTATTTGTGAGTCAGCTTTATTTTTGGATTGTATTTTTTTAGGAAAGAGGGGGCATATCAACAAGCGGCAGCGATAATATTGTCGCCGCTTTAGAGACCGTTTTCGGGCGAAAAGCGGCAATAATATTATTGCATTATTAACAAGGACACGCTAGTGCGTGTTTCCTTGCAATAGTGCCCCTTGTCCGCATGCCTCCCATCGCATCGCTAATGAGATGCAAAGGAGGCGTGCCTGACAAAACACCATGGGTAAATATCGCTAACCCAGCTTTGTGAAATTAACGAGGGTCAGCGATATTTGAAATTGCGTTAAGTATGCCTTAATGCAGGAGTTTAACGTCTGTTAAATTCCTGACTAAGGCGTACCTAACATGGGGGGTGGATTGTGTGGCTAAGACCACCGGCCCTTTCACCAAGGATATCGCAGTTTTCCATGGAACATCGCTGGAAAACCAGCGATGTCCCATGGACAACACCGCTATCTCTGGAAAAATGATCGCAATTGCGCTATGCGTTGTTGACACAGCGCTAGCATGGCGATAATTTCCAGCGATAGCTGGCGATATGCAATCTGACGCTAAGAGCGGCCAGTGATAATTATCGCTGCCGCTTGTTGATATGCCCGAGGTCTGAGTGCCGAAAGTTATCCCACATAATGCTAAAATCAAGCTGTAGCAAATGCGATTTTTTTTATTAACTGAGAATACAGCAAAATATGTAATTTTGGTGCCTTGGAGGTATATCAGTCTAGTAGTTTATTATTCCTTAATGTGATCTGAAAATTACAAAGGTACGGTAATACCAATGACTTTCTTTGGTGAATAACATTCCATCATCTTTCATCTTTCATCGAAAGAAAGATTACGTCTGTCAAACAATTTCCTTCATCATTTCCCTAAGCAGCGCTCGAATATACCTTTCTCCAAATTTCTGCCGCAAAATACAGGCTGTAGTTTTGAAGGGAAGGCAGGCCTGCGTGCAGCATTTGAAAAGGGGGGGCCCTCGGCCCCCCCGCACGCATGGCGGCGCGGCGACCGTCGCCCCCCCTTTCCCCTTGTTGTCATTCGGCGGTGGGGGCGTGCCCTGGGGGCGCGGCCCACCGCCGATTGGCCGGCGGCCTTCTTGACCCGGATCCAAGGTAGTGGGTCCGGGTCAGGGGGGGCGGGCGATAGGAGGGGCCGCCCGGCCCCTCGGGAATAAGAGGTGGGGAGCGCCCAGGAGACCCCCTTGTCCCTGGACGCTCCCTCGCTGAACGTTGTGCCCCGCGCTCGGGGCTTCTTAGTTGAATCACTCGGTAAAGAGGATCAACACACGGTTGGATAGGTTGTTTCGAGCCCCCTTGTTACAGTCAATACCTCATGGGTGCATCTGGGGCGACAAGTATTACTTGAAGGACGGAGTTCATTTAACAGAGGAGGGTAATGTCCTATGGTCTGACAATATCTGGGCCTGGCTAGAGGGTTTTGAAAGTAGGAGGGTGTCCTTAGGTAGGGGCTAGAGGGGGGAGGCCAGATCGTCGGTTAACAATGCTGGCCTGTGGCGGTAAGGTCATTATCGGTGAGCACATATTTGAGGTCTGAGGGGGCGGGCATCATCCTATGGAGGTTCCCGCCCAGGGGGAGGGGCCTGCGGGCCACTCCCAGAACTCCAGGGGCAAGGTAATAGGCAAAGGAGCGCGGGTAGGAGTAGTTCACGCTTTCCTTAGGCTGGTAGCCACCCCGCGCGCGTGGACTCATGACGCCACCGGCGCAGAGTAAGGACCCTCCTTTAGTGGGTAAATGGAGTTTAGGGCGTAGACCGGGCAATTCCCGGGGTAACACTGCGCATGCGCACATCTATGGGGGAGGCGCAGCTTGTAGGACCTGACACCGGTAGTGACCCTGCCATATGGCCAGAAATGTACAAAAATCAAGATTAGGATGTTTAGTCTAAGTTAGGAAACAACATGTATTAGAGTTTTGTTAAGGTCAGGCTCTCAAACTTGTTGATAAGAATTGTGTAACTAAATGTCCTGCTGATTTTTGTATTCATTGTTGATTATGCAATTAAAACCTTTTTTAATTTCATACTTTAATAAATACTGCCGGGCGACTAGCGCCCGCCTTCCAAAAAGTAAAGACGTCTCGTGTCCACGTTCCTGGGTGTTGGGTGCCGGATTGGGGGGGAGGCGGCAGCTAGTCGCTGACCATGTGAAAAGGGGGGGCCCTCGGCCCCCCCGCACGCATGGCGGCGCGGCGACCGTCGCCCCCCCTTTCCCCTTGTTGTCATTCGGCGGAGGGGGCGTGCCCTGGGGGCGCGGCCCACCGCCGATTGGCCGGCGGCCTTCTTGACCCGGATCCAAGGTAGTGGGTCCGGGTCAGGGGGGGCGGGCGATAGGAGGGGCCGCCCGGCCCCTCGGGAATAAGAGGTGGGGAGCGCCCAGGAGACCCCCTTGTCCCTGGACGCTCCCTCGCTGAACGTTGTGCCCCGCGCTCGGGGCTTCTTAGTTTTCCCACCCACCATCCCTTGGAACAAAAGTCTTGTAGCAGTTTTTATGTCTGGTTGAATGGTAAGTTTTGAAGGTACGGTCCACAGGTCTCACAGGGTAGTAGAGATGGATCTGTGGGTATATTTTGTGATGCTTTTGTTTAGGAATTTTTCCCCTTTTTAGCAAAACATGTGTGAAGTGAATTGTATTTGATGCCATGTGTCTTTAGGCCTTTTTTCCCTTTGTAGCTATACGTTGATACTGTTATTTATTAGCCAGTGTAGCTGTCCTTTAGAATTTTTTCCCATAGGTCGTCGTATTTATTAGGTATGGGGCATGCGGTAAGGTCATTATCGGTGAGCACATATTTGAGGTCTGAGGGGGCGGGCATCATCCTATGGAGGTTCCCGCCCAGGGGGAGGGGCCTGCGGGCCACTCCCAGAACTCCAGGGGCAAGGTAATAGGCAAAGGAGCGCGGGTAGGAGTAGTTCACGCTTTCCTTAGGCTGGTAGCCACCCCGCGCGCGTGGACTCATGACGCCACCGGCGCAGAGTAAGGGCCCTCCTTTAGTGGGTAAATGGAGTTTAGGGCGTAGACCGGGCAATTCCCGGGGTAACACTGCGCATGCGCACATCTATGGGGGAGGCGCAGCTTGTAGGACCTGACACCGGTAGTGACCCTGCCATATGGCCAGAAATGTACAAAAATCAAGATTAGGATGTTTAGTCTAAGTTAGGAAACAACATGTATTAGAGTTTTGTTAAGGTCAGGCTCTCAAACTTGTTGATAAGAATTGTGTAACTAAATGTCCTGCTGATTTTTGTATTCATTGTTGATTATGCAATTAAAACCTTTTTTAATTTCATACTTTAATAAATACGGCCGGGCGACTAGCGCCCGCCTTCCAAAAAGTAAAGACGTCTCGTGTCCACGTTCCTGGGTGTTGGGTGCCGGATTGGGGGGGAGGCGGCAGCTAGTCGCTGACCATGTTTGATTGCAGCTTCCATGAGCTTTTTATGAGATCACACCGCTGCAGGTGCAGTCAGGTGCAGTTTTCAGCTAAACAGAAGCTATGGGTTGTTACCACATAAAGCGCGCCCTGGAAACGGTTAGATGAGTCGTGGGTTTTGCCACAATGTTGGGCTGACTGGTGTAAGTGGTTCAAGAGCACAAGCAGGGTTATTTGTACCATCATTGACAGAAAGTCGTTTAAGATCAGGGGTCGAAGTGATTTACAAAAATATGGGAACTGTGGGGTGGGGTCAGTGACCAAGGGGGAGGGGTTAAAGGTCTGGCTAAAAAACTGAATATTCTGTAAGTTTTTGTGGTCTTTCACCTTCAGGTAACTGCATGTAAATTAAGGCTCAGCTTAAATGAAAAATAAATATAAGTTAAGTTAATCAGTGGGAAATGCACTATAGTATGTTACGAAACCTCTATTAGTTAATGCGCGGCAGTGGGCTGTGTGTGCAAACAGAGAGACACAGAACGAAAGCCCGGATTTATCATTATTTGACGGAACGCAACTCGCTGCTCTGCATCAAATGGATAGGGCAGAAATGCACCATATTTACTAAAATATGACACATTTGTGCTCTCTCGCTGTGCTAGCACACTATGTGCTGCCTAGCCGCAACACAGGCACCCTTATGCCATGGAGTTAGGGTGCCTGCGTCGCTGGCAGGATTATTTTTGTGCAATAAGGGACACCTTCCTTCACAAAAGCAATCCTTAGAGAAAGAGAACAGAAAGAGGAGAAAATTCTCCTCATTGCGCCTCTGTCGGGAAAGCATACAATTTTGATGAATTGCCAGGTTTACTACTCTTGGTAAATCTGGGAGTGCAACAAAAAGCATAGCGGGGCAGAGTAATGCAAGTCAGCAACTTCCACTGGTTTGCATTACCACACATTTACTAGGCCACGCAGGGCGGCTTTGTGTGGCTCGGTAAATTTGACTTAAAGACGCTGCGTGATGCACGGGCAACAAAATCATTTGCTAAATCTGGGCCTAAATCGTGGTCGGTGCAGTGGAGAATAGTGGCTTGTGTATTCTTGGTGCTTCAAGGACCCAGCCTGTGACAGAAAGCACAGTGAATATTTAAGTCATTATTTTAAACTTGCATTACTCACAGTATAAGATAGGCTGCTACAAAATGCACAGAAAGATTTAGGATCAAAAGATGCTTTAAAAATATAGATCTTAGTAATACCCAGACTGTACGTAGTGCATTTTAAAAAATATTACTGTCCCTTAAAAGCACTCACTTCACAGCTCAGCTTGTAACTACGTGAATCGCTGTTCAAAAAGAATACATCTGTATTAAGAAGCCTCAAGTGACTCCATCAATTAAAGCCAACCATTCACGTTTCTTTCAGGCAAGCAGGCATGAAGGCGTGTTTCTTGTTTAGCTGTCTCCCTGCCTGACGCTTAAGCTGAAGCACTTCAACTATCCACCGGAAAAGTAGCTGCATATTTTGACATATATAATCAATGCAACATAACACAACCTACACAAAGCAACATAGCACAATTGCAACATAACATAATTACAAGATAACAAGGCACATCACAAGACAGTCAAAACAAAATATACCTGAGGTAGAGCAAAATAAGATCATGTTGAAATAATGTAGTACAAAAACATAACATCACAAAAAACAACAAAACATATGATCGCAACAAAATGTTTCCCAACAAACGTACGCAGACGCTTTTGTCACACGTTATGTCATTCAGAATCCTGTTTTCATGATATGGTGGTAAAAGGTGTTTGGAGCAAGCACTGCTTTAATTTACCATGAGGGACATGAAATAATGCTGGTCAAAAACATTTTGTGATGCGGTCCATTGTGTCTCTATTCAATGAGACTTCAGTACTCTCCCCAAAACTTTAATCGCATATATCAAGGAGCGCACTTATTTTTCAGTTGTATTTTGTTTCATTCTTGCTGACCAAACCAAGCCGTTACATTGAGATACATTGTTAGTTATGTCAGCCTTTAAATGTAGCTTTTGTCTTCAAGCACTTGTTATCTGATGTGGGTTTTGCAAATTATTGTGTTTGCCACTTCCATGACCTTGTTGCACTGATTCAGTGCAGACTGAGATTTCCGCTGCAGATGTTGCCATTTGCTTAGAGTCAGGCTTACAATATATTAACGGTTGTGTGATCGAAAGTTTGTGGCATTATTGGTGTGTCAATCTTCTGGTGGATGGAGGGTATTTCCTATTAAGGGATTTCAAGATGGTGTGAATCTTGCCACTGCCCACCAAACCAGGTGAGTGTTCGCGGGCCAGTGGTTCCACGTTGTTAGGTAGGTGTGCTGTTGTCAGGGGCGTAACACAGGCCCCTGCAGCCCCCGCTGTGCGGGGGGCCCTGTCAGCACCGCACTTCTGCTGGGGAGCTCTAGATTGAGTCCGGAGGGGGCCCCTTCACGTACCCTGCAGGGGGGCCCCTTCAAGGTTCGTTACTCCACTGGCTGTAGTCTTGAGTTAATGTGTGAGTTTGCAAAGAATCCGTGTTATAAGTAGTACCAATAGATAGCTAGAATGAGGTGTGGTTTTGCCTTGTAATCTTCTGATCTCTAGTCACTGGTTGTGGGGATGAGGATGTGAGAGTCTAATAGAGTACATGTGTTTTAAAGTCACAAGTGATGTGCTTAGCTGATGTGATCCGTTGCATGGTCGATGTAGTTCGGTAAATTGTATTTCCTAACAAAGGACACCGTGGTTTGAGGCGCTTAGGGTACAATGTGTATTTGAATTTTGTGAACAGAATGGTCTGGTGTGGTAGGTCTGCTGCGTGGAGTCATGCTTCTAATAGCTTTGATGAAGTAGAGCATGTAATGAGGATGTTAGTCTGTGCTATGTTTTAGCTGGTAGTATGCAATAAACCCCTTTTTCCCTTCACAAAATTGAGTAGCCGCAAGTGGTTACGTTTAATATGCCTTGGTTGTTTAGGACCATGTGATGTAGAGAGTGTGGTACAGATTGTTGATGTATAGTAAGTGTAGTGAGATGGGATGAGTGTGGTCTATGAGATGTTCAGATTTTGCTGCCCAGAGTGGTGGATATTATGAAGAAATGCTTGGAGTGGCTTGATGTGGCAGTTAATCTTGTGGTGTAGTGAGTGGTGCTATAAGGTGAAGTTTGTGAACAGTGTTGAATTTGTGTTGATCATGCTAGCATATAATGTTGTGATGTGTTAGCTGAAGATCTATGGTCTGGTGTTTTAAGACGGTGTGTTATGCGCAATATGTACTGTGGTTGTGTTAGAGTTTCTGTTACATCGCGTTGTGTGATGATGTTAAGTGTTACACAATGCGCTATTGACATAGCATTCTGTGCTACATGACAGGCGGCTAGCATGGTAGCAGTGGTGGGAAGTAATATGGGTGATGTTCCACTCATTGTAGAGGTGCACACTCTGATGTGGATAGTATTTAGGGTGTTGTCGTTTTGTTAGTTATATTGATGTGTTGTACGTGTGTTTGCGTATGTATATGCCTGTGTAGGTGGGTGGGGGAATAGGCAATGCAATGTCTCATGTGTTGTAATTTGTTGAAATTATTTGCTATTTTTTTTAATTATTGAGGCATGGTGTATTGTGAAAACATGGAGCTTAGAGATCATGGTGTAATTTTGTTGTGTTCTGGAGTGATGTTTATGGGTAACAGGAGGCGGTGTAGGGTGGGGTGATTGTGTGTTGAGTGGAGAGGGGTTCAGTAATTCGGTCTGCCGATTTTTGCTGTTATTTTAAGGTAATGGGTAGTGTAATACAACTTGGACTGTTGTGCTGTGTAGGTGTGGTTTGAGTTGAAATGCTGTGTGATATACTGTAAAGGTGTACTGCTGTGTCATCATGTGCTAAAATGCATTAGGTGGAAAGCACGTATTGCGGGTGTGTTGAGTTTGCTATAATCTCAACGATGCACTCCTTATTGCGCAATTTCAACAGCTCCATTACAGTGCTGCCTCCGAGTGTGTGCCGTCCAATTTACACATGTATCATAACCTAGAATGATAGCTAGGAGTAATCCTGGGGAGCACTTTTTGTATCCTAAATTTCAAAATTGAGTTTTGTTTATTATTGAAGCTGGAATGATGAATAGAAGCTCCATAACAAGTTTGCAATAAACAAATACATTGGAAGAACATGTTTCTTTGAATGTAATATGGCTGGTGAATGTCGGGCATCTGATAAAAAAGTGCTCCCCGGGACTACTCCTAGCATCAGGCGCAGCTATTCTACAATGTCTTGAGATGTAATGGGATGTGCAGAAAGTTGTATAACTGTGCTGTGTCATATCTGTCTATAATTTATTATAAGGTATGAACAATAGTGACTTTTGCACATCTGGTCCATCAACCCCTTCCTTCTTAAAGGAGCAATCTCTCGTCCTTCTAAGGGAAGGAACCAAAAGGATCAGCTATTGCAGGGAAAACATCTGGCAAGTCAACACATTGGCTACCATAACCTATGTCCAAACAACACCAGCTAGCTTTATATGCCTTTTAACTTTAACTCTCTCCTTCTGAACTGATAATATATGTACAAAAAAAGGACACCAAAACTCTTGCTCCCTGGTTGAACATTACAAGCCTGTTCACAAAGATAAATTTACATACGCCGATTTGCTCATGGGTACATTTACTCTTGCACTTATGTGTAAATCATCACTTTTATGCTGGTCACTCTTTCAAAGTGTGTATTTACACCTATGCGTAGACTTACATGACTGATCTTCAAAACCAGAGGGTGGAGACATCTAAGACTACATTATAAGTGTAAAGTTACTACGAGTAATTATATTTTATTAAAAATGTAACTAATGAAAACATATTTATTTTACATATTCCTTTCAAATTAATTGCACAAAAAACAACAATCACAACTAGGATATTAAAATGTAATTAATATTTACTAACTTTAATTAAAAGTTCTCTGTTTAATATATTTTAATTAATTATACATTTGTGATAATTTTTTTATTTAATTTACTATTTCTTTATAAATAAGTTAGTGATGCATTTTTACAATGATAGATTATTTGGTATATATATATATATATATATATATATATATATATATATATATATATATATATATATACATATATATATATATATATATATATATATATTCCACCAATCGTCCAAGATTCTTGGAGCGCACTCCCAGCAGATTGAACCGTCTGGTTTTCATTAAAGGAAAAACTCACGTTGCTGCTCCTTGGTACATTCTCTTGTGACCTGACACTTTCCAAGGTTTTTGCCTCTTTCTCAAATGTCGTTAGCATGATGATTTGTGCAGGCAGTTCTGTTTACACAATTTATTACATGGCATGCCCTAAGTGGGCGACCCACAGTGCGCGCTATGCATGTTGGAATTTGTAGTCTAATACAGAACAAAATAAATTCTCTGCGTGATGATTTATGACCACTGGCGCCCCTTGATACAGCCTTATGATATTCTTTAAGATGCATTTTATTGTGTCTGTTTTCCCAACACTTTGTACACCATCTTAGTTGTTCAGTCTCCTTTTGAAAAAGTTATCACCATTATGTAATGCTAATGGTTTCCAATTTATAGGTATTTCTCTGCGTGATGATTTATTACCACTGGCGCCCCTTGATACGGCCGCTGATCGGCTGGAAGCTTCCAGGTCCGTTGTCTCCTGAAATTCTGGCAGAGAAATACATATAAATTGGAAACCATTAACATTACATAATGGCGATAACTTTTTATAGACACAATGAAACGCATCTTAAAGAATATCATAAGCCCTAAAGAAGCGCAGTGGAGCGCGTAACACGTGTTGGCATTATTTTTTCTGACTACATAAGAAAAATAAAAAAACTACAAAAGAAACGGAACAAGATTTATTGTTGTATTTAATGTTTATTGAAGGAATGTGTGAACATCTCAGTATTGTTTGACTTTGATTTTAAGTCACTGCCTCAATTATTTCCATATGAGTGTGCTTAAAGTACCTTTAAGTGGCCTTGTGTGGTGCTAGACTTACTTTAAGCTTGGAATGGAGTATATTTATGACTATTAACACCAAGAACTAAAGGTGCAATTTCATTTCAGGATAGTACAATGACCATTAATCAAAATGTTTCCAGTTTGTTATATACAGTATAATATGTACTAGACAAAAAGCATAGTAAACAGGAAATTCATAAGTATAATTTCACTTCCATTTAGGACAGTCCAAAATAATTTTTCAGAATCTATAGTCTTCCTTGCACTATGATGGACAAATCCCCGTATACTTGATGGGTGATATCCTTCCTCATAAGTAGAGGTATGGCGATGTCCACCCAGATACCACAAAATCAGTTCCATAAAAGTTCATTCACTGAAATCCACCACGACTAGATCATAATTGTTCCTTGTCGGTAGGTACACTTCGTAAGATCCACTAGTAAAAGTAACAGCCGGCCAATACAGCTAGTCCCCGCTTCCTCACAGCCCAGGAACAACAAATGAACAAGAACTTCAAGTAGGGTCAGAAATCGGCTTTCCACTACTTTTGTTGAGCCAAGGTTGAATAATAATCCATGATAAGTTTTAGTCACTGGAAATCACATATCCTGAGCTCGTAGGTTGCCGGACAATTACTGATAATTGTGGGGTAATTGTGGCAGTATTATGAGCAATGCAGGGCCACTGGGAATCTGTTCTTTAGTAACACCTTTCTGATCACAATTTGTTCTGAAACCTGTTTTGTGGCCTTTTGGCCTGCAGTAACTTTCAAAGTGTAGTTTGTGAATAACAAAAGGCTTCTTCTTTTATGAGGGGGTGTTTGTAATTACATGCCTTTCACGAAATCCACCCTTACTCCTGCCTAAACCCCTCCATACTTCTCCCTAAATCCCTCCTATTTTGTAGTATGTATTCATTATTTTGCAATCACTCCTCCTGGTCCATCCCACATTTACTACGAAAATATATATATACATTAATTCCCATCGCACAAAGAATCATGAGATGAAATACCAAAGGCTGGTACATACCCTCCTTAAACCAAGAGCAACAAAGCATTTGTTCCCTGAAACTGAGCTGAAATATTGCCATAAACACATGCTAACTGAAAACCTAATACAGCTCAAGAATAAATATAAATTCAGCACATCAAACATCAACACTACATTTCTAAAAGACCAGATAAATTCAACAAAGATTCAGATCAGAATCCTCTTCTATTGCTAAAACCCTAATTCCTGGTACTTCTAAATGTGATCACATCTCAGATGACAATTCCAAATTATCGACATATGACATATGACTACTTCTTTAGTGACCAACTATAATTCTATCATAAACCTGTCAGAAGCACAAATTGCTCTGATAGATGGACTTCATCAGAAAAAAGTCTATTGATTTAGATGTCATGGTTTGTGTGAGTAAATAAAAAGTAGCCTAGATTAAAAAGTTACTTACCTTCTGTAACAATCTTTCTGGGGGGATAATCTAGCTACCTAAAGATTCTTTATCTGTTGAATATCCAAGGCATCAGACTAAATATGTAAAAGTTTAAATAGCTTTCCGCCCTTGTAGGAGGGTGCTGGTTCCATCTTGGCACCATAAACAACCCCTTGCTGAGGTCACTGGACCCATAAAGGTCCCCCACCAGTAGTCTGATATCAGTTTCCCATCTATTTTGGATGCACCTTACAGGTCGACCTCATGAGAACATCCTCAGATTGCCACAGTGCAGTAGAAAATCTAGATTTGAACAAATCCTATATTTATTTATTAGCCAACTAGCTTTCAATATGGGGAAGAGGGTAGTGTCCTTGAGGAGTTGGCAGGAAGATAGAATATCCAACAGAGTGATAGTCACTGAAGATAAGTAACTTTTTGTTCTGATGGATTCTTCTACCTGCAGATTTCTCACCCCGTTGAATGAATTTCCCAAGCTGAAAGTGACTTTGAAGGGCTGATTAAACTAAGAAGTCATGGAGGACTGGCCATGCAAATGACCTTGCCTCTGCACTTTCAAATCCAAATAGTAATGCTTTATGAAGGTGTTGTGCATGTGGTGGGACATCAAAGTTGTAGCTCTGCAGATCTCTTGGGAGAGCTAAAGTAGGAGATTTCGCTCTGGGGATTTGAGCCCTGATGCCATCTGGGGGTTGCTTGTGGGTCAATGCATAGCATATCTTGATGCCTAAGATGATCTATCTTGACAAGATCCGCTCCTGGTTGGGTATGCCCTTCATCTTGCCAGAGTAGAATATGAAAATCTGGCTGTCAATTTAGTACTGTTAATATAAATAATGATCGCTTGGATGTGTTTGGGGGGATGCCGGTATACTGCCCATATGGAAAAGTGTGACCACCTTGTGCAAGAAAGCAGCCCTGGGTTTAGGCACCAGTTTGTCAGTAAAAAAGTATGTGAAGGGGCGCTTTATGTTCAAAGCTTCAATCTCACTGAAACGTCTTGTCAAATTAATGGCTACTATAAAAACATTTTTAAAAGTAAGCAGTCGCAACTGGCAACTGTGCATGGGTTCGAATGGAGAACACATTAAGAAAATGAGAAGAAGGTTGAGGTTCTATTGAGGCATTATGAAAGAGGAGGGAGGGAGCATGTTGGTGAGGGTCCTTCAGAAACCTGTGACTATCCTTGTATACAACAAAGAGGCTTAGGCTCGAAGACAGAGGAAGACCTATAAAGCAGATAAGTAGCCGATCACTGCACACACTACACAACCCTGTCAAGATAGTGACAGAACATAGAGTAAAATGTCTGAGAAATGGGCCTTATTATCTGTACACCACTTGACAAACCTATTTAATCAGAACATACCATTTTGGTGGCATGCCTATGGGCACCAAGGAGGACATTAGGTGTCCCCTTTCAATATCCAAGTATGAAGGTGGAGATTCTGGAGGTTGGGGTGCAGTGTCTGCTACAATAATGAGCAAAACAAGGCCTACACTGTGAGGGAGACGGAGTGGAGAGCAGAAGGGAAGATGCATCAGTGCTGCATACAACACCCTCCTCAGCCAATCTGGGGCTATTAACATGATCATATAACAGCTCAGGGAAATCTTCCTCAGCACCCGATGAACAAAGGGCATGGTGGAAATCTGTAGTGAAGCTGAAAGTTCCATCTCATCCAAAATGTGTCCGCCAAAGATCCTTGCAACAGATACTGGGGGACACAGAACATTGGGTATTGGGCGCTGTCATGAGTGGCAAATTGGTCCACCTGAGGTGTGCCCCAAAGATCGAAGATTTATTGAACCACTACTGGGTGAATTTATTTGAAAATGATTTCCTATAAAGTGTTCTTGAAGCCCTTGCCTCCATTACTTTCTATGGGAGGGTGTTGCAGTACCAGTGGATGGCCATGTGTGCTGCTGGACTCACTTTAGGCCTGAGCATGGGTACATTTACTACTTTCTTTTGGTTATATTAGTTGTAGAAGTGCAATTTATTGTTAGGAATAGGCCTACTCTATTGTGGGTCCTTCCTTAAACCCTCCTTGCCCTTCCCTAAACTCCTCCTTAACCCCCCTCCACATTTGGGTGCAAGTATTCCCTATTATTATCCTGCAACTCACCTCGTCCCTCCAACATTTACTACAAAAACCATATCTATCTGTGTAGAGATCTGTACATCTGTACAATAAAAATGGAGATCTAGGCACATAAGAGACCACCAAAAGCAGGTAGGTTTGTGAAAAGCATTTTCAGTACGTAAATGATGCAATTGTATTACTACTAAACTTACCACAAAATATAGTTTGTGAACAGACCCCAGAAAGTACTCAAATGGTGAGGCTTTGGTGAGAAAGTCATCCAAGTAAAGATATACGAAAAAATGAAAACATCTGAGATGTACAGCTGCCACCATTGATAGGGTCGGGTTCCACTATCAGAAATTAACTAGGAACCCTGGGCCGATGGGTCTTTATTACCTGCTGAGAAGTGTAAAGGGGAGAGACTACTAATTTTAATCAATTCAACAGTCAATAATACCTGTGGCTCAAAGGATCACAGACTCCAAACTCTAATTGAAGGGTTTATTACAAAGCCAAAAACAACTGAATATACAAGCACCTCAAGACGAGGTTATAAAAATACATGGAAACTAATACAAAACCATATCTACGAATGAGCCTAATCAGATGAATCATGAAAAGAATAAAAAGCTACAAAAATAAGACACAAGCAAGAACTGCTCCAAAATTTAGTTCAGACTTCATCTGTGGCTGAAAAGTAGAAAGCATTAGACTATCCCCACTCTATCTCCAAGGTGACATCCCTACTTAACATTTACCCACGCAAAGTCAGTTGAAGGTGTCAGCTTGTGAAGACTTCCTAAGAAGTACATTCACAAAGTAAATCAGGTAGCCAAAGCTACAGAGCTCGTTCTAAGATGCTCTTTCTAGATCGATCTCCTCACGCCTTCTCCAAACTCAACCTGTCTCCTTCTACCTCTCTGACACTCTCCACCTCTTCTCCCTCGGGGCACTTTCCCTAATGCAAAATGTAAAGGTGTAAAACACGGCCACAGATCACCTCATACTAACGGACACCTCTCCTAGGTAGTTTTCCACCGTCTTCCTCACATTCTGCAAGTGTAGTCCGATGACCTTGCGTCGCAGGCCTCCTCTGCGAGAAAACACACCGGATGCCAATTATCGACCTTCTGTTTACAAAGTAACTCTTCTCCTCCATGCCTAACTCCTAAAACAAAAGGCGTTAGTTCTAACTAACAAAGGCAACTTCTTCCACCTGCAACTGAAACGTGAGAACAGAACATCCCTGCATACACATGAAATTCGCTGACTCCCTTTAAATGCGAGAGTTTAGCAGGGAAATTACATTTCCAGGCCTACAAAATTCGGCCAACATAAGAATAAATGAATAGGCCTATCATATACACAACGTGAACATTTCATTTAGGCCTTTACACATCAGGTTTTACACACAAGTTAATAACACTTTGCTTTGCAAACATCTACAATTATTACGCATTAAACACAATCCGTCATCTCCATGTGCAATCTACTTCATGGTGCACATTTGAATCAAAATACATTACATTACACATAGGCTATTCGTCAGGCAATTCCAATATACTAAAGGTTACAGTTTCAAATATAAATGCCATTTCATTTCTCTTTTTCATGGCACAAAATACTTTTCTACTCATTCACGTACACATCTTTATTATTATGTCACAATTCTAATAATCAATGTTAATGCAACACAAGAATATATGCGGATGTGAACTATTCATGATTATGATGCACCCCTAAAATTTTAAAGCACCATCGCGCTCCATCACCACCATGCATTTATAAGACATTCTTGGAGCTGTCCAAAGAATCATTGAAAGAACCTTTTACTGAGAAACATCATCAACCGCATTCAGAATTTGTTTTTTTATCCATTTTCTTTCTGTCGCTTCCTTCACACTAGAAAGTAATGAGAATAAATTTCCTTCCCGTTTAGAAATGAGAGAACTTGTCAACCACTTCCTTAGCTACAAGAGTACTGACTTGTTGCAGAAGCATGCCTCTCTATTGAGAAGACCTCTTCGAAGGTATGGCTGACCTGAACCTCAGAGAGTAGAGATCTTGAACAATATTCAAAACTAATCTGTATTTTGCATTCCTTTGCCACTTTCTTGTGGTTTTTTATGTTTTCCCAAACCTAAACAGCAAATGGATGAGTTCCTGTGATCACGGTTGTTTTCTGATCACATCTCTTTTCTGCTGACCTTTGATATTAGTAAGATTGTTAGTGCTGTTGCAGCTGATATTGTTGGGCCCGTGGAGGGGTCTCAGCCTTCTCTTTTGACTTGTGGTGTTTATAAGGTCTGGACTGTTTTTTGTACTCCTTGTTTTTCTCTAAAGCAACATCCTACATGATTTTCAACTCAGCTTTCCTTCTTTGCATTTCTACATTATGTGAATCAAATAATGGGCTTCCGTTTCCTGAAAAAGTAAGATTGAATGTCCACTGGGTGCTGAGGCCTGTCAGGTGTACGCAATACATGCATTGCATTGTTAAACCATGACTTAGCAAAACCCTAAACCACTATAATATCCAGGAACGTCAAATCCGACAACTTATTAGCGAAAGGCTTCAGATTCTCATATGTATCTGTCGTATTCGCTAGTGCTGCGGTAGCACTTAAGAGTCTTCATAGCAGGAGATAATGCCCTGCAAACCTTTCTTCCCACTGAATCTAACCATTTACTCTCATACTCAGGAGGCTCTTTTCTTCTTTAAGAAAGGTCTCTGAAAGATAAGAGATTTTCTTGTTAGCTTTTACAGATTAGTTACATTTTTAAAACATAATTTATTTTTTATTTTTTTAAAAGAAAGTAATCATAGGTTGGTCAAATAGACCGCAGAGAATGGTTATACATATTTCATTGTTTCTAAATGAACTTTTCTAAATAAAATATTTTGCAAATACATCAGTGGTGACAGGCCTGTGTAGTTATGTTAAAATGAGAGTTTCCATTAGAAAGGCATTTCTGTTTTCTTAAAACCTTTGACGTGTCAGTCTAATCAGCACAAAACTGTCCTTTAAAAAAGATCATGAGATTTCTATTCAACATTGCAAGTTTCCTGCCTATCCAAAAAGCAAGGGCAAAAAAGGGGGGGGGTCAAAAAAGTGATTGTTCCTATTTTTACACCCATAGGATTCTTTCCTCTCCCCTACAGAAAATAATGGATAAACAGAATTTCACCAACCTTGGCATGAACGTATCACTGTATTCAAGAAAGTGCCTTTGCTTGGATGGGGGTAAATCTGTTACACAGTTTTCGATACATTTGTGTTAAAAAAACGTAATTCTCCAAACCAAAACAATCTTGAGAATAATGTTGCAGCTGCATGAAAAATAAGAATTAAGGGTTCATAAGGAACCAAGGGCAACATTCCCTAAAGCACTGGTTCAGGTGGACTGGGTTTAAAAACATCCAAGCTGTATTTGTGGCTCACTCCAGCACAACCCTTGTTGTCCTGTTCAAGAATCCAATAAACCATGCAGGAGGTCTTTGACCCTTGTTGGACTTTCGATAGAGTTTCAAATCTGGGGGTGGTCTAGAAAGGGGTCCATGAGTTCCCCAGGTTCAGTGGACCACACAACAGGATCCGCAAACTCTTAATATTAAAAGAAAAAACAATGGCGCCTGCCACTTGGAGTTGGCCAACCACACCAGGTTTCAATGCAGATTGTGGCCAAAAGCCAGGTTCAGTGGCCAATCCCGCTTATGCAAGGCCAAACACTGTTGACTGTGTGCATTGGGGTTAAAACTGAAAAACTACTAAAATTCACGAGGTATGGTTTGCTAAGCAATCCATAGTCAGCATGCAAACCATACCTTGCATATTAAATACAGTTCTTATGACCTCACAATATGTACATCAATCAATAACAACACTAACAGACTCATTTAATTAAAAGCACATTCACAAGCCATTAAATAATTCTCCGTTCATAGTCATCACTTTCATAGAGTTAAGTATAATAGGATATGAAATCTCATCAGTAAGATTATATACAACATTTGTAATTGCATCTCTCACATCAAGAGTGAGGTTGTGTGCACTGCTTTTTCGTGGGCATGTTATGATATCCATGGCTGGTGTGCCAGTTGTGGATTGTGGACCTAACCATGTCCTTATCCCACCAATAGCAGACCACAATCCCTAATTTCTTAGAGATGCCAGTATTTTCTCTGCCCACTGCCACTGCCCTCATGGATCCATGAGCCACTCCGAGGCATGTGAATCTTGATGTTGCTGCTCCCACAACATATTTACCTGGAGTTTCTGATCTCCTGGAGTGGACTGCTTCTGGTTGACCCCCTAATACTTTCATCTAAGTTAGTAAACATTTTTTACCTTCTCTTAGAGTGTCAAACCCATTGAGACCATATACAGAGAGGTGAGGAAAAGTCAAGTGTGATGATTTCCCATTCTTTGAATGGTTAGAGCAGAGGGCCAGACTACTGCACATCTAACTCTCTCTCAAGAACCCAACATGATCCTCCTTAACAACCACACCTCTTCTAAAACATGATCTTCCTTAATAACTTCACTTGTGCTAATAGATACCCTTTCTCTTACACCTATATGTATTCCTTATATCTATGTGCAGCCTAAATTCCTCTCTCCCTATCTTCACCTTCCCCCATCTCTGCCAAGATACCTGGAAGGACATTACATTCTCTGATTATGATGCCACTTTTTAGGAAGGAAGCTGAATCTACAATTGGTTTGCTTTCCCATGGGTGAACCACACAACCTCAAACAAATCTCTAATAAGCTGAACACTGGACTGAAGTTACTATTTTAAAAGTGAATTATGGTTAGCCACAATTTAATCAACTTGATGGCATATTTTGAACCTTGGCTTAGCACTCCTGATTATCTCTCTTATTCATGCAATTAGGCTGAGGTTTGGGCATGGCTTATTCGAATTGTTAGCAGAAACTCTTATGATTTAATTTAGCCTCAAGCTATCTGCCACAAACTGTAATGGTAGAGTATGTTTGAGTGGTGTTTGAAAAGTGATAAGGTAATTGCTGATCTTTGCTTTAAATATAGAGGCACAAAGTTCTGCAAATTTGCAGAAGCCTTTTTTAGAAGATTGAAGTCTTACTTAAGAAGTTGAGCTTGACTTTTAGCCTTTTAGTCATTTTAGCTTACATTAATACAAAAACCCTTGACAATACTAGAGATGGACAGGAAGCTACATTTGGGTAACTTTCCAGACCTATACATCCGATATGATCATCTCTGGATTGGTCTGATCAATCTCAAAAATAAGGGAGGAGTAAGGTCCTGGTTTCAGTACTGAAATATAATTTGTTCTTACAATGTGCATATGAAATGTACTGCTGAATATCTGTTACTGACATGTCCTCGCATTCAGTAAAAAAGGCTCCATTTAAGTCCAATATTTTAAAAACATCCAAGCCTAGCTAAAAAAAATGTATGCATTTTTCTCTTCAAAATAAATTCCTTACACCCTTCTTCTACCCTGTTCCTTCAATTGTTATGTGCATGTTGCACTTTACAACTTGACACAACTAGTTACTAGAAAGAATTTATGGTTGAGGAATATCTATGCTATGAAAACGTGAATGGAAATTCATTTGTAACCCTAAAATGTAGAACATTTTACTATAGTGTTCTTAAAGTGCTGTAATATGAAACGCGCTGTTTTATATTCATGCTATTAAATGATCATTTAATTTGTTTGTAGAATGTTATGTGTATATGTTCTTTTCTAGTGCAATTAAATTATAATGTACTACCATGAATATTAAAAGGCAATGAATATTCATGCTTAGTGTTACATCTGACATTTCAGATAAAAAAATATGTTCTGTTTAATAATTTGAAGACGCACCAGAACACCTGCTGAGCAGTCTCAAAAACCTTTTGGGGCAGGAGCGGCCGGTGCAGATAAGAGCGGTGTGGCCGGGTTGGGGGGAATTCGACAAATGACCAAGAGGGAAAATTAAATATATAATTTATTTTCCCTTGTCGCTGTCTGTCGAAACACCCTCCCCCCACTGCTCATACCTGCACGGGCAGCATGTGTTCTTGGGTTACATCACATAAACCAAAGATCTATTATAAAAAAATTGAAACCGTGGAGTCTTGATTGAAAACCAGCCTTTAGCAGCTGGCTTGTGTAACCCGTAGAAGAAATTTGTACCCTCAAAGATTTATTGAAATCACTCAACAAAACAAGTCTCACAAAATGTTTACTTACATGATCACAGTATAATAATAATCTGTACATGGTATGCCACATTCCTATTGTTCTCTTGGACATATTTATTTGTTGCCTGATTGTGACGGATATTTATAATTATCATTAACTCTAATTTGGTGACATTTAATAAAACCAGTAGCCAGCATGAAATAACAATTTTAATGACATATTCACTCTGTGACCCAGAAAATTGACAAAATCTGGCAAATTTCTATTGTTTAATTTCAGTGAAATAGGTGTGGGGTATACTCATTTTGACAATGAAACATTTGAAAATCTATATTGCTCCCCGGTGAACACACTTTCTAGATTTGATGTAGATTTGCGTCATTATTGGCAAATGAATACCTTGTTCCTTTTCTTTTTTCACTTTGTGTGCTAGTCACAATTCTTTTAATCCCCTTTCCATTCATTTAGCATAGTTAAGAAAGCAATATTAAGAAAGGTATCAGCAGTTTAGAATTGGAACTGCATTTTATTAAACCGAGGAATCAAACACAAAACATTACTTAGAAATATTTTATGATTTATGTATTCTGTGGTGTTTCTTCTTAAAAATATAGCTACATATGGATATCCATTGAGTGATAAGAAAGGTTATGGACTTCCATCCCAAGCTATAAATCAAAGAGTGTCTCCCTGCTCTCTGTGTGGTTGAACCTCTGCAGAAATACCTTAAATGTGCGGATTTAGGGTTTTCTACTGAAGCATTTTAGTGGTGTGTCTTTTCATGTTTCTTGAGACTTTATTTAGCTCAGTTTTGGTTCACAAGTGAGAGTCATTCTTTTTCTACGGCATTCGCCCACCGGGCTCACCACACTGAGGCTTTGATGACATCAATGATAAAAAGGAACATTCCGCATCAGCAGAAAACTGTCTCAGGGGAAGGAAGGGGGTAGACCGATCCCACCTCCACACGTCTGCCATGAGACATAATATTCTAAATGCATTGTTTTGACAGATCCTCTGATGTCTGTCTTATATTGCACAACCTACATTTTTCAGACAAACATTGAGTGATATGCCACTCTGTCTTCTCTACAGATGTTCAGATTGATTGGGTGGCAAACCTGTGACAAGTCTCTCAATGGAATGAACATAAAAAAAGATACAACTCAGGCAAAAAATAAAAATAATGCTTATTAACTAAAAATAACACTCATTAATGATTTGTTTTCAGAACCAATATTCAGGACTTTACAGATCCTAAATTTGTCTGCAGTTTACTGTGATATGGTTTTCAACTGATTTCCTCCTGCAGTTTTTCCATATGTTATCTTAAGGTTTTATTTCTTTTCCTAAAAGTAGATCTGTTTTGGGAAGGTGCACTAGTATTAGAATTGTAAGACACATTTATTAACAGTTACAACAAGCAGACACGTTTACTTATGATTTATGCACTCTGGCTTTCAATCAATCAATCAAGGCATTTATAGAGCGCACTACTCACCCGGAGGGTCTCAAGGCGCTTAGGGGGGGGGGGGGGGTGCCGCTACTGCTCGAACAGCCAGGTCTTGAGCTTCTTCCTGAAGGAGAGGTGATCTTGGGTCAGGCGGAGGTCGGTAGGGAGGGTGTTCCAGGTCTTGGCGGCCAGGTAGGAGAAGGACCTTCCTCCTGTTGTCGCTCTTCGGATGCGGGGGACGGCGGCGAGGGCGTGGTTGGTCGATCGGAGGTGGCGTTTGGGAGCGTAGAAGTTGAGGCGGTTGTTGAGGTAGCTCGGGCCTTGGTCGTGTAGGGCTTTGTGTGCGTGGGTGAGGAGACGGAAGGTGATTCTCTTGTTGATGGGGAGCCAGTGCAGGTCTCTCAGGTGTCCGGAGATGTGGCTGCGTCAGGGGATGTCGAGGATGAGTCTGGCTGAGGCGTTCTGGATCCGCTGGAGTCTCTTCTGGAGCTTGGCGGTGGTTCCGGCGTAGAGGGCGTTGCCGTAGTCTAGTCGGCTGGTGACGAGGGCCTGGGTGACCGTCTTCCTGGTCTCGGTGGGGATCCACCGGAAGATCTTCCGTAGCATGCGCAGGATGTTGAAACAGGACGCGGAGACGGCGTTGACTTGTCTGGTCATGGAGAGGGAGGAGTCCAGGATGAAGCCCAGGTTGCGTGCGTGGTCTGTCGGTTTGGGTGCGGTGCCCAGGGCGGGGGGCCACCAGGAGTCGTCCCAGGCGGAGGGCGAGGAGCCCAGGATGAGGACTTCCGTCTTGTCTGAGTTCAGTTTCAGGTGGCTGGTCGTCATCCACTCGGCTACGTCTTTCATCCCTTCGTGGAGGTTGGTTCTGGCGGCGGCGGGGTCGTTGGTCAGGGAGAGGATCAGCTGGGTGTCGTCGGCGTAGGAGATGATGTTGAGGTTGTGCTGGCGTGCGATGGCTGCCAGGGGGCTCATGTAGACGTTGAAGAGGGTGGGGCTGAGCGAGGAGCCCTGAGGAACGCCGCAGATGACTTCCGTGGCTGCAGATCTGAACGGTGGTAGGCGGACTCTCTGTGTCCTTCCAGCGAGGAAGGAGATGATCCACTCCAGTGCCTTCTCCTGGATTCCGATGTTGCTGAGGCGCTGCACTAGGGTGCGGTGGCAAACAGTGTCGAACGCCGTGGAGAGGTCTAGGAGGATGAGGGCCGCTGTTTCACCGTTGTCCAGCAGGGCTCGGATGTCATCGGTGGCAGCGATGAGGGCGGTCTCGGTGCTGTGGTTGGCTCGGAAGCCAGACTGTGAGGGGTCGAGGGATCCATTCGTCTCGAGGAAGGCGGCCAGCTGCTTGTTGACGGTCTTCTCGATGACTTTGGCTGGGAACGGGAGGAGCGAGATGGGGCGGTAATTCTTGAGTTTGGTGGGGTCCGCTGTTGGTTTCTTTAGTAGAGCGCTGAGTTCGGCGTGCTTCCAGCTCTCAGGGAAGGTGGCTGTGTCGAAGGAGGTGTTGATGATGTCCCGCAGGTGGGGTGCGATGACAGCGTCGGCCTTGTTGAAGACGTGGTGGGGGCAGGGGTCGGTCGGAGATCCGGAGTGGATAGAGTTCATCGTGCAGATGGTGTCTTCTGTGTTGATCTGGGTCCAGGCGCTGAGGGTGGTGGTGGGGGGCGTTGGTGCGGTCGTGGGGAGCGTTGTTTGTGGGCTGAAGCTGTTGTGTATGTCAGCGATCTTGTTGTGGAAGTAGGAGGCGAGGGAGTTGCAGAGGTCTTGCGAAGGGGTGATGTCGTTGTTTCCGGCGTTGGGGTTGGAGAGCTCTTTCACGATGTTGAAGAGTTCCTTGCAGTTGTGTGCGTTGTTGTCCAGCCGGTCCTTGAATGCTGTTTTCTTGGTGGCGTGGATCAGTTGATGGTGCTTCCGGGTGGCGAGCTTGAGGGTGGTCATGTTGTCCGGTGTTGGCTCCCTTCTCCAGGCTTTCTCGAGGGCTCGGCAGTTCTTCTTGGAGCTCTTGAGTTCGTCGGTGAACCATGGGGCCTTCTTGCTGCCGGGTCTGCTAGGCGGGGTCCTCAGTGGGGCGAGGTCGTCTGCGCAGTTGCTGATCCACTTCGTGAGGTTGTCGGCGGCCTGGCTGGGGTTCGCTGAGCTGGCGGGAGGGTGCTGGCTCAGGGAAGCGGCCAACTGGTCTGCCGTGATCTTGTTCCAGTTTCTTCGAGCAACCTGTTGCTGGTGGTGGTGGATCGTGGTCCTTCTGAAGCTGAAGTGGACGCAGCTGTGGTCCGTCCAGTGGAGTCCGGTGGCGTGGCTGAAGGTGATGTCCTTGCTGGATGAGAAGACAGCGTCGAGTGTGTGTCCGGCGAGGTGGGTGGGGGTGGTCACCAGCTGCTTAAGTCCGAGGTTGGCGAGGTTGTCAAGCAGGGTGGTGGTGTTGCGGTCGTTGTTGTTCTCCAGGTGGAAGTTGATGTCCCCTAGGAGGATGTAGTCAGCGGAGGGGAGGGCATGCGGGCAGATGAAATCGGCGATGTCTTCGCTGAATTGTGTGCGTGGTCCCGGGGGTCGGTAGATGAGGGTGCCTCTGAGGGTGGTTTTTGGGTCCGTGTGGATCTGGAAGTGCAGGTGTTCGGCGGTTTTCAGGGTGTCGTCGGTGTTGGTCGTGATGCGGATGGTGTCCCTGTAGATGATGGCGATGCCTCCTCCAGTCTGGTTGCCGCGGTCTCTTCGGGTGATCTTGTAGCCCTCTGGGATGGCGATGGCGATGTCGGGCGCTGAGGAGTCGTTCATCCAGGTTTCCGTGAGAAAGGCTTTGGGCTTTACAGTCCCAGTTTGTACAAACATTCCCTAGAGTCTCACACTTAGGGGGCAATCCGCCCGACATCCATTGCCAAATTCCCCCCGCCATATTAGGATGGCGGGGGGGACCGCTGCGGTGAAAATCACCGCCCGCCTGTTTTCGGCCCCGGTGGCCTTGCGGCCGGGGCGGAATATATTTAATATGGTGGCGGTGTCAGTTAGACACCGCCACCCATATTACAATGGGCATTCTGTCACGCCTTTCCGGAAAGGCAGGCGGTCTTTGGTTCGGGGGCCCCCCTGCGGGCCCCCCTGGTGCTGGCGGAGGTGTTCAGTGCAATGGGGGGGTACCTGTGGTACCCCCCGCATTTGCATACTCCAAGCAGCAGGCACCGCGGGGTGCCTGCCGCTTCCTGTATGCAAATGCGTGCATTTGCTTGTCAGATTGTGGCGGGCGGTGCAGTGAGCACCGCCCACCACAATGTTAGAATGAGGATTGCGCCCGCCACTGTGGCGGGCGCATCCTAATGCACATCTCGGGACCCCCGCCCTTGAGGTGGGCGGTCCCGTTTCCCGATAGGGTGGCCCGCCCGCCATCCTAATGGCCCCCCAAGTACTTTGAATATTTCACAGCTCAATGCATGTACAATAAAGACAGACATATTTTAATAGTTACTCTATACTGCTTTCACATGCAATACTTTGCATACTGAAAATTTGCAACAGCTATTGTTTAATATTCAACTTTTCAAATATGCATTTTAGTACTGAAGAACAAGAAATGCAGTAATTGATTTTACTAATAATTGTTCCGCTAAACTGTCATGCATCTGGACAAACCTGGAATCACTAAAATTGTTTATACATGAAAAAAGACCATAAACTCGATTCACTAAGGGATTTTTGTTTTAACTGTAAACCTATGATTGCAGTGGAAAGTACACCCATTTATGCCTGTCCGGGAATTCACAAAAAGATTCCTGGCAGGTGTGAAGGATTTACTACACTGGATTTATGGGCCACTGGTGGGGAGAAATTCAAAGTAGTAAATCTCAAGCTAGGCGTTGGAAGTTGGTGTTACTGTAGAGTCAGGATCTCTTAGTGAGGAAGCACTCGTGACACCATGGGCATTGGCAACCTTCTTTATTCGGGAGAGGGAGAGCGGAGCCACCACTGCTGCCTGTGCTTCATGGAGTCTCCTCCAGGCTTCGCCTCATCCCATGGGGCATAATGGTGGTCACATGGTTAAGAACAACTAGAATGCAACACCACACATCTTCCCCCTTTACACATTTCAAAGATAACCAACAATACCTCTACATAATGCTTGCTCAGTAATTGTGCTGCAGTGTACGTCTATACGTAGGTGAGCGAGAGGGAAGGAGAGAGAGAGAGGGAGAGAAATATGCACTAAGGACTGCAAGGAGGTGAGGTGGACAGAGGGAGAGAAGAAAGAGTTACATATTGTACTCGCTATATTTCTTGGATAACACCACTGCCCTTCCACTGCAGGTGCACGTGAGAGGGACCTGTGGTGCCTGCGCTTCCCGAAGGTGGGAGCTACTCTCCGTTGTGCTCCTCTTTAGGCACCCGTCGTGTGAGGAGGAACCCCTTTGCATTATGTCTGGGTTGTCTGTGACATTTGTTGTCGGTGGTAGAGTGTGCTATGTGGAATCTGGGTGATTTCGTCCTGCTCTGGTGCCTACATCACCCCCTGTTCCCCTCAGCGAGCTAGGCTGCTGTGTGTCTGAGATGCAGCCCCGTCTTCATTGTCCGACTCCCATCCGTGATCACCACTGCTAGTGGGTGTGCTGACCTTGTTCCATCTGACGACTGTGTTTCATTTGGCCATCCTGGTTTGCGACCACACTTTGCCATCGCTCAGCAAGGCAGAGCGTGCCTACAGTTCTCTGACTAGGAGAGGCATGCTAAACTTGCTGTCGCCTTTCTTCACCAGGTTGCCCAGTTTTACTCTGACCCAATCTCCCACTGCTAAGGAGACCTCTTGCACTCTGTGCCTCCTATCGTAGTTAGCTTTGTAGATTTTCTGTGCCTTCTCAATGTTGTTTCGGACCACAGCTGGTGACCATTTGCTTTGCAATTGCAGATTCATCCACACGTGGTTGTCCCTGGTGAACGGTTCTCTTCCTCTAAGGATCTTGAACGGGCTGTATCCGGTTAGGGTGGGTGTTATGCGATATGCCCACATTGTGTTCAGGATTTCCTTCTCCCAGTTCTTGCCCGCACTGATGGCCGCCTGAACAGAATCCATTAACACTCGGTTGAACCGTTCTGCTTGGCCGTTACCAGCAGGGTGATACACTGGTGTGTGTTTGGCCGTGACTCCATTCCTTCAGGGGAAGGCTGTCCACTTCTCTGAAGTGAACTGTGGGCCATTGTCACATGTAATAATCCTCTGAATGCCTTCCAGTAAGAATGCGTTGGTGAGGAAAGAAATGACCACGTCTGAATCCCCCTTCTCACAGACTTCCACCTCTGGCCACTTGGAGTATCTGTCAACCAGGACGATGATGTATTTGGAAATCCCCCAAGAGTCCAAGACCTGGCCTAAAATGTAAATCGCCCAAGTCCTCCCAGGGGTTGGTGGGCGTGGTAAACTCACCAATAGGAAACTGGAGCATGTTCATTGATTTGTCTGTGTTGGCGCAGTGCTCACACGCCCTGACATACCTCTCCACTGTGGTGTTGATGGCCGGCCACCAATACAACATTTTCACTCTCCTCTTTTATTTAACGATTCCCAGGTGTCCTTTGTGTGTAATGTGGAGGATGCGGTGCACCAGCTCCCTCGGGGGAACTACTTTGTCCCCTCTGAGCAAAAGTAGGGCATTGTCGCTGAAGGACAGATCATCCCGTACCTCCCAATATTTCCTGAGGTCGTCTTGCACATGTTTCTTTTCTTGCCATCCTTGTGTGACATACGTTTTCACTTGCACAAGTTCGAAATCTGTGTCGTAGGCTGTCTCTCAATCTTGTGCACTGGTAACGTCTTCGTGGTCGGTGGTGCATGCAACTTGGTACTCGTCCCATATGCCGTCGGTGGGCGCCTCTTCCATGGCAGCCGATCGACTGAGGTAATCCGCCACTTTATTCTTGGTCACTGGCAGGTACCTTGACGTCATAGACAAACTCTAACAGCCTGGAAGTCATCTTGGAGATGTGTAGGGCTGCCGTGGCATAGCCACTGGACGTGAGGACTTTGATCAGCGGTTTATGGTCCATTCTGAGTGTGAACCAGGTGACCCAGAGATACTGACAAAACTTCTCCATGGCCCAAATGGACGCTAACATTTCTTTTTTGATGACGCTGAACTTCTCATTCAGGGCTAGTGCATGTGAAGCGAAGCCAATAGTGGTTACCGTGCCGTCCGTGGAAGGTTGGGACAGGACTGCCCCTAAACCCTTCTCACTGGTGTCCGTTGTCAATATGCTTGGGGCCGAGTTGTCGAAGCCCTGCCGGGGAATGGCATCGTAAATGTCCTTCTTGATAGTTTCAAATTCCCTATCCGACTCCGGCGACCATCAGAAACTGTTTTTATTCGACAAAATCTGGTGCATGCTGTGAGTTTTTGTGGCAAAGTTCCTGATGAATTTGCTGTAATATTCCGCCAACCCCAGGAAGGAGCGGACCTCTTCCTTGGTACTTGGCTTGGGTGCAGACTTAATGGCCTCTACATTCGCCTTCTTCGGCGAGATCCCTCTGTTGCTGATCTTGTGCCCTAGATAGGTAACGGTTTGTAGGCCAAATCTGCACTTCTTCAGTTCTGCCGTGAAGCCATTTGTCGACAATCAGTGCAAAACTGTCCTCAATTTATCGTCGTGCTCCATTTTGGTCTTCCCCATGATGAGGATATCATCTTGCAACTATAGGACCCCACTAAGATCCTTGAATAGTCAGTGCATACATTTTTTGAAAGACAGAGGCTGCGGACGCCAGGCCAAATGGCATGTGCTGAAACCTATAGCATCCAAATGGAGTGATGAAGGACGTCAGCTTCCAACATGAAGGGTGAAGCGATATTTGATGATACACTTCTGTGAGGTCCATCGCTGAGAACCACTTGACTTCCTTGGTTTGGGCCAATAGTTCGTTCATTTTTGGTAGTGGGAATGTATCCACCAGTATGTTCTTGTTCAATTCCTTGAGGTCTATGGAGAGGCGCACCTTGCCATTACGCGTTCGTGCTATGACCAACGGCGCCAGCCATTCAGCGCTCTCAATTGCTTCTATGATGCCATTGTCCTCCATTCACTTCAATTCCAGCTGCAGTGCTTCTCGCCAGTTAAAGGGAATATTCCGAACTTCGTGGCTAACTGGCATGGTGCCTTCTTTCAGCTGTATCTTGTGCGTGAATTTGGAAAGTTTCCCAATCACTCCGCCAAAGACCTCGGGAAATTCCGCTTGTAATGTGGATCCCATCGACTGGGGTGGGTTATCCATCATGAGTACTTGTGTGTCTCTGCCGGGGTTGAGCCAGATGCCTAACACCCCCTGGTCTGCCCATCCCAATACAGAAGGCCGTTTTTCAGCAACATATAATTTGCCTGTGGTTTCCCTCCCCTTGAATTCAAACCTCAACTGTCGGAACCCAACCATTGGGATTTTTTCTCCTGTGAAGGTAATGGGATGCACATCATTGGGATGTAGGTGACTTCCTATTGTGTTGGCAAAGTAGCTGTTCCAGATCTCCCTTTGGATTATAGTGTATGGGGATCCTGAGTCCACTCCCATAGAAATCTGTACCCCCCCAATGTTCAACATACAAGAGGGCTTTTTCTGGCTATTACAATCAATGCCCATGCCATGTTGCTCAATGCATAGAATACAATCATCATCAATGTCGCCATCCTCCTCCTCTACTTCAGAATCATGCAGGACACATTTAACAGTAGCATTACTGGGTTTCCGTCTGCAGACCTTACCAAAGTGTCCCACCGCCCCACAATAGGATCATTTTACATGGAAGGCTGGGCATCTCCTGTCATTTGTTATGTGGGACTGACTACCCCATCTGTAGCAACACCCTTTCCTTTCACCGGTTTGTCTGGGGGGGGCCACCTGTCCTGTTTGTGTCCTGCACTGGGGTGTTGCTTGTCACCGGGACCTCGTTTGTCACTTACTTTGCAGACCGTGGGTCTGCTGTCCATCTCCTTCTTGGCTGCCGCAGCACACCGTTTGGAATGTTCTGCTTTCTTGACTATGGCTATGATCTCGCCCAGGGGTGCTTACCCGCAAACCCACAACTACTCCTGGACACTAGTGTTCACCGTGTGCATTACAATTTGATTGCTCACAAATTAGTCATGAAGGGGCCCAAATTCGCAATTCACCACCAGTTTTTTGAGCGCCGACATATAATCTTCCAACGTTTCCGATTCACTTTGTTTTCTTTGAAAACAATGGTATCTGTCTATGGCAGTGCAAATGACAGGTTGATAGTGACTGTCTAAATCATCTAAGGCATGTTGGTCCGCACCCTGACCAGGTGCCGTGAGCGTGAGGGGTAGGTGTCTCCGCCGTCCCAGCGTCTGCACAGAGGTATACCCACCAGACAGCGCTGGCCTCACGGGAGCATACTGCGAGGCCCGTGTTACTCTCCCTTAGGGTCCCCTAACTAGAGCAGGACCCCCTGGCCCTCTTTGTACCCGACCCAGTGAGGTTGTATTTGCTTTTTACTTTATGAATGAGCATTGTATCACCTTTTTTTACGTGTAGTACCCTGTTTTGGTCCTGACGAATCGCCGGTTGGCGAGAAACATGTTGACCACACCAGGGGGTTGAGTTAGTTTTCTGTACCCCTACACAGTCTCTAGCTCCCCTCTCACCCCTTTTAATCAGGGAATCAGCCATGTCAATAAAACCCATTGTGGACTGCTTACCCTGTTTTAATATACACTCACTCTGCACCGACTACACTTCCTCTCTTTTTCACTCACACACTCCATCTGCAAGGAACAAAAGAACTCTGCCAAAAGGGTGCCTTCCGGCACTCCGTCAGACATTGCAGCGCCGGTCTGACGAGGAGCAGTGAGCCGATGATGAAACTGGACATCCTACAGTCAGGGTGTGTTTCACACCTAACACTCTGGGTGTGTGAGGCTCTCTAGTTCCGACAAAGGAACCTCCCTCGTTCCTTGACTCTGCACGTCTTATTCCCTCTCCACACTGTAATACTCTCTTCCCTGGGGAACTTTGTATCCTTCTGTGTGCTCTATTACAATCAATGCCCATGCCATGTTGCTCAATGCATAGAATACAATCATCATCAATGTCGCCATCCTCCTCCTCTACTTCAGAATCATGCAGGACACATTTAACAGTAGCATTACTGGGTTTCCGTCTGCAGACCATACCAAAGTGTCCCACCGCCCCACAATAGGAGCATTTTACATGGAAGGCTGGGCATCTCCTGTCATTTGTTATGTGGGACTGACTACCCCATCTGTAGCAACACCCTTTCCTTTCACCGGTTTGTCTGGGGGGGCGGCCTGTCCTGTTTGTGTCCTGCACTGGGGTGTTGCTTGTCACCGGGACCTCGTTTGTCACTTACTTTGCAGACCGTGGGTCTGCTGTCCATCTCCTTCTTGGCTGCCGCAGCACACCGTTTGGAATGTTCTGCTTTCTTCACTATGGCTATGATCTCGCCCAGGGGTGCTTACCCGCAAACCCACAACTACTCCTGGACACTAGTGTTCACCGTGTGCATTACAATTTGATTGCTCACAAATTAGTCATGAAGGGGCCCAAATTCGCAATTCACCACCAGTTTTTTGAGCGCTGCCATATAATCTTCCAACGTTTCCGATTCACTTTGTTTTCTTTGAAAAAATATGGTATCTGTCTATGGCAGTGCAAATGACAGGTTGATAGTGACTGTCTAAATCATCTAAGGCATGTTGGAACAATTCTGCACCATCATTTGCTCTTGTATTCGTTACCATCCCCTCATAAACTCTTAACCCTTACAGACCCAGGTTGTGTAAAAGGATTTTCTTCCTGCGTTTGCTGGAGAACTCCTCCTCTCCCTCATCCTCCAGGGTGGACCAGTAGTTGAGGAAGTAGCACTTCCAGTCGGCCCACTTCATGGCCGGTTCACCTGGCTTCGGAAGGAACGGAACTGGGTTCGTGAGGGAGAAGGTTTGGGCGCACATTGTGAGTGACAGGAAGCTGTAGGTGAGTGATACCTGTGCACCTGAAAGGAGAATGTTGTACAGGCAGTCCTCATGCCCACCAACTGCTTGTAGCTGCAGTGGTGGTGGTGCACGTATCCTTCAGGAGCGTGAACACAGGACACACCCCAGGCTTGCAAGGTGATCAACGTTGGGCCCACTCTGGTTATAGGTGCGGGCTGTCGTGAAGCGCAGCGGTAAGTAGTGGCTTAGAGTGCTTATAGGGAGAGGTGGCAGCAAGCGTGTTATTTAGGTGTGTGTGTCACTGCAGGGAATCAGCAGAGGACACGCTGCACGATGGTCTTGGAAGTCGACCCAGATGGATTGTGGCCGTAGCTGTGTGCTACTGTAGGTGCAGGAGCTGGGTGTATCTTGATGGCCAGGGGGCTTGGCTGGCGTAGAGCGTGCTCGCACACACTTGAATCTGGACAGGTCGATATCCTCCAAGGGCAAGATGGCCGCCAATGCGCCGTGCCCCGTAGCAGCGTGGGGCTGTGGCACGTACTTCAACTTGAAAAGGATAATGTGGGACATTAAGGAATTGAGTAGGTGGTGCAGCGTAATTCACACCGCCTCCCTCGATCTCGCCGCTCTCCTTCTCCGATAGATCGCGGCGCGCTGAACTGGTTGCTGGAGCGCCGTGGAACGCACCGCTCGGGGTGCTCATACCGGCCGCTGTGCGTGGCATGCGAGGTCCGTCTGACTCGTCACCAGTTTGTAGAGTCAGGATCTCTTAGTGAGGAAGCACTCAGGACACCATTGGCATTTGCAACCACCTTTATTCGGGAGAAAGAGAGCGGAGCCACCACTGCTGCCTGTGCCTCGTAGAGTCTCCTTCAGGCTCCACCTCATCCCATGGGGCATAACGGTGGTCACATGGTTAAGAACAACTAGAATGTGACACCACAGTTACATGGCTTGGCTTGCCCTATAAGTTTGGGGCCGCACACAAGCACAAATGTGGATATGCACAAACTGAGGGTCAACCCTTTCCCTCCTTGGAAATGGTTAGGCAATGCTGGAGTAGAAATTATCACCCCAACATTTGGTGGAGTGTACGGTACAAGCTATCTCTTTAAGGAAAAATATTTTGCGTCACAAAAGAAAAGTTAGTTTTTTCATATTAGATTACCCCCCCTTTGTGTGTCATTATATAAAACGTGCAATTTGGCAAAAGGGAATAGGCAGCCTTAAATTAGTCACATGACGTACATCTGGAAACCTGACATGAATTTCCATGCCTACTATTGCACCTCCTTTGTGATTGTAAAAAAAAAAGTATAATACCTTGTTCAGGCAGGGCTATAGACCTCTGCTTGCACTTTTATACTCTTCGTTGTGATTTGTGCTGTGATAGATCACAATTTTCAGTTTAAACTGATATCCAAGGAAGTTACTATTTTTTGTAAATATCTTGGACTAGCTCTGCAGTCACTGACTTTTTAGTATTAACCTGGCTGTATTGAGATCGCCAACCAATACACTATTCCACTTTGAGGCGATGATTACACTTTGATCTTTTAGAGAAGTTGTTTATTCAATGTGCACAAGCATCAGTTTGCTCCCTTCTGTTAAATCAGTGTTTGGAGTATGATTACATTATCTTTATTGCAGCTTCAGAGTTTATGAGATTACCCATATTTTCACCCTGTGGGTTTTCCGCTAACTAGTGGCATGACTGGAAACAATTTCTCAAAGTAGTTCTCACCTTCCTCACCATTTCTACTGTTGTGGGAGTACACCCTTGAGTATTTCTTTTTTAAAGGAAAGAAAGATCCCTCATCAGTGATGGTCTACATAAACAGAAGAGGGGAAGATTGGAAGGTGGTAAAATTCCATTGTATTCTAAGGACAAAATAGGCCATTTTGAGTTTGGCTGAGTGGGAGTACTGCTGTAAGTCAGTATAGCCCCTCTCCCCACCAAACTACTGATCAGTCCAGCATGAATCACTGACATATTATCGAAAGACACAATATCGAGCTACAAAAATAGCGGCACAAAATTATCGAACACAATAATATCGACATAAGATATATAACTAAAAACATACAAAAATATCGGATACACAATATTGACCTACATAAACATCGATCTCACTAAAATCGACAACATACATATCGAAAGATTTAAATATCGACTACATTAAAATATATACACTATGTCAAAAATATCGAGAACACATTTATCGTCAACAATATTATCGTTAATTTATATATATCGAAATTATTTATATATATACATATAACAACACTTTCCAACATGTAAAAATTAAATTAACACCAAAATACACATCGCTCATAACAAACTATAAATATAATTACATTTCAGAATTATAAAACATCTAGGGCCAGATGTAGGTAATTCTATTTTACCACTTCTTAAATACCGAATCATACCGATTCGGTATTTAAGAAGTGGTAAAATAGAGGGGGGGGATGTAGGTAATACAGACTCGGTAAATACCGATCGTTAAGATTCGGTATTTACCGATTCTGTAAATACCGATTCGGTTATGTCCCATTGATTCCTATGGGCATTGAAGCCCATAGGAATCAATGGGCATTACCGAATCGGTATTTACAGAATCGGTAAATACCGATTACAGCAAGGGTGCAGGGGGTGTCACTTTGACACCCTCTAGCACCTCAAATACAGGCATGTGTGCCATGTGGCACACAGACATGCCCTAAGGGCATGTCTGTCTGTCACATGGCATAGGTGTGCATGCACACATGTGCATGCACACCTGGATTCGGTATTTTACCACCTAATTGGATTGGGTGGTAAAATACCGATTCTGAAAGGCCTTTGGGACTCAGAAGTGTCCCACCTACATCTGGAAATTACCGAATCAGTAAAAATACCGATTCGGTATTTTACAGATTCGGTAAATTTACCGATTCGGTAAATTTACCGAATCTGTAAAATGATGCCCCTACATCTCAATCACCAAATACCGGTCGGTAACGGCCGAATTCGGCCGTTACCGACCGGTATTTGGGCTCCTACATCAGGCCCCTAATAATTTAAAATATTTTACTAAACGATTTTAATTAAATTATATAAAATTAACACACAAAATTATTATTTTACGTTTGCCTTATAGAGAAAAAAAAACCTAACATATATTCAAAAATACAAACTGACCAATGAAAACACTGAAAATATAAATTAACCAATAACAAACTAATTACTAACTCAACGACTATGTAAACAATTACACACTAAACACAAACCACATGAAGAAAAAAACGACAGGAGAAAATACATTGGATAAATTCGACTACACCTACAAGAACATCAATATTGAACCTAAAATTCAATGGATTAAAAGTAAGTAACTAAAATAAACTAAATAAAACTAACTGCTAGATTGTTAAAAACGTGATGAAATTACTAATGCATATATACTTTATATTTTCTCCTACCACTACAGAAAACTCTACTAACAAACAACAAAGAACAGAATTCAGAAAACAAAGATACAACTAACAAAGTAAGTATGTTCAAACATTAAACTAACTGCTAAAATGTTCAAAATAACAAACATGTTCAAATAACTAATGCATATCTACTTTTTATTTTCTCCTACCACTACAGAATATTCTACTTTGTAAAATTATAAAAATAAATATTATAAAATACATAATATTTATTATTATATTTATTAAAACATCAAACAAATTGTACAAAATTCTGTGAAACAAATTTACAATTTGTATATAAATACACATGTGTTAAAAAAATTCCATTGAAACATATTGTTTAAAAAATTAATATTAATACTTTTAATATTAATAATAATATAAAAACAGTATGTACAACTAACATGAATAACAATAAAACATTGTTATATAATATGTTAAAAAATACTTTTTTGTTATCATTTTAAACCATACTTACATCTGCATTAAATATTTTTGTTAATAAAATGTAAAATTTCAAACAATTATAAAAATGTCATTTAACCATAAAATTGTTTGTCAAATATATGTAACCATATAAATTAGTTTGAAATAAAAATGTAATACTAATGGCTATTGTTTTTTTTGTCATGTTATTAAAAAAATAAAAGATTCCAACTACACAAAAACTGTATACATTTATTTATAGTCATAAATAAATTAATATTCCCACTCAAATCTACATTATTTTGTGGTACATGCTGAACACTAATAAAATATATTTTACTATTCCCACTTCAATATACATTAAATTGGGATAGGTGCTGGACACTAAATTAAAATTATTTACTATTCCCACTCCAGTCTACATTTAATTGGGGTAGGTGCTTGACACTAATTAAATATAATTTACTAGTCCCACTCCAGTCTACATTAAATTGGGGTAGGTGCTGGACACTAATTAAATATAATTTACTATTCCCACTCCAGTCTACATTAAATTGGGGTAGGTGCTGGACACTAATTTTAAATAATTTACTATTCCCACTCCAGTCTACATTAAATTGAGGTAGGTGCTGGACACTAATTAAATATAATTTACTGTTCCCACTCCAGTCTACATAAAATTGGGGTAAATGCTGGACACTAATTGATTTTAATTTACTATTCCCACTCCAATCTACATTAAATTGGGTAGGTGCTGGACACTAATTAAATAAAATGTACTATTCCCACTCCAGTCTACATAAAATGGGGGTAGGTGCTGGACACTATTTAAATATAATTTACTATTCCCACTCCAGTCTACATAAAATTAGGGTAAGCGCTGGACACTAATTAAATAAAATTTAATATTCCCACTCCAGTCTACATTAAATTAAGGTAGGTGCTGGACACTAATTAAATAAAATTTACTATTACCACTCGAGCATACATAAACTTGGGGTAGGTGCTGGACACTAATTAAATAAAATGTACTATTCCCACTCCAGTCTACATTAAATTGGGGTAGGTGCTGGGCACTAATTTTAAATAATTTACTATTCCCACTCCAGTCTACATTAAATTGGGGTAGGTGCTGGACACTAATTAAATATAATTTACTATTCCCACTCCAGTCTACATAAAAGTGGGGTAAATGTTGGACACTAATTAATTTAAATGTACTATTCCCACTCCAATCTACATTAAATTGGGGTAGGTGCTGGACACTAATTTGAAATTATTTACTATTCCCACTCCAGTCTACATTAAATGGTGGTAGGTGCTGGACACTAATTTGAAATTATTTACTATTCCCACTCCAGTCTACATTCAATTGGGGTAGGTGCTGGACACTAATTAAATATAATTTACTATTCCCACTCCAGTCTACATTAAATTGGGGTAGGTGCTGGACACTAATTAAATATAATTTACTATTCCCACTTCAGTCTACGTAAAAATGGGGTAAATGCTGGACACTAATTAATTATAATTTACTATTCCCACTCCAGTCTACATAAAATTGAGGTAGGTGCTGGACACTATTTAAATATAATTTACTATTCCCACTCCAGTCTACATAAAATTAGGGTAAGTGCTGGACACTAATTAATTATAATTTACTATTCCCACTCCAGTCTACAATAAATTCTGGTAGGTGCTGAACACTAATTAAATATAATTTACTATTCCCACTCCAGTCTACATTAAATTTGTGTAGTAGCTGTAAACCAATAAAATATTTATAATGCATCAAAAATACAATTATACAAACAAAGTAAATACTATAGTAATATAATATGTGTTTTCTAAACATAAATTTTATTTTAAATTTTTTAAATAATTTTTCTGCAAAATTTAAAATCTGTACAAATTCATAAATTGTGAAGTAAATTAAAAACAATTAAAATTAAAAACTATTTTAATAAATAATTTGTTTTAATTTTAAATTTATTTAAAAAATTTTTGTTTTAATTTTTGTAACACATATTGCTTTGAATATATAATTTTTAAAAACTCTCCCCACCCTTATCCCCTATAAACTCAACACCCCGCTACTAATTGTTTTTTTTTTTAATTGCATTACATTTTTTTAAAATTTCATAGTAATTATTTTTAAATTTTATTTACAATTTTACACAAATATTACTTCAAATTGATAATTTTTTTCAACACTCCCCACCCTTATCCCCTATAAACCCAACACCCCGCTACAATTGTTTTTTTTTTTATTTGTTTTTTTATATATATTTTTTTACATTTTATTAAAATATTTAAACAAATATTACTTCAACATTTTTATTTTTTAAAACACTCTCCATCATTATCCCCTATGAACCCAACACCCCACTACTAAATTTTGATTTTTTTTAAATTTTCTTTTTTTTAAAAATTTTATTAAAATTTTGAAACAAATATTACTTCAAAATTATACTTTTTTAAAACACTCCCCACCCTTATCCCCATAAACCCAACACCCCACTACTAAATTTTTATTTATTAAAAATGTCTTTCTTTTTTTTAATTTTTAATTTTGTATTTTTTATTTTTATTAAAATTATTAAACAAATATGACTTCAAATTTATAATTTTTTAAAACACTCCCCACCCTTATCCCCTATAAACCCAACATACCGCTACTACATTTTTTTGTTTTTAAATTTAAATTATTTTTTTTTAAAATTTTTATACATTTTTTATCAAATATTACTTCCAATTTATATTTTTTTAAAAGACTCCCCACCCTTATCCCCTATAAACCCAATATCCCGCTCCTAAAATTATATAAACATTTTTTTTTAAAAATATACAAATTACATTTTAGAAACACATAGAAATTACTAATTATTAATAAACACAAAACATTTCTAAAAAAATAAACAAATGTTACTAATAATTACAATATATCGATATTTTTATACAACGATATTTTGTCTTTCTATATTTTTGCATCGGGTAATAAATTAAGCATACTGAAAACAATATTTTTGTAATCGATATTTAATTATTCGATATACTTATCCATCGATATTAAAACTTCGATATTATGTCACATCGATAATAAAAAGTCGATATTATGTCTGCTTACCGTCCAGCATGAGGCCACTTTCAGCACAAGGGCTATGCAGGTGTCAGCGATATATAAAACTAACTTGCCTGAGTAGCCCCATTTACCCGAGAATGAATATTATGCATAGATTAATGGCAGTATTGTGGGGGATTTACTCAACCAGTAATTCAAGCGTGTATATGGCAGCTTTTGAAGTTCAAGTTCGGAATTTATATAGCGCACTACTCACCCAGAGGGTCTCAAGGCGCTTGGGGAGGGGGTTCATTATTTATCAAATAGCCAGGTTTTAAGTTCTTTTCTGAAGGAGATGTGGTTCTGAGTAAGGCGGAGGTGAATGGGGAGTGAGTTCCAGGTCTTGGCCGCCAAGTAGGAGAAGGATCTTCCTCCCAAGGTGGATCTTTGGATGCGCGGAACTGCGGCGAGGGCTTGATTGGAGGATCTTAGTTGGCGGGTGGGTGTGTAGAACGATAGTCGAGTGTTGAGGCATTCGGGTCCTAGTTTGTAGAGGGCCTTGTGCGCGTGGGTGAGGGGACGGAATATTATTCTCTTGTTGACGGGAAGCCAGTGGAGGTCTTTCAGGTGACCGGTGATGTGATCTTGGCGAGGGATGTCCAAAACGAGTCTCGCTGATGCGTTTTGGATGCGTTGGAGTTTTTTCTGTAATTTGGCTGTGATTCCGGCGTAGAGGGTGTTTCCATAGTCCAGTCGACTAGTGACCAGTGCGTGGGTGACAGTCTTTCTTGTCTCGGAGGGGATCCAACGGAAGATTTTTTTGAGCATACGAAGTACGTTGAAGCAGGAGGATGAGACGGCGTTGACTTGTCTGGTCATCGAGAGTGAGGAGTCAAGGATGAAGCCAAGGTTACGTGCGTGGTCTGTGGGTTTGGGAGCTGTGCCCAGAGCCGAAGGCCACCATGAGTCGTCCCAAGCAGAGGGGGATGATCCTAGGATGAGGACCTCCGTTTTGTCTGAGTTAAGTTTTAGGCGGCTGTTTTTCATTCATTCGGCTACCTCTTTCATGCCTTCGTGAAGATTGGTTTTGGCGGTGTTAGGGTCTTTGGTAAGGGAAAGGATCAGCTGGGTGTCGTCAGCGTAGGAGATGTTGTTCAGGTTGTGTTGACGTGCAATGGATGCGAGTGGACTCATGTAAACGTTGAAGAGTGTGGGACTGAGTGATGATCCTTGTGGTACTCCGCAGATGATTTTGGTGGTCTCTGATTTGAATGGGGGAAGTCGGACTCTCTGGGTTCTCCCGGCGAGGAATGAGATGATCTAGTCCAAGGCTTTTCCATGTATGCCGATGTTGCTGAGGCGTTCTATGAGGGTGCTGTGACAGACAGTGTCGAAGGCGGCGGAGAGGTCGAGTAGGATGAGGGCCACTGTTTCTCCGTTGTCCAATAGTGTTCGGATGTCGTCTGTCGCTGCAATGAGGGCGGTTTTGGTGCTGTGTTTGGCTCGAAAGCCGGACTGCGAGGGGTCGAGGGAGTTGTTGGATTCAAGGAAGGCGGCGAGCTGGCTATTGACGGCTTTCTCAATGACTTTGGCAGGGAATGGGAGGAGGGATATGGGGCGGTAGTTTTTAAGTTCAGAGGGGTCTGCTGTGGGTTTTTTCAGTAGGGCGCTGAGTTCGGCGTGTTTCCAGCTTTCTGGGAAGGTAGCGGAGTTGAAGGAGCAGTTGATGACATCACGGAGATGGGGTGCGATGATGGAGTCTGCTTTGTTGAAGATGTGGTGGGGACAGGGGTCGTTTGGCGAGCCTGAATGGATGGAGTTCATTAGGCGGATGGTGTCTTCAGTGGTTATTGGGTTCCAGGCGCTGAGGTTGTTAGGGGGCGGTTTAGGTTCGGAGGTGGGTGGAGAGGATTGTTCTTTGGAAATGTTCTCGAAGCTGTTATGTATATCGGCAATTTTGTTGTAGAAGAAGGAGGATAACGAATCGCAGAGGTCTTGGGAGGGAGTAATGTCGTTTGAGGCTGTGGTGGGGTTGGTGAATTCTTTGACGATGTTGAATAATTCCTTGCTGTTATGGGCGTTGTTGTCGAGTCGATCCTTGAATGCTGATTTTTTTTGGTGGATCGGATCAATTGGTGGTGTTTACGGGAGGCTGTCTTGAAGGTGGTCATGTTGTAAGTGGTTGGGTTTTTTCTCCAAGTTTTCGCGAGAGTACGGCATAGTTTCTTGGATTTCTTAAGGTCCTCGTTGAACCAGGGGGCCTTTTTGCTGCCCTGTTTGGTTTGGTGGTTTTTCAAGGGTGCTAATTCTTCAACGCTGTGAGTGATCCATTGTTTGAGTTTGGTGGCAGCTTGAAAGCAAATTGATTTACAATGGTAACCAGGCTCATGGTCTCTGCCTATGGGTAAGAGTCCATCAGAGAGATCATATTTTCTATATACATCTTGATCAGGCCAATGCATTCTGTGAGTTCCACTAGTGGATCTGAAATTCTTACACAAATCTAAAATTTACTGTCAGTATGGGCGAGGCCAAATGAATTTTCTTGGATTTTTAAAAAATTTAACAGCAATTTAAATTTTTCTAAGACCTTTGACTGCAAACAAATTAATTTTCTTGGATTTTTGAGTTACCACAAAAATGGGAATTATTCATCGCCCTACAGACGAACTATAAAAAAGAATTATTTTAAAAAGATGCACAGAGAAGCTGAATTTGTTTAAATGTATGCCTATTTAACAGCATAGTAGTAGCAACCACTAGGTCCTAGATTAAGCTGCCACTGTTGTTTCTGGAACCTCTGCCACTGACTCTTCTCTATTACATATACAGGCGGCTGGAGGTAGGAGGCATGAGGCGGGGTTTTGTGAGACTGCATTACGCTCCCTGTCTCACCTGTCTCACCTGCCCCATCTGGATGTGTGCGTCACGAGATCTCCGGGAGTAGTAGCAGTGGAGGAGCAGTGAGGAGCAGTGAGCTCAGTGAGCACAGCGAGAGGCTGAAACGGTGTAGTGCACGGAGTGTGGTGCCCTGTTGTGCACACAGCGCAAGAGGCACGATGTGGTGAGGTGGGACGAGGCACGAGGCACAAGACACTGGGACAAGGCAGCAGGAAAGCGTGCAGGAAGCTGAGGTGGAAGCAGGCATGGTGAATGGTGACCACTAGAGTGCAGCGGAAAGTAGCAGATAGCACTGAGACGCAGTGAAACGCCAACAAACGATACGAGGAGAGAGAAGAAGTGGCGGAATTGGCACTGGCACCAGTTCCTGCTTTCTAGCGCTCCAGCTGTCAAGCGGCGTCCCCCCTCGGTGCCTTTGTTTTGTGGTCGAACAGGGGAAGATTCAATTGGGCCCAACAGGAGGGTCTAACAGGAGAAGGCTAAAACTGCTCTGAACAGTACTATACTGTACTTTACTGTACTATACTGTATTATATGGTGTCGGTGAGCCAGGGAGTCAGGGAGTCGATGAGCAGTAGCAGCATCAATAATTGTTTACTGTAACCCATCCCTGTGTTGGAGTTAGTTTGAGATAGCTGAGATAGCTGAGTGCTGAGAAAGAGAGAGAGGGGGAGTGGGCCCACGGGCGGGAGCCTCTGTAGTAGTAGCTGAGTGTAAAGGGGGGTTAATCCTATGCCCCCCTGCCCCCGTCTCTTCTCATTCACCGCTATTGTTGGTTTATCGGTCCACCTGTATTTCCTGTATTTCCTTAGCCGCAATAGTCCCGACTGCCGGACGGGGGTCAGTGTGCGGTTCTTGTTGAATCGCTACTGAATCGCCCAGGCCCAGGGCGGTGTGGCGTACAGGGTGGCATTCGGGTTTAAGCAGATGTGAGCTGCCATTCTACAAGGCGGTGGTATTTATGTATCGTAGCTTTGGGCACTCTTTATGTCTAATTGACTATTCATCTGTTCTTTTTTATTGTATTCTCGTTTGTGACACTTATTCTAGTATCCGGTGTTTTATCTTAAGTAACCACTAAACATAATGACAGCGAAAAAGCTAAGGTCTGGGCGGTTATTGTTGGAAGGACTTGTTCAAAGACTAAATCTAATCCCCTACGTAACAAGGATGTTCCTGGTATGTTGTTAAAAGGACAATGTCAACTTTATAGTTTATGGGAAAGGGGAAAGGACAGAGTCCCCCAAGTGGGACCAAATATTGTAAATAGTAAGGGGGAGGGTGATGGAGATGGAGGAGTAATTGTGAGTGGGAACAGCAATTATGTTGAAAAAGGTAAATCATTAGATATGGCAGATGATAAAGAAGCACATACTGTCGGGGTGGGTAGGTCCCAAGGTCCCCCGGAACCCCAGAGCCATTTGATGCAAATCCCTGGGGTTCAAAATGGTTCTCAAACCCTCCATGTATCCTCTGGACCTACTTCTAAAATAGTGGAGGTGAGCGTGCATAGACCCTGCCCCTGGTGGAATCATAGAAGACCTTCTCGGTCCTTCTCCAGTTGCGGAGGTACGAAGTAATGATTTCACCCTTCCGGATCTAGATCTATAGCTTTGTAGGAGATATATCGCCTGTGATACCAGCAAGATTACAGAATTGGCAAATACCCCAGTAGTAACAGCCCCTATAGGACTTCAATTTTTCTGTAGTACTCCATCTAATAAATCTAATTACTCTCTATCACAGTCTCGCACCTCCACGAGCCCTGATCTAAATATTACTGATATCCAACCCAGTCAAACCACCAGGAAGGATATACTCGTTTCGGACTCTTTGTCATCGTTAGAACATCTGCTATCCTCCATTTTAAAGTTACTTGAAAAATTTGTTGGAGGGTCAGACTGTGTGCTGGAAACCGTAACATAAATACTAAAGGTATTATTAAACAGCAAACAGAGGAGGGAACTTAGTTTAGAAACGGACTCTATTAAAGTAGGATTGGAAGCGAAGATTGATAAGGTGGTGGAGAACAGGTTTGAGAACGCTAATTGTGATTCAATCCCAATTGACCACGATGGTATACCCCAAACCTTTGAGCAAAAGAATATAGTGGTTACGATAGAGAAGAGTGTGTTCAAGAAGATAAAATCGCGGTGGACTCAGAAAAAAGGATAGATGAGGAGATATTTCCTATTTTTAAGACCCAAACAAATGAGGAGAGAGAGTGTGTCCTGGAATCATCATGTTTGGGAAAAACGGAAAAAAATGGAAAACTTAAAAAGAACAGAGGGAAAAAGATAAATCTAAAACGAAGATTTGCAAAAAAAAGGCAAAGGAAAATTTGTTTTAAGGAAAAGGGAGAAACCTCCATGGGAAAGGACCCTTCCCAGGGGTCATTGCACAATGTATCACAAGATATGAACCGGCTTGTCGAAGTAGTTCAAGTGATCACAGAGCCCAAAGATCTGGCGATAGGGCCTTTGTTGACTTATAATGCTTCCCCCCTAAATACTATACACCCCCAGTTAAGTCCCTATACTATTGTAACAGAGGGACCTCCAAGTGTTAAAATGGCGGCACAGCAGACACCTGCTAGCCTAGTTTCTTCAACACTTAATCCCTTGGCTATGCCGTTCCCGGAAATGGAAGAAAGTAAAGGAGAATCGAAGTTATCTAATGATGTTCGCGTAAGGGAATTGGTAGATACATTTCATTTAGATTTCTTGCCCCTGTTTGATAGGGATCTCATATTGAATAGGTCTTCTCTCCTCAAATGTTTTTTGGAGATCGAAAGTTTGAAACTCATTCAAGGTAGTGACTTAAGTTTAGCCTCTATCTTTAAAATAGAAGTTGGGTATATAACGGAATTCCCTAGAGGAGAGCCTACAATGGAATTGGTTACCTGGTGTCCTGTCGAGCAGATCTTGTAATAATCTCCCCCTGCATCCATTCTTTTAGCAATGAACTAAAAATAACATCGTGGAATGCTGCAGGAATAAAGAATAGTAGGGAACAGCTGCAATTTCTACACACACTAGATGCAAATGTGATCTGTCTCCAAGAGACTTGGTGCACAGAGAAATTATTGCTGGGCAAAGATTACTTTACGTTGGACGGCAGAGCAATCCCATCCAGGAGAGGACATGCAAGGGGCGGGGTGGCTTGCCTGTTGTCTAATAAGATAAAATGGAGTTATGCTTATTACATAGACCCTAGCAACCTTTTTCGGGCAATAACATTGTTCAACATGGGCAAAGCTGGAAAAGGTAAACCATTGATTCTGATAAATGCTTACATTCCTCCGGATGCCTGCCACAATGTACTTTTAAAAAATGTCTTTTCATACATAAAGAAAGTCACTGAAGCAGAACCTACCCCTCATATAATTTTGCTAGGGGATCTTAATTGTAAGATCTCCAATTTTAATCTAGAGTTTTTCAGAAATAAGGATAAAGAAGAATCCTTGCAGATTCCTCAAGCGATCTTTACACAAAACATCAGGACAAATACGAGAGGGAAAATGCTTCTTGATGAATTGATAAAAGTTGATGGCATCATAGCAAATGGAAGGCTCCCGTCAGATACACCGGCGAACTTTACCTGTAAATCAAATAACAGTGAATCCATCCTAGACTATGTGATAGTGGGAAGTACCTCCTTCTTCCTCTTGAAAAATCTGAAGGTCTCTAATACTCACCATAGCGACCATAAAGTGCTAACTCTCACTGTAAATTTAAACCCAATTCAGACCGATCCGTGGTCGTTAAATAGTGATTTGGTCGGCTTTGGTAAGAAATCAGGAAGATGTCACTGGGATATCAGGACTATTAGGGGTTTGGAAAGTATTCTAGAGGCCGCCGTGGTCAATTTGGTTAACTGGAACGGCTTTGAAATAGCATGTTTTGCTGACTTTATGGAAACAGTGATTGCAGTTACAAAAAAGTCGATCCAAAGAAGTAACATTAGAGTAACTCCCAGATCTCTACGTCTACTTAATATTGAAATAAATAAATTAATTAGGGAACAATATCTGACCAACTCCTCCGAAAGATATCGTAGAAACTTACTACTCAAGAGAAGGAGGACTAGGGTGAAGGTTAAGATGAGAAAAGAAAGGGAGGATAGTATATGGATTAAATTGAGGGAAGCTGCATTGAAAGGTCAAACAAGAACATTCTGGTCTCTTATCGGGGAGGGTTGTGGAGTTAGATCAAGACCACTTCCAGTTGCTATTGAGGAGCATATATGGGTTGGCTATATCCAGAACCTTTATGCAAGTAACGGGAATGTGATTGATTGTAGCAGAGTAAATGAAGACCCTTCTCCATATGACCCACCTTCTGAAAAAGATATTAAACTGGCCATCAAGGGTATGCGCTCCTCGGGGGCGATGGGCCCGGATGAACTCCCAATCTCAGTCTTGAAACAAAACAGTGCAATGTGGAGTAGAATCCTTTTCCCGGTCTTTAGATTCTGCTTTGCAAATAAACCCGTTCTCCCATCTTGGAAAGGGAGTATTTTAGTCCCCCTCTTCAAGAAGGGAGACCGTGACGCCCCACACAATTACCGACAAATTGCACTTTTGGATGCCGTGGGTAAAGTCTTCGCCAAATGCCTTCTGATGCAAATCAATGTCTGGGTGGACACGGGTGAAATTCTTCCATTTGAACAGACCGGATTTAGGCGAAGGCATGGAACCATGGATAATCTAACGGCATTGCAAGTAATAACTGAAAAGTATGTTAAAGTCCGAGGAGGGAAAGTGTACGCAGCTTTCATAGATTTCTCCACAGCATTCGACAAAGTAGATCGTCCTTTGCTGTGGAGAAAACTATCGGACCTCGGCATGCCGGCCACCCTTCTGGAGTTGGTTCGAGCGCTCCATACTGACACTTGGTGTAGAGTCTTGATGGGAGGGGAAAGAGGTCTATCCCAAGTTATTTTTACCACAAACGGCCTAAAACAAGGTTGCTTGTTGGCCCCCCTATTATTTTACTGATATATATCTGATTTACCCTATGCCATGTCCTTAAGTGAAGGTATCGCCCCATTATTGGGGGAAAATCGATAGTCTGTTTGCTATATGCCGACGACATATTAATACTGTATTTAACACTGAGGGGATTAAATAGTCCTCTGCAGGTATTACATGAATATGCAGAGGCCCATCACTTAAAGATAAATGTGTCTAAAAGTAAAATAATGTGCATGCGGGGAAGGAAAAAGTTGAAGTTTGGGAATTATGTTTGGTCTGTTGGTGGACAAAAATTGGAAGTGGTAAATTCATATGTCTTTCTAGGAAAAATAGTGTGTGGAAACTCAAGTGAAAATGCTCATATAGGAAATAATATTAGGAAAGCAATGGCACAAGGTAAAAGCTTAATCTCCCTTTACAGATCCACAGGCAGAAGACACTTCGCACTTCTACTAGAGGTTTTCCGTGCTAAAATCCCAGCGTCCCTGTTGTATGGTATTGAACTACTCGACTTAAGAAAATGGAGCTTTTTAAATACAACAGAAGGTAAAATTCTTTGGAATCTAGCCTCAGTTAACTCTGCCTGTTCTGTTGCGGCTTTTAGGCTGGAATTTGGGCTGCGCAGTAGTTGGGTATAGGGTCTCGCAGGGATAGTGCGCTGGGTTTCAAGCCTTGTAAAGGGTGATCCTGGTACATTACGATCCCTTATTCAGAAAGAATTATTAGGAACCTTAAATGAGCAATCATTAGTTGTAAAAAATTTTAGAACTGTGGTGGAGTTGCTTCAATTGGACGAATCGGTACTCTTTACTTTATCATCATATCAGCTTAAGGCAACTTTGAAGCAGGCCACCTGGAAATTACTATGGACAGGGAAGCACGTATTTCAAAGAGAGGCATTCATCCAGCTATTGATTCTTGCCTGATAAACAAAGTACAATCTTATATTACTTGGAACCTCCCTCATGGAGTGCGTTGTTTTTGGTTTTTATTGAGGCAGGGTTGTCTACCGCCTAACAATGTATTGTCCAAATTGTACGGTTCCTCCCCTGTGTGTAATTTGTGCAATAATGCCACCCAGGATGTTACACATGTGATCTTTGTTTGTCCGGCTCTTTTATTGTATCGACGTAAGTGGATGAGGCCAATCTGCCTGCAACTTTCCATTTTGTCCGCCACCACATTTATGGATGCCATTTATAATCCTCCTAATGAAATGTTTTGCCACAAGATATTTAACTTTTTTAAATGTTTTTTAGATATATATTAAAATTTCTAAAGGATGTTATGATTATCATCAGTGATTTTACTTGAGGTTTTATAAGATTATGTATATGTGTATATCTTATTCTATTGTTCAAAATGTTTGTTTTATCCTTTGTGTTTCTTTTTATGTGGATCTCATCTGAGTTCCAAAATCATAAATAAATTGAACTTGAACTTAAACTTGAACTTGAACTATTACATATACACATTCTACCATACCATTCCACTACTACTTATTTTTATGGATTTACAAAACAATCCACTCTCTTGCAAAAAAAGAACATATGCAAGCAATGTTGTTAGACCTGTCAGCCTGACAGTGGTCTCCCCGTCAACTTTTTGTCTTCACCCTCCCATTTTTCTGAATTTGTTTCTGTTGGCCTTAGGACTCTGTGCACTTTACCACTGCTAACCAGTGCTAAAGTGTTTGTGCTCACTTCCTGAATATGATAAAATAGGCTTACACCTGGTTGGCATATTTAATTTACTTTTAAGTCGCTAGTAAGGTGGCATGCCATATACCCAGGGCCTGTAAATTAAATACTACTAGCGAGCCTGCAGCACTTATTGTGCCAGCACTTCAAAACACGTTTCTGGCCCGTCATTGCAACCTGCCAGCTGTTTGAAATTGCGAGTTAGACTTGGCAATATAACCCCCTTGCCAAGTCTAAAACTCCCTTGTTATTAAATATATGTCACCCTTAAGGTAGGCCCAAAATAGCCACAGGGCAGAGTGCATTGTAATTAAATCATTTGACATGTCATTTTATGTTTTACATGTCCCAGTAGTGGAAACCTCACAAATGTATTTTTCACTACTGTAAGACCTACCTCTCCCATAGGATAACATTGGGTTATCTTACTATATTACGTGCACATTTTTGATTGGGAGCAGGTAGGAAAGGCACGTTTGGGGTCTGAGGAATTGGAATTTAAAATCTTCTCTAATGGTAAAGTCAGATTTTGAGTCAAAATTTTGAAAATGCCACTTTTAGAATGTTGGTACAAAAGGGGGTGGTGATGGGCGGGTCCTCGGAAGCTTGTTTCCGGTCCAGGGAAGGCATGGCTTGGCAGTTCGGGCTGGACTGTTCCCATGAGGCACAGGGTCAGACTGATTTGCATATAGCCATGTCTGAACTGGGGTGGCAGAGTGGGCTAAAGAACGGTGATGGATTAAACCCACATCTTTTGACTGGGTGTGAGTGTTTGATTGGTTCAGATGCTCCGTCCATTACCACCCCCTTTTGTACTGCTCTAATATCAAGCACAGTTCAATCATGGAAAATGTGCTTTCAATGCGCTTGGACATACATGAAGCAAAATCAACAACTTACTCCGTCCTTTTATTGATCTATATGAATGCTATCATGTCCATATGAACTGGCATAAGTTACTATGACAATATCGTCATTCGGGTTCAAAAGACATCAAAATTACAATTTACAGTAATGCATTTTTCAGGTTCTTGAAAAGCTGTCACACACTGTTCTGAGCAGACATACTACATTTTTCAATAAAGCTTATCCTTAGTGCATTTGGAATAATGCATAATGAACTTTGCATTATAGTCAGACAATACTAAAAAGGAATGCTGTTGTTCCTTTTAGGTAGGTCTTGGGGCTCAATGGACTTAATTGCAACTACAGCTTGATGCCTGCAGCATAAAACAGCTCTAAGAATTCTACTGCCCACCATAGCAAATTTGCATTTCTTACTTCCCACCATCAGTAATGCCAGACTCGGAACTCCAGGGCAAAAAATGAAAACACAACGCAAATATCCACTCACGTTCTCTATTGTTTACAAGTCTCTTCTTACCTTTAAAACGCCTACAGAAAATTAAAGTCTCAAATCATGTTACATCAATCACCATGAGTTTGCTTTCATTTTACCAGTCTGAGCTAAAGGGGATAATGGGTCTCCCGGGGGTCGCTAACCTACCATGGTTTACATACATAAAAAAATGCATCCGTTAGGATTGGTATCCCCGACTTATGGAGCAATCCCAAGGTGGCGTGTTTGACAATCTCACGTCTAGGATTGGTAAGAGCCTACTGATCTGCTCAGCTCGCTGACATCCAGGGGAATCCCAATCTTGGTCACTTAACGGTTGATTTTCTGAATTTTAAAACTGACTATTTTATAAAGCCATTTATAGATGTCATTCAACCCAATGTGGCAAGGAAGCTGTATATTCAGTTTAGAACAGGAACTCTGCCTTTGCATGCTTTCCCTAACAAATGGCAGAAAGTGCCTCCACTTGGATGCCCTGCTTGTACCTTTTCAGATGAGACGGTTATCCATGTTTTCTTCTTTGGCCCAGGCTATACAAAGGCTAGACAGTGCTGGCTCGTACCGCTTTGTGTGAATCTAGGGTGTAATCAATGTTTAGAGGCATTCAGAGTTTTAAGAACTGACACACACCCACCTATTGTGTTTGCAGTGTCACGTTTTTTTAATTTAATGTGGAAGAGTCGAAGGGGATTCTTAAGTCTATCATTGTAGGTAGAAATCTCCTCCACTGAGCATTGATTCGCATTTTACCATTATTATTTTTTAACGCATTTTTTAATGTTTTAGCTGTTCCTATCGTTTTAAACTAATAACAATGTATTATTGTATTACTCGTTTTCCATTGGTGGTATAGACAGTTAATTGATCTAATTTTAAAAAATGTTTAAAATTGTGTTTTTTACTATTTGTATTGTTTACTTTTTATGGTCTGTAATGACCAAATGAAAGTTTTTGGGAATTGGAATTGGCTTTCATTTTTCATCCATTTCATATGAAATTAAGAAGGATTCAGATTTTTAGTATGTTTGGATACTACACTACAAGTACAGCAAATGCATCATTTTAGTAATTGATATGCCCAAAAGGTCTAATCTCTTGCTACTCCTGGTACTCCCGGGGACAGACTCCCTATCCAATCCAGACTCTGCTTTCATGCTATGAGAGCAGCACCCAGATTGCCCTTAGCGGCCTGGTATGACACTTGCTCAGGCACAGGGAGTGTGTGCGATTTCTCTACCCGGCTGTAGTGTAGTGTAGTTCCTATTATCCCAATAGGCTCTGCGCATTGGAATAATACCTCCAATAGTATAGACCTAGACCAGACGTTAACTAGGTCTTCTACTGTCGATATTAGACTTAAAGTTTTGGGTTTTCCAGCTAGCTCAGAGTTCACTAGAAACGTTCTCAAATAGGCAAGGAGGAGTTGAACCTCCCTGGATAGACAAGAAGGGATTTAGTTTCTGACAACCATAGAACATGACAACTTTGCTCTCCCCTAATCAAGAGTGTATCTCTAGAGTCGTGAGAAAACAAAAGACAACTTATTTTACTCAGTCAGTACGTGCATTCTTAGTTTCACCAGATTGTAGAGAAAAGGAAGAGACGGGCGTGTTCAATAAAAGATGTTATTTATTGATCAGTCTCTTTTCTCGTACAAGAGAAATGAATCGATATTATTGCAATACTTATGGTTAAGTAGAGTGCATACAATAAAAGCAGAATTATGAAATAATACTGTAAAAGCATTGATATGGTTTCTAAGCCATATGCTATTTAAAATGGATAGAATATATACATACACATATACATTTAACTAATCGTACTCAACTGGTGCTTCTAACCACGCCTACCCCGGTGTACCTGACCTAAGCCTAATACGTGGGCTGGAGTAGAAAGTAGCAGTTTGAGTTAAGTTTGTTTTGCCAAGTGACTGACTCAAGAATTCTCTGCAAGGGGTTATTCAGTTCTGTACCTGAGATCTAGGATGGTTGAGGGATGGTATCTCTCGTCTGTGGTCTTGATATTCCAAGCTGCCTGCAATGGCTGCTCGGAAGAGCCGGAGCTGGATTTCTCGGCAGGAGAAAGGCAGCGTCTCGTTCTCAGCGCGTCAGGAAGGCGGGGCAGCGCCAGTGGGCTTCGCTCTCTGCTGGGCTTCGGCAAGTCTCGCTGCTCCGATCTCGTCACCACCACGTGTGTCTGCTTAAGGCAATACCGGTAATATTTATACCTGTAAGGTGCCGAGATTGACGTAAGGATGGACATAGATACGTCAATAAGGATGTCATACGACTTGGTCGTTAGCACATTCTTTTGCTGAAGTTCTCGATGAAATCAAAACAATGGCCGCAGGGTTTTTACCGGGGTGTCATAGGTTTGATTTGTTTTGAGAACTCCGTATGCCTTATCAGGGGCTGGAGGAATATCGCTTGTCTAATTAGATGGCAAGCGTTATGACATAATCAGATAACACGTTCCTGTGCCGTGGTGTGGCTTAATCAGATAACGGTTTCTGCATCATGGGATGGCTGCTAGTTAACTTGTTAACCAGAACAGGGTCAGGAATAGGGGGATCGATACAGAACCTATAGGAATACATCACACCCACTCCACGCTAACTATGGCCATATTTACGAATCTAGGCATAGTAAAACATACTGTAGAGTATTGTGTATACCTTACCACCCCAAAATACATATTATGCATTTCGAATTGATCTAATATACGAAAAAAATAGTCACATGTATTATATGCACTCAAGCTGTAGAATAATGCCAAAGTAATCAAGCATATGTATACATTATTACTAATCGAATATGAGAATTACACATGAAATGGCTCTTAATACAGAAGAAAAAGTTCGAGACCATTCCATCACAGAATAAAATAATTATGAACATACCAGCGGGCAGCTAATGTCTATAAAGTATCTAAAAATAGAAATTTTAGTTCTCTAAGAATAGTTCTTACTTTAAGCAGAAGATAAGTGTCCCGAAAAAATCGTAAAAATATTTTGGGGCGGCTGAAAAAATTGCTGTCCGTGAACTGGAGGGAAAATTGTTCATGGTATTCTGTTATTAAAGTTGAAGGCCAAATTCAGGGAACGCCGTGTGCTAGCTTGCTCAAAGGTCTCTATTTCTGCTCTGGAGAGAACATCATATCATTTAGACTGTCGAAAAAGCTGTCAACAGCTTCCTGGGAGAGTTCCACTAACTCGGAAAAGGATGTAACCATGCATTCATTTGCATGATTGTCTCCATTGACGTTTTGATTAGTATTGCTGACAGAAGGTCGTACCTGATCGATGCTGCTTTCATCTTGAACTTCACTACCCCTTAATCGTAGCGGTGAAGTCTCCACGAATGCCGTCATCGGGATTGGCAGCCGTTGAGGGCAGCACAAAGCATGAGCCTTTATTGGGCTCAACAATGTTTCTGCATCCATTGGCGCATCCGATTGTAGCGTCAGACAGGTGTCCAACACGCATTCTTCTCCACACAGCATGCACCTTAATACAGGTAAAACACATCGATGCCACATTGGTCGAAATGAAAGAAACCAAGTCATGTTCAGGTCTCTAAGCCGGGATAGTCCCAGGATTTTTGATATCCGGTCCCGGTATCCAATGGCTCGGATTGTTTCTTCCCTTGTCGCAGGTGTTTTGTCTGTGACACGGTTTGCCATAACGAAATATAAGGACTAAGAATAGAATTCCTGCAATTAGTCCCAAAATGAGGGGAAGTCCGCCAAAAATCGAATGGACGAAATCTGGAAAAATACCCAGTATGGCTTTGAATGGTGTTAATGCCATCGAAAATACTGTCTTAAATACTTTTGAGACTCCACTGGTATCAGAAATATTTAAGATTTCATTCAGGATTTCTGCGAAATGTATGGGGGAATTAGTTGATAACAATGAGTGAATCTCTGCAGTCGTCCTTGCGACTAGGAGATCATACGTTTCTTTTGATGACGTGAGCCTGGTTGGCGTCTGAAGAAGCACTGTTTTCATTCTGCTTAAAGTGTCTATTCGAATAGAAGTAATTTTCAAGTTGGGCCATGCCCTTGCCTCCCTGTCTGGAAAGGAGCTGGGGAACAATAAGCGTCCACAGCACTTGACCTTCGCAGTCGTAGTTACGAGATAAGGAGTCCTGGGCATAAGACTACAGCATCTGCGGTCCACAATTAGAATGTAACTCCCATTATAGAGTCTTTGAAAAAATGGTTCTATCTCTGTTGCAGGTGTGCCTAGCTGGTGACATGAAAGGTTATTTGAGTTCCCTTCACAGGCTCCATGCAAACTAATTCCATTACACAGAAGTGTACCGCTTAGTGACAACGCACAATTATTGCCACTAAGAAACACTTTCTGTCCTTTATTACTGACACATGCATGTGAATAGGGCAAGTTCCATGTTGTCTTAATGTACCCTTTTTCCCAATTTTTCGTACATGCCAGCCTGTATATATTTTTGGCAGTATTGAAACCTGAAGGTTGATATTGGAATATTAATTATCCCATGTATTATCCATTCACTGACAGGTCGTTCTGACATTGTCACTGGTAATCTCTTGAGTTTCTCAATGCTCAGGATTGTATAATCAGCACCCTTTTGTGCCATACTGATTTGTTTATCAGTAAGGTTAAAGATATTGAATAGTGACGTTGTGTTGATTAAACGCCAAGGCACATAGCCTGAACGCAGATTTTGTAACGTCCAGCCAAGCTGTACAATAGAACGCAATTGAGACTGACCGTGTTGTAACAACAGTAAGTCTTGCGATAAAATGTCGATTGCTGAAGACACAATGCTGTCCAAAGAAAAAATTCTGGAGGACAGAGTCATTAACCCATTGTCCACTACAGAAAGTGATTTTTCCAAATTAATACGGTCAATTTCCCGTATTCTTTCTGCTGTCTCAATTTGAGTCACCTTCCAGGCCTCGTTGTAAGCTGCATATACAGAGGCTGCTATGAAACGTTTCTGACGCTGTTTGCGCGGTCCCATAATGAAATCACGCAAGTCAGCACCATCAGTAAGTAAAGTTAGGTGTTGCTTAATTTCTGTCAGTGTGGAAGTTTGTAGCCATTGAAGGCATAATTTGCCCACACTGTAGGTGGTTATTATCCCTGGGTGTTGTCTTTGGGAATATCTAGGGTCTGGCCTGGTCAATGTGAACCCCTGTGTTTTGTTCAGGAATCTATCTTGACAGTTATTAGTATCTGTGGGCCAGATTAACCATTGTTTCCAATCAGGATTTGTTCTGTTTTGGTTTAATACATAGTTTACGTCTATCTCTTCATCTGTAGAGCTATTGCTGTCCATTGTTGGCTTTGGAATAGACGGTTTATTTAAGTCTTTGATTTTGGCTAGGCCAAGACAGGTAGTTTGTTGAACAGTGTCATTCAAAAATATAATTTGTTCTGGGGTCATGCAGGCTCTAAACAATGATTCTATACCTTGTACTTGCCATTCTTTTGTACCCCAAACACTTTTTACTTCAACATTTTTGTCCCAATAATCAAACCCAAAAGTATTCATTTGTTCAAAAAATGAGTCTGAATATATCAATTTCGTGTTCGTTAGCATGATCTTTGTCCCTGTCTTATTTGACAATTTGAAATAAAATGTTTCAGCATTACTTGTGTTGAACCCTGAAAAGTATGAATATTTGTCGTAAAAGGTTCTTGAGCTTCCTTTTGGAGGGGTCGCACAATGTTCCCATTGATTATAATTTAAAACATTTCTAGGTTGTGCCGATTTATGTAGAAAATGGTTACCATAGTGGTTGTAACAGTACATACTATCATAATTAGTCGAACCCTGCAAATAATCATGTTTGGTAAATTTAGCAGACATCACTAAGTCAGACATCATATCATTTATGTTTTCAAAGTCCCAATCATCAGCAAATGAGCTTGGTTTTACAAAGTCACTTAACGAGATCTTGATTTGGTGTGGATATTTCAGGATTTCAACCGGACCATAAATTTCGTAGTCAGTATTGTCCCATGCTACCCCACCTGGTATAGGATTGGCTGTGAAGTTGACTGAAGAAAGTTCTCTTTTCTCGACGTGTGAAGATGTGTGTGGCTTGAGGATCAAGTTGATTTTCTGACTTGCTGTGTCCATTTTAGCATATTTTCCCTCAATGAAGCGTCCCAAAGTTAGTATCATGATGAGCCAAAGTATGAGGATAAATGCACCAAAGCCCACCCAAAATTCAATCCATGGAGAAATCAGATAGGTGTCTTTCAGTTGTTTCAAAAGTTCTGTAGCTTTATCTTTAAAGGTTTTTGATGATGGCTTTGTTTTTGATTCACTTAGGTCTTCAGAGGAATCATCGAAGTTTATGAAGTAGCCGGATGCAGTTCTGTCAATCGTTCCAATTGCTTCAGGATTACTGTTTCTTGCATATTCGTTTGTTACTTCATTGTAGGTTGGTGTGTCTCTACTAAATGTTTTTATTTGGGTTGTTAGAGGTCTGAGTTCCAATGCATTGTTGCATAGTCCTTGTTGTTGTTCTGTAGGCGTTTCGAATGTGATTAGCCTCTTAGTTTGGACCTCTGTATTTGTAGCAAACCTTGGTGTTCTGCTACTTATCGGGAGTCCACTTGGCCTACTGTTTGTTATCGGCCACATGATTGTGGTTTTACCAGGTCGATGGATACAACTCGGTTCTCCTTTTTACCAGCAAGTGGCGGTAGTACAACTGATCTTGTCCCGTTGATAGACAAGACAGGAACTGCTTTTCTGTAAGAAGGCCCAAATTCCTTCTTTACCGCGATCTTTTCTCTGACTAGATCCCCGACTTTTGGAATCCAGACAGGTCTTGCTGGGACAGGTGGTGGTTCTTCAGTGGTTGTTGGCTGCTGTTTCAACTTTATGTTGCTCAGGTCTTTTCTTGTTTTGTTTAAGTCCTGTAAAATAGCCAAACGATCTTTGATATCAAAGCTTTTTTCCTTCACCACTGAAGTCTGACTGTCAAGATCTAAGACTAACATCCGAGTTCCAAACAATAATTCGTACGGACTGAATCCCTTCAGAGAATTTCTTGGCAAGTTATTTAGACTACGTTGGACACTTATTAGATGTTTGACCCACCCAGCTCCCGAACCTAATACCCTTTCCGTTATAGATAGCTTTATGCCTTGGTTTTTTCTTTACACCATCCCGTATCCCTCAGGAAGGAAGTGAGAAGAATCCCGCTGTGTTATGCTCCTTTGGTCGAGCTTTCCCCCAAGCTTGAGGGCTCAAGTGAAAACATTGGTCAAACGTAGCATGCTCCTAGCGTATATGCCATTTAGACTCGCAAATCTTTGTATAACAGTCCAGATGTCAGCCGAGTGCTGGGGATCTACATTATAAGTGGAAACTAGCCTGTATATGTTAATCGGACGCTTTGCTTTTTACTGTTGATTCTTTCTGGAGTGAAAGGCCACGGTAGTATACCGTTTCTCTCGCCACTGCGATCTCTGTTGCAGTCCGGGCATTTTTTTACAAAAATGTCATGCTGCAGGCTCATGCCTGGCCTCCAGTACACTGATTGTAGTTCTTCCAGAGAATCTTTTAGTTTGAGGTGTCTGAGACCCTCGCCCATATGTGCGTCTGCAATTAACAAAGTTCTCCTGTCCATGTTTGGAATTACTCTATCCCCCACTCCAGGGATTTGAGCAAAAGAGACGGAGTTTGCATCGATTATGTATGTATAATTGAGTGGATAGTTGATCGGTAGCGCTGAGCAGTCGCCTTTTGATGACGTTTTCACCGCCAGCACTGTTTCACCGTCAATGTTTTTCATTGTACGCTTTTTTCTAGCTACGGAAGCCGATTTAGTTGCTACCGCTGTGGCTGTCTCAGCCAATGAATTCCCTGCAACGTGAACGCCATCACGCTGATAACTCAGTGTATGTATCACGTGAGTCTTTGGTAGTTCTTTCTGTAAAAGAACTATTTGTTCCCAGAGCATTTTATGCTTGATCGTGCCTCCTTTTGCATCCTTAAAACCATTCTGAAGCCAGATCTGCAAGTATTCATTGTAAGACTGAACGCAATAATACGAATCGCACACTATGAGTGAGGGGAATTCTCGATCGGTATTTTCAGGCGCTATCTTGAATGCCAGTAGTTCAGCTCGCTGAGCTGTACAATCTCCCAGAGATTGTGTTTTGGTGATGGCTGGTTTAAATTTCCCTTCGTGCCAGCGACCTTTAACAATCACGCACGCAGCACTGTAAGCTTGTTTACCCCCCACTGCGGGTTGTGCTGATCCGTCTGTATATATTATACAGCCGTAATGATCTAGAGGCAGAATTTCGGTCGGCGGAGGACATTCGAATTCGTATTGGAGAAATTCTTGTGTTTTTAAATTGGAATCAAATTCATATACCACGTCTGTTGCAGCAAGAGAATTAGCCCACTGTATCCACCTTGGATGTAGTGCTTTAGCATTCGGAATGCTTGCCTTTGTTACCGCCTCCAGGGCTGGTATCGGTGTTACGATTATTATTCGTTTACCTTGTGCCAGGGCTCGTTCTTTTGCTATAGCTGTCTGTGTTGCAGTAAGAATTTTTTCCGTTGGGCTAAATTTCATTTCAGCTTTAGTGTATAAGTGTGATTTGAATGCAATTGGTACCTTTTCTCCCTCGTTAGAGGTCAGGTATGTGAATCGGCATCTTCCTGGGATGACTCGAATCACAAGATTGCGTGTGTTATCACATGTTTCTAATTTTGTTTTAATTAACATGTCTGTTTGTAAGGATCTCAGAATTTCTGTGTGTATTTGAGTCCAATTGGTTCTTTTTAAAATCTGGTTTTATTAGATTATAAAGGGGTTTGACCCTTTCTGCATAATTTGCAATGTATGTTCTTCCGAAATTTAGGAAGCCTAGAATTGACTGTAGGTTTTTTAGTGTTCTAGGTGCTTGGAGTACGGCACATTTCTCTAGGAAATTGTCAGCCAGGCTTTTGCCTTCACTTGATAATTCATATCCTAAGAACAGGACTGTTAGATGGGCAATTCTAGATTTTTTAAAGTTGAATTTGTAACCCTCTGCTGCGAATCCAAGTATTATGGTGTTCACTCTCTTCAAGTGAGTATCCAAGTCATCATCTGTTAGGTATATGTCGTCGACATAAGATAATGCTTCGTCATCATATGTTTGTAGTAACTCTGTTACCCTCGCTGAGAATAATCTTGGGCTTTATATTATCCCTATTTCTAAGGTTGTATTTTTTCCCAGAGGGCTCACTTTGGGGAGACCTGTGTCCTTGGTTTGGAGATTTTTCTCTCCGCCGAGGAGACCTTCCTCTGGACTGGAATCTCTTTTCTTTTGGATTGGATTGTTTGTTTCCATCCCAGTTCTTCTTTTGTGATGTTAAATTATTTTTAATAAATATTTTTTCAGGACTTTCAATCAGTTGGGGTTTTACTGGTATTTCACCTAAACTATCTCTACCTAGTTCCTCATAGGATTTCTCTATGATTCTGGCAATTTCAGCTGGTTGGTCTGCTATATCTGTTTCTTTTAACCTCTGGCGGATCGCCACGTTTGCTGCTTCTCCCTTTATATTGGCTAGTAATGTAGCCGAGACCTGCTTGAAGTCTTTCAGTAATTTCATACCAAGAGTTAAAGCGGGTTCTGGACCGTATTCGTCTTGAATTTGTTTTAGCACATCTGGTATTACCGAGATGGATGGAACACCATGCGTTTTTGTGTAGATGGAAGCAAAGACTGTACCCCAAGTGTCACAGTCCTCCACGTGTGGTGCGATTCCCATTGGAAGACAGATAGTCAGAATCCTGTGTTTATCCACAGGAGTGGTGTCTGGAAACACCGCCTCTATTTGGGTGATTTTTTGTGCTTACCAGAACGGTATTTGTTCCCTTTTAGCTGGTACCTTACCTAGGCAGGACTGTATGTTCTGTGGTGTAATTTTATTTGTGTTCCCCTGATGAGGGGTCAGCTGTGGAATTTTAATTGCTGGTTGGATTGTTGAAGTCCGCATTACATATTGGACTAATTGTCTATGTATTTTTATTAATTGTTTTAATTGTATTCGATGTCTGGATGTGGTGTGGTGTGTATCCGGCTAGGACCGGCCACGTTGCTCCTGGTCTACCTAATGGACCGAGCCTGGTGATGTGATTGCTGTGTTTTAGGGCGCCATTAAACAAGAGCAGGTGCTCTTGAAATTTAAGTGGTACTTTCACCTCCTCGAAAGGAGTGTATTCTTCAGGAGGTTCCTCTGTTTTGTAATGGTGGAAGACCTTTGTTACAGCGTTTGCTGCAGGAAAGTGTATCCATGAATAGAACACCTCTGTCTGCCGATATTCGTGTGCCTCTATTACGAATATGACTGTGCCACCTCTAGGTGTCAGTCCATTTTCTATAAGTTTTAAAGTTATAGATTTCCTTGTGTTGACCGGGATGAGTATTAAATCCGGGTCAGCTTCTTGCATAGTATTATCAGCTGCTACGAGTTCAGCTGCTACTCTAGCTATCTCTCTTTCTTCTTGAGTCTCCGACATTCTACTGTCAGGAAGGTTATTTTGTTTGTTTGCAGATCAGGTTTCTTATGGAAGCAAAGATTAGATGCACAATATTTTGGAACAGTGTATCCTTCAACGTTGACTAAACCAAGAACCATACATAGGAGTTTCCTCCTGCGAGGTTTGGCGGATATGACCTTTCACCCACTCCAGACGTCTTTGGAGTATTATGGGAAAAAGGGGGTCTGAGTGAAAAAGCACGACTGAGTTACTCTAATGTCTTGCGTTAGTTTTATCGCCTTTCCAAACGTTTGGGCGCCATGTAGTGTAGTTCCTATTATCCCAATAGGCTCTGCGCATTGGAATAATACCTCCAATAGTATAGACCTAGACCAGACGTTAACTAGGTCTTCTACTGTCGATATTAGACTTAAAGTTTTGGGTTTGCCAGCTAGCTCAGAGTTCACTAGAAACGTTCTCGAATAGGCAAGGAGGAGTTGAACCTCCCTGGATAGACAAGAAGGGATTTAGTTTCTGACAACCATAGAACATGACAACTTTGCTCTCCCCTAATCAAGAGTGTATCTCTAGAGTCGTGTGAAAACAAAAGACAACTTATTTTACTCAGTCAGTACGTGCATTCTTAGTTTCACCAGATTGTAGAGAAAAGGAAGAGACGGGCGTGTTCAATAAAATATGTTATTTATTGATCAGTCTCTTTTCTCGTACAAGAGAAATGAATCGATATTATTGCAATACTTATGGTTAAGTAGAGTGCATACAATAAAAGCAGAATTATGAAATAATACTGTAAAAGCATTGATATGGTTTCTAAGCCATATGCTATTTAAAATGGATAGAATATATACATACACATATACATTTAACTAATCGTACTCAACTGGTGCTTCTAACCACGCCTACCCCGGTGTACCTGACCTAAGCCTAATACGTGGGCTGGAGTAGAAAGTAGCAGTTTGAGTTAAGTTTGTTTTGCCAAGTGACTGACTCAAGAATTCTCTGCAAGGGGTTATTCAGTTCTGTACCTGAGATCTAGGATGGTTGAGGGATGGTATCTCTCGTCTGTGGTCTCGATATTCCAAGCTGCCTGCAAGGGCTGCTCGGAAGCGCCGGAGCTGGATTTCTCGGCAGGAGAAAGGCAGCGTCTCGTTCTCAGCGCGTCAGGAAGGCGGGGCAGCGCCAGTGGGCTTCGCTCTCTGCTGGGCTTCGGCAAGTCTCGCTGCTCCGATCTCGTCACCACCGCGTGTGTCTGCTTAAGGCAATACCGGTAATATTTATACCTGTAAGGTGCCGAGATTGACGTAAGGATGGACATAGATACGTCAATAAGGATGTCATACGACTTGGTCGTTAGCACATTCTTTTGCTGAAGTTCTCGATGAAATCAAAACAATGGCCGCAGGGTTTTTCCCGGGGTGTCATAGGTTTGATTTGTTTTGAGAACTCCGTATGCCTTATCAGGGGCTGGAGGAATATCGCTTGTCTAATTAGATGGCAAGCGTTATGACATAATCAGATAACACGTTCCTGTGCCGTGGTGTGGCTTAATCAGATAACGGTTTCTGCATCATGGGATGGCTGCTAGTTAACTTGTTAACCAGAACAGGGTCAGGAATAGGGGGATCGATACAGAACCTATAGGAATACATCACAGTAGAATACAGCTGGGTTGGAGAAACCTAAGTGTGCATGTCTGTTTGGCTGGCCTAAGATGGCTGGCCAAACAGACATGCACACTTACAGTACCCATCACTTCTCCTCCCAGCCCCAGCCCCACCCTTCCCTACACACACATGGTTCAGCCAGTCACTTACAAAAGAAAATGATAATGAAATTGTTTTATTTCATATTATTTTTTAACTGCTGGCTTTGAGCAGTGGGGCGACACGCCTCCGCAATTACTGAGGGACCGCCGCTGCTTGAGCAGAGCTACTTACGGGTAGCTGGAGATCTACCAATAGCTTGTGAGCTACTTGTTGGAGAAGCCTGAGTTAAACTAAGGTGCCTCCAGCTCTCAAGGGTTATATGTGGCCCCTGCACTAAATATGTTTTATTGCAGTGGCAGTAGGTGTTTGGAGTTGAAAGATGTAGATCATGTGTGTTTTGGCGGATCATCTGCTTCATTTTTTACGGACGCCCATAATATGTTTATCTTTCCACTGCTGCCATTCTCTGTCAAAATGGCTCATCTGTCGCAACATGGTGGTGGACAACTCTAAATATGGCAGATGGTGTTCAGCCACGCCAATAATGACAGACATATTACTGTCAAAAGAGCAGGGCTGAACCACCAACAGAAGGGGGAAGGACTGCAGATGCTCCTAACTCTGTCTTGGATTTTTATGGACATGACGGCGAAAACCATAAAAATATGGAGAATGGCCAAACTCACAGACGTTCCACCATGGTGAAGGAACAGAAGCCAGTCTGCCAAACTCTGTATGAAGCCCTTAGTGCGTGTATTGACTCAACATTGTGTATGGGAGCAGGCTGAGAGCCCAATGAAAGTTGATGTTTTCATAGCAATAATGCACAACTAACAGTGCCTAATACATATTACAAACTATGCTGGACAATAGAACATACGGTTTGAAATGAACACCTGGTTCTATTAGTTGCATGATAGTGGAGCCATTACAGGACAGTTCCTGATATCTCATCTCCATTTTAGTTTGCATGTGCATGTCAGATGGTCATAACAGACCAACATACAGAATCATAATCCTTCTTCTGTAATTCTTAGTGTTGCTTAAGGCCCAGAATTGTTCAATGAAGTATGAAGCCTTCTTCAAACGTCCATGTGCTTGCCACCAGGCTACTAGTAGTAGGATCCCCTCTACTGCAAGAGGATAGGACTCTTTCTGAATATTTGTCAGATTCAACTTAGATATTAGAAGCCTGATTTGACAAACCCAAGAAATTTCCAGAGGAACTGGAAAAGAAGCTTGCAAATTTCACAAACGTATTATTAGAATAAGATCCACCATCCTCTTCCAATCTGGTTTCCAGTCTTTGGATCATTGCAAAACGAAATGTAAACTTAGTGCCTCCTGTTCAGTGCTGCAGGAATGCAACATGCTTTTTTTGCAATTTTCCTTTTTAGAAGAATGTCTACATGCAGCGCGAACACCGTCCTCCTCTAGGAAACAAAACTCAGGTGAAGAGAACTTTTTTTCCGGGGATGAATTAAACATCTCAACAAGGTGTGAAATGGGGATGTTACAGCATCTTAGCATTCTCGCACCACACCTTGTTGAGAGCTAATTTAATATGTCCCTAAATCAACCTCTTTTGACTTCTTTCACTTTCAATGGCTTGAATTGCCACCTAAACCTCCTCAGAGTCCCCATCCCATGGATTTTCAGAACCGTCTCTCTGTCCAACCCAAAAAGATGATTTTCTTGCACCTTTGACTGTGCCAATTAAATAGATTTAGAAAACTCTGTGGTACACAATTCTCTACCAAAATCCCTTGAAAAATGTGTTATGCTGCAACTGTCATGTACTTCTGTATTGATGACTCCCCACTGTCCTGTCCCTTCCCTGAGCTCCCGAATGCCGCTCAAACAATGGAGCTGCACACATACCCTTCTCGAAAGATGTTTGTTTGAGAAATCACATCCTTATTTCTCTATCCTCAATCACTATAAATTGCGCTTGATTCATTCTAATCTTAGAAGGACTAAGACGGGAGAGTCTCGCTTACCTCTTATCATCACTATTATCTGCCAACTTCTTATAATTCACCTTTGTCCCGCTACAGTCCACTCTTCTCCGGAGGTCCACATTCCCCTCCATCAGGACCTCAATGGGGTCACAGTAAAGCCCTCCATAAAAGCCCTTTTGCTACCACTCCCAGTCTTTTAGTACAATATTGCTGTAGACCAAGCCAATTCATATGTTAGGCTGCGGCCACACACCGAGTGACATTCGCGTCACATTATCAATAGTCCCGTGTGCTACCGGAAGCTGCGACAATGCGAAAAAAAAAGTGGCCAGTCAAGGGCAGATGTGAATACTGTCAGAATGATCAGGGCAGGAATAATAAGTACATTGAAGCCCCCAGTGGTATATATCCAGACATTCAACCAGGAACAAAACTCTTCCTCAGTAGGTTGGGCAAACCGAGCCTCTGCCTTCACAAGCGTTTTCCTCCCACTCTCTCGACTACCGTACTGACCATCCAGAGCCCCTCCTGAAACTCCTCCAATTTCTACTGTATATCTTCCCAAAATGTTTCCTGAGGCTCATTAGATACCATATTGAAACTAACAAGAGAAGCATGTGGCTAAAGCCACTTCTCGCCTACCACTAGGGCCTTATGCAGCCCTTCCCACTTCAGCAACTAGTGAGATTTTACCTAGGGGAATTCCCACTCCCATATTTTCAAACATATCGGAGGCTAAGAAGGGCATCCCGCCTTTCCACCAATCAAATGCTTTCTCTTCAGTAAAAAATTTGTATCTTCTAACTAGATAAATGTCTTCCAAGGCGGGACCAGTTCATTCATTAGTTTTTCTCTTCATCACCAGAATCTCTCTATGCTCTCTAACCCTGTCCAAGCGTGCAGCAATCATTGGTTTCTTTGCAGTGTTCCGTAGTACAACATTAATCCACAAAATACTAGGGAAACAAACAAAGAAAATAAAAACACTACCATAACAAGACATTTTGAACCTCGAATACATTTCCACAAGCCCTTTGCAACAACAAAAAAGCACTCACACGAAATATAATATATTTGCAGTGAATACAGATTTGTCAGGCTTTGTTTGTTGAGCCTGTTGTCCTTGAGAGTGTCATGTGAAATCAGTATATGTCATGTAAAATTACATATATGTAGGTGCCTGGGTGTTTCAGTGTGTGTTTGATATCCCTCCCTATATTATTTTAACGTATTTGTCGTTACTTTTAAATAGTCATATGTAGACAGTAGTTTTGCTCAAAGATCTGTTACCTCAATCTCGGATGGCAGGTTAGCACGTGCATGTGTGGGTGAGACGGTTGTATGACGGAACAACGCACGGCAATACTCTGCATGCCTTTACCATGCATTTTTTACCCCACATTTTGTTTAGATCGCACATGCTTCTACAATATATGCCTTTACCACGCCTTATTTATATATATATATATATATAATATATATATATATATTTATTTATTTATCCCAGCTCCAAAGTACGCCAAAATCGCGAGGCACTTCATATGTAAATGTAAATGTCATGGTACTTATAGAGCGCATTGTCACCAGACGATCACCTTGCGGTGTCGCCTATTCGGCTTCCTGGCGCTGATACTCATACCGCTGTGGAACCCCGCCTGGCTTTCCCTGTGAAGTGTCCTCTCCTGGGCAACCCCAGGGTGAAGCCAGGCATCCTTAGTGCTGTTGGGGCCAGTGTGGAGGCTTAGCAAGCTATTGCCCAGAGTTGCAGCGTGGGGCCTGTGATTAGAATAGGCACTGAGGCGAGAATTAACAGGTCCAAGGAAATTGAGCCCCAGACCCCGCCGAGGCGTGAATCGAACCCTCGTCTTTGGCCAGAACTCTGCATCAGGGTCTGCCGCTCTAACCATTGAGCCACACTCCTCCACCATAGGCGGGTGCTGTGACGCGGTGGCGTACCACGAATTCAATGTACGCTCGGTAATCTCTCCAAAATCCTCAGAAAAGATACACAGCACTCACGGGAAATTCACACACAGCGGGTTTATTGCCAAAGACAGACGCGTTTCAGGAAATCTCCCTTCTGTGTCAAACCATAGCAAGTTTAGCGGCACCATTTTAAAGTCAGTCGTGGTTAACTGAAACAAATGAGGGACATTGCGCGCCTTGTCAAATCGTGGGCGCCATCTTGTAAGTACAATGTAAAACACTATCGCCGAGCTTCCCAGGCACATCTAGACATTTAAGTGTGCATTTATGATCCGCCCAAGTGTATTGCTAGAACACTGAGACTATCATCATGTGCAGTGCTTTAAATGGGAAAAATAAGTGCAGGTACTCATTAAATTGAGCTAGGGGCGTGGCTAGTGGGCGGGGTTAGAGGCGGAGTTAGACATAATACAAAAACACTTCTATTGAGTATTCACCTTGTCCTTGCATTGCCCTAGATAGTTGTCTCAAACTTTCATTTGTGCAGATTAACAACTAAAACCCTGAATGAACCAAACCATCAACAGTACTTTTAGAACTTTCAGGCTAATAATCAATGTGCTCTAGGACGAGAGAGTCTGGCACTTACACCTGTTGCAGGACAGAACAAATCATGTGAGAAATGTATCAATCCCAACAAAATGTGTTAACTCGTAATACAAAATGAAGGTGAACTACCAAATGTTCATGTTTTCTTGTTTTGTAATATTTGTAGCTTCTTAATATCATAATATTTCTAATGTTCCTACTTGCTTGCATCTGGTGCAATCCTTATATATACACAAGAGTGCACACACACAAACAAGCATTCCACACATTTCTTTTCAAATACCTCCTGATTCTGTTCCTCTCAAACACACACTCTGTTTTCACATGTCTAAGCTCCAGATCCCTCCCACACTCACCTCTCTCCCTGTTTATAGCTAATTCTGTCCCATTCTCATTACCCCAATTGTATCCTATCACTCTCTCATCACTCTTTCTATGTCTAATCTGCCCTCTTTGCGCCTCTCTACCTCTTTCCATAACCGTCTGGATGTCTTCCATATCTCTGCCTGCGCATACTCCTTCTGCCTCTCTCTGTACCTATGCCTACTTTAAACTCTCTGCTCCTCCCCTCTCACTCTTTACCTTCATTCACCCCCATTTTCCCTCCTCTCTCCTCCGCAGAAGGCCCGACGGCCGCAGACCCTGCAGTGGCAGACAGTGAGCACTGCAGGCTCCCGAGCACATGCAGAGTCCAGCAGGGTAGAGGGCAGTTGACCTCCCCCACCTCACTTGGGCCCCAGGAGGCTACTTAAGCCCTCTTCACCACCTCATTCCCCGCCCATCACGGACTTAATGTCCCAGCGGGCGGTGCGAATAACAGACTCCAGTGGGAGGCCAAGGGGTGAAAATGGCCCTTTGTGCCTGCGTGCCTCTAAGGACCCAGCATCGATGCCTGGCAGGGGGGTGATGAGGACAAGGAGAGGCTCCATCTGGGTAGAAAGGGAGCAGAGACCCTCTTGCCCCTGCGCAGGCCTCCAATAGGCCCTGCAGGCCCCATTGGGCTGCTTGCCACAGCCGAATAATACATACGGCAAAGTCAACATGCTGCCAAACAAAAGGCACGCAGCTGGCCCTCGTGCACCAGTCCAGTGCCCACCTTATTAATCCGACCCTGAGTACCGGTACTCAACCTTGACAGTGGAGAAGTGCCGGTACTCGGATTGGTAAATTTAAGAAGTGCCTGTACTCAGTACCGGTGAGTACCGGCCCATTTAAAGCACTGATCATGTGTTAAGTTATTTTGCCATGGATCGGCTTTGGCAACCCCACTTGGTTGCCTCATCCCCCTCAAAGAAATTTATAACATTTAACCACTCTACTGTACATCTATAAATTCATGTGCATGTAATATTTGCTAGATCTAATTCACTAAATTCATTTTACAAAGATAATAATAAATAAACCCCAGTGTTACCCCAAAACACCCTGCTATTTTGTTTAATACACTCCAGAGGGTGAAACAACTTCCAAGGGAGAGTCTCTTTAAGAAGAAACCTAAAAAGAACCTTGGTGAGGGGAGATTTAGATTGATAACTACCTTCTCCCGTGACTCAAATTGGCTCAGAATGATCATGAAAAAACATTGGCATGTTCTGAAAACAGATGGCATTATAGCATCGGATGTACCACGTGCTCCCTTAATTACATTCAGAAAAGCCAGGTCTCTTCGAGACCAACTGGTACATAGTCATTTAGGACCAGTGGTAAAAAGAACAGGAACATTTCAGCAGGCAAGGGGATTTTTTCCTTGCGGGAAATGTCAAGCCTGTGCACACAGCAGAAGAACATTAACATATGAAGTTAATGGATGCAAGGGAGGGAGAAGGATCAACAAGTTTATGTCTTGCCATACCACCTTTGCTGTATACTGCCTAAGATGTCCCTGCAATCAAAACTATGTGGGGAGTACCATTAATCCTGTAAAATTAAGGATTTTAGAGCACATGCGGGCAATAGTGAAAAAAGATTTCACATACCCGGTGGCTCGACACTTCGCTATCAAACATGAGAATGATAGAAATCTCCTCCAGTACTTCTGCTTGGACCATGTACCAGAAAATCAGAGAGGGGGGGTAGGGTACTAAAACTTAGATGGCTGGAATCCCGCTTTATAGTAGATTTACAAAGTAAAGCCCCCGGGGGATTGAATAGCAGGGAGGAGCTAGCAGTACATTTGGGGACCTAAACTGTATGTAGGAATTTTTGAATAAGACAAACTGTATTTGAGTACTGTATATGGACTAACTAAATCTGTGTCTTCACGTGTAAATAACAGGGTGTTTTGGGGTAACAATGGGGTTTATTTATTATTATCTTTGTAAAATGAATTTAGTGCATTAGATCTATCAAATATTACATGCATATGAATTTATAGATGTACAGTAGAGTGGTTAAATGTTATGAATTTCTATGAGGGGGATGAGGCAACCAAGTGGGGTTGCCAAAGCCGATCCACGGCAAAATAACTTAACACATGATGATAGCGTTGGTGTTCTAGCAATACACTTGGGTGGATCATAAATGCACACTTAAATGTCTAGATGTGCCTGGGAAGCTCGGCAATAGTGTTTTACATTGTATTTACAAGATGGCGCCCACGATTTGACAAGGCGCGCAATGTCCCTCATTTGTTTCAGTTAACCACGACTGACTTTAAAATGGTGCCGCTAAACTTGCTATGGTTTGACACAGAAGAAGGGGGCTTTCCCGAAACGTGTCTGTCTTTGGCAATAAACTCGCTGTGTGTGAATTTCCTGTGAGTGCTGTGTATCTTTTCTGAGAATTTTGGCGAGATTACTGAGCATACATATATTTATTTATATTTATATATATATATAAACGTTGTTTTGTGGGGGAGACACCCCACCCCCGAACTTACCTTAAATGCTGGTAAAGGCATACGTTGTAAAAGCATATGCGTTCTAAAAACATGCATGGTCAAAATTCTGTGGTAAAGGTACTACGTGGTAAAAACCTTGTTGTAAAGGCTCTTTTCCGGTGAGACCGGTGTTAAGCGGTGGAGCGTGAGTGGGAGGCAGTGTGGTTCAGCTGTTCAAGGGAAATAAATGCTTGAGTTGTATTCCTTGACGGGTGTCGAAACCAATCTTCATGCCATGGAGCTGTTGTGCTTGCTTTCAAATTTACAGGCAAATCACTACAAAGCAGATTAATTCTGTATTAATATTACCTTGTTTGAATGCCTTCTAATTCAGCTGACTAGACTTGTCACATCTGCCCCACACTTTGAGAGGTGCCCTGATTCTTCATAAATTTTCTTTCTTGAAATGTATTTAAGGGTTGTTTTCAAAATCCCCTTGCTAAGTGTATTGTACCATAAATGTCACATCCTTTGTACTTTTGACCCAAAAGACCAGCCCTTATGGTTCAGCAAAAACTCTTCACTCATCATATTCATCTACTGAAAATTTCCTGTTAATGTTAATTGAAAGCAGGATGCAGGCCTGTGGTTGCAAATTAAGGATGATTCTTGCTGCATTCATATTAATCTATTGGTGCCAGCAAATCAGATTATTGGATCCACCAACATAGAGTGGGCTTCCCGGCTGGAGCACACACAGGAGTTGGTGTCATGGAAGCTGTGTTGTATGCCCAGAAACAGAAAATAATTGCCTTAGGGTTCTCAATCGATATAGGGAACTCCGGATGACCATGTGGATCTAGAGTCTTAAGTTGAAATTGAAGTCTAAAGTCACTTGAAGGCCCTTTCACTGACTGGGGACGGTGGCATGCAGAGGGTAGCGGCATCCATGCCAGAGTTGTTTGAGTCAGTGATCTGAACATGGGGAGTTCTGTCTTTTCAGCATCTTGTTTCAGATCTGTTGATGCCATTTCGGGGGCCGGTGATGAAGGTGGTTTTGCTGATGTTTGAGTGGTACTAAGGAATCAGGCTAGTCTGTGATCCAGTGATTGAACAGAAGCACTAAGTGATCAACTCAGACAGTGCCCTAGAGCTGTGCTGTTTTTGCAGCCCAGAATACTTCAACCCAGGCTGCTTGCAGAGTTGTAAGTCCTTGAAGCCACCAGGGAAGGGAGACTTGATCAGGAAAAGCTCTAAATAGAACAGTTCAGGGGGCTAGAGATCACTTAGAACTTCCTTCTTGCAAAAGACAGAATAGGAGGTATGTCCACCTGTGTATGTGGGACCAGAGATGTGCTAGTGGGAGGCAACAGCTTTCATTAAGAAGGGAAGAAGCTTGGGAAGCCTGGCCTGGCATGTCAAAAAAGATGCGTACGTACTGAAGGATGATCAATGGGGGTGGTAAAGCAGTAATGATTAAAATGAAGAACACAGGAGGAGTCACCGAAAGAGCAACTGATGTAAGCGTCTCAGAAAGGAGTGCGAGAACTGAGTTAAAAGATGTCTTACGAGAAGTGATTCCTCCATGTGGTGCAAAGTGTTTGGGGAAGGTACGCAGTGAAAGTAAGGACTTAAGGAGGAAGGTACAGCTCTCAACTCTTGAGCTAGGTCCGTACAGAAGGGTAACTTTTTAGCTCTGCAGAAATATTGGGTGTTTCATTGCCCACAAGTTAAGTCTTAGCAAATAAAATGTATTAAGTATTTGATAACATTTCTTCACAATAGCTCTCACATTGATCAGAGAACAGATGTTGGAGTGCAAAAGGTGAACCTGAGACTTAAGTGAAGGGGCTCAAGCAAGACCAGAAGAAATGTAATGGAGCTAAGGGAGAGGCTGAGGCAGGTATATCAAGGATGTGATGAATGGAACTGCATTAGGGGAAGAGAACTTTTAAAGTGTTTGGAAATGATAGTTCTCTAGTGCATAATTGTCTGAGGTCACGCATGGGTGATAGGCCAGAATGGATGGATGGGTTGGGTGACACAGGAGATAGCAGTAATCTAGAGGTAAAGGAATGGGGTGTTAGGAGCTGACTGAGGGTCACAATGAGTTATTGTGCGATCAATGGTGTATAAGGGAAGCATGTAGTTGTGGGGCTAGGTGTGAGGGAATTAAGGAGAGGTGACATGATGGAGCTAGGGATGTACCACATTGGATAGAATATTTTAAGAACACAATGGGCAATAGATGCTTTTGCAAAAAGGTTTAGGCGGGGGAGGACTAGTGGGGTGGGCAGCCTGCCATCCAGGTAACGCTATAAAAGGCCGAGGCAAGTCGGTAAAGAGTGGAGTGGGTGTTATGTTACAACATTTCTAAAGTGCAAACAATTACACCAAAAGATGTCCAGGCACTAGAATGGAGCATCAAAGTGACCAGTGTGGCACAGGAAGCTTCCCTAAAATTCAGTAAGAAAGGAATCTTAAAAGATTGAGAGCAAGCTCAATCCACAGTTTTGCAGGCTTCACCGAAAAATATTTACCTTGTGAACGAGACTGCTTGACACTGGAAATAATTGTTAATAGGCCATCTGACTTTTGTAACCTACAAGAAGGTGCATAGATAGTAAATGTTTGCTTTAAGGAAATCTATCCAAGCCATGCTCAATATATATAGGGCCAAGTGTACCGCTATTGCTAATTATGGGTCAGATACCTGGGGATACGAGGAGACTGAATAACTCCAAATAGTGGAGAATGAGTTATTCAGAAACATACTTTCGGTTCCGCAATCAACACCTTCTTATATTATTCATCCGGAATTGGGTGTTGGTTTTGTATCAGATTTGATTGGTATGGCTCCTCTTTTGTGGTGGATCATGATCTGAACCAACCCAGAGTTGGAAGTGAATTGTAAGATTGCCCAGGGTTGTTTATCTCTTGATAAAGCAAGTACCATCCCCTGGCTAGGTTACATCAAGAGCTTAACAGAGAAATTATTGTGGCCCGCCTTATTTGACTCCCCCAACAAGCTGGTGAGAGAGGACCAGTTGTCGGCAAAAAAACATTTTGTGTGTGTGATGCAAGCAGAAAGAGATGCTAGAGAGCTCCTGAAACCCACAGTACGAGCCCATAAACTATTGAAAATATCTCCATCTTCCTTTTAACAAGATTTAGATGTAACCTTTTGCACTTTGTTTTGGCAGAATCCCATGGGTGATGCAAGATAAAAGACTTGGGTTCTTGCGATAATTTTTCAATTCCAGACACCAAGGGCCATATGTATTAAAATTGACTTTGGCGATTCTCAAATAGCGATTTTTTGCGAATCGCTATTTGAGAATCACAAAATGCTATGTATGTAGGATTTGCAATAAATTTTGCGAATCCTACATATTCCTTAATTGCGAATCTCAAATTGCGATTCGCAATTAAGGAATACCTCTCCATTCATTCCTATAGGCCTATACGCCCATAGGAATGACTGAGAAGACATTCTCAATTCGCGATTCTCAATTAGAGAATCGCAAATTGAGAATGCAATATCAAGGGTGCAAGGGTGTCAAAAGGACACCCTGTGGCACCCCTGAAATAAGCATGGGTGCACATGTGGCACACATACATGCCCTAAAGGAATGTATGTGCGTCACATGGCACTTCGAAAAATGCAAAAAAGTGCATTGTTCAACGAAATCGCAAATTACCACCAACTTGAAGTTGGTGATAATTTGCGATTCCTTAAGGCGAAATTCTACTTTTTTCGTGCTTCTTACATTGCATTTAAGGAATCGCAAACTTTGTGATTCCTTAAATGCAATCGCAAAATAGGGAATCGCAAATTTTGCGATTCCTTATTTTGCACGCAGATTTGCCTCATACATACCATTTAGAAAAAATGTGATTGCAAACACCGAATTTCTGCGAATTTCGACGTTTGCATTTTTGCTTGATACATATGGCCCTTTGCACTTTATAATGTTCTGCGACTATTATCATCAATTTTACAAATGTTTTTTAATGCCCATACTGAAAAATATAGGCTTTATATAGGCTTTATGCATGTTAGGCCTGCATTAATATATTTACAGATGCTGAATAACCCAGGGGAATGTATTAATATTGCCAACCTTTTAGTTGCGGTGGCTAGGGAAAGGAAAAAAGGTTTTTGTGACGTAGTTTCCATATGGTTTCTATACAGAAATGATGGTAAATGATTTTATCACGGAGCTCTGGCACATAAGATTGTTTTAAAAGAATTATGTATACACTAAACCCTTTGTAATGACAGTAAATGATCTTTGGTATACAAGATCATGTTCCTAAAGAAATATGTATATGTGTTAAATGGTTCTTTCAGAGTTTATGTAGTATACTTTCATCGTTTTAAATGAACCGAACAAAGGGCCATATGTATCATAGGTCCGTTTTGCGAATTCCAAATAGCGAATTTTAAGGAATCGCTATTTGGAATTCGCAAAACGGTATGTATGTACAAAATCGCTTTTTAATAGCGATTCCTTACCATTCCTAATTTGCGATTTGCAAATTGCTAATCACAAATTACCCATTCATTTCTATGGGCCAGGAGGCCCATAGGAATGAAGTGGCAATTTGCGATTAGCAATTTGCTAATCGCAAATTAGGAATTCCTTCAAGGGTGCAGGGGTGTCTCAAGAACACCCTGCTGCGCCCCTGAAAAAGACATTTGGGGGCATATGGCGCACATACATGCCCTAAGGGCATGTATGGGAGACATATGGCACCTTTGGTTTTTTGGAAAAAAGCTTTTTGAAAAGAATTTGCAACTTACCACCAACTAGAAGTTGGTGGTAATTTGCGAATCCTTAATGGCATTTTTGAATATTTTTTGTTTGATACATTGCATTTAAGGAATCGCAAAATTTGCGATTCCTTAAGTGCAATCGCAAAATAAGGAATAGCAAATTTTGCTATTCCTTATTTTGCATCAAACATGTTTGATACATACCATTTAGCTAATTAGCATTCGCAAAGGGCCTTTGCGAATGCTAATTAGCTTGATACATATGGCCCAAAGTGATTTTGACTCACTGTCTGACTGTATTTCTCACATAAACTAAGAAAAATATGTGAAGGTTGCAAACTTATTCATGATCGGAGTTTTGTATGAAAAGGAGAAATTATACAATGCTTTTAATAATGAAAACTCCCCATTTTCTTGTTTTACCTGAGTGGAATTTGGCTAACTTTCCATAGCTGCATAATATTCAGCGCCAACCTAGCTTTTTAAATATACATCCACTCTTCTGGATGATTGGTGATGCTTCCTTTACCACAGTGGGGAACTTAAGAAGGAGAATGTTGAAGTTTCTCCTTGGTGTATTTTCCTGTGGCAAAAAGAGAAAATAAAATATCAGAGATTCTGAAAAAATTAATGCTCTGTCTGTAGAGATGTTAATAAAATGGTTTTTGGAAGGTTTGGAAAGATTTTCTATGGGGTTCACAATAAAATAGGCCAAGCTCAGTACTCCATGAAACTGTCACCAGGAGGCAGCAAGAAAGACCCAGATTATCTCTAATGACAGGGCATGATTGTGTACTGTTAGTATGTTGTTCCTTAAAAGAGCAATGATAGTTAGGGACATATTATCAAGGGTAGGTGCTAAACTTATTGCCGCTTTAGCGTCTGTTTACTGCCGAAAAGCGGCGTTAAGTTTATCGCGATATCTGCAAGGCTACGCTAGCGCGTGTTTTGCTAATTTTGCTCCCTTTTCCAGAACGCCTAACTTCGCATCGCTAATGAGATGCAAAGTAGTCGTGTCTGTGGAAACAACATGGGTAAATATCGCGAAGGCAGCTTTGCGATAATTACAACGCGGAGAAGCGATTATTTTAATCGCGCTAAGTATGCCTTAACGCAGGAATTTAACGTCTGTTAAATTCCTGACTAAGGCATACCTAACATGGGATGTGGATTCAAGTGTTACGACCACAGGGTCGTATCATCAAGCATATTGTCGTTTTACTTGGAACATCGCTGGAAAACCAGCGATGTTCCATGGAAAAGGGCGATATCGCTGGAATAAACTACGCCATGGCGCTAAGCGTTGTTACTACAACGCTAGCCTGGTGAAATATTCCAGCGATAGAAAAAAATGCGGTATACAAAGTCAGCGATAATTATCGCTGCCTGTTGCAAATATGCCCCTTCGTCTTTTCCCAGCTTTCAGGTTACTTTGGACTTATTTTCTCTAATCCTTACTTTAAAAATGTTTATGAAAGGATTGCATTTTCACTGTATTGGAAATAGATGTGTGGGGTAACGAATGTTGAGGGGGCCCCCTGCAAGGTACATGGAGGGGTCCCTGCTCTGAATCTAATCAGGAGCTCTCAGGCCAGAGTACTGTGTAGAGGGGGCCCCCAGCAGTTACGCCCCCTCCCCCCCTACACCGCGGGTGCTGAGGGGGCCTGTGTTACGCCACTGGTGATGTGATGCATTTCACCCAAACATTTGAACTGTAGAAAACGTTCAAAATGTATGTGTGAAATTCAAGGGAGAAATGGGCAAACATCATCAGGTGCCCTATTCCAGAGATCCCTGGCAATTCCTCATTCAGAGGGTATCTTAAGGGTACACCTAAAAATACAGATTAGTCCCCACAGGGTTGGCGATACCTCAGGTCATAATAACACTAAGGGGAAAGCAGCATGCTTGATACCTATAGACTCATAATTACTATGAATCACCTTCCCTAAGTTTGGCAGAACACCAGTTTGAGTCTATCAGGAGAAAAATGGTAATAAAATGCAATCTCCCATTGGAGGCTCGATATGTATTTTTATGAGACATCTTTGACCTTTGTGTCCACAGATGATTACTGGCAGGACCCTGCGGGTGAAAGGAAGAGTTACTGGCAGCTGAAGAAGTATTTGTTTCCTGACTAATTTCAGAACCTTCCACAGGCCACAAGCTTGTGGGCTGACTCAACCCACAACCCGCTTTCCTACTGCCTTTGAGTGATTTTAAAATAATATAGCCCATAAAGGTAAAGTTGAGTTAAATAATTGTATTTTCAATCACAAACAACTTTAGCTGGTGGAAAGTACTGATGAGGGAGCTCTACATTTTTCTAATTGTATATCAGGTGATCAAAGACACGATAATTTGATCAGACGGGCATTTGCTTAAATACCCACTCCTAAGTGACAACTACTCAGCTGCTAAAATTCCTGCTATAAGAAGTACTAGACAACATATGCAAAAAGCATAAATTAGGAATTTGAGAAATCATGTCACTAAAAAAGTAATTTTTGTTGTAAATTTACAAACGACAACCAGTATAATACTGCTAAACGTCATTGTCAAATTGCAGCATCTGATTTCCTAAAGCATCCGGGGGCTCATTTATGAGCCCTTGCGTCACTTTTACGCCGCTGGTGCGTCACTTTTAGTGACGCATCGGTGGAGTAAAATATGTGCCTTGTTGCACCACATTTACAAAGTGACGCATCTAGGTAGATGCGTCACTTTGTAAACCCCTGCGCCACATTATACCTGCGCCAGGTATAATGTATGCAAGGGGGGGCGTTTTGTCGCAAGGAAGAGTCATAGAAGTGACGCAATGAAATCTATAAGATTTCACTGCGCCATTTCTTGGACGCTAATGCTTCAAAATCTAACGCCTGCCTCATGGCAGGCATAAGACTGACGCATGGCCTTTCACATGGGCCTTGCTCCATGTGAAAGTACACATTGCTGGAGTTGCTTCACTTTTGTCACAAACTCCAGCAATGCGTCACTTTTGCGCCTACAAATACGTCAGAAATACTGACGTATCTGGAACTCCTTGCGACATGATGCGTCATAATGTAAATATGAGGCATCATTAGTGTCGCAGGGAGAGCGCAGTGAAAAGTGACGCATCGCTGTTTTCACGCAGCGATGCGTCACTTTTCATAAATGAGGCCCCAGGTTTTATTTCTAGTGTGGACCACAGTATGTTGCCGGCCCAATGTTAAGCAAGTCTCTGATCTTTCACATATTCCATTGCAAAAATGTACTGCATGGGACCTTTTGGGGCAAAGTTAGAATTTGGTGGACGGCGAGAAGGAAGGGTGGTGGCAGAGTTTGCGTCCGCCACCCTGCCTTTACTCCGCCTGCCAATTTAAAGTTCACCGCCACCCGCTGGTGAACTCTATGGGTTTGTATGTAACATTTAAAGATTGGTGTGGGCCCGTCGTTACTGATGGACGCTTACACTAAACGTTTCCAAGTTTTTTCTTACTAAAAAATAAACTGCCGTGGTGTGTGTGTCAATTCTTTTTTGCTGCATCTCATCGTTAAAATATTCCTGGCGGTGACGGAAATTAAAATAAACCATAAATAAGTAAATAAAAACTCCAGCAGTCCACTCGAAGTAGGGAGGATGACCAGTTTTCCCTCGTCGAAGGAGGATGCTGAGGGAGTAAATTTTACTCGATCGGCATAAAATTGGCAGTCCACTCAACTCAATATAAGGTAGGCAGACCAAGAGTTTGCTGGGCCTTTTTCATTTTATTTATTTAATGCAATTTTATATAGCGCGAACTTTACCCGAAGGTGTCAGAGCGCTTTACATAAGAACCAGTTTCAATACATAAGGACTTAGGATTACGCGCGTAACATAAAACACACAAAAAGAAAAAATTGCAAATGTACAAGTTGTAAAGTCACACAAGGAAGAGAGTCACTCCTATATTAAAATGTGGCCACCAGACAAGAAAACCTTTAAGAAAAGCAGGGAATTTTTTTTTTTTTACAGAATTCATATTTAAGACATCTTTCTGTTTAGAATGTAGGGCCATATGTATGAACACATTTTCCCATAGACACAAAATGGGTAAATCCCTTTGATACAGCTGGCCCTAGGAAACTTAAAAAGTTTACATTTTTAAGCAGTAAATCAAAACAAGTTACATTTTCAACATCATACTGAGAAAATGTACATGTTTTCCATAGATCTCTCTTGTCAGGCCTAGTGGCCACGTAGCTCAAGGCATGTGTGACATCTTCATGAAGTTTTTAATTATGGGCTTAAAATGCCAAATGCTGTTGGCCAGAAACCCTTGCACCTGGGAGAAGGTCAACAATTAAAGGGGCCTTCTGCAGCTATATAGGTGTGCATGTGTGCTTGTATGCATGTGCGATTTTGTGAGTGTGTGCTTTGTTATTTATTACATTGATTACTGTAAAAAAAAGAAACTAGTCATTAACCGCTATATGTATCAACAAACCATTTTGCATTTCCTAAATAGCGAATTTTAAGGAATCGCTATTTAGGAAATGCAAAACGGTATGTATGTACAAAATCGCTTTCCAATAGCGATTCCTTAGCATTCCTTAATTTGAGATTAGCAAATTGTCAATCGCAAATTACCCCTTCATTTCCATGGGCCAGGAGGCCCATAGGAATGAAAGTGCAATTTGCAATTAGCAATTTGCTGATCGCAAATTAGGGATGTTTCCAAGGGTGCAGGGGTGTCTCAAGAACACCCTGCTGCACCCCTGAAAAAGACATTTGGGGGCATATGGCGCACATACATGCCCTAAGGGCATGTATGGGCGTCATATGGCACCTTTGGTTATTATCAAAAAAGATTTTTGATAAGAATTCGCAAATTACCACCAACTAGAAGTTGGTGGTAATTTGCTAATCCTTAATGGCATTTTTTGCATTTTATTTGTTTGATACATTGCATTTAAGGAATCCCAAAATTTGCAATTCCTTAAGTGCAATCGCAAAATAAGGATTAGCAAATTTTGCTATTCCTTATTTTGCATCAAACTAGTTTGATACATTCCATTTGTCTATTTAGCATTCGCAAAGGCCGAAATTCGCAGAATTTCGGCCTTTGCGAATGCTAAATAGCTTGATACATATAGCGGTAAATGCGAAATCTACCCACTTTTTGTTCCGTGTCTATATAAACAAACCGCTGATGTTCATGAAGATGGGATGAAAATGCAATCGATTTGTCTTCCAAAATGCCAGGCTTGGTAGCTTACCCTATCATGATATTGTATTACTTGCATTTTGGTGAGCACACTCTGACATTAAATAGGAAAAACAACGCCAGGTCCCAGAAAGCAAGTTCCCTAAGTCTCGCAGAAAGTGGCGGACATGCCATGGGTCTTTCTGCAGCTAAGCTCCATGCATTCTTGTATGCAGGCTGTAAGTATGTATCTGTGGAACATATTTTTCTACATGGGTGCCTTTGACAAACAGGCCATTTTAAATGAGTTATCTACCCACAAATATATATCAGCCACCTTTGCAAACCATACAGAAGGTAGATATGCCTTGAACAATCCACCAAAAGAAGTTCCAATCTTCATATGAAAGGTCTTCAATATGCTTTAATAAAGTCCAATAATCGCATTCCTGATGAACAAGTCTCTCCACAAGCTGGCCAACACGTGTTTCGTTGTTGGAAAATATTATCCAATCAACTTCCTCAGGGGTGGAGTACTAGAATTACCCATCACAACCTTGGATATGTTGATAGGACATACCGAGCAGGAGAGTACTCCACGAGCTATCCACTCCTGTGTTGTCAGTAAAATCACATTGAGTCCCACAATGTCATAATATGTTATGTGGATTTATGCAGCACGCTAATCACCCATAAGGGTAAATTGTGGCTTGATTATGGTGTGTAGGCGCTGGGCTCTGCGGGGTAGTTGAAGAACCACATCTTCAGCTTCTTGCAGAATTCAAGAAGTGAGGCGGAGGCGATGTGTTGAGGGAGGTGTCGTTCCAGATTTTGGATGCGTTGTAGGAAAATGAGCAACCTCCAGTTGTACTTTTGTGGATGCAGGATGTGTGTGCGAGTGAGGTTGAGTGTAGCTGTCTGGTCAGCGGGTGAAAGTGTATAAGGTTCTTCAGGTATTCTGGTACAATGTTGCGTAGTGCTATGTATGCATGTGAGAGGATTTTGAATTGGTTGTTTTGTGTATGGGGAGCCAGTGAAGCTCTGACATTCTGTCCGTACATGCTCAAAGTTGGCTGTAATATGTCACAGTAAGTGTAAAAGTCATGAATTAGCTGACAGCCCACTGATGAGTAAAAACTCCCTAGGTGCAAAATCTTAATGGATAATCTGCGTGGAGTGTGGTGTTCCCAAAAACTCAGGATAGCTGTGTGAAGCTGAGTTTTTCCTCCCTTGTGGCTCCCCAGTGTTGGCGAGCTGGAGCGAGGAAAATCGTAGGCTAGACCACCTCCCAGCGAGATTCCTCAATGCGGGCGGTCGCAGCAGGGCTCTAACGCTCGCCTTGTAAAACCTGCTGCTTGTGTTGGAGAAGTTGCCACTCAAGTATAACATCTACTTAAGTGGCAGAAAGAATCTGCACCCTCTTGCATTCTGTGTGGTGCCGTTTGTGAGGATTTTACAGCACGGGACAAACTCCTGGCGCTAAAATTCAGCACGAGCAGCACGATTTACCTCCACCGCTTACGAAACTCCGCAGAGCATGGCAGAGTTTTTTCACCACTTTTCGGTGTTCAGCTTAGCAGAACTCCGCGAACTCCGCCCTGGCCTAATCAGGGGTTGACAGGAACCACCATCATCGCAGTTTGGGCAAAATAGGAAAAGGTTGAAGGTTAGTAAAGTCAGCCATCTCTGCCGACCGTCAATGACACTCCTTCATGGTCCACACAGACCATATACCACTGATTCCCCCTCGTTGAAGGATATACATCAAAACTACCACCGCAAATTCAGAAGTGGATTCTGCAGCTTCAAGAATACAATTTCAGCATCATGTACAGCATCATGTTCAGACCAGGCTCACGCAGACCAGCCGGCTTCCTGTCCAGGCATGCTGCCCTTATAGAACGTTGGGCCATGTAGTTAAGCCCCCTTCAGTTTGGGACCCCTACCTTTGCGTAACGCTCTGTAAATTATCCTCGGGAGGGCTGGCACATATATACAGTCATTCTTTACACAGTTTTTTGATTGGTAGGAACGCCGTCCTTTCATGCTGAGTGGTTTTTGACACAAATTATTGGAAAGCGTTGAAATGTAGTAACCGAGGGGCATATTATCAAGAGCTGGCGATTATTATTATCGCCGCTTTAGCGTCCGTTTCCGGGAGAAATGCGGCGATAATTTTATTGCAATATCATCAAGGACACGCTAGCTCGTGTTTCCTTGACTTAGCGCCCGTTTCAAACTCGTCTAACTTCGCATCGCTAATGAGATGCAAAGTAGGCGCGCCTGACAAAATGTCATGACAAAATATTGCAAAGGAAGCGTCGCGATATTTACAACAATGGCCCGGCCGGCGTAGCAATAAAAGAAATCGCGATAACTGGCCATTATCGCTGGATTTTAACGGCTGCTAAAATCCCGACTTATGTGTACATGACATCGGGGATGGATTATGCTGATACGACCGCAGGGTCGTATCTGCAAGGTTATCGCCGTTTTGCTTGAAAAATCGCTGGTTTTACAGCGATGTTGGCCCATTATCTCCGATATCGCTGGAATATTAATCGCCATTGTGCCAAGCGTTGTTAATACTGTGCTAGCATAGCGATATATTCCAGCGCTACCCGGCGATAGGAAAATTTACAGTAAGGGCGGCCAGCGATAATTATCGCTGCCGCTTGATAATATGCCCCGAGTAAGTTGGTTACCGTTTAATTATGTGTCCCAATAATTAGTCATTTTGGTGTTATGCTAGGAAGGGAAGTCATTGCAGATACCGTGTTAATGCCCCCGTAATATGCTTTGAGGTTTCTTTTGGTTTTAACTTTCATTATTCTTTAGACGGTCATTTTCTCCCCCTGCTTTGTCATGTCCAATATATTTATGTATAAACCTAATCAGATGGCTTAAGCTCACCTTGAAAGTGCGAGTTTATTATGGCCTGCAACCATGTATTTGTACATTTTTTTTACCAATTAAGTTAGCTTTTGCAAAGACACTTTAGGCTAAATAATGTGTAAGGGTTTTCTTGTAGAACCCGTTGGACAATTGTGAATATGTCCTATATCCTGACTGCGCTTAATGATTAGTACATGTTATGCAGGTAATAAGATAGACTGTGTACCTATAGGTTTTATCTCTGCATTCTGGTTACATGGTTTTTCCTAATTACAGCTTCATTTTTCTCAGTCAGAAATTCATGGCCACTAATTTTAAAGATGGAAACAAGTCGCTGATTTGCTCACTGCCAATTGTATTGGCTGTATGTATCTATTGAGCAACACAATTATCATCTGGTCGGAGACTGACAGATTGTTTTGTTTAATTTCTACTATCATATATTTTTTCTAGTTTTGAAATCTCCTGAAATTCTGGTCGGTCCCTTTAAAACCTCTTGTGGGGGCCTATTTTATTCTGTGTTCCATCTATATAACGATGGAATGATACCTCCATTGTTCTACTGTGAGTATGGAAATTTAGATTTTCATGGTCAACATTTAACTTGCATTAAGAGTTGGTTGGGAATTTTAATTATTTTCATTGTTCCCACAAAACCGTTTTTTCAGCAAATCATTGGATGGCAAATAAGTTAGAGCTGTTACTCCGGTTGGATTTTCTTACCCATATTGATAGTTGCATTATTTGCATTCACTTAGCTGTGTGGTGAAGGTTGCTATCCCACTTTTATAATTATTTTCTCTCACACATTTAGTGTGGTGGTATAATCATTTTTTTCTAAATTCCCCTTCTGACCTTGTTCATCCTTTTCTCTTCCTTTTTCTTTTTTTCTTTTATTTACTTATTTGTAGTAGACTTTCACTTGGACTTATGTAAATTGTAACATAAATCTATTTTTATGATGCTTATGTACATATATTTTCTTGTCTTTAGATGTTTTATTTAATTGTCGAGGATGCTAAACAGCTGTTTGTTTGTCCTGATGATGACAGTCTATACCTACAACGGTCGAAGCATCGTCAACGAATATAGTTGGCCAGAATGAATGAAGGACGTATCTTTATGTTTTGTGTTGTTTCAGTTTTGTTCTGAACTCCCTATTTATGTATAATCCCTTCTTGTAGCCACTTGTTTGATTACACATTATATTGTTGATCATTTTATTGTTTATGTGCTGTGTTGAGCGCCATTGATCAATATGTTTTAGTATTTATGAAATTTGTTAATACATTTACTACGAATTTATATTTGCTTTTGTCGTACATAGGTTTCTTGTCACGTTTTCTCTTTTTTCCTTTTTCCCTCTCTCTTTTTTGATCTGTTAAAATGATACACGTCTTTGCAGTTTAATGTACAGTTTGTTCTTTGATGTATGTATTGTTACCTTGAACCGTTGTTAGGATTCCCATATTCATCCCAGGTTCAGGTTTGTCTCGGTTGCCTCTGTTGTTTATAACCAGACCCACCACCCTGGCAGAGAAAGAATCGGCACAAGAGACTGAAGAGTACATGCGACTTGTTCTCAAGAGAGCGAGATCACTCTTGATGTCGGTGCAAGAGGTAGCCGAGGCTACTGACCATGATGACTGTCTCCAGCTCGCCATCACCGCAATAAGTACCTCTAGCTGGAGAATCCTCACCGACAACTCAACGCACCGGCCCGAAGAAGTGGAACAGACAGTTCAGTCCCTCCACAATGTGCGGCAGGAGCTGTCAGTCACAGCAGAAAGATGCCTCCTACTTTTCAGCCAGGAGAAAAAGTTTAAATCAAAGACTGTCACCAAGAGGGCAAAATCAGACTGCCATTTGAGCCACAACCATGGACAGTAACCAAAGTGAGAGGCACCAAAGTGACAGCCCAAAGGGGGAAAGAAAGAGTCTCACATTAAGGAGCCCATGGGAACAGGATGGGCCAGTTTAGAATAGCACCAACATTTCCATGTCCATTGTGCACTGCGCTGCCATCCAGCACTGTTAGACCTGTCTGAATTTTTTTGCGCAGTCCCTCCTCATTATTCTTTATTTTGTCCCCTTTTTGCCCCTCATACCCTTACTATTTTTCTGTCTACTATTTTTTTATAGGTGTTGGTCAAGGGGATAGGTGTTCTTTCCCCCCCCCATAATCTTTTACCTCAGGCCCAGAGGCCTGTTCTGACAGGAAAGTTGGAACCACACAAAATGGTGGCTTCCAACTGCCCCAACTGTCGCACCCAGAACTTGGCCATAGCTTAACATAGGGCGTTCCAGAACCTTCTGGTCCATGCTGGACCATTGAGGGGCAGCCTATAAAAGGCGGAATGCTGGACAGCCATTTTGTCTGTCAGTGAGGAGCAGCTAGAGTGAAGGTTGAGGTCTGGCAGGGGTAGGATCCTGAAGGGTGGTTTCCTCTGCAAGAGTAGCCCTCTATCTAGGTTTCTTTCCCCCCTATTTCCTGTTGTCCTAGCCAAGTTAGCCCATCCTGCTGATCCTGGGCAGATAGGTGAAGGGGTTAATTCTGGTAGTTTTGGAAGCTAAGAAGAGCCCTGCCCTGGGAGCTGAATTAAGAGTTCCCTTGAGCCCTAGTCTGTCCAGTAAGGAGGAATAGGGGGATTAGTGTTAAGGAAGTACATATTGGCTTATCCTGAAGAAGCTTCCCCCCTCCGCTGCGTTTTAGTGAAGAAAGGAAGGTACATCATTGAATGACTGTGATATTTCCTTACCCTGGACTGGTCCTGTGGCGTAGGGCAAATCCTTCTGCCTGTGGGTTGAAAGGTGTGAGGTGAACTGGGAGCAGGAGCTTGGAAACACCCATTTCGCTTTGTGTCATCACCTCCCCGGGATCCACTGAGCCTGAAAAGCCTGTCAAGGCTTCCCTTCGGGAGCGGGACCCCGGGGGCACCAATCGCGCTAGAGTCGCGTTTCTGGAAGTGTCTCATACTTGAAGGAGATAAGAGCGCCATCGCGCATGCCCCCTCTGAGGTGGTTATCCCCGGAAGGAGGGGCAAAGGAAGTGAGCAGGCCCGCGTGTGTAGCGTCTCTCCCTGGAGCGGGATCTGTGAGACGCGACTTCGGCAAGAACGCTTCTGCGCATGCCCGCGGGAGAAGTGTGAGCGGAGAACAGTGTGAGGAGAGGCGCCGGAGGGTTTGTCAGCTGGCCGAGTGATCGGCTTTGTCCTTCCTGTTCGAGCGCCGCGCTGGGGAGCCGGCCCGGGCGGGGAGGGAGAGTCAGAAAGAGGTCTGGGGGCATTGAGGCTTCTCCCCCCGTGGTTTCTTGAGCGGGAGCAGCGCGGAGGAGCCGGCTGGCTCTGAGAAGTCCTGTGAGGCGAGGGAGCCTCATCAGCCTTCCTTCCCCCAGCCCCTCGCGCTGGTAAAGCCCTCCCCTGATGCTGGTTGACCCCAACAATGCGAGACACAAGTAAGGAGGTGGTTATCTGGGGGAGTTCTGCACAGAAGTAACTGGATAACTTGAGACTCTGACTCTGGGAGTTCAGCGTCTATGGGAAATCCCTGACTGGTTCTGTTGAAAGCTGACATACATGGGTCTTAACCCATTTTTCTTTTACCAGATAACACAGTGACCTGAAATGCAATTTATGTAAAGAGAAGTATTATCCGGTTCTATTTAAAGGAGCTGATCTTATCAAACTGGAGAGTAATATTGTAATGAGAAATTATACAAAGTAAGCTGAGTATAGTGAATGCTTAACTGAATTATAAAAGAGGAAGAGTTATTTACCAAACGCACTGTTGAAGTTTAAGTTGCATTAACAGGTCTGAGAGTGTCAAAATTGATTTAATGACAAATGTACTGTTTTTGTTAAAACTACTTGGTAAATTGCTTAGCCGGTTAAAAGTGTTTGCTATTACTGAGACAACCTGAAATGTAATAAGTGGTCTATTTTGAAAACAAAGAGTATATTATTTTTATAAAGCAGTACTTATTTTCATACATTTTTGGTGTAGTGTTTTCTTTTGTGTGCTATTGCGTGGTTTTACTTCTGGGTGGTCTGCAACCTTAACACTGTGCCTCTGAAATGTTTGTCTTGCCCTAGGCCAGGCTACCCCAGGTTCTAACATTTGGTGCCTAGCGGTGGGATTACTGACTTGGTTGCAGCTACTCACTAGTAATTCAACGCAATACACTAACCTACACCAGGAGTTTTCTCCCTGCGGCCCTCCTAATTTAAATTTTGTTTTTTCTAAATTTATTTCTGGTGGTGGGTGGAGGTTGACCCCAGGACACTTTTGGTTTCCTCCTGTGTGAAAAGCTTATACTCTAGTAAAAATGGAGATAAATGTGGAAGAGCTGGATAACTATACTGTGACCCAACTAAAGGACTGGTGTCAGCAGCAAAATGTGTTTTTTAAAAAGGGTGCCAGGAAAGGCGAGCTGCTGACAAGCATACGGGCATGGGTGGAGGCTCATTCCGGGGAGGTACCAGAATCAGAGGGGAGTGACAGGGACACTGTCATTGAGACTGCAATGCTGTACCAAGCGGGGGGGGGGAATCTACTGACAGGTCCCAGGACACCTCCCAGGGTGGGCAGCAGCGTCTCGGAGAGGGGTTTGACCGAAGCCGAGCTAGAGGATAGGAGGGAGGAGAGGAGGATGAAGTTAGAACTAGCCAGAATGGATATGGAAAGGGAGGACAAGAGGTTAGCTCATGAGAGAACCATTAAAGAGATGGACTTACAAGCTCTCAACCGTAGGTCTTCCAATCCAGACAATGGTGGCAGCGAAAAGAAAGTGGACACCAGGGAATCCAGACCCTATTTACCTAAAGATGTCATCGCTAGTTACACCCCCGGTGATGACATTGCCAAATGGTTGGCCGCCTACGAAGTTTCTTTAAGGGCTCACGGGATCCTAGAAACTCACTGGGGAGGTGGGCTGTATAAATACATGCCACCTGCTGGCAGAGACACCTTGTTGTCTCTGGAGCAGGATGAGCAAACCCACTACCCTGCCATGAAGGTGGCACTGGTGAAAAAGTTTGGACTTACCCCTGAAAGGTACAGACAAAAATTCAGGGGAAGTCACAAAATGAGTACCCAGAATTGGGTAGACTTTTTAGGCTACGCCAAGAAAGCTTTGGAGGGTTGGGTCAAGGGCAGCGAGGTAAAGGACTATGAGGGGCTGTACAATCTATTTTTGAAAGAACACCTCCTCGAGAAATGTTTTCCCGAGTTGCGCCAACACCTGGTGGACAGCAAGCTGACCGATCCCCGGAAGCTTGCAGAGGAGGCGGACACTTGGGCAAGTACCCGGGTGTCCTCCAAGGGGACTGGAGGGGAGTCACAAAAAGCCGGACAGGGCGCCCCCCAGAAGAAAGAGGGAGGAGATAAAAAGAAGGAGTTCTCCAAAGGTCCCCAAAATAATTTCCAAGGTAAGGGAGCAGGTTTCACCCCTAGGGCAAACCCGCCCAGAAACCCTAATCCTGGCCAAAGCCAGCAGCCAAGGGTTCTCCACTGTTTTGAATGCGGTGGTGTTGGACATTATAAGGGAGATGTCAGATGCCCAAAGAGACCACCCCCTCCCACCGGAGGAAAGTCACCGGGAGTAGCTACTGTAGCGCTCGGGGAGGAGTTGCCCTTAGATAAGGGGGGTGAGTGGGCGGGTGTCACCTTAGTGTCCCTGGGAGAGCGGGAGATGGTGCCAAAGATCCAGGTGCCCCCAAATACTACAAAGTATGGGCAATGGGTTACCATCAATGGCCAAAGAGGGGAGGCTCTGAGAGATACAGGAGCCAGTATGACTATGGTGAGAAGTCAACTGGTGTCTCCAGAGCAGGTTGTTCCTAATGTACTCCACCCCGCCGCGATGGCTGACGGCAGAATGGGCCACTATCCAGTGGCTGAGGTTCCCTTTGAGTGGGAAGGGGTTGCAGGTTCACTTCGAGTTGCCGTAAGCCCTGCCGTGCCAGTTGATTGTCTGTTGGGGAATGACATGGAGCACAACACTTGGAGAGAGGTGGAATACCGGACGCATTCTGCGATGCTGGGTACACCTGACTGGGCCTGTGTAAGCACACGGTCTGCGACTGCCCGGAGAGGGAGTTCGCCTGGGTTGGAGCCTGGAACAATGGCCCAACCCGCTGCCAAAAAGGGTCAGAAACGGAGACAGGGACAGCCTGCTCCGGCTTCCACGCCCCATGTGACAGATCGGCCACCTGCGGTGGTAGGCCAGGAGTCCGTGGAGGGGGGAGTAGACTCTCTGGAGGACTTACCCATCCCTGCTGAATGGCACGTGGAGGGAGGTCCTACCAGAGAAGAATTCTGTAAGGGGCAGAGGGAGTGCCCTACCCTTGAGGGACTGAGGCGTCAGGCTGAAGCCCAGGCAGCAGGTGATGCTACAGGACACCACCATATTTACTGGGAGGATGGCCTCCTCTACAGTGAACCCAAGGTACCTCTACCTGGCTCATCAAGGGCCTTGGTGGTCCCGCAGCAATACCGAGCCTTTCTGCTGGAATTGGCTCATGCGATACCACTGGCAGGACACTTAGGCCAGGACAAGACCTTTGCACGGCTTGTCCTCCACTTTTACTGGCCTCAGATGAAAGTGGCGTCCAACACATACTGTAGGACATGTGTATCCTGCCAGGCCAGTGGGAAAACAGGGGTGAAGCTAAAGGCTCCTCTGGAACCACTTCCTGTCGTTAGCACCCCCTTTGAAAGGGTGGGCATCGACATTGTAGGGCCATTGGATCCACCAACAACAGCTGGTCACAGGTTCATCCTGGTTCTGGTGGATCATGCCACACGGTACCCAGAGGCCATCCCTCTGAGGACTGTCACTGCACCTGTGGTTGCTAGGGCCCTGATGGGAATCTTTACTAGGGTAGGATTCCCGAAGGAGGTTGTGTCTGACAGGGGAACTAACTTCCTGTCCGCTTACATGCGGACCATGTGGAAGGAGTGTGGGGTGACCTACCGGTTCACCACTCCTTATCACCCCCAGTCCAATGGACTGGTTGAGAGGTTTAATAAGACCCTGAAGGGCATGATAAGAAGTCTGCCAGAGAGCTTACGGAGGAAGTGGGACGTCCTCCTACCTTGCTTGCTGTTCTCCTACAGAGAGGTGCCGCAGAAAGGAGTGGGCTTCAGCCCTTTCGAATTGTTGTATGGGCACCCTGTGCGTGGGCCTCTCAGCCTGGTGAAGGATGGATGGGAGAAGTCTCCCAGAAAACCTCCCCAGGATGTGGTGAGCTACATGTTGGCCTTCAGAAGCCAGATGGCCAAGTTGTGGAAGCAGGCTGCTGACAACTTGGAGGCCAGTCAGGCAGTCATGAAGGAATGGTACGACCAAAATGCTCACCCGGTGGAGTTGGAGCCTGGCCAGAAAGTCTGGGTGATGGAACCTGGAGAGTTAAGTGCCCTTCAGGATCGTTGGACAGGCCCATTTGAGGTGTTGGAGAAGAAGGGTAAGGCCACTTACTTGGTGGATCTTAAGACCCCGCGGCAGCCCCTACGGGTGCTGCATGCCAATCGCCTCAAACCCCACCATGAGAGGCCAGAGGTCATCCTGATGTTGGTGACTGATGGTGCTGAGGAAGCAGAAAGCGAGCCTCTCCCAGACCTCTTTTCATGTCAAGAGAAGGATGGGTCGGTGGAGGGAGTGATTCTCTCCCCGTCTCTCACTCCTGAGCAACGAGAGGACTGCCGACAGGTATTGGGGCAGTACTCTTCACTGTTTTCCCTTGTCCCGGGAAGAACCCACCTGTGTACCCATGATGTGGACACAGGAGACAGCCCCCCAGTGAAATCCAAGACCTATAGGCTGTCGGACAAGGTGAAGGCTAGCATCCATGGCGAAGTTGCCAAGATGTTGGAGCTAGGAGTGATAGAACCGTCCAGCAGCCCTTGGTCCAGTCCGGTGGTGTTAGTCCCAAAAGCCGCCCCACCGGGCACCACACCAGAACTGAGGTTCTGTGTGGATTACCGAGGACTGAACTCAGTTACCAAAACTGATGCTCATCCCATCCCCAGGGCGGATGAGTTAATTGACCGGCTAGGAGCTGCCCAATACCTAAGTACCTTTGACCTCACTTTAGGGTACTGGCAGATCTCCTTGACAGATGGAGCAAGGGAAAGGTCAGCCTTCTCCACGCCTGAGGGACACTTCCAGTTCTGTGTGATGCCCTTTGGGCTCAAGAACGCCCCTGCCACATTTCAGCGACTGGTGAACCAGGTCCTCTCTGGAATGGAGGGTTTCTCGGCTGCTTACCTGGATGACATTGCTGTCTTCAGTAGCAGTTGGGAGGACCACATGCAACATTTGCAAGCAGTTCTCCAGGCGCTCAAACAAGCTGGATTGACCATCAAAGCCAGCAAATGCCAGATTGGGCAGGGGTCGGTTGTGTACCTTGGACACTTGGTGGGTAGGGGGTCAGTGCAGCCCCTGCAGGCGAAGATTGAGGCAATCATGGCCTGGGAACCCCCCAAGACACAGACTGAGGTCCGAGCTTTCCTGGGCCTCACAGGTTACTACCGTCGCTTTGTGAAGGGGTATGGCACTATTGTAGCGCCCCTCACAGAGCTCACCTCTAGGAAACAACCTCGACGGGTAGTTTGGACAAAGGCTTGTCAGCAAGCCTTTGAAAAGTTGAAGCAGGCAATGTGTGAAGCACCGGTCCTGAAGGCTCCCGATTTCTCCAAGGAGTTCATTGTTCAAACAGATGCATCCGAACATGGCATTGGGGCAGTGTTATCGCAACTAAATGAAGAGGGCCTGGATCAGCCTGTAGTCTTCTTATCCAGGAGACTGCTTCCCCGGGAACAGAAGTGGAGTGCAATTGAGAGGGAAGCTTTTGCGGTGGTGTGGGCTCTGAAGAAGCTGCGGCCATACCTCTTTGGCTCGCACTTCCTGGTTCAGACTGACCACCGCCCCCTTCGTTGGCTGATGCAAATGAAGGGGGAAAATCCCAAGCTGTTGAGATGGTCCATCTCCCTACAGGGAATGGACTTCCGGGTGGAACATCGGCCTGGAGTGGACCACGCCAATGCAGACGGTCTCTCCAGGTATTTCCGCCTTAGTGAAGAGGACTCCCAAGGGGTTGGGTAGTTCTCCCCACTTTCAGCTGGGGGGGACGCGTGTTAGACCTGTCTGGATTTTTTTGCGCAGTCCCTCCTCATTATTCTTTATTTTGTCCCCTTTTTGCCCCTCATACCCTTACTATTTTTCTGTCTACTATTTTTTATAGGTGTTGGTCAAGGGGATAGGTGTTCTTTTCCCCCCCCATAATCTTTTACCTCAGGCCCAGAGGCCTGTTCTGACAGGAAAGTTGGAACCACACAAAATGGTGGCTTCCAACTGCCCCAACTGTCGCACCCAGAACTTGGCCATAGCTTAACATAGGGCGTTCCAGAACCTTCTGGTCCATGCTGGACCATTGAGGGGCAGCCTATAAAAGGCGGAATGCTGGACAGCCATTTTGTCTGTCAGTGAGGAGCAGCTAGAGTGAAGGTTGAGGTCTGGCAGGGGTAGGATCCTGAAGGGTGGTTTCCTCTGCAAGAGTAGCCCTCTATCTAGGTTTCTTTCCCCCCCATTTCCTGTTGTCCTAGCCAAGTTAGCCCATCCTGCTGATCCTGGGCAGATAGGTGAAGGGGTTAATTCTGGTAGTTTTGGAAGCTAAGAAGAGCCCTGCCCTGGGAGCTGAATTAAGAGTTCCATTGAGCCCTAGTCTGTCCAGTAAGGAGGAATAGGGGGATTAGTGTTAAGGAAGTACATATTGGCTTATCCTGAAGAAGCTTCCCCCCTCCGCTGCGTTTTAGTGAAGAAAGGAAGGTACATCACTGAATGACTGTGATATTTCCTTACCCTGGACTGGTCCTGTGGCATAGGGCAAATCCTTCTGCCTGTGGGTTGAAAGGTGTGAGGTGAACTGGGAGCAGGAGCTTGGAAACACCCATTTCGCTTTGTGTCATCACCTCCCCGGGATCCACTGAGCCTGAAAAGCCTGTCAAGGCTTCCCTTCGGGAGCGGGACCCCGGGGGCACCAATCGAGCTAGAGTCGCGTTTCTGGAAGTGTCTCATACTTGAAGGAGATAAGAGCGCCATCGCGCATGCCCCCTCTGAGGTGGTTATCCCCGGAAGGAGGGGCAAAGGAAGTGAGCAGGCCCGCGTGTGTAGCGTCTCTCCCTGGAGCGGGATCTGTGAGACGCGACTTCGGCAAGAACGCTTCTGCGCATGCCCGCGGGAGAAGTGTGAGCGGAGAACAGTGTGAGGAGAGGCGCCGGAGGGTTTGTCAGCTGGCCGAGTGATCGGCTTTGTCCTTCCTGTTCAAGCGCCGCGCTGGGGAGCCGGCCCGGGCAGGGAGGGAGAGTCAGAAAGAGGTCTGGGGGCATTGAGGCTTCTCCCCCGTGGTTTCTTGAGCGGGAGCAGCGCGGAGGAGCCGGCTGCCTCTGAGAAGTCCTGTGAGGCGAGGGAGCCTCGTCAGCCTTCCTTCCCCCAGCCCCTCGCGCTGGTAAAGCCCTCCCCTGATGCTGGTTGACCCCAACAACGCGAGACACAAGTAAGGAGGTGGTTATCTGGGGGAGTTCTGCACAGAAGTAACTGGATAACTTGAGACTCTGACTCTGGGAGTTCAGCGTCTATGGGAAATCCCTGACTGGTTCTGTTGAAAGCTGACATACATGGGTCTTAACCCATTTTTCTTTTACCAGATAACACAGTGACCTGAAATGCAATTTATGTAAAGAGAAGTATTATCCGGTTCTATTTAAAGGAGCTGATCTTATCAAACTGGAGAGTAATATTGTAATGAGAAATTATACAAAGTAAGCTGAGTATAGTGAATGCTTAACTGAATTATAAAAGAGGAAGAGTTATTTACCAAACGCACTGTTGAAGTTTAAGTTGCATTAACAGGTCTGAGAGTGTCAAAATTGATTTAATGACAAATGTACTGTTTTTGTTAAAACTACTTGGTAAATTGCTTAGCCGGTTAAAAGTGTTTGCTATTACTGAGACAACCTGAAATGTAATAAGTGGTCTATTTTGAAAACAAAGAGTATATTATTTTTATAAAGCAGTACTTATTTTCATACATTTTTGGTGTAGTGTTTTCTTTTGTGTGCTACTGCGTGGTTTTACTTCTGGGTGGTCTGCAACCTTAACACTGTGCCTCTGAAATGTTTGTCTTGCCCTAGGCCAGGCTACCCCAGGTTCTAACAAGCACATAATATGTATCAACAAGGCAAACTTTCCTGACTTTGCATGCATTGCTTACAGTTGATCTCCTCTTATTCAGGACTCAGACTTTCACATTGCATTTTTATATTTAATTGTTGCTGAGTGGTGCCCTTCCTTGGGTCCTTTCTCGGGCACAACTGCAGAATGCTGGCTACTGGAGTTTTTCTGTTGCAGAAGAGGTCTGCTGTGAATCCGCTACCGGCCTAGAGGCTAAGCCTGAGGATCGTTTAATTAAAATATCTTATCGGGGGATCAATCGCTTTCATTAACAGACATGCCCAGTCATTTTGATCAAAAACTGTAGTTAGGCCATTGAATTTCCCTTTTAGAAGTAGAAATGCTCTCTCTTAAAGCATGCCATGATTTGTTTGATTTTCTATTTCTTTTTGGTGGGAAATATTGAGAGAATCTTGGCACCATTAAATCCACATAGTTAAAGTCTTTCTTTAGAAGGCTTCCAGTGGTGGGCACAGAAAACCTGGTTGCGTCACAATCTGCAGTGTTATTATGTTCTGTTACTCAGTGGAGGATCCTGTTGTTCATGAACTGGAATCTTCAGAAGACTTCCAATAGAAAGAGCAGCAGATTGCTTCATTGGTGGAGACTCATTCCAATGTTGATGGAAGGTTTCAGCAGTCCACATTATTCAGTGATGGGGCCGGCAGTGATAGGGGGCAGATGGGTGGGAAAGGAGTGGGAGAGGAGATAAAAATCAAAAATAAACTTACCTAATTGCAGGGTCTCTCCTCTGCTGTCCCTCCGTCATCTCTCTCGCTGGAACAGGTTAGCAGGAAGCACCAGGCTCCCGGGAGCCAATCACAACACTGCAATGCAGCGTTGTGATTGGTCTAAGCACCGTAGATCAGCGCTGAGCCAGGGAATGGGGGCCTGTGCATGTTCTCAATGCAGGCTGTAACGCAGCCTGCATGGAGAACATGGAAAGTGCGCATGAATGTTTGGCCGGCCCAAGAGGGCCAGCCAAATATTCATGTGCAGGTTGGGAGTCCAAACCACTCCTCCCCTCCCCTGATCTGTAAGCAGAGCATTCTTGCCTGCCCACAAAGCGGCCACAGCAGGGAAACATAAAATGATAATAACAACGAGTTATTATCATTTTATGTTTTCTTTATTTAATTGCTGAAAGCAGTGAGGTGACGCTCCTCTACCTTAGCGGAAGAGCCACCACTGAATTATTGGTGTTGTCACCAGTGCTTTGTTGTGTAGGAATCTAGGACCCTAGTGTAATTTTCCCGATTCATGCCCATATATAGGTATAAATTACCCGATCCTTATATAGGCATAGAAATCATTACCATATTTAGACTGAGCCTATGCAGCCCAAATACGGCATGGCTACTTCCACTAAGTTCCGAGAATCAACAACGATTTCGGAGAAAAACCCGCCTTCAGCAGCTAGCCTGAATACTAATTTATCTAGCAAATCATGGTGTTTTCAAAGAACTGAGTCTTTGAGTGACGTTATTATATCCAATCATACGTCAAACTCGGCACCTTCAAGGTATAAATATGCCTACATTTGCCCAGACAAACACACGGTGGTTTGGAGCAGATCGACTAACTACTTGCCCGACGCCCTGCAGCAGCAAGTGCCGAAGGACGCCGACCCTCCAGCTGACGCACTGAGAGACGCTGTCTTTTCTCCTGCTGAGAAATCCAGCTCCAGTGTTTCCAGGCTACCCTTGCGGGTTGCTGGGAAATCGAGTCCTGAGAGAGAGACATAAGACCTCCTTCATTCTAAAACCAAGGTACGGAGCTGATTAGACCCTTAAGACAATTCTTGGAATAGATTCTTGGCAAAGAATACTAAACTTAGGCTACACCTCACTTACTTCTTCCCTTGTACTAGACTTAGGTTAGGTACACCGGGGTAGGCGTATTTTAGAAGCACCAGTTGAGTACTTTTAGTCATTATGTTATCACTGTATGTATTTTATGTATTTTATGGCTTACAAACCATATCATGCTTTTACAGTACTACTTTATAATACTTATAGTATTATATGCCTTGTACTTTATAACCAGTATTACAATTGTAGCAGTACATTTCTTATGCTCGAGAAAGAAGACTGTTCAATAAATACTTTTTATTGAAAACGCCCGTCTCTCTATTTTCTCAGCACCTGTGGTGAAACAAAGCATGCACGATTGACTGAGTAAAATAGTTATCTATTGTTTCCGCGACTCTAGAGATTGATTTCTTATTCTTGGGAAACAAAGTTGTCATGTTTATGCGGTTGTCAGAAACGAATCCCTTCTTGTGAATTCGAGAAAGTTTCTAGTGACCTCTGAGCTAGCTGGCCCTCACAATTAAGTCTAATAGATTCGGTAGAGACCTAGTCGACCTCAGTCCTACGTCTAAACTACAGGATACATTATTCCAATGCGCAGAGCCTATTGAGAAAATAGGAACTACACTACAGCTTGAAATGGAAAAATAGAAGTGCAGGTACTCTGTACCAGAGTACCTGCTTGTTTCTGAGAAGTGCCTGTACTCTCCAATTAAAAGTATTATGTCACTCTTGAGAAGTGCCGGTACTCTCCCTCTTAAAATAAAAAAGTGCTGGTACTCCGTACCGGACAGTACCGGCCCATTTAAAGAACTGGATGTCACACAGGAGCCCCTCCTACGGTGACACATTATGAATGGGAAAATCCTAATGGCGCTTTGAAGCAGTGCACTAAAATCTTGTGGGAAGCCCAGGGTCTAACCTGAGGGTGTTTCTGTCACAGGAACATGCTGTATTTTCTCATGTGTGTATGTCCGTCTTCATTACCAACAGGTTCATATTCATTCTAGTTGATTTCTGTCCTGTTTCTTGAGTCTTTGAGTTGGAATATGTTTCTCACAGACTGAAGAGTTCTATCGGTGACAGGCCTACATGAGGCACCAAGAACTGATCTGTGTCAAGAGAGTTCCATCCCAGCTAGGCATCGGCTGCAGGCCCAGAATCTGGTTGTTTGTGAAGAAGAGATTTCGTGATGGAATGTATGGGAAAGCAATGAGCTCCCCGGTGTTAGGTGTTTTAGACACCTTGAGGGTGCATTTCACTTGAAAGGCACAAAACTCCCTGGAATTAGGTAAGTGGTTAAAACTTACAAGGCATTTAGAGACTGAGCTGGAATGATGACAGATGGGAAGCATCACATAGTACAATCAGTTTGACCCTATAAACTTGTCACGATCACGGCTGAAGTCAGAACCCATGGATGCCCCATCATCAAGTCTGTGTTAGGCTGTGCTCTGGGGAACCCCTGATGGAGCACCTGCCAGAGGGTAAATTCCACACTGCAACAACCACACCTACGTTCATCTACCAAACTAGTAAATACTTGAGCGTTCATCAACAAAAGTATTCATGCGTGTACTGTAACGTTAGAGCACAACTTATTTACACCCCGCCAACTTCTTATGTGTGGGGGCTAACTTCAGAGAAAAGGGACCAGCAGTATATTCACTCCTTATATCCTTTGACATAAAGCTTATACTGAGCACCAGGAGAAAGGAAAATGCAGATGTGCATATAGATAGGTATGGGTACGGCTTTAAGTGGGATAAAAAACATGGGGGGGTCCTCAAAGGGACATGGTCGATTTAATTAAGGGCGTGGCTTAAAACACCTAAACTAAAAATCTGTGCTTAGCAATAGCCAGTCTGGAATTTTGCTGCTTGTGTCATTGCAGCCGGATATATAATACAAGAAACATTACACCTACAACAAGCCAGGACTATTGGCTTTGTCAATGGTTTTTAGTTGCATATGATAAATAATCAACAATTATGGCTTTGTTGTATATAATACTGAAAATGCTTCAGTTTTGAAATGATGAGACTGAAAAAAGTATAACATGTCTCTTTGAAGTTACATTAAAGGCAGTGGAGGGTGACAATGGTGCAGAGTTAAGATTTATTTTTCACCCTGAGGGAGTGGAGAAGTGTGGCTCACTGGTTAGAGGAGGCAGACCCGGACGCTGAGATCAGACCCGGGACCAGGGTTCAATTCCCGACGCGGCAGGGTCTTGAGCCCAAAATGTCCACGGACTTGGTAATTCTCGCTTCGGTGCCTACTCGAATCACAGGTTCACACTCTGCAACTCTGGGCAATAGCTTGCTTAATCTCCACTACGGCCCCCCACGGCGGGATGCCTGGCTTTCACCTTGGAGATACCCAGTAGGGGCTATCTCACAGGGAAAAACCAGGACGGGTTCCCAATGCAAAGCGCTTTGAGACCTGGCGGTGTTAATTGCGCTATATAAAAACCTATCCATCCATCCATCCATCCTGAGGGTGAAGGCAAAAATGGAGATTCCGATAGGGACCCATCTCAGCACCTGCTTTATAGTACTGTCAGTGCTGAGCACCGGCAGAATCCGGCCCACTTAAAGCCCTGCGTTTAAGCGTCTAAATAGCATGAACATAGCTGGGATGCAATGGTGCGCTAAACTAGACCTGAATGCTTTGGCGCCTGTTGACTGCTGACCTTTACCCGTCCAACCGGCCACATATTTCCAACCTCCGCACGTGTGCGATAGAGGACTGCTGTGGAGTGTGGCTACGGTTTGGTGCATCTGCGACCTGTAGTGCCTGCGCGCTCACCTCTCCGCTTGCCGCTGTAGCTGTGCCACCAGCCACTGGCAGTTACCGAACGCCTCCTCAGCGCCCGACATCGCCATCGCTATCCCAGAAGGCTACAAGATCGTCCGGAGGGACCGCAACGCCAACCAGATGGGAGGAGGCATCGCCATCATCCACAGGAACACCATCCGGCTCACGACCAGCACCGACAACACCCTGACCACCGCCGAACACCTGCATTTCCAGATCCACATCGACCCGAACACCACCCTCAGAGGCACCCTGATCTACCGACCCCCGGGACCACGCACACAATTCAGCGAGGACATCGCCGACTTCGTCAGCCCGCACGCCCTCCCCTCCGCCGACTACATCCTCCTGGGGGACCTCAACTTCCACCTGGAGAACAACAACGACCGCAACACCAGCTCCCTGCTCGACAACCTCGCCAATCTTGGACTCAAGCAACTGGTGTCCACCCCCACCCACCTCGCCGGACACACACTCGACGCAGTCTTCTCCTCCAGCCCAGACATCGACTTCAACCACGCCACAGAGCTTCAATGGACGGACCACAGCTGCGTCCACTTCACCTTCAAGAGAACGACGACCCACCACCACCAGCAACAGACCGCCCGCAGAAGCTGGAACAAGATCACAGCAGACCAGCTCGCCACCTCCCTGAGCCAGCACCCTCCTGCCAGCTCAGCGAACCCCAGCCAGGCTGCCGACAACCTCACGAAGTGGATCAGCATCTGCGCGGACGAGCTCGCCCCGCTAAGGACCCCGCCCAACAGACCCGGCAGCAAGAAAGCCCCGTGGTTCACCGACGAACTCAAGAGCTCCAAGAAGAACTGCATAGCCCTCGAGAAAGTCTGGAGAAGGGAACCTACACCGGACAACAGGACCACCTTCAAGCTGGCCACCCGGAAGCACCACCAGCTGATCCGCGCCGCCAAGAAAACTGCATTCAAGGACCGACTGGACAACAACGCACACAACTGCAAGGAACTCTTCAACATTGTGAAAGAGCTATCCAACCCCAGCGCAGGAAACAACGACATCACCCCATCGCAAGACCTCTGCAACTCCCTCGCTTCATACTTCCACAACAAGATCGCGGTCATACACAACAGCTTCAGCAACCAACCAACGCACACCAGGACCGAACAACCACCCCCCACCGCCACCCTCCACGCCTGGACCCCGATCAGCACCGAAGACACCATCCAAACGATGAACTCCATCCACTCCGGATCACCGACTGACCCCTGCCCTCACTACGTCTTCAACAAGGCCGACGCTGTCATCGCACCCCACCTGCGAGACATCATCAACACATCCTTCGACACCGCCACCTTCCCTGAGAGCTGGAAGCACGCCGAACTCAGCGCTCTACTCAAGAAACCCACAGCGGACCCCACCGAACTCAAGAATTACCGCCCCATCTCGCTCCTCCCGTTTCCAGCCAAAGTCATCGAGAAGACCGTCAACAAGCAGATGGCCGCCTTCCTTGAGACGAATGGATCCCTCGACCCCTCACAGTCCGGCTTCCGAGCCAATCACAGCACCGAGACCGCCCTCATCGCCGCCACCGATGACATCCGAGCCCTGATGGACAACGGAGAAACAGCGGCCCTCATCCTCCTAGACCTCTCCGCGGCATTCGACACCGTCTGCCACCGCACCCTAGTACAGCGCCTCAGCAACGTCGGAATCCAGGACAAGGCGCTGGAATGGATCATCTCCTTCCTCGACGGAAGAACACAGAGAGTCCGCCTCCCACCGTACAAGTCAGAGGCATCCGAAGTCATCTGCGGCGTCCCTCAAGGATCCTCTCTGAGCCCCACCCTCTTCAACGTCTACATGAGCCCCCTCGCGGCCATCGCACGCCAACACAACCTCAGCATAATCTCCTACGCCGACGACACCCAGCTGATCCTCTCCCTGACCAACGACCCAGCCGCCGCCAGAGCCGACCTACACGAAGGGATGAAAGAGGTAGCCGAGTGGATGACGACCAGCCGCCTGAAACTGAACTCCGACAAGACGGAGGTCCTCATCCTGGGCTCCTCACCCTCCGCCTGGGACTACTCCTGGTGGCCTCCCGCCCTGGGCACCGCACCCAAACCAACGGACCATGCACGCAACCTGGGCTTCATCCTGGACTCCTCCCTCTCCATGACCAGGCAATTCAACAACGTCTCCTCGGCGTGCTTCAACATCCTACGCATGCTACGGAAGATCTTCTGGTGGATCCCCACCGAGACCAGGAAGACCGTCACCCAGGCCCTCGTCACTAGCCGACTGGACTACGGCAACGCCCTCTACGCCGGTACCACCTCCAAGCTCCAGAAGAGACTCCAGCGGATCCAGAACGCCTCTGCCAGACTCATCCTCGACATCCCACGAACCAGCCACATCTCCGGACACCTGAGAGACCTTCACTGGCTCCCCGTCAACAAAAGAATCACCTTCCGCCTCCTCACCCACGCACACAAAGCCCTACACGACCAAGGCCCGAGCTACCTCAACAGCCGAATCAACTTCTACGCTCCCAGACGCCACCTCCGATCAGCCAACCACGCCCTCGCCGCCGTCCCCCGCATCCGAAGAGCGACTACAGGAGGAAGGTCCTTCTCCTACCTGGCCGCCAAAACCTGGAACTCCCTCCCGACCGACCTGCGCCTGACCCAAGACCACCTCTCCTTCAGGAAGAAGCTGAAGACCTGGCTGTTCGAGCAGTAGCGGCACCCCCCCTCCCCCAGCGCCTTGAGACCCTACGGGTATGTAGTGCGCTCTATAAATGCCATTGATTGATTGATTGATTGTATGGAACAGGGCTGGCTGTAGGGCAGTGCTGCTTGTGCGATCGCACTTTGTGCTGACCTGTGTAGAGGGAGCTGTACTCCTAGTAGATGAAAAAAATAATGAAGAAAATGTGGAACCCAATAGACCCTTGTCAGCTTGGGCAGTTCACAATTAACAGGTAAATATGCCTCCAAGGGATTTATTTCAGTAACTCTTCAATACTTAAAAATAATTTATAAGTAAGTTCTTATTCAGGTAACTTACATAAAGATCAATCAAAGAGGAATAACATTTACATATCAATGAATCAATCATCAAAGAAGATAAAACAAGAACAAAAGGAAAAACATGGGTGTGTATATTCAAACACAATTTAGTATCAATTCAAAATTCATTTGTATGGGGTACATAAAAGACAACAACACAATGTAACCAGAAGTAGTAATAACATGAACTGAAAAATTCTTCACAGTCACCCTTGTGAACACCTTTTCACAGAAATCTATTTCAGTCAATCTGAGAAGTTTATACAAAACAAATATTGCCTCTTTCATTAGAGCAGTAAATAGGTTTAGAAGTCGACGTTTCGGTGTAATTATGGCTTTGTTCCTTTAGACCATCTTCAGGATGTAGAGAATGTTGGTTAAATAGACCCTTTTAATTAAGTGGAAATCTTATTGATATTTCACAACTGCAAAATTGATCAACAAGCGGTTGGGTAAACCCAGCTTTGAAAATATATGTATGCTGGAGGTAGGGACCAGTTATTTACGGTCTCTTGATGTGAGAGCCAATAACGTTATTTACGGTCTCTTGGTGTAAAAACCAGCGACGAATCTGTAAGCCGATATCCAAGAGGTTTCCTCACCTCATGCACGCATCACTATCGGTGAGTGGTTGGTTAGGAAACCTCTTGGATATCGACATGTGTTAACCATTTCAGAGTCCCAACATGGACAATACGTAATTGACACGACTCGAAAGAAATCCAACATGAATAATAAAAAATTATGTTTTTGTATACATTTAGACACCAACACGAAGTCAATCAGATAAGTACAACCAGAGTTATGGATTTTAGAAGCAAAAAAGAAATCACTGCAAATCTATATTGCAAACCTTTAGCATTGCGGTCAATGGTAAAAATCACTAGTGGCAATCGCCCACTGGCAGGTTGAGTTGTGTGGAACCCACTGGGGGTTAATGTGATGTGGGTCCCAGGACAAGCCACGACAGTCAGTTTGATTTTACCTGGCTCGAGTGTCCCGGGTACAGAGTTGTCCTGGCTGTCGTTGGTTCTGTGGCATGAGCTGGTTTTACAGCTTACACAGTGCTAATGGGAAAACAGGTACAAAGAGTTGACAACAGGGCAAGTGCTGTGGTCGGTTGAAGGTGCTGTGTGTTCCCTCATGTTGCAGCATTGAGTTATGATGGTGGTTGCTGGACTGGCCACCAACAAGCTTTGGCAATGATAAGGTCAGCAAGAAGATATTTCGATGTCTGGAGGTCTGGGGAAAAACTGTAACTGCTTGAAACTTGCTGGATGTCAAAACTTCATTTCTCACAATGCACTGGACCTTCTACTTTTGGGTGATCCCTTGGAGGGCCCGCTGGCCAGCGATACTTTGGTTCCGTTACATCGTTTTTACTTGAGAACTGTAGGAGACTAGCGCCACTAGTCCAAGGGAGTGTGGAGTTACCTTTGGCTCTCGAAGGGGACCCTCAGTCTGGGGGTACTGGTTTTTGGCCTGGGACGAGTCGCAGTCGTTCAGTATCAGGATAGTTGCCACAGGTTCAGAGTATCATGCCTTTGTTTTGTGCATTTCCTGTTGTCGCGGACACAGGTCTCTTCGATGTCCACTGTTCTCAGAACTGAGGTTCTGGTGTCAGGGGTGCCCCTTAAATCCTAGATTTAAGGGCGTTAGGGTGTGGGTGCAAGTAGCCAATGGGCTACTAGCCCCAGCGGCTAATCCACCCCTGAGGTGATGACATCAGGTGATATGCGTCACCTTTTCTACCCAGAACCCTCTATTCTGCACTTTTAACAATAGCAGAAGCCTTCCTTAGCTGTACAGACCAGGTTGCCCACCCTTGGAATGTGGCTAGCCATTATGGGGGTGTATACCTCCTGACTGTATCCTTTTTCCACCTGCCCGGGTGCAAATGTGCCTGTGGGCAAGGGGATGGCAGTTCCCTCTTTTGGGAGGCAGCCTGGATGCATATCAGAGGCAGCGTAACCTTTGAATCTCACTGCCTTGATATGCCACTTCTCTAGCCATTCTGTGAGCGAGGGAGGTGTCACCTTCTTCCCACCCAGGCAAATGTTTCTGACTCCTAGGAGAGTTCACGCCTCCTGGCAGAAGGGTCAGATTCCTGTCTTGGTGGTGCAGCTGCGGGCTGCCAGTTGGAGGACAGGAAAAGCTGGGGCAACCATTGTGGAAAATGACAATGTATATGTACATAAGCGGCGTTCATTTGTGTTCACCACAGCTGTAGTGTAGTTCCTGTTATCCCAATAGGCTCTGCGCATTGGAATAATACCTTCAATAGTATAGGCCTAGACCAGACGTTAACTAGGTCTTCTATTGTCGATATTAGACTTAAAGTTTTGGGTTTGCCAGCTAGCTCAGAGTTCACTAGAAACTTTCTCGAATAGGCAAGGAGGAGTTGAACCTCCCTGGATAGACAAGAAGGGATTTAGTTTCTGACAACCATAGAACATGACAACTTTGCTCTCCCCTAATCAAGAGTGTATCTCTAGAGTCGTGTGAAAACAAAAGACAACTTATTTTACTCAGTCAGTACGTGCATTCTTAGTTTCACCAGATTGTAGAGAAAAGGAAGAGACGGGCGTGTTCAATAAAAGATGTTATTTATTGATCAGTCTCTTTTCTCATACAAGAGAAATGGATCGATATTATCACAATACTTATGGTTAAGTAAAGTGCATACAATAAAAGCAGAAGTATAAAATAATACTGTAAAAACATTTATATGGTTTCTAAGCCATATGGTGGTTTAAAATGGATAAAATAGATACATACATATAAACATTTGACTAATCGTACTCAACTGGTGCTTCTAACTACGCCTACCCCAGTGTACCTGACCTAAGCCTAATACGTGGGCGGGAATAGAAAGTAGCAGTTTAAGTTAAGTTTGTTTTGCCAAGTGACTGACTCAAGAATTCTCTGCAAGGGGTTATTCAGTTCTGTACCTTGAATCTAGGATGGTTGAGGGATGGTATCTCTCGTCTTTGGTCTCGATATTCCAGGCTGCCTGCAAGGGCTGCTTGGAAGCGCCGGAGCTGGATTTCTCGGCAGGAGAAAGCAGCGTCTCGTTCTCAGCGCGTCAGGAAGGCGGGGCTGCGCCAGCGGGGTCCGCTCTGTGCTGGGCTCCTTCGGCAAGTCTGGCTGCTCCGATCTCATCACCACCGCGTGTGTTTGCTTAAGGCAATATCGGTAATATTTATACCTGTATGGTGCCGAGATTGACGTAAGGATGGACATAGATACGTCAATAAGGATGTCATACGAACTGGTCGTTAGCACATTCTTTTGCTGAAGTTCTCGGTGAAATCAAAACAATGGCCGCAGGGTTTTTCCCAGGTTGTCATAGGTTTGATTTGTTTTGAGAACTCCGTATGCCTTATCAGGGGCTGGAGGAATATTGCTTGCCTAATTAGATGGCAAGCGTTATGACCTAATCAGATAACGTGTTCCTGTGCCGTGGTGTGGCTTAATCAGATAACGGTTTCTGCATCATGGGATGGCTGCTAGTTAACTTGTTAACCAGAACAGGGTCAGGAATAGGGGGATCGATACAGAACCTATAGGAATACATCACACAGCCACTGTTGAAAGTAAAGCGAAAATCACGAAGCAGTGGCCACGCCATCTTGTCCCTTTTAGGCCCCATCACGAACGTAGGTGGCAGCCATTTTGTGTGTCATGACCTCTCTGCCCACTGCCAATAGCTTGCGCGTCTCTCCCCCTCACTCCCCAGCCTCGCAAGCATTCCCCCGCGCCCCGACTGCCCCCGCTCTCTCATGCACGGGTCATAAGACCTCTCCTTCTGCGCGACTCTGCCCCTGGGAATCACACCCCGCGCCTGACCAACACCTCCCTTCCTTTCACGAATACCTCTCCTTTGATGACCCCTTCCTCCCTGCCCGATTGTCCAGCCTCATCCCAGGCCATCACCTAGCCCGGCAGATGCAGTTTATTGCCCCCTACAGTAGGACCTCGCCTCACATCAAAGGAGCGGTGGTTAATCAATACCCTCACACCTCCAGATCCAACCGATCACCAACTTTCCCGTTCCCAGCGGAATGTCCAGCTGCGCGACAACCACCACATGCTGAGATTGGGGTGGGAACTCTACTGTAGATGTGTGTGGGAACGGGCTTGGACCGGGAATTCCGGGGATGCCTTTCCGTACTTCAAAGTGTCTTTATTGCAATAAGGAATGTTTGTGCATCATAAACCTGTGTATAAAAGACGGAGCCTCAGAGAAACTTGTTAGAGCACCTCTTGAAGACATTGTGTGCGTGTCCGAAATGACAGGCTCTCCTCATGAGAAATAAAAATCTGTTCTTGCTTTCCCGCTCCCAGCGCCCGTCTCTTTATTTGGTAACTGACCAAAATGGGAACTAAGAGGCGTCTTGTGCCAGCAGCCTGGGCATCGGTTGTAATTTGGGCTGTTTTTCCACAATTGGCGTCCCAACGCGGGGCCCATCAGCGACATAAGGTCCGGTAAGAGAGGTCCAGACGATGGGGTGAACATCTGAACGATTGGAGTATACCTGCCTTGAGAGGGCCCTCGTCCGGCTGCCGATTGAATGAACTTCACCGATTCCGAACGGACCTCTCTCAAGCGACCTACTGTCCTGACTGGGATCCCACAGGAATGCTGCGGTAAAAACATGGAGTAAGAGAACAATCGGGCGCTGGAAAAGGAAGGCGAAGAACTGTCCACACGGTCCGGTCCGGGTAAGGTTAAGTAGGACGTCTTCACGTCTGATAATCGGCATTTAAATACTGGTATTGTTCATTGATTGGTTCATGTAGCCTTGGTTGCTACTTGAAGTATTGGTTCTCTTTGAGACATTCTCTGTTTGCAAACAGCGACGAATAGGAACGTTCCTCTCTCTTTGCAAATATTGAAGGATAGGTAATGCGGACTTTTGTCCCCCGTTGTAATCCGTCATGCCTATTTTTCTCCCCACTGATTGATTGATTGCTCTGTTGCTCTTTGAGACATTCGCTGTCTACAAACGGGGAAGAATAGGAATATTCTGTCTCCCTTTGCAGATAGTGAAGGGTAGGTAATGCAGACTTTTTCCCCCATTGTAATCCGTCATGCCTATCTTTCTCCCCACTGATTGTTTGTTATCGATTTTTATCGATTATCGCTCTTTTGAGATATTCCCTGTCTACAAACAGAGAAGAATAGGAATATTCTGTCTCCCTTTGCAGATAGCGAAGGATAGGTAATGCGGACTTTTGTCCCCCGTTGTAATCCGTCATGCCTGTTTTTCTCCCCACTGATTGATTGATTGTCTGGACATTTATTGTTCAAGGAATAGTTCTTTTGAGGTATTCTCTGTTTGCAAATAACGTGGAATAGAAATATTCTGTCTAGTCTTTGCAAGTAGTGAAGGGTAGGTAATGCGGACCTTTGTCCCCCGTTGTAATCTGTCATGCCTATCTACTCCCCACTGATTGGTAAACTAGTTCCACCCGGACCATTTATTAGAGGTAGATCATCTGGCTCAACCGGAGGGCGCCCCTAATAAAAAGAACATATGTAAAATACGAAGTAATCACTGTATCCTTTTAACAGAAACTTTAGCACGAAACACACTAGAAAAGGAAGGAAAAAGAAATCGAGCAAAATCAGTAGGCCACTGATGAGTTTTTTTGACTTCGCTAGAAATAAGAAACGTTAGAAATAGCCCGCAATAAGAAACATGAAAGTGGTGAAAGAAGCCAAGATTGAAATCACGGCAGCCACGAGGTAGCTAGGCTCCGCCGCCCCTCACTGCTCCAAACATGTCTGTCCCACCGCCCGCCACGCCCAATAACGGTAACATAAGATAGATACAAGTCAGCAGATACCTACCCCCATTCCGGAAGCTCCCGAAGTGCAACAGGTCCACGGTTACGCCCATCCGGAAGACGAGGCCTCGACACGTGCAGGGCGGGGCCCGGCTGGCCGCCATCGGCCGGAGAGGTCGTGGGGTGGATGGCCCGGAATGTACTGGTCTTCCCATCCTCTTCTTCTGGCGCCTTGCAGGCCACGGGGGGATGTCTTGCTTATGCCTCCGACCCCCCCCCCTCTCTCATCGCCTGGTCCGGCCATCACGAATGTCAGCGCCAGGAGACGGCGTGGGGTGCACTGGGAGGGAGAGGCGGCGCGGACGAGCCTCTCCCACCTCCCCAGGTGGAGGCCCCTCAGCTGCACCCCCAACGCTCCACTCACCCGACAAGGGTTCGTCCACTCTTGCGGTGCAACGCCACGCCCGACAGGCTGGAGTCTGTCTGCTCTTGCGATCCAGCGACTGCCGGTTGCCGCGGAACTCAAAAAATGGCGGTCGACTCTGCAGGATTGGGCCTGGCGTGCAAAGATAGCCTGGTCGCCTGTCAGCTAGAAAATGAGTCCCCCGTCCAGAAGCGTTCTCCTCAGCTTTGAAGATTCTACGAGAACCGCAGGGGCCCCCCCGATGGGGAATGACTGCCATGATTGCCCGCGGAACGACAAAGACGTAGCCACGAGACGTTGGCGCTCTCATGCTGGCGCCAGCCTCAGTTTGAATGACCAAAATCCTGCAGACTACCAATTTGATCAGTTCCGGTGGAACACCAGTATGACCCGGTAGGAAAGATTGTTGCCTCCCTCCCCCCTTTGACTGATGGTTCATATCGCCGGTCCCTTCTGTTGCCCTTTAACGAAACTTTTGGACTGCCGAAAGAGGCTCTGGTCCAACCACGAGTTGGTGGAGACATTTTGACTATACTTGGACCTGCCTGACCTCACCCAAAATGGCGTCGGTACAAATGAAACTCGCAACTCCCTGTTGTGTTCCGGTTGCTCAGCCTTGATATCATGAGATATGTATGCAGTTTTTGAAGCGCATGGCGGGAGGGGATGGGTACTGATTGAACATTCGGACAATGAATTGATATTAAGTTCTGACGCGTCATTGATCACCGTATTATTGAAAGTTCGAATTTTCGACACTTATGGTACTTGCCCACAATTAATTTTCGATACGATTTTATTGCACTTGTTGCACCTTTATGAAATCAACGATCCCCTCATGTACAGTTCCAGTCTGCTCCGTGGCCGGCCCACGTGGTTGTAGGCCCGTATTTGTGCGCCAACATTTTTAAATAAAGGTTTTTTTGAAAAGCAAATATAGTTGTAGCGCTTAGATTGGTAAGTTTCGAATAAATGGCCACTGTTTCCGATATAAGTAAAACACAGGTGAAATGAAGCAACTCGATTACTTAAAGGTTAAAAAGCAAAGTACACAGAAATATTGCAAATGTGAATGGTCCAGGTTTGTTGTGTGTGTTTTTTATTTTTGTGCAACGTAAAGCAATCGATAAAGGTCCCGGTATTTAGCCTTTACTTTATATGCCACATGTATCAGGGAAGTTGTTTCAGATGCCCCTAAGCCACTCCGAAGGAATGCCACCTAGCCCCTCTAGTTTCCGTGCCTGATGAACAAACACGACCCTGTACCACTGTAGACCATCCCTCCTCCTCGAAGGAGAGCACGAGTTCACCCCCCACTTTACACTGACTGCCCCTTTGTTTTGACCCTTCCCTACACACGATCCGTAATACCACACTTGGGGGATCTATGCAATACACAGTCCATCAATGATTATCTCTCCTGCACTACCGGTCCCCTCTGGGCTTAAACGCCGAGATGAAAGGGACTGCATCCCGCGGAGATAGGTCGAGTATGTGGTAAGTAAGAGCATTTTCGGGTTTATGCGCGCTGATGTGTTTTAAAACGCTGCCCCCACCCCTTCTTTTTCCCTTCTTTTCTGCAGGTCACATCGGAACGTCGACTAAAGTATGGAGAAGACCTAAGCAACACGCCATGGTTCCGCACGGAAAAATTGTATATTATCTATGGGGACTGCCCCTGAGAACGTGACGAATTTGTGTGATATGAATGCACACGTGTATGCCCTGATGTGTATAGCCCGACTGAATACACGTTGCACACGTGTGGATTGATAAGAGAAATGTTTTATATATGACTTAAGTGATGATCGAACGGCCGATGGAATGGGGAAAAGGAGTCTGAACATGGTGCCTATACACGACGAACAAACAAAGATATAGCACTCCCTTACTTAGAAACGACTGTCTCTCTCTCTCTGAACCCAGCGACTGGAAGGGTGGCCTGAAGCAGAAACTTGGCGGGTTATTGCAGTATGACAAAATATGACTCCAACCGGCACCCCAAATAATGCAACCAAGAATGACGTGCACCCATGAGTAAATTCATACGGTAACTAAATAGGGAAAGGTTCAGGAATATTCCGGGGTGAGGTTTACCCAAGTACCCTCCTCCTGGAAGACTAGGAATTTTGTCAATGTTTAAGATTTACCACCTCCTTCTTGCACCCTCATAGACATGAAACTCAAAGCTGCCCCATTGTTCTCCCGACTGACACCCTCCGTTGCCTCAGCCTGGATACCCATTCGCTAAAAATGATTCGAAGATCCCACCTTGAGTATTAGCCCGACCAGGTTAGTTCCCGAACAATTGACAAAGGTGTATGTATTTGCAACCGAGGCCACCAGCAAAGGCAGCCAGATGAATTAAGTAGGATACTAAGGATGCGCAGCATGCAGGATGAAATCTTTTTGGCCAAGTACTGTTCTATGTTTTGTCTTGGATTTTTGTATATAATACATGTACTATCCCCTCCGCCTGAATTCATGTGTACGTAATGTATGGATCTACGTCGTCCCTCAGCCTGTGTTTCTATATAACTTGACCCCTGCTGTTCTGTGTTGTGTGCGCACTAAATGGCCTATTATTGTACACGTTTCTCTCTCTCTTTCTCTCTCTCCATGTTGTACGTGTAACGAATAGTTAATTTAAAATGCGGACGACTCTCTCTCTCTGAGGGTCCCCCTGTTCCCTCTTCCTTTGTGTGGTAACGTTGTGCCCCGCCGGCACAAGCCTAATTGGTTTTTGAACACAAAGGTGTTCGGCAAAATTGACAGAAACTAAAACAATTGTAATTTGCCATATTACTACCTCTCCTTTCTGTAAAATGATGGAACTTGAATTGGCTAAGAAGGAAAGGACAGGTAAGACGACTGATGTCCTCTAATCTGGCCTTTTTATAGGGGGACTATATGTCAGTGGCCCTCGGTTCTCAGTTCGTTAGAAACACAATCCCCAATGCCCAGATTGCCCCACCTCTCTGCACCCAAGTACGGGTGTCCAAAGCGTCCTCGTTTCTCCCGATTGACCCCAGATCCATATCCCGAAGTATAACTGATGACCCTGATTAACCGTTGCTCCCCGAGAAAAGAATGTTTAGCCTCTGTCCCTCTCTCATGATGATAGAAGACTGCCAGGGCTCGGGTTAGAAAGACGAGTCTCTACCGAAGGATCCGATTTCGAGTTTGATGGAATACGCAGTTGATAGGAGTCTGACTCCTCTCCATATACGTCATGAATGAACGCCAAATAGACTTAGTACAAACTCAGTAGAAATACCCGCATACATACTCCATAGTGATAACTTCTGACCGTGACCGATGAACGTATCCCCAACTACTTAAGATTGGGGGCGGAATTGAAATGTATAAATGTCTTCTCCTGCCAGTTCTCTCAAGCTTGTTTTGTACCCATTCAAAGATACACAATCACCGGAGGAGAGGGGCCGGACGTGACGCACAGCCTGGCCGCAGATCATGAAGCACATGTGACCTCGACCAAAGGTGGAGCCGCAGAGCAACGAGACGCGGGACGAGGCACCACTCTCAAACACGGAAAATGAAAGGATGGAGGGCTGCCTTGAAGCCCTCTGCTTGCTGACCCACGCGTGCCAGAAGTCCCCGCCCCTTTGAGCCCGATTAATGGGCCTGCCTGCTCGTTATCCTTTGCTCCCTTGGTTTGTCTCAAAGATCTGATCCCACTCCGCCCTCTCTTCCCTCGATTATCCGACAACCCCCCCCCCCCTTTTTTTCACATGGATTTTGACTCAGAGAAGAAGAACAGCATTTAGGTAGAATAGGGTTTGCCACGGAAGGAGAAAGAAATGCAGGTGCCCAACATGAGGCACCCTTAAAAAGATTAGTTAGGAAACAGGACTGTGGTCTAACAGCAGAGGACAGATCGCACCCTGCGACGTGTAAGGATGGATCCGAGCTGGACCTATAGCTCCACCGCCGGTGCTCAACAGCGCCAACGGAAGAAAGCGAACTACTAGGGCCTACCAGTGATGGCTCGCTGCTAAAAAGACACTGTGGCGAAGACCCCCCCTCCCCTTTCTGAACTTTCTACCCCCCCCCCCTGACTAATTGCTTGTATTGAACTGAATTCCTCCCTCAACCACTTTGTATTGCTTTCAAAATGTTTCATCGGTCACTTTTAACTGTACATTGATACCGCCGGAGAGAGAGTCAGAACATGGTTCCATAATGTGTCGGAACATTTCCTTGATTGACTCCGACTGAGTAGTATACCGACCTCTAGACTCGTATATATAACACAACAAATGTAAATTCATATGTATTGCACCTCGTCTATCGCATCGACTGCACATGGTTATATGCAATCCGCCAGTATTGACAAACGCTATTTCATTGACCACACATGGCTATATGTACACCCCGTCAGTTATGATAAACACGGAAATGAACTAACTTATGTTAAAAAGCGGCGACTGTGGAAAATGACAATGTATATGTACATAAGCGGCGTTCATTTGTGTTCACCACAGCCACTGTTGAAAGTAAAGCGAAAATCACGAAGCAGTGGCCACGCCATCTTGTCCCTTTTAGGCCCCATCACGAACGTAGGTGGCAGCTATTTTGTGTGTCATGACCTCTCTGCCCACTGCCAATAGCCTGCGCGTCTCTCCCCCTCACTCCCCAGCCTCGCAAGCATTCCCCCGCGCCCCGACTGCCCCCGCTCTCTCATGCACGGGTCATAAGACCTCTCCTTCTGCGTGACTCTGCCCCTGGGAATCACACCACGCGCCTGACCAACACCTCCCTTCCTTTCACGAATACCTCTCCTTTGATGACCCCTTCCTCCCTGCCCGATTGTCCAGCCTCATCCCAGGCCATCACCTAGCCCGGCAGATGCAGTTTATTGCCCCCTACAGTAGGACCTCGCCTCACATCAAAGGAGCGGTGGTTAATCAATACCCTCACACCTCCAGATCCGACCGATCACCCACTTTCCCGTTCCCAGCGGAATGTCCAGCTGCGCGACAACCACCACATGCTGAGATTGGGGTGGGAACTCTACTGTAGATGTGTGTGGGAACGGGCTTGGACCGGGAATTCCGGGGATGCCTTTCCGTACTTCAAAGTGTCTTTATTGCAATAAGGAATGTTTGTGCATCATAAACCTGTGTATAAAAGACGGAGTCTCAGAGAAACTTGTTAGAGCACCTCTTGAAGACATTGTGTGCGTATCCGAAATGACAGGCTCTCCTCATGAGAAATAAAAATCTGTTCTTGCCTTCCCGCTTCCAGCGCCCGTCTCTTTATTTGGTAACTGACCAAAATGGGAACTAAGAGGCGTCTTGTGCCAGCAGCCTGGGCATCGGTTGTAATTTGGGCTGTTTTTCCACACCATGTTTGCGATATCTAAGGTAGCTACCTGGGTACATGCCACATCAATTCAGGCGTGAGAATCATGTCAGGGGAGATAACGCAAGTAGTTTGATATAAAAAATGACATATTTTGGCAGTACCATAATGGAGCTGGCAACCCCGAGGTTGCCCAGGTGCCATACTATGATATCATGGGGGTCCGCTGATAACTTGGCATGGCCCTTAATGGGAAAAGCTACTTTAGGGACATATAGGCTTGTACTTATATGTCCTCACCTTTAATATAATGCAGTATGGCTCCTGTGGCAAGGATAAATTCCGTAAAGGTGACTGATGTATATTGAAAATAGTGCTGTGACCTTGTCACTCATCGTGGGTGCAAAATAGAATTGGAGCAGTTTCCACATTTCCTGCAGTCTGTACAGACTGGCTTGCTGTCCTCTGTTTACTTGGGTCACTCAGAGTGGCACAATCAGTGCTTCAGGCCCTAGTGGCCCCTTTAACTCCCATGCCCTGGGTACCACGGTTACCACTTACCAGGGACTTATAAGGGGATTAAAGTCCTTGCCAATTGGGGGTTACCAATGCGGATGCCAAAGAGAATATTGGCACAGGGGCTTGGTTAGCAGGCTCCAGTGCACTTTCAAAAACCATCAACATTGGGGTCCAAATGAAGCAAGAAGTGAGACACACCTGCAAAAAAACCTTTCGTACAGCATGCTTTGAAGAAAAGTTTGGGAAATGCATGTTTATGCATATACCAGGACTTTCGGCATATAAACATACATAAGGAAAAGGCATTGTCAATATACCCATTAAGTAACTCAAAAGCAAGATGCATAGTGCAGAAAACATCCTTACGAGCCAGGTCACCCTAATTTCCGTTGACAGATCCTCAGTCACCATATGTCAAAGGCTCTTGTGGATAGATTGGACTCAGTAACCATGGGTCGTTAATTAACCCCTTAGCTGCGGCGGCTATTCCGCTGCAGTGCTAAGGGGGAGGGGGGGCCGCGCGGAGCTCCCGTGCTCGTGACGGAACCGCTCCGTTACGAGCCTCGGGTGGGCTGCGCTTGTGACGGAACGGTTCCGTCACGGCCCTGCCCGCCCAATAGAACCCTCAGCGCAGGCGTGGAATTCGTGCCGCGCAGGCGCGGCGAGCAGGTCGTGACGGAACCGTTCCGTCACCAGCACAGCCCACCCTAGGCTTGTGACGGAACGGTTCCGTCACAAGCACGCAAGGGGTTAAAACGGTGGCTCTGTAGCTGAGCCAGCCTTAACAAAGTAAACAAGATGTTTGATAGCTAACTACCTTACCCAATATGTTCTCTTCTTTTCTGTACAGAGCAGAGTGGCAAAATAAGCCTATGTGACGCATACCTATCATTTGTATGAGCAGTAAGCTGGTTTTTTCTTCAAGGCTTACTCTCTGCACCCAGCAGCAGAACTAGCGGTGGCTTGCATGTCGTCAGCAGCATCTAATAGATTACCAAGAAATGTACATCAAAGATGCTTTCTCATAAATGAACTGACCTGGCCTTATGGGGTCAACCGGTTATCCGGCCTGTGGTGTTACTGTCACTGTCTCTTATGTTTTTTTCAGCAGTGTGCTCTGCCAGGCGCAGGTGGGGCTGTTATATGCCAATGGAAACTTTCACTTGCTGCCTCCCGACTCTTGGCCTTTGAACTTGTTTACCTGGCTTTTTAGCAGGTGCAATTTACAGGCCTGTGGCCAGAAGTGGTTTGCACGCGGGTTGGGAGGGTGAGTAGAACGAAGGTACATTAGGGAGGGAGGCCGAGGGCAGCGCGCGCATAGAAATATCAGGAAGCAGCGTGAGCCGCCTCGCGCCGTGCGTGGGGCGCCGCCTGGCGCGTGCTCATTGCGGGTTTCCCGCCTCTGCCCTGCTGCTGCCTCATCTACCGCGAAAGTTTCAGAGCCTGAGGTGAAGGCAAGGATGGCAGCAGGGACGCGGCTCGCGCCGCCCGGCTTGCTGAATCAGTGGAGTGTGGGGAAGAAGGTGGGGCCTGGAGATTGGGCGGTGTTGATAAAGGTGGTATCAGGCCTAAGATTTGGAAAGCGCGTGTTTAAGCTGCGAAAATGTGCTCAATTACCTGCTTTCTCACGAAACCCACAAGAAGAGCGACCAGTGTGTATATAGAAGGAATAGGACTTTATTTGTTGTGGGACCCAAGAGGCAGAATGCTGTGCTGTTCTAAGAATGCCCACTGCTGGGTCCAGAATATTCAAGATTACAGATGAGTTTAGAAACTCAAGCAAAGGCAAAGCATGTTCAAAGGACCCCACAGCAAGAAAACGTATGTTTTAATTTCCACTGGCAAGGGCGTAGCTTGTCCAATAAGAATGTTGGGGTGGGGGGGTGGGCGTTTTAGCTTCAGATTTTCCGACAATCAGGCTTTCATATAATGTTTAAATACATTATACCACAAGTAGGGTGCATGAGAGGGGCTATGGAAAGGGAGAGGAGTGCGGATTGGTACAAGTACTAGGACAGAAAACACTATTTTGTAAAATAACCAATATTTTGAGGATTTTCAAAACAGAGTGTGTCTGCGTTTTTGTGTGTGCATATGTAAAAATTCCTGCTGAAATCCGACTGACATCTCACAACACCCAGCTGAAGCAACTATACCCAAATACTTATCAGAAAATACATTTATTAGGCCCACTGGGACTCCTGAACTAGTTGTTAATAGTCCCCTTTCTCCAGAAACTTTTTGTTTTCATGAGTCACAGTTTGAACAAGTTAGTTTTTGAGAAGCAGGTTCATCAGCACAAAGGGACCAGCAAAGTATCTCATTAGTTCTCCTTCCATCTGACTTTAGAGGCACGCAGACGCCCATGTTTGATAGTCAAGTCATTGAGAAGAACGCGGGCGGCCGGGGACTACCTCTGCGTGAGTCTGTACAGCAAGTATAATGTACTTCAATTTCTGACATGACCCAGTCAAATATCTTGAGAGCGCTTGGACATCTGAAAAGCAATATCGCGTTGCAGGTGTAGCTTGCCTTATTAATAACTAAAGCATAGCGTAATAAGCTCTGCAACACAGCTGAGGAAATTCAACATCAACCTGCACTCAGGCACTTTTGGATTTGAATGCTTAGGTGGCTTGGCCCACATGCCTTACGTGTAAATTCCTTCCAGAGAGAAGGGGGTGAAGTCACAGAATCGGTGGTGGCTGACGGTATCTGTTCATGCTTACTGAAGAAAAGATGCTAACAACCCACTGAGCAAGCAACAGATCCAACCTATGTCAGAATGCAGTTCCAAGGATTGAATTCAAATGCTGCGGCGAAGGGTGCCCTTATTTCCGCACGCATTATGGTGTGGCGAACAATTCCATTCTTTTAGCAAGCACTGGCAAAGCCAGTAGGTCTCACCTATGCGAGAACTATTGGCATTGCCAAAGTGTTTTAGCAATGTTGTACACACGTTTGGCTACTGTTCAGCATGGCTAAAAGTTTGTGGCGTGGAATGCTGTTGCATAGAGTGTTGTTGCGGGGCACAGAAGTTCATAGTGGCATAGTGTCAGAGTGGACTGGCATAGAGTGCATTGGCGTAGAGTGCAGGGACGTAGATTGGAGTGGTGCAGGATAGAGTGGCCTAAAGTGCAGTGGCTTAGATTTCAGTAGCCTAGAGTGGAGTGGCATAGAGTGATGCAGAGTAGAGTGGCCTAGAGTGCAGTAGAATAGAGTGCAATGGCATAGAATGATGCTGAGTAGAGCGGCACAGAGAGCTGTGTCGTAGACCAGAGGTCTGCAGAGAAGAGTGGCGTAGAGTGCATTGGTGCAGAGAAGACAAGAGTGGCCTTGAGTTCATGGATGGAGAATGCAATGATGGTGAGTAGAGTGCAGTGCCTAGAGTGTAGCGAAATTGGGTTTCAGTGAATATTATTTCTGCATCACCAAATAAAGTGTCTTGATTTGTATTGATCATATTAATATGTTTGCTTCTATCACACTTCAGAAATACACAAAATGTGATTAATGTTTGCTTTCTTAACTGCTGAATATGTACAGTTCTTGTACAGGTATTTACATTTTGTTGTGTGTTATGAAACATGACATCCTACAGCCTTTCTCTTCACACTCTGTACCCCAGCAAGTTTGTCACACAATTCACTTTGCTTTCCCTTACTGCAAAGTGAGAGGAGTTTGTAACCAGCAATCTGTCAGAAGAGAAAGCCTAATATTTGACCTCTGTTTTTAAAGTGCAGCAAATGTGACACCTTAAATAAAGAGTTTAATGGCATTTGTATTGCTTTGACTGTCTCGAACTACCAAAAAATTGGCTCACGACCCACTAGTAGCTCGCATCTTACAGTTTAGTCAACACTGTTCTACACAACTTTTAAAGACTGCCTATTGGAACATGCCACTAACAAATGGCTTCTTGAAGACCCTCAGGGTGGACTGATAGAGGTCTTCTTGGGTTTCAATAGTACATTGATCTTCTACATAAATTCTCCTATGTGTCCAACCTAGATATTATAGAGCCTCAATAAATGAAATACTTAAAATTTAAACTAGACCCACTAGCTTTATCTGCATTTCCCCCAAAATGGCCTAAGGAACACATTTTATCAACATGTTGTTATGGTTCTTAGAATTAAAGAATCAGAAGTTCCATTTTAGGTCTGGCTTGACTTCACAACTGCTACCAGACCTTTTGTGATCAATCTAAAAACTATTTTTGAGGAGACAGCAGAGGGGTGTTTGGCTCAGCTTGCATGTTGGTGGAGAGAAGTACATGATTTTATTGGGTGGAAGTTGTGAGCCTTTCAGAGCTAGTGCTTTCCTTCCACACAGCTGTGATTATTTTGCTTATCCAGCCATCTGAGCCAGCAGCAGAATGGCTGACTAGAAAACGCTCACTATCATGCATAAACTATCAATCTTAAGTGTGCTATGGCTTGAACTGTCAGGGGCACAACAGACACACACACATGGCTCTGTAATGCCGTTAAAGTGTCTTACATAAGTAGATAATTAAGGGTGTTTGTTTTTCTCTAGCAACAGCACAGATGGAACTAGGGCAGTCGTGTTCCAGTCTTGGTACAATGACGGTTGGCTGATTTTGTGTGCTCATATAGGGCAGTGTTGGTTATGGTGTCAAGCCAGATCTATAGCCTTATTCGTTCAGGGTGAAAAGTTATGCCCATTCCACAGTTTGATCTGTTTCTTCTGAAACATTATGACAAAGTAGGTAGTCAAACATATAGTGAAAAGAATGTGTTAAAAGCAAAGGGTTTTTAAGGATTGATTGAATTTATCTGTGCTAAAGCCTCTGGGCAGGTATTTTGTTGACTTGAATTTCACAAATTAGTAGTAGACAAGGGTTGAGGATCCATCCGAACAAAACATGGGGATAGAAAATAAATGTGCACTTGCTTCTATCATTTGTTCTTTTTGCGTTTGTCGTCTAAGTGGGACTAGTATGAGAGGGATTGCATGAAATGCTTAGAGAAATTTCCCTCACCAGTCTATCAAAAGCGCATTTCCTTTTGACCCTGGTTGGTAGTATCTGGATGTGGAGTCTTGGCATTTTCTGGTGTTTGCGTCTGCAAACTAATCAATCTATGTATAGCCCCAGTCTTGAAAAACGTTTTGCAAGACCTCAGCACGTAATACGGTGTTGTGGTTTTCTTGAAATACTCTGCTTAGTAAACCTGCTTCTATGTTCTGTACATCTGGTAGGTGGATAGCTGCTATAGTTAAATTCCTGGCTATTAACCATTTCTGTATGGTTTGAGCTTCGAGAGACAGATGAACTGAGTGAGTTCCTCCCTGCTTCTTCAAATAATGCACTGTTGTATTGTCTGACTGAACAAGAAAGGAGTTTGTGTTTATTGATGGAATAAAAGACCTCAGAGCCAGATAAACAGCTCTCTATTCTAGAAGACTGATATGATAGGACTTTTCTTTGTCCGACCATACCCTTTGGATTTGCAAGTGTCCCACATGAGCTCCCCATTATCAAAGAGATGCGTCTGTGATCAATGTCTGTACTGGAAGACCCTGATTAAACTGTATTCCTGTTCAGGAGCAACAGTGTGAAACATTTTTGCTGCGGCTGTGATAACTGAATCTGGAGGAGGGTCTGCTCTTTGGAACACGGGTCCTGGTCAGGTGGCCTATATTTTTTAAGAAGGCTTCACTCATGCAGACATGAGAAATACTGGAATCACTGGCTCTTTAATTTTGCTGACCCTCTTCTTAAAAGCATCGTTAATGGTGAGAAGATCATCTACTGGAAAAACATTTAATGGAGGTGTATCTGTCAGAGCAGGTGAATAATCTCTTAAAGATGAGCAAGTAGTAGTTTTCGAAGATGGAGATCCTAGTTCTGTGCAGAGATCCTGGCCTCTTGCTTGATCTTCTAGAGCGCTTGGATGTCAATCTGGTTTTTAATGTTCTCCTAGATCTAGATATGGAATGGGGATGTCTTAGAATCTTAAACCTCTGTGGAGAAGTCATGAGTTGTGGACTTCTCAAGGGCCCTGCAGGATTAGTAGGAGGCATTTGTGGCACAGATGGTGTGCCTTGGGGAAAATTAGCTGATTTTGATCTCCTGGGAGATAGGGTACTTGGGATCTGAATTTCATGTATGACCAACGTTGGTGAACAAGTGGGAGAGTATTCTTAGTCCGATGCATGCAGCACACTCCTGTGTTGTAAACTCTGAAGCCAGCATGTTGATATAATCGAGGTTGATTGGGATCTAGCTCTTGATGTAGAGCGATGTCTAAACTGAGTGGCTGATTTTGAAGTTGCTGGTAAAGACTGTGTTGTATGCCTCCACGTTGAATGTTTGCCTTTTGGCATCAAGTTTTTAGCATCAAAATATGTTTCAATGGCAGGAGTCAATTGTCTATTGATGGTGACCTTGACGTCGAAGCGTGCTTCGACAACCAATGTCAAAGATGGTTTGACATTGACTGATGTCTCGAGGGTGTACCTGTCGACGCGAACAAACTGGTATTTTTTCTGTCCTCAACATCATGCTTCTCAATGTTGATCGGGAGTGTCTCCATTGAGTCCTAGGAGCGAGAAGAGGGCTCGCTCCAAGTTTTAAACAGTTGTATATATAACCATGATATATGTTTTAAACAGTGGTGTTTATATATTTTAGACTATTTTGACAATTTTTTCATCTTAATCTAGGCTTGTATTTCTAGGTATTTTATATACTGTTAATGATGACATGCTTTTATGAATTTTTTAATTAACAAATAAAATGTATTGATTGTTTGCGATGCACTCTAATAATTCTTGCTAGAATCTCTTTGGAAGGCCTGGCAGGCTTAGCTGTCTGTCACATTCTTGTAATAAAAAAAAGAATTATACATGAATCAATATACATAATAAATATCATTATGTATAGATGGAGGGCCTTAGGGCCAGCCCTCTTCTACCATTGGTCTGTCTGAGCATCATTTACACTCTGCCTTTAGATGACCCAGCTGCTGTACCTCGTCTTCTCTCTTGGAGGCCATGCAGCCAGATTTTCTTTCTCTGTTCTTGAGAGTCCTTTTGGAAATCTTCTGACAGTGAGTACATGTCTCTGGGTGGTGATTTTCCAGGAAGCAAACAATAAAGACGGATAAACACTGACTTAAAATATATTTCATGTATCCCAGTCAAGGGGAAAGAGTCGGTTGAACTTAGGAAACGATGGAATAAATATTATATATTGAATCAAACATTGAAAGGGTTGGAGCTGCACCTCAACATGGTGACCAGCACATGGCACAAGTTGCCCCTGACTAGATTTACGTTTGGAACCATTACATGCCACAGGGCCAGTTTGATTCATCTGCAGTCCTAAGCCTGTCCCTATGATGAGGACTCTCCGCAAATCCTTACACACTTAGGGCCTCATTACGATGGCGGGCGGACTTTGCCCGCCGCCACGTATCTGAAAACGGGACCGACCACCAGAGGTCTGGCGGTCCCGCAAGGCCAATTAGGATGCAGCCGCCACTCTTGCGGTCACATCCAGCATCTTTATCATTGCGGCGGGCGGTGCTGTAAGCAGCACCTGCCGCAATGTTAAAGTGGCGTGTTGTGCATTGCCATGCACAACGTGACAGGCACAGCGCAGTGCCTGCCACCTTGTGCATGGCAATGAGTGCAGCCAAACACCCGGGGGCCCGCAACGGGATTTACCGTATGCCTTTCTAAGGCAGAGTCTCCGCCATGGGAAGGCATACCCACTGCCAGCATCATAATATGGATGGCGGTGCCTGCACGGCACCGCCACCATATTGAGGGCCTTTTCCGCCCAACCTGCAATCGTGCGGATTGCCGACCAGCGGAAAAGCGGCAGACTAACTTTCCATCCGCCGCGGCACCCTAGCCATGGTGGGGGGTAAATGGCAGGCGGGCGGGGAGTTATGGCGGGCGGATTGCCACCGCAGGTCGGGCGGTGGCGGTCCACCCACCATCATAAAGGCCCCCTAAGTATTTGTTCGAAAATATTATACCAAAAGATTTTAACCCCCTAATTCTCCGGAGTACCGTTTTGACCAGTTGTATCTCTGAATTATTATATTTACAGATGCTCTGTTCCACCAAGGGTTGTGCATTCATTTAAAAATGTCTTAAATTTGCCCTGCATAGTAGGCTGTCTCTAATGTTTTAAACAGTTGTATATATTTTTTAGACTAGTTTTATCATGTTAATCTGTTTTTTTCTTTGAATTTTAAATACAGTTAATGATGATATGCTTTTATGATTTTTTGAAATGATCAAATAAAGCTTATTAATTGATTGCTATGCACTCTAATAATTCTTGCTAGAATCTCTTTGGAAGGCCTAACAGGTTTAGATGTTTGTCACAATCTTGTAGAAACAAAATAATAATACATGAATCAATCTACATAAATATATATATTGTTATGTATACTCGGAGGGCCCTCTTCAACCATTGGTCTGTCTGAGTATCACTTACACTCTGCTTCCATCCATGACAGCATACCGCATAGGGCAATGGTTCAGTCCACATCAGCCATCTCATGTGCACACCACACTGAAAATGAGTGTGCAACACAGTCAGTAGTGCTTGGCCAGTTCTTTAGTTTTCAATGTCCCTGTTTTATAGTTCTCCCTTCATTTCTTTGATTCTCGTCTTTTTAATGTAATTTTTCCTAAGAGGATATTAGAGCACCGTAGGCAGCACTAATGGCCGCTTGCTCACAGCTCAAAACATTTGTAGTGCACCTCATCCCACATAGCTGCTTCCTCTAAACCGGGCGATCATTATAATAATTCCACATTTGCAAAGCTCAAATGTATCACCTCTAAGAGTATCTAGGTGCTGGAGAGGCGTCGGGCGATTAAGTGAGCTATTGCCCACAGTCACATGATGCTGAGCTGAGCTGCTGCGGGCACCCAGGATGGAAACTTGAGCCTGCGCTCCAGAGCCACCCTTTCCGGCCACTGCGTTGCACATCTCCTGGAGGTATAATGCTGTTGTCCATAATGTATCAATATTTTACCATTCAAAGATGGCCAACACGTTGGTTATAAACGTGGTGGCCATGCTGGAACTTTCAAACAATGATAGGCGTATTGCTACACCAACTCAAGATTAACACCAGCTGCTGTGTTTAGTTTTGCTACTGTAAGCATATTTCTGCTTCGCTTAGACAGTTATCTTACAAAACAGTGGTTCCCATGGATCGCATTTGAGCAATGATAAGCTGTACAGTGATGAAGTCAAGTCACTGCATGCAGTAAACGCTTATTCATGCATTATGGCCAACTCAGTATTTGTCCTTTGAACAGATACAAGATACAACATAGGTTGTTAGAAGTTGTAATCGCTCAGGGAAGTGTGGAGTGTGTCTCCAGCGAGAGAAAAAAAACACAACAAAGAGAAAATAGTAGAGACAAGTAAAATGATAGCAATTGTGTGTTTATAAAGAACCCCATTTTTTTCTCCAAAGTTGCAGGGAAAAAGCATTCCTGTATCTGGAACGTATCTTGAATTCTCAACAAGTCTGTCATTAATATCGTCGACGCCATTTCTACCTTTTTAACAGTATTGGGGGTCTGATCAGGGTGAGTTTATAAGAGGGATGCCCAGTGGCGGCTGGTACGGAACGGGGGTGGCAGGTTGAAAAATATTTTTAAAAATACACTTACTTCTTCTGACGTCTCTCCTCGTCAACTCTCCCCTTCTTTTTTTGCCACTGAGTCTGGAAGAAGCAGGAAGCACACAGGCTCCCCTAAGCAAATCACAACCCTGCAATGCAGGGTTGTGATTGGTCTGAGTGCTGTGGTTCGGTGCTGAGACTGGGACTGTGAGCCTGTGCATGTTCTCCACCCAAGCTGTGGATTACACAAGGGTGGCGAACTTGCAAAGTGCGCATGACAGTTTGGCCGGCCCAAGAAGGCCAGGCAAACCGTCATGCGCACTTAAGTGCATGAACCACTCATCCTTCCTGTGCCACCCGCCCAGCCCCGCCCCTCCCTAACCCACCCCCGCAGCAATGAAAAATAAAATGATAATACCATTGTTATTATGATTTTATTTTTCCATTTTCCACTGCTGTGAGAGCAGTGGGGTGACACTCCTCCACCTTAGCGGAGGAGTCTTCCTTGGGGACGCCTTGTGCCTAGTTGTGGCTGGGATCATTAAGGAAATGTGTGATTGGCAATCCATATTGTAAGGATACCGACTGAGTAGGAATGCGGAAGGTGCAACTCAATCGCGTGCGCACCAAAGTGACAGTAAAAGAGTTACATACTCACAGGAGTTGACCAGTGAGTGCAAGAATAGTGAACAAGACCGTATGGTTAAGCATGGAGCGGTGGAAGCAAATGAAGTAGCCTCCTATAAATGCCGGCTTTAGCCTGTGTAAGACAAATATGGACACCTTGACTTTGCACGGTGGGAGGACAAGGATGAGTCTCCTGCAACCGCAGACACAGGTCCATGCACATCTAGAGGTATGCTGGGAGGTAGTCATTATATTTTTACCAAAGACGCCAACTAGAGACAGTGACGGTTTATTGCTTCCGCGCTCATCCTGTGATCTTCTGACGATTCTGGCACCTTAGGAGACGTAGCACTTATCCTTGCAGTATATTGACTGCCTCACCAGCACAAAAACCGAGACCAAAGCAAATGGGACCCTGAGCTGTTCTTATTGTTCTAACAATAGATTGGTGATATGGATGTGATTTTAATAGACACCTAGAAAGAAACAGTTTCAACTCTTTTTCAATAAATTAGAGCGGAGAGGTAGCCATACATACAGAGACACCTATCTGATAACATGGAGCTGAAATTGAAACTCCTGATAAATGATAAATAGCCCGCCACCCAGAAGAATACGTCTCTGGAAAAAGAGATCAACCATGCAGAGATTGTGTCCATGGTTACTGGTGATTGGTGGGGGGGCGGGATATCGATAGCCTACTTGTAAGCTCACAAGTGTGAATAATATTGGGATCCTTGTATGCATGTGCAATATATTAAGTCCTGAAGAAGGTGGGTTAGACCAGAGAATCTACCAAAACGCTACATCAACTGTCTTCTATTATTAATGTGCACTTGTGAAAGTAATGATTGTTATAAGAATATGTACAAGATATGAAAAACACCAGGATAAAATGTTAAGTCAATTTGAATATGTTTATTTATAAGATAACACATGAATGATAACTGGTTTTAATGTGCAGTCTGGTATTGTGAAAATAAATGTTGTTATAATTCGAAATAAGAAACCACAAAAGTGTCATTGCTAACGAGGATCCCGCTGTTTTAATAGCTCTGCAGCTTGAATGAGGTCAGCGTCACTTTGAGTGTTTGCTTTGCTTTTTTACATATCACTGCTACGCCACTATAAAAAGAAAATTACTTTTGACAGTTACTAGAGATAAGGGAGAGCTGCTAGATACTCCCTTGGTAACACATATAGCTTCAACTTGCCCATTCTCTTTTTTCAGCGCAAATTGAGGTTATCCCTTGTAAGATCTGTGGGGACAAATCTTCAGGGATCCACTATGGAGTGATCACCTGCGAGGGATGCAAGGTAGGTCCAAGCACACACATTGCTTTGAGAAAGAATGAATACAGTTGTGTTTCAATTGAGTATTATTTTAGGATAAAATAGATTATGTTGAGGCTTTATTTGACCAACATGTGTACCGAACAGGTGTATCATGGCTTGAGCTTTCAGACCAACACGCAAACATCTTTAAAAAATGTATACTGATAATACTAATGAAATAAATCATGAAGACTGTTGGTACTGAGTGGTTAGTTCTATATACAGTTATGTGGTCAGACAGTGAAGGATTATTATCAAATTATGGACAAGTAAATGTTTATACGCTCTCCTCAATTGACTTTTGATTATACTGATTATCTTATTCTCTTTCAATAAAGCCCTGGTTACTGAAAGGCGCTTTGAAAGTTAATAAAAGATGTTGCATATTTTTTCTATCCATGTCATGTTTGTATAAAGGAAAGGGTCCATTATATTGCACTTGAATGAAATCGTGCATGACTCATCCCTTAACTTTTCCATTAATGTTTCTTCAGTGAGAGGTTAGGCAAAATGCTCTTAAACCCATCGACACCACTCTTTTAGGTGGAGGTCATCAGTGCCTTAATCAGAAAGCTGCAAAGATGTATTTGTAGCTCTAGGTCGACAAGTTCACACCGGGGGCGAGGGACTGGCTCAGATCATTATAAACTGACCGCTATATTTGCCTCGAAATTACATAGCAGTTCTGTTATAAAAATGTAAAATGCACCTAGAAGCATTGAGTGGCACATTGAGAATTATACAAGTGCAGTTATCTGTTGGTTGTAGATTTCAACATACAGTGGGCCTTCGGACAAACCAGTGTCCATTCAATGTACTAACGCAAGGTGCAACACTACATTCATTGCTCTTGAAAGATGTGTGCAATATGAGGATACATACCTGCCAACTTGAAGAACAATCTCACCGTGCGAGGAGGGGCGTGGCCTTGAAGGGGGTGGGGCCTCGTGTGCAGAAGTGCATACCAGGCACTTTTGAACATCCATCCAGCCCTGAAGCCCCCTCCTCCTAAAAAATACCCAAAAGCAGGCCACACCACTCTTACCTGCACGGGCCGCGGCTGCTCACACCTGTCCTACTTTGTAAGAAGTCCGCGTTCTCTGGTGCAATAATGCAAAACAGACAGAGCACGCTTAGCATAGTAAAATAATAAGCATTGGTAATTTTTGATGATTATTGATAAGATCATGCCACTGTGCATTGTGTGGGATGCCATTAAGGCATTCATTAGAGGGAGAGTCATAACTAAGCAAGGATATAGAAAATAGCTTAAAAGCTAAAAACTATAACAGATTTTAGAACAAAATGTACAGCAGACCTATGTCAGAATTTTAAAGAATTCACTCAGGGCTAATAAAAAATCACTCGTCATTGCTAGACAGGCAATGAGCGAGGCGCATTATGCACAGTGTGCCGCGCTGTGCCGGTCCCATTCTCAAAAGGTTTATGAGGAAAGAAACTTCATGGGAAATTTCTAGCCTAGGAGGCACGTGAACAAGCAGCCAAGAACAGGATAAAAGCCTTGAACTGCCCAACCTCAGGAATTACGAGTAGGGAACCAGAGACGATGAGAGAAATTATGTTAAAGCATTATAAACTGATATACAAAATCAGACGATTGACCTAGTCTCCCTGAGCAGATTTTTACAGACTGCAACATTCCAACATTTACTACAGAAGAAGAGGTTGATATGTCTTGACCCTTATCTAAAGAGGAGTTGATAGAGGTTATCAAGAATATTCTGAACAGCAAAGCTTGGGCCCGGATGTATTTCCGTGTGAAATAAAAAACCTTTTTTCAGATGTTCCGACTGATTATCTTTTAACACTTGCTAATATGCTACAAGGGGGCGTTATACTGCCGTCTTTTTTAAAAGGGAATGTTCTACGTTTCATGAAGAACGGCAAGGATGCTGAGGATCCAAATCCTATCGTCCTATCACATTACTAAATACAGATTATAAAATCATTATAAAGCTGCTTACCAAGAGATTTAACTCAATAGCTTTCGGATTGATCCATACATATCAGAACGGTTTCATAGCAGGCCAGCAGTTGGGGACAAATACGCACTATCTGGTGGAACCGTTGGATTATTTTGCAGTTAATGACATACTAGCTCAGGTGTTTCTACTAGATGCAGAAAAAGCTTTTGACCTTGTGGTCTGGGAAACCTTATTTAATATTCTGATCAGATTTGGTATTCCATCCCGTATCACTGGGCTTATATATAACATGTACTGTAGAGCCGAAGCCCGTTTTATCATCAACTCAGTAGAAGTAGAGTAAATAAAGGTGCTGCGCGGCACAAGGTAGCCTTCTTCATTGAGCCACTAGCTAGAGTGATTCGAGGAAATAATAATATCCATCCTCCTCTGCCACAGATGGATTAGATCAAATTATATGCCGACGATATCATTTTAATTTTGGCTAGTAGGAAGGAGACCCAAGGAAAGGTTTTTGAGCTTTTTGCTAAATATGAGGAGCTGGGAGGGTATAAAATTAATAAGAAAGAGATTAACATTGTGTGGTTGTAACTCTGATGGTTTGCACTCGAATATGGTTGTATGTGTCAATTCACATCCGAAGCGTTATCTAGGCATAAGTTTCTCTTCTAAGATCGAGAATCTGTACGCTCTTAATTTTGCTCCCCTCCATTTAAAAGTTCAAAATCTATTTTCTAGATGTAACTCTCTCCTGTTGACCACTCTCTGGAGAGTCTCCCTGATTAAAATGTCGGTCCTTTCATTATTCAATTTCTTGTTTTATCCTCCGCCTTTTTTAAATCTGTAGAGTCCAGGGGCCTCATTTATGAAGGCCTTGCGCCACCGGTGCGCCACTTTTTCCCATTTTAAAAGAGACGCACCGGCGGCGCAAGACCTTCATAAATAAGTCCCCATGTTATTATCATTTATCTTGCAAAAAAATCAGCCAGAATTGCATTAAGCACTTTATACCAGAAGGATGGAGGGTTGGTCCTCCCTAATCTTAAAGATTACTACTTTGCCTATATTGTACAATACTTTTCTAGGTTTAATTGAAAGCTTCAGACAGGTTTTTAAAAAAAATATTATGCAGTTGATTTTTAAAGAGTTTCAGATTCTGGATGTGTTAAAGTCTGTTAAGTTACCCAAAAGAGTTCACTATAAGCGCTTGAAGTGGTTCTTTCGAAAGCGTGGGGATCTTTACAGGAGATATTCCATTCTCCTGATTCATGCGGCGACATCCCTGGAACCTGGGGTGACCCTTGCATCCGAAATCACCAAAAAGTGGGGAAAAGTGAGAGATAGGAAAATTTCGGATTTCACGTTGGTTGATAGATGGCAAAACGTAGCAGAAGTCCGACAGCGTATACAGGATGACTTTCTGCTCCTAGGCTGATTTAGAAGACTCAATAAAATATTGTCTTATCTAGGCAGATCCTCAGTAGCAGAGAGGCGGTCTTTGCTCTAAATGAGAATGGGGCACTGGAAAAGCCAGGGGAATGGAAAAGAATGCTCTCAGCTATTAAAGGCACTGACCTGACCCAAAAAAGCTATAAATATATGGGAAGGCCTGGAAATGACCAATAAGATGTGGAAAAAAGTTAATAGCCTGAATTTTAGTGTGTTAAAAGGGGCTAATTGGCTTTGAATGTTTTATGGTTCTAAAAGGCTCCTTTATAGAACCCGGCTTTTTTAACACACATTAATCCCAGTCTTCCAGGCAACTGTTTTCAATGTATGGGCCAATCTCCTGCCATTTGTATGTGTGAAATTGCTCATTGCTCATCCATTCAGGGATTCTGGGTTGAAATATTTCAGTACTATGAAAGGGAAGGGTGGGTCAATATTGGCTCAGCCACTTGGCTAAGAGTTTTGGGGTACGATCTGGCGCTGGGACTGCCCGATGAATGGGTAAAATGAGTATATACAGCAACAGCCGTAGATCGATCTCTCTTACTCAAAAAATGGCAAACTCAGTTCTCCCCGCAATGAAGGACTGGCTACAGAAAATGAGGTGAATTAGAATTAGCGAACAGTTATATGCAATATGAACTGGGGGAGGGAAGACATTTGAAAAACTCTGTGGACAACATTTCCTGCCTGAAGAAGTAGGGTTAGCTTGAAGAGTTTGATTAAATTATTTGGGCTCTTCTCCCTCATTTAGTTTGTATGCACTTTACAAGCTATTTTTCAATCTGCATTTATGGTACGTATTCTCTTTGCGTCCTGTTGATAGCTGTTTATTGTAATTTGGTATATCCTGTGCATCGACTAAGTTATAATATAATATGAAATGTGTATTTATATCTATATTTACTACTCGTATGCTGAGTTTATGATGAATATTACCTCGAATATATATTTATATAATACAATGTTTGGATCCTAATAAAAAATTATTTGAAAAAACAAATAACAACCCATAAGTTATAATCAAAGGAAAAGCTAACTGTTCACTGTCCCATACCACCTTGGATGGAGGACAACTCGCGTAGCTATAGCGGCATGCATATGGCGCAAGGGCATCCTCTATTCAGACCTTCTAGAGTCTTTGTTGTCCGAACAATCAGGCCTGATCCTGAAATGAAGATCTCATTAAAGGAATCTGTTAAATGAGGTCCTTTTGATGTATTTCTTGAAGGCTGAGGTTGAGGGTTTGCAGGTGTTTCAGGAGTAAGAGAGTTCCAAATTCTATGGGCCGACCCTGAGAAGGTATTGTCATAGGTCATTTTTCTGAACCTTGGTGGTTCTAAAAGGAAGGAGAGAACACTTCTAAGGGAGCAGTTGTCTTCTGATATTGTGAGCTTCTGTGCCAGATATACAGGTGTCTTATTGTCTAGGGCTTTATGTATCAAGCAGACTATCTTCTGCTGGATCTTGTCTTCGAAAGGGAGACAGTGGAGAGATTTAAGAAATGGAGTGATGTAATTGAAACGTCTCAAACCTGCAATTAGCCTTGCTGCTGCTTAACTAGTCGCCTTAAGTGGTGCCATTCTTGCTTTCAGGAGTTAAAATTGCACTCCCATATTCTTATCTGGTGATGACTAGGGACTATACTACGACCTTGAAACCTGGAGGTGGTATCTGTACATGGTTTTACCTTCCCGAAGATATTCATTTCGATAAAAGCTCCTCTTGTGGCTGCACTGAAATGTGCTTGCATGCTGAGGTTCTTATGCACCGTTATCCCGATGGACTTTGTAGACTCGATGATAGCGTCATGCAATTGTGGGCCCAAAAGTGGTAATCCATACTTCAGCTGGTTGTGTGCTGTGTGGTGGGGATATGAGTAGGAATTCTGTTTTCAGGGCATTCAATTTGAGGTGGTTCTGTGATAGTCAGAATTGAGTTATCAGAAGTGAGTCATTTAGTCTCATTATGTCTTCTGGAGAGGAAATCTTTAGGTAAAACTGAGTGTCATATGCGTGCATGTGAAAAATATGTTTTCTTGTTTGACGTTGTCTGTCGGTTGCTCCATACAAAGGTTGAACAGAGTGGGAGATAGGGTGGATCCTTGTAATATCCCATGTGTGACAAGGGATGGTTCAGAAAGTAAGTTTCCCATTTTGATTGTTTGTGACCAAATGTTGAGGAAAGTGGTGAATCAGCATAGCAGACATTCCCGTTCTGTGTTCCAGAAACTCCAAGAGCCTATTGTGAGCGGCTGTGTCGAAAGCTAAGGACAGGTCAAGGAGGATCACTGGGCACAAATAGTTCTGGCAGAGTATTTTGAGCGCATCATCAAAAACGTGTAGGATGGCTGTCTCTGTGCTGTGCGCAGGTCTGACACCAATTAGAACTCGTCCAGCAGGTTGAATTTCAATGTATGGCAGAGTTGTTATGACATTTGACAGTTGACGATGACTGAAAGCAATTATGTACAATACTCTGTAATGGGACGTGCCGCCTTATTTAAAATGATGGAGCTGCCGCGGTTCGTGTATTCTGCAGAACACCCTATGTAAAATACCACCTAGTTTTTTTAAACAGATAGATTCTGAGCTGAGGCTACTCTTGTGGGACGGCGGTCAGGCCAGAATAGCGCTGCACAAGTTGCAGCACAGTGTCTACGAAGGTGGGTTGGCAATTCGCCACATTAAAAAGTATTATTGGGCAGCGCAATTGATGACCATAAATGAGTGGGTGTTCCGGGAAGAAAGAAATCTGCTTACAGAATGAATCGGCAAGGTATGGGAGAGAGCGGCTACCTAGCGGCATTATATGGGCATTGAGTGATTGACGGGCTACCCACACATACCAAGGTGATGGTACAGATTTGGAGGGATGCTACTACATTTCTGGGTTGGAAGGATAAGATATCTGAACGAACGCCACTATGGGTCAGTAAACACCTAAAGGAAGTGGGTCAACTAAAAGGCTTTCAGCACTGGCAAACCATAGGGATTGAGCTCCTGAGAGATGTCTGGAGAGGGGGTGGACTGATAAGGTTTGAGGATCTAAAAATAGAGTATCAGATGTCAGATAAGGAATTCTTACGGTATCTGCAGCTACGTCATGCACTACAGAAGCATGTAATAGATGGGGACCAAATTGCAGAATATGCTCCTCTTGAGATAGACTACTCATGGACCCCATGCCTGAGAAAGCTGTTTTATTGATATACAAAAAGATAATGAACAACTCCCCAGACCACTTGTTGGCTCTTAGGGAGGCCTGGACAAGAGATGTAGAGACGTTGGAAGATGACGACTGGACAGAGGCGATACAGAGTCCAAGGGAGGTGGCGTTAAGAGCGAGATTTCATTTCATACAATTGTGCATTCTACACAGATCATACACCTCTACGGTGCTATTGCACCGGATTGGGTGCAGGGATTCCGACCGATGTGCACGGGGATGTGGGGAGTCGGGTACGTTCTTTCATATCATGTGTTCCTGTTCTGCGATACAAAGATTTTGGAAGGACGCCATACAGGTCATGTCGGATGTCACCGAACAAGAAGTTCCATGTGAAGCAGAGTGGCATATCCTTTGTGCGACAGGCGAGATAAAATGGCCGAAATATTCTAAAATATGGCTGATGATAGCTAGCATAGTAGCTAAACGCGTGAGCCAACCACCGAGCGTTCTGAAATGGCAGGAGGATCTGGACTGGTGCTGTAATGCTGAGAAGGTGGTGTACCATGGAAGGGGGTGCCCAAAGAAGTGGGATAAGATGTGGGGAAGCTAGGTACTATACAGAGGTGTTTAATTGTTGGTTAATCAGCTATGTGTGGGAGGAACGGGGAAAATACATACTGTAATGCATGAGTATGTAACAGACTTCGCCTTGATATAAGGATTTTGTACGATTTCTAATAGACGCTCACAAGTAAAATTTGTAATGCCATATTTGCCCAGGATGTACTTATTGTTGTCTGTCTTGCTGCCAGGTTTGGTTTCTCTAATAAACAGATGTTGAAAAAAAAACATGTACAATACATCACTAATTTAGTCCAATTATTTCTCAAATACGGATGATATGAATGATCGGAAGGAGGTCAGCTGCTTCAGGCCCACAATCTATGAGAACATATATACAGAAAATCCGTCTAGAAACACAAAGGAGGTACACAGGTCTGAAAACAGACATCGTTCATTTAAAAATACTATTCCCAATTATATATCAACACATTTTCTGTGATCAAAGCTATATGAAGGAAATGTGTGAACTAAAGTATTTATCAGAGTTAGGAACAGAGAGGATCAATATCAAACTCCATTTCATCATGCAGTTCCTTGTAAAGACAAGAGGACGATACGCAACACAAAATAAGGTGCCCTTTTATTAGCGTTATGCGGAACAGAAATACTAAAGAGTCTCTGTGGGCTGCTCCACCAACATATTGTAACTGAGCTTGGAATCAGGAGATTCTGTCGGGCTTTTACTATGCATTTAAATCTTGTGTTGGCATTAGAAAGTGAGGATCATGAAGAACATAACTAGACATTTACATTTCCAGTTCCTGATATTTTATGATTTCTATACTAATATGCCTATATAAATACTGAAATAATTTAGGGATCTCTTACTAAGATATATATGCCGTTGGACAGTGGACTCTTTTTCAACTCTCTCGATCAGAAGTTATGCTCGAAAGAACTCTCGCTGCTATGAGCAGGGAGAATGGATTTAGGTATTTTGTTAGCACTGCTTCAGGAATTATACACTAAGGGGCATATTAGCAAGAACTGCGATAAAATTATCGCCGCTTTAGTGGCAGGAAACTGACGCTAAAACGTCGATAATGGACTTGATAATATGCCCTTGTGAATTCTCATAGCAGTCCAGGTTAACACCAGAACCTGCGCTGCTATGGGAATTCACAAGGACATATTAAGTTCTTGATAATATGTCCCCAAGTTTTAGCTGCACTACTGGTAATATTGTGTAGTGTACATAAGCCTTTTAACTAACAACTATTGTTGATCTCTTCTATTAGACTTGTTCTATTTAGGCTTGTTCTGATTATAATCTTTACCGAACAATAGTGTAACGCCACAGAGGACCATATGCCATTATGGTACACTGTCTTGGATAAAAAAATAAAGGCCAGCAAATTGTCAGGAATTAAGGATAATACTGTAATTCCCCTGAGGAATTTAGGAAATCATCCACCTGTTCCAAATAAGGTACTGAATAATAACAAAATTAGGGAAAGGATAGTACAACGGTTCGCTTCCCTTTTCTTAGACATGTCTATTATTAATACACGTCTTACGATTCGAGGTAAAGGGGTAATGGTCAATCTCAATGGAAGTTTCATACATATAGGTTATAGGGAATGCATTTTTCCTCAGTACGTACGCATCACATCTTATATATCACTTGGAATCATTCATATATTTTCTTTCAATATTTCAGATGCACAGAATATAACAACTTCAGAAGTCCTTAAGACAAAAAGTTGGCAATGGGCTCAGTAGTCCCTCGAAGGATTCATAGATATTTGACAGGGCTCTAGATAATCTTTACTGTACCAATATTTTACACAGTTTAAGTTACAAGATTGCAATTGGTGGGGAGGTGTCTTTCGTGTTCAGGAAAGCAACCATGTTAGTTTTTTCAAGCCCCCAGGTAGTTTCTCTTTTTTGTTGATCTAGTAAGGGGGATTGGAGGCACAATTGAACAAAAGTAATGCCTGTAGGTATAGGGTAACCCACCGTTCCTTCACTGCTGCATCAATTACTTTTCATTAGGGTTTTACGTAAAGGCTGTCCCTTTATATACGCCTAAAATCCACCAGCAGACCACATTCCTCTACAACATAATGCACAGGATTATGGATACAATTTAATACGTTTTCTAGGATTCAAGTATAAATCCATAACCACCCTATAGTGAGCTTCTTTAACAGTTATGCTGTGTGACGTTTTAGAAATGTCTTGCCAGATTTGACTCTTTTTACTTTTTGCGGGTTGATACTATAAAATCTGTTCTCCCCAAAACATCTGCCAGAGAATACGACCTGTCACAAAGATGTTCAAACTGTTGAAAAGAAAATGAGCTCCGCAAAAGGCTCTCCTACATTTCTATTCAGTCAACAACATACCTAAAATTAGTTGTAGGAGTACTTGGTCAGCGGGGCAAAAAAAGGCCAGAGAAAGCAAGATCCACTGACTTTAGAAAAAACAACTTTGAAAATGATACCTTACTGTCTAGATGTTCTCTTTCTATGTAGTCAAAGGACAAAGGGCAAGATATTTTCAGGAGAGAAAGATAGAGGCACTTTGCTGCACTATATTAGGAGGGCACTCACCATCACTCAAGAAGGTCACAATTCCCCAAAGGTAGAAACTTTTTCTTTAACAGCCAGCAAAGATTTTGCTGTGCAGGAGACAGGTGGCATGGTAGGCTCCAGCATTACACTTGATTGCAAAGTAAAGGGTGCGGTCCAAAACATTGAACACCAAAAAGACAGAACCAAGAGACCTAAAAAAATCCAAGCCAGGGAAGGATGTGAAAAAAAGCTTCTCAAAAACACTACATGTTTATTACCATACAGCGGAGCAGGCAATGAAACAACAGCATCAGATAGTCTGAGATCCTGGTTGTAGGAGTCACAGTGCAGTTAGAGGTTACTGGCCCCCCATTTGCAATAACTGGATTTATTTACTATTGGTGACCTATGGTCAGCAGCACTTTTGAAGGTCAAACTGAATACCCAACTGTTGTATTTTACTACTTGAGTCTCTCACAAAAGAGATGTAGAGCAGTTTAAGGCTTATTCGACGAGGTGATGTAGGTTTAGTCACTCAGACTACATTGGACACTTGAATAATGCTTACTGGTGATCACATTAGTGCTTTTTATAAGAGAATTGTTATTTCATACACACAAGAACATATATTGCAAATGCAATAATGATCATCAAAGAAAACCAGAAGTCTTCGTTCTCTTCCGGGTACATAGCAAATGTTATTCATTGGGAGGGATTCACAATGCCCAACTCCATGGTCTATGAGCAGAACCAGGGAAACAGTGACAACATAATCTCACTCTTATACATCAAAGAGAAGATGCTCATGTTGCCACAAACTCAAAGGGGTAAAAGGGGGTGCTCTCCACGCCACGGGAGTCAACCTTTCCTGGCTGAAGACGGCTGATAGCCAGAAACCGGTCTAGGATGCTTGATTTCGGTCCAGGGAAGACATGGCATGGCAGTTCAGGCTGGTCTGTTCCCATGAGGCACAGGGTCACGGCTGATTTGCATATGGCCGTGTCTGAACTGGGGTGGTGTGGAGTGCAAAAAAACGATGGATTTAGGCCCAGATCTCTGTACTGGGGTGAATGTATGACATTGTTCTGCATTCTGTCCATCAACTGTTGTTTTTGCATTTGTCACCCCGAGTGGTACGTGTATGCTCAAACGTGAGTCCCGTGCTCTCCACGCCACTGGAGTCAAGCTATCCTGGCTGAAGATGGCTGATAGCCAGAAACCGGTCCAAGATGCTTGATTCCAGTCCAGGGAAGATATGGCTTGGCAGTTCGGGCTGGACTGTTCCCATGAGGCACAGGGTCAAGGCTGATTTGCATATGGCCATGTCTGAATTGGGGTGGTGTGGTGAGCAAAAAACGATGGATTTAGGCCCAGATCTCTGTACTGGGGTGACAGAATGACATTGTTCTGCATTCTGTCCATCAACTGTTGTTTTTGCACCAACTCAAAGGGGCAATGGATTTCTCATTTTGCATAACAATGATTTTGAATTCAGTTACTGGTTCTAAATGTTAACCAGTTTCGATTAACCTGTCACAAAACGTGGACTGCCTTCTAAGTAACAAACAGTCCACCCACGATGGTGGTATTAACAAGTTCCTGCACCAGTACACTAAATAGGCATTGAGGTTGAAAGACACAGTACAAGGGCACTGCTGCACTATGATGAGAAAGATTGATGCTTTTACATCAAGGGTATCACAATTTCTCTAGAACCACTGTCGATCACTTGTACCTTGGACAGAGAGAGCAGTTATACCTTTGTAACAAAGTGATGCACTTTGGAGTACGTGCTTGACCTCAGAGACTGGCTCTAGGGCCTTATGGACACAAGGCAGGGCAGCATGGATTTCCAGAACAACAGCTAGTTGAACCGCTGAGCAAACAAACATTAATAGCTTGATAGCTTGTGTTTTTTAGTAACAGGAAGACACAGAAAGGAAACACCATGCAGCTAGCCACACCGTTCACCACACTCTCTCTTCTCTTATCTCAGAAAAAGGCCAACAAAGCAATTTTCTGAGAACCCCACAGAAAAAGTCTCTTGAACAAAATAAGAGGATATCTTATGACCCACTACCATATTAGCCACTTTATTGAAACGGTTGTATGTCTGAATATTGTTTAACTTAAATATTGTCTGACATAAATATTGTGTCCTAAATGTGGTTTACAGAAATATCGTCCAATTGAATGTAGATTCTCTCATAATAATGCCAATGCAATGATGCAGTCTTAAGTCACAATATATTATGCTACCACACCCTTCATACAGGTCCATGTTCAGCCTGTACTGAATGGGAGCTTATCTAAATACAAGGTGAAGAGGGAGAAGTTTAAGGCGTCATAGGCAGTACTACCTCCCTGTTCATAAATCTGTATATCCAAGACAGACTAACAGGCTCTATTGTGCAAAGAATGATTATTTCTTTATCTTGGTGATTCACTTATGTTGCTCTTTCAGAGTCTGATGATTCATGTAGACACATTAGGCTTTTAGAAACTCTTAAATAAAAACATGCAAACCCACATCCACACTAGGTGGTATACTTGATCATAAAGATGCCTCTTTACAAGCAACAACTGGTGCTAGGAGATGTCATAGTGGAAAAGAAGAGACTGGGAGGGTGGTTTTAGGTGTACGGAGTAGGCGAGGCCCAGGAATCAGAGCCTGTAAGTATAGCACAGGGAAAGCTTAGGTCTCCATCCTCAAATCAGCTGTGACTCAATGTTAACCAAGTTGTAGGATACTTTTCAGACAATAAGACAAAACTCACAAATAGGTCACCCTTTTTTTTCTTACAGCACATACATATGTCTAATTGGGTAAGGCACAAGTTAGGGTAGTGTCATATTTATCCAGATGACAGCCTGGTGATGTATTCACATTATGAAGGGCAGAAACATATTGACATTTACATAAGTTGTGAAGTAGGTCTCATAATAAGGAATTATTCCTTGTCGGTAATCCTGATTTTTCTTCAGGGGAATATCCATTGAAATCATAACCACTGAATAGTCCTGTCCGAATTGTCCTGCCCACGTGTGGGATTTTGGAGCACTTCTTCAAAAGTTGCATTTTGAATTACCTCTTAGCCAAACTTCGGAAAGGCCGGGAAGTACATGTAACACAGATGACAAGTTTAGCAGCTTATGAAGGTTGAATTGCGATTTCCATTAATTTACTATAAACTGTTACGTGCATAAAATCTGGAAATGTCACTAGAAAGAAAGATGACATGTTAAATGTAGCAAACCCTGTCCGTAATGCAATATAGTTGACAAATACCTGTTTGGACTTTCTTAAGTCTTTAGTCTTATTTAGATACAACTTTCAAATTATTCCCACGTCAAGTGAATGGAGGGACATCTCTCCCTGAGAAAGGGAAGTCTGAAAAAATGTTGACAAAGTATTATTTTGGTTGATTTAAATGTCTGAAACCAACTTAGCGCAGAGTTTAGGGTGAGTTCTCATTACTATCCTCTTACTATGAAATATTGTGCAAGGTTCATGGACACATAGAGACTGTATCTCACTAACCCTGCAAGCACCTTATCCCAACTAGAAATGCGGTGTTCCAGAAAAGGTGCTGTATGGAAGACTTGTGAATAGGCTCAAAGGGAGGGCTCATGAACGCTCAAAGAAGAATGCTAAATTCTCCTTGAGGAAATGGTCTCCTAATAGAGGGCAACATTTTAACACCCTCCAGGAATCCTTATTTGAAGGGATATTGAAAAAAGGAAGTTGGTGAAGGACGTTTTCTGTATACAGCCACTGTTGCACGGTGGGCTTTAATAGAGGAAAAGTGATGCTTTGCCCTTTAGAAGACATAGAAACACTGCATCTTCATGGCAGGTGGTAGGGTTAAAATTGTTCTGAGCACACCAGATGCTCTTGCAGATGCCCTTCTAGCTTCTTTGAATATATCCATGCACCTGAGGAACATTCAAGTGGGAATATTGTATGAGTTCAGGAGCCAGACTGTCAAGTTCTAGGACGGAAGGTAGGTTGCAGAATCTAGTCCAAAACTTGTGCAGAAGGTCCGGGCTGCACACAAGCCTTCTGTGTGGCCGTTCTGATAAATGGAGAAGGTCTGTTAACCACTATGGCGAGGACACTCTGGTGCAATAAGACTCATTCTGACCATCGAGTAAGACAGCTTGAGGATTACTGCTGGTAATGGAATTGAGAGCAAAGGTGTGAAGAAATTTGACTGACCAATTGATCCACTGTGAATTCCTCATTGTGCCTAGCTGGTAGAACTCTGAGGCAAAGTTGGGCATTTTTTGTTTTCTTCATTTGGAAAGAGGTCTAATTGTGGGAAACCCCAACTGCCGAATATGTCTCACAAAACAAAAATGTTTATAATCCATTTATCGTTCTCTTGGATAGTTTTGCTCAATAAGTCCACTTGCAAAAACCACAGTTGATGGACAGAATGTAGAACAATGTCTTACATTCACCCCAGTACAAAGATCTGGGCCTAAATCCATCGTTTTTTTGTACTCCACACCACCCTAGGTCAGACAATGGCTATATGCAAATCAGTCTTGACCCTGTGCCTCATGGGAACAGTCCAGACCGAACTGCCAAGCCATGTCTTTCCTAGACCGGAATCAAGCATCCAAGGACCGGTTTCTGGCTATCAGCCTTCTTCAGCCTGGATAGCTTGACTCCAGTGATGTGGAGAGCCTGGGACTCACGTCTGAGCGTACCCAGCCCATTCGGGGTGAAAATTGCAAAAACCACAGTTGATGGACAGAATGTAGAACAATGTCTTACATTCACCCCAGTACAAAGATCTGGGCCTAAATCCATCGTTTTTTTGCACTCCACTCCACCCTGGGTTAGACACTGGCTATATGCAAATCAGCTCTGACCCTGTGACTCATGGGAACAGTCCATCCCAAACTACCAAGCCATGTCTTTCCTAGACCGGAATCAAGCATCCAAGGACCGGTTTCTGGCTATCAGCCTTCTTCAGCCTGGATAGCTTGACTCCAGTGATGTGAAGAGCCTGGGACTCACGTCTGAGCGTACCCAGCCCATTCGGGGTGAAAATTGCAAAAACCACAGTTGATGGACAGAATGTAGAACAATGTCTTACATTCAACCCAGTACAAAGATCTGGGCCTAAATCTATCGTTTTTTTGCACTCCACACCACCCTAGGTCAGACAATGGCTATATGCAAATCAGCCTTGACCCTGTGCCTCATGGGAACAGTCCAGCCCGAACTACCAAGCCTGTCCATCGACTGTGTTTTTTGCAATAAGTCCACTTGAGCATTTTGGATCCCTGGAAGATGTACTTCAGTAACCCAGAGCTCTGTGGCAATTAGCCATTCCCAGATTGGGACAAGGCTCTGGTTCTCGTACCACTCTCCTTGTTCAGAAAGTGCATGGTTGTTGTGTTGTCTAGACAAGCAGGGAGTCCTTCTTGAAGGATAGAAAGAAGGCCTTCAGGGCTAGGTGCACCACCCTCAACTCCAGCAGGTTGATAACATAAACATAACCTACCATGTGTATTTGTAAAGCACATGTTCACCCAGTAGGGTATCTTGGCGCTGAATAACAGATGCTTATTGTTACCCAACTCCCTGGTACTCATTGATATGTCTGTTCCTTCATAGGCCAATTGCCTTAAATCTGAAGATGATCCATGTCAGCATCCTGCCTGATAGGGAGACCATCTGTTAGCATAGACAGTTTTGGGATGTCTTGATGGGAGGTCATTCAACAAAGCAGGTTATCTGGAAGACACTACCAACTGAGATTGCACTTTTTGAGGTGACAGTGTTAGTCGTTCATTTTGCCTGAAACCTGGTCCAACTGATCCACCAGACATGGTTGCAGAGGTCTCATATTCTGGCCTTATTTGGTACTAGGAAGAATCAGGATGCAATTTAATCTTTTTGAGATGATATTTGCGTCCCTGTTGTATGGGCTGCTTTCTTCAGATTGCAAAATTATTTTCTATTTTCCAAAGGAAAGGCATTGTTTTTTGCTGTGTCAAAAACTGCTCCTAGATAGTTTAGAGATGCTACTGTGATGGAAATAGAGTTTTCGTGATTTCCAGACAGACCCAAACAGTTGACAGTAGTGACCACAATCTGATAATGATGGCAAATTTGTTGATATGTTGACGCCTTGATCAGCTACTCGTCTAGGTAGGGGTAGAAAAGGATGTTGAACATCCAGAGTTGTGCTGTATAGGCTGCAATTTATTTTGGGGTCCTAGGTGTAGACTTCAGGCCAAAAAGAAAGACCTACTACTGGTAATAGTTGCTTCTCACTAAAGTGTGTGGAATTTTCAATATTTTATGGCATTTGGTAAATGAAAATAAAAAAAATAAAGGTCTATTGAGAAAAGTCAATCCACCAGAGGATTGGTCTAATGCGGTGCCAACATTCTGATATTATCTTTGCAAATTCATGTATTCGCCGTCTTGACACCTGAAACCAATCATATTGAGGCATTGAGATGTACCATTGATGCAGCATCTCAAATGACTGATGTGGTGGATATTGCGGCTGAATAAGGAATATTCAGGTTATTTCCCTTTCCTATAGGGACTTTGGAAAAGTATTGAAATTGCCCACAGGAGAAATCCTCACACGAGGAGAGTGTCAGTATGGAAGAGTATCTTCCAATTGATGATATGGAACAGGAAGTCATTGATGAACATGGCGGGGATGTGGAATATCTTCTTCATCTTGAGTGCGAATATCTCAGCCTTCTTGATGTGAATATATGGAGGTAAGTGAGATCTTGACCATGGTGAACAGTCAAAATATTGACTTCAAAATATCGACTGGACATAATATCGAGTTTTAAATATCGAATGGACAATATATCGACTGGACAGAATATAGACATAAAAAATATCGTTTTTAAGGTAAGTAAAGTAATATCGACTGTTAAAAATATAGACAGTTAAAATATCGAAGTATATAATATAGGTTATTAAAATTATCGAATTTTTAATAATATTTAATTTTATATAGTATTTTTTATGTTATTATATGTGTGAAAAGTGTGTATTTATTTTATAAATAATTATAATTAATGAAATTTTAATTTTTTAATTTTTGCGTTATTTAATTCTGTAGCGGGTTGTGGGGTTATAGGGGAATAGGGTGCGAAGTAATTTAACTATAATTAATTAAATATGTACATTTATTTATTGTTATTTTTGTTAATTAATTTATATCTGGTAATTAATTAATTTTTAATTGCCAATTAATTTAAATTAATTGAATCATTGTTAATTATGTTAATTTTCCTAATTTATTTTCTGTAGCGGGTTGTGGGTTTATAGGGGAATTGGGTGGGAAGTAATTTATTTATAATTATTTAAATATGCAAACATTTATTGGTATTGTAGAATTAATTGTTAATTAATTTTTTATGGGTAATTAATTAAATTAGAATTGCTAATTAATTTTATTTAATTGATTAATTGCTAATTATGTTAATTTAATAATTTATTTTCTGTAGTGGGTTGTGGGTTTATAGGGGAATAGGATGGGAAGTACTTTATTTATAATTAATTAAATAAATCAATTTATTGTATTGTATTTAATTTGAATTTATTGTAAATTAATTTTTAAATGTTAAATTATTAATTGTTAATTTGTAATTAATTTGTATTAATAGTTAAATAATTGTAATAATTAAATTTAATTTGTAATTTTAATTGATTAATTAATATATTATATTAATTTCGTAATTAATTTTAATTAATTTTTGATAGATATTAATTTGTATATATTTAAATAATATATGAAGTATTTAATTTCCCTACTGTTGCACTCTCTGGAGTGGGAATAGTAATTTTTACCCCTACGCTATCCAACGCTTTCCCTACTGTTGCACTCTTTGGAGTGGGAATAGTAATTTTTACCCCTACGCTATCCAACACTTTCCCTACTGTTGCACCCACTGAAGTGGGAATAGTAATTTTTACCCCTACGCTATCCAACACTTTCCCTACTGTTGCACCCACTGGAGTGGGAATAGTAATTTTTACCCCTACGCTATCCAACACTTTCCCTACTGTTGCACCCACTGGAGTGGGAATAGTAATTTTTACCCCTACGCTATCCAACACTTTCCCTACTGTTGCACTCACTGGAGTGGGAATAGTAATTTTTACCCCTACGCTATCCAACGCTTTCCCCACTGTTGCACCCACTGGAGTGGGAATGGTAATTTTTACCCCTACGCTATCCAATGCTTTCCTCACTGTTGCACCCACTGGAGTGGGAATAGTAATTTTTACCCCTACGCTATCCAACGCTTTCCCTATTGTTGCACCCACTGGAGTGGGAATAGTAATTTTTACCTCTACGCTATCCAACGCTTTCCCTACTGCTGCACTCTTTGGAGTGTTAATAGTAATTTAAACCCCAACGCTATCCAACGCTTTCCCTACTGTTGCACTCTTTGGAGTGGGAGTATTAATTTAAACCCCTACGCTATCCAACACTTTCCCTACTGTTGCACCCACTGGAGTGGGAATAGTAATTTTTACCCCTACGCTATCCAACGCTTTCCCTATTGTTGCACCCACTGGAGTGGGAATAGTAATTTTTACCCCTATGCTATCCAACGCTTTCCCTACTGTTGCACTCACTGGAGTGGGAATAGTAATTTTAACCCCTACGCTATCCAACGCTTTCCCTACTGTTGCACCCACTGGAGTGGGAATAGTAATTTAAACCCCTACGCTATCCAACGCTTTCCCTACTGTTGCACTCTTTGGAGTGGGAATAGTAATTTAAACCCCACGCTATCCAACGCTTTCCCTACTGTTGCACTCTTTGGAGTGGGAATAGTAATTTAAAACCCTACGCTATCCAACGCTTTCCCTACTGTTGCACTATTTGGAGTGGGAATAGTAATTTAAACCCCTACGCTATCCAACGCTTTCCCTACTGTTGCACTATTTGGAGTGGGAATAGTAATTTTAACCCCTACGCTATCCAACGCTTTCCCTACTGTTGCACCCACTGGAGTGGGAATAGTAATTTTTACCCCTACGCTATCCAACGCTTTCCCTACTGTTGCACCCACTGGAGTGGGAATAGTATTTTTTACCCCTACGCTATCCAACGCTTTCCTCACTGTTGCATCCACTGGAGTGGGAATAGTATTTTTTACATTTTGCTTTTGTACGTTAATGATATTGGATATTATTTAATTATATTATGTTAATATATATATATGTTTTAACAAATATGATTGTTAATTTTTTTTTAATAACTTTTATTAAATATTTAATTATTATAAGTTAATTTAAGTATTTTTAAGTATATTTTAGTAATTAATTTTAAATTTTATTTTAATTTAACACTGTTTTTATTAAAGTCGATATTTTTTAAAACTATATTTTGTAAACGATATTTTGTACTCGATATTTTTGTACTTACCTGTTTGTAGATACAAACTCGATATTTTGTCTGTAGATATTTTTTCCTCGATATTTTTGGTAGTCGATATTTTGTCACTCGATATTATGTCAGTGATCCCTTGACCATGTCTAGACCTACGATGAGGTCTTTAATGTCGGGATGAAGACCTGGAATGCATTGGTAACAGCGTAGTTTGCAAATCTGGAACCCATATTGGAGATCTAAGAGGAGAAAGCTCCACAGGAATTATGGGTGGTGGAGGTGGAAGAGGTGTCAAAGGTCTCTGAGGTGGTGGAAGATGAGGAGGAGATGGCCAAGGTATTGATGGTGGCAGATAAGGTGAGTCAGGTATAAGTACTGGAGAAGCCAGTCTAAACAGCAAATAAACTCTGTATTTTACATGAAGCCTTTGAACCAACATCCTTGTAAGCCACTCTGCAGTCTTCTAAACGCAACACAAGAATGCTTTGACATCAAACTATGTTTTGACGTCAAAAATCCCCTTTTAGTTGATGGTCTCATCATTTTTGACATCAAATGTGCCCTCGACTTTGAGCATGTTGGTATTATACCTCTTCTTGACGTTGATGTCTGTGATGGCAAACAGGGATGGCGTTTCTCACCATGTCTCCTCCATTTGGATCTCCAAATGAAAGAATACTTAGATAGGGAGACAGGAGCACTGGCAAAGGGGGCGGTCTCTCTTCACTATGCAGATATTCCTTCAGAAAGTAATTCCTGCTGCCTTCACCTTTCTTCCTGAAATCATACTTTGGGCGTTTTGCAAAAAGAATTGGCTTTTTGTAAAAAAAAATGTTTTAAAAGAATTCTGTAAAGAACAAAACATAACAACTCTCAATCCATAAAGATGGCAGAGGAACTGTTATTGAAGATTATGAATGTTTTCTGTAAGGAACAAATGTCTTTAAAAGGCCCAGCTCGGTCCTCCAAGATTCTGTAACCAGGATCCCGAAAAAAACAGAGGTAGCTGCACCTACAGGGCATGATGTGACACTAGAGGCCTGAAAACCCTAAAACGTGCAAATGTCCATTTTCACTCTAGCGTAGCTGCAGCCTACAAAGCTACATTGCCCCAACCTTCCCCTCAGTCACTTAAAAAAGGGTTTGTGAAAGATGTTTTCGCAAAAAAGTCACTTTTCCTACGTTCTAGAGACATTTCAGGATTTTACGTATTTTTTTCATTTTTTAAAGCAAATTAAAGTTACTGCCAGATGGTCTTCTTAGGCCACTAAATTGTGCATATACTTCTTGGCCTTTCCAAAGTAAAGAGAAGGTGTAACATAAAATCAAACTTTGGAAAAAGTGTTCTGGGATCCTGCTAATGGTCGGGAGTATTCAGTGATTATGATAATCAATGGAGATTCCATGAAGAAGAAGGATTATGGCCCATATGAACGAAATGCCGGATTTGCGATTTCCAAGTTGCAGCTTCATAGAAATCGTTATTTGAAAATTGCAAACCAGTATGTATGTAACTGCTGATTCCACAAATAGTGATTCATACAAATTTGCATTCACAATTAAGACATTGCAAATTAGGGAATCGCAACATTGCGATTTCCTAATAGAAAATAGCAGTTTAGAAAACAGAGCTTTCTGGATGCAGAATGATGATGACAGACCAGCAAGTCTATATTTATAGGGTGTGTCCACAAACCAGAGCCCTAAGAAGCTACTCGAAGCAAGTTCATCACAATATTTTCACTGAGGATCATGGCTGCTGAAGAGGAGAACAAGGACTCATGGAGCAGGAAGAGAAAAGTCAAGTTCTCTGAGAGGGAGCTTGAGGTCCTGACAGAAGAAAGTGTCTCCCACATGTACCACCTATTCGGTAAGGCCTACTTCACAGTACCTGAGTCCCCAAAAGAGCAGGGCTGGACCAGCATCCTGGAGAAGGTGAACTCGATAGAGTTCACCCAGAGATCCACAAGAAGTACCACGACCTGAGGACCCATACAAAGGAGAAGGTGGCCAGTAGGATGGCAGAGAGATTTTGAACAGACGGGACCCCCCTCTGACTCCCATGGAGACACTCATAGAACCCTGGAGCCTGAGAGTATGGTGTGAGTACCCGATATTGACACCTTCAATCCAGCAGACACCAGCCAGAGAGGAATGCATAGAATATGAACAACACAGACAAACTACCACACTTAAGAATGTATCTGGACCTATCATATAGTTCCCCACCTATTAGAGCACATAGTTGTATAGAATTGGACCACAAACCACAGCAATGAAAATAGTTACAGGATCACTAAATCACACTGATTTTAAAGAGAGATTTACCGGGAAGATTGTTGCCAGAAACTAATCTGAGATATGTATAAAACACTATAACATGGTCCAACATGATGAATGTATGAGACACAATTAAGAAGTCAGGATGGGTGAGAGAAGTAATATTGGTCTATCTATTTCTCACCTTTCTTAGAAAATCTACTGGAGACAAAACCAAGACAGGTGAGAGCATTAGGCCTCACCTATGTGCATGATGTGCGTGCGCAATAAAGAAGCAGGGATAAAAGAATAAATATAGCCCCAGACCCACATGGGCTCCTTGAGAGGGTTGAAGCATATTAGCACAGTAACAAGGGTACTGAATGATTGAACTCAGTAAAACCCAACACATTCACATTTGATCCGTACCGCAGGTACCCTCTGAATAAAGCATAGCATTTGGGTATACCTTGAGGTATTTTTAACATATCACTCATCTGGATCCCAGCTTATCTAGTTTTGCTTTATCTAAGAACTCCCATTCTATCCATGGTTGAGCCCGCCCAGGTAGTTTCACCTTACCCGGGTGTGGATAGGCGACAATGATAAAGCACGTCAAGATAAGTGAGTGAGGTGTCTACTTCAATATCTTTGGATCCCCCATCCTTCAGGATAGGGCAGAGGGAGAACACAACATCCTAACCGAGTAAGAAGCCCAGAGTTCCTCAGGAGAACTTCCAAGGCAGCAGTTGTTTGTATGTGATAGCACCAGCTACTGTAAGTCATCTTCCCTTTCTGTACCAAACATAACATAATGTTAGCTAAACCATATTTCATATGACACAGCATGAAGTATTCCATTGAAGTGCTTGGCCCACTCAGGCAATGCATCGTGGCAGTTGTAGTACACGTCATTTGCTTGCTGTACTGCATGCTTATGACCACGCCAAAGATATCTGTACAACACAAACATGTCACAAACACATGCAGCAGAGTAACAACAATGTTGTGATCAAACATTAACCAATTATTTGCACTAACGCTATAACTTGCATTTCCACAGATCATAGCCCGGATGTGTCAGGACCTGTGGCAGCATAAGGGGCTACTAACAGTGAACAGTGAGGTGGTCATTGTGGTCACAACACCACCTTCCCCTCAGCCCATCACCCCAACTGGCAGGTGAACCACCATCTCACTACTGCAAGAATTTGAGGACTTTTCTACGTGAAAATGTGCCAGCTTGCCGACGATACGGTCTATGTACCCTCTGACGACAATCTCTGTCGTCACAGTTGCTCTGCAACGACAACGCCTCCAGGCATGCGTCGACGACAGTGACGACAGTGCCCTCTTGTCAACTACAGGCTCGTAGACCACTGGGAGTTTTTGTTGATGGTAAATTTCTTCAACAGTTGGCCTCGTCGACGGTAGGCTCGTCGACAGTAGGCCCGTCGATGGTGGGCTCATCGATGATGGCCTCGTCGACGGTAGGCTCGTCGACGGTAGGCTCATCGACAGTAGGCTCGTCGACGGTAGGCTCGTTGACGGTGAGCTTCGTAGATGGTGAGCTCCGTAGACGTTGAGCTCCGTAGACGGTGAGCTCCGTAGACGGTGAGCTCCGTAGACTGTGAGCTCCGTAGACGGTGGGCTCCGTAGACTGTGGGCTCCGTAGACTGTAGGCTCCGTAGACTGTGGGCTCCGTAGACGGTGAGCTCCGTAGACGGTGAGCTCTGTAGATGCTGAGCTCCGTAGACGCTGAGCTCCGTAGACGCTGAGCTCCGTAGACGCTGAGCTCCGTAGATGGTGAGCTCTGTAGACGGTGAGCTCTGTAGATGGTGAGCTCTGTAGACGGTGAGCTCTGTAGACGGTGAGCTCCGTAGACGGTGAGCTCCGTCAACATTCAGCTTCGACGCCAGTTGGCTTCGTTGACGGATGACCCTGTCAACTGTTGGATTCGTCGAAGGTTGAGCCCGTTGACAGTTGGTTTCACACACTGTTGACTTTTATGCACAATGTTTTTGGTAGACGATTTATCTCGTCGACTGCAGCTTTCTGCTACATCCACGTGATGGCTTTTTACTCAAGCCATTATTCTTCTTGGACAGCACATAGCCATATGAGCATGTTTTTTTCTTCAGATCAGAAATATGTATTTCTGACAGCAAGGATGCCACGGCCTGTACCATGGCGAGATTACGTCTTCTCTTACAACTGGAGTTCTATTGCATTCACCTCCGGTGAATATTGGAGGTTTTCCCCTCCTTAGAACATTTTTGTTCTAGTTATCACTTTTAGGTCCTATTTTATCCTGTTGTGTTATGTTTCTCCTTGTCTCTGCGCTGGGACGCTCCTTCGCTGGAGTCGCTGTGCGCATAATAAATTAATATAACATAACATAACATAACTTATGAAGAGAGCGGCGAATTGTTTTTCCCTTTTCCCCTCGTCCTGGGGAAACCACAGAAACAAGTTTGTTCAGTTCCTATCATAGACTTTATTTAGCAAGAAGGTGTTAAACTCATGCAGAAGCCAAACTCTGTGCCGGCTGTTTGTTTTCCACACCTCGACAAGAAATGTGAAGCTCCCCACTATTCAGCCTACCCTGACTCAGTCATTACTCAGGCGGCACAGCGATTATCTTGCAAGCCAGTTGGGCAGGTATGCCGCCAGATGTGCTCTGACATGTTGGCGCCAGTAGAACTTATTCCAGAATCCTCCAAGCCTCATGCTTTGAAGATCCTGCAGGAGGGAGAGAGAGAGAAGTGCATCAGAAATAATACACTGTGAAGCGGACATTGCGTGTACAGGTTTTCCACAGCTCGCAATAGGGGCAGTCTGGCAAAGACAATTTTGCTTCAATGCTACGTCTTTCGCAAGGAGGTTCAGACTTCAATACTTCACTTGTTCTTTTATTGAGGATCCCTTCTGGCCAGCATGTTGATGAGGCACTGCAGACCATCTTAAAGGACACAGATACTGCCCGCACCTTCGGGATATAGAATCGCAGCCTTTTCGTGGTGCCGAGGACGTAGCTCCACGTCCTTTGTTTCAAGGGAGTTCCATCCAGTATTGGCTCCTACAATCAGCACCAACTGCGTTACTCAAATCAAATGCAGTCACATAGGCACAGTACCAACAGGTCCTACATAGACAATCATCGTACAGCCGAGGCAACTCTTCTAAGAAACAATGGATTACCTGGAACCCACCTTTATTCCCTCCAAAAACGTCAGGAACTAATATCTCACTTTTATTCCAATTGGTCAAAGGTGACAGAGGACCGTTGTTTTTTTTTAAACGTCATGCCCAAGGGCACACTCTTTAGAATTTGTCAAATTTCCCTCTTTCTACACCTCCAAAGGGACCTCCACCTTCTCATCTATGGGAGTCGTTTGCACAAGTGTCTATATGGATACAAACAGGGACCATCAGAGTGGTTCGGAATCTCCAACAGCGTTAGGGTTTACTTTCAGTTCCTCATCAACAAGCAAATGAGGAAAGTAGCGCATGATTTTAGATATTTGCGCAAACTTTACAAATGTGTCCCTCAAGAAAGTCCTAAAGTTCTTATGCCAGAATGACTTTATAACTACTCTCAACCTCCAGGATGTCTATTTTCATGTGCCTCCTTCCTAAGCACAGGAAGTGGCTACGCTTTACAATAGGTACAGAACCTATTCAATTAAAGTCCTACCTCTTGGATTTACGTCCGTTTCACGAGTCTTTACGTAGATCCTGGCACCAGTGGCAGCCTATCTACGTCTGCAAGGCATACAAATTTATCATTACTGAGACAACTGTATAATAAGGGCTCGCTCTTATTTACAAGCAGTCCAGCATACCCAGACTTGTCAGTCACTGTTTCAAAACCTGATTTTCAATAAATCATGACAAGTCCCAACTAGTACTAGCTCCGATATCAACATTTCTCGGAGCATCAATCAATACAAACCTAGCTAGAGGAGCTAGACAAGCAGTGGTTGCAGGTCTCCAATTCATTCGAAGATCTCATTCAAATCAATCCTCGGATGCAAGAGGCCTTTTGTTTGGTGGGTCCAAGAAAGAAATTTGTAGGAGGGGTGTGCGTTTTTTCCTTCAAGTAGCGCCAAATTACACAATCACCACAGACGCATCCCTCGAGGGTTGGGGAGCATATCTTCAAGGGCTGAAGGTCAGCGGGGTACGGAACCCTCAACAAAAGGCTTGGCACATCAATCTGCTAGAGCTAGGTGCCATCTTCTTAGCCCTCAAATCCTTTCGTGTTATCATTCAAGGGGCCACAGTATTGGTTCGCACAGACAATACTTCAAGTATGCATTACTTAAACAAACAGGGAAGAACGAGGTCGGTTCTTCTATATCAGAAAGCCCAAGAGATATGGGCTTGGGCAATATGACACAGGATCAAACTCTTGCTGTTCATGTGCCGGGAGTTGCAAATGTGCTGGCAGACACCCTCAGCAGGTCAACAGGTGTCCAACCACGAATAGGAACTGCATCAGCCAACGGCGGATCGAATTTTCCAGCAGTGGGGTCATCCCGATCTGGACCTCTTTGCGACAAAAAAGAACAGCAAATGCCTGTTTCTTTGCAAGCTGGCATCCCCACAGGGACTCGCAGGGGAAGGCGTTTTCGATAAACTGGTCTCAAATATATGCTTACGCCTTTCCTCCGATACCTTTGGTTCCGAGAGTTCTCCGGAGGATGAAGAAAGAGCCGTGTCGTTTGATTCTCATCGCCCACAGGTGGCCTCGCCAATACTGGTTCACCGAACTTTTTCTCCTCTCAGAGTACGAGCCAATACAGTTTCGACCAATACCTAATCTCCCCTCCATTCAGAATGGTCAAATTTGCCATCCGATCCGGCTTCTCTAAAATTAGCAGCTTGGCGCCTGAGCACCTTGAATTAGCTCATCTGACTATCTCGGCGGATTGCAAGGAGGTACTGGCTTACGCGAGAGCACCTACTAAAATAAAGACATACAGTCTTTAATAATAAAAAAATAAAAAAATCTGCATTTGGTGTTAATCTGCTGGGGTTCGCCCATTTCATGCAACGCCGGACCAGATATTACCTTTTTATTCTTGCACCTGGCAAGGTCAGGCTTATCTCATACAATATTGAAATTCTTTTTGGCAGCCATTTCAAGGTAACGTCAGGATGGGTCCATCTCTCTTTATTCTTCAAGAATACAACGGTTCTTTAAGGGACTATTCAGAATGTTTCCTCCTGTATGTCGTCCGCCTCCATCATGGCATTTTAATGTAGTATTAGCGCAGCTAATGCGCCACCCATTTGAGCCGATTTTCAGGATGTATTTCAAATTCCTAACATGCAACGTTTTTCTCTTTGCTAGCATTAACTTCATCTAGAAGAGTCAGTGATGTTCAAGCTCTCACTGTCAATTCACCTTTTCTTACAATTCACGTCCAATTCTGTGGTGCTACATACAAACCCAAGGTTTATGCCTAAGGTGCCTTCGGATTTTCACCTGAATGAACCAGTCATCTTAAAGAAGTTTTTTCCTAATCCGCAATCCCCTGCGGAGAGGGCATTACAAACCCTTGACATCAGAAGATGTTTAAAATTCTATTTGCAAAGGACCTCTGTCATTCTCAAATCCGATCAACTGTTTATTGCCTATGGAAATATACGGCAAGGAGAAGCAGTGCCTAAACACACCATAGCTAGATGGATTTATGCAGCTGCTGACATTTGCCATCTTCATAGCTTATGGACGTTTCCACTAAGGGCGTCCAGTTCCCAAACCTACAATTGCTCGTGGGGTTTCCTCGGCCATTGCTTTCTGCCATCAACAGGCAGGCAAGCCTCTACAGTCTTCAGTGAGGACCCATTCTACCAGGGCAATGTCGTCTTCAACTGCCCTGTTTGCCGGTGTGCCGCTGCATCAGATCTGCAGAGCAGCCATGTGGTCAAGCAGGCACACGTTTACGAAACACTACTGCCTGGGTGCCATTAACAAAGCAAACACTGCAGTGGGACAGGCTATGCTTCGCTATCTTTTTCAATAAGGTGTGCCTCTGTCTTCCCTCCTTCATTATGGTTTACCTTATTACTGTATGTCTTGCATGACTATAGACATATTTGGTCTTATAAGTCTATGCATGTGTATCATGCTGGGAAGTTTTCTTCGGATATTACTGCTTTCTATTCTATATTCAAGCATGTGAATCTATGAAAGACACCCTAATACTGGAGAAGAACAATTGTTACTTACCTGTAAACAGGTGGTTCTCCAGTATTGGTGTCTTTCATAGATTCACATGCGACCCACCCTCCTCCCCTCAGAGGCTATCTTCTCCTCATAGACTCTGTGGTCACTCTTGTGCTACGAAAATCTGAGGTGCTGAGCTCTGAGGAGAAGGTTCTAGAGGGTTGCTGGTGCCTGATTGGCTGTGGTTTGGACCAACATAATGACAATGATAGACTGCAAATAGTTTTTTCCTTTTCCATGCATTCCTATGTAGAAATATGTGTAGGCTTGTTATGCCTTTTTTCTATTACATATTTCAGGTTTTATGTTGTTACATATATATATATATATATAGTATATTATTGCTATTTTATTTACTGTGGGACGCCCACTCCAATGACGGGGGATATTCAAGCATGTGAATCTATGAAAGACACCAATACTGGAGAACCACCTGTTTACAGGTAAGTAACAATTGTTCATCTCTGTGCATCATGCCCATCCCTCTCCTGCAAGTGTGCCCTCTACTGCACCTGCAGTGTTGGTAACTCATCATCAGAATCAGGCTCTATGGGGTGTTGTGCAAACCCTTCCTCATTGCAATATTGTGCAGTAAGGCACAAGTGGCGATTATCGTGCAGCATGTCGGCAGTCTATACTGTAGTGCCCCACCAGTCTTATGGGGGCAGCAAAATTGAGACTTCAGGAACCCAAAGGTCCTCTAAATGATTGAGCGCTTTATCCTGTGTGCCCTATTGTATTGCCTCTCACTTCTTGTCCTTGGAGTCAGGTTTGGAGTAAGTAGCCAGGGACATAAGGCATATGCACTGTCATATTACGCTTCAGAGCATGAGGAAGAAAACCATTAGGCCACATTATACACATTGTCCTGGCCACTGTATTCATTGAGTCTGCGATTCTCTTACCAAGTAGGAAACCATCGCCAAATTCATCCTGTGCCAATGGGTTCCATATTCCCCTGTGGCGGAACATGAATGAGTTGTGGGTGCTGCCTGGGAATATGGCCACAAAGTCTGTTATGATACAGGAGGTGTCATATACTACCTGTATATTGAGTGAGTGTGAGCTTTTCCTGTTCCTGTTTATGTATTCAGTTGCTGAGGTGGGACATATTGCAATATGTGTGCCATCAACACAGCCAATGACTTTGGAGAAAACGGTGCTACCCTGTAGAACAATACTTTGGTTTGCTGCAATGATTGTGGGACATTGTGGAATTTGTTGGCCTTGCTCACCATGATGTCAAGGAACATGCAAAAGAACCTGGAAAAGCACTTTGAGACACCCACCCTGCCCCTTCTATATCTCCCTGGTAACTGCCCAAAGCTAAGAGTTGTTAGTAGCCTTGTGGAGATCGCGGAGTTTCACTCCACTGAATTATGCAGTTACCGAAAAACTCTGTGAGATTCAGCGGAGTTCCGTGAGCGGGCAGAGCACGGGTTCTAGGTGGATGCATTACAAATGTAAGGCTTCACAACATTGGTTAACAGGCTAATGCTCACCTGATCCTCTACTAAAAATCATGAAATGGTTGAGTACTATGCCTACAGAGTTACTATCCAATATATATGAAAATTTGCACGTGATAGCATTCCTGCACAACAGGTGCACTTTGAAACGCGTAAGGTAATGAGTCAGGTAGGCAGCTCACCTTTTTTTTTAATTTTTTTTTTAAAAAAAAAACCTTTATTAGCATCAAAAGGAGAGACAAGTCGAGGCCAACAACCAAGCCGGCCGGCCGCAATGTGCAAAGCAATCAGAGGTCTCAAGGCAAATATCACAGAATCAGTCAGCACAAAGCAGAGGCTGTACAATTGTAAAAGGGGAGAAGAGACGTAGGAACCAAAGGGCCAGGACACAGGACTAAATAGGGTTTAATTTTATAATATGGGGAAAAGGCGTATGACAGGCTAACTTCCAGTATGGAGACATCCGATATCCCGTAACCAACCTCAGCATCAATAAGGGGGCATGGGGCCGCAATACAGGGGGGACAACACAATGCACTCAAGAAAATCAGGATATGTGAGACAGAATCGGCCCCTGAGCATTATCCTCGTAACATGCCCGCCACCCAAGACACAACTAAGCCAAAACAGAGGGATCGGAAAAACAGTGCATCAAAACCAGCCCGTCATAGTAATCTCTAGGAAACAGGAAGGAAAAGGGGAGGGGACGAAGAAGGGAGGGGGAAGAGGAGGGGAAAGGAAAGGGAAGGGAGGACAAAATGAAACAATGAAAAAAGGAAGGAAATATAAAAACGAAAGGAAGAAGACACGTCGACACAGGCCCCCCGTGGCGGGAATATAGGAGACAACAGGAGTAGCAGCACAAATGAGGGTATGGCGATCGAGGAGAAAGGCAGCCTAAGCATAGCAGGAGGAGTAACGACGCCACACACCCCACCTGAAACACCCCACAGGAGGTCGGGACAGACGCGGCCTCACGAAAAAGAGATACAAAAGGGCCATAGAACCAGAAGACAAACAACAAGTAGAACCCAACCCACCCGTCCCACCCTGCACCCCTGTAGAAGGCTATGGCCTACCCTTCAAACAGCGTGCCTGTTGCCCTAAACCAAAATCCGAAATATAGCAAGAAGAAAGAAAGAAGAACGAGACAAAAAGGGAACAGAAGCAGAAAGAAGAAGACAGGAGGGAGGAGCAGAATAACAATAAACAAAATGGCCGTCCGCCGCCCTCCGCCCAACCAAACAAGCACAGTCAAAAACAGACCAGGACGACACCCCATCACGCGCCACAAAACATACTGAGAAGGGGACCTCCCACCTTTATACGGTTAGAAACAATCGTGCTACTAAATCGTATACCAGGAATCAAACAGGAGTCGTACATATCACCCCCAACCCTTTCGAGCGACAAACCCCACCCACCACATGTCAATGTAAAACCAAATACTAAATACGAAAGCAGCATATAATCGAGTAGAATGGTGACTAGCATAGCTACATGGGGGGCAGATCGATCCGCAAGGGAGCAGAAGTCCAAACAGAAAGTATAGATGTATCAACAATCGCAGTACGAGTAATGAAAAACAGGAGTTCGGTTTCGCCACTGGAGCGGGCGAGGTGGTCTCTATTATAGACACAGGCAAAGTCATCGGAGCAGGCACAGGAGGCAGTCCACCAACAGTTCCAGGCATTAATGTCGAACAGGGCCGCGGCACCGTGTCCAAGTCCCCGGGGTCCGAACCCCGAAAAACAGGGCGCCCCAAAGTCACCGGCACACTACACGATCTTCGATCAGTGGTGGAAACACTCAAGGCAATCGAGGGGGGTGAGGCAATGGAGTCAGTGAAACAAGAGGGCGACAAGAAGAAACGGCCGCCCAAAATGGCGGCAGATCGTGGCGGAGCCACCGAGATGCCCGGGGCCAGAGATGCGTGCAGGGATCTCAGAGCTTCCAGGATATCCCTGCCCGTAGGCTCACGCTCACCAGATCCGATCCCCGCACAATCAGGCAACACGAGCCCGCTGCCACAGGGTGATTCTTGTCCCAGAGGGTCGGCCGCCATTTCGTGAAATCAGCCCAGTCGCCGCCCACCAAGACCCCCGGAAAGAACAGTTCGAAAATGTAGGACTTTACAAGCTCCGAGGGTCCCAGCAAGGGCGGCCTCGATGCCAAAAGGATGTCTGCCCACGACGTGGCTCCGCCAGCACCAGCACCGGCGCCCCAAACAAGCGGAGTCCGGGCACCGAGGACCAGGGCCGCCGGACAAAGCAGCGGCGGGGGGAGACCCCTTCACAGAATCAGGTCCCGGGGCTTCTCACCCACTTCGGCCGCGCGGCCACCAGGGCAGGCCCGGATCAGGATCGCCGGGGTCTTCGCACAACGGCTCCCATCACTGGTTCACGCTCTCGGCCGGGGCCGAGAGCCGACGGATCCCACCGGCTAGGTCCCGGTCTAAGTTTCACGGAGGCCCCGATCTCGCAGAGGACACAACTCCGGAGCCGCTGCACACCGAGACCCCGTAGCCAGATGGTAAGTACAAACAAGTCGTTCTGATTCCAATTCCCCAAAAAGGTGTCGTCCCCGGACAGGATAAAAGACAGGATAGGCGATCAGGCCGGAGGGCTACAGGAGCCGAGCTAAAGGGCGACCATTACGCTCGCGAGCTAGGCTCCTCCCCCCCAGCTCACCTTTTTCAAAGCTGTTCGTTGTCGACACTGATTGGATCCGTGTCTGTGCCCCAGGCGCACAACACCCATTGGGCTCAAAGGCCTTCAGTTGACCCCTCCCACCCCGTCGTGTGTGGCAGCCCGGGCTGAGACAGCTTACTGGGCACACACACAGCCTCACCCAGTACTTTACAGGTCTTTAAAAGACCATTTGGTTGTTAATGTGGCTTTGTTGTTTTTCACCCCTTCTTAGAGCTCCTGCAGCTCCACGCTGCCCATTGCTTGAAGAATTACACCCCCCCCAAACATTTAGCTCTAGTAGCGCCTCTGCTGTACCCCATGCCACCTGATGGAGAAGTGTTCTGCTGTTCTTGGAGTCGGACAGCCTTCCTGAGACAGTGCTATGTTTTTTAGGGCTTCTGGGCCCGTGTCCTAACTCCAGCTCCAGCCTCCAAGGTGCATCGTACCCAGCTTGGTGCTCCAGTCCGTGCCTGCTCTTGAGCCCTGTCAGCCTGGTGATCACCTGCACGCAGCTCGGAGAATCACGCTCACTAAGGGCCCAATGTAGGTGGCTCATTACCGGTCGGTAAACCCGAAATTCGGTAAATTTCAGGCTTACCGACCGGTATTGAGCCATTTCCAATGTAGGTGATGATTCGGTAAATACAGAATCGGTATTTACCGATTCTGTATTTACTGAATCGGTAGATGGTATGTAGGAAGCACATTTAGGAGTGCTTATGTGCTTTCAGGATTCGTTATTTACCACCAACTACAAGTTGGTGGTAAATATCGAAAACCATTGGAAAAGCAATTTTGTGCTTTTTAAACAGTGCCATGTGGCAGACATAGGGCATGTATGTGTGCCACATGTGCACACATGCACGATTCAGGGGTGCAACAGGGTGTCAATGTGACACCCTGCCACCCTTGAATGTGTTCTCCCTATTACCGATTCGGTATTTACCGAATTGGTAATAGTGAATGGCTTCCCATTCATTCCTATGGGCCTTCGGGCCCATAGGAATAAATGGGAATTACCGAAACGGTAAATACCTAATCGGTAATACCGAATATTACCGAATCGGTAATATTTACCGAATCTTTAGCTACATACCATTTACCGATTCTGAAATACCGAATCGGTAAAATTCGGTATTTTAGAATCGGTAAATAGTTTTTACCTACATATGGCCCTAAGTTTTCTCTTCTGCACGTAATGTAGGGCACGGCTCGCGATGACAGGAGCAGAAGGAAACTTCTGAGGAGGTGAGGCATGAGGTATCACTCTGTTGCACCCTGGAAACAGTTTGTCACTGCAGGAGTGCCTGGGCTGGCAGTTCTGCACACACTTCTCTTGGTCGAAGGACAGTCAGCATCTGTACACTGAGCTGATGAGTCTGGATTGCTCAGTAAGCATCTCAACAGTTGGAGTCCATAATCTCCGGACGCATGCAGCAGCTAAATGCCGGGGCAGAAACTTTACTTTCTGGCCACAATCAATGATGGACTCCTGTTTGCTTGCCCAATCCTAGCTCCCTCTGAGTCCTGACAGCCAATCAAGCATGGCAAGAGCTACCACAGCTTGTCCCTTTTTGAGTGTTCGCCCACTTGTCCTCGTCCCACAGGCCCTGTCTTTCACTCCCTGTACTCCAGTCCTGTTTTGACGTTCAGTTTATTGGTGTTCAATTAATTAAATTCATGGCATCCATTCAGCCCTGCTTCTGGGTAGATTTCAATATTGGCTTTTCGTTCGGACTTTTGTTTTTGTTTTCCGCAATCCTTCCATCTTGTTTTACGAAGTTATCGGGTCCTTGTCCTGGATCCTCCATCTTGCGGTTTTCAACAGTCCCCCTGATTGATTCATGTTGCGGGTCAGTGACCTATGCTGCCGAAGTGACCATTGCCCTATGTTGGCCCCTGCTTCACTCCTCTCTTCTTGTTTGGCCCTGTGAAGCACACTCTGCTCCCTCCTTCACATCCTTCCAATTCTAATTTGCTACCGGTCTCAATGAAGAAGTACGACACTGGTTGTTGTTGATCCCTGGTTCCTCTCCTGTTTGTTCAACTCGCTTAATCTTTTTTCGGTACCCCCTGAAGTTCTCTTCTCCATGTCCGGTCTCCCAGACTTGATCTGTATTCAATCCCCTGTACTTTTAACCCCCTCGACCGTCTTTGCCTCTTATGACTTGTTTAATATGTTATCTGATTTGCTCTACTAACGAATGTATTTGTGTAACACTGTTTTTCTCTATTCTTTGTTTTTCTCTAGTAACTCGTGTAACTGTAACACTGTTCCTTTGGAATGATATTCCTCATGTAAAGCGCTCTGATACCTCCAGAACTAGCCAGCGCTATATAAAACTCTTCAAATAAATAAATAAAATGACATTTTAAACGGAGCGAGAAAAGTAAAACAAGCATTTACAATGCAATGGTTTTGCCTTTGTTAAAGTTAGAGCTATTGGCATTGCTCTTGACACTCTGAAGCTCCACTCTGAAGCTCCACTCTGCACTCTGAAGCTCCACTCTGCACTCTGAAGCTCCACTCTGCACTCTGAAGCTCCACTCTGCACTCTGAAGCTCCACTCTGCACTCTGAAGCTCCACTCTGCACTCTGAAGCTCCACTCTGAAGCTCCACTCTGCACTCTGAAGCTGCACTCTGAAGCCATCAGGAGCGCGGGGAGGAGCGGCGTACAGGAGCGGGAAACAGCCGTTACATCGCAACTTTTACAACGCACTTCTATTACAACGCAACTTTTACAACGCTGGATCCATTACATCGCATGCCTTTACAACGCATGACATTACATAGCAGATGCTATTACAACGCATGCCATTACAACGTAAGTATAGGTAAGTATATAATTTTATTTTATATTTTATTTAACATTATTTAATTAATGTAATTAATATTAAAAATAAATAAATATATTAATTTATGTTTTTTTATAATGGGTTTGGGTTTTGGGGTACAGGGGTATTTTTAGGTTTCAGGGTTGGGTTTGGGTTTTGGGGTACAGGGGTATTTTTAGGTTTCAGGGTTGGGTTTGGGTTTTGGGGTACAGGGGTATTTTTAGGTTTCAGGGTTGGGTTTGGTTTTTGGGGTACAGGGGTATTTTTAAGTTTCAGGGTTGGGTTTGGGTTTTGGGGTACAGGGGTATTTTTAGGTTTCAGGGTTGGGTTTGGGTTTTGCGGTGCAGGGGTATTTTTAGGTTTCAGGGTTGGGTTTGGGTTTTGGGGTACAGGGGTATTTTTAGGTTTCAGGGTTGGGTTTGGGTTTTGGGGTACAGGGGTATTTTTAGGTTTCAGGGCTGGGTTTGGGTTTTGGGGTACAGGGGTATTTTTAGGTTTCAGGGTTGGGTTTGGGTATTGGGGTACAGGGGTATTTTTAGGGTTCAGGGCTGGGTTTGGGTTTTGGGGTACAGGGGTATTTTTAGGTTTCAGGGCTGGGTTTGGGTTTTGGGGTACAGGGGTATTTTTAGGTTTCAGGGTTGGGTTTGGGTTTTGGGGTACAGGGGTATTTTTAGGTTTCAGGGTTGGGTTTGGGTTTTGGGGTACAGGGGTATTTTTAGGTTTCAGGGTTGAGTTTGGGTTTTGGGGTACAGGGGTATTTTTAGGGTTCAGGGCTGGGTTTGGGTTTTGGGGTACAGGGTATTTTTTTTAGGGTTTAGTTTTAAAATACAATCTTTTATTTTAATTAAAAAAATTAATTTTAATAATTTTATTATTTATTAAAAATAGTTCTTTATTATTAAAAGTTCTTTTAAGTAATATATGTACTAAATAATTATTTAACATTTTTTAAATTTATTTATTAAATTAAATTTAAATTACTTACATTTAAAAAAAATATAATATACTTACCTATACTTACATTGTAATGGCATGCGTTGTAATAGCATCTGCTATGTAATGTCATGCGTTGTAAAGGCATGCGATGTAATGGATCCTGCGTTGTAAAAAATGCGTTGTAACGGAATGCGTTGTAATATCTCGCGTTGTAACGTCATACATCCACACGAGCGCGAGGAGGAGCGGCGGACATGAGAGCGGGGAGGAGCGGTGAGGAGCGGCAGACAGGCGGTGAGGAGCGGTGGACAGGCGGGGAGGAGCGGCGGCTGAGGTAGGTGAAGCGGCCCGTGTGCGGCTCATTGGGGGCCTTGAAAGTGGCGGGTGCGCTCCGGGGGACCCACGGACAACGTCGGGGCGGGCGGGGGCCCTGAAGCCTGAGACAACGTCGGGGCGGGCGGGGGCCCAGAAGCCTGATTGCTCCCGGACAACGTCGGGACGGGCTGCTAGTACAGAATAAAACTCACAGTAGCACGGTGCTATACGGAAGACACTCCAAAAGCGATCAGAACAAGGCCATTCTTTTAAGGGCGGCCCAGTAAGTGCAATCAGCTATCACCCAAAATGTGCATCGCGCTTTCAATGGTAAAACATCATTTTATAATTCCTATTTCTTTAAAACGGCATCTACTCTTTTTTATTTTTTTTATTAATATTTACCTCAATGCAGGATCGTAAATGATGGCATAACAAATCAGTATTTCATAAGCCTTTTAAAGGATATGTGTCTCAGTCGTACTTTTGTGTGATAATTTGAAATATTGCTCAGAGGCAGTAGCACCTTAGGGATTTCAGGATTTCGCATATGCAGATTACATGCCTTAGAGTTTCTCCTGATTTACCACACCATCGGCATTGTGCTTCGGCTTCCCCCATACCAGTAGCCTCTTAGGTGAATCAGCCCGAAACGCATTCGTATAAAGGCATACTTACTCCTGTGTTTATTATACATACCTTTTATGCACAGCAGCCTCCTCACACTTTATTCTACATATTTTAGGTTCACTGTCTGTGCACTCACTGTACTTGCCTCACAAGCAGTGCTCATTCATTGCACGATGAACACACATGTGCCTCTAATACTTTATTCTGCACATTGTGCATTTACTTAAACCACTCAATCACTTACAGTGCGTGTCTCAAACTCGGTGGTGGGCACAGTATCTGCACGCTTGATTCCTGACACTATTCCTCACGCAGCAGCAGGTTCACTTTCACCTCACTTGTGGCATCCGCTGGCACTAGGTGCACACTCACTCTGTGAACTTCGCCCTTTTGGTTGAGCTCAGCTAACAGCCCTTCAACACCATTCTGATGGCTGTCGTGTGGCTCACTGCAAAGGAATACCCCCTGTTTATGTGCCCCAGTGGAGTGCACATTGAGGACGGTGCCTGAGGGGAGACCACTGGCGGAAGACATTGTCCCTGGGCACTATATATGCTAGGAGTGAGCGGTGAGCGCACCAGTAAACTCTGTTCTGCCGGCTGTTGCCAGAGCTTTTGCCAAACTCTGCGTTCCAAGCAGACCACGGAGTGGCAAAACTCTGTAAACTCCACCGACGGAGCGGAGTTTACCGCCCACCTGAGGTGTAAGCAACAGAATACCTGCACATGTGGTGGAATTGCATTGCTTCTGAGTGTTGGGGGCTGTGGCTGAGTCTGCACCACTCAATAATATCCTCCTCTGTCTGATCAAACTGGGTGACCCTCACCCTAAATATGCTCTCCTGTCTCCTCCTCCTTCTCTGCCTCAGATCCAAAATGGTCATCCTTCTCACCAGAATGTACAAAGCCACCATTGTTAAAGATCCAGATGCATTTGGGTAACTTTTTTTAGTTTGCACCTGGTTACCACCTGATCTGAATAGATCGTAATTTCGTTTCCTAAATGGCCATTTTGTGACTAGTTGCAATTTGGAAATCCTTTGTACATGCGCTTAACGATTTGCTATTTTGAAATCCCTATTTACAATTTTCTATTTAGCAATTTCCAAAATGTGATTTCTACAGGGTAAAAATCACATTTTGCACTACCGTAAATGCTTTTCATACACACGGAAATCGCATTTTGTATTTACTAATGGCCCGAAAGAGCAATTCACCCCGTTAAGAAATGCAAAATGCTTTTGTACATATGGGCCTATGTTACTTACACTGTAAGCATCTGCTCCTTGCTTGTACTGCTGTATATTGACATGCTTTGCATACTCATGCCTTCTAGTGTTGCATCCAGATGTTTGCAAGTTGTTTTTCTTCAAACAATTCTATTGAGTCATGTGTTCGAGTGACTCCTCCTCCTGGTGACAATACATATGGGCATCAACTCCATTGTTAGGTTGTTTTCCTACAGGTGGGTGAGAATAGAATGTAAAGTTCATGTAGTAAAGAGATGTCCATGCATAGCAAAAAGGTAAAGGAAACTGCAACAGCCACAGGTGTCGGGAAAGGAGGGTGGGCGCATGTCAATCTACAGCACTACATGCCACAAATAGATTCGTACAGGGTAAGTAACATAATCCATTCGAGGAATGTGTATCTGTAGATACACATTCTTTGCATAGACTGTAAAGCAGTTCTCCTCAAAGCGGTGGCTAACCTGTGGGTGTTGAGGTTGTTTGAAAGAGTGTGCATAGCACTGCCTGTGCTACATTAGATTTTTGGTGTGCTAGAACATCCACACAATAATGCTTTGTGAAGGTGTGTGGTGCAGACCATGAAGCTGCTTTACATATGTCAGCTAGTGGGATGTTGCCCAGAAAAGCCATGGAAGCCCAATTTTTCAAGTAGAGTGGGCTCTAGAGGGTGTAGTTAAAGTCCTTTTGGCTTAAACGTAACATGATGGCCTAGAGCACATAGTGGCGGATAACCTGGACCCACTTATGGAACGAATGCGATTGTACTTCGCAATGTGGTCCCACATGAATTTGCCACTCCGGGGAAGACTCAAGCAGTGAAAATGATTACCCTCCAATGTACATGTTAGGCATGCTTCCCCAATTAATACCCCTCTTGACCCTCCGTCAGATACACAAGACTATTAAGGCCTTCATCTGGGGTTCATTAAGACCTTGTCTGGCAATTTGGAAGCCTATCACTGATAAATCAGCAGGGGGACTGGGCCTGCCTTCAGTGGAGTATAGCCCTACTTTTGGCAAAAATGGCGTACATGCAGACCCTGGTCCAAGACCCTCCGTTATGGGTCTCAATTGAACGCAAGTTCCAGAGGCTTTGTTAGGAATACAGGCCCTCTATCTTCCTAGCCCCACCACCACCGGTTTCTGCAACCCCATGCAGAAAGCCATGAATGACACCTGGATTCGGGCTCACAAACTCTTTTCAGTGGAATTCCATCTCCATGACAAAGCTCCCCTCTGGAACAATACTGGTATGCACATAGGGGGACCATGCTGGATTGGGGTCCCTTGCGCAGAGCTGGGATCCTGACTCTTACACACCTGATCTCCAGCGGCAAACTCAAGTCCTTTGAGATGCTATGAGACGAATTTGGCCTGTTGCATACTCAACAGTGGTGCAATACACAACAACGTCATTGCCTGCTGAGCAAACTGGGTCCCCAGTGCTGGATCATCCCTTGTTCCTCGGTGCTCTCTTACCTTAACCATTGGTGTCAGTTTAAAGGCATGATGTCTGGATTCTACAACCTCCTGATTCACCAACTCTACGCCCAGCCACAATTGGATAGCCTCAGTACGACCTGGCAAGCTCGTCTACAGGTGGAATATGATGAGAAGGATTGAGCCAAACTTTTGGAGGCCCTGGAATGGGGAGTCCAGGAGGCATGGATGAAGCTCAGACTTTTTAAGATCCTTCAGCGCTGACACTGGACACCGGCATGGCTTCAGGTCACAGGGTTGCTTTCTCACTTTGCCTGCTGGTGATGGGATCACGCGCCCTGTGATATTGTTCATATCTTACTTGACTGTTCCCCCATTCGCCCCTTCTGGACAGCAGTGGAGGTCAACCCTCTGGGAATCTATGGATTTGCCCTTGCCACTTCTGGACCCCCTAATTCTCCTCCCTGACTTATCAGATCTTTCTAAGCTGACCCGCAATACCCGTTGTTTGCTTGTCACTGCCGTGAAAGCTGGCATGATCTGATCTGTATTCTGTGACACTGGTGTTCTCCACTATTGCTGTTGCATGAGGACTGCAGAGATGTAAAAAACTGCATCCTACGAAAAGGTAATTTATAATTTAATGGACACAGCATATATTGTTCTTATCACACAATCCCCCTTTCTTCCGGATACTACCCCCCAAATTTGCAGTAAATCTTGATTCACCCTCATTACGGGATGTATTATACTTTGAATGATCTGAAATAAGACATCGGAGGATGTTTGTTTTTCACGAATGGAATTTCTAATGACATGAATAAATGTGATTTTGTTTCACTGCAAAGAAGACCGAACTGAATTGAAGTCTAATTAACCAGTTTTAATACCCACTCGAAGGGTTTTTGACGCAGTGCTCAGGGGGACGTCTCCTATTCAGGACATGCTACTCATTATTCATCCTCATTACTATCATTGCATCCTATGCCCCCCTTTTTTCCACCCGCATTACTGTACTTGGACTTTGCCTGACCAGCCTTCTCGTTCATGCTTTGTAGATTTGTCTTCCCTCCCTTTTTTGCTTTCTGCCCTTCTTTCCTTCACTTTCCTCTTTCTCTAGCTTCTCTTCCTAACCCTCTCTTTATTTTCTACTTTTCTTATATATTAGGATTGGTTGTTATTGGTGCATGTATTGGAATCAACATTTGTATCTCAATATGGGTCCTTGCTGGACTTGCATTTCTCTGTGTTCCATGTTATTTTTTAGTACTAATTGCTATAAAAAAAAAAGTTATATGTTTGGACGCACTTAACTTTTCATCTGACTAATGTATGGAGAGCCCTTTCTGCAACTGAGTCTGGTTGTGGAAAGAATGCTGGCAACTCAATTGAGATGAAAGTGGGAGATGGCCTTTGGATGGCATTTAGGGTCGGTGTGAAGGACCACCCTGTCTCTGTAAGTTGGAAGAAGGGAGCTTCTAAATTTAATCTCTGGAGCTCACTAACACATCAAAGTAATGTGATGGCAATTAGAAATGCCACCTTCCAAAAGAGAAATTGGAGGGGGCAGTTATGAAGGTTTCAAATGGAAGACCCTTGAGTCTTGTGAGAACAGTTTTAGGATTCCAGGAAGGTTCAAGTGGAACCTTAGGTGGAATCCCTCTATTATGTCCTTCCATGAAGGCTTTAATAACTAGTAGTTTGAATAAAGAAAGGTGTTGTCTGTTTTGCATATAGGTATCTACTTCAGCAGGGTGTAATTGTTCTGATGTGAAAGCAAGCCCATAGAGCTGTAAGTAGAGCAGTTAACAAATAATGTTTTGTATAGTAACATTGAATGGATTAATTAGTTTAGTCTGACAGTAACAAACAAATATTTTGCATGTAGTCACGTAGCATGCCCTTATGGGAGATCTACGTGCTTCTTTGAGAATGGTCATACATTTGGGTGGGAGATTGAGGTAGCCGAATGATATGACCTCAGAAGGCAAACCTCTAGGTTGAGTGCCTTGGTATCTGAGTGCCTGATTTTTCCATGCTTCTGAGTGAGAAGGTCCAGCCTGATGAGGAGCTTCTGGTGACGAACTACTGAGAGATCTAGTAGCGTTGTGTATCAGAACTGTTGGCCCCATGTTGGAGCTCTAGTATGAGTTTGAGAGATGTTTGTCTGAGTTTCCAAACCAGAAACGGGAGGAGAGGGAGAGGCGGAAAAGCATAGGCAATATCCCTCACCAATTCATCCATAGGGTGTTGGCCTTGTATATTGGCTGTGGGAACCTGGAGCCAAAGTGTGGGCATTTTACTTTGTTTACAGCTGCAAACAGATATATATGTGGAAATCCCCATTTGTGGAAGTAAGAGAGGAGGACTTGGGGATGGAGTTCCCATTTGTGGACTTTTTACTGCATCCTGCTGAGGAGGTCATTAAAATCAGGGGAAGTAGGGAAGCTTTCAATGCTAGGCGAGGAGCTTGAAGCTCCAGGCAGTTGATGTGGAGAGTCTGGTGCTTGGAATTCCAAAGTCCCTGAACTGTGAAGTCCTGTAAGTGTGCACAGCCTGTCAGAATGCTTCCATTGTCAGAGTGATGTGGGGAACAGGGTCTAGAAAAGGTCGCCCCTGAAACAGGTTATTGGTGTTCCACCACTGCATAGAGTGATGAGTGAAGCTGTTTATCAACACTTGGGGCCCGATGTAGGTAATTCTTATTTACCACTTCTTAAATACCGAATTTACCGATTCGGTATTTAAGAAGTGGTAAATATGAAGGGGGGAGATGTAGGTATTTCCAGATGTGGAAATACAGAATCGTTAAGATTCGGTATTTACCGAATCTGGAAATACCGAATCGGTATTTACTATTGATTCCTATGGGCTGTGAAGCCCATAGGAATCAATGGGAAATATCAATTCCGTAATTACCGAATCGGTAAATACCGACTTTTGCAAGGGTGCAGGGGGTGTCACTTTGACACCCTCTGGCACCGCAAAAATAGGCATATGCACCATGTGGCACACAGACATGCCCTAAGGGCATGTCTGTCTGTCACATGGCTAGGTGTGCATGCACACATGTGCATGCACACCTGAATTCGGTATTTTAACACGCAATTGGATTGGGTGTTAAAATACCGAATTTGTAGGGCCTTTGGGACTCTGAAGAGTCCCACCTACATCTGAGATTTACCGAATCTGTAAAAATACCGATTCGGTATTTTACAGAATCGGTAAATTTACCGAATCGGTAAGTTTACCGATTCTGTAAAATTGTGCCCCTACATGCCAAATCTGTAATACCGGTCGGTAACGGCCGAAAATACCGATTTTCGGCCGTTACCGACCGACCTACATCTGGCCCTTGATCTTCTAACTTCCCCTGTGACTGAGACCACTAATGCACTCGGAATTCCTGAAAGGGGCACATGTGAAGGCGAGCGTGGGGTAATATGGCAATGCAGGAAGCCATCATGCCTAGGAGCCACATAACTGTCCTTATTGTGAGCAGTTGATTGATTTGAAATGGGATATTATTGTTTGGAAATTTTGAATTCTTGTGGTATTGGGATAAGCTAATCCTACTTGTGTGTTCAGGATTGCACCCAGATTTGGATGAATTTGTTGAGGGTGAAGGGGAGGTTTGAGTATATTGAAGCTGAAGCCGAATTGATGATGTAGATCTACAGTAGCTTGATTGTGTTGCTGGTATAGATGATGAGAACTGGCTTTTATGAGCCAGTCGTCCAGACAAGGGAATACATGGATGTTTTGTCTGCACAGATGTGCTGCTACTACTATTAGTAGGCACTTACTGAATACCCGTGGTGCAGTAGTGACCCCTAAACGGTAGGACTTTAAATTGGTAGTGTTTTCCTGCTATCACACATCTTAAATATTTGCGATGTGCTGGTTGTATTGACATGTGGAAATAGGAATCCTTTAAATCGAGGGCTGCAAGAAACTCACCTCATTGGATGAGTGGGATCACATCTTGGAGTGTGACCATATGGAAATGTTCTGACAGAATATAGTGGTTTAGGGGGCTTAGATCTAGAATAGGCCGTAAAGATGTATCCCTTTTGGGACTATACTCCCGACCCTTGATCATGTAGAGCGACTGTATCTACAGCTCCTATCAGAAGAAGAACTTGAAATTCCTGTTTGAGCAGTGTTTAGTGTTCCAGAGATAACCTGTGGGTGTGAGATGGGCTGTCGGGAGGTGTAGTAATAAGCTCCAAACATTAGCCGCGTTGGATAATGTCCAACAGCCACTGGTCTGATGTTATTGACTACCTTGTAGGTAGAAAGTTCTGTAAACGACCCGGACAGTTGTTGTATGGTCAGGGGGGAAGGTGAGGGAAGTCACTGGTTAGTGGTGGGTGTTCCACCACATGGGGAAGCACCTTTTCCTCTACCCTTTGCATTGTTGCCCCTGTAAGAGCCACTATAATAACCGTTGGAGGAGGAATACTGATTTTGGCTATGTTGGTAGGATGGTGGAGGCTTCCGAAGTTTTGGTTTTGGAACCCTCATGATAGCTGAATCGGTGAAAGAAGCCCCAAGGATTTCGCTGTTTCTGTGTCTTTTTTTAATTTTCTCTGGGACCTCGTCCACTTGGTGCCAAAAAAGATGTTCCTTATCAAAGGGTACATTTAGGAGGTTTTGTTGTACCTCTTGCTTGAATCCTGAAATACGCAGCCATGCATGCCAGTGGAGCAGGGTGCTGGTCTTAATCCCTCTTGCTGCTGTGTCAGTAATGTCTAGGGCACAATGTATGGAGGTGTTAGATATAGGTTTGCCCTCTGCAACAAGTTCTTGTACACTTATTTCTGTGCTAATCTGGGAGATGTTGGAGGAGCTCCTCCATGTCGTCCCAGTGAGCACGGTCATATCTGGCAAGCAAACCCATTGAGTTAACGATACACCAATGGTTTGCAAACCATGCCACTACCCTTTATCCCACCGAGTCAATTCACTTGCTTGTTAGTGTTTTGGTGCTGAATTTCCACTCAGTGTTGAAGCAGTGAATGTGGACGGTCGGCTCAGCACCGATTGGTGGATAGGTGCCGGGGTTGTCGGCACAGAAGGCTATGGCTGGTGTTTTAGTGACAAGCCTGAGGGCAGGGTTTCTGAACCAGCTGCTCGGTGCCAACCATGGCCGTGAAGCAGTGGTGGTCTGAAGGCCTCTTGTTCGAAAGGTGCTGGGTGTTTTTTCGTCTGTTCAACACAGTGTTGAGGGGTGGGGTGTACAGTACTCACTTCTTGAGTCTTTGGTGTGACATCCGTGATATTGAAGTCGAGTTCATGTTTGGATTCAGAACTGCCCTCAACAAAGGGCGTCTCTTCTTCTGCTACGGAAGCTTAAGGGTGGTGTTCTTCTTCACCGACGTCTTCATGCCGAACAGGTTACGAGTGTCCTCGGTGCTCCTCAGCTGCATTTCCAGCCGGTGTGTCCAATGGTCTCTGAGGACCTTTGTCGAGTGGAAAGAGTGGCAGGCCTTGGAATCTGCTTTTCTGTGATCCGGTGACAAACACAGGTTACAGAACTGATGGGAGTCGGTCCATGTGAATTTGGCTTGGCAGTGAGGCAAGAAATGGAAAGGCGTCTGTTCCATTACCAGCAGGACATTCTATGAAGAACCTGAAGGAGACTGAGTCGAGGACCCTGCAGGGTGAGGCTTTGAAGGGACTGCAGTGGAAGCACATCGACTTGACGAGCGATTGTACCTCAATAAGCAGAGTGGTAAAGCGTGATCGAAACAATACCAGCATGCATTTAAATGTATTTGGAACCGAAGAGAGAACCGTAACTGTCTTGAAACTAAGCAACGGCACACACAACCAAACCCGATGGTGGAAAGAAAGAAATCTAACAATGGAGTCGATGCCCATGCACATTATCATCTAGACGAGGAGTCACTCGAACTCGTGACTTGAAAGACTTCTTCGAAGTGTTTTGTGTTTTGGCTTGCTGAGAAGGAGATCTTATTCGCTCTCATGCTTCATAGGTCCTAATTGTATACCTCTTTCCACATTAATTGACTCTGGATAAGTCAGTATTGACTCCATGCCTTAGTTCACTTCACTCTGCACATTCATAAAGGTTTTTGTTTCATTCAGATACTTTATCAGAGCTGTGAAGGCTCAGGAAACTTAAATACTTTTCACTAAGCCTTCTTTGAGCATGCCCAAAGGACCTCCCAGTATGCCTATACTGTGTCTTTTCCTCCTTTATTTTCTTGTAGGAACAACTGCAGTTCTCAAACATCCAGATCTCATCGTTCAAATAAGGGGTTGATTTCTACAAATGTCTGACTGATTTATGGGGCGAAGGCGTTATGTTTAGCCAGCATTTACGCCTGCTACAATTTGCACAGGAGACATTGATGGGGGGGGGGGGGTTCTTGCAATTTATATTGATTTGAGACATATATATATATATATATATATATATATATATATATATATATATATATATAATACATATATACATGGATATAGGATTGAATACATTTTTTGTTGTAAAAAATATTATTTATGCTATTCTTTTACTTTAGTAATACACTTAGTTTTACAAACTGTAAAAGTTATTAAAATTACTCAAAATATGTTAACTTATAACCAAGCTGTTACAAATGAAATAAAACTAAATATGTTAGTGATGGTGGCTGAAACTAATTTTAAAGTATTGGTCAAAATTATTTGTAAAAAATCAATTACTTAATGTAAATTAATATGCAATCTAATGAAAAGTTCAATTTAGGAAGTAGTGTGTTCTATACTTTTCTTTAACTAGTTATTTGCATAAATTAATTTACACTAAACCCTTATATAAGTGATGTATCTTAATAGCTCCGAAACTGTACTGCTTTTTTGGCTGTCAGTTAGAGGAAAGATACTGTAAACACAGCAATGTTATAATAAAGAAAGAATATAAGATTAAAGACTGTACCGCTGAGAAGTGTGTAGTTATCAGTCATTTGTTTTTTGGGGGGGAATTATGGTACATCAAACATATACAAATTAAAATGCATTGGGCCTGATTTACAAAGTAACTTACACTTCTGAGTAATTTACACTTCTGAGTAAGTTTACTACTCTTTAGATATTCACAAAATATTAGTATACATTTTTCTCCAAAAGTGTTACTCACATGTCTCTACCAAACTGAAAAGCCTGTAGCTATAAGCATTTGAGTAGGTTTACAACTTTTTGGCTATTCACAAAATCCAAGCACACGTTCACTCCAAAAGTGAAACTTGCACTCGGAATTGGTAAATAGACAAAAAGTAGTAAACTGACTCAAAAGTATAAATTACTCCGAAATGTAGAGTTCCCTGGCTCCCCGACTTGGTTAAGGCATGTGAGTTACACTTTTGGAGTACATTTACACAAGGATTTTGTGAATATCCAAAAAATAGTAAACTTACTCAAAAGTGTAAGTTACCTTTGTAAATCAGGCACTGTATGTAAAAATGTATACATATAAAATTATATAACCACAATGTGGCAGATTTATCAATCATTATAAACATGTGCTACCAACCACTGATAATTTCTAGAACAAACCAATACATTATGCATCTTTTCTTATTTGCAGATCTACAGAAACCAGAATAAACCCTAAAGACTCAATAAAGCCTTACAAATTATAACCAACTGTAACTGCCTGACATAGAAATACATTAAATCTCTAGAAAAAACTATAAACATTTAAATATAAATAAAATTAGGCCAGATGCATCTACCACCTTTTCAATCACAAATTGACCAATAATTGAAGTGTGTCAGTTTGCCACCTACCGCATGATTATTCATCAGATTGGTTAAATTATGGGCATCTCTAAATCAGAATTTTACGAACTGGCTCATTAGTGCATAGGTTAGTTTATAAAAAAATGTTATGGGTCGCAAAACGCTCTTTGCAAATTATGAGAAGTTTTCTGTGACCAGTCCTTCATGCAGCTAGCCCTTGTTTCCGAATCAAGACTTTGTAGCATATTAAACTATTTCAAGTTTTGGGCTTTTACTGAGCATTGGAGCTTCTTTACATGAAAGCATGTTTAAATGTCCATTTTCGTCCATGAAGGGTTGAAAGAGCTGAGGTTTTGACTGTACTTAGTTTTTATGGGCCGTTTTATCACAACTAGTCATCTGTACATCTATATTGTGTTAGGGCCTGATAAGAAGATTATATATTTCAGCAATTTACACATGCCAATACACGCTGCTTCTTTAATTTTAATTAAGTTCCTTTTTGTATTATCATTCTAGGGCTTTTTCCGAAGAAGCCAACAGAGCAACATGTCCTACTCATGTTCTCAGCAACAGAACTGCCAGATTGACAGAACAAGTCGCAACCGTTGCCAACACTGTCGGCTGCAGAAATGTCTTATGCTTGGAATGTCTCGTGATGGTAAGGCAGAAAAGCTCTTGAAAACCAAGAGACAGATAGGACTGTACTGAGAATGTACTTAGAAAACCATATCTTGTGTCTGGTGTAATTAATTAGACCATGTGGAAAGTGGAACAAGCTTTAAATAGATTATCAGGAGAGTTCTCATTGACCTAGGGAACTCAAGAGCACCTGGGATTTCCATTTTTTTCACAAGTATTTTTATTGAGTTTCAAAACAAAAATGTTAACTGAGCAAGATGTACAATATATCAGCAGAGAATGTCTACAAAGCAAAGTTTGCATCAAAAAAGAGATAGAGAAGGCAAGTAGGGAACAAGGAGGAGTTGATGACCAGGGTGTTGTTGGAGGTAGGATGAGGACAAAGTCAAGGCACAAGGGACCTATTGGGTTGGGCCACACAATCAGGGACAGAATTCGTGGGAAAAGAGTATCCGCTGGAGTTGTGGGGGGGGGGGGGGGTGGGTATTCCACTGGGGCTTGGTCAGGTAGAGTAAGGTACAGTACTGGGTGGGCACATCGCTTGGTTCATGGAGGCAGTGTGTCATCCCTTATAAGGGTAAGGAAATGCTCGAGAAGGGCATCCCACGCCACGGAGATGGGTCACCTCTGGATGCACCAAACCTCCTCAAGGCGTAGCTCCTCACTCGCAACCCTTCCCCACCGCAACTGGGATTTCCTTGCAGCAAGCATTGCCTATTGTCTTTGGAACCTAAGGAATTTGGTACTAAGACAATATAAATGAAAGAGAAGAGGTTCATTACCTTTGCCTTTCCACGGGTAGTGAAGTTGAGCAGCCAAAGTTTACTCTTGAATGATGGCGTGGGGCAGAACACCAGAATTGCCCAACATGATTATAATGAGCAGGATTTTTATACAACTGAAAAAAGAATACAACTTTAATTCCCAAGTCTTGATCAGGACAATGTAGATTTCCTCTGCATATAGCCATTGTCATATAATGCAGATGTACTTCCAGTGCTCTGTCATGCACTTTCTTCTCTGTAGAAATGAGTAAATCACACTTACGAGTACCTTGTTACTTTCCGATACTTGTCCTAACACAATCCAGGGTTTTATCAGCTGTGATAAATTGCAAACCACCCATCAGTACACTCATATTTAGGGCCTTATTGTTATATGGGTGAATACGGTCTGTGCATCAGCTTCTGATGCAACTGATCTGAGCACACAAAGACAGAGTCCCCATGCAGGTCGACACAAGGAGTTGCTTACGCCAGACTTAACACTGGTTAGAGAAGTGTTCTGGTGTTCTGGAGACTCCTGCAGTCCTCATCTCCGAGGGACTCAGCAGCTCTACAAAACACTAAAGAGGTGTACTGGACTTTGGGGGGGGGGCTGTTGCTAGCTTTGCACTTGAGAAGGTTGACTCAGGGTAGACACGTGGTTATCATGAAAATTTAGCAATTAAAGGAACACGATGAGCTTAGGAGTTTAAACAGAATCTGGGCGCTCCAAACAGCACAGTGACTTTGCCATTACCAATAATACCTCCTTTTGGCTTGGGTTAAGTAGCAGCAGCAAATTGGTACCTGAAGCTTGGGTTCATGAGCTGACAAAAGGCCAGTTCTCAGGACAAAGATCAGTAATCTATGTAATGTCAAAGCAACTTAAACTCAATCATTTGATTCAGACTGTGAGTTCAACTAGCACTCTTAGCTTGAATCTTTGGGGTATTCAATTGTATTTGAGGGCATCTTGCTTAAAGTACAGATCAGATGCTTAAAAATGAGCAGCCCATCATCTTCATGGATTGGTGTGTCAATGGTGATACAGTATGCCATAAAGAGTCGCTTGAGTGGCGTGTTGTTACGTTCTTAGACTTTCACTCGGATGCAGGCTTCCCATGATATCATTAGGGATTGGATTTCACTCATACAATCCAATACCCAATCGAATATTTTTGATGGACTTTGGTTCCCTTTTGCAACAGTTCACCACAGGTGAAGGTGATGGGCCGTAATCATATTATTTGTTCAGGTATTAAGAACTGGCATGCACTTGGCAAAGTATTTGTGAAGGCAGTGCTTCCTTGACGGCCGTAGCCTGAACTATGCAGAATTGGCTAACTAGTTGGGTCAACATAATAGATCCTTTACCGGTCTTGTGTGATAGTGAGAGCTTGAAGGACCACATCACAATGAACATTGGCACTAGATAGCACAGTACACTGTACATATATAATGTGCTACCAGCTCTAATAAACAACATCAAATTGTAAAAGTTCAAGGTGCCAGCGAGCTTAGCATTCAGGAACTTGTTGTTTAGATTTGAATGTGACCTGCACCCGTTACAGGCCCCGGTATCGAAAAGTAGAAAGAAACAGCTTTTGCAGACATGGGAGTTTGATACATATGTATATTTTGTTCCTTCACAAGGCGGATAGTGAGCTAGACACAGGATTGATTAAGGATGGATCCTTGTTGTGCACTTGTATTCTGTGTGTAGCACTTTCTGCCTTATGTACTGGAGGTCGAGAAATAAGGAAGTCTGTTTTCCCTTCGATAGGGACTCAAGGAGGGGTCTTTTTCGTTTAGTTTGTGTATGTATATGTGTATGTGTGTGTGAATATATATACATATATATTTGCTGATAAAACCAAAGGTTACAGGGTCGTTATATTTATGCGGATTTTTTACTCATACAAAACCAAAGAGATTCAGCAGTTATAGTCATACTTATGTTAAGAAACTATGACTCATTGCCTTGAGTTACTTAATGGCATGAGTTATAGTTTCTTCAGATTAGTATACCTATAAGTATAGCTATAATGGCTTAATTTCTGTGGTTTTGTACTGGCAAAAAGTGAGCGTAACTATAATGACCCTGTAACCTTTGGTTTTATCAGTGAATTTCCATTTTTTTCTCTGCTGGGCGAACATTTGCGTAGGATCTGCGGATAGTACATTGCAGCGATAAACCCCCCACAATTTTAGGGTCATAAGGGGCCCTCAGGGGCCCCTCTATGCGTCCTCTGGGGTCAGGATACCCATATCGTGCCCCCTTCTATCTGTTTTACAGTGTATTTTAACCGCACCGTTGCCGATGCAACCAAAGAAAATGGCGGTCGCAACTATATTCTTTCAAACTGCGGCCAGCCAATCAGGGTCAGAGATGCTATTCTTGGAAATTACTGAATCCCAAAAAGGATGGTTGTTTACGTGTGATCCTAGATCTCAGGCTATTGGACTGGCTCCTCAAGCAGAAGTTCAAAATGCTGACAGGTGCTTCTTATGCTGGAAAAGTAAGACTGGATGGTTTTGATCGATAAACAGGAAGCATATTTTTACATTCCCATTCTGCAATTGCACAGGAAGTTTCTCCACTTCACAATGGGGTTGCAACTTTACCAGTTTGGGGTCCTTCCAATTGGTCTAACATATGCACCTCGGGTCTTTACAGAGGTGATGGTGGTAGTTGTAGCTCATCTCAGAAGGTGGGGAATACAGGTATCCCTTACCTGAATGCTTGACTGAACAAAGATAGTTCTCCAGCGTTGGTATTGAATCCCTCCTCCGGGACCAGTGGTAGCACTTGCACAACTGTTTCCACCAGTGTGTGGGAATAGCGGCCCAATAAGAATGCAATTTTCACAGACCGCAATGCAGTGCTGGCGGAAGACAACATTTTCTTCCCCAAGCTGTCCAGCCTTTTGTATTCCCTGTTCAGGGGAGTGGCAGGGAATGCATCATGAAAAGTAGAGGCTTGAATCACCAAGCTCTCTGGGGTAGAGTGTTGGGTAAAGAAATGTAGGTCCCTTAGAGCAAGGTGGTGGAGCGGGAAATCGTCCTACTCACAGGAGCCCCTGTGCTGGCTTTGGACCATGTCCCCGGAAGAACGTTGGTGAGGGCTTCATTGAACGGGAGTAGGGGTTCAGAGGCGTAATCTCCTGGTTGCAACACCTCTGTCAAGATGTTAATCTTGACTGCCGCAGAGGGCAACTGAAGGTCGAGGACCTCAGCCACCCTCTGCACCACCGTTGCATATGTAGCGCCCTCCTCCATAAACACGGATGGGAAGAGAATGTAGGTATCTGGAGACGTGTCCAGTCCATTGGCGTTCCTCACACCAGTCCATATTCTGCTCAGACTGGTATTCTAAAGGGTCCAGTGACCACTCCCACTCCTCTCCAATGCTCACCCCTTCAGAATCGGCTCCGACTCCGAACTAGGACATGTGGGTGCTGTCAGCACCAGAATCAGCGATAATCGGCACAGGTCCATGTCGTCGGGGATCAGAATGGGGCTGTCATTGCCTGGAGCATCTGCATCGGGCCAGCGAAGGTCATAGTGGCAATACTGGTGCCGGTCTGGGTCCATGGGGGGCCCATCGGAGCTGGCGTCAGCGCCGCCGAAGCGGAACCAGATGGGGCACCCTCTTACCCTGCTGGGTCTCAAGACCCGCTGGAGGGGTCGGCCATTCAAAATTGAAACGCATAGCCACCCTTGGTCTGGGAAAACTGGGGAGGCATGGAGTCAAGCCAGGTGCATGTTCCGAGAAACCAGACCTCGACCGTGATGTTCCTTCATCATGTTTGCCCACAGACGATGAGAAGTCGAAGTATGTTTCGACTTCTTGTGTTTTTTGTGCCTTTACCTGAGTGCCTGGATGATTTGGAGTGGGATGAAAAGGACTTCGAACTGGAATGGTCCTGAGACCTTCCTCTTGGGAGGGACCATGACTTCCGCGGAGTCGCATGGCAGGCCTCTAGCAGCTTCAGGGACTGCTCCCTCAAAGCATTTGGCACCATGGTCCGGCAGTCCGAGCACGACTTGGAGTCATGGTTATGCCCCAAACACCACAAACACACGAGGTGCGGATCCGTCACCAACATGGCGCGGTGACAGGCACCACAGGGTTTAAACCCTGTCTTCCTTGATAACACCCTTGACACGCCAGGAAGAAACCTAACAAAAGATTGACAAAGTATCACAAAAATCCTGTCAAAAACTGGCAGAGGGGTAGCTCTTCTCTTAGATCTGGGCTAGCTAGCACATAGGAAAAGTTACATCAACGCGACAAGGTAACACTTATATAAGGGACGTGGACGTGACTTCCTGTGCAGACGATGCCATGCGGAGCCGACCGCCGCCACTTACTGGCGTGCAGGGGTCAGCTCATGAAAAATCTTTGTGATCCAGTCTGACGCTTGGGGGTATTCATAGGTAATGAATCTGTGGCTATATATCTCTATCAGATGGAAAGGAATTATTTATTTATTTAAAACATTTGTATAGCGCAGCTGTCACCTTACAGGCATCCTGGCGCTGAGATATCACCAGAGGGGGGGAAACACGGGGAAGAGCAAGCAGTGCGTTGACCATCGAATTAACACTTTGGAAACAGCCAAGTTTTGACCCGTTTCCTAAAAGGAAGGAGTTCTTTCGTTTGACGGATGTCTAGGGGCATACTGTTCCAGAGTTTAGTGGCCGCAACTCCGAAAGATCTGCCTCCGGTCCTAACTTTTTAAAATCTCTGCACTTTTACAAGACATGCCGTTGTCGAACGAAGTGCTCTGGATGGGGTGTACCAGTCAAACATGGCTTGCAGAGAGCTGGGCCCAGATCCATGCAGAGCTTTGTAGACGAGGCAGAGGGATTTAAAGGCCACTCGTTGTTTCAACGGGAGCCAATGGAGTTCGGCCATCGCCGCTGTGGCCGAGGATCTCCTAGGCCAGCCAAGAGCCAGTTTAGCAGCGGCAGATTGTACTCTTTGGAGTCTGTCTAACAGCAGGGCTGGAGACTCGAGTAGCAGCGCATTACAGTAGTTGAGGCGACTTAGAATAGTACACCTGACTATTAAATCCCGGGCCTATAAGAACCATTGTTGGACCCTCAGTCGAAAAACTCCATTGTAAGTTTACAAATAGAAATATCTTGTCTCAATATTTGATTGATAACTGTACTGGTTTGACGATTTTTTATTGAAAAAGGTAAAAACTATTGCTAATGTAAACACCGTATTTGATTTAATTTAAATTGATTTGTTGTTGCTTCCTGCAGTTTCTTTACCTCTTGAAGTATTTAGCTAATGTGCGCTTGCTCTTCTATTCAGATAAGATTAAACTACTACAATAACATGCCAACATTAAATTCCAGAGAAAAAGATTCTATTGGGACCAATACACACGGGATTACTTTAACTTGTTTTTTAAGGAGGTGAGCAGTGAAAGCACACATTTCGTGTTAAATCAAATAAGGTGTTTACATTAGCAATAGTTTTTACCTTTTTCAATTAAAAATCGTCAAACCAGTACAGTTATTAATCAAATATTTAGACAAGATATTTCTATTTGTAAACTCACACTGGAGTTTTTCGACTGAGGGTCCAACAAGGTTCTTATAGACGTTACTAAAACACAGGACCTGAATTTCCTTTAAATTGACAGAAATGCAGTTACGGTCAGCATAACTACACAATTGTATAATTTTTTACCAGGAAGAAGCAATACTGCGGCTACTGGTAATTCTGGGAGTTTAATTATTTAGGGATTAAACATTCTTCCATGTAAACAAATTATGGAATGTGGATACGCCGAGGGTACCAAACACGATTTCCACATGTTATTTCTTAATTAGAGGGAATTCTCTGAACATATATTCCACCACGTGTGGCCTGGTGAATTTGTTCCTGGTACAACCAAAGGTAATTCACGTCTGGTAATATTTAGTGTAAGACTTGTGCATGCCTCTTAATCTCAATTCAGACTGAAATGCCTATTTTTGCCTAAATCGTTACTAATAAGAGGCAACTTGTAAAGTGGGACTAAATGTTTTCTTTCAGTCAGATAAATCTGTCAAAAGATGTTTTCGTTTTGTTTTGTTGAATTCTTTTGTAAGTGAGGTTGAGCACAACCCAACAATCTTTACTCCCTCCTCAACGTGTAGTGAAATAATCTAAAATGCCCATTGAGAGAAGATGCTTATGGGACCTAGACATCCATCTTGCTGTGGCATGCTTGAAACAAAAGGCACAAGGTCATAAAAGGTCTTTCAAAAAGGGATGTTATGTTAATATTAAATGATAGGGATTCCAAGGCTGATTTTGCAGAATCTTATAAATTCAAGAAAGAAGCAATGAGAAAGAATATTCAAAGAAGCTATGTGAAGCCTGGAAAGAGTGCTTGAAAAAAGCCAGAGCACCTGGGTGTGCAATGTTTAGAATCAATTGTGTATAAATAAATAAAAAGGAGGCGAGTAAATCATACTTGAAAGTAACTTACAAAAACTGCATTGCTGTAGAAGGATATAAATGAAAACCAATAGATTGAGACAGATGTTTAGGATAAGAATTACTAAAAAGGTGTTGGGAAAGGGATTCTGATATAAAAGGACGCTGTGCCCTCACCTACCCTGGGGATGCATGCTTCATCAATGAGCCAGCGCCTCACTAGCGTGAAGTGTAGTTTAACACAGACAAACTAACCTCACTATTGAGGATGTTCTAAAAAAAAAATGGGCTGGCAGACTAGCAAATTAGTAGAATGGAAAGATAAAACTATTAGCACACAATATGGAGGCACCTATCAAAGTGATTGATAGTTTTTGAATACACTGTCTTAAAAACCCTGATACTAGGCGAGAGCATAGGATTAAAAAAACAGTGAGTTAGAATTACCTTGTGCTTTACCAATTATATTGTTACTTGAATGTAACATTAAAAAAACCAGGTGAATAAATTCATCCCTATGTGGTGGTCAACATGTTTCAGTGTTCCAAAGCTGCCTGTTAGGTAATCAGAAGGTCTTCTTCAGAACCTTGAGCCCAGCAAAGCTAGGTAGACAGATGTACATGCAAATTGCTGAAGGTATCTGTATAGAAAGGGTGTTAAAGGGAAGTGTGGCGAACAATACATTTACCTTAAAAGAAATGGAAAATATTGAACCTGTTATTTTATGGTACTGGTGTGTTAGGTGACATGGAGGTTCTTATCCAAGGTGTGCCCTACAATGGAAATGAGACACAACACAGTACACATCAAACATTAAGACGTAGATGATAACAAATATCCATGTCCCTCATGGTGCGGCACTATGGTTCGCTGTATTCTGTACACAAAAAAATATAGATCAAAGAGGTTTTGAATTAATTTCTACAAACACCAAAATGCACACTTATGAAGTGAATGGGAAAGTAAAATCATTGTTGCTAAATCTACTTACCTGACCAAGTGTCAGTTTTCTACAATTCAAGGGTACCTAATGCCTGATGCTTAGAGTGAGCTAACACTGAACTGCAGGAAGCAGAGTGAGGAAGACAGCAGCCAAAAAGTGTTGTTCCTGCCATATTGTGAGAATTTGAAGGGTGCTAACCTTATGCTAGGACAGCGAGATCCAGCTCCCCAGTTGATTGGAACTTGAGCTGGAGCCAGTTATCAAAAAGGATGGTGCAGAACGCCATGTGTGGTCAACTACAGAGTGTACACGTCTATCAAGAACTAGAAGATATGTGTATGTGGTGCCACAGGATTTATGACACTTATCATTGTATAAAGAAAGAAAAATACAAATTTGGTTAAAAGGACATGGAAGGAGCACCTCCCTAATAAAAGACTAAAATGTATTAATCATCTTGTATAGTTAAAATCATAAGTCTTTGAAAATCAAAATGAACTGTAGTGTTAATCAAAACCATCTATGACTACGGAAGCGGGAAAAAAGCAGCTGTCAAGATCAGAGAAGCTAGGTAGATGCACCCAGATACAGACTCACCTTGCAGGGCTCGGACAGGGACACAATATGGGTCACTGAAATGTCTTGAGGTTAACCACGGACTCAGCACATATAGGCAGGGTGTGTAGCTGAAGCTTGCTTTTTTAACCTAATAGACTCAATAATTTGGGGTGGTAAATTGGACATAAGCAATCATTTAGCTAGTGTGGTGAGGACAGGAAGTGTGTGACAGACCACATACTGCCTCCGTTTTATTACAGTATGTGTACATATATTTAGTAAGGATGTTAGAATTTAAATCTAAAATGCCTCCAAATCCTCAGAAATTAAAACAGGTAACGCGCACTACCTGTCACATGTGCAGGTGTTTTATTGTTAGTTTTGTCTTTCGCCCACTGTGAAATAATGTAATGTTAAAAATGCATGCCATTTTTTTGTAATTCAAAAACTACTCCTCAAAGGGTAAAATAGAAATGGAATAGCTCACACACATACAAATCACTAAGCAACACTGGACCTGCATACCTTAACAGACTCATAGGCTTCTACACACCTTCCAGACAACTCTGCTCAGCTGGGATCTCACTGGCACACATACCCCACATCTGCAAAGCTGCAGCCAGAGTCCAAGCCTTCTCCTATCTCCCCGCAAAAGCTAGGAATGATCTCCCTCACCACACCAGAGCCTCCCCATCGTTTATTGAGTTCCGCAAGTAGCTGAAGACTTGACTTTTCGATTAACCTCACCAGGCAGCAACTGCCCGCCACCTGAAATGCTCCTGGATTCCCTCAGGGGTGATTAGCGCATGGACAAATACACATAACATAACATTTTAGAATAGTAGAAAGACAGAAGAGATAGCAGTGAAGACATTTTATGGCAACTTAGAGGAAAATATCAACGTAAAAGAAGAATTTGATCAAGGAAGAAGAGTGTTGCATAGATAGAGTAAACTACAAAAGGCAAACCAGAGAAATAAAATCAGAAATGATTGATGTAATGCCTCCTCTGTCACTGGACAGAGTCAAACAGTACTGTCCATTTATTTTCCCTCCTGCAGCCTGGGAAAAGTAAATCCTAACCCTATTCATGTGTATTTATTAAAATTATGTTTGCTCACACAAATCCTCCCTAAGACAGAGCGCACCATATTTTTTAATTCTCTCTCCACTGTCTCTTTCGACATTTGACTAATAAAACATTACTCCCTTTCTCAAAATACTCCTAAATGTTCAACAATTTTTGACAGACAGAGTAATACTGTTATGACCCCAAGGATTTTAAGTGATCTTTCATACAACGATGAGCTCCACTATATTAGGATTGATTTGATATGTAACCTTTGTCTGACCAAGAAAAAGGGAAAGCTGATATCTGTCCCTGTTCACTGTTAACCCATTCTTCCTCAGTATTTCTAAATCACAATCAAAGCAATCATCATCATCCTCTACATTTCTCTAAAAATCGTTTTTTTTTAAAATATAAGACATTAGCTACACCCTCAGGGCCATTTTCACAATATGCCGAGACTCCACTTCTGCTGAAACTAGGCCAAATCGCATTCTGTAATATTGAAATGTGTCCCAAGCATGTCAGGTGCCTAAAGTTCAGGTGTAGAATCGCTACTGATATGCAGATAAAAAAGTTAAAACTCTTTCAATAATGTTATCCCCCACTGTGGTAATCTCGTCAGCAATATTCAGTAAAGAATAATGATCCACCCATATGTTTGCATTAAGATCTCTAAAGTCAACACATACCCATAGGTTTCCCCGTAGCTTTGGTCAGCAGAACTACTGGAGTAAACCAAACAGTCCACTCAATTTATTTGACAACTCACTCCCTTTGAGTCATTTAAGTTTCTTTCCAATGGTTCTATGATTAAACTAGACGTAGGTCTTACTATGTGGGAAACGGGTATGGCACCCTCTTTTAATTGAAGTTAGTGCCCAAAATACAAAATAAAAATGTCAGTGAACACGTCTGGAAAAATGTCTTTTGCCTTAAAATTCTTTTCACGGTCAATGCTTCTCTCTCTGCATTTGGGTCAAGCCTAACACCAAGCTCCTTCTGGTAACTACACTTATACAGATTTGTACCTACAGGATCCATGATGTAGCCACAAATCCTAATGATAGGTTCTTATTCTTCCTTGTCATCCTTCCTGAATACACTATAGACAGCATTCATATTTTTCAAGGGTTTAAAAATGGTCTGCATCTGTAAGAACCTCCATGCCTCAACCGTCAAGCCCAATCTCACACTTCGATGACATAGTGTCCATAACTCCAGCCATTTTGGCGGTAGAACACATTTCTCTACTCCTTCCTCCCCTTTTCCCACTAACTGCACTTTTCACTCACTTTGATTACATACTCACCCACAATGTCCTCTGCTCCGACACCTGCAGCAATCTACACTCCTGGCAAAATATCTGTGACTATTAGCCAGATACACAGATTACAGTAACATGAGCATGCCACTCATTTTATTCTGAACCCCTTTACTTTTTTAAATTACTATCATTCCAACCAATGCTTGCTTCTACTTCGTTACTTGCTTCTACTTTCGTACCTACCTTTCCAGCTAATCGTGTCGGTTTATCACTCCTCATCGTTTTAACACAGTCTCAATGGCATCCTCAAGCTGGGTCTCAAGGCAACTCGATTCTCTTGTATGCACTGATTCTTGGTGCAGCACAGTAATGGACTCCTGATTACTGAGTAACATAACATACTGTCCTAAACATTCCTCTCAGACCAACAGTACTAGTCACCATTTTTTCTTCATTCGCATGAAGCAGGCTGAATAAATTGTGAAGTTCTAAAACCATATTTTTTGTTTCACCAAAATGATTTTAACCCATTACCTGCGCTGAACGTTGCGCGCTAGTGCGGAACGTTCTATTGCGCGGGCTGGGCCTCGACGTCCAACGGACGTGCGCAGCACTACCAAGGTAGTGCACGCGACGTCCGTTGGACGTCGCCAGCAGCAATGGGGTTAAAGCAGTTTTAGTTATTTTTCAAATACATGCCTTGTTTCTTCTTATCACGTCGCCAGTTTTACTTCAGGTTGCAAATCATAAGCCTTCTCCCTCCATCCAAGCATCATCAAATAAAGCATGTTATTTCTGAGAGGGGGCCCTTTTCACTTTCTATGGCAAATAATTGAGGCTCAAATAACTTGAGCCTTTCCTTTCATGAAAGTTAATAAGAGTCTATGGATAATTGCTCAGCCCTTACACAGAAGAAAGGTAGGAAATAATAAACTTACATAAAAGTTTAATAAAATGAGCTAAAGCAACTTTCATGAAAGTTAATAAGAGTCTATGGATAATTGCTCAGCCCTTACACAGAAGAAAGGTAGGAAATAATAAACTTACATAAAAGTTTAATAAAATGAGCTAAAGCAACAGGCTGTCACATCAGACCAATTTAATAAAGATTGCTGGGAACACTATAGGGCTTATTAATATGTTGATCGGAGTTGCCTCCAACCAACACCGTCGCAGTCTCGAAACTGACCGACCTCTGGTCGGATGTACTGACCGCCTGATTACGATGCGACTGAACACTGTTCGGTCGCATACTCCCATTTCTCCATGGGAACTTGTGTTATGGCTGTAAACAAGCTGTAATATAGGCTTCCATATAGAAATGGGTGTGTGTGGCTGCATCCTGGCGCCCCTCCTTTTTACTTTATACATAAACTCACTTGAAAATTCCTTGGAGGGGGCCACACTGGATATACCGCGTGCAGGGGACTTTGTAGTCCCAGCACTGCTTTACGCGGATGACGCAGTGCTAATTGCCCGCACTGGGCTGGGGCTTTAGAGACTCCTGAATGCTTTCGGGGAATTTATGCAATACTTAGACCTCCAAGTAAACAATAAAAAATCGCATGTAATGATTGCAGGTAAACGACCAAAGGCTCTTAAAATAAAACGATTTGCCTGCAATGGCGAAGATGTATCCAGGGTCCCGGTATTTACATATCTGGGCGTCATTTTTGACGAAAAGGGCTCATGGGTCCCCCAAATACATGTGAAAGGCATAGCCGTTACCAGATCTACCTCGGCCTTACTTGACTTTGCAAAACGCTTAGGTTCACGTCCAACAGAGGCTCTGCTAACAGTATACAAGTCCAAATGCCTCTCAATAGCAATGTATGGCGCATCATTATGGGGTCTTTTACCTCAAGGTAAATTGCAGATCAAAGAGAATAAATTCCTCAGATCCTTACTAGCGGTCCCCCAATCCACCCCAGTACTTTCGGTCCACACTGAGTTAGGTCTTGGTTACATCTCTGACCAGTTACAGTTGGCCCCATTGATTTGCTGGGATCTCTGACAGAATATCGAGGCTGAAAATATCGACAGACAAAATATTGACGCTGGAATATCGAAGGCAAGTATATCGACACCCTATCTACAACATGGTAAGTACAAAAATATCTAAACTAAAATATCGATGTTAAAAATATCGTAATTAAAATTATCATTTTTTTTTCTGTTAAAAAAAAGGTAAAATTAAGTAAATAGTACTTATATATAATTTAAACTTATGTTAAAATATGTTATAATGTTTAAAATTAATAAATAATACATATTTACTATTAAACATTTAATTAAAATGATAAATACAATATATATTATATACTTAATTAATTATATTATATACAGATTTTTTTTAATAATTAAAAAATATTAACAAATACTAAAATTTAAAAAGACATCAACACATAAAATAATAACATAAATAATAATAAATAATTATATTGAATAAATAACAACGCCAGAGGGGGCAAGATGGCCGCCGAGGCGCTGTGGGAGTAAGTCGCACTCAGACCCGTCTCCTGCCGATAAGTAAAAACTTCGGGCGTTAATGGAGAACTGCAAGCAGTATGCAATCCGCGGATTGGATGCACCACGGTGGAATTACTAGCCTTATAAGCATATTCAAGGGAGCGAAACTGTGGTATTCCAGACTCCTTAAAGCACTGATGGCAGAAATGGGCACTCGAGGAAAGGAGAAGCATACACCCATGTCTAGCGCTTTAAGTAAGGAGACATCACAGAAGGAAGCGATCAGATCGGGCGCTATCCCGAAAACAAAGATGCCACCTAACAGTAAAAAGATAACCCCCACGGTCTCCACCTTAACAAAAACACAGCTACGCAAATTGGAGAGAGCCGGCGAAAAGGAGAAACCGCTGAAACAGAACAAAAATGTGAGAAGCGCTAGTACTGCGCAAATGGTCGGGGATACAGCAGAGAAGAAGAGAAACGATACCGTATATCGGCAACCCTCAGTGTCCGAGGTCTTCGGCACCAGAACTCAAGCGGAGGCATCAGGAGTTTCAGGGCCATCAGGAACCCCGCAAAACACTGCTATCATGCCGCTCGCAGGCTCTGCTCTGAGCGTCCTCGTGGACGCAAGCCAAAGCGCTGCTAAGCAACTGGGGGTTACGGAGCGCACGCTTCCCGCGGAGCTTCCAGCGGAGCGTCAGACAGCGGCTCAGACCCAGGCAGACGGCATCGCGCTGGGACAAGAGCAGACGCAGGGGTTACAGGATGAAAAACAAGAGCCGGATAAAGAGGTGAGAGAGGCCAACGGTGGGGATGTAATGTCGAATACAGGACAAATGCTTGAGGCCCTTAAAGAGGTGGAAGCTGAAATGCGGGAGGAACAGCTACAAGACAAGGACAATGAGAATGTTGTGCTGGGGTCACACAATGTCAATTTGGCAGATGGAGAGGGGTTTTTTTCTATCCCTGAGGAAACAGAGTCAGAATCAGCATTGGCAAGCAGCGAGGAAGAGAGAGACTTCTCAGACTCATTCTCGAGTTCTGAAGCCAGCGATAGTTCCAGGGGGAGAGGGACGCAAAAAAAAATGCAAAACAACATCCAGAAGAGCAGGCCCCCCCCAGAGCATGCATAAGGGAACAAATAAAAGGCTAGTGTGGGACTACTCCGCTACCTCTAGCATATATAAGGAAGATGAAAAAGAAACACAAAATGATGAAGGGAAGCTGGACTTAATGTTTACTATGCTGAAACAGATACAAATGGAGGCAAGGGTTGAAAGTCGGAGGGCCAGGCATGACACAAAAAAAATCCAAGCCTCAATCAGGAAAATAAATAAAAAGTTTGAAGAAGTGGAGGAAAAAATCACTGAAGTAGAAGAAAGGACTGGTCGTCTAGAAGACGAAGTAACTGATTGGCAGACATCTAGAGAGGGACAGTCTAAGATTATGGAAGATCTACAGTGGAAGGTGGAGGATTTGGAGAATCGCCAGAGGCGCAATAATGCCAGACTCCTTGGAATAGAGGAAGGGATTGAAGGCCAAGACCCAAGAGGCTTCGTTGTCAAGTTGCTAAAGGGAGCATTCCCAGAGGTACCATGGAACTGGGAACAAGAAGTGCAGAGAGCCCATAGATATCCAATCTTTGCAAAAAAAACTCAGAAGGAAGGTTCAGGAACGCTACCCAGGGCTATACTAGTTTTTTTCGGAAACTTTCTGGCAAGACAAGAACTAATGGAGAGAGCCAGACCGGATACCAAAAAAACGATGGAAGGGATAACGTTTTTCGCGAGACCTGACTTTTGTCACATAACAGTTGAGAGGCGTTGGAGGCTAAGGCAACTGATTAATGCGTTTCAGTCCCAAGGAGCAGAAGCATTTCTAATGTTTCCAGCAAAACTGAAGGTTATTGCAGCAGGTCGCACTAGAATGTTTTTTTCTGAAATAAAAGCGGGGGAATTTCTGACAGAACTGAAAGAGCAAGGGGGAGTTCGAAAGAAATAATCAAGGATAACTTACTAAGCCTGACAGGCTAATGTAGTAGATGATAAGAGGGGAGGAGAGGGGGAGCGACGCTACAGCGTTAAGCGGACACACATAGGTCAGGGATGACCTATTTGCCTGTCACAGGGGGGGGGCAATCAGGGAGGGGGGGCCTAAAGGGGGGGGGGGGAGGAAGGGAAGTAGTCACGAGTGAAATGTGGTGGTGTAAAATAATACAGATTTGCAAAGTTTGTAGTGAAGCAGATAAAGTATGCATAGAAAAAGATAAAAAAGTAGGTGTGGGGTCGGCAAATGCTAAAATAAAATTATGGCAGTCAGGATAATGACGATTAATATTTGTGGGCTAAATAACATGGAGAAAAGGCAGAAGCTCTCCTCATTGCTGCGATTCTGGAAAATCGACATAACTTGTCTACAGGAAACACACGTAGCAGCTGAAGATAAGTTCTTGCTGGGTCAGTTGGGATTTGAGGTCCTTGCTAACACAGGTCAAGAGGGAAGAAATAAGGGGGTGGCAGTTCTGGCTAGAAAAGGTGTTGTTAAAATTAAAAAGAAAAAAGAGGATTCTGGAGGGAGATGGGTGATGCTAGACATAGAAACAGCTGCGGGAAGATGCACTTTGGTCTCAATATACGGTCCAAACGAAGATGAACCGGAATTACTAGATTTTATTGATAGTGAGCTAGCCCTGTGGCCAGAGCCTGTGATCTGCTGTGGGGATTTTAATATCAATGGATTGAATGGAGGAATGGATGCAAGTGGAGGCATATACCAGGGAAGGAAAAAAAAGGTGCATAAAGCAGTACAAAACCTTGCTAGACATAATGCGCTGGTGGATATATGGTTGGAATTTAATCCCCTAGGCGTAGGCAGCACTTACTATTCAGCGCCGCATCAAACAGTAGCCCGACTGGATTATTTCTTTATTTCTAGCTCATTAGTCAGCAGGGCCAACATAGAATGTCTCCCAAGAATAATGTCGGATCACAACCCGCTGGTGTTAAGTCTAGCAACGACACAAAGAGCAGAAAAAATAAATTCGACATGGACGTTTGAGAGAGGTTTGCTGAAGGAGGAGGAATATATTATAAGGATGCAAGAATGGATCACCCAATTTTGGGACATAAATAGATACTCAGCCTCAGCAGATATGGTATGGGACAGTTTTAAAGCAGGAGTAAGGGGGGAGACACTAAGCTACACCCTGGGAAGAAGTAAAAAGGAAAAGGAAAAGGTGGAAGAGGAGATTAGAAATCTGATGGCGCTGGAAAAAATGCTATTGGTCGCAATAGAAAGACAAGATCCTATCGAACAGATTTTAGTGGCTATAGAGGTGCAGAAGTCGGAAACAGGGACCACCTTGGCACAAAAAACAGCAAGAAGATATTTAGCTAATAAGGAAAAATGTTATGAATACAACGAGAGAGTGGGACATTTGCTGGCAATTAGAACTAGACAAATGCTAGCTGTAGGCGAGATTAAAGAAATTAAGGACTGCAATGGGATAATCGTCAATAAAGTGGAAGAGGTGCAGGAGGTGTTCAGAAGATTCTATGAGAGGCTATATGAGCAAGATAAAAATGATGAAGAGATAGAGATGAAAAGTCTGGACTATTTAAGGCAAGGCCTACAAGAGGGGTTGAGTATAGAAGAAAGGGATAAACTAGACATACAGCTAACGGTACAGGAGGTAAGGGACGCAATATTCAACTTACCATCTGGTAAAGCAACAGGCCAAGACCAGATCCCGGTAGAATTTTACAAAACCTTCTGGGAGGTACTAGCTAAGGATATTTGGTCAATTTGCTGTTTGGCACAGGGAGGCAGAATAGTCCCTCAATCCTGGGCGGGCGCGGATATAATTGTGATCCTAAAAAAGGATAAACCCCCCATTGAGCCGGGTTCTTATAGACCCATTACATTGCTTAATGCAGATGCAAAGATATTTTCCAAGGCACTGGCCAATAGATTGAGTAAGGTGATAGAGAGGGTGGTCTCCCCTACACAACACGGATTTATACCAGGGAAAGGAACAACAGAACACACTAGACAGCTGATTACTATATTGGATGCTGCAGCGGTATTAGGGGACCCTGTCGCGGCTATCTTTTTGGATGCCGAGAAGGCTTTCGACAGGGTCTCATGGGTATACCTATGGAAGGCTATGGAGTGGGCTGGTATAGGGCAAGGATATATAACTGCAGTCCAGGCACTATATAAACAGCCTAGTGCTAGGATACGTATTAATAGATCATACTCCAATGCAGTACAGATCAGACGGGGGACTAGGCAGGGATGCCCAGCCTCACCTCTATTATTTGCAATATACCTAGATCCCTACCTCAGAAGGCTTGCAAAAAATAGAGGGATTAATCCAGTCTTATTACACGGAAAATAATATAAACTATTTGCCTATGCGGATGATGTGGCTGTTATAACACCGACACCAGAGGAGTCATTGGTTGAAATAGAAAAGGAGGCAAGAAAATTTGGAGAGGTGTCTGGATATTTAATAAATAGGGGGAAAACACAGGTAGTTCAGAATAGACACACAACATTTGTAGACGTAAGAGTTGTCCCAGACACAAAATATTTGGGGGTCAAGGTGACGGCAGACTTAGAAAAACTAGTAGAGATAAATTTGGAACCATTGCTAGCCAAGGTCAAAAGTAACCTAGAGAGGATCAATAACTTACACTTGACTCTTATGGGCAGAATCAACTTTATTAAAATGGTTACTTTTCCGAAATTTTTATATTTGTTCAGGGCAATTCCACTCTTTATCGAAGGTATATGGTTTAATAAAATAGAATCAGTAATAAATAAATTAATTTGGGCACAGGGGAAGACACGTAGGGCGTACCGGTTTTTAACTCTCCCACGAGAGAGGGGTGGATGGGGAGCACCTGATTTTAGATTCTATTACTGGGCAACAGCTCTACAATACTCCAAAGGATTATTAGGTGGTAGTGTTCAGGAGGAGGAGGGGAGAAAGTGTCCGGCGAATGTATATGAAGCCCTCCTAGGTAAAGCGGCAGAAAACGCTTTAGTATCAACTGTGGACTTCGCATACTTTAAACATACAAGATTTAAGACTCTAAGTGCGATTTACAAAGTTTGGAAAGTAATAAAGAAAAAACTGGGATTGGGAAGGTATAATAGGTACTTAAGACTCTATATGAATAATGATCTCCCCAAGGAAATTTTCTGTGACACAGCTATGAAGGAATGGGATGAGAAAGGGATCAAGAAATTGGGAGACCTAATGGATGCAGGGGGAGTAATCTTAACGTTTCAAGACATACAGCATAGGTATAATATAGCTGGGAATAGCTTTTTTAAATATCTACAAGTGAGGAGCTACTTTCATACTAAAACAGGGGGTGCAGGAGGGATGGAGAGCTGTAGGATAATGGATTACCTGGGAAGTAACCTTTTATGTTCAATAAGACAGCTGTATGCAGAGCTACAAATTTACAAAATAGATGACAGAGAGAAATACAGCAAAAAATGGTGTGAACAGGTAAAGGCAAGACCGGAAGGCCTACAAATTTCCCTAGATTTTGGTCGAACTATTTTATGTTCAGCTACACTCCAAACCCAACACTATAAAACAGTTTACTCGCTATATTTCACACCGGCCAGAATAGCCAGCTGGGGAGGCACTACTGGAATAACGTGCCCAAGGTGTAATTCAACACAGGCTAATATAACACATATGTTTGCAAATTGTCCGCAATTATACACTTTAAGACTGACAATAGAAGAATTTCTGGAGAAATCACTGGGAATAAAAACTAAACTAACTGAGGAGCTGATAATTCTGGGGGTAAGCTTAGAGGAAAATATATCTCATCCAGAATTCCTATTTATGGTTACAGCAATATATAGGATAGTTGTGGCAAAAGCGTGGAAGGAGAAAGTAGCACCTTCATTCCAGATTTGGATAGCAAGACTACTATCTACATACAACTTTGAGAGGGCCATATATGACAGAAAAGGAAGAAAGGCAAAAGCTCTGGGGGGGAAGATATGGGTTCCCATTGAGCAATGGAAAAGTAGGAAAAATATCTGTGGCAGTAATTGAGAAATTTGTTAGATCTATAAGATTAATAGATAGGATGTAGGATGTATGATATTTATGCCTAGTGCTTTCGTGCTCTAAATCTGCATTTTTTCTTCTTTTTTGCTTTTTTATTTTAGTAATGCAAATCTGTACTAGTTGTAAAAAACTGTGTAACGATATAAATACACCGGATGTAAAAGAAAAAAGTGGCAAAACTTTTGAATAAAGATATTTAAAAAAAAAAAAAAAAGAATAAATAACAACAATTAAATATACTTTCAATATTTTTAAAATTAATTAAATACAACATTATGTAACATCTTGGAGTCAGCAACTAGAACAGGGGGGGTAAAATCCCCGCATACACTACAGGCTATACAAACCTTATCTATCAACAGTAGCAGCACAAGATCCAATACTCAGGTTAGGGGCAGCAGGAAAGCTAAGAGGGATCTCAAAAGCCCAGTACGGGTCACACCGTCGCTCCGCTCCTTCTTTAAGGTTCTTCCCCAAGTACTGGACATCCAGCATAGTGTTAGGATGGCCAGCGGGGCAGGAGAAAGCAGCACAGAAAGTGTTAAAGCCTCTAATGGTGGTGAAGAGGAAGGAGTGGTTAACGCAGCCCAGGGGGCTAAACTAACTGCAGCAGGGGGCAGCGGAAGCTCAGATCCGACTAGCGACACAACAACAAAAACATCGAGTGCGGGTATCGTGGGAGATTCTATTGGTGATGATCGCTTAGAGATACTTCTATCAGCAATAAGGGAGGAGATCAAGTGTGGGTTCATAGAATCCAAGAGCAACCAGAATGACATCAGGGCAGCCTGTGAGACCCTCGAGAAAAAAGTGGACGGCCTCTTTGAGAGAACAGAAGGATTGGAAGGGACAGTGGGGGAGCTAAAAGCCAACCTTGCGTCAGCAGAGAACAAGATCCAATCTCTCAGGAGGGATGGGGACGCAATGAAGGAAAGAGTTGAGTCCCTGGAAAATTATTCTAGGAGAAATAATCTTAGACTCATGAAGGTCCCGGAAGGGAAAGAGGGAAGTGATATAAAAGCTTATGTTGTGTCCACCCTGAAGACCGCCTTGAGTTTGGAAGAGACAACAGAAGAGCTAGAAAAAGAAATACAAAGGATTCACAGAGACCCTTTTCGCCTTAAACCTGGGAGAGAGAAACCCAGAAAAATCCTAGTGAATTTTCTAACTTACAGTCTCAAGGAAAAAATCCTGAACCTTGCATTAAAAGCGAAATCCTTAAAGGCACAAGATTTCTCCTTCGAAATTCGATCAGACCTGTCAAAGACAACCTTGGATAGACAGTGGGAACTTGGCCAAAGGATGGAGGGGTTTAGGGCCCTGGGTGCAACGGTGCAGATGAGGTTCCCCGCATTCTTGAGGGTGATGTTTAACAACAAAATGCATAACGTCCGTTCCCCTCTTGAGGCAGATGAATTGTTAGCCTCTATTAGGGACTATGGTCGGTCGGACCCTAGACCCTAGACCTTAAGATTACAGGTAAATCCTAGGGGCTCCTAGCACAAGGTATGCGCGAATTAGTTCCTGCGACACTCCAATGGTGAAAGACCTCGTGGCATAGATAGTGGTTATAAAACACACTTTAATACGTTAACTATACTTATATAGAAAATTTAGAAAATAAAAAGGAAAAAACAAGAATGTGTGATGGAAAAGAATATCTTACAACACAAAAAATAATAATAAAATAACAAAGGAAGGGGGGGAAAAAAAAGAAAAAAAACAATAAAAACCAATAAATAAATAAACAAAAAATCAGGAAAAATCCTCAAAAAGAAAAAAAGAAGAGGAGGCCACTGCCGGTTGCTTTCTTTTTTTTTCTTTTTGCGCACTATGGTATGTAAGTCCGTTTGTAAGCCCGGTCTTCTTAGCTTTGAAGGAGCTTCGTATGCTAAACAAACAGGGCAGGGGCAGGGGCTGAGGGTCTGTCATCAGACGCAAATCTGGCTATTCACCAAGCCAGGGAAAGTAAGGGGGGTTCTCCAAGGGAGGGAGGGGATTAGGGGGAAAAATAAAAAATAAAAGTCCTCAAATGCTTGTTCCTGTTCCATTTGACTTGAAACTCTATTTTCACAAAAACAACACACAGTTATTCGAAATGAAGAGTCTTTTAGGCATCATAGGCGACCTAGTGAGATGGTATAGGAAGAAGCCATGGTTGGGCTACAATTTTTAACCTGGAATGTTAATGGTCTGCGTGTGAGGGGGAGGAGGCATAGAATCATACAATATCTGAGAGACTCCCCCGCACAGGTCATCATCATTCAGGAGACCCATTTACCTAAAATTGAGGTTAATGAAATGCTCAAAAAACTTAAGTGGGTAGACACGTTCCTATGCACAGACCACCAGACCAACACACGCGGGATCCTTATTATTTTCAAAAAACAAGCAAAAGTCCAGATTATAGATACTCAGGAAGATTTCAGTGGGAGATGGCTTATAGCTAAAGTACGGTTAGATGGTAGACCATTTACTTTGGTAGGATACTATGGTCCAAATATAGACGATCCCTTACATCTAAATAAAATCCAGAGCCTCTTGATCACCTCCCAGGATCCGGTGATATGGGTAGGAGATTTTAATCTGGTCCTAAATCCAACCTTGGACAAGTCTCCCAACTCTAGAGCAATGACACATTCTAACTCTAGGCAGACCTTGTTAGCAATTATGACATCTTTGGGTCTTGCGGATGTATGGAGGGAGAGAGCGGGTAACATCTTGGGGGTTTCTTTCCGGAACCTCAAATATAATCACAAATCGAGAATAGATTACGCCCTTTTCTGTTATAGTCTCAAAGATTCTGTCAAGGACTTGGTTTATGTGCCATCGCACCTATCAGACCACTCCGCTATTCGTTTTACTCTAACCCTTTCCCAGCAGTCAAGACACCCCGCTTGGTCCTTCGACCGGTCAATTCTTTTAGAAGAAGAAGAATCTAGCTTCCTCATCATGCAGACCACCTCGTTTCTGGAATTAAATCTAAACTCGGTGAAGATTGCAACAGTATGGGACACACTAAAAGCCTATCTAAGGGGCTTTATAACTAACCGAGCCTCCCATAGAGCTAAGAAATACAGAGAAGCAATCGCAAACATCGAGCAAGAGCTAGTAACTATAGACCTCAAAAGCGGTTCTAATACTCTATCTAACATAGATCAGAAGAGGTGGGAGGATCTAAAAAGAGACCTTGAAAATCTACTTCAAAATAGAGTGACTAAGAGGTGGGAAGCTAGTAAGCTCCAACACTTCGAATACGGAGAGGCTGCGGGCAAGGTGTTGGCCTGGAAAATTAAATCAGACCAGGCCAAAAAATACATCAGGGAAATAAAGGTGGAGGGGGAATTGACTGCTAGAACATCAACCCCTGAAATTGGAAGTGCCTTCCACAATTTCTTTAGGGATATATATAAAGAGGAAATCATTGAGGATGTGGTGGCCCAGGAGAATTGGTTAGACAAGATCGAACTACCCTCTTTTTTACCAGAACAAAGGGAGAGCCTGGATCAAGAAATATCACAACTAGAAGTCTGTAATGCCATCAATCGATTAAAACGAGGGAAAGCGGCAGGACCAGACGGTCTACCAGGGGAGTTATACCGTGTTCTTGGTCCCGCTATCATTCCAACCTTAAGAATCCTCTTTAACGATATCTTTATGAAAGGCGCAGCGCCACCTGATTCATGGAAAGAGGCGACCATAGTCTTAATACCCAAACCAGGAAAGGATCCGACTGATTGTGGGTCTTATCGGCCGATCTCGCTCCTCAATGATGATTACAAAATCTTTGCTGCAATCTTGTCAAGGCGGTTGGGGGGCGAGATCGGGTCGATAATACACGACGACCAGAAGGGATTCATACAAGGGCGTCAGCTGGCAGATCTCACTTATGATCTGATAGGTACAATTGACATCGCTTCAACTTTCTCTCTTCCTTTGGGTGTCCTGACCTTAGATGCCACTAAAGCATTCGACCGCGTCAACTGGTCTTATTTGATAGCTGTCATGAGAAAGTTCAGGTTTGGGGAAAGGTTTTCTCGAGCCATAAGCCTCCTATATAGGGACCCAAAAGCCAGGCTCATGATCAACGGCGTTTGCACCGAACCTTTTGAGATTAAGAGAGGCACCAGGCAGGGTTGCCCGCTCTCCCCGCTCCTTTTTAATATTTACATAGAACCCTTTGTGCAAGTTCTTAGAGTAGAGCCTAATATTCCATCATTTGAATTTGGGGGTTGGGGGAAGCGAATAGGACTCTATGCTGATGACATCCTTGTCTACACAACTAACCCCGTAGAAGCATTCCCTACTGTAGTAAGAAGGGCAAAGGAATTCGGCCGGATCTCTGGATACGAAATCAATGAGGGAAAGACAGAGATCATGACATGGAATTTAGACAATGCAAATCTCTCGGTGTCTTCTTCCATGCGTTACTTGGGTATTAAGATCACCCAGGACATCAGTAAACTAGCCCAGACTAACCTAGACCGGGTCTCTCGAGAATGTAGGACATTACTAAAGTCTTGGTCCTTTCTCCCCTTAACGCTTCTTGGGAGGACTAGTCTGATAAAAATGTCCATCCTGCCCAAATATACTTTTATTTTCAATTCCATCCCCTTAACCTTTGATAAAAAGCAGCTTCAAAAATGCCAGCAAGAAATCAATTCTTTTATCTGGAAGTACAAAACTACCAGACTGGCATGGAAGAAACTTAGGAGGAGGAGGGAAAAGGGAGGATTAGCATTGCCAGATCTCCAATACTACGCTTGGGCTTTTCAACTGACCCATTCAAGGATGTTACTAAAAACTCCATTAGACTCCTCAAACGGGAAAATGTTCAAAGCCATGCTGGTTGGGGCTAATTTGCCACTAGACGGGTTCATGTTTAAGTTTGGTGACCAGAGATTTTTTTTAAAAGTGAGATTAAAGACGCTTTTATCCCTGTTAAAGGACTGGGTGCAAATAAAAACACTCCTAGGGCTGGCTTATTTCTCAAACTTCGCCCCAATCTGGGACTCCCCTGGTCTTCCCCCATGCCTGAATGACAGTCTAGCGGTCCCTATTAAGGAAGCCGAGATTTATAGATGGGGCGATCTTCTTGCAGGAGGAAAGTTGGTGGAGTGGGAAAACTTATGTGAAAAGGTCGGTCCCAGTTTAACTCGATTTAAATATCTGCAACTCATTAGCTGGGCCCGTGAACTTTCTAGAAAAAATGTCCCAATTGGGAAGAACTGCCTCTTAGAAAAAGAACTGGTAGAGAAACAAGGGAGTAGGAAGGAAGTGGCATTATGGTACTGGACACTACTAGAGGAGGTGGATGGGGATTTTTCTCTTTTCGAGGAGCTATGGGCCAAGACATGAGTGTACAGGGTGATCTTTGGACCAGATCCTTTTCCCTTCTTTATAAAACGGTTAAACCAGCGTGGCTGAGGCGAAACCACCTGTTCACCGTACATCGTGCCTATTTTTCGCCACTAAGGCTTTCCAAATTCCTTCCGGGAAAATGTTGTAACAAATGCCTTCTACCCGCAGCATCTGACGTACACATGTTCTTGGAGTGCCCACATCTAATTGATTTCTGGGATAAAGTTAAGGATACTTTGGAGTCAATCCTTAAAACATCAATAGCCATTACCCTGCCTTTGATAATTTTTGGATTGGATGACACGGTATCTGGATCAGCAAAGAGCTTTCTATTCTACGCAATCCTGCTTGCAAGAAGACAGATTTGTAAATACTGGGTTGACTGCAAGGCTCCGTCCCATGCTGGCTGGTTAATGACATTATACGATACATCCAAAGTGGACATGGCCAGAACCTGCAGTAAACGAAATCTTTCATTCTGGAATCTATTGGTGCAATGGCGATCGACATCGATCATTTGAACGGGCCGGGGTTTTTTTTTTTTTCTTTTTCCCCGGGTCCAATGATTATGCCCATTCACTCCTTGGACATGGTGGTGGTAGGGCGCAACATTCCGAAAACCATCCTAGTCCGGCAGGCAAACAGGCGCCTAAGATGGAGCAAACAAAAATTCCTTGTAAAACATCTTCCGCCAATCTGGTTCATTTGTCCTAAACGTGTTCAGGAGAAGGTCCCAGTTTGGTTCCTGAAGGACATACATGGTGGTCGGTGCATATTTCTCTCCTCTTTGGAGCAAGGGATGGCAAATGAGGACAAAAAAAAAAAAGACAAAAAAAAACAAAACATTATGTAACATCCTAAATACATAAATAAATATAAATAATATTGAATAGCATAAGGGTAAAAATTACTATTCAAACTCCAGAGGGTGCAACAGTAGATAAAGCGTTGGATAGCGTAAGGGTAAAAATTACTATTCCAACTCCAATGAGTGCAACAGTAGGGAAAGCGTTGGATCGCGGGTATGTAAAAATTACTATTCCCACTCCAATGAGTACAACATTAGGGAAAGCGTTGGATAGCGTAAGAGTAAGAATTACTATTCCCACTCCAGAGAGTGCAACAGTAGGGAAAGCGTTGGATAGCGGGTGGGTAAAAATTACTATTCCAACTCCAGTGAGTGGAACAGTAGGGAAAGCGTTGGATAGCGGGTATGTAAAAATGACTTTTCCCACTCCAATGAGTGCAACATTAGGGAAAGCGTTGGATAGCGTAAGAGTAAAAATTACTATTCCCACTCCAGAGAGTGCAACAGTAGGGAAAACGTTGGATCGCGGGTATGTAAAAATTACTATTCCCACTCCAATGAGTACAACATTAGGGAAAGCGTTGGATAGCGTAAGAGTAAAAATTACTATTCCCACTCCAGAGAGTGCAACAGTAGGGAAAGCGTTGGATAGCGGGTGGGTAAAAATTTCTATTCCAACTCCAGTGAGTGGAACAGTAGGGAAAGCGTTGGATAGCGGGTATGTAAAAATGACTTTTCCCACTCCAATGAGTGCAACATTAGGGAAAGCGTTGGATAGCGTAAGAGTAAAAATTACTATTCCCACTCCAGTGAGTGGAACAGTAGGGAAAGCGTTGGATAGCGTATGGGTAAAAATTACTATGCCAATTCCAAAGGGTGCAACAGTAAGAAAAGCGTTGGATAGCGTAAAAATAATATTTAATATTCCAACTCCAAAGGGTGCAACAGTATGGAAAGCGTTGGATAGCGTAGGTTGGCAAATTACTATTCCAACTCCAGAGGGTGCAACAGTAGGGAAAACATTGGATAGCGTAGGGGGAAAAAATACTATTCCCACTCCAGAGAGTGCAACAGTAGGGAAAGCGTTGGATAGCGTAGGGAGAAAAATTACTATTCCCACTCCAATGAGTGCAACATTAGGGAAAGTGTTGGATAGCGTAAGGGTAAAAATTACTATTCCAACTCCAAAGGGTGCAACAGTAGGGAAAGCGTTGGATAGCGTAGGGGGAAAAATTACTATTCCCACTCCATAGACTTCAACAGTAGGGAAAGCAATGGATAGCATAGGGGGAAAAATTACTATTCCCACTTCAGTGAGTGCTACAGTAGGGAAAGCGTTGGATAGCGTACGGGTATAAATTACTATTCCAACTCCAGAGGGTGCAACAGTAGTGAAAGCGTTGGATAGCGTACGGGTGAAAATTACTATTCCAACTCCAGAGGGTGCAACAGTAGGGAAATGGTTAGATAGCGTAGGGGGGGGGGGAAATAACTATTCCAACTCCAAAGAGTGCAACAGTAGGGAAAGCTTTGGATAGCGTAGGGGGAAAAATTACTATTCCAACTCCAAAGGATGCAACAGTAGGGAAAGCGTTGGATAGCTTAGAGGGAAAAATTACTATTCCAACTCCAAAAGATGCAACAGTAGGGATAGCGTTGGATAGCGTAGAGGGAAAAATTACTATTCCCACTCCCGAGAGTGCAATAGTAGGGAAAGCGTTGGATAGCGTAGAGGAAAAAAAATACTATTCCCATTCCAGTGAGTGCAACAGTAGGGAAAGCGTTGGATTGCGGGTATGTAAAAATGACTATTCCCACTCCAATGACTGCAACATTAGTGAAAGCGTTGGATAGCGTAAGAGTAAAAATTACTATTCCCACTCCACAGAGTGCAACAGTATGGAAAGCGTTGGATAGCGGGTCGGTAAAAATTACTATTCCCACTCCAGTGAGTGGAACAGTAGGGAAAGCGTTGGATAGCGTATGCGTAAAAATTACTATTCCAACTCCAAAGGGTGCAACAGTATTGAAAGCGTTGGATAGCGTAGGTGGGAAAATTACTGTTCCAACTCCAGAGGGTGCAACAGTACAGAAAGCATTGGATAGCGTAGGGAGAAAAATTACTATTCCAACTCCAAAGGGTGCAACATTAGGGAAAGCGTTTAATAGCGTAGGATTTTATTTTAATATACTTATAAATATTGTTTTAATTTGAAATAATGTATAATTAATTTTTTTAATACATCAACATCTATATTAAAAAATTTATAATTAATAAAACCAATTACATTTGAATAACTAATTGAAAATAAATTTACAACAAACACAAATAGGTAATAATTATTAAATATTACTCACCAAATAATAACTATAAAAAATAAACTATTTATCATAAAAACAATTTTTTTTGTAAATTTAAATCACAATTAAAATTTAAGAAACAATATACTAAATATTAAAATACAAAAAATTGTTAACAATTAATTAATGAATTTTTCTAGTTAATAAAAAATAACTACGAATTAAAAATATTAATTGCCAATTAAAAAAAATTAATTATGTTTTAAATAAATTATTTGCAAATTAATAAATACTTAATTATACCTAACAAAAAATGTATAAATAATTAAATATTGACAATTAAATTACTTCCCACCCAATACCCCTATAAACCCACAACAGACCCCAGTACTAAAACATAACATTTATTAAAAATTAACATTAATTACCAATTAAATAATTAATTTATCAATTAAAACAATTAATTGCCAATTAATAAATATTTACAAAATATATTATACATAAATAAATGTAATTAATTACAATTAAATTACTCCCCACCCTATTCCCCTATAAACCCACAACCCACTCTGGTACTAAAACATAACATTTAATAAAAATGAACATTAATTACCAATTAAATAATTAATTTATCAATTAAAATAATTAATTGCCAATTAATAAATATTTACTAAATATATTATACTTAATTTTTTTTTAATTAATTACAATGAAATTACTTCCCACCCTATTCCCCTATAAACCCACAACCCGCTCTGGTACTAAAACATAACATTTAATAAAAAATAACATTAATTACCAATTAAATAATTAATTTATCAATTAAAATAATTAATTGCCAATTAATAATTAAATAAAAAATTAATTAATTACAATTAAATTACTTCCCACCCTATTCCCCTATAAACCCACAACCCGCTCTGGTACTAAAACATAACATTTAATAAAAATTAACATTAATTACCAATTAAATAATTAATTTATCAATTAAAATAATTAATTGCCAATTAATAATTACAATTAAATTACTTCCCACCCTATTCCCCTATAAACCCACAACCCGCTCCGGTACTAAAACATATAATTTACTTATACATTTATTAATATATAAAAATAATACACATATTATATAAATTAATTTAAATACTTAACAAAAACATATAACACATACATAATAAAAATAAAAAAAATAATACAAATATCGATATTAGTAACATCGAAATTAGTTACATCGATATGTTATGTTATGTTATGTTATGTTATGTTATAGTGGCTTTTATAGAGCGCACGGCTACTCAAAAAGAGTGTCCCGGCGCTTTTAATTAACAGGCTGCAGTAAAACTAACATAACACATTAAAAAGAGAGTAACAGCTACACAGTCAACAACAGAAAAAAATAAAACACCGAGGACCTACTGGGAGAATAGCCACGTTTTAAGGTCCTTTCTGAAGGCTAATAAACTAGATGCTCCCCGAAGAGACAGGGGCAAAGAGTTCCACAGTTGGGGCGCCAATAAACCAAATGAGCGGCCTCCCAGGCGTGCACGCTTTACTCGAGGAACGGTCGCCAGAAGTAAAGATTCTGACCTCAGGGAGCGCGCCGGTTGGTAAAAGGTGAGTCTCCTCTGGAGGTACTTAGCCCCCGTCGCATGGAGCGCTTTGTACGTCAGAGTCAAGGTCTTAAAGGCGATCCGCTTACGGATTGGCAGCCAGTGCAAGGTCTGTAACAGAACCGTAGCACTGGCCCGTCTGTTCAATCCATAGATTGCACGCGCCGCAGCGTTCTGCACAACTTGCAGCCGTTGTAGCAGGTATTCTGGCAGGCCCAGGTATAGAACGTTGGAATAATCCAACCTGGACCCTATCAGGGCCTGCACTGTCAGCCTCCTGTGCTCCTCCGATAGTAGGGGAAGAAACCTCCGTAGCATCTTCAGGAGGCCGAAACACATACCCGACACTCCGAGGATCTGGGCCTTCATTGTTAGCCCCGTGTCCATCTTCACTCCCAGGTTCTTAGCCCATTGGGATGAGCACGAAGGGGGGGCCATGTTGATAGGCCACCAGGCCTGCCACTCTGGTTCCACATCACACCCGAAGAAAAGTACCTCGGACTTATCGGGGTTGCACTTGAGGCTGTGTAGATGGAACCATTGAAACACAGCCTCAAGGCAATCCCGGATACTTTCCCCCTCAAAGTCCACTCCTCTCTTACACGAGAAGAGGAGCTGGGTATCGTCGGCGTACGATACGATCCGGGCCCCGAAAGACTCCGCCAAAGCCGCCAAAGGGGTCATGAAGATATTAAAGAGGGTCGGGCTCAAAATAGAGCCCTGAGGGACCCCGACTCCCAGAGGCGGCATCACGGCGGAATCTGGAGCGGCCCAGACCGTTTGCCGGCGGCCGGCTAGAAAGGAAGAAAACCAACTGAGCACCGTTCCCCGAAGTCCTATCTCATAGAGTCTTGTGAGAAGACCATCATGGGGAACGGTGTCAAAAGCCGCCGACAAGTCCAACATCACCAGCATGGCTTTACCCCCTGAATCCAACGACTCCTTGATTGTTTCGGAGACCTCGAGGAGCGCGGTCTCCGTACTCAGACCCGGGCGAAAACCTGACTGGGTAGCGTGCAGAATCTCGTTCGACTCTAAAAAGTTGGAGAGCACCGTCTGCACGTGCTTCTCAACAACCTTCGTCAGAGCCGGCAGCAGAGAGATAGGCCTATAGTTGACAGGGGCCTTAGGGTCCAGGCCAGGCTTCTTAAGCAGCGGGATGACCATCGCCTGCTTCCAAGCCTGCGGAACCACTCCCTGGCTCAACGACAGATTCAGCAACGGATTAACCAAAGGATTAATAACCTCAGCCAGTTTCGCCAGAATCTTAGCAGGGCAAGGATCCAGGGGCGAGCCGGACTTCAAGTTGCTCAAAAGTGCTAAGGAAACGGGCGCCGAAATAGATGGAAATGCGCCCAGTGTGGGGCCCGGCAACGCCGGGGGCGAACGAATGGCCTTACTAACAGTCCGCTCCTCGGGAATGATCCCCGGGAAAGAGGCCTGTAGCAATTGGATCTTGCTGGTAAAAAAAACAGCAAGATCTGCCGCCCACACGTCAGAGGGCCTCTCCTCGGTAGTGTTTATCCGGGGCGATGTAAACTCCCTCACTATAGAGAAGATCTCCTTGCAGGAGTTGGAGGCAGCATCAATCCTACCTGCCAGGTAGATTTTCTTACCTAGTCGGATATCTCGGTGATACTCCTTGACCAAGTTCTTAAAGGCCTCCTTTGCCTCCACATCGTATTTTGACCGCCAAGTTCTTTCGGCTACCTTGCACTGCTGCCGCTTAGCCGACAGTGCAACGGTAAACCAAGGGGCGGAGACTCGCTTGGGGGTACGATGGGGGGCTAGTTCCGGGGCCAGGTCATTAAGCCTATCAACCAGCCACGCCTGCAAGGACTCCACATCCTTCGTCAGATCACCAGCAAGAGGGCAGGGGTGATCCAGAGCAGCCTGAGCCAGCATCTCAGGGGTCACTCGATGGTACGCCCTATAGGGTTGACCATGTCGCTGAAGGACGGCAGCAGCCGATTTAGCTGTGCTTTTGATCAAAAATTTAATCAGCGAGTGGTCAGACCATATAACCGGGACAGTCTCTACCGCCTCTAAAAGAGAGGTAGAGAAAACCTGATCTAGGGTGTGCCCCCTATTATGCGTCGGCTCATGTAAGTAGGGAAGCAAACCCAATGGAGCCGTAGCCTCAAAGATTTTAATTGCGGCCGCATCCAGAGGGTCGTCCATCCGGAAGTTGAAATCCCCGGCCACAATGCAGTGTTCTGCTTTCAGGGCCAGTCTCAGTAGGGTGGAGTCTAGATCTTCAAAAAACGTTCCGGGAGGGCCGGGCGGTCTATAAACTAATAACCCCTTCACGGATTGGTGTGGAGCTAAAGAAATAGTAAAAGCAAGGACCTCCGAGCCACGAATATCCTCTACTGGCAGGATCGAACATACAATGTCCTTCCTCACCACAAGTGCCACTCCACCGCCCCTTCCCCCAACTCTGTCCTTCCTAAATACATTGTAGTCGGGTGGAATTGCCATAGCGACATCTGGATTCGACGCGTCTCCCCACCATGTCTCCGTAAGCATGAGACACAGAGGCTTAGCCGTGTCCAGAAGCTCAAAGATATCTTGAGCGTGTCTGCATGCCGATCTGGTATTTAATAGCATGCAGAGATATCGTACGCTGGCACCGGTATTACCAGGAGGCAGTGACAGAGTGCGCGAGGGACGCCAACCGCAACCAGGGCAGATGGACTTACCGCGGTGACGCCTCGGGAAGACCGTGCAACAACCACTTGTGGCCGGGAGGAAAGCACGAAGCTCCTCAGCCGTGTAGCGCCGCACACAGGAACCTGCTCGGCACATAACGCAAAGCCGAGTCCGCCGCTACGCCCCGCGCGCCTCCGGGTCGCTGACGGGCGCAGACGGGCAGGACTCTGGCTTGACTCAGGCGCCGACCAGGCGCTACCGCTGCGCGTCACCGCTGCGCGAATCCCGCGAGCATTAAGTAGGGTCCAGCAGAAGGTGGAGGAAAGCGCTAGAGCGCTCCACCAGTGACCCACTCGCCACAAGCCCCCCCCAAGATGGCGGCCTCGCGCCAGAAACGCTGGCACACAGATGATAAATCCGCTCAAAGAGCGGTGCGGGGCACTTTTTAAATGGAGGTATGTGGGCACTACTGGTGAAATTTAAAAACAAACTAGAAAAAAGAAAAAAAATAATATTACATGAAAAACGCTAATTATTTTAAAATACAAGCGCTGCAGCCTACAGTACAGCAGCGAAGCGCGCGTGCTGTCTTCCTTGTCCGGGGCGAGCCTAAAAAGTGCTCACCTTAAGTAGGGTCCAGCAGAAGGTGGAGGAAAGCGCTAGAGCGCTCCACCAGTGACCCACTCGCCACAAGCCCCCCCCAAGATGGCGGCCTCGCGCCAGAAACGCTGGCACACAGATGATAAATCCGCTCAAAGAGCGGTGCGGGGCACTTTTTAAATGGAGGTATGTGGGCACTACTGGTGAAATTTAAAAACAAACTAGAAAAAAGAAAAAAAATAATATTACATGAAAAACGCTAATTATTTTAAAATACAAGCGCTGCAGCCTACAGTACAGCAGCGAAGCGCGCGTGCTGTCTTCCTTGTCCGGGGCGAGCCTAAAAAGTGCTCACCTTAAGTAGGGTCCAGCAGAAGGTGGAGGAAAGCGCTAGAGCGCTCCACCAGTGACCCACTCGCCACAAGCCCCCCCCAAGATGGCGGCCTCGCGCCAGAAACGCTGGCACACAGATGATAAATCCGCTCAAAGAGCGGTGCGGGGCACTTTTTAAATGGAGGTATGTGGGCACTACTGGTGAAATTTAAAAACAAACTAGAAAAAAGAAAAAAAATAATATTACATGAAAAACGCTAATTATTTTAAAATACAAGCGCTGCAGCCTACAGTACAGCAGCGAAGCGCGCGTGCTGTCTTCCTTGTCCGGGGCGAGCCTAAAAAGTGCTCACCTTAAGTAGGGTCCAGCAGAAGGTGGAGGAAAGCGCTAGAGCGCTCCACCAGTGACCCACTCGCCACAAGCCCCCCCCAAGATGGCGGCCTCGCGCCAGAAACGCTGGCACACAGATGATAAATCCGCTCAAAGAGCGGTGCGGGGCACTTTTTAAATGGAGGTATGTGGGCACTACTGGTGAAATTTAAAAACAAACTAGAAAAAAGAAAAAAAATAATATTACATGAAAAACGCTAATTATTTTAAAATACAAGCGCTGCAGCCTACAGTACAGCAGCGAAGCGCGCGTGCTGTCTTCCTTGTCCGGGGCGAGCCTAAAAAGTGCTCACCTTAAGTAGGGTCCAGCAGAAGGTGGAGGAAAGCGCTAGAGCGCTCCACCAGTGACCCACTCGCCACAAGCCCCCCCCAAGATGGCGGCCTCGCGCCAGAAACGCTGGCACACAGATGATAAATCCGCTCAAAGAGCGGTGCGGGGCACTTTTTAAATGGAGGTATGTGGGCACTACTGGTGAAATTTAAAAACAAACTAGAAAAAAGAAAAAAAATAATATTACATGAAAAACGCTAATTATTTTAAAATACAAGCGCTGCAGCCTACAGTACAGCAGCGAAGCGCGCGTGCTGTCTTCCTTGTCCGGGGCGAGCCTAAAAAGTGCTCACCTTAAGTAGGGTCCAGCAGAAGGTGGAGGAAAGCGCTAGAGCGCTCCACCAGTGACCCACTCGCCACAAGCCCCCCCCAAGATGGCGGCCTCGCGCCAGAAACGCTGGCACACAGATGATAAATCCGCTCAAAGAGCGGTGCGGGGCACTTTTTAAATGGAGGTATGTGGGCACTACTGGTGAAATTTAAAAACAAACTAGAAAAAAGAAAAAAAATAATATTACATGAAAAACGCTAATTATTTTAAAATACAAGCGCTGCAGCCTACAGTACAGCAGCGAAGCGCGCGTGCTGTCTTCCTTGTCCGGTATATATGCTATCGATATTACTAACTTCGATATTACTTACATCAATATAAATGAGTTGGATATTACTTACCTTAGGGTCGATATTCTGTCCTACGATATTCTTGACATCGATATTCTGTACCTTCGAAATTTTAAACACGATATTTTGGTAGGTCGAAATTTTCAACTCGATATTTTGACTGTGTACCGATTTGCTGGGCTAAAACCTGGCTTAATTCCGATATCATACTGAATCACACCATTCTTAAAGACTGTATGGCACTAGAAAGAGCAAACAAAATTCCATGGCTAGCATACATAAAAAAAACTCTCTGTAAATTGGGTCGGCCTGACATATGCATTCCCAAATTTGCTCCAGAAGGGAGATGTGAACTGGATCAAGTCTAACTTCTTGGGTTTAGCTGAGCAAGAACGGGAGGCAGTAGAGGTGGCAAAACCTGCCGTAAGAGCCAACTATATGCTCTTGACCACCCCACTAATCGAACCCTACCTAAAGATTGTTACCATCCTGTTCCACCGACATCTTCTTGTCAGATTCAGATTCAATATCATTCAGTTTTCCTTGGGTGACTACCCAATATGGGGTAAATTAGACCAGTCCATCCTTTGCAGTTGTGATAAGTTTTCTGATCAATCATTAATGCACTTTATTATGTTTTGTGACCATTTTACTGATATCAGAAAACAGTTTTTGGTTCCATTATTGAGAGAAGCGGGATTTACACAAGTGCGACCCGCACTCTTGTACTTACAACTGCTGGGTAGCATCAGGGTAATTTTTGGGGTTGCTAATTTTCTGGTCGCTGCTATGCGTATTAAGGCCAAAAGACAGCTGGTGAATGTTTTAGAGGTGTGATTCTATTTTAATCAGCTTTTATTCTCTGCTTGTGGTGTTATTTAAGCATTTTATGAACTCTTATGATGTAATGTTTTTTTACTGATTTTTTTTAACATATGAATTGTTTTTAAATTTACTAATATTGTTATGTAACTGCTTTTATGATTTTAATTAATCGAATAAAGCTTGGCTTGACTTGACTTGGGTGTGTGTGTGTAAAACCCTGAACCCTGCACCCTGTGGCAGGCACCCCATTGTGCCTGCCACATAATGCAGGGATTTACCGTGGGGCTCCCTAGGTATCCCCTCAACCGCCAACCATAGGCCACGGAGGCAAGTAGGCCCTTCTAGGGGCCCCAAAAGATGCTTTCCGACAGCCTTTCCATGTCAGAAAGGCCTGTAAGGAAAGGCTGTGGGAAACCACCATCGTAATCCCGACGGCGGAAACGCCGTCCCTAGGGGATTACAGTGTGGGTCTGACCGGCGGGAAGACCCCAAGAGCCGGTCGGAACCACGTCGGAATGACCTGCCAGTTTACAGTCCGACCGCTGACATAGTAATTTTGCGGTCGGACTGCAAACCGAGAAAAAGATTCTATTGGGACCATTACACACGGGATTACTTTAACTTTTTTTAAGGGAGGTGTGCAGTGAAAGCCCACATTTCGTGTTAAATCAAAATAAGGGATTTACACCAGCAATAGTTTTGACCTTTTTCAATTACAAATCGTCAAACCAGTACAGTTGTCAGTCAAAGTTTGAGACAAGATATTTCTACTTGTAAACTCACACCGGAGTTTTTCGACTGAGGGTCCAACAATGGTTCTTATAGACTTTACTAAAACACAGGACCAGAATTTCCTTTAAATTGACAGAAATGCAGTTACAGTCAGCATAAATACACAATTGTATAATTTTTACCAGGAAGAAGCAATACTGCGGCTACTGGTAATTCTGGGAGTTTAATTATTTAGGGATTAAACATTCTTCCATGTAAATAAATTATGGAATGTGGATACGACGAGGGTACCAAACACGATTTCCACATGTTATTTCTTAATTAGAGGGAATTCTCTGAACATATATTCCACCACGTGTGGCCTGGTGAATGTGTTCCTGGTACAACCAAAGGTAATTCACGTCTGGCAATATTTAGTGTAAAACTTGTGCATGCCTCTCAATCCCAGTTCAGACTGAAATGCCATTTCTGCCCAAATCATTACTATTAAGAGGCAACTTGTAATGTGGGGCTAAATGTTTTGTTTCAGTAAGATAAATCTGTCAAAAGATGTTTTCGTTTTGTTTTGTTGAATTCTTTTGTAAGTGAGGTTGAGCACAACCCAACAATCTTTACTCCCTCCTCAACGTGTAGTGAAATAATCTAAAAAGTCCATTGAGAGAAGAGGCTTATGGGGCTTAGACATACATCTTGCTGTGGCATGCTTGAAACAAAAGGCACCAGGTCATAAAAGGTCTTTCAAAAAGGGATGCTATGTTAATAATAAATGATAGGGATTCCAAGGCTGATTTTGCAGAATTTTATCAATTCAAGAAAGAAGCAATGAGAAAGAATATTCAAAGAAGCTATGTGAAGCCTGGAAAGAGTGCTTGAAAAAGCCAGAGCACCTGGGTGTGCAATGTTTAGAATCAATTGTGTATAAATAAATAAAAAGGAGGCGAGTAAATCATACCTGAAAGTAACTTACAAAAACTTGCATTGCTGTAGAAGGATATAAATGAAAAACAATAGATTGAGGCAGATGTTTAGGATAAGAATTACTAAAAAGGTGTTGGGAAAGGGATTCTGATATAAAAGGACGCTGTGCCCTCACCTACCCTGTGGAGGCATGCTTCATCACTGAGCCAGCGCCTCACTAGCCTGAAGTGTAGTTTAACACAGACAGACTAACCTCACTATTGAGGATGTTCTAAAAAAATGGGCTGGCATACTAGCAAATTAGTAGAATGGAAAGATAAAACTATTAGCACACAATATGGAGGCACCTATCAAAGTGATTGATCGTTTTTGAATACACTGTCTTAAAAACCCTGATACTAGGCGAGAGCATAGGATTAAAAAAACAGTTATATTGTTACTTGAATGTAACATAAAAAAAACAGGTGAATAAATTCATCCTTATGTGGTGGTCAACATGTTTCAGTGTTCCAAAGCTGCCTGTTAGGTAATCAGAAGGTCTTCTTCAGAACCTTGATCCCAGCAAAGCTAGGTAGACAGATGTACATGCAAATTGCTGAAGGTATCTGTATAGAAAGGGTGTTAAAGTGAAGTGTGGCGAACAATACATTTACCTTAAAATAAATGGAAAATATTGAACCTGCTATTTTCTGGTACTGGTGGGTTAGGTAACATGGAGGTTCTTATCCAAGGTGTGCCCTACAATGGAAATGAGACACAACACAGTACACATCAAACATTAAGACGTAGATGATAACAAATATCCATGTCCCTCATGGTGCGGCACTATGGTTCGCTGTATTCTGTACACAAAAAATATAGATCAAAGAGGTTTTGAATTAATTTCTACAAACACCAAAATGCACACTTATGAAGTGAATGGGAAAGTAAAATCATTGTTGCTAAATCTACTTACCTGACCAAGTGTCAATTTTCTACAATTCAAGGGTACCTAATGCCTGATGCCTAGAGTGAGCTAACACTGAACTGCAGGAAGCAGAGTGAGGAAGACAGAAGCCAAGAAAGTGTTGTTCCTGCCATATTGTAAGAATTTGAAGGGTGCTAACCTTATGTTAGGACAGCGAGATCCAGCTCCCCAGTTGATTGGAACTTGAGCAGGAGCCAGCCATCAAAAAGGATGGTGCAGAACGCCATGTGTGGTCAACTACAGAGTGTACACGTCTATCAAGAACTAGAGGATATGTGTATGTGGTGCCACAGGTTTTACGACACTTATCACTGTATAAAGAAAGAAAAAGAAAAATTTGGGAGAGTCATGTGTTAAAAGGGCATGGAAGGAGCACCTCCCTGATAAAAGACTAACATGTATTAATCATCTTGTATAGTTAAAATCATAAGTCTTTGAAAATCAAAATGAACTGTAGTGTTAATCAAAACCATCTATGAGTACGGAAGCGGGAAAAACGCAGCTGTCAAGATCAGAGAAGCTAGGTAGATGTACCCAGATACAGACTCACCTGGCAGGGCTCGGACAGGGACACAATATGGGTCACTGAAATGTCTTGAGGTTAACCATGGACTCAGCACATATAGGCAGGGTGTGTAGCTAAAGCTTGCTTTTTTAACCTAATAGACTCAATAATTGGGGTGGTAAATTGGACATAAGCAATCATTTAGCTAGTGTGGTGAGGACAGGAAGTGTGTGACAGACCACATACTGCCTCCGTTTTATTACAGTATGTGTACATATATTTAGTAAGGATGTTAGAATTTAAATCTAAAATGCCTCCAAATCCTCAGAAATTAAAACAGGTAACGCGCACTACCTGTTACATGTGCAGGTGTTTTATTGTTAGTTTTGTCTTTTGCCCACTGTGAAATAATGTAATGTTAAAAATGCATGCCTTTTTTTGTAATTCAAAAACTACTCCTCAAAGGGTGAAATAGAAATGGAATAGCTCACACACATACAAATCACTAAGCAACATTGGACCTGCATCGCTTAACAGACTCATAGGCTTCTACACACCTTCCAGACAACTCTGCTCAGCTGGGCTCTCACTGGCACACATACCCCACATCTGCAAAGCTGCAGCCAGAGTCCAAGCCTTCTCCTATCTCCCCCCCAAAAGCTAGGAATGATCTCCCTCACCACATCAGAGCCTCCCCATCGTGTATTGAGTTCCGCAAGTAGCTGAAGACTTGACTTTTCGATTAACCTCACCAGGCAACAACTGCCCGCCACCTGAAATGCTCCTGGATTCCCTCAGGGGTGATTAGCGCATTGTGCAAATACACATAACATAACATTTTAGAATAGTAGAAAGACAGAAGAGATAGCAGTGAAGACTTAGAGGAAAATATCAACGTAAAAGAAGAATTTGATCAAGGAAGAAGAGTGTTGCATAGATGGAGTAAACTACAAAAGGCAAACCAGAGAAATACAATCAGAAATGATGGATGTAATGCCTCCTCCTCTGTCACTGAACAGAGTTTTCCTACTCTGCACAGTGTTTTGGAGGCAAACAGTACTGTCCATTTATTTGACCTCCTGCAGCCTGGGAAAAGTAAATCCTAACCCTATTCATGTGTATTTATTAAAATTATGTTTGCTCACACAAATCCTCCCTAAGACAGAGCGCACCATATTTTTTAATTCTCTCTCCACTGTCTCTTTCGACATTTGACTAATAAAACATTACTCCCTTTCTCAAAATACTCCTAAATGTTCAACAATTTTTGACAGACAGAGTAATACTGTTATGACCCCAAGGATTTTAAGTGATCTTTCATACAACGATCAGCTCCACTATATCAGGATTGATTTGATTTGTAACCTCTGTCTGACCAAGAAAAAGGGAAAGCTGATATCTGCTCCTGTTCACTGTTAACCCATTCTTCCTCAGTATTTCTAAATCACAATCAAAGCAATCATCATCATCCTCTACATTTCTCTAAAAATCTATTTTTTTCTTAAATATAAGACATTAGCTACACCCTCAGGGCCATTTTCACAATATGCCGAGACTCCACTTCTGCTGAAACTAGGCCAAATCGCATGCTGTAATATTGAAATGTGTCCCAAGCATGTCAGGTGCCTAAAGTTCAGGTGTAGAATCGCTACTGATATGCAGATAAAAAAGTTAAAACTCTTTCAATAATGTTATCCCCCACTGTGGTAATCTCGTCAGCAATATTCAGTAAAGAATAATGATCTACCCATATGTTTGCATTAAGATCTCTAAAGTCAACACGTCTCCATAGGTTTCCCTGTAGCTTTGGTCAGCAGAACTACTGGAGTAAACCAAACAGTCCACTCAATTTATTTGACAACTCACTCCCTTTGAGTCATTTAAGTTTCTTTCCAATGGTTCTCTGATTAAACTAGACTTAGGTCTTACTATGTGGGAAACGGGTATGGCACCCTCTTTTAATTGAAGCTAGTGCCCAAAATACAAAATAAAAATTTCAGTGTACACGTCTGGAAAAATGTCTTTTGCCTTAAAATTCTTTTCACGGTCAATGCTTCTCTCTCTGCATTTGGGTCAAGCCTAACACCAAGCTCCTTCTGGTAACTACACTTATACAGATTTGCACCTACAGGATCCATGATGTAGCCACAAATCCTAATGATAGGTTCTTATTCTTCCTTGTCATCCTTCCTGAATACACTATAGACAGCATTCATATTTTTCAAGGGTTTAAAAATAGTCTGCATCTGTAAGAACATCCATGCCTCAACCGTCAAGCCCAATCTCACACTTCGATGACATAGTGTCCATAACTCCAGCCATTTTGGCGGTAGGACAAATTTCTCTACTCCTTCCTCCCCTTTTCCCACTAACTGCACTTTTCACTCACTTTGATTACATACTCACCCACAATGTCCTCTGCTCCCACACCTGCAGCAATCTGCACTCCTGGCAAAATATCTGTGACTATTAGCCAGATACACACATTACAGTAACATGAGCATGTCACTCATTTTATTCTGAACCCCTTTATTTTTTAAATTACTATCATTCCAACCAATGCTTGCTTCTACTTCGTTACTTACTTCTACTTTCGTACCTACCTTTCCAGCTAATCGTGTCGGTTTATCACTCCTCATCGTTTTAACACAGTTTCAATGGCATCCTCAAGCTGGGTCTCAAGGCAACTCGATTCTCTTATATGCACTGATTCTTGGTGCAGCACAGTAACGGACTCCTGATTACTGAGTAACATAACATACTGTCCTAAACATTCTTCCCAGACCAGCAGTAATAGTCACTAATTTTTTCTTCATTCGCATGAAGCAGGCTGAATAAATTGTGAAGTTCTAAAACAATATTTTTTGTTTCACCAAAATGATTTTAACCCGTTACCTGCGCTGAACGTTGCGCGCTAGTGCGGAACGTTCTATTGCACGGGCGGGGCCGCGACGCCAACGGACGTGCGCAGCACTACCGAGGTAGTGCACGCGACGTCGTTGGACGTCGCCAGCAGCAATGGGGTTAAAGCAGTTTTAGTTATTTTTCAAATACATGCCTTGTTTCTTCTTATCACGTCGCCAGTTTTACTTCAGGTTGCAAATCATAAGCCTTCTCCCTCCCTCCATCCAAGCATCATCAAATAAAGCATGTTATTTCTGAGAGGGGGCACTTTTCACTTTCTATGGCGAATAAATGAGGCTCAAATAACTTGAGCCTTTCCTTTCATGAAAGTTAATAAGAGTCTGTGGATAATTGCTCAGCCCTTACACAGAAGAAAGGTAGGAAGTAATAAACTTACATAAAAGTTTAATAAAATGAGCTAAAGCAACAGGCTGTCACATCAGACCAATTTAATAAAGAATGCTGGGAACACTATAGGGCTTATTAATATGTTGATCGGAGTTGCCTTCAACCAACACCGTCGCAGTCTCGAAACTGACCGACCTCTGGTCGGATGTTCTGACCGCCTGATTACGATGCGACTGAACACTGTTCGGTCGCATACTCCCATTTCTCTATGGGAACTTGTGTTATGGCTGTAAACAGGCTGTAATATAGGCTTCCATATAGAAATGGGTGTGTGTGGCTGCATCCTGGCGCCCCTCCTTTTTACTTTACACATAAACTCACTTGAAAATTCCTTTCAGGAGGCCACACTGGATATACCGCGTGCAGGGGACTTTGCAGTTCCAGCACTGCTTTATGCGGATGACGCGGTGCTACTTGCCCGCACTAGGCTGGGGCTGTAGAGATTCCTGAATGCTTTCGGGGAATTTATGCAATCCTTAGACCTCCAAGTAAACAATAAAAAATCGCATGTAATGATTGCAGGTAAACGACCAAAGGCTCTTAAAATAAAACGATTTGCCTGCAATGGCGAATATGTATCCAGGGTCCCGGTATTTACATATCTGGGCGTCATTTTTAACGAAAAGGGCTCATGGGTCCCCGCATACTGCGGGCCGGCGGTGGCTTCCGCCGGCCCGGAGTATGTGGAAAATCCGCCATCATAATGACCCCCTATGTTAGGTCTTGGTTACATCTCTGACCAGTTACACTTGGCCCCATTGATTTGCTGGGCTAAAACCTGGATTAACTCCGAAATCATACTGAATCACACCATTCTTAAAGACTGCATGGCACTAGAAAGAGCAAACAAAATTCCATGGCTAGCATACATAAAGAAAACTCTCTGTAAATTGCGTCGGCCTGACTTATATGCATTCCCAAATTTGCTCCTGAAGGGAGATGTGAACTGGATCAAGGCTAACTTCTTGAGTTTAGCTGAGCAAGAACGGGAGGCAGTAGAGGTGGCAAAACCTGCCGTAAGAGCCAACTATATGCTCTTGACCACCCCACTAATCGAACCCTACCTAAAGATTGTTACCATCCCGTTCCACCGACATCTTCTTGTCAGATTCAGATTCAATATCATTCAGTTTTCCTTGGGTGACTACCCCATATGGGGTAAATTAGACCAGTCCATCCCTTGCAGTTGTGATAAGTTTTCTGATCAATCATTAATGCACTTTATTATTTTTTGTGACCATTTTACTGATATCAGAAAACAGTTTTTGGTTCCATTATTGAGAGAAGCGGGATTTACACAAGTGCGACCCGCACTCTTGTACTTACAACTGCTGGGTAGCATCAGGGTAATTTTTGGGGTTGCTAATTTTCTGGTCGCTGCTATGCGTATTAAGGCCAAAAGACAGCTGGTGAATGTTTTAGAGGTGTAATTCTATTTTAATCAGCTTTTATTCTCTGCTTGTGGTGCTATTTAAGTATTTTATGTACTCTTATGATGTACTGTTTTTTTACTGATTTTTGTAACATATGAATTGTTTTTAAATTTACTAATATTGTTATGTAACTGCTTTTATGATTTTAATTAATAGAATAAAGCTTGGCTTGACTTGGGTGTGTGTGTGTAAAACCCTGCACCCTGCACCCTGTGGCAGGCACCCCATTGTGCCTGCCATATAATGCAGGGATTTACCGTGGGGCTCCCTAGGTATCCCCTCGACCGCCAACCATAGGCCACGGAGGCAAGTAGGCCCTTCTAGGGGCCCCAAAAGATGCTTTCCGACAGCCTTTCCATGTCAGAAAGGCCTGTAAGGAAAGGCTGTGGGAAACCACCATCGTAATCCCGACGACGGAAACGCCGTCCCTAGGGGATTACAGTGTGGGTCTGACCGGCGGGAAGACCCCAAGAGCCGGTCGGAACCACGTCGGAATGACCAGCCAGTTTACAGTCCGACCGCTGACATAGTAATTCTACGGCCAGACTGCAACCGAGAAAAAAATTCTATTGGGACCATTACACACGGGATTACTTTAACTTTTTTTAAGGGAGGTGTGCAGTGAAAGCCCACATTTCGTGTTAAATCAAAATAAGGTATTTACCCCAGCAATAGTTTTGACCTTTTTCAATTAAAAATCGTCAAACCAGTACAGTTGTCAGTCAAAGTTTGAGACAAGATATTTCTATTTGTAAACTCACACTGGAGTTTTTCGACTGAGGGTCCAACAATGGTTCTTATAGACTTTACTAAAACACAGGACCTGAATTTCCTTTAAATTGACAGAAATGCAATTGCAGTTACGGTCAGCATAACTACACAATTGTATAATTTTTACCAGGAAGAAGCAATACTGCGGCTACTGGTAATTCTGGGAGTTTAATTATTTAGGGATTAAACATTCTTCCATGTAAATAAATTATGGAATGTGGATACGCTGAGGGCACCAAACCCGATTTCCACATGTTATTTCTTAATTAGAGGGAATTCTCTGAACATATATTCCACCACGTGTGGCCTGGTGAATGTGTTCCTGGTACAACCAAAGGTAATTCACGTCTGGCAATATTTAGTGTAAGACTTGTGCATGCCTCTTAATCCCAGTTCAGACTGAAATGCCATTTCTGCCCAAATCATTACTATTAAGAGGCAACTTGTAATGTGGGACTAAATGTTTTGTTTCAGTAAGATAAATCTGTCAAAAGATATTTTCGTTTTGTTTTGTTGAATTCTTTTGTAAGTGAGGTTGAGCACAACCCAACAATCTTTACTCCCTCCTCAACGTGTAGTGAAATAATCTAAAATGCCCATTGAGAGAAGAGGCTTATGGGACCTAGACATCCATCTTGCTGTGGCATGCTTGAAACAAAAGGCACAAGGTCATAAAAGGTCTTTCAAAAAGGGATGTTATGTTAATAATAAATGATAGGGATTCCAAGGCTGATTTTGCAGAATGTTATAAATTCAAGAAAGAAGCAATGAGAAAGAATATTCAAAGAAGCTATGTGAAGCCTGGAAAGAGTGCTTGAAAAAAGCCAGAGCACCTGGGTGTGCAATGTTTAGAATCAATTGTGTATAAATAAATAAAAAGGAAGAGAATAAATCATACCTGAAAGTAACTTACAAAAACTTGCATTGCTGTAGAAGGTTATAAATGAAAACCAATAGATTGAGGCAGATGTTTAGATAAGAATTACTAAAAAGGTGTTGGGAAAGGGATTCTTATATAAAAGGACCCTGTGCCCTCACCTACCCTGGGGAAGCATGCTTCATCACTGAGCCAGCGCCTCACTAGCGTGAAGTGTAGTTTAACACAGACAGACTAACCTCACTATTGAGGATGTTCTTATACATGGGCTGGCAGACTAGCAAATTAGTAGAATGGAAAGATAAACCTATTAGCACACAATATGGAGGCACCTATCAAAGTGATTGATAGTTTTTGAATACACTGTCTTTAAAACCCTGAATCTAGGCGAGAGCATAGGATTAGAAAAACAGTGAGTTAGAATTACCTTGTGCTTTACCAATCAAATTGTTACTTGAAGGTAACATAAAAAAAACAGGTGAATAAATTCATCCCTATGTGGTGGTCAACATTTTTCAGTGTTCCAAAGCTGCCTTTTAGGTAATCATAAGGTCTTCTTCAGAACCTTGATCCCAGCAAAGCTAGGTAGACAGATGTACATGCAAATTGCTGAAGGTATCTGTATAGAAAGGGTGTTGAAGTGAAGTGTGGCGAACAATACATGTACCTTAAAATAAATGGAAAATATTGAACCTGTTATTTTCTGGTTCTGGTGGGTTAGGTAACATGGGGGTTCTTATCCAAGGTGTGCCCGACAATCGAAATGAGACACAACACAGTGCACATCAGACATTAAGACGTAGATGATAACAAATATCCAGGTCCCTCATGGTGCGGCACTATGGTTCGCTGTGTTCCGTACACAAAAAAAGATAGATGAAAGAGGTTTTGAATTAATTTCTACAAACACCAAAACGCACACTTATGAAGTGAATGGGAAAGTAAAATCATTGTTGCTAAATCTACTTACCTGACCAAGTGTCAGTTTTCTACAATTCAAGGGTACCTAATGCTTGATGCCTAGAGTGAGCTAACACTGAACTGCAGGAAGCAGAGTGAGGAAGACAGCAGCCAAAAAACGTGTTGTTCCTGCCATATTGTGAGAATTTGAAGGGTGCTAACCTTATGTTAGGACAGCGAGATCCAGCTCCCCAGTTGATTGGAACTTGAGCTGGAGCCAGTCATCAAAAAGGATGGCGCAGAACGCCATGTGTGGTCAACTACAGAGTGTACACGTCTATCAAGAACTAGAAGATATGTGTATGTGGTGCCACAGGATTTATGACACTTATCACTGTATAAAGAAAGAAAAATAAAAATTTGGTTAAAAGGGCATGGATGGAGCACCTCCCTAATAAAAGACTAAAATGTATTAATCATCTTGTATAGTTAAAATCATAAGTCTTTGAAAATCAAAATGAACTGTAGTGTTAATCAAAACCATCTATGAGTACGGAAGCGGGAAAAAAGCAGCTGTCAAGATCAGAGAAGCTAGGTAGATGTACCCAGATACAGACTCACCTGGCAGGGCTCGGACAGGGACACAATATGGGTCACTGAAATGTCTTGAGGTTAACCACGGACTCAGCACATATGGGTAGGGTGTGTAGCTGAAGCTTGCTTTTTTAACCTAATAGACTCAATAATTGGGGTGGTAAATTGGACATAAGCAATCCTTTAGCTAGTGTGGTGAGGACAGGAAGTGTGTGACAGACCACATACTGCCTCCGTTTTATTACAGTATGTGTACATATATTTAGTAAGGATGTTAGAATTTAAATCTAAAATGCCTCCAAATCCTCAGAAATTAAAACAGGTAACGCGCACTACCTGTCACATGTGCTGGTGTTTTATTGTTAGTTTTGTCTTTCGCTCACTGTGAAATAATGTAATGTTAAAAATGCATGCCATTTTTTTGTAATTCAAAAACTACTCCTCAAAGGGTAAAATAGAAATGGAATAGCTCACACACATACAAATCACTAAGCAACACTGGACCTGCATACCTTAACAGACTCATAGGCTTCTACACACCTTCCAGACAACTCTGCTCAGCTGGGATCTCACTGGCACACATACCCCACATCTGCAAAGCTGCAGCCAGAGTCCAAGCCTTCTCCTATCTCCCCCCCAAAAGCTAGGAATGATCTCCCTCACCACATCAGAGCCTCCCCATCGTGTATTGAGTTCCGCAAGTAGCTGAAGACTTGACTTTTTGATTAACCTCACCAGGCAACAACTGCCCGCCACCTGAAATGCTCCTGGATTCCCTCAGGGGTGATTAGCGCATTGTACAAATACACATAACATAACATTTAGAATAGTAGAAAGACAGAAGAGATAGCAGTGAAGACATTTTATGGCAAACTTAGAGGAAAATATCAACGTAAAAGAAGAATTTAATCAAGGAAGAAGAGTGTTGCATAGATGGAGTAAACTACAAAAGGCAAACCAGAGAAATAAAATCAGAAATGATTGATGTGATGCCTCCTCCTCTGTCACTGAACAGAGTATTCCTACTCTACACAGTGTTTTGGAGGCAAACAGTACTGTCCATTTATTTTACCTCCTGCAGCCTGAGAAAAGTAAATCCTAACCCTATTCATGTGTATTTATTAAAATTATGTTTGCTCACACAAATCCTCCCTAAGACAGAGCGCACCATATTTTTTAATTCTCTCTCCACTGTCTCTTTCGACATTTGACTAATATTTTTATTTTTTTTATTTACCGGATTTCTAGAGCGCATGGCTGCCCGTGAGCGTCCCAGCGCTGAATAAGTACAGGCAGAGTTGGAAGAGGGAGACTCACGGGAACAGCCAGGTCTTCAGAGACCTACGAAAGGCCAAGAGGTTGGGTTGTACCCGGAAATCAGGAGGAAGGGAGTTCCACAGTCTGGAAGCGTTGTACGAGAAACGTCGACCTCCTGAACGTGCTCTTCTGATCTTCGGGGGCAGAGTTAAATGGGCGTTGGTAGATCGGAGGGGTCTGACAGTGGTATATGGAGTCACCAGATCTCTGAGAATGGAAGGGGCTTTCCCATTGAGGATTTTATGCGTTAGGCAAAGCGCCTTAAACTGCACTCTTTCCGCCACAGGCAGCCAGTGGAGCGCTCTAATGGCGGGCTTAGCTGAACACCGGCTCTTGGTATTAGTCAAGATCCGTGCGGCCGCATTCTGCACTACCTGGAGTTTCGCAACGACTTTCCGAGGGGCACCCAGATACAGTGCATTGCCGTAGTCCAGCCGAGACAGAATGAGGCCTTGGATAAGGAGTTTCCTTGAAGGGAAACGGAGCAGGGGTAGGATTTTCCGAGTGGAACGCAGAAGCCTGTGGCAGACCCCGGCCGTTTTTCTCGCTTGGGTATGCATGGTCAGATTTTGGTCAAGCCATACTCCGAGGCTTTTAATCTCGGATTTAGGAGTTGGGGGCTTACCCATGCATGGGAGCCAAAGAGAGTCTGGCCAGAAATGGGACGGATTCCCCATTACCAGTATCTCAGTCTTGTCGCTGTTAAGCTTCAAGTGAGAACTGTCCATCCAGCTGACTATGTCTCTCAAACAGGAGTAGAGATCGGTGTTAGGGTTACTCTGCTGAGAGAGAGAGACAACCAGCTGGGTGTCGTCGGCATACGTTAAGAGTTTGATGCCATGAGAGGTGACCATTTTTTCCAGCGGGGACATGTATACGTTAAAGAGCGTAGGGCTCAACGAGGAGCCCTGTGGCACTCCGCAGCGTATCGGGGTCTCCCTGGAAGTATAGCTACCCTCTATCACCTGAAATGAGCGATCATGCAGGAAGGATTTAAGCCAGGACAGGGCAACATCGGTGATCCCAAGATCTCTGAGTCGCTGGCTCAGGATTTGGTGGTTGACCGTGTCGAAGGCCGCGCTCAGATCCAGGAGGATCACTGCCACTGATCCTCCTGCGTCCATGATCTTCCTGGCCTCCTCGACCACCGTCACCATTGCAGTTTCCGTGCCCTGGCCGGGGCGAAAACCTGTCTGTGATGGTCTGAGTAGTTCGTTCGATTCAAGGTAGTGTGACAGCTGAGTATTTATGAATTTTTCTGTCATTTTACTAATGCAGGGAAGGAGTGCTATAGGCCTAAAATTGGCAAGATTGAGGGGGTAGAGGTTCGGTTTTTTTAATAAGGCTCTGACCTTCGCCTTTTTCCAGCTGGGGGGCACCACACCGTCTGTAAGGGAGGCATTGATCAGATTTACCATGGGTGTAAGGATGGTGGGTGCTACCTGCTTTAAGATCTTAACAGGGGCAGGGGCAGATGGTGAGCCACTTTTCAGAGATTGGAAGATAGGGTCTAGGGTGTCCTTACTTATGGAAGTGAACGTCTTCAGTCTTATCTGAGGGTTCTGTGCCTGAATTAGAGGGATGAAAGGTTGGACCCGGGGGGGAGTAGGTGGGAGTTGCTGGAGAATGGTCTGGATTTTTTTATCAAAGTACGTCGCCAACTTGTCACAGTGGTTGTCAGCGAGGTCAGTTAAGCAGGTGGGCTCTGGGGTTTTTGAGAGCAATTTTATAATGCGGAAAGTTTCCTTCGACGAGCAGGATGCAGCGTTGATTTTTTCTTGGAAAAAAGTCGTTTGGGCATTTTTCAAGGATTTTTTATAATTGAGGATGGCCGCTCTATATTCTTTTTTGCTATTAGGGTCGAAGTCCTTCCGCCATGTTCTTTCAGCCCTTTTGCAGAGTTTTTTCAGGAGTCGGGTTTCCTGAGTGAACCAAGGGGATGAAGTTTTCTTGTGGGATAAGCGACAGGGTTTTTTTGGAAGGATGATGTTGAGGGAGTTCTCGATCCAAGAGGAGAACTCCGTGTCTGCTATTACTGGATCGGTGGCATGGCCAGGCTTGGGGAGATCGAGGGCCTGTTCCCATTTTTTGAGGTCTAGTTTTGCCCAGGGACGAGTCAATCTACCGTGAGGTTGACTATGAGGCGGGTTGGTCGGAATCTCCCATCTAAAGGGGATAAGCATGTGATCTGACCATGGTAGAGGGGTCGGGCATTTGTTATCAGGTTGTCGATGTTACAAAAAATGGGATCGAGTAAATGTCCACGATTGTGCGTGGATTGATCGTTCTGAAGATGAAGGTGGTGGGTGGCAAGGTCTAAGAGTAGCTCGGAGGCGGCCGTATCCTCCTTATTGTCGAAGTGGATATTGAGATCCCCTAAGATTAGCAAGTTGGACAGGGTACTTGTCAAAGCTGAAGAGACTTCCACAAGGGAGCTGCAAAATTGGCCCAAGGCACCTGGAGGGCGGTAAATGAGGACTCCTGAGAGTGAGTTACAAGGGGACAATTGAATGCTAAAATGTACATTTTCACAGTCAAGCAGAGGACTATCCTGGAATCTGCATGAAAGTTGTTCCTTATGGATAGTCGCTATCCCTCCTCCCTTTCCCTTGGCACGGTCCAGTCGCTGCATAAGGTAGCCCTGTGGCAGCGCCTGCACCACATCAAAGTCTGAGTTTGGGGTGAGCCAGGTCTCCGTGAGGAATAAGATGTCTAGTTGCTCTTGTTCTAGGAGCATGAAAATTTCATGGCTGTGTTTTGGCAAGGATCTGCAGTTTAATAAGGCCATCTTAATGATGATCTGGGGCACTCGAATTTTCATTACAGGGGTGAGTTGGAATGCACAGTGAGGACAGTGGGTGGAGGAGCTCTCACCGTTAAAGATGGGCGTGCAGGAAGGAATGAGGGGCTGATTCAGTTGAAGTAGAGCTTCTCTGTCGTATGATAAGGTGGGTTGGGTGGAAGGTTCCAGGGTCCCTGACCCTAGGCCCGTACTGGCGCGGATGGGCGCAGACGGGCTTGCCTTAGGCGCGCCTTTGGCGCGCCCGCTGCGCTCGTCCGCTGCGCTTCCGCCACAGGCACATGTTTATAGTCCCAGAGGGATAGGGGGAGGGCGTGGCCTAAAAAGGGGGCGTGGCCTCGTTGCACGCCGGCAATGGCGTGATCAAGTGATTGTTCGTTTGGGTCCAGAGAAGAGGTTTGTGGCCCAGGAATGTTAAGCAAGGTGAGATCAGTTTTAAAAACAATGAAACACAAGTGACACTCAAAGATTAAGATAGCAGAATGGAGCTCCCGACTTTCCGCATCAGGAGTACAGATTCTAGGCAGCGCTAGTATTCAGCGCCTTTTAAGCAGGGAGGAGGGGGCGTGGCCTAAAAAGGGGGCATGACCTCGTTGCACGCAGGCAATGGCGTGATCAAGTGATTGTTCGTTTGGGTCCAGAGAAGAGGTTTGTGGCCCAGGAAATGTTAAGCAAGGTGAGATCAGTTTTAAAAACAATGAAACACAAGTGACACTCAAAGATTAAGATAGCAAAATGGAGCTCCCGGCTTTCCGCCTCAGGAGTACAGATAATAAAACATTACTCCCTTTCTCAAAATACTCCTAAATGTTCAACAATTTTTGACAGACAGAGTAATACTGTTATGACCCCAAGGATTTTAAGTGATCTTTCATACAACGACCAGCTCCACTATATTAGGATTGATTTGATTTGTAACCTCTGTCTGACCAAGAAAAAGGGACAGCTGATATCTGCTCCTGTTCACTGTTAACCCATTCTTCCTCAGTATTTCTAAATCACAATCAAAGCAATCATCATCATCCTCTACATTTCTCTAAAAATCTATTTTTTTTTAAATATAAGACATTAGCTACACCCTCAGGGCCATTTTCACAATATGCCGAGACTCCACTTCTGCTGAAACTAGGCCAAATCGCATGCTGTAATATTGAAATGTGTCCCAAGCATGTCAGGTGCCTAAAGTTCAGGTGTAGAATCGCTACTGATATGCAGATAAAAAAGTTAAAACTCTTTCAATAATGTTATCCCCCACTGTGGTAATCTCGTCAGCAATATTCAGTAAAGAATAATGACCCACCCATATGTTTGCATTAAGATCTCTAAAGTCAACACGTCTCCATAGGTTTCCCTGTAGCTTTGGTCAGCAGAACTACTGGAGTAAACCAAACAGCCCACTCAATTTATTTGACAACTCACTCCCTTTGAGTCATTTAAGTTTCTTTCCAATGGTTCTCTGATTAACCTAGACTTAGGTCTTACTACGTGGAAAACGGGTATGGCACCCTCTTTTAATTGAAGTTAGTGCTCAAAATACAAAATAAAAATTTCAGTGAACACGTCGGGAAAAATGTCTTATGCCTTAAAATTCTTTTCACGGTCAATGCTTCTCTCTCTGTATTTGGGTCAAGCCTAACACCAAGCTCCTTCTGGTAACTACACTTATACAGATTTGTACCTACAGGATCCATGATGTAGCCACAAATCCTAATGATAGGTTCTTATTCTTCCTTGTCATCCTTCCTGAATACACTATAGACAGCATTCATATTTTTCAAGGGTTTAAAAATAGTCTGCATCTGTAAGAACCTCCATGCCTCAACCGTCAAGCCCAATCTCACACTTCGATGACATAGTGTCCATAACTCCAGCCATTTTGGCGGTAGGACACATTTCTCTACTCCTTCCTCCCCTTTTCCCACTAACTGCACTTTTCACTCACTTTGATTACATACTCACCCACAATGTCCTCTGCTCCCACACCTGCAGCAATCTGCACTCCTGGCAAAATATCTGTGACTATTAGCCAGATACACACATTACAGTAACATGAGCATGTCACTCATTTTATTCTGAACCCATTTATTTTTTAAATTACTATCATTCCAACCAATGCTTGCTTCTACTTCGTTACTTGCTTCTACTTTTGTACCTACCTTTCCAGCTAATCGTGTCGGTTTATCACTCCTCATCGTTTTAACACAGTCTCAATGGCATCCTGAAGCTGGGTCTCAAGGCAACTCGAGTCTCTTGTATGCACTGATTCTTGGTGCAGCACAGTAAAGGACTCCGGATTACTGAGTAACATAAAATACTGTCCTAAACATTCTTCCCAGACCAGCAGTAATAGTCACTATTTTTTCTTCATTCGCATGAAGCAGGCTGAATAAATTGTGAAGTTCTAAAACCATATTTTTTGTTTCACCAAAATGATTTTAACCCGTTACCTGCGCTGAACGTTGCGTGCTAGTGCGGAACGTTCTATTGCGCGGGCGGGGCGCGACGCCAACGGACGTGCGCAGCACTACCGAGGTAGTGCATGCGACGTCCGTTGGACGTCGCCAGCAGCAATGGGGTTAAAGCAGTTTTAGGTATTTTTCAAATACATGCCTTGTTTCTTCTTATCACGTCGCCAGTTTTACTTCAGGTTGCAAATCATAAGCCTTCTCCCGCCCTCCATCCAAGCATCATCAAATAAAGCATGTTATTTCTGAGAGGGGGCACTTTTCACTTTCTATGGCAAATAAATGAGGCTCAAATAACTTGAGCCTTTCCTTTCATGAAAGTTAATAAGAGTCTGTGGATAATTGCTCAGCCCTTACACAGAATAAAGGTAGGAAGTAATAAACTTACATAAAAGTTTAATAAAATGAGCTAAAGCAATAGGCTGTCACATCAGACCAATTTAATAAAGAATGCTGGGAACACTATAGGGCTTATTAATATGTTGATCGGAGTTGCCTCCAACCAACACCGTCGCAGTCTCGAAACTGACCGACCTCTGGTCGGATGTTCTGACCGCCTGATTACGATGCGACTGAACACTGTTCGGTCGCATACTCCCATTTCTCTATGGGAACTTGTGTTATGGCTGTAAACAGGCTGTAATATAGGCTTCCATATAGAAATGGGTGTGTGTGGCTGCATCCTGGCGCCCCTCCTTTTTACTTTATACATAAACTCACTTGAAAATTCCTTGGAGGAGGCCACACTGGATATACCGCGTGCAGGGGACTTTGCAGTCCCAGCACTGCTTTACGCGGATGACGCGGTGCTACTTGCCCGCACTAGGCTGGGGCTGTAGAGACTCCTGAATGCTTTCGGGGAATTTATGCAATCCTTAGACCTCCAAGTAAACAATAAAAAATCGCATGTAATGATTGCAGGTAAACGACCAAAGGCTCTTAAAATAAAACGATTTGCCTGCAATGGCGAATATGTATCCAGGATCCCGGTATTTACATATCTGGGCGTCATTTTTGACGAAAAGGGCTCATGGGTCCCCCAAATACATGCGAAAGGCATAGCCGTTACCAGATCTACCTCGGACTTACTTGACTTTGCAAAACGCTTAGGTTCACGTCCAACCGAGGCTCTGCTAACAGTATACAAGTCCAATTGCCTCTCAATAGCAATGTATGGCGCATCATTATGGGGTCTTTTACCTCAAGGTAAATTGCAGATCATAGAGAATAAATTCCTCAGATCCTTACTAGCGGTCCCCCAATCCACCCCAGTACTTTCGGTCCACACTGAGTTAGGTCTTGGTTACATCTCTGACCAGTTACACTTGGCCCCATTGATTTGCTGGGCTAAAACCTGGCTTAACTCCGAAATCATACTGAATCACACCATTCTTAAAGACTGTATGGCACTAGAAAGAGCAAACAAAATTCCATGGCTAGCATACATAAAGAAAACTCTCTGTAAATTGGGTCGGCCTGACTTATATGCATTCCCAAATTTGCTCCAGAAGGGAGATGTGAACTGGATCAAGGCTAACTTCTTGGGTTTAGCTGAGCAAGAACGGGAGGCAGTAGAGGTGGCAAAACCTGCCGTAAGAGCCAACTATATGCTCTTGACCACCCCACTAATAGAACCCTACCTAAAGATTGTTACCATCCCGTTCCACCGACATCTTCTTGTCAGATTCAGATTCAATATCATTCAGTTTTCCTTGGGTGACTACCCCATATGGGGTAAATTAGACCAGTCGATCCCTTGCAGTTGTGATAAGTTTTCTGATCAATCATTAATGCACTTTATTATGTTTTGTGACCATTTTACTGATATCAGAAAACAGTTTTTGGTTCCATTATTGAGAGAAGCGGGATTTACACAAGTGCGACCCGCACTCTTGTACTTCCAACTGCTGGGTAGCATCAGGGTAATTTTTGGGGTTGCTAATTTTCTGGTTGCTGCTATGCGTATTAAGGCCAAAAGACAGCTGGTGAATGTTTTAGAGGTGTGATTCTATTTTAATCAGCTTTTATTCTCTGCTTGTGGTGTTATTTAAGTATTTTATGTACTCTTATGATGTACTGTTTTTTTACTGATTTTTTTAACATATGAATTGTTTTTAAATTTACTAATATTGTTATGTAACTGCTTTTATGATTTTAATTAATAGAATAAAGCTTGGCTTGACTTGGGTGTGTGTGTGTAAAACCCTGCACCCTGCACCCTGTGGCAGGCACCCCATTGTGCCTGCCACATAATGCAGGGATTTACCGTGGGGCTCCCTAGGTATCCCCTCGACCGCCAACCATAGGCCACGGAGGCAAGTAGGCCCTTCTAGGGGCCCCAAAAGATGCTTTCCGACAGCCTTTCCATGTCAGAAAGGCCTGTAAGGAAAGGCTGTGGGAAACCACCATCGTAATCCCGACGGCGGAAACGCCGTCCCTAGGGGATTACAGTGTGGGTCTGACCGGCGGGAAGACCCCAAGAGCCGATCGGAACCACGTCGGAATGACCAGCCAGTTTACAGTCCGACCGCTGACATAGTAATTCTGCGGTCGGACTGCAACCGAGAAAAAGATTCTATTGGGACCATTACACACGGGATTACTTTAACTTTTTTTAAGGGAGGTGTGCAGTGAAAGCCCACATTTCGTGTTAAATCAAAATAAGGTATTTACCCCAGCAATAGGTTTGACCTTTTTCAATTAAAAATCGTCAAACCAGAACAGTTGTCAGTCAAAGTTTGAGACAAGATATTTCTACTTGTAAACTCACACCGGAGTTGTTGAACTGAGGGTCCAACAATGGTTCTTATAGACTTTACTAAAACACAGGACCTGAATTTCCTTTAAATTGACAGAAATTCAGTTACAGTTACGGTCAGCATAACTACACAATTGTATAATTTTTACCAGGAAGAAGCAATACTGCGGCTACTGGTAATTCTGGGAGTTTAATTATTTAGGGATTAAACATTCTTCCATGTAAATAAATTATGGAATGTGGATACGCTGAGGGTACCAAACCCGATTTCCACATGTTATTTCTTAATTAGAGGGAATTCTCTGAACATATATTCCACCACGTGTGGCCTGGTGAATGTGTTCCTGGTACAACCAAAGGTAATTCACGTCTGGCAATATTTAGTGTAAGACTTGTGCATGCCTCTTAATCCCAGTTCAGACTGAAATGCCATTTCTGCCCAAATCATTACTATTAAGAGGCAACTTGTAATGTGGGACTAAATGTTTTGTTTCAGTAAGATAAATGTGTCAAAAGATGTTTTCGTTTTGTTTTGTTGAATTCTTTTGTAAGTGAGGTTGAGCACAACCCAACAATCTTTACTCCCTCCTCAACGTGTTGTGAAATAATCTAAAATGTCCATTGAGAGAAGAGGCTTATGGGGCTTAGACATCCATCTGGCTGTGGCATGCTTGCTACAAAAGGCACCAGGTCATAAAAGGGCTTTCAAAAAGGGATGCTATGTTAATAATAAATGATAGGGATTCCAAGGCTGATTTTGCAGAATGCTATAAATTCAAGAAAGAAGCAATGAGAAAGAATATTCAAAGAAGCTATGTGAAGCCTGGAAAGAGTGCTTGAAAAAGCCAGAGCACCTGGGTGTGCAATGTTTAGAATCAATTGTTTATAAATAAATAAAAAGGAGGCTAAATCATACCTGAAAGTAACTTACAAAAACTTGCATTGCTGTAGAAGGTTATACATGAAAACCAATAGATTGAGGCAGATGTTTAGATAAGAATTACTAAAAAGGTGTTGGGAAAGGGATTCTGATATAAAAGGACCATGTGCCCTCACCTACCCTGGGGATGCATGCTTCATCACTGAGCCAGCTCCTCACTAGCGTGAAGTGTAGTTTAACACAGACAGACTAACCTCACTATTGAGGATGTTCTTATACATGGGCTGGCAGACTAGCAAATTAGTAGAATGGAAAGATAAACCTATTAGCACACAATATGGTGGCACCTATCAAAGTGATTGATAGTTTTTAAATACACTGTCTTAAAAACCCTGATACTAGGCGAGAGCATAGGATTAAAAAAAACTGTGAGTTAGAATTACCTTGTGCTTTACCAATAATATTGTTACTTGAAGGTAACATAAAAAAAACAGGTGAATAAATTCATCACTAGATGGTGGTCAACATGTTTCAGTGTTCCAAAGCTGCCTGTTAGGTAATCAGAAGGTCTTCTTCAGAACCTAGATCCCAGCAAAGCTAGGTAGACAGATGTACATGCAAATTGCTGAAGGTATCTGTATAGAAAGGGTGTTAAAGTGAAGTGTGGCGAACAATACATTTACCTTAAAATAAATAGAAAATATTGAACCTGTTATTTTCTGGTACTGATGGGTTAGGTAACATGGGGGTTCTTATCCAAGGTGTGCCCTACAATGGAAATGACTGCAAACACAACAATGATGGACAGAATGTGGATCAATGTCACACATTCACCCCAGTCCAAAGATCTGGGCCCAAATCCATCGTTTTTCCACTCCACACCACCCTGGGTTAGACAATGGCGATATGCAAATCAGCGCTGACCCTGTGCCCCATGGGAACAGTCCAGTCCGAACTACAAAAGCCATGTCCTTCCCAGAACGGAAACAAGCATCCGAGGACCGGCCCGGTTTCGAGGTAACACCTCTCTTCAGCCCGGCTAGCTTGATTCCAGTGGTGTGGAGTGCCTGGGACTCACGTCTGAGCATCCCCAGTACACTTAGAGCGGTAACTGCAAACACAACAATGATGGACAGAATGTGGATCAATGTCACACATTCACCCCAGTCCAAAGATCTGGGCCCAAATCCATCGTTTTTCCACTCCACACCACCCTGGGTTAGACAATGGCGATATGCAAATCAGCGCTGACCCTGTGCCCCATGGGAACAGTCCAGTCCGAACTACAAAAGCCATGTCCTTCCCAGAACGGAAACAAGCATCCGAGGACCGGCCCGGTTTCGAGGTAACACCTCTCTTCAGCCCGGCTAGCTTGATTCCAGTGGTGTGGAGTGCCTGGGACTCACGTCTGAGCATCCCCAGTACACTTAGAGCGGTAACTGCAAACACAACAATGATGGACAGAATGTGGATCAATGTCACACATTCACCCCAGTCCAAAGATCTGGGCCCAAATCCATCGTTTTTCCACTCCACACCACCCTGGGTTAGACAATGGCGATATGCAAATCAGCGCTGACCCTGTGCCCCATGGGAACAGTCCAGTCCGAACTACAAAAGCCATGTCCTTCCCAGAACGGAAACAAGCATCCGAGGACCGGCCCGGTTTCGAGGTAACACCTCTCTTCAGCCCGGCTAGCTTGATTCCAGTGGTGTGGAGTGCCTGGGACTCACGTCTGAGCATCCCCAGTACACTTAGAGCGGTAACTGCAAACACAACAATGATGGACAGAATGTGGATCAATGTCACACATTCACCCCAGTCCAAAGATCTGGGCCCAAATCCATCGTTTTTCCACTCCACACCACCCTGGGTTAGACAATGGCGATATGCAAATCAGCGCTGACCCTGTGCCCCATGGGAACAGTCCAGTCCGAACTACAAAAGCCATGTCCTTCCCAGAACGGAAACAAGCATCCGAGGACCGGCCCGGTTTCGAGGTAACACCTCTCTTCAGCCCGGCTAGCTTGATTCCAGTGGTGTGGAGTGCCTGGGACTCACGTCTGAGCATCCCCAGTACACTTAGAGCGGTAACTGCAAACACAACAATGATGGACAGAATGTGGATCAATGTCACACATTCACCCCAGTCCAAAGATCTGGGCCCAAATCCATCGTTTTTCCACTCCACACCACCCTGGGTTAGACAATGGCGATATGCAAATCAGCGCTGACCCTGTGCCCCATGGGAACAGTCCAGTCCGAACTACAAAAGCCATGTCCTTCCCAGAACGGAAACAAGCATCCGAGGACCGGCCCGGTTTCGAGGTAACACCTCTCTTCAGCCCGGCTAGCTTGATTCCAGTGGTGTGGAGTGCCTGGGACTCACGTCTGAGCATCCCCAGTACACTTAGAGCGGTAACTGCAAACACAACAATGATGGACAGAATGTGGATCAATGTCACACATTCACCCCAGTCCAAAGATCTGGGCCCAAATCCATCGTTTTTCCACTCCACACCACCCTGGGTTAGACAATGGCGATATGCAAATCAGCGCTGACCCTGTGCCCCATGGGAACAGTCCAGTCCGAACTACAAAAGCCATGTCCTTCCCAGAACGGAAACAAGCATCCGAGGACCGGCCCGGTTTCGAGGTAACACCTCTCTTCAGCCCGGCTAGCTTGATTCCAGTGGTGTGGAGTGCCTGGGACTCACGTCTGAGCATCCCCAGTACACTTAGAGCGGTAACTGCAAACACAACAATGATGGACAGAATGTGGATCAATGTCACACATTCACCCCAGTCCAAAGATCTGGGCCCAAATCCATCGTTTTTCCACTCCACACCACCCTGGGTTAGACAATGGCGATATGCAAATCAGCGCTGACCCTGTGCCCCATGGGAACAGTCCAGTCCGAACTACAAAAGCCATGTCCTTCCCAGAACGGAAACAAGCATCCGAGGACCGGCCCGGTTTCGAGGTAACACCTCTCTTCAGCCCGGCTAGCTTGATTCCAGTGGTGTGGAGTGCCTGGGACTCACGTCTGAGCATCCCCAGTACACTTAGAGCGGTAACTGCAAACACAACAATGATGGACAGAATGTGGATCAATGTCACACATTCACCCCAGTCCAAAGATCTGGGCCCAAATCCATCGTTTTTCCACTCCACACCACCCTGGGTTAGACAATGGCGATATGCAAATCAGCGCTGACCCTGTGCCCCATGGGAACAGTCCAGTCCGAACTACAAAAGCCATGTCCTTCCCAGAACGGAAACAAGCATCCGAGGACCGGCCCGGTTTCGAGGTAACACCTCTCTTCAGCCCGGCTAGCTTGATTCCAGTGGTGTGGAGTGCCTGGGACTCACGTCTGAGCATCCCCAGTACACTTAGAGCGGTAACTGCAAACACAACAATGATGGACAGAATGTGGATCAATGTCACACATTCACCCCAGTCCAAAGATCTGGGCCCAAATCCATCGTTTTTCCACTCCACACCACCCTGGGTTAGACAATGGCGATATGCAAATCAGCGCTGACCCTGTGCCCCATGGGAACAGTCCAGTCCGAACTACAAAAGCCATGTCCTTCCCAGAACGGAAACAAGCATCCGAGGACCGGCCCGGTTTCGAGGTAACACCTCTCTTCAGCCCGGCTAGCTTGATTCCAGTGGTGTGGAGTGCCTGGGACTCACGTCTGAGCATCCCCAGTACACTTAGAGCGGTAACTGCAAACACAACAATGATGGACAGAATGTGGATCAATGTCACACATTCACCCCAGTCCAAAGATCTGGGCCCAAATCCATCGTTTTTCCACTCCACACCACCCTGGGTTAGACAATGGCGATATGCAAATCAGCGCTGACCCTGTGCCCCATGGGAACAGTCCAGTCCGAACTACAAAAGCCATGTCCTTCCCAGAACGGAAACAAGCATCCGAGGACCGGCCCGGTTTCGAGGTAACACCTCTCTTCAGCCCGGCTAGCTTGATTCCAGTGGTGTGGAGTGCCTGGGACTCACGTCTGAGCATCCCCAGTACACTTAGAGCGGTAACTGCAAACACAACAATGATGGACAGAATGTGGATCAATGTCACACATTCACCCCAGTCCAAAGATCTGGGCCCAAATCCATCGTTTTTCCACTCCACACCACCCTGGGTTAGACAATGGCGATATGCAAATCAGCGCTGACCCTGTGCCCCATGGGAACAGTCCAGTCCACATTCAGTCCATCACTTGTTGTTTTTTGCAATTGCCGCCCTAAGTGCGCTGGGGATGCCCAGACGTGGGTCCCAGGCACTCCACACCACTTGGAGTCAAGCTAGCCGGGCTGAAGAGAGGTGTTACCTCGAAACCGGTCCGGTCCTCGGATGCTTGATTCCGGTCTGGGAAAGATATGGCTGTTGTAGTTCGGACTGGACTGTTCCCATGGGGCAACAGGGTCAGAGCTGATTTGCATAAAGCCATTATCTGACCCAGGGTGGTGTGGAGTGCAAAAAAACGATGGATTTGGGCCCAGATCTTTTGACTGGGGGAGTGTGTGACATTGATCCACATTCAGTCCATCACTTGTTGTTTTTTTCTACAATGGAAATGAGACACAACACAGTACACATTAAACATTAAGACGTAGATGATAACATATATCCAGGTCCCTCATGGTGCGGCACTATGGTTCGTGTGTTCCGTACACAAACAAAGATAGATGAAAGAGGTTTTGAATTAATTTCTACAAACACCAAAACGCACACTTATGAAGTGAATGGGAAAGTAAAATCATTGCTAAATCTACTTACCTGACCAAGTGTCAGCTTTCTACAATTCAAGGGTACCTAATGCCTGATGCCTAGAGTGAGCTAACACTGAACTGCAGGAAGCAGAGTGAGGAAGACAGCAGCCAAAAAAGTGTTGTTCCTGCCATATTGTGAGAATTTGAAGGGTGCTAACCTTATGTTAGGACAGCGAGATCCAGCTCCCCAGTTGATTGGAACTTGAGCAGGAGCCAGTCATCAAAAAGGATGGTGCAGAACGCCATGTGTGGTCAACTACAGAGTGTACACGTCTATCAAGAACTAGAGGATATGTGTATGTGGTGCCACAGGTTTTACGACACTTATCACTGTATAAAGAAAGAAAAAGAAAAATTTGGGAGAGTCAGGTGTTAAAAGGGCATGGAAGGAGCACCTCCCTGATAAAAGACTAAAATGTATTAATCATCTTGTATAGTTAAAATCATAAGTCTTTGAAAATCAAAATGAACTGTAGTGTTAATCAAAACCATCTATGAGTACGAAAGCGGGAAAAACGCAGCTGTCAAGATCAGAGAAGCTAGGTAGATGTACCCAGATACAGACTCACCTTGCAGGGCTCGGACAGGGACACAATATGGGTCACTGAACTGTCTTGAGGTTAACCACGGACTCAGCACATATAGGCAGGGTGTGTAGCTGAAGCTTGCTTTTTTAACCTAATAGACTCAATAATTGGGGTGGTAAATTGGACATAAGCAATCATTTAGCTAGTGTGGTGAGGACAGGAAGTGTGTGACAGACCACATACTGCCTCCGTTTTATTACAGTATGTGTACATATATTTAGTAAGGATGTTAGAATTTAAATCTAAAATGCCTCCAAATCCTCAGAAATTAAAACAGGTAACGCGCACTACCTGTTACATGTGCAGGTGTTTTATTGTTAGTTTTGTCTTTCGCCCACTGTGAAATAATGTAATGTTAAAAATGCATGCCATTTTTTTGTAATTCAAAAACTACTCCTCAAAGGGTAAAATAGAAATGGAATAGCTCACACACATACAAATCACTAAGCAACACTGGACCTGCATTCGTTAACAGACTCATAGGCTTCTACACACCTTCCAGGCAGCTCTGCTCAGCTGGGCCTTCACTGGCACACATACCCCACATCTGCAAAGCTGCAGCCAGAGTCCAAGCCTTCTCCTATCTCCCCCCCAAAAGCTAGGAATGATCTCCCTCACCACATCAGAGCCTCCCCATCGTGTATTGAGTTCCGCAAGTAGCTGAAGACTTGACTTTTCGATTAACCTCACCAGGCAACAACTGCCCGCCACCTGAAATGCTCCTGGATTCTCTCAGGGGTGATTAGCGCATTGTACAAATACACATAACATAACATTTTAGAATAGTAGAAAGACAGAAGAGATAGCAGTGAAGACATTTTATGGCAAACTTAGAGGAAAATATCAACGTAAAAGAAGAATTTAATCAAGGAAGAAGAGTGTTGCATAGATGGAGTAAACTACAAAAGGCAAACCAGAGAAATACAATCAGAAATGATTGATGTAATGCCTCCTCCTCTGTCACTGAACAGAGTTTTCCTACTCTGCACAGTGTTTTGGAGGTAAACAGTACTGTCCATTTATTTTCCCTCCTGCAGCCTGAGAAAAGTAAATCCTAACCCTATTTATGTGTATTTATTAAAATTATGTTTGCTCACACAAATCCTCCCTAAGACAGACAGTCTCTTTCGACATTTGACTAATAAAACATTACTCCCTTTCTCAAAATACTCCTAAATGTTCAACAATTTTTGACAGACAGAGTAATACTGTTATGACCCCAAGGATTTTAAGTGATCTTTCATACAACGATCAGCTCCACTATCTTAGGATTGATTTGATTTGTAACCTCTGTCTGACCAAGAAAAAGGGAAAGCTGATATCTGCTCCTGTTCACTGTTAACCCATTCTTCCTCAGTATTTCTAAATCTCAATCAAAGCAATCATCATCCTCCTCTACATTTCTTCAAAAATCTAATTTAAAAAAAATATATAAGACATTAGCTACATCCTCAGGGCCATTTTCACAATATGCCGAGACTCCACTTCTGCTGAAACAAGGCCAAATCGCGTGCTGTAATATTGAAATGTGTCCAAAGCATGTCAGGTGCCTAAAGTTCAGGTGTAGAATCGTTACTGATATGCAGATAAAAAAAGTTAAAACTCTTTAAATAATGTTATCCCCACTGTGGTAATCTCTTCAGCAATATTCAGTAGAGAATAATGATCCACCCATATGTTAGCATTAAGATCTCTAAAGTCAACAGATCTCCATAGGTTTCCCCGTAGCTTTGGTCAGCAGAGCTACTGGAGTAAACCAAACAGTCCACTCAATCTATTTGACAATTCACTCCCTTTGAGTCATTTAAGTTTCTTTCCAACGGTTCTCTGATTAAACTAGACTTAGGTCTTACTTTGTGGGAAACGGGTATGGCACCCTATTTTAATTGAAGTTAGTGCCCAAAATACAAAATAAAAATTTCAGTGAACACGTCTGGAAAAATGTCTTTTGCTTTAAAATTCTTTTCACGGTCAATGCTTCTCTCTCTGCATTTGGGTCAAGCCTAACACCAAGCTCCTTCTGGTAACTCCACTTAACAGATTTGTACCTAAAGGATCCATGATGTAGCCACAAATCCTAATGATAGGTTCTTATTCTTCCTTGTCATCCTTCCTAAATACACTATAGACAGCATTCATATTTTTCAAGGTGTTAAAAATAGCCTGCATCTGTAAGAACCTCCATGCCTCATCCATCAAGACCAATCTCACACTTCGATGACATAGTGTCAATAACTCCAGCCATTTTGGCTGTAGGACAAATTTCTCTACTCCTTCCTCCCCTTTTCCCACTAACTGCACTTTTCACTCACTTTGATTACATACTCACCCAAAATGTCCTCTGCTCCCACACCTGCAGCAATCTGCACTCCTGGCAAAATATCTGTGACTATTAGCCAGATACACAATTACAGTAACATGAGCATGCCACTCATTTTACTCTGAACCCCTTTATTTTTTAAATTACTATCATTCCAACCAATGCTTGCTTTTACTTCGTTACTTGCTTCTACTTTCTTACCTACCATTCCAGCTAATCGTGTCGGTTTATCACTCCTCATCTTTTTAACACAGTCTCAATGGCATCCTCAAGCTGGTTTCAAGGCAACTCGATTCTCTTGTATGCACTGATTCTTGGTGCAGCACAGTAACGGACTCCTGATTACTGAGTAACATAACATTACCTCCTCGTTAGTCTTCCTCGCCACATGACTTACATAGTGAGCTTCAGCTCCACGGCAGAACCCTCCAAAGTAAAAAAAAGCCTCCCATCCCCTCCCAACATGGCCGACCAGTCACCCCTGACCTCTATAAGAGGCGGGCCGGCCCAACCAACAGCCTGAACCACCAAGCAAACAATGAAGCTGATAGTCAGACAGGGAGGGGGGGGGGAGGGAACTCATGTGGCGAGGAAGACTATACTCGGAGTAATGAAGATTACCGGTAAGTAACCGGGGCATACTGTCCTAAACATTCCTCTCAGACCAGCAGTAATAGTCACCCTTTTTTCTTCATTCGCATGAAGCAGGCTGAATAAATTGTGAAGTTCTAAAACCACATTTTTTGATTCACCAAAATGATTTTAAAGCAGTTTTAGGTATTTTTCAAATACATGCCTTGTTTCTTCTTATCACGTCGCCAGTTTCACTTCAGGTTGCAAATCATAAGCCTTCTCCCTCCCTCCATCCAAGCATCATCAAATAAAGCATGTTATTTCTGAGAGGGGGCACTTTTCACTTTCTATGGCGAATAATGAGTCTCAAATAACTTGAGCCTTTCCTTTCATGAAAGTTAATAAGAGTCTGTGGATAATGGCTCAGCCCTTACACAGAAGAAAGGTAGGAAGTAATAAACTTACATAAAAGTTTAATGAAATGAGCTCAAGCAACAGGCTGTCACATCAGACCAATTTAATCAAGATTGCTGGGAACACTATAGGGCTTATTAATATGTTGATCGGAGTTGCCTCCAACCAACACCGTTGCAGTCTCGAAACTGACCGACCTCTGGTCGGATGTTCTGATCGCCTGATTATGATGAGACTGAACACTGTTCGGTCGCATACTCCCATTTCTCTATGGGAACTTGTGTTACGGATGTAAACAGGCTGTAATATAGGCTTCCATATAGAAATGGGTGTGTGTGTGTAAAACCCTGCACCCTATGGCAGGCACCCCATTGTGCCTGCCACACAATGCAGGGATTTACCGTGGGGCACCCTAGGTATCCCCTCGATCACCAACCATAGGCCCTTCTAGGGGTCCCCAAAAGATGCTTTCCGACAGCCTTTCCATGTCGGAAAGGCCTGTAGGGAAAGGCTGTGGGAAACCACTATCGTAATCCCGACGGCAGAAACGCCGTTCCCTAGGGGATTACAGTGTGGGTCTCACCGGCTGGAAGACCCCAAGAGCTGGTCGGAACCACGTCGGAATGACCAGCCAGTTTACAGTCCGACCGCTGACATAGTAATTCTGCGGTCGGACTGCAAATCGACGTGTTGGTCGGAAAGCTTCCGACTAGCGGTCGGAGGCCTACATACCGACATCATAATCGGCCCACAGGTGTCAGCATCTATTGATAATATACAGCCAACTCTCTGCAAATTTACCTTCTCTTTTTCCACTTCCTATGTCAATTTCTTCTATCTTCTCTTTTTAGTAGAACTTCCCACTTCCTGGCTAACGCACAAAGTCAAACACCTTACCTCACAACGTTTATCAAAATCATAGAGTGCCATCGGTAACTACACCATTGTTTCCAGGTTGCACATCGTTCAGCATTTCCTAACCCCCCCCCCGCCTTCCAATAAAGTCCTTTACTTCCTGTACAGTTTCAAGTGTTTAGGCGGCATGCTTTCCTATCAACAACACTAGCACGGATGTGACGCGCCATACGAGGTGATGTGTGCACCATCTATGCTTGTGAAAGAGCTTGAGCCTCACACAGCTGTCATATGCATGCATCCTAACTTGCACATTCTTTCCTAGAGCACAGTCAAATAAACAAGAAACCTGGTGGCCAAAACACACAACTCACGCTCCAGCCTCATGCTCGCTCTTCCTAAAATATAGCTGTGAGGACACCAGTCAGTCTCTTACAATGAAGCCTTCACCTTCTCACTCCCTAAAATTTGAGAATCAAGGCTGTGAGAAGTTGGCCTGATGTATGATGTCCACAGTTCTGTGGGCACCCTGTATCAGTCCAAACAATCCCTTATAGTGGTGGTTGTAAGTCAACCTTAAAAACAAGCTATCCTAGTGGTAGCATGGACTAAGCAGCCTAAAGGCTTAACTCAAGAGGACATGTGAAGCCAGCTGTTTTACCATATGCAATCCTATAATATCAAATGAAAGGACACCACACAAGTTATATATTATACAAATATATGTATTTATTCTCAGAATAATCCCCACTACTCTTTATGAGCAGTGAAGCACAAGCGTTTAAACAAAAGCACAATATAACATATACAAGTTGCACAGTTATGGATGAGGCCGGTGGCCACTCAAACCATATATCAATAAAGTGGTATAACAATCACTAATCAATCAGTGGTAAGGCCTAGGGCCTTGGGAATCGCTGGGACTACACTGGACTAACAGCAGTTAGGACGGGAGTAGCCCGCGGGATTCGGGTGCAGTGCAGAAAGCACACGCATGCACCAATGCAAAGTCAATGGTGCGTAAAAGTTATCGAGTTACAGTTTTAAGAGTCTTCCGACTGGACTAGAAGGACAAAACTTTAGACTTAGACACTAGAGGTGTAAACCACTACAGGAGCACCGGTGTTCAAAAGTTACCTCACCCACAGGAAGCGGGTGCACAGGTGCGAAGATGTGTCTGGTTTCGTCACGAAGATCTATGGTGCCTGGAGATGAAGATGCTGCAAGCGTCCAGAAGAGAAGTGTCCGGTGCGATCCAAGGGTGGATCGAAGATGTTGGGTACCTGAAAGCAGAGGGGACAAAGTCTGGGTCACTAGCCAGTGACCAGGAAGGAACCAGGAAGGAACCAGGCTATGTCGGGCACAATCAGGTCGATGTCGTGAAGCTTGTCTCCGCTGCCTCGTGGACTTTGGGGCACCGAGGATGTCCTGGAGTGGATCACGAGCTGTCCCACAAAGGCTCTCGCTGTTGGCGGTGTCGTCTTCCGGATCGGAGTCAACAAGCCTTGGCAAAGGCAACCCACGCAGGATTCAAAGATCGCTTAATACTCGGACCAGCAAGGTCAGAGCGGGTGCTCCTTTTCAGGGGAGTGAGGGCCAGTCTAGAGCAACCAGACCAGCTGTGTAAATTCTTAGGTTCGTTGGTTCTGGGGCCACTAGCCAACGGGCAAGCGACCAGACCAATGCGTCGAGCAGGAAGATGCAAAAGGGCCCCACGCAGCACTCGTCAAGTGTGGAGGGGTGGGCTTCAGTGCAAAAGCTGCTCAGGGCTGGATCTTCTCAAACTCCAATGCACAGCTTCGAGGGAGCCTCGGATGTTGCACGGTCAGCGCTTTGTAGTATTTCCAAGATGGCCGCTTCCACGCTTCAGGTCGCCTCCACGGGTCTCAGCTCTGCATAGACTGTGGATCGAGCTGTTAGAAGGCAGGCACGCTGGGTCTTGTTGAACTCTGTCGCTCGAATTCCGGCGGGAACTGCAACAAAGCAAACGTCGAGGTGCTGGATGGTGCCTGTTTGCACAGGGTGGTCACTCCTTGATCACAAGGGAGATTCTTCAGTCTTCTACGTCGAGTAGGATGTCGAAGGGTCCAGAGTTTTGTTTCATAAGTTTCAGTCAGGATAATCTGATGTGCATTGGCACTGCTCCCACCTATATTCCAAATCTGGGGGCTGGATTACCTGCTAGGTCCCTCCTATGGGTGGGACCCAGGAAGGGGGTGGTTACACCCCTTTTCCTTTGTCCAGTTTGCCGCCAGGACTGGGGCAGGATGGCCCCAGAACCGGTTTGACTGGAATCTGCCCAGGGACACCTTGTGCGCCCCAGGCAGTGTCTAGTTTCTTTCAACCCTCCCTGCTACAATCCACTATCTCCTGTCTGGGGTGGTGTGACACCTCCCTGTGACAGGAGATCGTTTGATCAAGCGTTCTCTGCCAAGTTTCGGTCAGCAGCAGGAGGCCAGACTCGTGTCTGTGGCAGCAGCATCCATTATATGATGCTGGGGCTCTGGTTAGGATTAACCGCGTTTTCAGTAAAGTAACATGTCTTCTCCCTCTAGAAGGGTGGAATGCTACCCCCGTCGCCAGAACTGGCGAGGGGGTAGTATTCCAAAGTGTATGACACCAAACACGACATCTTTTGATAAAGCCAAACCAAAGTTAGCATTAACCGCGAGGATTATAATGCACTTAAGAGTATATGGTATGGCAGTATCACTAGAACAGCTGCACGGAAATGGTTCCGACCTCTGCAGACAGGCTCAGCTCATGCTAGAGCACCATCTCACATAAAACCAAGCACTCTGCCTCCAGGATTGTTAAGGCCTGCCATAGGAGTGACTTATAGGTATATATGTGTCCAGATATAGGTTTAGATATAGGTATACTATATCTAAGCAAGGGGTGAGTACACCACCTTGCACCAGCTGTGTGAACAGCCAGTTGTGTCGATTTAAGTACCAGCCAGGGGTGGCAAAAGATATGCTGCAGCCCCTGGTAGGCCTTGGATGCACCTATGCCCTGGGCACCTATAGTGCATGGTACAGGGGCTGACAAGGTGTCCAGGACCAAATTGGTGATGTACCTATAGTACATGGAGTCCATTTAAAGAGAGAGCAGATAGCCTGGGGCCCTGATTAGCAGGATCCCAGGCCAACTAAGTCGAAAACCAGCTAAACACTAGGCAAAAAGTTTGGGGTAACCATAGTCAGATATCCATCCTCCTACATAACCCCCCCCCCCCCCCAAACGAAAGGAGATAAGGCTATCCTTGGCCAGGTAAGCCGATATTACCTGAGTGGCCATATAAGGAGGAAACTGCTTTGGCATGGTTACCCCCTGTGTCATGGTCCACCAAGTAATCCCTCACCTTATGGGTATCAGAGGGTCTCTACCATGGGGAATTACTACCTATGGTGTGTTTTGGCAAAGTAAAAGGCTGGTGTTGAGATGGAGTACTGAAGTGAGGCTCCACTAAATTAGGGCTCAGCTTCCTCCAATCCTTTTCCACCATGTGTGCCTTTCTTTCCTTGACTGAGTTGCACTGTGCTCTCAGGGTCAACCTCTGGCTGCCTACAGCTGGAGGCTGGGGCCCTTCTGTTGGCTTACTGGAGGGACAGGTCAGGTTTGGGGCCCTTAGGTCCCAGGTTTGGCTGTGTCCAACAGTTTCCATCTGTGGGAGGTCCCTAACTAGTGGGAAGGGGATCCCTCGGGAGTTTTTAACTTTTTCACCTTGCTAGGGCTGCTAGCTTTGGTGTCCCTAATCTGCTGATGGGGGTGTTTTATTTGACAGGGGGCCCTTTGGGGCTCACTGACCTCCTTGACCTCTGTAGCCCTGGGCTGACTGAGGCAGGGTAGAGAGGGGCAGGTTACCTGCTCCAGACTGGGTCCCACCTTGGAAGGGTCCACTGACATCAGGGGCCCTGCCAGGCTAGGCCTGACTACCTCTGGGGAAGTTCCTTCACAAGGGGTAAGATCAGTTCCCTGAGGAGGCTGATCCTTTCCTAATATCTGGTGGGAGGGAGATTTCTCTTCCTCCTCAATGCTCTCTGTTTGTGTGGAGTGATCCATAGTTTCAGGCTTCACAACACATGAATCAGTTTGAGTTTGGGCTGTGGCCATCCCAGCCCCACCAACCTTTTCAGGAAGGGACTCAGTTTGGGTATGGGCTGTTACCATAACAGCTCTGCTAACCTGTTCAGGAGGGGATTCTGCTGAAGATGGGGCTGAGTCTTTCACAGCCCTACCAAACATTTCAGGAAGGACATCTTGGATTGGGGCTGTGGCCATCACAGCCCCACTAACCTTTCCATGGAGATTTACCATTTTAGAATGGGTTTCTTGTTCCACCTCAGCCCAGGCTGAGATTTCTAAATCATTCCCAAGTAGACAATATACAGGCAAGTTTGATGACACTGCCACTCTCTTTGGGCCAGTGACACCTCCCCAGCTGAGATTTACCACTGCCATGGGATGATCTCTCTGTACTCCATCAATATTAGTCACCTGATATGTGGCACCAGGTAAAAGTTGCCTTGAGGGGACTAGATTCTCAGTCACCATGGTGATACTAGCCCCTGTGTCTCTGTAGGCCTCAACTTTTTGACCATTGATGAGTGGTTCTTGCCTGTATTTGCTCAAAGTGTTTGGGCAATCAGTGAAGTTGGCAAACCCCATGCCAGTCTCACAGACAAGAGTACTTGGAGTAGGGGACCTGGTTAGGCCAGAGTCCACCTGGGTTCCAAAAGTAAAGCCACCCAAATTCTTGGGGGTGCTCCCACCACCTGGGGGATTACTGCTGACAGCAACAGGAGGTGTTGGAGCTCTACTTGGAGGTATATTTTCTTTATTACTGTTCTTTGGACAACAGCTGTCTGTTTTCCAGTGGACATGGCTTTTTACAAGCATGGCAATAGGGTTTCGTCTGGTCAGAGGAAGTGTTTTGGGACCCACCCCCATCCTTGGGGTTTGGGGGCCCTGTGGGAGATTTTTCTTTAGATTTATCCCCACCCTTCTCTTGAGCCTTGGAAGTCTTCTTCTTTTGGTCATTACCCTGATTCTTAGGCCTAATCCTAGTTCTGACCCATTTGTCTGCCCTCTTACCCAATTATTGTGGAGAGGTCAGATCTGAGTCCACCAGGTGCTGGTGTAAAAGCTGGTTCTGACAATTACTTAGGATCTGCTCCCTCATAATCAAATTATACAATCCTGTATAGTCATGTACTTTGCTGCCATGTCACCAACCTTCCAGAGCCTTAGTAGCACAATCTACAAAATCAGTCCAGTCCTGAGTCTGAGCTTTTTGGGTGTCTCTGAACAACAACCTGTATTGTTCAGTGGTTAATCCAAACCCATCAATAAGAGCACTCTTCAGGACAGTGTAATTCTTAGCATCCTCAGCTCTAACAGTGAGGAGCTTATCTCTCCCTTTCTCAGAAAAGGAGAGCCACAAGATTGCTGCCCACTGATCTTGGGGGACCTGCTGTACCATGCAGGCCCTCTCCAGAGCAGTTATCCATTTGTGGATATCATCCCCATCTCTGTAGGGGGGCACAATCTTACTCAGGTTTCTATGGTCATAGGACCTGTCTTTATCCTTAGGGATATTGCTGCCACCAGTGGGTATTTCACCACTTAACTACTGTTCTCTTGCCAAAGCAAGTCTAGTTTGGGCCAGGGCCAATTCTTCCCTCTCTATTTGGAGATTAACAGCTCTCATCCTGGCCTTATGCTCTTTTCTCTGGGGAGAAGTCATTCCCCTCTGAGATTCTCTTGAGGCACTAGAAATGTGAGAATTCCTGGAAGGAGTTCTCTCTCTTCTATTGCCTGGGAGAATTCTGCTATTGGGTCTGGAGAAGTGGTTCCCTTCTCCATTCCCATGTAGGACCAAGTTGGCTTGGCTAAACCTTACCACTGGTACCTGGTTTTCCCCTTGATGATTGTCTACATCATCACCTGACTCTGGGTCTGCCTCCTCATTTTCTACATCTGGTGAGGTGTTCTCAGTATCTAGGGGGCTCACTCCTTCTCCTGACCCTGAGGGAACTACTCTAGCTTTCTCAAGGTCATCCGTCTCCAGGATGGCTATCAGGATAGGAATGGTAGGGTTGTGACCCTTTTTCAGCTTCCTGGCAGTGGACAAGGCACTCAGGTCTCTATGGCTGAATTTGTCATAGCTGGAGGTTGCCTGTGGAGGGTCAACCACCACAGGTAGAGAGCTTAGAGCTTCACCTGTGCTAGACATGACTCTAGTGAGGTTTAAGTGATGCACTTACCTACACTAAGTGTTTTCCTACTGTACCTTGCTAGTGAGTTGTAGGCAGGGTGTGCTAAGCCCTTTTATCTACAACTACTAAGTTCAGTAGAACTTAAATATGCTAAGCTTTGTTTATATGTACCTAAGGTACTTAATGTGATCTTTCAATTTGATAAAAAGATTGCAATGGTAAAACAACAGCAAGCTCAAATCCGCACCGCTGCTCACCAATGGTATACAACGTTTACAACGCAATTTTTACAACGCACTACCATTACAACGAAACTTTTACAACGCAAAATCTATTACAACGCATGTGTTTACAACGCAGTCATTACAACGCATGACACTACAACGCACACTACTACAACACATACCATTACAACGCAGTCATTACAACGCATACTATTACAATGCAAAACTTACCATCCAACACTTACCCTACTGTTGCACCCCCTGGAGTTAGAATAGTAATTTTAACCCCTACACTATCCAACACTTTCCCTACTGTTGCACCCCCTGGAGTTAGAATAGTAATTTTAACCCCTACACTATCCAACACTTACCTTATATGCAATGTAATGTAATGCGTTGTAATGGTATGCGTTGTAAATGTAGTATGCGTTGTAGTGGAATGCGTTGTAAAGGTAGTTTCTAAGAATTTGTTGTAATGGTATGCGTTGTAATGGTATGCGTTGTAATGGATCTTGCGGTGTAAAAAATGCGTTGTAAAGGTATGCGTTGTAAAAGTGTGCGTTGTAACGTCATACATCCCTCACCAATGTGAGAAGTTGGCCTGATGTATGATGTCCACAGTTCTGTGGGCACCCTGTATCAGTCCAAACAATCCCTTATGGTGGTGGTTGTAAGGCAACCTTAAAGACAAGCTATCCTAGTGGTAGCATGGACTAAGCAGCCTAAAGGCTTAACTCAAGAGGACATGTGAAGCCAGCTGTTTTACCATATGCAATCCTGTAATATCAAATGAAAGGACACCACACAAGTTATATATTATAAAAAATATATGTATTTATTCTAAGAATAATCTCCACTACTCTTTATGAGCAGTGAAGCACAAGCGTTTAAACAAAAGCACAATATAACATATACAAGTTGCACAGTTATGGATGAGGCCGGTGGCCACTCAAACAATATATCAATAAAGTGGTATAACAATCACTAATCGATCAGTGGTAAGGCCTAGGGCCTTGGGAATCGCTGGGACTACACTGGACTAACAGCAGTTAGGACGGGAGTAGCCCGCGGGATTCGGGTGCAGTGCAGAAAGCACACGCATGCACCAATGCAAAGTCAATGGTGCGTAAAAGTTATCGAGTTACAGTTTTAAGAGTCTTCCAACTGAACTAGAAGGAGAAAACTTTAGACTTAGACACTAGAGGTGTAAACCACTACAGGAGCACCGGTGTTCAAGAGTTACCTCACCCACAGGAAGTGGGTGCACAGGTGCGAAGATGTGTCGGGTTTCGTCACGAAGATCTATGGTGCCTGGCGATGAAGATGCTGCAGGCGTCCAGTAGAGAAGTGTCCGGTGCGATCCAAGGGTGGATCAACGATGTTGGGTACCTGAAAGCAGAGGGGACAAAGTCTGGGTCACTAGCCAGTGACCAGGAAGGAACCAGGAAGGAACCAGGCGATGTCGGGCACAATCAGGTAGATGTCATGAAGCTTGTCTCCGCTGCCACGTGGACTCTGGGGCACCGAGGATGTCCTGGAGTAGATCACGAGCTGTCCCACAAAGGCTCTCGCTGTCGGCGGTGTCGGCTTCCGGGTCGGAGTCAACAAGCCTTGGCAAAGGCAACCCAAGCAGGATTCGAAGATCGCTTAATACTCGGACCAGCAAGGTCAGAACGGGTGCTCCTTTTCAGGGGAGCGAGGGCCAGTCTGGAGCAACCAGACCAGCTGTGTACATTCTTAGGTTCGTTGGTTCTGGGGCCACTAGCCAACGGGCAAGCGACCGGACCAACGCGTCGAACAGGAAGATGCAAAAGGGCCCCACGCAGCACTCGTCGAGTGTGGGGGGGTGGGCTTCGGTGCAAAAGCTGCTCGGGCTGGAGCTTCTCAAACTCCGATGCACAGCTTCGAGGGAGCCTCGGATGCTGCACGGTCAGCGCTTCGTGGTTTTTCCAAGATGGCCGCTCCCACGCTTCAGGTCGCCTCCACGGGTCTCAGCTCTGCATAGACTGTGGATCGGGCTGTTAGAAGGCAGGCACGCTGGGTCTTGTCGAACTCTGTCGCTCGAGTTCCGGCGGGAACTGCAACAAAGCAAACATCGAGGTGCTGGATGGCGCCAGTTTGCACAGGGTGGTCACTCCTTGACCACAAGGGAGATTCTTCAGTCTTCTACATCGAGTAGGATGTCGAAGAGTCCAGAGTTTTGTTTCATAAGTTTCAGTCAGGATAATCTGATGTGCAGGAGGCCAGACTCGTGTCTGTGGCAGCAGCATCCATTTTGTGATGCTGGGGCTCTGGTTAGGATTAACCGCGTTTTCAGTAAAGTAACATGTCTTCTCCCTCTAGAAGGGTGGAATGCCAGCCCCTTTGCCAGAACTGGCGAGGGGGTAGTATTCCAAAGTGTATGACACCAAACACGACATGTTTTGATAAAGCCAAACCAAAGTTAGCATTAACCGCGAGGATTATAATGCATTTAAGATTATATGGTATGGCAGTATCACTAGAACAGCTGCACGGAAATCGTTCCGACCTCTGCAGACAGGCTCAGCTCATGCTAGAGCACCATCTCACATAAAACCAAGCACTCTGCCTCCAGGATTGTTAAGGCCTGCCATAGGAGTGACTTATAGGTATATATGGGTCCAGATATAGGTTTAGATATAGGTATACTATATCTAAGCAAGGGGTGAGTACACCACCTTGCCCCAGCTGTGTGAACAGCCAGTTGTGTCGATTAAAGGAGCAGCTAGGGGTGGCAAAAGATATGCTGCAGCCCCTGGTAGGCCTTGGATGCACCTATGCCCTGGGCACCTATAGTGCATGGTACAGGGGCTGACAAGGTGTCCAGTACCAAATTGGTGATGTACCTATAGTACATGGAGTCCATTTAAAGAGAGAGCAGATAGCCTGGGGCCCTGATTAGCAGGATCCCAGGCAACTAAGTCGAAAAACCAGCTAAACACTAGGCAAAAAGTTTGAGGTAACCATAGTCAGATATCCATCCCCCTACAAAGGCCAATTCCACTAGTAAATTAAAATAGCACACTGGATGTGGCTTTCTCCCTTTATAACTTCCCAAAACAGGTTACTCAGTGCTTTAACCAGGCAGCTACTGTCTGGTCCTGAGTACCTTCACTACTTAAATTTTAAAAGGCGAGCACCTGAACTTCTCTGAACTGATGCAATACCTTCATTGGGAGGGTACTGGCACTACTCAGGAGCGAACAGGTACTCTGAATAGTGAATACCTATATGCAGTGCTATATTTGCATTTAGGGCACTGAACTCACTAATGTTAGAAGATCCTTCTTCTGTGAGTTTCCACTGACTTTGTTGATCACCAGGTAAGTATAAATTGAGGAAAAATGTGTCCACACGATAACAGTTTAGGGAAGATGGTGTAAGACTGCCTTCTACTTGGCTGGGTTGGCGCCTTCTCATCAGTGTAATGAAGAGGAAGGATTAGTTGGTGATTCAACACATATGCAATCTACATCGGCCATAGCCCCAATTGACTACAAAAAAACCTTTCCGACCGAGCCTTTCATGAACAACTTTTTGAGTTTGTTTTTATCTGATTTAAAGATGCAGTATATCCAGAAAGTTAGCATGACGGAAAATTTCACCACTGTGTGCATGCACTTAATATAACCGTTGAGTGCTGTAGAAGCAGCACCCATCATATGTTATGTCAATTTAATTCATAAAGTGCACAAAACTCTACTGGCACTTTACGGATTGAGCAAGGAAGAAGAAATTAGCTAATGCATCAAGATGGTGATTTATTTGTATAAAGTCTTATTTGTATAAAGGGCCTTATGAAAGAGTTATGGGAACGTCTGAAAATACAGGATGATTTCACATGTCTGTTCTTATCTGCTAAGGAATTTCGGGGCATATCATCAAGGGGCGAAGATAATATTATCGCCGCTTTAGAGCCCGTTTTCGGGCGAAAAGCGGCTTTAATATTATCACGTTATCATCAAGGACACGCAAGCGCGTGATTCCTTGACTTATCACCCGTTTTTCACACGCCTCGCCTCACAATCGATAATGAGATGCAAAGGAGGCATCGCTGTGAAAACAACATTGGATAATATCGCGAAGGCAGCTTCACGATATTATCAAGGAGGGTTAGCGATATATAAAATCGCGTTAAGTATGCCGTAAAACAGGAATTTATCGTCTGTTAAGTTCCTGACTAAGTCATACCTAACATGGGGGCTGGATTGTGTGGCTAAGATCACAGGCCCTGTCATCTACGATATCGTCGTTTTCCACCATGGAAAACGGCGATATCCCCACTATCTCTGGAATTTGTATCACCTCAGCTAAGCGCGTTGTTGATAACGAGCTAACCGGGCAATAAGTTCCAGAGATAGCCGGGATAAATATGCAAGCACGCTTTGCGATATTTATCGCCGGCCCTTGATAAAATACCCCAACAGAGCTTGAATAGCAAAATCTGCGACCACCAATTCTGTGCTTATCTGATTTAGAAGCAATAGGCAGATTGGCAGACAAACAACAGTTGGCAGTAATCTTTTGATTACAGTGAGAAGCAATCTTCATGGATTGATTCCATCCAGAATTAAAGGATCTTAGCCACTGTAATGCCAAGCCATCAATCTCCTACATTCTGCTAGTCTCTAGAAGAATGGAATGATTTAGTCTAGAGTCCAGTTCTAATCTATGGGCATCAGTAATGCAAAGGAGGACCTATTATGTACCAGGGGCTGGACAGAAGCCCACCAGCAAGTTGTCCATTGAATTATAATGTAAGTGCAAACAAATTTCCTTAAGTACATGTCCTTCTAAGAATTTATTCGCAAATGGTAATAAAGAGATGGGATGGAAGTTCTTTACGTTGGTATGGACTGCCACAGCTTTTTTATGAGAGGGATAACAATAGGCAAAAGCAATTTGGTATTGCGGTCTAGGTGAGATTTAGATTTCACAGAAAGAATAGGATCAGTCATGTCCTCTTCTAAATGGGAGTGAAAGCAGTATAGGGGAAGAACAAGATTTTAATTCAGATGAGAAGTAGGCCTGTTTAACATATATAATTTTCTCTTTTAGTTTTATACAGTGGTTTGGATTCTGTTATGTCGGGCCACCTGTACAACCATTTATAGCTGGTGCGGACGATACCCAGCTGGTGGTCTCTTTGTCGCGGGCCGAAGACCCTGCGGGTACAGTGGATCTGATGGGCTGCCTGAGTAAGGTCAGCAGCTGGATGACCCTGTCTTGTCTCAAACTTAATGGGGACAAGACAGAGGTCATGCTGTTGGGTCATTCAGCTCCATCTGCGATCGACCACATCTGGCCAGCATGCTTGGGCACCCCTCCAGTCCCTAGGGATGCTATCAAGAGCTTGGGTGTCTGGTTGGACAAGTCCCTGACGTTTGACCATCAGGCTGTTGTACTATCTGCCACCTGTTTTGGCCTCATTAGAATGTTGAGGAAGATTCTTCCTTTGTTACCATTTGAGGCCAAACAAATTGTTGTTCAGGGACTGATTCTTTCCAGGTTGGATTTTGGAAATGCGCTCTATCTCAGGGCCCCAGACTTCACACTAAAGAAGCTACAGGTGATTCAAAACTGTGCGGCCCGGACCCTGCTTCAAATCCCCCGCAGGACCTCTGTTAAACCTGGATTAACAAGACTGCACTGGCTCCCGGTGAAGGACAGGATCAGTTTCAAGTCTCTCTGTGTGACCCACCAGTCATTCTGGGAAACTGGCCCAGCGATCAGTCGCCCCTTAATCACCCCTTACCTCCCCTGCAGACAGCTACGGTCTACCAACGCTTTCTGTGCTGTTGTGCCCAAGGTCAAACGGTCTAGATCAGGAGGTCGCTCTTTTTCCTTGAATGCGGCCAGGCTTTGGAACAGTCTACCTCTCTATCTAAGGTCCAACCCAGATCTTACTTCTTTTAGGAAACACTTGAAAACTTTTTTGTTTAATAAATAGATTGTTTTTTGTTCTGCTCACCAACTCAGCTGTTTTACACACTGTTAGCATCAGCGCTTGGACGCCCCTGGGCAGCTATTTGCGCTCTATAATACTCATTTTCATTTCATTTCATTTCATAGCTGTTGGAAATGGGAAATCGGGCAGTTTGCCACGATTAAAAAAAAAGTTGTACCATGTACCAAACCTATTTTGTGAGTCAGTAACCTGTTACCAACTCTCAAAATAGGTTTTGAAAGTTGAAATTAGGAAGGGGTGTGCCAAGTGCATCCCTTCCTACCAGCGAGTCTTCCCATTTGGGATTGGCAGCGAAAATTTGTTTTTAAGAGGAGGCAGTGGTCTCACAAACCACTGACTGCTCTTAAAAAATGAAAAGTTGCTTTATTGAAAAAGCAATCACAGACAAGAGGGTCTGCTGTCCCCAGTAGTCCAACATCTCTGTGGTATCACTCATTCCCAATGGGTCGCAAAGCTCATCTCCAAACCCATTGAGAGTCACTAAATGTGTTTGAGACACATCAGTATATTTTCACTTGCGACTCGCAATTAGCGAGTTGCTAAAATTCACAATTGCAAAGGAAATGGTCATACATGTGGCCCGTCGTTTTTTCTCCAATTATGTTCAGATTAATGAAGTTTAGTTTTAACTTATCTTAATTCGATTAAATACCAAGGGGCTGGATTCCTATATTTATTGACCACTAGATAGCTTAAAATGGCATGCGAATCCAGTGCCTCATACAGACAAGTATTGAAGGCCTGCAGCTGGCTTTTACTGTCTGAGGAGGGATAGAGATAGAGCTGTTCCGTGTGATATCAATTTCATATTTCATCAGTTTCACCAAGATTCCATTTCTAACCCCAAATGCCATATTGGACAGTACTAACTGAGTGAAAAGAATGGGTTTTTCTTTTATTTATGGTAAGTGTAAGAGTCATGAAACAAATTCAGATAATTGAAGTCTATGACTAGATTGGATCTCTATGATACATTGCAAAATAGTGTCAAGCCCTCAATCAAGGCCCCCAGGTTCTACAGGGTACTGCAAGCCTGTACCTGCTTACTAATTTAGTAAACATTTAACAGTAATGAGCAATGTAAACTAGGCCTGGGTGTTGAACTTTACTCGGTTAGCAGATTTTGCGGAGTTTTTCATTCCCCGCTGAGGAAGCAGAGTTTTTTCCTCGCTCACTAACGTTAATTTGGTGAGCGATGAAAATCCAGCACTGACCATATGTGATCGCAACACGGCGATCACATTAGGTCACGACCACTCGCGTTGAGAAACCATTCGTTCACTTTGAGGAAGCTGCCACTCTCATAAAAAATCTACTCAAGCGGCAGAAAGAAGCAGCACCCTCATGCACTGCGCATGGTGCCGTTCTTACTGATTATCCGTGCGTCCGATTTTTTGGGTCTTGGTAACTCTGCCCAGGCCTAATGTAAACTAAAGAAATACGTTCCAAAGTTGAGGAGGGCTATAGGTGTGAAAAGGACTTCAACATCAATTGTAACACTAGGCGCCATTGGTTATATTCGCTGATACTAGTTCAGTAAATCCTCCAAAGCGACATCTTCATCATTTCTACCCTTTATAAACACTGAACAATGAATGCCGATAAAAGATGTGCTACTATGTTGACCTGGAATTCTCTTGGGACTAAATAATATATTCACCTTACTTCTTAAAGCACAATCTGCAATGTTTGAACTTGAATCAATTGATGTAGCAAGATTTACGAAACATTGTTTCAATTGAGTGTCAAAAATGTTTCTAAAAAATGTTTTTTTATTTCAGCGGTCAAGTTTGGACGTATGTCAAAGAAACAGCGGGACAGCTTGCATGCAGAGGTGCAGAAGCATCGACTGCAGCAGGAGCAGCAAAACATGGAGGTGATGCATGCGGAATACCCAGACTGTCTCACCAGCGGGCAGTTCAGCATGGCATCCGCTGCAGACATCATGGGTGACTCTGCATGTTCTAACTCCCTTCTGTCTAGGACAAGACTAAGTCTCTCACCCAACGAGGCGGAAGTCTTCCCTGGCTCTCATGGGCTTGAAGGACAGGACCAGCAGGCACCCACTGCCCCCTTTTCTAAAGGATTCCATCAGGACAGGGCTAAAATGGACATCAAGGCGAATGGATTACACACACCGGAGAGGCATTGCTTTCGACAGGACTTCAGTGGGGCGAAGAAGACCCCCATCTATGAAAAGACAGAAGGGGTTGACTTATATTCCAACTATACGTGCTTTCTTGAAATGTCAAACTCTTCTATGATGGAAATCGGTAGGCGTTTTGTTCATTCTTAACTTTCACTTTTATGTTATCCCCCGTCAAGTTTTTACATAAAAAGAGTGTTAATAGGATGTCCAGGAGGGCCAGATCTGTAGCAGATTTTCAGGATCACCACTGACTATATAAATGATTAACTTTCGTGTAAATTGTATGTAAATGCATTCAATTTGGCTAGCTTGAAAAAACTTCATGGGCCCTTGCCCCATAGATCAAAGATGAGCAGTCATGCTATACACAATCTTTCTACCCGTTACTGCCACACACCTTGTACCTAATAATATGTGTGGTGGGCATGAACATCCTGAGAATGTCATGTGGGATTCGCTGCTACTGCTAGTAGTATTGTGTAAAAGATCAGAGATACTATAGGCAGTTCAAAGACTTTCACATGGCCAATCAATTTCAAAATGGCTTCTGCACTCCACATGGTTTCATGCTCCCCTTCTGCCTCTCGAAGTAGATTCCCAGGGCCTCATTTAGAGGTAGGTGGATGGGAGATTCTGCAGATAACGACACAACCAGGGATGTATGACATTACAACGCATGCTTTTACATCGCATGCCTTTACAACGCGGTTCTTACATCGCATACCATTACAACGCATAGTGCTTTTGGGTGTTGGATAGTGAATTATTTAATTTACTATTCCAACTCCAGTCCCCGTGGACACTAGGGAAGGTGTTGGATAGTAAATTAAATCTATTCCCTATCCTAGAGCGCCCCCCCAGCGCAATGCGTTGTAATGGTTTGCGTTGTAAAAGTTGTTTTGTAAAGGCACTGCGTGGTAAAAGTTGCGTTGTAAAGGTTGTTCACCCCCAACCAGTGGCGTAATGAAACTTGAGGGGGGCCCCTGCAAAGTACATGGACACCCCCCCCCCCCCCCCCCCCCCCCCCCTCCAGACTCACTAAGGAGCTCTCAGGCAAGAGTACTGTGCTGAGTGGGGCCTCCGAGAGCCCCTGGAGCTCGAGGGCTCCCGCACTGTGGGGACTGTGGGGGCCTTTGTTACACCACTGCTATCAACCTTGCACTTCCCAATTTAGAGTGAGAGATATTGTGGGATTTCAGACAGCAGCAGTGGAAACACTTGACCAGATGGTCCTACCGTGGCTAAGCCGTCAGCTCACATTGAAGGTTGCCAGTATTATGAGATGGGTGACCTGCACACATTTTTCATACAAGCATTGGCCAGGTGAGACAAGGCAGACTCGGGAACGGATAAAAAAAAATATTAACTCTGATGAGCATGGAGAAAACTTACTGTGAATAAGGCATTCATGTTTTGCTTGACGGATGGGGTCAAAAAAAGCATAGTGCTCTGCCTACAAGTCTAGGAGGCATTGGTGGCTGCACTGTAGGCAGTGAGATTTCTGCAGGTCAGGTACAGATCTTAAATTATGATGGGTGGTTCTCTCCTAGGGAGGCCGACGCCTAGTCCTCCACCAACCTGGCAGGTTGGCATGGGTATGTATGGTAGTAGAATATCTGTCAGAATATTATCAGACATGAATACCATGCCCTAAATTTTGTTAGTAAAAATACCGCATTGTTGTAATTAATAGACAATCCACACCCAAAGGGATGATATTTTTGCAAATTATATTTAGAACACATTTTTTTTTGTCAGTCGATATTTCTGCATATAATATTCTGACATAAAACATCTGGTGAGCGGCGAACCATGGAATAAATGAGGCCTTAAGTTCTGTGTTATCACTGGGAATTTATTTGGAAAAGGTGTGGTGCAAAAGGGATTCAGTTTTCTTGGTTCTGTTATTCTTAGCCCCTTGGCTCCTTCCTGTTGTCAACCTTTCTGCCTCCTCCCAATTAATCGAATCAGAAACTACCTTAGTAGCTGGTTTAATACAATGTTTTGTGAGCTGATACTACTCCAAATATGTATGCACCAAGCAGCATTCCCCTCTTCCATGTATGTAGGAGAAACTTTGTAGGCGCTTCAATTTATATAAGCACTGGCAAAGCCAATAGATCTGGCTATATTATAAGTGAAAGCGATTCTGTGCCGAGTGGTACATTTGTGTGTGGATGGATGAGAAGGATGTCACAAAAAATTCAGATCTGAACACATTTTAATTTTCAAATATGTTTATTAACAACAATAAGAAAAATAAGCAAAAAAAAGACAATTCACCATTCAGACAGGCACGCTTCGCTGACTGAGATCACAGCCTATAATGCTATCTGTCTCCCAAATTCTCACTCGTTTAATATTTTTTCTTTATCTAGAATGACATACCAGAATGTACACGTGATGATAATTGGGGCTCTAGGTAGTGGGAGTAAGGTAAGAGACGGAGAGCTCTCATGGGAGCACTTAGGATCATGAGACAAAAATAGAAGCAGCAATTTCTGCAGAGCTAATTAAAAGCAGAGTTCTCGCTTTCGAGTGCCAATTCGAAACTGAGGGTAGGTTCAATTGAAAGAGGGAAGACATGCATCTCTGTAAACGGTGCAACAATGGCATACACAAATGATGCGGGGAAGGAGAACCCAAATAGGTTCATGGCCGGGAAGTGACCTTTGGCTGAAAGTTTGACTGCAAGATCCATCGGTCTCCTTACTCTAGTGAAACTCTAAATAGGATGCTACTAAAGAAATGCAAACATAGGGACCAAATGGGTTGGTAAGTATGGCATGTATGAGTATGGTGAATGGAAGTTTCACAATTGAATGCACACAAATAGGATACTAATGAGATCTTTGAGAGGCCCTGACGAAAGCCAACTATCCCGGTGAGGCATTGGTGTGATCGCTGAAACATGTTGACCCAGGGATACAGAGGATACTAATTTCCTTAGTGCATCCCCACCTATTTTGAACTCTGTCACTGTGCCCTTTCAAAACAGAATTAACCCTCAGGACACCCTAGACTATTTTAAATCTAGGATCAAGTCAAGTCAGTCAAGTCAATGAATTTATATAGCGCGCTACATACCCATAGGGTCTCAAACCGCTAGGGGAAGGGTGGGGAATTATTTGTCAAATATCCATGTTTTAAGTTGCTTTCTGAATGCTAGGTGGTTCTGAGTAAGGCGAAGGTGAGTGGGAAGTGAGTTCCAAGTTTTAGCCGCCAGGTAGGAGAAGGATCTACCTCCCATGGTGGTTTTGTTGATGCGAGGTACATTGGCACGGGCTTGGTTGGAGGATCGAAGCTGGCGGGGGGAGCGTAGAAGGACAGTCGTGTGTTGAGGCATTCGGGTCCGATTTCGTAGAGTGCTTTGTGTGCGTGGGTTAGGAGGCGGAAAGTAATCCTCTTGTTGATGGGGAGCCAGTGGAGGTTTTTCAGGTGACCAGAGATGTGTTCTTTACGCGGGATGTCTAATATGAGTCTGGCTGAAGCGTTCTGGATGCGTTGGAGTTTTTTCTGGAGTTTGGCGGTGGTACCGGTGTAGAGGGTGTTTCCGTAGTCCAGTCGGCTCGTGACCAGAGCGTGGGTGACTGTTTTTCTAGTTTCGGTGGGGATCCAGCGAAATGTTTTTTTGAGCATGCGAAGAATGTTGAAGCAAGATGAAGAAACGGCGTTGACTTGTCTGTTCATCGAGAGTGAGGAATCCAGGATGACGCCCAGGTTCCGTGCGTGATCCGTCGGGATGGGTGCTTTTCCAAGGGCCTCTGGCCACCAAGAGTCATCCCAGGCGGAGGGGGAGGTGCCTAGGATGAGGACTTCTGTTTTGTCTGAGTTCAGTTTCAGACGGCTGTGCTTCATCCATTCGGCTACTTCTTTCATTCCTTCATGCAGGTTGGTTTTGGCAGTGTTAGGGTCTCTGGTGAGTGATAGGATCAGTTGAGTGTCGTCGGCGTAGGAGATGATGTTGAGGTTGTGTTGGCGTGCGATGACCGCGAGGGGGCTCATGTATATGTTGAAGAGGGTGGGGCTGAGTGAAGATCCTTGTGGTACGCCGCAGATGACTTCAGTGGCTTCTGACTTGAATGGTGGGAGGCGGACTCTCTGGGTTCTTCCGGTGAGGAACGAGGTGATCCATTCCAGTGCTTTTCCTTGGATTCCGACGTTTCTGAGGCGTTGTAAAAGGGTGCTATGACAGACCGTGTCGAAGGCTGCAGAGAGGTCGAGGAGGATGAGGGCGACTGTGTCTCCATTGTCCAGTAGAGTTCGAATGTCGTCTGTTGCTGCGATGAGGGCGGTTTCGGTGCTGTGCTTGGCTCGGAAGCCGGATTGTGAGGAGTCGAGGGATTTGTTGGTTTCGAGGAATGCGGCGAGCTGGTTGTTGACCGCTTTCTCGATGACTTTGGCCGGGAATGGAAGGAGTGAGATAGGGCGGTAGTTTTTGAGTTCGGTGGGGTCAGCTGTGGGTTTCTTCAGGAGGGCGCTGAGTTCGGCGTGTTTCCAGCTTTCCGGGAAGGTTTCGGAGTTGAGGGAGCAGTTGATGACGTCTCGGAGGTGCGGTGCTATAATGGAGTCTGCTTTGTTAAAGATGTGGTGAGGGCATGGGTCTGTGGGGGATCCTGAGTGGATAGAGTTCATCAGACGGATGGTGTCCTCAGTGGAGATTGGCTTCCAGTCATTGAGGGTGTTCAGGGGAGGTGGGGGTCCTGCAGGGGGTTGGGTGGGTTGGTCTTTGGGTCGGTTGTCGAAGCTGTTATGGATGCCTGCAATTTTGTTGTGGAAGAATGAGGCTAGGGAGTCGCAGAGGGCTTGAGAGGGGGTGATGTCGTTGGAGTTGGCTGAGGGGTTGGTAAATTCCTTGACGATGTTGAATAATTCCTTGCTGTTGTGGGCGTTGTTATCTAGTCGGTCCTTGAAAGCGGCTTTCTTGGCATTCCGGATCAGTTGGTGGTGTATGCGAGTGGCGTTTTTGAAGGCGTCCTTGGTGCTGGTGGTTGGGTCTTTTTTCCAGGTCTTCTCAAGGGAGCGACAGAGTTTCTTGGATTTCTTAAGATCATCGTTGAACCAGGAGGCCTTCTTGCTGCCTAGTTTGATTTGTCGTTTTTTCAATGGTGCTAGGATGTCGGCGCTGTTGGATAACCATTGGGTGAGGTTGGTGGCTGCTTGGTCTGGGTTAGAGGAGTGGTCTGGGGGGTTTTGAAGAAGCGATGAGGAGATCTGGTCGATGGTGATTTTGTTCCAGTTTCTTTGCAGAGTGGGTTGGGGGTGGTTGTTGGATGTGGGCTTGTTGTAGGTAAAGTGAACGCAGCTGTGGTCAGTCCAAAGGAGAGCTGTGATGTGGCTGAAGGAGACATGTTTGCTGGAGGTGAAGATAGGGTCGAGTGTGTGACCTGCGATGTGGGTGGGGGTAGTGACAAGTTGTTTAAGTCCGAGGTTGGTGAGGTTGTCCACGAGGGTGGTGGTGTTGCGGTCGTTGTTCTTTTCAAGGTGAAAGTTGAGGTCTCCCAAAAGGATGTAATCCTCGGAGGGGAGCGCATGTGGAGTGATGAAGTCCGTGATGTCTTCGCTAAATTGTGCGCGGGGTCCTGGTGGCCTGTAAAGGAGGGTGCCTCTGAGTGTGGTCTTGGGGTCGGTGTGGATCTGGAAGTGAAGGTGTTCAGAGTTGGCGAGATTGACGTCTGAGCTGGTTGAGATGCGGATGGATTTCTTATGGACGATAGCGATGCCTCCTCCTGTGTGGCCGGTACGATCCTTGCGAATGATCTTGTAGCCTTCCGGGATGGCAATGGTGATGTCTGGGGCTGATGTGGCGTTCATCCATGTTTCTGTTAGGAAGGCGACGTCCGGAGAGATGGTGTCTAGAAGATTCCAGAGGTCAATGGCGTGCCTGTGGACCGAGCGGGTGTTGAGCAGGATGCATTGTAGGTGGTTGGGGTCGGATATCTGTTGTGTGTTCGTAGATGAGGAGTTGTTCTTGGTGCCGTCGAACTTGCAGGAGTTGCAGGAAAAGGGTCCATGGGTGTGTCCAGGGGCGGCTTGGACGCAGTTGGAGGAACGGCCGGGGTTCAGGGCTAGGAGGGAGGTGGCATTGTAAGTAATCTGGGGGGGGTGGATATTACGACGACCAGGGAGTTTGGCGCTGGGCGCGGTCCAGGCGCGGACGGGCGTAGACGGGCTTACCTTTGGCGCACCTTCGGCGCGGCCGTAGCGCGTGGACGCTGCGCGTGGGCACATCTGTCATTTAAGCTCCTTGAGGGGGGGGGAGGGGCGTGGGAGGGGCAGCAGGGAGGCGGGAGCGGTGCGAGGAGGAAGGGCTCAGGGAAACAACAACAGACAAGATGGAGGAGGTCAAAAGTCGAGTGAGGCTGGGGCACTGAAAACGTTCACAAGCGCTTTTTAAGCAGGCACCTTCAATGTTAATAGATAGAGGGCAGCTCCGTTCCGTCGCGCAGATTATATGGCATAAACGATGCTAAGCTGCTAAATACCTGAAACGCTGTAGCGTTATGAGTGGCACAAAGTCAGCAGACTAAAGAGTAAATCACAAGCGCTAAAATAAATGCACAATCAAAAGCGCTAAAATAAATGTACAATCAGAAGCGCTAATGCAAATGCGCAGATCAATTACAGGCACACAGATGGTCAGAGGTCAATGGAGGAGTAACGATACCACTGGAGCCAGGGAGCGAGGGAGCGACCGTATCTGACGAAGTCAGGGCGGTTACAGCTGTACTTTCTACGGGGTCTACAGTAAGGGTCAGTGGGTGGGAGGGGCAGCAGGGAGGCGGGAGCGGTGCGAGGAGGAAGGGCTCAGGGAAACAACAACAGACAAGATGGAGGAGGTCAAAAGTCGAGTGAGGCTGGGGCACTGAAAACTTTCACAAGCGCTTTTTAAGCAGGCACCTTCAATGTTAATAGATAGAGGGCAGCTCCGTTCCGTCGCGCAGATTATATGGCATAAACGATGCTAAGCTGCTAAATACCTGAAACGCTGTAGCGTTATGAGTGGCACAAAGTCAGCAGACTAAAGAGTAAATCACAAGCGCTAAAATAAATGCACAATCAAAAGCGCTAAAATAAATGTACAATCAGAAGCGCTAATGCAAATGCGCAGATCAATTACAGGCACACAGATGGTCAGAGGTCAATGGAGGAGTAACGATACCACTGGAGCCAGGGAGCGAGGGAGCGACCGTGTCTGACGAAGTCAGGGCGGTTACAGCTGTACTTTCTACGGGGTCTACAGTAAGGGTCAGTGGGTGGGAGGGGCAGCAGGGAGGCGGGAGCGGTGCGAGGAGGAAGGGCTCAGGGAAACAACAACAGACAAGATGGAGGAGGTCAAAAGTCGAGTGAGGCTGGGGCACTGAAAACGTTCACAAGCGCTTTTTAAGCAGGCACCTTCAATGTTAATAGATAGAGGGCAGCTCCGTTCCGTCGCGCAGATTATATGGCATAAACGATGCTAAGCTGCTAAATACCTGAAACGCTGTAGCGTTATGAGTGGCACAAAGTCAGCAGACTAAAGAGTAAATCACAAGCGCTAAAATAAATGCACAATCAAAAGCGCTAAAATAAATGTACAATCAGAAGCGCTAATGCAAATGCTCAGATCAATTACAGGCACACAGATGGTCAGAGGTCAATGGAGGAGTAACGATACCACTGGATCCAGGGAGCGAGGGAGCGACCGTGTCTGACGAAGTCAGGGCGGTTACCACCCAGTAAACAAAGAGCTCCCTTAGATACCAAGGTTGAGCCTGTCCAGATACACTAGGTACCTGGACGAGGACTCTATGATTAAGCATGCCCCCTTTAATCCCAGTGGGTGAGAGTCCTTTTAATACCATAGGGTGATCCCCTTGGGCTGGTATTGAGAGAGAGCTAAGCACAGTAGGGGTTTTCTCCTGTTGTTTTTATGATACAAAATGGTTGCCAGGTAAATAACATAGCAAGCATCAAATAAAGTATCAACAAATGCCGAAGCAATGCGTAAATGTCAAAATGAGTTAAGGAGGATAAATGAGTTCACATAATGAATAAAGGATGCATCCACCACTCTGAAGATTATCGAGTGGAGCACAGCTACTGAGTGGCGGTAGGTAGCTATGGGAACTGGGGGGGGGGCAAACTGCTGCTACTAAGAGGGTGTATCAAAAATGTTAAACCCTCTTAGATATACGTGAAACAGTCCAGTGAAGTGTCATATTTGTGTGTTCTCAGACAAAAGGGAACTTACATGTCTAATTTGTGGGCATGTATTTTCTTTAGCATCTCACCCCTGGACTATCATACTAAAACAGCTGCTGTCCGAGTGCTTGATGTAAAATGACTTGCTTTATTTGTGCCACCAAAATTCACCCCTTCACACACAGGAAATTAAAAGCGGTTTCCTAAAGAGCACCAAGGGCACATTTGCACTGTTTAAAATCAATCCGTTTAGACGCTGTGAGAAAGTGCAGTGCACTTGCAAATGTGAACAGTGCACCGTGAAGACAGTGCACCGCGCACCAGAGGACGCAAGCAGCATAGCTTGTACTCCTCTGAGACACCCCATAAGCATTTATTTTGAATTAATTATTAGCACTGTTTTTTCTTTCAAAGGAACAATAAAACAGTAGTAGATTGAAGGATATGTCCAAATAATTAGGAAACATTTGGAAAGCTATTCGGCAAGCCCATGCCACACACCGTATGTTCAGCAAACTCTCCAAGCTGAATTGAACATATGCCCCCGTGAAAGGACTTGAAAGGGTCCTCGGGCCATCAAGTAGCGAATCATTTGAAGACAACACTGTGTGCACACCAAGCTCAAGGTCTTCTAAGTGCTGCATTGCTGTGGGCATGGAGAAACATCAGTACACAGTTGTTTTAAGGTACAATTATTTTACACATGCATTAGTTTTACAAAAGAGCATTGCACCCCCAACTCTGCAATAAAAATGACAACAGTGACACAAATAGACAAATATACGCCTCTTGCACGTTTTGGTGCAAGGCACATGGAAGATCACGTAGAAGTCTGAGTCCTGCCCTGGCCTCCAAGTGGAGAGGGGGAGGGCTGGAAGTAGAAGGCAGGAGGAAGTAAGAGAGGGAGTAGGCTAGAGAAGGACGCAAAACACTTTTAAAAAAAGAAGAAAAATAAGTCACTTACTTGGCTTGTACATCTTTGCTCCTCCCGATCTTCTTCTCCACTCCAGCATAGGCAAAGACAACTCCCTTAACTAGTCTTGGTGCTTCTCTTGTGCTGTTAACCAGCATAAGAGAAGCACCAGGATTGAATGGAGTGGGCTGGATGAACTCTTCTTCAGGCGCTGTAGGCCTGTGCTCTGTCTACACCCAGCTGTCTAAGACAGCTGGGTTGACAGCTTCACAGTGCGTATGTCTCTTTGGCCGGCACAAGACAGCCAGCCAAAGTGACATGCGCACTTTGAAGCATCCAGTCAGCCACCGCTCCTGTCCTCTGCTGCCAATCAGCAGCAGAGGACATGCCCAGCATGTCTCTAGGCTCAGGGGTGGTGCTGCTGCAGTGTACATGCCAGAAAAATAAAATGGCAATGAAATATTTTCATTGCCATTTTATTTTTTCTATGAAACTAGAAGTGGGCATGGGGGGGGAGCAACGCTTCCCCACCCAAGTGAAGAAACAGAAGCTACAGCTTCTAAAATAAGCAACATTCTAAGATCAACAATGCCAGCCCCATTTGTGACCAAAGAAGGCATGGGTAGTTTGTGACACCAATGAGTTAAACCATCAGAAGTCCTTCATCCTTTAGTATTCAGTACCCCTTCAGCCACAGCGCATCACTGACAAGCTCCTCTACTTCTGGCTTCCTCCCTACAGCAGGCATGCAGAAGGATAATGCCCAAGGATGTGTCCGAGAACAGTGGTTAGGCGCAAACTGGAAGGCATCTTGGGAGAGATGGTGTGCAACACGAGAGAGTAGTATACCTCTGGGAAGGGATGCATGATCTGAGGCAGTGGCTATCAGTGAGCCAATCCTGGGAGACTCAATTGGCAGCAGTGGGATCTTTTCCTGCTGGCACTCTTCCGCCCACTCTGGGGTCCTGGGACGCCCATGCTGGAAGTGGAGGGAGAGAGAGAGCACAACAGCAAAAGAAGAGGGACAGTCAAAGACGGTCACTCCTATCAGAGCGCAGATTTGGCAAAGATGTAATTTCATGTAATAAATCAGGAACAGCTGTGGTAGCCGGACCTGGTCTAGTCCATTTTTGGGACATCAGGTGTGACCAAGAGACCGTGAATGCTAAGGCGTGCATGTTACGGACAGTACTTAGAAGAAATAGGCATCAGAGGATCTGCTAAGTGGCTCTGGTGACTGAAGGATGACCTAAATGACAAGTGATACAGGAGCTGCAGTTAGATGGTTGTTAAGTCATGACATTATGCTAGCATTTGTTAGTTCCCATTCAGTCGCGGCAGAATAGTGTGAATAGCTTGCCAGCTTTTTTAACACAAAGATTTTAAGTATTCAATCCAGCCTGTCAGTGGGATTAAGACCAGATGAAGACTCTTGGATAAAACAGCAAGCCAGTATGATTCCCCCTTCTAAGGCAAAGTTGAGTACCTTAGATACAATTTCTCTGGATTGTTGTCTACTGGCTTTGAGGGCCTTTAAATCTGTCTCTCCTGCAGATCGTGTCCCCCTAAATTACTTGCATTAGGGGCTGACATTATCAATCCTGTGGCCAATTTGATTTTAAATACATCAATAAGGGCAGCCATGGTTCCCAGTGTGTGGCAGCAGACAAAGATTCTTCCGCTGATAAAAAACAAAGCCTACAGCAGATCTGGCCATTCCTGCTAACTATAGGCCGATCTCCCTGCTGGTAGTCAGACAAAATATCGAAATTAAAATATCGATATACAATAATATCGATGTTTTAATATCGATGGTATAGAATATCGATGTGCCATAATATCGACAGACAGAATATCGAGATTAAGGTATGTATGTTAGGAATATCGAAATTTTGTTGTTTAGTGTTATGTATTTTATTTTGTTGTTTATATGTTTGCTAAATATGTTTAGAAATGTATATTTGAAAATTAGTAATTTTGTTAACATTTTGCGTTTTAGTATTAGAGCGGGTTGTGGGTTTATAGGGGAATAGGGTGGGAAGTAATTTAATAATAATTAATTAATTAATATATTTGTAAATATTTTTAATTAATAATTAATTGGTAATTAATTAATATTAATTAGTTAAATAATTAATATATGTTTGTAAATATTTTTAAATAATAATTAATTGGTAATTAATTAATATTAATTAGTTAATTAATTAATATAAATTTGTACATATTTGTATTTAATAATTAATTGGTAATTCGTTATTATTAATTAGTTAATTACATTAATTAGATACATTTTTTAATATATATAATTTTTTTATTGTTAATTAATTATTTGGGAAAAATTAATATTAATTAGTAAATTAAATTAATTATAGCTAATGTGCTAATATATTTACTTTATTGTTATTGTTAATTAATAATTAATTGGTAATTAAATAATGTTAATTAATTTTGGGTAAAGGAGTATTTTTAGGGTTCAGGGTCAGTTTTCAGTTTTTGGGTAAAGGGGTATTTTTGGGGTTCAGGGTCAGTTTTCAGTTCTTGGGTAAAGGGGTATTTTTGGGGTTCAGGGTCAGTTTTCAGTTTTTGGGTAAAGGGATATTTTTAGGGTTCAGGGTCAGTTTTCAGTTTTTGGGTAAAGGGGTATTTTTAGGGTTCAGGGTCAGTTTTCAGTTCTTGGGTAAAGGGGTATTTTTAGGGTTCAGGGTCAGTTTTCAGTTTTTGGGTAAAGGGGTATTTTTAGGGTTCAGGGTCAGTTTTGGGTTTTTGGGGTACAGGCGTAAAGGGTAAAAATAAAATAAATTTAAATTTAATTTAAATCAATTAAATGAAATTAAAAAAAATAAAATTACATTAAATTATTACATTTTTAATTTATTTTAAATGTATATGTATTACTTTTAATTTTTTTATTATGTTTTAATGTTTTTATTAATATTTGTTAAATTATATGTATTTTAACATTATTTTTACATTATTATTAATACATTTAAAAAAATATATTTTTAATTTCGATATTTTTGTACTACGATATTATTTTTTCGATATTTTTGTACTTACCTTTATGAAGATAGGATCCCGATATTATTGTCCTCGATATTTTTGTTGCGATATTTTTGTATTGCGATATTTTTGTGGTCGATATTATGTCATACATTCCTCCCTGCTGCCTGCCCTATCTAAAATTTATATCACCTGGTGAATAAACAGCTTTCCAGCTTTTTGGAAGCAAACAATTTGCTTCATCCTAGCCAGTCAGGCTTTAGAGCCTAATATAGGGGCCTATTACGATTGCGCTTTTTCCGCATCCTCCGGGCCGGCGGAAGCCACCGCCGGCCCGGAGGATGCGGAAAAACCACAGCGGACCCACCAAAGACCCACCGCCACATTAGGATGGCAGGTGGGTCCTGGTTTCCGTCCGCAGCTTTTCTGCCGCAGTTGGCTTACAACCGCGGTGGAAAAGCTCTAATATGGTGGCGGTGTCTCTCAGACACCGCCAGCCATATTAGGATGGGCTTTAAAAAATGCTATGGAACTTCACTGCGGGGGCCAGTTGCGGGCCCCCTGGGTGAAGGGGGGGTGGAGGGTGCACATGGGGGGTACCTGTGGTACCCCCCTGCATTTGTATGCAGAAATCGGCAGGCACCGCATGGTGCCTGCCGCTTTCTGCATACAAATGCAATGTATGCATTTTTACCATTGCGGCGGGTGCAGCTTGAAGCCGCACCCGCCGCAATGGTAAAAATAGAGGATGTGACCACCAGGGTGGCGGTCACATCCTAATTGGACAGGAGGGAACTCCACAGGCCATGCAGAGGTTCCCTCCTCCTCTATGGTCGCGGACGGACTCAAGTCCGTCCGCGATCATAATGGGCCCCATAGTACGGAGACGGCACTGGTGGTAGTATCTGAATATATTAGAGGAAGTCTGAATGCCAAGTAAGTGGCTGTATTGGTCATACTCGATACTGCTGACCATCTTCAGGTCATTGGAGTAACAGTGCAGGCCTTGGACTGGATAATGTCATTTTTAGCTAAGAGGAGGCAACAAGTCTGGATTCCTCCATGCTCTGCCAACTCATGTGATGTACTGGTGGGAGTCCCTCAGGGTTCTGCCCTGTGCCCTACCCTTTTTAATGTATATCTTACCCCTCTGGCTCAACTAGCAGAAGCCCTGGGAGCTAAAGTGATCTCCTATGCAAATGATACACAACTGCTTTTCTCCTGGGATAAGAGAGTTGAGTTGAAGGGTGGACAAATTAAAAAGTGCTGGGCTGCTGTTTTCATTGGTTAGCAACGTCTCAACTCAAATGCAATGAAAAGAAAACAGAAATTCTCTTCTTTGGGAAATTACCACCAAGTTTCTAACCTTTTGGCCAGATGATGCTTCTCCCCCAGAACCCCATAACGAGACTGTTAAAAATCTGGGTATTACATTTTACAACAGGCTGTTATTTAGGCCTGAAGTAAAAGTGTTGAAGTGTTGGTAGGCCCTTGTTTTTGGATTATGAGGTCCTAAAGAAATGTCTGCCTCTTTTATCCTTTTCAGCAAAGAAAACGGTCATTCAGGCACTGATAACATCCAGAATCGATTACGGTAATTCACTATATTTGGGCTTATCAGAGTACCTGATGGACAAACTCCAAGTGATCCAGAGTGAGGGAGCCCGTATCCTGCTAAATTTTCCTATTAGAACAGAGATTTCAAAAATTTTGTGTGCACTCTATTTGCTGGCCATCAGGAAAATGGTCAAATTTGAGACTCTTGTATTAGTACATGACGCATTATATCAATAGGACACCTCTTACCTTAAAACCAGATTTGGCTTTCATAAAACCCACAGGACAGCTGTGGTCCCCCAATAATATGTTGGCAGAGATCCCCAGGATTCAGCGTGTTAGAGCAGGAGGAAGGTCTCTAGCGTACCTGGGTTCGACAGTTGGAATCAGCAGCCTCTGGAGCTGAGGCCTATGAGTGATGCGGCACTGTTTAAGAAGAAAATTAAAACTTGGCTTTTTGTGCAAGCCTAAGCTTCTTTCATATACTGATCTCGCTGCTTCGTGCCGGGACACTCCTTAGAGTAGCTGTGCACATTATAAATTGCTTTCATCATGATCAACAACTGAATTCCCTCAAATATAATGGCAATTTTGTCATGATTTGACATAGTGGCCATCATAGATAACAATTAAAGAGGAGCTGGTCTACTTCAATACCCAGCATACCTAAGCAAATTGTAAGGGCTCAGATGTAAAGAAACGCAAAATACTCTGGGCAAGTCTCAAACTAGATGGACACCCCAATATGCCAATGGCTGACGAAGGTTAAACTAAGGAAGACAATAGCCGAAGGGGTGGGCCTAAAGCCCAATTGCTATCAATTTTTTTATTTTTCGGTACTGATGCCATGAACTCTGGCAAACAGCCAAAGTTGTCCGTAGCCAGGGCCAAAAAAAGGAGACACTGTTTGTTTTCTGATCAATAGCCGAAGGGTTGATATTGAAAAAGGCCATGGAGTAAATGAGTTAAATACAAATTCAATTATTAGTGCACCTGTTTTAAAAACAAATCCATAAAAAGAATCAACATCTCATTAAAAGGTAAGAGGAGCATCCTGTAAGTTGACCAGGCAAAATTTAGCACAAATAAAATTTTCCACACGTAAATCAAATTATACTTTAGAGATGACACTTACAATACGTTCTCTACTTGCAATTGCAACTATAAAATGTACTCTAAGATGTTATGTCTATGTTTCACAGCATTGGATTCAGATTTGCCGACAGGAAAACAAACCTGAGGTGATGACAATGATACATCGCGCAAAAAGACAAGCATGCAACTTCTTTACTGAGCTATCTTAACAAAGGACCAAAATAACCTTTACTTTGAAGTGCATATCCACCCTAAGAAAAAAATGGAAGTCCGTATCCGTCTCTTTAAAAATATTATCATAAGAGCACGAGACATTAAAAAGACGCTTCTCATAATTTAAAGCGCCTCAATCGCAAATGTTGATTTCAGAGGCAGATATGCCTCTAACGCGTGGACTTGCTTAGCTCTAAAGTGTCTCTGTTCATGGGAAACCTCTCTAAAAGTTATTTGTAAAACTTTGTTTTTGAATGTTTTGTTTAAATCTGCTGGGGAGTAAAACGTTCTGGTTGGACCCAATTAAATGTGCCCTCATTATATTTAAATCAGATAATTCCACAGGAATTGTACTAAGATAAGAGACCAGGCTATCACGTTTTAATGAAGTTGTTGGACTGTTCCAGACAGATACCTACAGACCTACCGGAATCAAGCTAAGGGGCTTATTTACAAGCCCTTTGCGCCACCGGTACCTCACTTTTTCCTGTATTAAAAATGACGTACCAGCGGTGCATGGGGCCTTGTAAATAAGCCTCTTCAGGTTCCAGTTACAGTTTGGGATACTGAGTACTCCATCTTTTACACACGTTAGACCGAACTCCTTAAGCATGGAACATGATGAAGGGGAATCTGGTCCCCCAACAGTCCCTAGAAGATTCAATTTTCTGCCCTCTAGAATTTAAATATATATATTTGCACCCCAAACCTATACCCCCCAAATGTGACTGTGGGATACATAAAGTTCTATAAAATGTGCATAATTGGTTTAATCACAAACTAGCAGCCATCCCAAAGGCGGCTCACTGGGAGTGCATAGAACATTGTTTTCTTGTTGTAAGCAATGCATTCACCCCGAATTATTTCCAGACATGAAAAGGCACTCACACTTTTCGTGGGTGTCTCTTTAATGTACATTGTCTTGGGCTTAAGCGTTGTGTACCAACCCATTTTGTGAGATTTTAATTAATTTTTGTGAGAGTGAGACAATTCATGAAACAGGCAGATCATTAATTAAGCCCTGGAGACAACAATATTGGAAATACGCAAGCGATTGACTGCTTTCAGTAGAATTGGAAAAGAACTAGTCTTATGAGCTCTTTAACTGAAATTAGCTAGGATATCCAATGTGCAGCAAGCCATGGTCCAGAGCACTGGTCTCCCCCAGTGAATCACCAAATGAGAATCTATTTTTTTTTAAGCTGCACCTACTTCTTTAATGGCCACCGACTCCATTTTAAACAAAGAAAAAAAAATGTTTCCCATTTGGGAAGGTACTTCAGGGATGTTTGTCTGCTGTTGTGAAACGAGACCTGGTTAATTAATATTAGTTAAGAAGGTCGTTTTGCAACTACCTGCAAAAAGGAATTTTGTGATTCAACTTAACAGTATATAAGTTGCATGGAAATTGGCATCCCTGTCTAAAAACTAGTAAATATGCAATGTACACACCCCTGCTTTGCAAATAGGGTTAGTAAATCAGGGCCTTCATTACCTAATTGATGGGAACCCTCTGTCAGTCCAGATTCTCACACATCCATTAGTGATTCCAAGTACCTTTCTCTACACTTATTTAGGCTCTGGGCAAAAGGGCTAAACTGTGATAATATATACAGCTAACACATAACATTTTGTTGGTCATCTTTTTCAGAGTAATGTTTCAGTGGCACAGCCTCGATCACAAAACCTACACAGCGAAGTGCTCTACTGTGCACGGTTTAGGGCATAGCTTCTATAAACCTCCAACAGTGGATATGGAGTGATTACTGGCATCCATATTCAGTGTGATCAGCCTCTTCTATCACTAGGATACATTTTCTTACCATCAATCAATCAATAGATACTTTATTCGGTTAAATAAAAACCACAAAAGTGCATCACATGCATAAAAACAAAGATAAAAAGTACATTCATCATAAATATATGTCTTCAATATTTAAATACTATGAAAAGATTCAGTTTAAAAAAGGCCTTTCCCTAATTTCAGTTGCTCAAACATTTTTTTCACTTCTTAGAGCGCCCACCAAATAGCTTGCTACATTAAAACAAATATTGTGGGGCTGTAACATTTGAAGGTGGATCAGGGCTGGTTTTAACTGCTAACATCCCTTCCCTCTGAGCAACAGTAAAATATAACAATGTCTTAGTATCTGGTAATGATCACAGAAAAATATAAAGTGCACTGTATCTTGGACTGAGAAGTTATCACATGAGCATGGCCTTTGGTCTTCCACCTTTTCTTACCAATGATTTAGGAGTGTTTTTCAGATTGTTCATGATGTACGTGGCAAGGAAGTCAAATTGTCATAACCGATTGCTTCATCCTCACAATTTTTCACCCTGTCTCAGAACATCTGACACAAAACGTCCTGAATGCACACAGAGAGACATGTCAGTTCCGATTCGAAGACTTACAGCTGCTGAGGTGGGAGATGTTTACCCGCAATGAAGTTCACAGCTACCAAAGGAAGGTAAGACATCATGCGCGAAAACATAAAACAAGCATTGGCAATGGCAATTGTTTTGACTGTTGGATATTTAAAATATGTCTGTACGCCTCAGTATTAAGACAGAAAATATATCACTTGACTAGAAGTAGCAGGTTATCCAGTATTATGGGTGTCTTTCATAGATTCACATGCATGAATCATTCCCCGTCGTCGAGATGGGAGCCCCGGTAATAGAAAAGTAATGTCCTATAGACATACATAGAGAAAAGTAGGCCTAAGAGTCTTGCCCTAGTAGCCTATCTATGTCCTTTTGTAAAAAGGACCAAAATCCTGAAGGTAGCCAATCAGCTACCACCTCCCTCTAGAACCTTCCTGCCAGGAGCCTCAGTCTCTCAGATTTTCTACCGCACGTTGTGCTAGGGAGTCCCCACCTGAGCTCTCCTCAGGTTTCTTGGATTTATCACTTTTCAACTGAAAATTTGGATTATTCACTTCTACTATGGCTGAACAACAGAAAAAAGGACTATTTCGAGCCTGCTCCTCTTGTGGCAAGAAGAGACTGCACATTGATGACAAGCATGAGACTTGTCTTTACTGCCTTTATCCGGATCATTCTGTCAAAGAATGTAGGATTTGTAGAACATTCTCTACCAAAACTCTTAAGGATAGAGAAGGAAGACTGCTCCTCTGGTTAAACAGGCTTAAGACCAGAGATGATGATGTGCTTTCCTCGGCAGGCAGTGACATGGCTTCAGTTTCTTCAAAACTGTCCTTGAAGAGGCCAAGGGAGGCTTCCCCTGGCCATTCAGACGTCCCTCACAAAAAGACTACTACCAAGTCTTCTGAGGTAAGATTAGACACGTCTGTGAAGGAACCGGCAACCTTCAAAAAGCCATCGCAGTCTTCGTCGACGACTTCGTCGACGTTTTCTTCAAGAACAACTACATATGTCTCCACGTCGACGACGACGGTTTCAACGACGATGGCGTCGTCCGCCTTTGCTTCAATGACGACGACCACCCAATCGTCGACGATGGGTAAGCCACTGTCGTCAATTGTACTGATTAAAAAGCAACAGTCATTTGTTAAAGCTTTGTCGACGTCGCCATCGACGACGACGACATCGACGACGACGATTAAACAAAAGTCGACGACACCTTTACCGTCGACGATGAAATCGCCACCGACGTCGAAAACACCGTCGACGACTAAAACATCGTCGTCGACGAAAGCATCCTCGACGACGAAAGTACCGTCGACGACCGCATCGACGACGGCGAAGATTGCGCCGACGGCCACACCGTCGACGACCACATCGCCGACGACAGCGACGACGACAAAAGAACAGTCGACGCTCGACAAAAGACCGTCATCAATACTGTCGACGACAGCGTCGACGACCTCATCGTCGACGACGACATCGTCGACACCATGGAAAAAAGCGGAGTTGATTCACTCAAAAATGATCACCAAACTCCCTATAACACCGGCTTTAACATCACCCAGTAGGGTTCAAAAACTACCACCAGCTTGCTTATTCCAAACTGATGAATCTGATGACGACCAATTTGAACAGGCTACCAGTCCATCGGACCTCAATGTCAAATGCCAGAGTACTGACGATGACGGAGATGATGTCATCTTTACGCAGGAAACTACGCACGTGCAAGAACATACTCGAGTAACTCCGATGATATGCCTACCAGCTGAAATAGTCTCTGATTTACAACTCTTAATCACAGACTACAAAAACGATTCCCAGAACCACCAGAGGCATCTTCCAAAGAGAAGCCTCACGAGTCATCCAGACCGCAACACTCCCCAAAGGCACGACCACCACCTTTGGTTCTTCCACATGGAAGTGAAGCGGTACATAACATTCAATCTTCTGAGGAAGAAGAAGAGGAAGGAGAGGTTTGAGACGACCTTTCACATAACAGAGATGGCGAGGATTACGTTGCTCATTCTCCAGCCACGCCAGAACCCAACACTTCAGACTCTCCACCAGTGGATATCGGCGTATTCCACAATTTGATTGAGAGAGTGGCCATCAGATTCCACATGACCATGGAATCTCAGGAAACGGATTGTTTTCTCTACGACTTTAAGGATCCTATAAAAAAGTCGACGAGGTCAGTTCCCATAATAGACTACATCTGGGAACAAGGTCAACAGCTCATGAAAACGCCTGCTTCTGTTTCAATAGTGGTGCCTAGATTGGATAAAAAGTATAAGGCACCAACATCTGCACCTATTTACCTTAATACGCATCCCAAGCCGGATTCTGTAGTCACTCAAGCCGCCCAAAAGAATTCCAGAAATCCATCCTCTCCACTGTAAGCACCACCAGACAAGGAGGGCAGAAAATTGGATGGCATCGGCAAACGCTTCTCCACAACGTCAGCCATGACTGTAAAGGTGGCCAACGCCATTGCTCTGCTAGGCAGATACAATAGACAATTATGGGAAGATGTCGTTCCATATCTGGCGGAGGTACCCGAAGATCTGAAAGATGAAGTCCAGTCACTCCTTAAAGAAGGACAGATGTCCGCCTCGGAGATAATTGATTCAGCTGTGGATGTCGCCATGACAGGCTTTAGACAGCTGGCTGGCGCAGCTGTTTTGCACAGACAAGGATGGCTCAAAGCGACGTCCTTCCGTCAAGAGGTCCAAACCAAGGTTTTGGACATGCCCTACGACGGACAACATCTATTTGGGGCAAAAATAGATGAAGCCTTGCAGACGATCAAAAAGGACACTGACACTGCAAGAGCTATCGGGACTTTACAATTCAAAAATCAGTCCTTTCGAGGGCACAGAGTACGAGGCCAATCCACATACAGAGGATCATATCAGGGAAAATCCTCTTACTCCTATGGTCAAAATCGCTCACAATACCAACAACGACAGCAACAACAAGGTTGTCAGACCTCCTACGGGAGAGCGAACTTCAGGGGCAAATCCCAGAAGAAAACGACCGGTGGACGACAATGACCACTTCCCGCAGACACTCCCCACATCGTTGTGTCCTCTCAGGATTGGAGGAAAATTGACACACTTCCTCTACAACTGGTGATCGATAACGACGGATCGGTGGGTTCTGCAATTAATCCAGCACGGTCACACATTGGAATTCAACTCCATTCCACCATTAACTCCTCCTCGCAAACTTCCACACAGGCACCTTCGTTTGCTTCTACAAGAAATCTCTTCAATGCTGAAGAAGGGAGCAATAGAACGAGTTCCATCCGCCCAGAAAGGGAAGGGATTTTATTCCCGCTTCTTTTTGATTCAGCAGAAAAAGAAGAAATGGAGGCCCATTCTCGATCTCAGGGCACTCAATGCCTTTCTAAAGAGCCAATCGTTCCGAATGGTGACGATCCAGGAAATCTTAGGATCCTTAGAGGAAGGAGACTATATGACGTCTTTGGACCTACAAGACGCATATTACCATATCCCAATTCACAATCGCCACAAAAAATTTCTTCGCTTCGAAGTGGCAGGTCAACACTACCAATTCTTTGTCCTACCGTTTGGCCTCAAATCAGCGCCTCGCATTTTTACAACATGCCTGGCTCCGGTGGCAGCTTTTCTGAGACAGCAGAATCACCAGGTCTTCCCCTACCTAGACGACTGGCTGGTGAAAGCACCATCTCTCACAGACGCGCAGCTGTCTTCAACCGCCTGTCTCGATATTTTCAAGCACCTAGGTTTAACTCTCAACTTAGAGAAGTCAACCTTACAACCCACCAGAATTTTAACATTCCTGGGGGCAACTCTAAACACAGTTTCTTCCAAAGCCTTCCCATCTCAGGAACGAAAACAAAAACTGATGGCTCTGGCTACCGCAGTGTCTTCAAAAAAGTCCATCAAAGTCAGAACTTTCAAATCCCTTCTAGGGATGATGTCTTCTTGCATTCTTCTCATCCCTCACTGTCGGCTCAGAATGCGCCCCCTTCAGGAGGCTCTGAACAAACAATGGACCCAATGTACAGGCTCTTTCGAGGATCACATAGTCATCACTCGACAAATAACAGAGGCTTTGCTGTGGTGGACGACGAACAAAAACGTATCCAAAGGTCTAACGTTCTTGATACCAACAACTCCTCACGTCATAACAACAGACGCTTCTCTGGAGGGATGGGGTGCAGTCCTGCAGGATCTGAAAACCAGTGGCAAATGGACAGACAGAGAGAAGACTCTACATATCAACCTCCTAGCACTGAGAGCAGTTCTTCACTCTCTTCAGGCATTCCTCCCTCGCATAAAAAACTCAGCAGTGCTTGTGCGAACGGACAACACAACCACAATGCACTACTTGAACAAGCAGGGTGGGACGCGTTAACTGACACTGTCTCGAGAATCGCAAACCATCTGGAACTGGCTACTGCTCAACAACATCACATTATCAGCAGAGTATGTCCCAGGAAAGGACAACGTAATAGCCGACGCTCTCAGCAGACAGAAATCTCTGTCCCACGAATGGGAACTGGATCAACAAGTTCTCAACGACATCTTCTCGGCATGGGGGAAACCACGCATAGACCTCTTTGCCAACAGGGAGAACGCAAAATGCCACAGCTTCGCAAGCTGGCATCCCCAACCGAGGTCACTAGGAAATGCATTTTCCATCGCATGGCGCAACGTGTTTGCGTACGCATTTCCGCCATTCCCCCTGATCACCAGAGTCATTCGGAAAATGAAAATGGAACACTGCACCCTGATTCTCATTGCCCCATACTGGCCGAGACAACATTGGTTTACGGACCTCAGTCGCATGTCTGTTCGACCATCAATCCAACTACGTCAACATCCAACTCTTCTCTCAATGTACAAAGGCCAAGTACTCCACCCGAATCTGAAATCTCTCAGATTATCGGCATGGCTCCTGAGTACAGAGAATTCTGTCACCTAAACATCCCGCAGGAGTGCAAGGATGTCTTGGCTAAAGCAAGAGCTGCCAGTACAAACAAAACTTATTCCTTGAAATGGAAACGCTTTTGTGTTTGGTGTTCAGACAACAATATCCATCCTTTCAGAATAACTCCAGAGCAAATACTACCTTATTAACTACATCTGTCATAAACAGGGCTTGCACATGCCTCCATTAGAGTCCATCTAGCAGTAATCTCACGCTTTACGAGGACTTCAAGAGGCCCCTCACTATGGTCCAACAGGCTGATAAAACAATTCCTTAAAGGACTCTATAGATCCTTTCCAAGGCCAAGACGTATACCACCAACGTGGCACCTAAATATAGTACTCAACCAATTGATGAAGCATCCATTTGAGCCCATACATAGGGCTGATCTAAAATACATCTCATGGAAAACTGCACTTCTTTTGGCCTTAACATCAGCAAGAAGGGTCAGTGAGTTACAAGCACTTTCTATACAAGAGCCTTTCATGCAATTCAGAGAGGACAGAGTCATTCTAAGAACCAATCCTCGCTTCATTCCTAAAGTCCCCTCGGACTTCCATCTCAATGAACCACTTGTTCTTCGCTCATTCTTCCTGAACCCCAGTACGGTGGCTGAAAGATCTCTCCATTCTTTAGACCTCAAAAGATGTCTAAAGTTTTATCTGGACAAAACGAAGCATTTTAGAAAAACAAATCAACTTTTCATTGCCTTCAGCAGACCTAGAAAAGGCATGCCATCTCTAAGCAAAGCATTTCCCGATGGATATCAGCGGCAATTGCCTTTTGCCACGACAAAGCCGGACGCCCATTGCATTCCACGGTCCGAGCACATTCCACGAGGGCTGTGTCCACATCGGCAGCATTATTCGCTGGAGTACCGATTCTGGACATTTGCAGAGCAGCGACCTGGAAATCGCCGCATACCTTTACCAGGCAATACTGCCTGGATACGGAACTGATGCAGGATGCAGCTGTGGGCCAGGCTGTACTTCGCCATCTATTCCAGTGAGATGAGCCTTCCTTCTTTCCACCGTCCTACAATGGTATGCACATTTATTTCCTTTATTTATTGTATTGCTGATGGTATATAGTCGCATGATATGTTTTATCTCAGACTACTTCTTATCTTCCATCGCAAATGTGCATAATGTATTGCTTGCTATTCTGATTCAGGCATGTGAATCTATGAAAGACACCCATAATACTGGATAAGAAATGCGTTACTTATCCAGTATTGGTGTCTTTCATAGATTCACATGCAACCCTCCCACCTCCCCAGGAAGTACTCATCTCTCAATCCAGCACATATATTATGTCTACCTAGCTTGGTGCGTACGAAAATCTGAGAGACTGAGGCTCCTGGCAGGAAGGTTCTAGAGGGAGGTGGTAGCTGATTGGCTACCTTCAGGATTTTGGTCCTTTTTACAAAAGGACATAGATAGGCTACTACGGCAAGACTCTTAGGCCTACTTTTCTCTATGTATGTCTATAGGACATTACTTTTCTATTACCGGGGCTCCCATCTCGACGACGGGGAATGATTCAGGCATGTGAATCTATGAAAGACACCAATACTGGATAACTGCTGTTACAGGTAAGTAACGCATTTCTTATTCGTTTCCAAACACACAGAACTACCCAATGTTTCTGCACTGCGTGCAAAGGTCTATGTGTGAGGAAACCTACACTTCTGCCACCTGTCCTGCAACTGATGTTTGTAGCAGTGGTGATAGTAGTGATGCTGTGTGCTCTCGGTGCTAGAGCATCACTGAAGTGTAGGAAAAATCTTTTCACTCTACAAACACCAAAATGACTAGCACTTTCCAGGGAAAGGCGTGTGATAGACAATCCAGAGTCATGGGTTGAAGACCGTAATGTAGATCAAAGGGTACAAAGGGGTGAGCACAGGGTGCAATGTGGGACTCTGGGGTGTAAACGGGGACTGCACAATACAGGAAGGGGTCCACACAAGAAGGGGAGAGCAGGATGTACCCCAGAGGTAACCTCTTCTTGACCTAGGAAGGTAGAGAGGCAAATGGATCCAGTGCAATATGGAACTCTGGTTACAGGCTGCCCTATGATGCCACCGAGTTATCGTTTAGATGGAGATTTAGGCCTTTAGTCGTGTGATGCGCACAGGAAACACTCAGCTCAGCTTTCAGTGTGAAGTGTTATTCACTTTTTACAATGGCTTGTGATCTGGTGTAGAGAGAAATCTGGTTTTAATACCATGATGGTGCCCACAGGTTAATTTGTAAAAAAATAAGTGCTGGGATTCTCGTCAGGAGGCACCTTGCACCAGCCCATTTCTCCTGTTAGCACCACCTAAAACAGAACCAACTACTAACCATGAAACTGGGGAGAGGATGTGGTGTGATGGCCACAGCTGTCAACTTCAGAGCTGGGGAGCCAGGTTTGAGTCTCGGCGTCCGCTCGACATCCTGTGATTCTAGACAAATCCCTTAATCTCCCTTTAAATGAGTGTCCTTAACTGGTGCACATGAAAAACACTGATTTTGATGATTAAGTGCCGTGCTGAGCACCGGAATCAGCCGGCTCAAATTAAGCACTAATGGTGCCTAAACACTCACTTGCACTGTGCTAAAAGTGTTTGACCTCCAACAAAATAAACACATAATTTATTTTGTTCTACGGTGCTTACTTCATCAAAATAGGCAAAAGAGGTAAAAGCAGATCTCCAACTCCCTCCTCTCTCTCTGGATGTCTTTCTTTCTCTGTCTCAAAAGCGAATTATTCAATTCATCAGTATTTCCAGTAAAGGCTCTTTTCCAAATAATAGCGGTATCACTTGCTGCTGCCTCCTGGATTTTGCAAAATAATTTGCATAACTATTTTGGGGCACATGTAATAATTCCTAGTCCTTTCTACTGATTTAGAGCTTGGCAGACAAAGTAGTGTCCTTCAGGATAGCGGAGGACAATATCTCCGCCACCTCAATGGCACTCTGTCTCCCAAATTTAGAGATGACCACCGGTCCTGTGGTCATCTGGACATCAGTTCCCTTCAATGTACTAAACATTTGGTGGTCAGCCGCTGTTTGTTTTGATGGCCATCCACCAAACATATGATATAGCTTGTATTTCAGAAAACCCAAAAAATTGTTTCTGAAAAACAAAAACAAAAATGACCTCCGAAACCCTGGGAGCTTACTCCCAGGGTGTAAGGGCTCATTATTGTTTGTTTCCTGTCCCTCATCGCCAGGTTTTTCCTCACAGTGACAGACCAGACCAAAAGGCCTTACACTGTCCACCCTAAATAAGGTGGACAGTGTAATGTTCTTCCTCTGAAAGCCCCTACCTCCAGAGGAAGTATTCCAACAACATAGCCAAAAGGGCTCCATTGACAGAGTACTTGAGGCCTTCCCATGTCTAAAGGAGGTAAGTGGACCTAGGCTTTGATGGGCAGAGTACACTGTCACGTTGGCGTAGGAGTACCATGTCAGCCAAACTTTAAATCAGGTCTTTAGCCTCTTTATTGCACATACAAAACTCCTAAAAAACTTCAAAAAAAGAGGTTTGAAATTGAATTCATAGTATCATTTAAAACTTCACTATTTTCAAAAGTCTTTCTTATGCATTCATTTTATGAAGGTGGAACAACAAGATTTATCATATTGTAACATTTGTATCAAATTTTAACAACTTCAAAAATTGTTTCATTCCTATAAAATGGGCATTGTAAATATAGCACTAGGAAACGTTATTAACACCAAAATCGTGTTTCTGTAAGATTAGATCAGGCATAATTTACTAGAAATGTTTTCTGTGAAGATTGCAGAAGTCTTGCAATTTTTGTCATATATTTGATCAATTCTGGAAATCTACGGCAGATTTTATGAAATGTTAAAAAATTCAGGAAGATTTTATATCTCTGCTTCAAACTTACAGGCAAAGCAAAAGCTGGGAAAGTATTAGGGACGAAGGGGGTAAGTTGAGATGAAGGTAGAAGGCAACTATATAAATAGACTAGCAACACAAGTTATCATTGACTAACATACTCGCTTATTGTATCCAAACGAAGACACTTAGGGCCTGATGTACTAAGTCATTTTGCAGTTGTAAAGCCTGTGATTCACAAAATCACAGAGTTTGTGGCCGCAAAATTGAAGGGGCTTGTATATGGCATCCCTTCTAAATAGCAATTTTTATGGCATATATCAATGTTTTGCAACCAAAATCGGGTCGCAAAACACTGAAACGTGACTGACTTCAGAGTTGTGGTAACACTTTTTTAAAAGGATAGTGGTCCCCTTCGAACTCAGTTTCACATTCCGAATGTAAAAAAAAAAATGGGGGGAAATAGGCATTGGGCCAGGGAACCACTTTCAACTCTCGAAGAAACTTAGAAAAAACCTTTTTCTATTTAAATGCAGTTCCATTTCCTTTATGGAAAATGTGCTGAGTTAAAAAAGAAAAACTTAATTTAATTGAAATCACGCACAGAGTGCCTGCTAACTCCAGCAAGCCCCCATCCTTGTGATGGCATCCAAACTAAGAGAGTCGCAATTTGTGATATACCTCATGAATATTGGTGATGGTAGGTGGCAATGCTACCCACTATGTTTCAGAATTTTGAGGATCACCCTATCATTACATAGGTCAGTTCGCAAAAAATCGGTATGCAAACAATTTGCAAACAGAAATTTTGATACATCAGGTCCTCAGGGCCCTACTAAGAGTACGCCAGACTTGATATTTCAACACAAATGTGCCTGATGTTCCCTCCGCCACATTACAGGTGCATTACAACCTATAGCACTTGGAATATGACGAACTGGATATCTGTCTCATTTTGACAGTGTATCACATCTGCCAAACTCTAAGTAAGACCCATTATTACTCTGTCACTCAATGCATGCCCTTTTCTATCGTCTATCAATCTGGTAAACTGTTGACTGATCACAGGTGTACAAATAATGCCCTAGGCAAGGATTATAGTGCTCAGTGTCATTGTGTCAATCAACATGGGACACGGACAGGATGAGAGTGATATGAATGAGTGGCATAGAGACATTTATAACAGGAAGCACAAGGAAAAGGCTGGCAGAAGATCTGTCAGAGTGTGAGGGAGATTTTAATTCCAATAGCTTGCTTTCTAAACTCTACATTAAAAAAACATAGTGGTGAGTACAGTGTAAATGTAGCTTGGTTTTTGGGTTTAGACTGGAACACATTTATAAATATTTTCACAGTTTTGTCTGCACATTTATTTCTTTGGTTTTAACCTTCAAATTGCATTTTCACCTTAGAAATGTGATACATTTTGCAGATATTCACATATAATTTTAGAATTTGGACAGAGATCTATCTTTGGGGGTGTTTGGGTTGTGACATTCCCACAAATAAATACATTCTTGGGTTGGTAGTTGGGTTTATGGGCCGAGTCGATTCTGCTATGTCTGTGCTGGTATTTCTTGTCATTCTGATTTCCCTATGAGATTTTAACTTGTTAATTTGTTGGATCAGGAGCTTAACCCCTTCCCTGCTGCCGTCGGCCGTTGGCGGTCGCGAGCACTGCTTCGCTGGTGCTGCGAACGCCCAACTGCCAACGCGGCCCCGCCCACTCCGCAGAACCGCCGCACTGCAGCGAAATAACAGCCGCGGTTAAGGTGTTAAATATATTTATGCCAAGATATACAAAGACCGGGGTTGTGCCACTTTTTTGACATAGCCCCGAAACAAAATCATTTTTGGTATTTACAAAGCCACGCAAATGTCAATTTGAGTGGCTTTGTAAGAAAAAGTAAAGCAATGCAGTGCGTTGCGCTGCCTTTCGTTACTACGTAGGGGTTCCATGGTGGTGTTTGGCCGTTCCCTTGCATCCACCCATGAATTTTGACACAAACACATATTTGGAAACATGGGTTTACACCAAGTTGTTACACACACATGAGGCTGGCGTAACGAGCAGAAATATCTTTTTTTTTCTCCTTGGTAATTCCTCTTTGCATGTGTGCTGCATTCTGTAGCACACCTGCAAAGAGGAAAAAGCCTCCTAGGATTGTATCCTGACCATAACGCAAATACCATTGTTCTATGGTGCAAGGTTGTCTGCCTTTGTGATAGGCAGTTCAAAGTGTGCCAGGACATGGATAGAGCAGAACTGCGCCATTTCTTTGAAGATATGGCCTAGTTGTGCTCTCTTCAGGAGACGTAATGCAGCAACTTTGCTTGCTGCGCTGCACTACTCCACTTCTTATTCAAAATTGCCCTTATTGACTGGATTACCAAAAAAGTAGCAAATCTGGACCCTTAAAAGCACACCTTGAGTTGACATAAATTAACAACTTTTCAGAATTCACAAACATTGGCAGTGGTATACTTGGAAAACCAGGCCAGTCTCAGGTCTTCAGGCATTCTACGGGCAAAAAAACATACAAACGGTAATAGGATGAATCCGTGCAAGTAGTCCAACGACTGGCATTTCCTCGGGGTAGCATTCCAACTAATGTTTTTCATCCATTGTTCCACTCCAGACAGAGGGCCTGATTTAGGATTATAGCAGGCGGAGTAAAGGCAGACAGGGTGGAGGAGGACGTTAGTGACTTCACGTCACCTGATAAATTTAGAGATGCCTGCCAGCCCAGTGCACATGTCTATACATTGGCACTGCGGCCATAGTGGTTCCTGTCAATGTAGCAAAAGTCTAAAGGATGGTTCCATCAACCATGATGGCTTACTGACACACTTTCCCAAAACTTCTGTTTTACATAAATAAACTCTCAAAGCAGGACTTTGTTCTGCTAAAAAAAATTATACTCACGTCCATTTTCTCCCATGCTGTGGGTAAATTTTGTTTTTTTCCATCCCTTAAATGCCAGCATATACTCAGCGGTGACTGACAGCATAAAATAAATAAAAACGAACTGCCAAAAAGGGGTTACTTTGATGACATCTACTCTGTCAAGCAAACAAAGGAAATGTTGGCGTAAAAATTGAGGTCAGCCCAACTTAAAATTGGGCTGGTGGATCTTGAGTTTGGCGGACAGGGTACTCCGTCACCATTGCAACAGAGTACCTGTCCGCCACACTGTAAATTATCCCCCAAAGGTCCACCTAATGCAAATCACTACTGACCCTTCTACTCATGGGAACAGTCCACCCCGAACCTTGTTGCCTGTGAAATTTGAGATTCCCACCACCCGAATCATAATGATTAAGTTACTCCTCTGGATTTGGACTTTTTTCATTTTGTTTGTGTCAGATGGATGATTCTATCAGAATTGCTGTTGTATTCTATAGAAATAATGGCCTTTCGTGCTTGTCGGCAACACTATATCGCTCCCAATAAGTACTATTGAATCACAGAAAGTATTTTTCCAGAGGATGGAGCAAAAAAGCATAGTCCTGTGGCTTGTGATATGCAATGCCCACTAACTAGGACTGCATCCTCACTCTATCCTGGTGGCGGACATATCTGCCAACTAAACGGAATGAAAATACTGTTGTAAAACTGCTTGCAATGACTTTCGTAATTACAATTGCATGAGGCTCAACTAGCTCATTTGAGGAGGTAGAGACATGTTAGTCCACACTTAATTGTAAATCTCTACCTGGAAATGGCGAAACAAAAAAAAGTGTAGTATTACACTAAGGTGTGTTAATAAATGTACATGTGTACACATGCATAGTTAGCTTTGGGAATCGAACTCTATGTATTTGCTTACATAATAACAGTTAGACGTTTGGTCGGCTTCCCTTTAATTCTGTATGCAAAAGATAAAAAACAAGGAAAGAGGTTTCTCGTGGGCCTTAGTTGTCCTACAGAGGCCAGAAGTATCACTCTTAAAGCCTCATGTTATCTCTTTTTATAGTCCATGGAGGAGATGTGGGAGCGATGTGCCTGGCGGATCACCGATGCAATCCAGTACATTGTGGAGTTTGCCAAAAAGATGGATGGCTTCATGCAACTCAATCAGAATGATCAAATTGTGTTACTGAAAGCGGGTAAGGTATACGGGAACAGAAACATCTATGTCACCTGTCATTTCATATTGATGGTTTTTGAGTTATCTTATATTTTCCACCTTTCAGGAGCCATGGAAGTGCTTCTGGTGAGAATGTGTCGAGCCTTCAACTACCAGAACAACACTGTCTTCTTTGAGGGAAAATATGCTGGGCCAGAACTCTTCAAATCACTGGGTGAGGCGATTCTACCATAGATTCCAATGTATTAGCTTGAAAACAAACAAGCTAATCTCAGCTCCATGCTAAGGAAATTGTTGGAACTTTGGATAGTGTTGGAATTTATTGTTGTTTAAATGTATCATTTCTTACCTCTAATGAAACCATGATCAGGGTGCTTAATAACAAGTAGAGCAGAATCACTTATAATAATTATATCCATCTTTCTTTAAAAATCTATTAAAAACTAAATATAATTCTGCTTGAAAAGCTGCACTACTGAAGAGAATGCATAATAAAATAGCGGCTGCTCTTTAAGATGACAAACACTCCTTCAGTAACAATTCTCTGTACCAACTTAGGGGTCCATTAGGATGGCGGACGGATCGCCACCGCCATGCAGGCGGTGGCGATCCGTCCGCCATCCTTGCCCGTCCGCCACCATTCTTCCCCCCGCCATTTTACAATGGCGGGGGGGCCGTGGCGGAGGGGAAGACCGTCTGCCGCTTTTTCGCCGCGGTCGCCTTGCGACCACAGCGGACTAGGCCTGATATGGTGGCGGTGTCTATCAGACACTGCCAGCCATATTAGGATGGCCTGGGAGGAATGCCTTTCTGTGGCGGCAATGCCGCCACGAAAAGGCATACGGTTCCTGCTTTGGGGAACCGTTGCGGGCCCCCACGTTGAAGGTGGGGGTCGGGGGTGCACATGGGGGGTACCTATGGTACCCCCCTGCAGTTGCATGCACAATGCGGCAGGCACCGCGCGGTGCCTGCCGCTTTGTGCATGCAAATGCACAGCATGCATTTTTTACTTTGCGGCGGGTGCTGCTTAAAGCAGCACCCGCCGCAATGTTAAATATAGGGGATGTGACCACCAGGGTGGCGGTCACATCCTAATTCCAACGGAGGGAACGCAGCTGCCCCTGCGGACGGTCCCTCCATCTCGGGGGTGGCAGACGGACGCAGGTCCGTCTGCCACCCCCGAGATGGACCGTCCGTCCTCATAATCGACCCCTAAGTAAGGAAATATTACTTACCTGTAATCCTAATTCTCTTCCAGAGGATCCTCATCAATAGTCATAAGTATTGAATAATCCCGTATGGTACAATATAGGAACCTGAGTAAAATGTAATGAGTACTGTAGTATTTCTTGTTCGGGGAGGTGGTAGGGCTGTTTATGACTTTGATGAGGATACCTCTGAAAGAGAACTAGGATTACAGGTAAGCAGCTTTTCCTTCTCTTACAGGGGATCCTCATCAATAGTCGTAAGCACTGCATAGAATAGCAAGCCCATCCCTTTGAGAGTGGACAAATAATAGAGACCGTCCAATAATTACCCAAAAATTCATAAACGATGCCTCCTCAAGTATCTTCCCAGGAGTCTGAATCTAGACAATAATGTCTATTGAAAGTATGGACAGACATCCAGGTCACACCTTTTTAAATATCTGCAATGGGGACATTCCAAAGAAGGGATATAGTTGCATCTTTATCCTCACGTACACTGAGGTTTTGGCCTACCAGGTAAGGGATTCTTTACCAATTGACATGCAAAAACAATACAAGAAACTATCCATGTTGATATTGATTGTTTTGTAGAGGCCAAACAGGTCCATAATTTATGAAATGTCTATCTGATTTTCTTATGCCTCTAGTTTTGTCCAAATAGAATTTCAACACCCTTGATACATTAAGAGATTGGAGAGATTTCTCTCTCTGAATTGAAGGATATTGAAAATCAAGTGGATAAAAAAATTGTTTTATCCATATGGACATCAGAGCCTACTTTATGGAGAAACTAGTATGAGTTCTCACAACTCTATTTGTGTGAACAACAGTATATGGTTCATTTTGCACACAGGGCTTGGATTATATTTATCCTGCACGCTGAAGTAATTGCGGCTAAGATAGCTATTTTCCATGTAAGGTGTTGTAGAGAGCCCTTGTGAATAGGTTCAAAAGGAGGCCCCATTGATTTAGGTGTTAAGCTCCCATGGGATAGAGGGAGTTCTAACTGGTGGGGAAACGTTCTTGTTACCCTCTAAGAAATCCTTAACAACAGGAATTTAAAAAAATGAAGTTTGTGAGGGGGGATTTCAATAGCTGGTTATGGCTGCATGGTGTACTTTAACAGTGGAGTACTGTAAATTAGACTTTGCTAGGTGAAGCAGGTAAGGTAACAACACTTTAACATGACAATTAAATGGATCAGAATTGTTTTGAATGCACCAAATACAAAATCTCTTCCATTTCGAAGAAGATGATTTTCTTGTATCATGGTGCTTCGCCTCTCTCAAAATGTCCATACAGTCTTGTGTTAGTTTTAGAGTGGCCTGTTGCAAGTATTCAGGAGCCAAGCAGTTACTCACTGCAATGTAAGATTGGGTTGGAGAATCTGACCTCTCAACTTGTAAAGGAGATCCTGCCTGCAGAACCCCCATTGACAAGGCCATCCCAGCGCTATTAGTTTCATTCTGGTTTTGGATTTGTACCGCTTGATCATAATTTCTAGAATAAGAGGGGTCAGTGGAAAAGCATAGAAAAATTTCCTTGACCAGTCTATCAAAAAGGAATTCCTCTTTGACCCAGGTTAGTGAATCTGTAGGCGCAATCTTGACATTATTTGCTCTCTGTGTCTGCAAACAGCTCTATCTGGAAATAGTCCCATTCTTGAAAAATTTACTCTAGTATTTAGTCGTTTAGAACCCAGTCGGGATTGTCTTGTATAATACCGCTGAGGGAATCTGCTTCTGTATTTTGAACATCTGGAAGGTGTCCTGTTGTAATTACAAGATGCCATTGAACCGGGTAGGGGTGATATTTTTCAGGTTGAAGGATGATGAGATCTTAACAGAGGGAGACATGTCAGGCAGATAGATGACAGTCTCTCCTCTGAAGCATACCGTTCTTCCAGAATAGCACCAAGATAGTGTATCTTTTGGTTTGGACATATTATTAATTTGTTTACATTGACTTAGAGACCTAGTCATGAGAACGTGTCCAGAAATATCTGGAAATGCTTTACAATTGTTTCTGTGGATGGACTCTTTATTAACCAGTCATCTAGATAGCAATTGACGAAAATATTTTGCTTTCTTAGTTGTGTTGCTTCGACAGCCATGCGTTTCAAAACGTCCTGGGTGCTGGCTTTAGCCAACATGGAAGAACTGTGAATTGAAGATATTTGGAGCCTTCCATGAACAATAGAAGTTTTCGATGTTTCTGTACTGTTGATATGTGGAAAGAGGGATCTTGTAGTTCTATAATAGCACACATGCCAGCATCCTGAACTTTTCTTTTTTAAATAAGTTTGTTTAGAGTTCTCAAGTCTATTATGGATCTGAATTCTTGTGTAAACACCTAATCATTTTTGAAGTGTTGAACCTCCTCCACTGCATTGTTGAGCATCAACTGGTTGACCTCTTTCTCCAACAGATCTGTCTGATAATCAGTTTGATTGGTTGGTGGTACTGAAGAAGTAGCGGATCTGAAATGTGGAGAATATCCAGTTTGCACAATTTTGCGCCACTCTTAGACATAAATGCTTATATTTCCTCCAACTAGTGTAGGCGACAAAGTGAGAGTAAATCATTGTTTTCTGGAGGTTTTGCTGCAGAAGCAGTTTCGGGTTGGTGAAAACCTCCTTTCCTGCTAGAAGATTTTGTCTCGTGGTACTGTTGCCTTGGTTGCTGCTGCTGTTAGTGCAATCTTTGAGAGGTTTAAACCCTCAGAGGGACATAATGCCTGTCATAAAGCTTGTATCATCTTCTGAACACTTTTCTTTTCTCCAGGCCAACTGCTTTTAAAATGTCTATTTCCGACTTCATTCGTGGCATATCGTCATCTGCCCGAGTTCAATAATATTGAACCTGAGAATGGTAAATTAGCAATCCTCTGTTGTGCTTTAGGTTTTAGGCCGATCATTCTCAACCAACAGTTGCATCTTTTTGAGATGCCATGGCAGTACCCAGGAACTCACTCAACAAAAGTAGGGACTTATGGGCTTTTTTATAGAGGTCCAACATAAATGCCTGCTCAGAGGGCAAGAGACTCTGGGCCGCATGAACAACGGAATGGTGAGTAGCGATGCACCGCCGCTTTAGCCTTTGATACTTAACACTATAGGCAAGCTACTAAGGTGTTGTTAGACAAGAGCTTTAGTGGAGACATCGCGCTTTCGATTGCTCCGACAGTGCGCCCAATGAGTTCACTGTGAGGCGCTTTGGCTGGTATTGCTAGTCTGGTAAGCGGGCGGGCGCCCCGATGACAGTGGGCGCACAATGCTGCCTGTGAGAACAATATTACAAGCGAGCTAATCTGTGGACCATTGTTTCCTCTCCCCCAAACAACTGGGGGCACCGATAAACACCTTTGGAAACGGGTGTACAATTTGCGCACTCCCTGTTCAACACACTATAGGGCATGTGACCTATATGAGGTTGGTTTCTTGACCAATGCCCAAGTGTACCATTGGCTCCTAACCTTATTGTATGTGCCTTTCAGGACACCATGTTTCAGGTGTCCTCATACTCCGCCGAACACTGAATGGAGTGACTCCCTCACCTTAGAGAGGCGAGTTTTGCACATATATGATCCTCTTGGGTCATAATGAATGGGTGGTTGTGATGTACAATTCAAACTGACGTATGATACAACACTAACATGTATGAATGAAATTCCCTGGGTGTCACCTTTTGGGGAATACAGTCTTCTGTAATCTTTTAAATATCTGTTTTTAATTTGTCACATTCACGGGTGGCCTAAATTAGGCTCCATCCTTTAATTTCTGTTCGTAATTTTTTTTTTGCCACTTGCCTAGATTTGAGCACAAATTAAGGCAGTACACAGAATGGATTCGGAGAGAGAGTAATGGATACTTGATGACCTAAACACATGCGATACATTTGTAAATCCTTCCTATATTCCACCCCCGTTTTTAGGTCATTGGAAGATACTACAGATTACCTGATTCATAGTATGAACACGCGGTAGGTAGTACTTAGACCCCACGCGCTGTGTAGATCGATTCACTAAGTATGTCCTGAAGAATTGCCACAGATCAATCTTACCAACAGGCACTAAACATTTTGACCTGCAGAGCTGAGCATAGCCTAAACTAAACCTTAGAGTTACATAGGCTGCCACTCGATATATTTCAATGAGGTGGATAGCCAGCCAGAATAAAAGATTTATTTGTACTATCCCACTTCTTTTAAATCCCCCTTACACTGTATCTGCACGTTTCAGCCCACACACCCACACTGCATCATACGGCAAGGAACAAAAGATCTCCGAAAAAGAGCCCCTTCATGGGTGCCCGTTGGGTATTGCAGCGCCGACCCAACGAGGAACAGGTCCATATGATGAAGCATGACACCTAGCTTGCTGGGTGTGTGAGTACCCTAGTTATGAAAGAATGAATTCCCACACTCTCTTTCCTACACCGAACCCCATTGAGTTTGTAATCTACAAACCATGATAAGCTAGGCTTACCTTTTCTCCCGAGCATCACTATGAGATGAACTACATACCTTTAGTTAACGAAGTACCCAGGAACTGCCAAGTCAGATAAATCTGCTGCTGCCACAATGATTTGCTTTGAGACTAGCATTCTTTCATTAAGGGTATTGTCTATCTATATGTAAAGAGTCCTACAGGGAACAATCATATCTTCTCAAGAGAGCTGTCACACTTGCCCCCTTCATGATTGTTGCAGACGCTCCGCACATTTCTGCCCAAGGAGTCCATCCTTTTGCTCTTTGTTTGGTGGGGCAGTAGTACCAGGAGCAACTTTATGTGATTTTTTAGCAGCAGCTACAATCACTTAATCTGGCCTCGGATTTGCCTTAAATTAAGGGGATCTTGATTCGATGGTCTGTACATGTTTAGAAGTCAAGAAAGAAAAAACCTAATCAATTCAGGCATCCAGAATAACTGCATTTGAGGCTCTAAAAGACCTGGGACCAAAGGTAGTTGAGGTCTAGAAGAGGTTTTGTGGTGTAAAGTTGCAAATATGCCTGAAGGTGAAGTAGTCGTGGTGGGCATTGTGATGTTCAGTTTCATTGCCCCTCTCACTAATACATCATTAAAGGTGGAGAGGTCGTCTACTGGAGAGATTCTAGCTACAGGAGTCTCTGTCATTGTTGGAGAGTAATCTCTTATAGACGATCGTGAAGTACATAAAGGTGAATATCTCCTATGGTGAGACAGACGTTGCCGATCTACCTGATCGTCTTCAATGAGAAGAGGCAGGTCTTTCAGTAGATAATCTTTTAGATCTAGAGCGAATTTAATGCCTCCTCCTCGGTGATCTCCTTGGAGGGGATGTCTGTCTGGCTGGATATGGAGCAAAAGTAGCTTCTCCTAACAGTCTTGGAGACGAGACTAGCCCGGGAGACACCAAGCTAGAACAGTCTGTCTCTGGCGTGTTCCTTGATTACGAATATGTGCTGGAATAATCAAAACCAGTAGTACCACTTCTCCGCTTACTTAAGCTTTGCAACCATCTTGGTGACTGGTGGATTGATGAAGAACTAGACCCTGATGCCACAGAGATTCGTCTTTACCACTACTGATGCAACAGTGAAGTCTTCGTCATCAACGGAGGAGGACTTACTTAACGCCAACGGAAGATGCTTTGCTGCAGGTGACAGTGTCTTTGACGTAGACGGTGGCTGCTTCAGTGTCAACCTTGGTGGTGTCCTCAGCATTGACTGAGGGAGTCTCGACATTGATGGAAGTTGCCTTGTTGTTGACAGTGGTGTCTTTGATATCGACCTCAGTGCTGTTGTCGATGGAGGGGCTCTCTACGTCGACACATGCCTTGACGTCAAACACTGTGTGATGTTGGATGGTGCCTCAACACCGACTTCGATGGAGTACCTGTCGATAGATAACAGGTAGGCAGGTTCCTCGCCATCATGGTCCTCGACGTCATACTCCTTGACCTCGATCGGGACCGATATCCCTCTACTTGATGCCTTCTCTCCATTGATCTGCCTCTAGGGAAGTCCTTGGAGTGGGTGGAAAGCCCTCTGGTGGTACACTGACCTTTACTATGACTTCTTCAGGAACCAGAAGTCTTCTGCTGTTGTTTTTCTTGCTGTTTCTTTTGTAGTCTATGCAGTCTGATTTTTTCTCCCTCTCTCTCTCAATGTTCTTCTGGAGAGTTTATTTTACAGTGTCTGCATGGATTAGGACAGTGATCTTCTGGAAGGCAATGGATACAGAATGTGTGGATCTGTTTGACATCTTCTTCCCACAGGATGGGCACTTCACAAGAAGTGAAGGCATTCTGCCCAAAAAATCATCACTTTTAGACAGAAAAAAGATGTTTAATTACTCCAGTCCTAAAAGGGTGGCGAGTAAAAACCTGAAAACAAGTTGTAATAAATCTTTTCTCCGAATATGTGCCACAAAAGGCAGAACTCAGTGCCCCAGGATCCTGTTTCCAGTAGCCTGGAAAAATGAATGGACCTAACTGTAACCTGTGGGGCATGATGGAACGTGGTGGTTACTCTGAGGTTCTTAAAGGCACAGTGCAAGATGTATTACCTGAATGTATTACTTTCAGACTATTGACTGATCCTGTCCTTCATTTATTTTCCTTTGAAACAAAAGCTTGTGAAAGGTTTGGAATGTTCACCTATACTCTATGGTGACCTATATGAAAGTAAATATTTTTCTTTTTAAAATGAAAGTCAAATTTGAACTTCTTAGCCTGTTTATAGGCTGCAATTGTTGTGAGTGTAAATGATTATTTAGATTGATGTATACATACATATATACATTCATGTATTTCATAAGTGCTTCGGGTCCCCATGTGTGGGCTGGACTATTCAGTTCTTATGACTGTTGATGAGGATCCCCTGGAAGAGAACAACTTTACCTCCGTCGTCAAGGGATCTTATATGCTGTTAACAAAAAAACGGGATTTAGAGGCAGGCAGAATACATGCAGCAGGTGGGGGAGGGGTACAGAATACATGACATAATAGAACGACTTCTGATGGCAGCTTGTCCTACCTGAGAAACTGTTAGTCCTAGCCTGAATCTGCATTACTGCCTCAGGAAAGAATGTACAGATATCTTAGTGAAAACACACTGAAAGTCTGAGTTCAGAATGTTCCTTAATGAACCCACTTATGTAGCTTTACCTCTACAAAGTAAGCTTGTGTCTTCAAAAAATGTAAATTCTCATAGTATAAATGTTTGCAAAAAAAATTATTTGTGCACTTGTGTGTTTAGGTACAGTAAACCGGGTGACTGTATCTGCACACAACACATTTGGTTTGAGCTCTTCAAACTATTTGTTTGGTTTGTGTCAATTCTGAGTCTATAGTTATCATTATGTACATGCAGTGAGGCACATTTTTCTTTTTGCTGCAGACACAAATACAGATTCACTGGGAGAATGGTCTCTTAGGAAGAAGCTGTTTTTAGGGAGACCTTTATATTTTGAAGCTTGCGTTTGAGGATAGTCTGGAAAAGAGTAGATTTTGAACTAATTTTGTTAGCCTGGCAACCAAAATGTTTGCTCTTATATGCAGTGTGGTTCCCAGAGTTTTAAAGGTTATAAGGTCCTGAATGAAATGCAAACTTCAAAATCTATGCTGAATTTTATGCTACCTTAGCAAAGGAACTATTTCTTTAGCGGAAATATTGGGGAAAGTTGTATCAGTCACCTTAGGAGGCGCAGTCAAGTCAGGAACAGAAGAGCCTCTTACAACAGAAACTTAGTGTCTGGGAATTAAACATCTTAGAAGGAATTTTCTGCTTGCTGGACCTATTGGTATCGAATGTAACACTTTGGTGGTCTATGATATTTTCTGTGGCGGCTCCGCTGCTACGACAGAGGAGCGTCGCCCCCACTGCCACCCTCAAAAGTTGAAAAATATACCAATAATAAAACAAGTTCTTATTGTTTTATTTTTCAACTTGTGCGTTCTGTGTCCTGGGGGTGGGGCAATAAGGCAGTCAGGAGAGGGAGTGGTGGGCATCACTGCTGTCAGTGCGCATGTGTGTTTGGGTTGCCGTCTCAGGCCGGCCAAACACACATACGCACTGAGCTGTCTCCAACACAGCTGCTACTCCCTGGGAGCACAAATTCCCAGTGCTCCCGCCAATCCCAACGCTGCTTTCTAACATGAAAGCAGCATTCAGGATTGGTCACAAGGAATACTGGGACCCTGGCTGCAGCAAGGAGAGGACACAGAGAAGAGCGGCAGGCTCAAGGTAAGTTTATTTTATTTAATTTTTTATGTTTGTGATTGTTTCCCCTCCCTCTCCCCTACCTACCCGTCATCCATTGTCTCCCACTCCGCCCACCACTACTCCCACACATCAGCTGCCACTAGATATTTTGCATTCCTTTCAGTGGTCACCAGAATGTGTCCTGGAGGTACTACAGTTTGTAGTCAGATGACTAGATCTGAACATTAGTCTGTAAGGACAAGGTCTTCTTGACATTAACCTGATCCTCAGCAGTGAATAATGTACTGCAAGAATGCCCTAACACAGCACCTTACCGTTCAGTTTGGACTGGACTGTTCCCAGAGGAGCAAGACTGGTTTGACTGTGACTGATATCAGCCTAGAATGGCATCTTTCTTTGACAGCTTTAGAAAGAAAGGATTGTGATCTTTTGTCAGGAATAGATCAGTTTTACAGACAGGGTGCCCATTCTAAACCAAATGCCCTCTCTCTGTTTTTGAAATAATAATAATAAAGTAATTTAGAACATTGGAATGTTGGGAGCTCCATTGAAAACAATGGAGTGCTCTGGGCTTATAATGGCTGGTATAAGCCTGGAGCTCCAACATTCCAATGCTTCTTTGTTCACAGCTCTGACTGTGAACAAAGGCTTCAGGGAGCCTGAGGGGATTCTAATCCCCTCACGCCCCCATAAGGCGTTGTTTTTTTTTGTTAGAACATTCTGCCCTCTAGTGGCAGAATGTTCTAATAGCCTTATAGCCCTTTGTAGCTGGGCTATACCGGCTATTAAAGTCCCACTCCCTTGTTAAAGACCCGAGCCGAAAGGTCCTTTAAATTAGCCTTATAGCCCGCCGTAGAGGGCTATACCGGCTATTAAAGGCCCTCTCCAGCGTTAAAGGCCCCGAGCCGAAGGCGAGGGCCTTTAACAAGGGAGAGGGACTTTAATAGCGGTATAGCCCATCTACGAAGGGCTATAAGGCTATTAGAACATTCTGTCACTAGAGGACAGAATGTTCTAACAAAAAAAATAAAGTCTTGTGGGAGCGTGAGGGGATTGGAATCCCCTCAGGTTCCTTGAAGCCTTTGTTCACAGCCAGACCTGTGAACAAAGAAACATTGGAATGTTGGAGCTCCAGGCTTACCAGCTATTATAAGCCCAGGGCACTCCATTGTTTTCAATGGAGCTCCCAACATTCCAATGTTCTAATAGCCGGTATAGCCCTCTATGGCGGGCTATAAGGCTATATTATAAAGCACCTAGCTACTCCTGAAAGGAGTGTCCCAGCGCTAAAGGTCAGAAGCAACTGAAGTGAAGCAGACACAGAGACAACCTATCTAAAAGCCAAATGTTGAGATTTTTCAGAAACAAAGATTCTGATGGGAAAATGTTAATATAATCTGCTTAAAGGACTTACAGCTGTTTATTTCATAGATATCAAGAAAAAAGAAAAGACACTTAAAAGCTAAACCACAGAATAACTCAAAAGGGAAAAAGCACAAGGTCCACCTAATGATCTCTGGTTAGGATGATCTGTGGGCTAAAATACACCAAAGGATCTGGGCATTTGCGGGACATAATCACTGGCATAGCAAGGGGGTGGGGGGCAATCTGCACCGGGCGGCATGAGTTTTGGGGCGGCGGCCTCTCCCTACCCCGCACTAACCTGCAGCCGACACGGGGCTGCCGCAGCAGGAATCACTCCCCTTAGAAACGGCCACCGCAGGGCGAGAAACGCAGGGGCCACAACAGGCAGCCGCAGGTCTAGCTACGCCACTGGACATAATGATTACCAGCTACATGGTTAGTGGTCTTAAAGAGCAGTATTTAATTCATATTTAGTGTATTGATGAATGAAATGGCCTCTCCCCAGTTTTATTTATTTTCTAAACATAACTTAACAACAATTATCATATTTTAATCTGTCGCGGGATGCCTTTGAGGCCACAGGAATAGTATTATTGTTCAGAATAATACTGTAGTAACAGTTTTTATGTTAAAAAAAATATTAAAAATATTAATTTTAAAATTGCTGTTTTTTATTTCTTTGTTTTATATAAGATGAAACGGCGACGTACCTTTTATTTGGTCCACACTTATAAGTCAATCCTGACCCATTTGATGTATGTTCTTTATGCAGGGTGTGGTGATCTCATCAACGCCTTCTTCGCCTTCTCGCAAAACATGTGCACACTGGGCCTGCTGGAGCCGGAACTCGCCCTCTTCTCTGCACTGGTGCTCGTTGACTCTAGTAAGGATGGCTGCATATAAACATGTCGGTTTCCAAAAGTGGTTCCGTGAAGGCTAATGAAGGGAAAAAGTAGTTAGCCATCGGAGCTGCCAATAAAAACAATCTGCTATCACCTCAGGACATTCTTTATACAGCTGAAGATGGGTACTCTGGGTAACCCCTTTATTGGTGGAGATGGTAAAGACAGGGGGGCAGATTTACAAGCTCCCTGCGCCACCAGTACGTCTCTTTTTGGGACGTACTGGTGGCTCATTTTACTGCTCCATATTTACAAGGACAGGAAAAGCCACCCTGTGTGACTTTTCCTGTCCTTGTAATATGGGCCCTTTTACATGCAGCACTTTGCGTGGAAGGGGCGTTCCATGGGTGTTGCTGTGGGTGTTCCCACGCAACACCCACGGAACCAGACACATGTCCAGATTTACGAGGAATCGTAAATCTGGAAATGTGTGTGAATGCAGGGGAGGCGTAAGGAGGCGCAGCGAGGAGAAATGTTTTCATTTCTCCTCGTTTTTTTCCTCTTTCAATGCGTGCTGCATTCTACAGCATGCATTGAAAGAGGAAAATGCCTGTAGTGATTGTTTTGTCCAGGAAGGTGCCCCTTCCTGCACAAAAACAATCTCCCCACGACGCAGGCATCCTTGCACCATGGTGCAAGGGTGCCTGTGCCGGCAAATGGCTGCGATTTGTGTGCCAGCGCAGGGGGAAGCACAGAGATGCCACATAATGTTGTAAATATTTCGCATCTCTGTGCTTTGAAAGTGACACAGTGCGGCGCAGAAAAGGGCTTGCGGAATGCACAGAGTCACTTTCATTGCAAATCTGCCCGGGCTATTTTATTTTTGTATTGTTATAAAGCATACTTAACCACATGCTATCAGTGCGGTGTTCATCTGGACTAAAAAATATTTAGCAACATCGAGACAAGTGATGACCTCCTGACATAGAGGAAGAGGAAAGAAATCCAAGGGTGTTGAGGCGGAACAGAATAGAGGTAAGTAAGAGCAAAGGCTGGAGAAACTGGTAGGGAGACAAAAAAGTAGTGAGGTCACTAAAGAAAGAGGAGAAAACAAAGATGGTAAAGTAAAAAGAGCTGTAAGGAGATGCAAGGCGCGAATACAAGGATTATTTTAGAGTAAACTCAAAATGCAATAGGCAGTGTAAGACAGAAAAGAAAAGTGTTGCTATATGAAGTTGAGCCAAAGCAGTCAGTGATGACTTCTTTTGCATGTGTCAGCTGTCATGGCTGATCTTCTTGCAGCCAATCACGGTAAGCAGAAGTTCTATAGGTTAATGATGAAGGGAAATGGTGTCACAGTAGGAGGTGATAGTATAGTTTTGCAGCCACCACTTGAGACTTGCCTGTGAAATCACCTTGCTTTCCTGTGGCCTGTAGAATCCACTATATAGGAGGATATTGGGTACTTAACAACATACAGGCTGATGCATAACAACTTTTCCAACACAAAAAGTTATTAGGTAAACATAATAATGTCATTTTGATCCCCGTCGTCAAAATTAACAAAAATCAAATCTGAACTAAGAAACTTATCAAGTTATTACAGAAAACATCTGTGAATTCGTATATCTGTCCAGCTATAAAAAAGAGTTTGCTCAGGAACGACCATACTGTGCAAAAATGTAAGAAGATAATAAATAGACAGAAAACTACCAGTAAGTTATTAAAGCACATTTGAGATCATACCTAGAATTGAAAATAACAAGAAATGTTTAGAAAGGCTCAGGTGAGGAGTTCCTCCCATGTCATAGGCACCAAATTCCATGGAAGAATTTCAGAAGTCTGTTTGTGAGGAGTAAGGGACGGGGTAATGTTGGTGTCTGGAAGCAGAGCACTAATAAAATGTTGCTAGGATGAAAATACTTCAGGAAGTTCTGCTTCTTTTACCTTCTCAACACTCAACACCCTATTCTATCGTCCCTTTGTGTCTTCACTCTCTCAAATGCAGATTCTTTTGTTTTTGATCAACTCTTCCTCTTTGTGTTTAATCTTTATCTTCCCGCAATTGACCCCCCAATTCTACTCCTACTATAGTGCCTTCCTACTACTTATTTTGTTCTCATATGTCCTTGTCTGTCTGCATTACACCTTCATCTTTGATGCATCTATTTTTATTCCCTCATTTTCAATCTCATTTCAACTGTTCTTTCCATTAGTCCCCTTTTTCCTACTTTTCAAAGGCTGCCTGCTGTTCTCATTTGTATTCTCTTTCGCGACTCAACCAGGTCTACCATGGCTGCAAGAAAAGGATAAGGTCGAACAGCTGCAGAAAAACTTGGAACTAGCCTTGAAGCATCTAATGAGGAAGAGCCATAGAGAAGGGATCTTAGTGAAGGTCAGTAGGTCTACAGAACAGTTTTATCCCAATAAAAAGTTGTACCATAGCGCTGATATGCTGTACAAAAGTACCATACTCGAATATCTGATTTTGTAGAAAAAAGCTACCTAAAAGTTTAGAATGTGACCATAATAGAAACTAGTCTAAAAACAATACAGCCAAATTGGGGGCTTGGTAGTAATCAAGATATGCTCACGCTTGTGAAGCTCCGGCAGTTGTGGCCCACATCTACCCGGACTCTCCGACCATCACTGCTCCTATTCCCTCCCTCGCTGCTTGATGGCCCTCCTGATAACAGCAAGGTACTGACTGCAGGCTTTTCTGTGCCTGGAGCCCCTTTTGAATATTTCTGCGGAGCTGGGCAGTCTGGCATAGCCCATAAAGCCACACGTTGACAGGGGCTAGGGGTGACCTGAGGCAGGGACTACCCAGTCCTGCAGATGCCGCGGGCCATCCTTAGGGTGACCAACCATCCCTAAATTTCACGGACCGTCCGTTATTTTAGTATGATGTCTATAAGGTGTCCGTAATTTGGGGTCCCCATACAAAAATCAAATAGGGGAATTTCAGGTAGATATGCAAGAGGACCCGTGAGTTTAAAAGTTTACACTCAGGGCCTCTCACACTTATCTTTTAATCTGTAGACAGAGGCTGCCTGCAGCAGCCCATCCTGGGCCTCTCCAAGACTGTGGACTGGCCCATTGTTATTCTGAGACTGCAGACGATTATCACAGATAGAATGACAGTGGGCCCTATTATAGTGACAGCATGTGGTGTGCCTCCTCCTGCACAAATCTTGATTGCAGAAAGAGCCTGATGTCTCTTTGCAAAGCTGCGAGCATACTGAAAAACTGTGAAGTGCACGATTGGCTCAACCTTATATAAACTTATTTGGACTTGTACTTATTTTTGTTGTCTATTTACCTATATACTATTGTGCAACCTCCTCTGATATGTCTGTAAAACGTATGTTTGCTCCCAAATTTTTGTCCTGAATTTGGACCCTTTGCCCTGAATTTTTACACTGGCCGTCCTGATTTTGCACCCATGCCAGTTGTTCACTCTAGCCGTCCTCGCCTGTCAGTTGCATAACAGAGGAACATGCCGGAGTTGGGACTGGAAGCCGCCCTCCTCACCTGCTGACCCGCCATTGCTTCCACTTACAGCTTGGCGACTGGCGAGCAGTCGCGGCGGCCTCCTGGTCTAGGACTCCCTGCTTCGTGGCCATGTTGGCCCGTGAGTGGGATGCCCTGCGGGGCCTGCTGCCATGCGGCCTGATCTGCCTGCCTCATCCTTGCAGAGTGCGGCCCGCTGACGCTCCCCACGTAGCACTCCGTGCTACAACATCGGACCCCTTCCCAAGGCCAGCACTGTACAACTCGCTGCTTTTCAGATGCCGGTCACTTTGGCCTCCTGTCACAGCTGCTATGTTGAAAGAAGGATTCATTGGCATTACTACATGAGGACTTGTTGCCCTGACTTCTAGGCCCTAGATTGTCTGGCATGGTATTCAGGAGAGGGACCAGACCCCATGCTGCTGAGGAATCTGTGTCTCTTCTGCATTACTGCCTGCTTCCCACCTCCGAGTGGCAGCCTGCATCTCACTTGAGCTACGGTGCTCCTTTTCAGCTGCCAGGAAATGTCAGAACTGGGCGCTATACTCTGTGCTGCCCCGTGTTCTGCTACTGACACCCACATCACCCCAGTTTTCCTCCTTGCTGTACTTTCTTTGCCGGTGCGCCTAATTGGCGCGGGGGCTGGACAACCTGAAAAGGCAGAGAGACCTTCCTTCCACTATCCTATCCATCATGTCCTTTATACAACGCCTTGCTCCCCAGCCTGCATGGCGCCCTATCCTGGTCCCTTCTTGCAATGGGCCGCTCCGACCCCAGTCAGCGCGAACTGCTCTTTGAGCAAACCAAACCAGCGAGACACCAGGGCTCACACTTGGAGACAGACAATCCTCCAGATCATGAGTCCAGTGCCGATGCAATCAGTGGCACGACCGCCGTCATGGCGGAGCTTAGGGCTGGGTTTCATTCCATAGATGCCTGCATTGACACACTCACAAATTGCATCGATCGTACGGGGGAGTGCTTGGACCACCAGAATGACAGAATCAACAGCATGAAAGAACAAATTTCGGGGTTGGAGGATGGTGCTACCACCACATTGAAATGTCTTGAAAAAACTGGAACATACTCTGAAGACAGTGGCCATCAAAGATGAGGACATGGAGTGAAGGTCCCGCGGGAACAATATCAACATCTCTGGCATAGAAGAAACTTCGAATATGGGATGCCCTGATGCATTTGTTGAGCAGCTACATACATAACTGATCACAATAAAAAATCTTCACCTTTGCAGGAGCATCCCCACATCTGATCATATCGTGCCTCCTCAGCTACACTACCCTCCGCCTAGCCGCAAGCATGAGCCCCTACACTACCAGGGCTCTTCTATCTCCCTCTACCCAGATTTCACCATCATAGTTCAAAAGGTCAGTCAAGATTCAGTGATGCCAAGAACTCACTACACAAGATTGGCGGTTGACTTTTGCAAACAATATGCCTAGAGATCCTCCCCTTCCAGACGCAGCACCTCAGAACGCTCTGACTCACCGGCCACTGCCGCACAGCCCCCCCAGACTGAATCGGACATCCGCACATCTCTTCCCTTCTGGGTTACTGGCCTCCTCCTCCCACCAGGGAGGACCTGGCCTGGCCTGGCTGTTCGGGCTGGACTGGTCCCATTGGGCACAGGGTCAAGACTGATTTGCATATAGCTGGGTCCAAACTGGAATGGCATGGTGAGCAAAAAAACGATGAATTTAGGCCCAGATCTCTGTACTGGGGTGAATGTATGACATTGTTCTGCATTTTGTCAATCAATTGCTCTTTTTGCACTCCTCCTCCCACCCCCAGGAGAGTGGATTTTGTGATGCCTACCGGTCATCATTGTCTCCCCATCCTTACTGCTTTATAATGTTGTTTCCATGTGGTTGATTCTTTTTCCCAGTTACATGTATCCTTTCTCCAAGTGGACCACACACTTTGCTGTGACTTCACCTCTCCCCAGTGGTGTATACCAAATTAGTTTTAGCTGAGTTGTTCAGATTTATGTTTTAATTTCAGGGAATGGCTGGATGTTTTTTTGTCTGCTGGGGCTGAAAGGTGGTGGTAGTGGGGGTTTTCTCCTTGTTTGCATTTTGTTTGTTGCAGAAAATCCATCAGGTACACCATGTGTTTTCAATCACATGGCATGGTTTCCTCAAAGTCCCCATTCTCCATGCCTGTTCCAAAGGGCCTTTTGAGGGTGATAGACATCCCCTTCCTTACATGGAACATTTGTGGTATTAACAATCCCTGTAAGGGCAAGCAAGTCCTCTCCTATCTGTCCCTCCACAGTGCGAAAATAGTTTTTCTTCAAGAAACTCACCTCCCACCTCGAGCCTCCCTGCCATAAGTGACTGCCTGGAGCAGTTCATATTCCCGGGAGATCTGTATTCTCATACATAAAAGTGTCCCCTTTTCATTGCACACTAGTCATACAGACCCTGATGGGCAATATCTGATACTATCTGGCATCCTTGCTGACAAACATACGCCATTCATTAACATATGTGCCCAAACACTGATGCCGCTAAATTTTTCCAAGCTCTCTATTCTCATATGGGAGGTACTGAGGCGGGGCTGGCTGTTTTAGGTAGGGACTTTAACATTATACTGCATCCTACCATCAACTCCACAAGCTGAGTAGTAAACCCCACGTGCAGGAGTGCTCCGCCATATGGTGGATGAATATGCCCTCCATGACATCTGGCACACTCGATATCCCTCCATTCCTGGTTATACCTTCTACTCCACCTCTCATGATATTTGGATGTAGCTGAACTACTGGCTTCTTTATGCCAATGCCACACTCTAGGCCACCAAGATAAAACTTCTACTGCATACCTTATACCCTGGGACGCTTTTAAGTCGTACATTTGCGAAGAGTGCATATCTAAGCATGTTGGCATCCTGCGTATAATACACTCATATCTAGAACGGATACAAACAGAAATAAACCAAGCTGCCTCCCAATCAGGTGGAACCCCCCCAGCTGCATAGACGCTCAATCTTCCTAACTGGATTTCGCAAACTGGCCAACCGAGAGCTTGCATATATGGAGAAACACACCATGGCTCGCCGCTATAGCGAGGGGGAGTGTCCCGGCCACACATTAGCACGACTACTACATCCCAACCTCTTTAGTAGATATGTCACTGAGTTACATACAGGCTCTGGGAACCCCATCCCTGACAATGAGAGTGTGCTATTATGGACAACTCTACACATCCTGTCTGTATTATACCAGAGATCCCACCTTACTTGGCGGAAATTGCCTAGGTGTGGCTCACTGCTGGCCAGTGAACTAACAACATGCGATGAAGTGATTCAGGCAATTGATGCTCTAGATGGGTCCAAGTCCCCTGGCCTTGATGGCCCAATGGGAGCACTTTATAAAGCTTTTAAGCAACAACTAGTACCACACCTCTTAGCCATGTACACTGAATCCTTGGACATGAGCTCTTTGCCACCCTCTTTGCGCGAAGCGGTGCTCACGCTCCTTTTGAAACCCGACAAGAACCCTCATGTGTGTATATCCTATTGTCCATTATCCCTTCCTAATTTTGACAATAAGATCTTGGTTCAAAATTCTCGCTATCAGAGTGTTCCTACCAATGGAACAAATTATTTCTACCGTTCAGTCAGTTCAGTCCAGTTTCGTCCCCCATATGGCCACTTCCCTCCATCTTCTGACTATTTGCACAAGATTTCCCCCACAACTCCCTCGGTGGTCGCTCTCTTGGATGACGAGAAAGCATTCTACCCGCTGAGGTGGCTCTTCTTGAGAGAAAACTTGACCAAACCCGACCTCTCCAACGGTTTAATCTCCTTAGTTATGCTTTTATATTCTTCTCCGAAAGGGCACCTCGGGATCAATGGCATCCTAATGGAGACCTTCTCTATCACCAGAGGGATCAGGAAGGTCTGCCCCCATACCCCCTCCTATTCCTCATTAGAATTGACCCACTAGTCTGCCATCTTCAAGAGCACACATACAACGTGCGTTCAACTTACCCAATGTCCCCTCCTCATCTCAATGTATTCGGATGACTTCTTGTTTACAACACCCCCCCCCCCCTTGTTACTTACAGAAATAAAGCAATTGGGTAACCTGTCGGGTCTCCAGATCAATTGGACAAAATCTGAACTCTTTCCCCTTACAGACAACTCTTGTCCCATTTCCATTGAGTATCCCTCAACCTGGAACACGGATAGCACTAAATACGTTGGTATACACCTTCATCGAGACAAGGATCAGACACTTCATCTAAACTATGGCCCGGCCATGGATGGCCTTACAACCCAGGTAGAACACTGGATTAAACACCCTCTCTCCACGGCGGGACGAGTGTCAATAATCAAAATGGTGGTATTCCCCTGTTTTCTTTATCTCTTTCTAAACATCCCTATCCCACTTACTAAAAACGTTTCTGCTACTTTGTACCCCTGCTACCTTTCAGAAATGCCTCTGCTTGGTAGGTTTCCCTAGATGGCCGCCAAGCCCAGGACCAAAAAACGCAGGTGACTCCCTTGCAAAAGCAGGTTGTTTTGTTATTGTTAATATTGATATCTCCACAGTACATTTTTAGCCATTTCCTGTTGTGGACACTAGGTCTCCCCACACAAGTAAGTTACCATTTTTATTGGAAGACTTGGGGGAATGCTGGGTGGGTGAAAGTTTGTGGCTCCCCACAGATTCCAGGACCTTCCATCACAGAAAATGAGAGAAATTTGTTTTTTAGACAAATGTTGAGGTGTGCAAGGGATTCTGGGTAACAGAACCTGGTGAGAGCCACACAAGTCACCCCATCCTGGATTTCCGTGGATGTATAATTTTCAAAAATGCACAGGTTTGCTAGGTTTCCCTGGGTGATGGCTGAGCTACAGTCCAAAATCCACAGCTAGGTACATAGCAAATAAGAGTCAGTTTTCAGTGGAAAAATGTGATTTGTCCATGCTGCGTTTTGGGCCGTTTCCTGGCATGGGCACAAGTGAGGTACCATTTTTATTGGAAGATTTATGCGATTGCTGGATGGAAGGAAGTGTGGCTCCACTCAGATTCCAGAGCTTTCCATCACAGAAATGTGAGGAAAATGTGTTTTTAGACACATTTTGAGGTTTGCAAGGGATTCTGGGTAACAGAACCTGGTGAGAACCACACAAGTCTTCCCAACCTGGATTCCCCTGGGTGTCTGATTTAAAAAAAATAACAGGTTAGCAAGGTTTCCCTAGGTGTAGGATGAGCTATGGCCCAGAATCCACAACAAGGCAATTTGCAAAAAAAGAGTCAGTTTTTCAGTGAAAAAATGCATTATATGTTCTTGTCGCATTTTGGGTCATTTCCTGTTGCGGGTACCAGACCTACCCACACAAGTGAGGTACCATTTTTATTGGGAGACTTAGGGAAACACAGAATAGTAGAACAAGGGTTATTACCAATTGTCTTTCTATGCATTTCTGCCTTACAAATATAAGACAGTGGGTAAAAAATAAGTCATTTTCAGAGATGTGAAAATAACCACTGCTTCTAAACTCCATATGTTGTTCCCATTTCGGAAATATATAGTTTTCCTTGATACCTGTTTATCACTCTTTATATTTTACCAAATGAATTGCTGCATACCTGGCACACAATGAAAAACCACTGCAAGGTGCAACTCAGTTATTGGCCCTGGGTACCTCTGATTCTTGGTGAGCCTACAAGTCCTATATATCCCAGCATCAGAAGGGTCCAGCGAATATAATTAAATATTGATTTAAAAAATCTGCCATAGTTAGAAGTTACAGTGGAAACCCTAGGCATACACTGCTGTTTTTTTCAATCCAATTTCAATATTTTTTTTATTTCACCTGTTATTTTCTATAGGAAAACCTTGAAGGATCTACATAAATGACCCCTTGCTGTATTTAGAATTCTGACTATTTTCAGAAATGTATAGCTTTCTGGAATCCATTATTGGTTTCAACCTCCTTCCACTAACTGGAAGTAGGTTGAACGCACAAAAAATAGGAAAAATTGGCCCAATAAAATTCCAAAACTGTGTAGAAATTTTATTTTTCTGACTAAAGTCTGCCTTTTCCTGAAAGTTGGGAAGATGGTGATTTTAGCACCAAAAACCCTTTGTTGATACCATTTACAGGGAAAAACAGACACTTTCTTCTTCAGCACGTTTTTACAATTTTTGCCCCAAAAACCCCAAAATGTAGCTGTATTTTGAATAATTTCTCGGTCTCCTCCAGGGGAATCCACAAACCCTTGGTATCTTCAGAATCCTCAGGATGTTGAAAGAAAAGTATGCACATTTGGCATTGATACCTTATGTAGACAGAAAGTTATGAGAGCCTAAGCACAAACTTAGCCAATTAGGCAAAAAAAGACTGGGAGGGGTGCAGTTGGGAGAGACAGGCCTCGCAGCTAGGGGGTTAATGTGTTCAGTTGACACTAATGGTTGTAACACACATTTTATAAACTCCACAATGAGTTTTAAAGTTAGCAGGCGAGACCTCCGATACATACAGTCACAACATTCAGTGGTGGGTATCACCTATAGCATAGGAAAGTTATGCCAGCAACGGTTACAGCATTCCACCTTATCTGCAATTAAAGAACATCTTTCTCTCCTTTCTGATGACATGGATTTACAAGATTTTTAGTTGAGATCTAAGTCACCATGTTCTAAACGGTTCATATATGCCATTTACAAACAACTTTGGAAAATTTCTCAGCAAGAAGCTGCTGAACGCTTAAGACAAATTCTCTAAGGTTGAACGGTGACAAAACAGAGGTCCTGGTCTTTGGCAAAGACCAGGACATGTGGTCAGGTGAATGGTGGTCTCCATCTTTAGGCAACTGCCCCACTCCCACACAATCTGCTAGGAATCTAGGGGTCATTTTTGACACTCAGCTATCTATGGAAGCCCAGGTCTATAAAACTGTGGCCACCTGCTGGGGGGTCATTAGGACTCTGAAAAGAATCCTTCACTATCTCTCCCCGCAGGCACGCAAGCAGGTTGTGATCACTCTTGTTGGCTCAAGGCTTGATTATTGTAACTCACTGTATGCCGGAGCCAACAAGGGCTTTCTACAGCGCTTGCAGGTCGTACAGAATGCGGCGGCACGATTTGTCTTGGCCCTGCCCTGGTTGTCCTCAGCGACCATGGCAAGGAAGAGTCTTCATTGGCTCCCCATCATCTCGAGAGTATCTTTTAAACTACTCTGCCTTACATATCGTGCCCTCATGGCCGGCCCAGCTGATGCGCTTGGATCCCGGCTTACTCGATATGTTCCGAGTAGATGCCTACGCTCCTTAGAGCTTAATCAACTGGTAGTTCCGCGCTCCAGGAAGGTTAGATGGGGAAGTAAGGCCTTTCCCATCTTGGCACCCCAATTATGGAACTCACTTCCCCTTGAGATTAAATCACAACCCTCACTGGATCTCTTTAGGAAGTCTCTGAAAACGGGGTGCTTTGTTAATGCGTACCAGTAAGCTCTACCCATCTTGTGCCTCAGCTAGTTTGGTGTTAGGCGCCTTGACGCCCATGGGGCTAAGTCGCGCATGTGTAAATCCCGCTTCATTCATTCATTCACAGGATTAAATTAGTAAAAAACATTGGCTGTTGTGGATAATGGCTCAACTACATTGTTGACTCACATTTTATTCTTTGAATAAAGTTATATCATCTGCATTCAATATAATACAGAATGACATGTCTCTCCTCCAGTACGGGCAAAGTCAGCTGAGATTGATTATGCAACTGAGTTCGACATAGCAGGTTTTAATATCGAACCGTGTGCCATGGAAATATCTGAACGCCACCAAACTGTTTTTGCCTTACAGTTTAACATGCACACAAATATTGAAGCTTATGTTGTCCAGATACACAGTCCTACTTAATTTGTAGGAACTGTATAACAAGAACAGTCAGACTTTACTAGAGGAACATATGTTAAGCATTTAGAGTACCAACATGGATGATAAATAATTGACACAACTCGAAAGAAATTCAACACCAATTTCAAAATAAATCAGTTTTTATATAAATTTAGACACCAAAACGAAGACAACTGGATGAGTATAACTGGAGTTTTGGGTTTTTAATGGAAAAATAAATCACTGCATTTCACTCTTGTAAAACATTAACATTGCAGTCGATGGGGAAAACCACTATGGACAATCAGTCACTTGCATCTCGATTTCATTGGATCCACTGGGTGGTAAGGTGATGCGGGTCCCAGGACCAGGGTCCGACAGGCAGTTGAATTTTACCTGTCTTGTAGGGCCCGGGTGCTGAGTTGTCCTGGCTGTCCCTGGTACTGAAAGGGAGCCTCAAGTGTTTCTAGTTTTACCACTTAGACGCTACTGGTAAGTAAAAGGGTGCAAAAATTCGATAACAGGGCCACGGAGGCATCGGTTTGAAGATGCTGCAGGTTCCCTCGTGGCACAGTGTCGAACAAAGGTAGTGGTAGCTGGACTGGCCACCAAGCAGCCTTGGCAGCGGCAAGCTCAGCCTTGGGTTGCTATGCACTAAACCATTTACCTCTGGGCGATCTCTCGGCAGGCCCGATGGAGAGTGATTCTTTAGTTCCATGGCCGTATTTTTCCTGCGGGCTGCAGGGGACGAGTACCTCTAGTCTAAGGGAGTTCTGATGCTGCGTTTGGCTTTCATAGGGTTTCCTCTTTCATTTGGAACTGGTCTCTGGTCCACAGCAAGTTACTGTGCCTTTGCTTTGTACCTTGCAGGTCCTGAAGTTGCATACTCTGGACTCTATTCTGACACTTTTAAAAATGACAGAACCCTTTTTCGGCTGTACAGACCAAGTAGCCCATCCTTAGGGTGTGGCTAGCCTTCTGGCAGTGTAGCAGATTAGTTATCACGCCTGCCCAGATTGCAAATGTGGGTGGGGAGGGGCTTGTTTTTTTCCTTCTCTGGGAGAAAGCATAATTTTATATAAGAGGAAGTGGGAGCTTTGAAGCTCACTGCCTTGGGTCAAGGAAGGAGGCAACACCTCACGCCCAGGCAAGCCTTTGTTTTTGAGTTCACACCTCTTGGCAGGGGGGTCAGATTCCAGGCTTGGAGGCAGCAGCTGTAAGCTGTCAGCCAGGGCACAGGAAATGCTAGTGCAACAAAGTGAGCAGCCTTTAAGGTAGCCACATGGGTGCATGTCACAATAAATCTGACTTTGGAAAAAGGTTGGGTTTGATGAGACCAGTTATTTGATACTAAAATGACACATTTCAGCCGGACCATAATACAGCTGGCAAATTTGGGGTGCCCAGGTGCCAGCCAATGTTAGCATATGGCCCCTTAAACACCTATAGTAGCCCCTAATGGAAGAAGGTTACTATAGGGATATTTAAGCTTGCACTTATATGTCCAAGTTGCTAATATAATGCACCCTGCCTCCTGGGCTCAGAAGGCCTACCTTAGAGGTGACTGATATATTAAAAATAGTACTGTGACTTTGCCTCTCATGGTGAGGGCAAAGTCGAGTTTGAGCAGTTTGCACTGCTCCTGCAGTCTGCAATGGCAGTCCTGCTGTCATTTGTTTACTTGGGTCACTTAAAGTGGCACAATCAGTTCTTCTGGCCCCGGTGGCCACTTAAACTCCTATGCCCTGTTAACCATTGGTACCACTTACCAGGGACTTAAAAGGGGGTTAAAGTCTTTGCTAATTGCGGTTGCCAATTCACATTCTCATGTTCAGGGATAGAGCACTGGCACTGATGCTTGGTTAGCAGGTCTCACTGCAGTTTCAGAGTCAAAACCATCAGCATTGGAGAAGAAAAGTGTGGGGGTGAACATACAAAAAGGGCACTTTCCTACACTTCCCAATAAAGAAATAATGCCAGCATGAATCCTTTGTGAATGGATGTAATGTCTACCTGACTGAACAAACATTAAGTGAAACAATGGGATTCTACTTCACAGGAGAGTTACTAAACAAAATAAGTGAAAACTGGACCTTGTCAGTATACACATTTCAAGCTCCTCGAGTGAGACCTGCTTTCTGATGCATGAAACACTTTGAAACAAGTTACATGTATGTGCCACTAGAGCAAGCAGTAGTAGCATGAGAAGAGCGACTAGATCCATGAGAATACATCAAGCATTTGTACTGCAATGCAGTTACCGATTGTGAGACAAGCCATAAATGAAGATTTTCCAGTTCCAAAGATAATCAAAAGAGGGAGTAAGAAGTCAGACGAGTGACACCACTCTGCTTCCAAATCTAGAACATCAAATAATTAAAATAGGGAGTGGAACCACTAAAGTTATCCTTCCTATCCCTAAGGAATCCATATAATGGATCTTATGGACTCTCACCCACTTGGGTTTCCCCTCCTGGCCTGCTTCATCGAGTCCACATTCAAAGCACCTAACATGCTTGGATGGGCTAAACCTCCGCACAAATGGGGGGAGGGCACTTCTAAGGATAGATATCCTGTTGGAGATCGGTGGTACTGTTTACATCATGCACCATCTGGCAAATCTTTGCATCAGGGGCAGTACTAGGGTTAGATAAACAAACATTTGCAATGCAATAGGTCTCGCATTAGGAAAGTTTAAGCTATTGGTCTTGTAAATGACAATTTTTTTATTTATGTGTTGGTTTTGAAAATAGCAAAATTAATAGCTTTGTCATGTACAATGCCAATACGTTTAAATTTTGAAAATGTGACACCTATAGCATTTGTAATGCAACATGTTTTGTATTTACGTGACTTAGATGTATTGATATTACAAATAACAATCGTTTTTAATTTTTTTAAATAAGTAATACTTAAATAAAAGTTATTGTAATGTATAATGGCAATAGCTTAAGCTTTTGTAATTAACTTTTGTGAAGATTATGTTCAGTGTATTTTACTGGGAGGAAAATCTAAGAACAGAAGTGTAATATTAACATCTTTTTGTGACATTTGTAATTAAGTTTGAAACATTGAGAGAACATATTTGAACCAGTTGTTGTTGAATGGTTGCACAGATTGATGCTGTGGTGGCACTTAGTGATGTTGGGGATGGCAACGAGTGATGCTGTGTCGTTCAGTGAAGCTGTGGTAGCGCATAGTGATGTTGTGGTGCCCCTGAGTGATGCTGTGGTGGTGTGATAGATAGATAGAGTTAGGGTGATAGATAGATAGAGTGAGGGCGATAGATAGATAGAGTGAGTGTGATCGATCGATGGAGTGATGGCAATAGAGTGAGTGAGATAGATGGACAGAGCGAGGGCGATAGATAGACAGATAGATATAGTGAGGGCGATAGATAGCTAGAGGGCGAAAGATAGATAGATAGAGGGCGATAGAGAGAGAGGGGTGTAGAGAGAGAGGGGTGTAGAGAGAGGGGTGTAGAGACAGGGGAGTAGAGAGAGGGGTGTAGCAAGAGGGGTGTAGCAAGAGGGGTGTAGTGAGAGGAGGTAGCGAGAGGGGTGTAGCGAGAGGGGTGTAGCAATAGGGGTGTAGAGAGAGGGGTGTAGAGAGAGGGGTGTAGAGAGAGGGGTGCAGAGAGGGGGGTGTGAGAGGGGAGTGTAGAGAGGAGGGTGTAGAGAGGGTGTGTAGAGAGAGAGGGGTGTAGAGAGAGGGGTGTAGAGAGAGAGGGGTGTAGAGAGAGGGGTGTAGAGAGAGGGTTGTAGAAAGAAGGGTGTAGACAGAGGGGTGTAGAAAGAGGGGTGTAGAGAGAGGGGTTTAGAGAGAGGGGTGTAGAGAGAGTGGGGTAGCGAGAGAGAGGGGTGTAGAGAGAGGGGTGTAGAGAGAGGGGTGTAGAGAGAGGGGTGTGGAGAGAGGGGGTAGAGAGAGAGGGGTGTAGAGAGAGGGGGGCTTAGAGAGAGGGGGGCTTAGAGAGAGGGGGTGTAGCGAGAGGGGGGTGTAGCGAGAGGGGGGTGTAGCGAGAGGGGTGTAGCGAGAGGGGTGTAGCGAGAGGGGTGTATCGAGAGAGGGGTGTAGCGAGAGAGATGGGTGTAGAGAGAGATGGGTGTAGAGAGAGATGGGTGTAGAGAGGGGGGTGTAGAGAGAATAAGAAAATGCAACGTGGAATGGCAGTCCAACGCTAATAAAGTAAAAATTTGTGACATAAAGTAGATTAAAAGCTACATTTTGTAAACAGTATTTCTGAATAGTTGTACATTATTAGGCAAAACAGATGTAGTAATATCTTAGAACATGGCTGCCAGGAGTTATAAATGGTGTATTTTACTGGTCTGTCTTTTTTCGTGCTCATATTTGAAATACATGTGAAATGCATCTGCAGCATCATCTTGAAAAGTGTCTTTTTATGCACATAAAAAACTGCTTTTAAAGCGGAAATAAAGCGTGCAGCTGTACATAAGTCACACATAAGCAAACTGGAATCTAGGCAGCTATGGAAGAAAGAGTTTAGACAGGTGGGGGAAGGAAGACGAGAGGGAAGAGGAGGAAGGGAGGGGGTAGATAGATGGAGGGCACAAAAGAGAAGCCGAGACTGGAAATGTGTTAAATGGGGGAAGAGACAAGCGAGAGGAAAAGAAATGCAGACAACGTGACAATGGGAGAGTTGAGATACGCAGATGGCGTGGAAATGAAAACATTTGCAAGGAGAGTTTAATTTGAATGGGCGTCAGAAGCACACAAAAAAAAAGACGCTGCAAGGCAAAGAGAGAAAGGGCCGCGGGGCAGATAGAGGAAAGAAGAAACGGGTAAAAGAGGGAAAGAGGAGCGCAAGCAAGGCAGCAAACTGTATGGCAGAAGTCAGCAACTGCTGTCACCAGTGCTTCATACAGACAGCTGTGCCCTAGTAAAATGGCACTGTAGTCAGCCCGTTCTTTGTCGATTTTCTTATATTTTCATAAGTTATCCTGGGAAGCATGCAACACCCAACATGTTCTGTCGTTTACACCGGAAACAAAAATGTACTCAGCTACATTCCTAATCACTCCACTGTTTCTAGGTCGCCCAGGTTATTCTGAAATTGGCAATAAAGGCAAAGCTGGACTTGCGGTAAACTGTAACTCACAGTGGCATCCATTCGGAATTGACATTTCACATACAAGTACATTTCAAACACTGAAAAGTAAACACATAAGCAAACTGGAATCTAGGCAGCTATGGAAGAAAGAGTTTAGACAGGTGGGGAAGGAGCGGGGAGGAAGACGATAGGGAAGAGGAGGAAGGGAGAGAGGTAGATAGATGGAGGGCACAAGAGAGAAGCCGAGACTGGAAATGAGTGAAATGGGGGAGGAGGCAAGCGAGAGGAAAAGAAATGCAGACAACATGACATTGGGACAGTTGAGATACGCAGATGGCATGGAAATGAAAACATTTACAAGGAGAGTTTAATTTGAACGGGCGCCAGAAGCACAAAAAACAAGAACCAGAATGTCTCCTCTTCCCTGGGAGGTGATTGATGATCCTGATAATTTTTAGTCTAAAAATATAATCTACTTCTCAATTACTGGCTGCACAGAGGTCTCTGAGCCCCGTGGAGTGCTCCCAGAACTGCAGCACAGTGACCAGCTGGAGGGGCTGCTAATGCCGTTAGCACGTCTTTGGAACGGCTCTGAGAGAGAGCTCGCGCCTGTGGAGGGCTGGAGGGAGAAGGGAGGGTGAAAGGGCAAAAGGGCAGAGTAGAGGGGCTGAGGGGGAGGGAGGAAGAAAGTGTTGGCGTATCAGGGCGGTCAAGCAAGGGTTGTATAAAAGAAGAGAGAGAGGGGAAAGGAAGTAGAGATGACATGGACAAGAAAGAGAAGACAAATAAAGTGATAGACGCTGATAGAAAGTGAGGCGCACAGCCGGGTATCTAGATGAAGCCAGTGAGAGGAAGTGCAGATGTCCCCTGGAGAAATATAATCATAGAATTAGACAGACTGAGAGCTCGGAGCGAGAGGGAGAAAGTGTGAAAATGCATTGATGGTGGAAGTGACGCACTTAGATAAACAGAGGAAAACTCGACAGAGGTAACAGAGAACAGTTGGCCTAATTTCACCCAATGCACAGGGTTCACAGAACGTTAGGGCTGGGAAGCAGTTTAAGGATTCGTGTTTAATGTAGGCAAATGTAGAGTCTCAGATAATCGATTTAATGTGGAAGCGATGCTCACATCACTACGAGCACATCAAGGGCCAGCTGTATCTGTGAAAAGTAAGCGAAAATGCTCTGATTTGTAAAGTGAGTGCTGAATCTACTTCTCAATTACTGGCTGCGCAGAGGTCTCTTGAGCCCCGTGGAGTGCTCCCAGAACTGCAGCACAGTGACCCGCTGGAGGGGCTGCTAATGCCGTTAGCACGTCTTTGGAACGGCTCTGAGAGAGAGCTGGCGCCTGTGGAGGACTGGAGGGAGAAGGGAGGGTGAAAGGGCGAAAAGGCAGAGCAGAGAAGCTGAGGGGGAGGGAGGAAGAAAGTGTTGGCGCATCAGGGCGGTCAAGCAAGGGTTGTATAAAATAAGAGAGAGAGGGGAAAGGAAGTAGAGATGACATGGACAAGAAAGAGAAGACAAATAAACTGATAGACGCTGATAGAAAGTGAGACGCACAGCCGGGTATCTAGATGAAGCTGGTGAGAGGAAGTGCAGATGACCCCTGGAGAAATATAGACATAGAATTAGACAGACTGAGAGCTCGGAGCGAGAGGGAGAAAGTGTGAAAATGCATTGATGGTGGAAGTGACGCACTTAGATAAAACGGCCGTGAAATGAAATTAAAAGCGGCTGGGAAATGCATTCGACATTGTGGGGGCGGGGGGCGCATTCCTTTGAAGTGAAGCTCTCAGCATAATGAGCTAGAGCTAAAGTGAAATACGGCCGTGGGCAGCAACAGCAGGGGTGAATTAGGGGGGAGGAGAAGTGAGGCCGAGCGCGCGCTGGGGAAACTTCACGCTTGAATGCCTGAGGCCGAGCGCACGCTGGGGAAGCTTCAGATGCCTGTGGGAGGGAGGCTGATGGGTTTGATGTGGACGCGCGTTCCGCACGAGTGCACCACATGAACTGGACGCAATCCGCAATGGTTTCAGAGCTTGGTTTGCCCACTATACTCTCGTCTATTTATCCCTGCGGGATATAATAGTCGAGACCTAAAAACAAACATGATACTAAAAGGGATGGTATTAGAACACCCGAAGCAAGTAAATGGTTGCCTTGATCCTACTCGACTTCATCACAGTGTTCGACACCATCTCCCACCGCACCATTACTGCCAGTCTCCACGACGCCAGCATACAGGGAACTGCCCTCGACTGGATCCGCTCCTCCTCACCGACAGAACCCGAAGAATCAGACTGCCACCCTTCCTCCCCGAACCCACGGAAATCAACTGCGGAGTACCACAAGGATCGTCGCTCAGCCCCATGCTCTTCAACATCTACATGTCCCCCCTCGCCGCCATCGTCAGACAGCATGGACTCAGCATAGTATCCTAAGCCAACGACACCCAGCTCATCCTCTCCCTCACCAAAGACCCCATCACCACCAGACTCAACTTCCTGGAAGAAATGATGAGCGTTGCATCCTGGATGAGCAGCAGCTGTCAGAAGCTCAACTCGGAGAAGACAGCGGTCCTCGTCCTCAGACCCTCTGCATGGGACAACACCTGGTGGCCCACGGCCCTCGCAGCCCTCCCACCCCCACAGACCACGCCTGAAACCTCAGCATCGTACTCGACTCCTCCCTCTCCATGACCCGACAGGTCAACACCGTCGCCTCCAGCTGCTTCCGAACCCTCCGCATTCTCCGAAAGACCTTCAACTGGATCCCCCCCGAATCAAGGAAAACCTTCACCCACGCACTAATAACCAGCAAACTGGGATACGGAAATGCCCTCTATACCGGGATCAACAAGTCCCTGCTCCGCAAACTACAGACCATACAGAACACCGCAGCCAGACTCATCCTCGGCATCCCTCAACACGAACACATCACCCAACACCTACAGAACCTCCACTGGCTCCTCGTTGAGAAGGGAATAACTTTCAAGATACTCACCCACCCCTACAAATGCCTCCACAACACCGGACCCCAATACCTCAACGAGAGAATCTCCTTCCACATACCCAAGAGACACCTCCGATCCGCCGGCCACGCCCTCGCCAAAACCGTGAGCATCAGCTGAGCCAGAAGAGGTGGAAGTCTTCTCCTACATCATGGCCAAGAACTGAACGGTCTCCCAATCGACATCAAACGCACCCCCTCCCCGAACATCTTCAGGAAGACACTCAAGAACTGGCTCTTCAGCTGAACGGAGTTGCTCCCTCCACCAGCACCTTGAGACCCTCACGGGTGAGTAGCGCGCTTTACAATTCCCTGATTGATTGATTGATTGATTGGTTATCATTTTTAAGCCATCTCAGTCCAGACGGGGTCTAATGGCTTTCATCAGGACCATAAAAATGTAATACAGATCCCTTAATTCACTATCCTACACTGGGATGTGAAACCTATGATAGGCAGTTAACACACATCTGAAGGTGTGGGAATGCACACACACATTCACACTACTCTTTTATTAATACACTCCTACATTTCAAAATTTGTGATGAGTACCTGCAAAAATATAAGTGAAACATGGGTAAAAAATGTATTCTGGAATTCATATAGCACTCCTATATGTTACGAATGGCAAAAGAAATCCTTGCAAGAAATCCTCATTGCCCCCATGAATACCTTTTTACTTGGGCTTTCACTGGGCCCATAGGTGGAATTGGAGGAGGACCAACCCTGTACTCAAACGCTGTTAGCACAGGAGAAAAAGTAAGTGATTGCTTAACCCTTTTCCAATAAAAGAAAACAAGTCGAAACAAAGATGCCACCTCCCAAGAAAAAAACATGCTTCCTCAGGGGTTCTGGTCCTGCCATTTCACCTAGCAATATCTCCAAGCCCTGCATATTGTCAGGCGTAGGGCACGTCTCAGCTTTTGAAGACTCCAAAAACCCATGGTGCTCAGAAAATGTCACCACCTCTGGAAGTGATAGTAGTTGATCACTGCACTCCCCGAGGGCGCCCACCCCGAACATATGCAGACGTCACATCCAGCATGCATTTGCACGCTTTGTGGTCATCCTCATCTTTATGCCCTCATTCTGGGCTCTCAGTGTATTTTCTATAGTTGGTCCTCATAACCCAGGATTTTCCAGTTCCAACAGCACTTATGCCATCATGATAGATGGAGGCTCTGATGAAAGTTGGACAACTGACAGTATCTGCAATTGTAGTTGTTCTGCAAAATGCACAAGCTTCATCTTCAACATTGAAAAGGTCAACGATGTTAAGATGTCAGATCCAATTGGTGCTGTTCTGCAAGTTATAACAACTTTAAGTTCTTCATTATCACCAATGGCACCATTTTCGCCTTTGATTTCGACTTCTTCATTTTGTAAGACTTTTGACAACACTGCAATCATTATCTGGAAAAAAATGATGAGACTGCGCCGAAATGTAAGAAGATTTGCTCTCTTTCATGTTCCTTGATAAAGAAATCACCACACCCATAAAAATGATATGTTTTTAATTAAGACAAATTGCATCTTCCACGACTTTTTCTTTTCACTTTTTAACAGTTGTACCCAGCTGCAATAGCCAAGATAAAATGTAATTGCATAACATCTTTCATTTATCATTATGCATATATAGAAATATATTAATTGCATATACTTTGTTCTCATTCAGGAAATGTTATAATTTTATCAGGTTTTTGTCCTTTTTGGAATTCCCCTTTCTGAATTAAATATGACAGTAACTAGAGTAAGAGTCATACTATAAAATGCACATGTATTCATGCTATTGACATTGCAACATGGTAATCACGCCTGCTTGAATATATTCATGTTATTTCATATCAATCAAATCCTCTGTTCCTATGATTGTTTTGAATGATGGAGAAAGTTTATTTGAAGCTGATAATTTCACTTTTAATTTTTTGTTTTTAACCAAAAAGCAGGCTTCTGTGAATACAAGTAGGTGAGACTTTGGCAAGGCCTTTTCTGCTAATTGTGTATTCTGATGAACGGGCATGTTATCTAAACTAAGAACAGGATTAGAAAACAGGGGAATTGCAAGCCAGGGACTCAAGATAAAGATCATACAGAATATATCACCTTCCTTTGCTGAAGGCAACTGGGAGGCAAACCCAGCCTTCTCTCTGAGGGCTTATGGGTCTTCATTTCAACGCAGATGATGAATAGCAGGCTTTGCTGTTTCACTAAGTATCTTGCGCCTTGAGTCCTCACAGGTTAGTAGTCGCGCTATATAAGATTACTGATTGATTGATTGATAAGCATTGGTTCAATTGTTCAGAGAAGGTAGGCAAGTGAAAATCATCTTGGAAACTTAATATTAACCTCCTTTTTTTTGGCCCTAAGAGACGTTTAGTTAACCAAAGAGATGAGGGTGGGGTTGAATATATCAATATAAAAGAATGTTATACCTTTACGAATATATTACAATAAAATGTATCGTTCACTCCAATGGCAAATGTTCCCGCCGCTCTTCTGTTGATCTTTATAATAGTTACTATTTATATTGTATTTACTAGGGTGAGTTTAAAAATACATCTTTGAACTATAGCCCCGGTTTCCTAGTTCTCTTGAGCGTCTCTTTCCATTATGAATGACAGCTTGAATTACACAAATTGCCAATGTGATATCTCATAGTATTGATCATTACCTAAAATGCATCCAATATGCATGGTGCTCATTGGGTTGTGGGGTGGTTGCAGTTCAACTGGCTTTCTGTCTAGGGTTGGTACGTTGACAAAGTCCTTAGTACCATGACACACTTATTCTTATCCATCATATTGTACACACTTGACCTGGAGCTACCAAGAACTCTACTGGAGTAGGATAAAGTTACTTTTATGTCAGCTGACTTAGCCTTTGGAAGGCTTACCCTGCCATTGTAGGTCCAGGAAGTACCATGACAGAGGTCTGGAAACACGCTTCGCGGCAGTCTTACAGGGAATAATAATCACAGGAACACCCAAGGCACCAAGTGCTTAGTCACTACACTGATCTTCTGTGTCTTCTGATGAAATTGATGGGCTCCAATTAGACATGTTCCAGGCAACTATCACATAGACATAGCCACTGTGGATAGGTGTGGGCATATGGTGGCCAAATTCCAAGGTAAAAATGGAGAAGCTTACAGGGTAGCGTTTTACCCGGCACTTGACAACAGCTTTCATAGATAACCTAACGAAAGCAAGTGTTTACCCTCCAGATATTGTAGCAGGACAGCAGCACCCTTCACCAATCGGTAAAATGTGGAAAATATCAAATGAGGACAGTGACAAACAAAGAAAACAAAATGCATTGTTTACCTACTCATGCGCATGGTTGGAAATCTGTTCCTTCAAAAAAGTTGACAAATATTTGTTAATTTCATTCTATATGTTGTTGATAAAAAAAAAGCATGCAGATGATAACTAACCAACCAACGCAGGGATGTGATCCTCAGCTGAAATGTTTGATTGAATTGATTCACTTAGATGACTCATTATGAGCTCGGATAATACTGGGCTTCTAGTCATTAAAAGTGGACTTTTTCCTCAAGCCAGAGAAGGTCTTACACAGCAGTCACGAGGAACAGTAAGTTTTAAAGGCCTTATGAAAAGCCAAATGGCACAGGTCCTCTGAAGATGCATTGGGAGGGAGATCCTGAGATGCAGCTTGTCATTTGCAGTAGGTCCAGACACTACAAAAGTTACCAGTCACAAAAATAATAAATCAATCAATCAAGTAGTACTTGTAAAGCACGGCTACTCGTCCCGGGGATATCCAGGCGCTGTGCTTCGGTGTCAGTTAGTCAAAGCCTTTTCATTTGGTAGGACACTCCATAACATACATGAGAGTGTGACTCTGTTTACTAATCTATCGGCATTTAAAAGATGTTTATTTATCTCAATGTAAAGTGCATTTTTATGTGTTATGCTGCAGATAACTGGAGTAAAGTACGTACAGCACATAACTACTTTTCTTTATCTTTTAATATTACAAACAGCTACCGCCAAAGGGAAAGATAAGGAGTTTGTGCATCCACCACATGGAGAAACTGCAGCATTTCCAGCAGATGTACCCGATCATTGTGCATGCAGTATTCCCACCGCTATACAAAGAGCTATTCACCATCGACTACTATGAGCACGAGCCATGCCGAGTAGCTGCACCTCTTCCTGTCTCATTCAGATATAATTCTCCACTGTGACTTGAACTCTTCCTGTGTAACACAGGTGTACCAATTTAACAGGGCTCAACTTCTTTTCTTACATGTTATGGGTCACCTTTTTCATGTTGATTACAGAAACAAGCCTCTATAAGACTGAGCATTTTCTTACAGTCTGTGTGATATGGGGCGTCATATAGAGGAGGGCGGTAGATGTCCCTGCTGCATCCTGGCGATTGCCCAGATCATTTAGAGGTCGAGAGAAAGTATTTTTTTAATGATAACCAAATTGCGGCCAGCTCTGCCACAGGGCAAAATGTCTGCATGGGCACAACAGCATAGCAGTGGTCATCCTGATTATTCTGGCCCCACCAACACCATTCCCGCCACCATCCATTCTGCTTCGGCATGTCTTGCCAACAGTGCAGTCCTGGACAGATGTGCCCGCCACATGTTCAGAAAAAACCTCCCAGCACATTGAGGATGTTAGTTATGTTTTTCAAAGATGCACTCCCCGCTTCGATCTGTATGTCTTCTTAATAAAAAGCTATAGCATGGATACCTACCATCAATGTTGTAATGCCCCTGAAGAAGCTCACAGGGGGTGCCTCAGGGACGAAATGAATACCCGCTTCAGCCAGACTGTAAATTTGGCAAGGCCAGCTGGCACAAGCCGGGCAGAGACGATGCCTCTTCTGCACTAGCGGTATGATTGCAGGGCTACCAGACAGTAAATGAGCCCCTTAATTTCTTCTTTTTGCCAACATATACATCAGCTTTGTGGTAATCTGGCATATGCAACCAGTTAACTTACATGTAAAATTCCTGTCTTGCTCTGTAGCATTACAGGCACACATTTTTTAATTGAAGCCTTTATTGTCAGCCATCAGCTTAACATTCCTGATTTTTTTTTGTGCTCAATCTGACTTTTTTATATGATTTATTTATTTTCAGAATTTAATGTAGCATGAAAAGAAACCTATTGTGGGCATCAGAAAGCTTCGTACAGGACTTATATTCAGATAAACAGTAGATAAAATAAAACAATGAAAAGTGTGCAAAAGCTATTGATCTGAATCTATTAGCCTGTTGAAAGTTAGAAATAAAGAAGTTCTATATTTCCAGTGACCAAAAAGTTATCATTATAACTTTTCACCTTTTTCTGAAAAACTATTCCTGTGAGCTGCACAGTATACCAGTGCCACTAGACAATGTACATTGATAACTTACATGAAGACGGTGGTACATCAAACCTGACCTTAAACTAAGGCAGTGAGCATTAAATAATACAAGCCAAGTTAGTGCTGCTGAATGAATCCGTGGTGATTGAAATAGAACATATAGCACACAACTGCAAACAAAGGAGAGACACTCTAGACCATGAGGTGGTATCCCCATCAAAAGTGACTGGACAAAAGCAGCCATGTTCAACTGTTGAAAGACCATTGTGAGATTAAAATTAATTAAATGTTTTAATAGGAATTATTGATAGTGTAGAGGTGTAATCACAAATATAATCTACGCATACAGCAGTACCAAGGTCAGAAAAGAAGGATGAACATATTCAAAATGAGTAAAAACGATAACAATAATGAATGAAAGAAAGGATTAGATACAAATGACCCTTGGAACACAATACTTTAATAAGCAACAGCTACTCCACCTCCTGACTTGAGCACATGGTCAACACAGTAAACCTAAATACTGATCATCACAAAAAAACACAAAAGAAGACAGCAATGGACAACACTGAAATTTGTTTTCTCTTCTCAATAAGGCATTAGGATGTAAATTACTAATGATCTGGCTTCTTGCAGCATACACCCAGTGGTTAGGAAGTTTACGTTTTAGGCCTGGGACTGGGAGCATAAACAAGACAATTTATATTAGGACTGTAGTTAATGGTGTGCTTTGGTCTCCCCATAACCTTACAAGAAAAAGGTATATTTGTTTTAAACATACGATTATCTATGATTACAGCCTGCATATAGTAAAAGATCATATTCAAGCAATATTGTTTGTCTTCTGGTGGAACAGAGAAAATATTTCTTTGTCAATATCACCTGTGGCCCAAGAGCTAGATGCAATAACTAAAAAGTAAAGAATTTATATAGAGAAAGTTATCTTCTGTCAGATATGTCCAATAGAAAAGAGCAAGATGATATCCAAATTGTGATGGTAGGTAGACCGATGTCAGGATGTAGCGCGAGACAGCAGAGCAGGAACAGCAGATGGCAGCAGCTCAGATGGCAAACACCAGCCCTAACCCATCTTTTTCTGATTATTTCTACAACTATTTTCCACTTTCCATAGATCGTTTTCTCAATTACTGACCCTCCTCACCTCTATAGCCCTCACCCACTCTCTACTAATATTTAACTGATGTCTTAATAATACTTTAAAGCATCAATTGTGATGTCTTCTTCCATACCTCTGTATATTTGTCTCCATCCAACACCCCTTCCTACTGAGAAGGGTGTGAGTAGTCTGTTTTTGCGCTTTCAATGGGTACCCTTCCGTCAGAATCTCTATCTCTCACTGTTGCTTGCCTTTTCTCTGATCCGCTTGTTCACTGTTCCCTCGGATACTATGTATACAGGATATTAAGCAGAAAAAGTTGTTTACAATGAAATGAGAATAGCTCTTTATTTAGGAAACAGCTGCACTGCATCCAAATTATGTTTTTAATGTTAATACAAGGAACGTGGTATGTGAGGACACATCGAGTTGTTGGGAATCAGGCAGTCATCTGCTCCAGATGCTGATTGGACAGAGTCCATCCCAAGTGCCAACATCGCAGCAGATCTCTCCTTGGCCTCATGTTCTTCAGAAGCAGCACCAATACACAGAACAATGTATCTCGCCAGGAATCCTTTCATAGCGTAATGGACCTTCCATTCTTCTGTATCGACCTTGCACTTTCAGGAATATCCCAGACGAGGCCAGCGGCGAAAGTAACCCCACAAGCCAACATGGGCCAGGTATGCAGTCCTACTTCCTTTCCAAGCTGTCACTTCCTGAGCACTAGCTGTTCAAGGGGCATCCATTGAGCCAAGGTGGTCAATGAGCATTGCAATCCACACAGAAGGTAAACAGAGGGCAGAGATTGAGAAGTTCCAGATCACACAATAAGGAATTGTGCTAGATCACATGCTTCATTTCCCTGGACGAATAGTTTCACCCCAGTCTCCTCACAGCCCTGCCAAAGCTGAAGTATCCAGAAATTCAGTTCTTTAAGTCAGAGACTTAATATTAGGTCTAGGGACACCGTTGAAGTCCTCTGTGACCATCTGAGACCGCATAGAGCCACGTATTTAATAAAATGGTATTTCTTAACATAGCATTCCTATTTTCCACGCTAATGAGACATTAATCACCTTATTTTTGATCCGCAAATCCACGGGTCAGGGTGACAGCTGTCATCCACGCATACTTCAAAAGTGCATCTCAAAGGAAACACCCAGTAAGAAGTGTTTCTTCATCCAACCCTCATCACTAATCAAAACAGAGAAGATTTACTGACAAGTAATTCATTTTCATTGAACCCATTCTTCTCTAACTTTTATCAACAAAATGCTAAATAATCCCAGTGACATTACAGAAAAGATTCAGGCAGAAATATTGGAGCACTGTGGAATTGACTTATGGTTTTTGTACTACCATATTTGATGACAGTGTTAGAGTTCTATGTTGTAACCTCATGGCAGCCAAAGACATAAAGCAGAAGCATTCAGGTCCAGTCTAGTCTCAAGACAAGGAGGAAGTAGGGTCAGAGGGAAATTACCCATCAAAGAAGCAATCAGAAATACTCTAAGAAGTCACAGATGTTTGTGCTGAAATGCTATTCATATGGACCATGTTTTTGATGTATTTTCACGTTAAGGTTATTTCCGTGTATTATAAGAAATTGCTTTACTTGAAGACCAGTTGAGTGAGAAATGTAAGAACCAAAAAAAAAAAAAAAACCCAAGTAAAATATTGCTTTTTGGACGCCAATGGGAAAATCATGACGGGTCTAATATTTCTCTTACGAACTGAAATGCTGCCACCAAGGTGAAGAAATTCATAGCGTTGCGAAATCATGCGTATTGTATTTTATCTAATCCTAAAGTTTTTAATTTTATCTGCAATTAAAGAATGTGCTTATGTGGCAGTGGGTGGAACCCCTTCCATTATAATATAGCTCAGCTTTTGTGTACAGGCAAGAAATGGGTATTCCATCCCAGCCCTTATGTCCATAACCACCACGTTTTACAGAAAAAGGGTATAGCCTTTATCAGCCACACGCATTGTCATCAAACTGTCCCTAGCTACAGAAACCTCCTTTTAGCCTACCAGTCAAGTACCTTTTGCCATTTTTAAAATATCAGCATGCCCTAATGTTTGATATTATTGTTTTGCTGAAATGTGTTTTCTTCTATGGTGCAGGTCAATAAAAGTGTTACATATGTTTCCTAAAGGAAATGTCTCACTGTCTTTCTTGTTGGATATTTAGTGGATCATAACAGTAACTGGATGCTTAATCATCAATTTCTCAAAACACTGTAATAACAGGTACTGTCTGATAACACCCAGATAGTTTATACTCATTTCATAAATAAATCCTATGACTTAAGGAGGTGCTGCGAGGGCTTTTCCTTATCAACGACTTCAAACTGTCTCCATTGTATAGTTAATTCTGAAATCAACGATTCTTTTGAATTATTTGTTCGAAAAACAAGTCCTTGATTTAAAACTTAAAAACAAAGCTGAACCATGCAAAAGATTACACCAGGAGACCACAAAATGAGAACTTTAGGTTCTCCAAAATAAAAATAATCTTTTGCAAAGTCACTCAGTCTGGTGTTACCAATGCTTGTTTGCAAAAATGATCGGCTTTGCCATTGCCGGTAAATTTGTAGGACAAGCGTTTGCAAAGTCAAGAGAAGTATAGCCATCATGGATTGTTATTTTGATACTTTAAAAACGGATGTCACATTGCACTTCGATGCAACGTGGCTGCATTCCTGGAATGGCACAACAATAGGTACACAAATTATTAATGTATCATTCCAAGATGGCTGCCAGGTTGCGTGTAGGACGTTTAGCATCTTTCGGTTGACTGAGATCAGCAACAGGACCACTGCTTCTCGGTGAAAGCAGCATTCAAATCCATGATCCAGCATTGATAAGCCACCAACCTGCTTCTCCATGCATGCCAAGGTAGCTACATAAGTGGAACATGGAAACGGTGAGATTCAGAGCCATCCCATTGATGAGTTGCCAAAGCACAGTAGTGGTGTGTTGTCAGTGGTGTAGCTAGACCTACTGGCACCCGGGGCGGCCCATAAGTTTTCCGCCCTGTGCAGGGAAGAGGGGGGGGGGAGACTGTGGCAGTCGGAAGACTTGTTCTTGGGAGTGTGAGGGGGTGGATTGCGGACAACGGTCGACTTGTTTTCAGGGGCGGATGGTTGTAGTCACAAGACAGGACTTGTTCACCTCCACCGCCCCCAAAAAGAGTGCCGCCCCCTAGCTATGCAACTGTGAGTGGCCAGCTAAGAATGCGAAGTAACACAAACCAAGAGAGCTGCACAGTCTTAAATTTAGAAATATATTCGAGTGTGTCATTGCTTCTCTTTCACTCAACTGCTGGGAAATAATAAACAAATCATTCGTGAACATGCCTCTACTTGCTCCAGTACCGGTAGGGCCATATATGCACATGCCTTTAGTTCTACTAGATCCTCCTGGATCTAAGCGCTGCATTTGACACGGTGGACCACAAAATACTAGTCCACCGTCTTGCTAGATTAGGGATTGCAGGATCAGCCCTGGGATGGCTGGAATCCTTTTTGGATAAACGAACGTTCAGGATCTGGGAAAATGGTGTCATGTCCAAACCTACTCCCCTCCAGTGTGGAGTCCCCCAGGGCTCATCATTGAGCCCTACTTTGTTCAACGTTTATATGGCCCCACTGGAGGAGGTAGTAGCCCCTTTCGGGATCAAATCCGTCACCTACGCAGATGACACCCAAATAGTCGTCTCGCTGACGCAACAAGTGGGATTTTCGGATAACCTTTCGGCCTGCCTCACTGAAATCTTTTCCTGGATGACCAGTTCAAAACTCAAACTGAACGGGGCAAAAACTGAGATCCTTATTTTGGGCAACCAATTTACATCCTTGCCCAAAGCCTTTTGGCCACCCTGCATGGGCGAGTTTCCCCCACCTAAAGAAAAAATTAAAAGCCTGGGGGGCTGGTTTGAGCCCGAACTAACCTTCAGGTCACATGCCCAGAAAGTCGTGGGCATATGTTTCGGCCTGCTCCGGACAGTACGGAAAGTTCTTTCCCTGATACCCTTTCAATCCATGAAATTATTGATCCAGGGATTAATTCTGTCCAGATTGGACTACAGCAACGCGCTATTCCTGGCAGCACCAGAAGCTACTATCAACACCCTACAACGGGTGCAAAACGCCGCTGCCCGAATGCTTATGGGCGCTTCAAGAAGAGCGTCCGCCAAACCGCTGCTGAGAGCTCTCCACTGGCTTCCAGTACGCGAGCGTATTGCCTTTAAATCATCCTGTATGGTCCATAAAACACTCCAAGGCAAAGGTCCCCCGGGCCTGAGGAGCCTGATTTGCCCCTATAGACCCCCTCGGGCCCTCCGTTCAGACCTCGAAAACCTTGCCATAGTTCCGAGAGTAAGGAAAGCCCGCACAGGAGGCCGCCGCTTCTCTGTAAATTCGGCGAAAAATTGGAATGCCCTCCCGAGGCACATTCGCACTGAACCTTCCCTTCTTAAGTTCAGAAAGCTTCTTAAATCTTTTCTTTTTCCTAAAACTCCTTAAATAAAATCTTCCTGTTCCTTTTGAGTTTCTGTTATTTGTTAGGCAGCGCTGGGACGCTTTTGGGCAGCCATGCGCTTTACAAATCCAATTTCATTTCATTCAATTTCATTTCATTCCATTTCATTTCATTTCATTTCATTTCATTCATTTCATTTCATTTCTACTGACAGTCGAAGTGCTGGATTTTTGGTTAGTAGGATGGCTAGCGCCTACTGGGCTTCATTCCCAGTGCAGGAAACCATATATTCCGTGGCCCAGGAGAAGCTACAACATTAATGTCCAAAACAAGTACCAAATTCCTTTGAAATAACAGGTGCTCCATGTTAAGTGGGGATGGTGCCAGTAACTTAAGAAATGAAACTGTAAAGCCTATTATGTTTGTAGATTTGTAGAGCGCATTATCACCCAGTAGGGTATCCTTGCACTAAGCAGATGAGAGTCTAGACAAGCCCAGAGCCTAGTGGGCCTACTCGAGAAGCCAGGTCTTCAGCTTCTTCAAGAATTGAAAGAAGGAGGCTCTTATGTGTAGTGGCAGGCCGTCCTACACTTTAAGAACGATGTAGGAGATGTAGGCTTCAACATGGATGCAAAGAAACTGCCTAAAGCTGAACTCAGAAAAAATGGAGGTTATCGTATTTGGTAAGAACACCCTGCCCTGGGACAATACATGGTGGGCGGCTGATCTCAGTCCAGTACTTTCCCCAACTCAGAAGGCAAAAAATGTAAGAGTTCTCTTTTATGAGCAATTACATTTCTCAATCAGATAAATTGCATGACATCCTCTTGCTTTTACTTAATCAAGACTCTAAAGAACATCATTATCTTTATTCCCAGAGAATTGCAAAAAACTGTGGTGCTAGCACTGACCCTCTCAAGGATAGATTACTGCAACGCCCTTTTTTAGGGATAAAGGAATGGCTTCAGTTGAAATTACAATCTCTGCAAAACTTGTCAGCACGGCTACTTTTGAAGCTGCCTAAATTCAGCTCTGTCTCCAAAAAGATTCAGGTGCTCCACTTGCTGCCGGTGGTGGACGGAGTGAAATTCAAGGCGCTCTGTCTGGCACATAAATCCTTGCATGGCTCAAGCCTTCTAAACCCTCATAATCTGTTTACTTGGTACTCCCCATGGAGAGACCTAATATCTACCACAGCCAAACTGGTGAGCATCCCCTGTCTTTAAGAGCCCAATCTGGCCACTCTCTAGAATATCACTAAAGACTTGGCTCTTTTCCGCCTTCTCTAATTAATTATTATCCTGGATAGCTGTATTCTGAGGGTTCCGCTAGTGCCAGGATACCTCGGTGGCCAAGCACTTTATAAAATACAAACAATACAAGTAAAGAAAAAGAGAAGGCTTGACCGCCAGATCTGGTTTCCCATGTGTGTGGGATTTGTGCCAGTAGGAGTCCAGGCAGAAGTGTCTCAAAGGTTTGTGAATGCATATGCCATGGTTGAGGTATGTTGGGCCAGTGTTATGTAGTGCCTTGAAAGTTTGGGTGAGGCGGTTGAAATGTGCTAGTCTGTGAATAGAGAACCAGTGGAGCTCCTTCAGGTGGGATGTGATGTGAGTGCAGCGTGAGAGGGATTCTAGCTGCTGAGCATAGTAATGGGTATAAAAAATTGGTATCTATTTCTCGTTGGTATACAGAAACTTCAGTAAATCTCAGCCTATTCATGGCTGTTTCCGCACTCAGTGCAGTTCATAAGTACAGTTTTGAGAGCCTTGCAGTAGTGTTTTCATAAATCAGAAACAATTTAGGACTTTATGGTGTACAGCTTGCTCCGCCCCCCACATATAAAAGCTTTGCAGCAGGGTTAGTCTCGTCCAACATCTCCCTTGCGCTGCTTAATGGTCAATATCGGGCCGTTGATATGCCAAATCACTATTTCATTGTTCATTAGTATGCCTTGTACCAAACTGAGGTGGCATATACCGTTGTAATTGGAATTCAAGGTTGATGAGACCGGGTCAACCAGTCAAGGGGAACTTTGCTATTTACTCCAGTTATTCCAAAGGCAGAGGAGGCCGCCAACACTGATGACCACTAAGAACTATTGTGGAAAGATTTATTAGGCATTGTTGATATATAGAAGTACACCATCACTGCATAATGATAACTAAGAGTTATCTCTATGAGAATTTATTTTGTGGAATGTTCACACCATTGACTCCAACACCAGCATGAAAAGAACAGCACAATTTGTAAACATATATTAGTTAAAACATCAAGCAGCTACTATACAACTTTGCTTTAATTCAAGTCACTTTCATGTTTAGCTAGTGGTAGGTATGTCTTCTTAAGTTATCGTTCCCTGCACTGCCAGGCACTAGCAAGTGTCCTTGAGGTTCATTCACCATCGTTTTTAGGACACCCTGGATCATAGCTGTGCACATGCACCTAGACTTTGACTTAGATCTTGTCTTGCAACTCAGGTAATAAAAGTGCTTAGTGACCCCAGGGTTGGTGTTGTTTCTTGGACTGAAGAGGGGTACACCCTTTTGCTTGTGGCCTGGAGCCTTTGATATAAAGATGGTAAGTGAAAGGAAGTCTAAGAAAGCCATTGGACAATCGCTTGGTAGCCGACCACCAAGTGTCAAACAACGAGAAGAAGCATAGGAACTTCTAGTTTGTTCACAATTAAGTTTTGAAGAATTTCAGCTCATCAAAAAACAACCATGGGCGCACAGCTGGACAAGGCGCTGAATGTGACTTCAGCATAATAGGAGGAGAAGCTGAAGGAATATGACAAATGACCTGAATACAGCTTACTTGAAATTGTGGTGCTGAAAGAAAACCCTGGGGAAATCCTCAGTGGAAAGCCTTGAAACTGGATTATGGGGGAGGAAGAGAAACCCTAAAAGTAGCCAGAAAGGAAGAAGGCCGAACAGTATAAGGCATGCCTCTCATCCACAATTCCCAAGGACTTTTGGCAAGGGTGGTGTTAGAGACAATGTTGGGGGTGGTAAAAAGATCCCGCAAAATAAAAGCTGCACATGCGTCGAGTGCATGGTTCAAAATGTCCAGGCCAGCCACCTCCAAGTTTTTAACAAGAGCAGATCCCTGCTCATGACAGATCAAGCTGGATGTTCAACACAATAAAAAAAGTTTGAGCTCTCAGAGTTTTTAGATACTCTGGAGTTTTGGAAGATGAGCAGGTTGATGATCAAAATCATAGGGTTCACATTAACAGTTGCCTAAATCCTGACTTCTTGGGCAGTAGCTGAAAAAAGTGAACAATAGCAATGCTCGGGGAAGGGCAAGAGATAGTAGGCCAAAGGACAATAAAGGTTTAGTGGAGGAAGTCATTGTATTGATATAGCTAAAAAGTTTGGACTTGGCCCTCAAGGGCAGCAGGGTGCAATATAGCACCAAAGCCACCATAAGAAAGATATGTTTAAATGAAAAGTCAAGTTAATAAAAAGAAAACCATCCAGAATAAAATACAGCATATCAGGAGGAGGAGGTGGCAGCAGTGATTACAATGTAGGATGGCAGAACATTTATAAAGAGGTGGGTTTTGAGGTTTATCCTGACTTGCACCAATGAAGGAGTGTCAGAACCCTTTTCAGAGGGCCACAGGGCAATCATGGGCTACTGAGCCGAAGCAACGTGGTTGAGACCTCTTACTCCTCATGTACCAAGGCCCGACCTACTATGGATCCCGCTCACCTGGGGCAAGTATCCCCTCTGTAAGTATGGGCGAAATCTGCAAATTCGTGCGAATTTGCGGTCCACAAAATCCGCAAATTTGTGCGAATTTGCAGGGGGGGGGTTTCGGCGCGGGTACCGCGAAGTTACCCATGCGGTCATACATGGGCGCGGCCATCTTGTTCGCGTTGCGTATCTCCGTTTCCGGGCGCTAGTTGCATGCTCGCGTTGTGCACGGGCGCGATTGCATGTTTGCGACTGTTTTTGCGTTCTGGCGGGGGAAATATCGCGCAAACTTACCCAAGTGGTCGCAAAGGGCGCGGCCATCTTGTTTTTCATTCATTGCTATGGTTCTGGGCATGCTTTTTCAATCCTCCTTCAATCTTTGTAATCCTTTGTTTGTTTGAACTTTTTAAAAATCTTTTTTACTCATTATCTATCTCTTTATTTTTGTACATCTATATTTTGTGTTTTTTTCTACTTTTGGTTACTTTTTACACTACTTTTTTTAACTCTCTTTTCTTTTACTTACTTTCCCTATTCTTTCCTATTTTATTTTCCTTTACCTGTCCAGGACCATGGCAAAGGGAGCCGGCAAAAATCTGAAGGGGAAGGGTCCCGCACCCCGTAGCCGGCTCCCTTGCGGGCGCTTAAGGGGGGATACAGTAACTGCCCGGGAGATCTTCAGTGCGGTGGAGGTGGCCGCACTAGTTTTCTTTGTCCAGCGCCACCTCCCCAAGACCGTCGCGGCAGGCGGCAGGCCCGGTACTGGGTATGGGCTCCGGGAGCATCGCCAGCTATGGGGGAAGGTGTGCCGGGCCATGTATCGGGAGTCTGGGGTCCGGCGCACCTACAACCAGGCCACGCACCGGTGGTCCGACATCCTGGACCGGGAACAAGACCTGCTCGACCTGCTTGGCGGCGAGATCCCTGGGCTTGGTGAGTAGTAGTAGCTATTTAATCACTACTTTGTTTTCTCCTGCTCTGTGTTATGATATTGCAAATATTCATTTTTTCCGAAAAGCAAGAATGCTGCCGATTACATTGCAGGTAAATTATGTTTCAAAAATTTCGGTAATTGCAGGTGCTCGCCAGCTCACTGGCGGTGCTACTATTCTTACTTGTTTTCAATTTTGTGCTCATTTGGCCTGGTGAATATGTATGAGTGTACTTTACAGAAGTGTGTAATGCTAGACACTAGAGATTACATTGTAGGTAAATTATGTTTCTAAAGCTTCTGTGATTACAGGTGCTCGCCTGCTCACTGCGACTCTCTAGCCTCGTTCTTCCACAAAAAAATCGCTGACATACTTAACAGCTTTGGAGACCAGTCCGGAGACCAGTCCACCCCACCCACCTCCGAACTAAAACCCCCCTCCAACTACCTTTGCGCCTGGAACCCAATCACCACTGAAGATACCATCCACCTGATGAACTCCATCCACTCAGGATCGCCAACCGACCCATGTCCCCACCACATTTTCAACAAAGCAGACTCCATTATCTCACCCCATCTCCGAGACGCCATCAACTGCTCCCTCAACTCCGCTACCTTCCCGGATAGCTGGAAACATGCCAAACTCAGCGCCCTCCTGAAGAAACCCACAGCAGACCCCACTGAACTTAAAAACTACCGCCCCATTTCGCTCCTCCCATTCCCTGCCAAAGTCATTGAGAAAGCCGTCAACAGTCAGCTCGCCGCCTTCCTTGAATCCAACAAATCCCTCGACCCTTCACAGTCCGGCTTCCGAACCAAACACAGCACGGAGACCGTCCTCATCGCAGCAACAGACGACATTCGAACTCTACTAGACAACGGAGAAACAGCTGCCCTCATCCTACTTGACCTCTCCGCAGCCTTCGACACAGTCTGTCATAGCACCCTCATACAATGCCTCAGCAACGTCGGAATACAAGGAAAAGCATTGGACTGGATCATCTCGTTCCTCACCGGGAGAACCCAGAGAGTCCGCCTCCCCCCTTTCAAATCGGAAGCCACTGAAGTCATCTGCGGCGTTCCACAAGGATCATCACTCAGTCCCACCCTCTTCAACGTATACATGAGTCCCCTCGCATCCATCGCGCGCCAACACAACCTCAACATCATCTCCTACGCAGACGACACCCAGCTGATCCTCTCCCTCACCAAAGACCCAAACACCACCAAAACTAACCTATACGAAGGAATGAAAGAAGTAGCCGAGTGGATGAAGAACAGCCATCTAAAACTGAACTCGAACAAAACGGAGGTCCTCATCTTGGGATCATCCCCCTCCACCTGGGACGACCCATGGTGGCCACCGGCCCCGGGAACCGCACCCATACCAACAGACCACGCACGTAACCTGGGCTTCATCCTGGACTCCTCCCTTTCGTTGACCAGACAAGTCAACGTCGTCTCATCATCATGATTCAACATCCTACGTATGCTCAAAAAAATCTTCCGTTGGATCCCCACCGAAACAAGAAAGACGGTCACCCATGCACTGGTCACAAGCCGACTGGACTACGGAAACACCCTTTACGCCGGAACCACAGCCAAAATACAGAAAAAACTCCAATGCATCCAAAATGCATCAGCCAGACTCATCCTAGACATCCCCCGCCAAGCTCACATTTCCGGCCACCTGAAAAATCTCCACTGGCTCCCCGTCAACAAGAGAATAACGTTCCGTCTCCTCACCCACGCACACAAAGCCCTCTACGACCTAGGACCCGAACAACTCAACCTTTTACACCCCCACCCGCCAACTACGATCGTCCAATCAAGCCCTCGCCGCAATTCCTCGCATCCAAAGATCCACCATGGGGGGGAAGATCCTTCTCCTACTTAGCGGCCAAAATCTGGAATTCTCTCCCCATCCACCTCCGCCTTACACAGAACCACCTCTCCTTCAGAAGAACAACTAAAAACTTGGATATTCGATAAGTAAAGTACCTCCCCTCCCTCAAGCGCCTTGAGACCCTCTGGGTGAGTAGTGCGCTATACAAATTCTAAACTTGAAACTTGAAACTTGCTCACTGGCGGTGCTACTATGCTTACTTGTTTCCAATTTTGTGCTCATTTGGCCTGAGTGATTAGGTATGAGTGTACTTTACAGAACTGCGTAATGCTAGACACTAGAGACTCAAGTCCACTCCTTCCTTTGAACTACTGCGACTAAGAATAGATGGTGGTGGTGGATTGATAGTTTGAGTATATTATGACTGGTTATTTAGTAGGAAACTTTTTAGTGGTCTGCAATCATGACGGCTGTGTCTGTCACTTTGCGTGCTGAGGAGTGCTGCATGCCAGTCCTAGTAGAACCTTTTTGTAGTTGGTTTAGTGAGTTACATAACTTTCCAAGTAGACGGTCCGCTAATCCAGCAATACTAATATCCTAGTAGACCACATCAGATAGGTCAATCAATTTAGTGCAATTGTTGTCTATTTCGCCGAAATAATTTGTTATTGTTTTTTTTAAATGTTTGAATTGGTTGACAACAATCATCCATGTTTGTGTCTCTCTTTCATGTTGTACATCAGTTCCCCCCAGGGGCAAGAGGATCAGTGGCGGTTCTTCCATGGGGGCGTTTGGGCGCCGCCCCCCTGCTTTCTCGCTGTGCGAGAAGGCAGAAACAAATGGTAGTTATTTATAACTACCATTTGTTTCTGCCTTCTCGCACGGCGAGAAAGCAGAACTAACTTCCTGGTTTAGAGTGGGTGTTACTCGAGGGCAGGGGGAGTGGCTTGGGGGAGTGGCTTGCCCACTGTTGTGAATACTGACTGTTTGGACAGCCTGAGGCCGCCCAGACAGACAGTATTAACTACAGTGGGAAAGCCACTCCCCCAAGCCACTCCCCCCTGCCCTCGAGTAACGCACCCAGTCCCTGACTCTCTGTATGCTGCTGAGAAAATTACGTAGCCTGGGGCAGCCGGCCGCACCAATCAACCTGCGGCGGTGGAGAAGGAGACTGCCTACCGCGCCGCCTTCCTGATGACGTACTGCCTACAGGACTTGAACCATGGCGGCAGAAGTCGGGACGGAGTCTCTACGGACAGTAAGTTTACTATTTTTATTTTAAATATATTTGTTGTTGTAGTGCTTAGGAATATCTGCTTCGCTCACGCAGCCACGGAGTCAGATAAGAGCAGGCTTGCTACGTACACATTAACATGCCTGCCACCTGAGTCTCACTTGCTTGGCTGCTGCTTGAGTAACTAACAGTGGCTCCGCTTTTTGTAAAAAAAATAAAATTCTTGAGACGTTCTGAAGTGCTTCGATTCCTGTTAGTAAACGACATCCTATAGGTTTGTATATGTGTAAATGAAACGTTAAGAGCCCGGGCTGTATGCGTCAGTAAATTTAAACAAGATGGTTAAAAATGAAAAACAATCACAAAAGGATTTAAATTTAAATAAGATGCGAGAGGATGTGGCGCTGGGGCCCGACTGGACTCAGGTTCGAATCCAGCCGTTGATTCAAAATCAGGTGATTCTGGTCACATAACTTCATCTCCCCGTGGCAAAAATGAAAAAAAAAAGGAATGCAGGTGTGCTTAATAAAGCGCTCCAATACCTTCTTGTCAGCTTCGTGCTTCATAAAACTGCAATAAAAAGCTAAGTACACCTGAAGAGCACATTTTTTGTCATCCTTCGTAACCCTTACTCTGTCATCACTACCAACACGTTGCTGCTAACACTGCCGAGCAGTGGCGGTTCTTCCATTTCGAACCATAAGGCTCGAAATATTAACGGCCCAGCTAATTGAAATGATGCCGATGGGCAGGCCCGGGCAGCAGGGTTCCTTCGGAAAATGCGGCAATTAGCAGCTACACAGAGGCGCCAAAGTTGAAAGCATTTGATGTAATTATATCCCCCTTCTGTCACTTAATTATCCAGCAAATAAGTTATTGATAATGATCTCACATTATGAGAAATTGAGTTGGCAGTCAATATCTGGGCCTAGGCAAGGGCGCACCGTCGGAAAACGGAGGCTGGGGCCTCTTTGTTATGTGTTTCCTTAGGCGGCGGAGCGTCGTCAGAACTGGACTTCCAGTCCTGACAGTCAGACTGTACTGTACCACTAGACATATTGTCAGGTATTGAGTGCCCGCAATTCTTTAATTTTAGTATGACAGTAATTTTTCGCCCCACTACTTTCAAATGTCACCAGCCGCCACTGAAGAGGATAGAGGAGGAGGTAGCGGCACCGGCGGAGCAGAAACAGGTAGGCCAGGATAGGTCCGCCGAGGGCTCCTCTGCTGGCCCCAGTAAGTTTTCCTGTTAATATTATTAATTATACTTCCCTATATTTTACAGCACCTATTTATTCCAAACGTTCCTCATAATTCTATTTTTTCCTGAATCGTCTTTGATCTTCTTGTAGACTGTTTCTAAATTCTTATCCTGCCTCTACTATGACTCTCTGTGCTACTACTATTATTAGTCTGTCTGTGTAGCTAGCTAAGCTTGCACAGTTGGCAAAAGGTGTTTAACAAAACTCCTATTCAGCAATAGCTCTAGGCACTGAGTGCAGTCCTCTGGGTTGTCCATAATGTCTATTGAAGTCTTCTAAATGTTTATGCTTTGACAATTCCCAACAATAAAATGTCAATGGCCACCAAGAATAAGATTCTAGTTTACTTTTTGATTGGATAGGAGGAAATACTACTACTGTTGCAGAGACTATTCTGCACATAAAGAACTATGGACCAGAAATAGGGCATTGGTGATAATAGGCGCAGTTAGACTTTCCACATACCTCAGTCATAACAGAAGTTGAACCCCCAATCTCCTTACTGACTAGCTAGTGTGTCAGAGTCATTATTTAGCTCCCGAATGCAGCGATGATCCCCAATGATTATACAACCCAGAACATAAGACTACAGAGTCAGAGTCCCGACCTCTCATAGTCACGGACTCATGCTCAAAAATTGCAAACCCTTTCGCTCACTCACTCATGACCAAAAACCACAGAGTCTATGTAAGTTTTAAAGCTTTATTAAAAGTAAAACAACTAGCTCTGTGTGTACTCTGTAAAAATTTAAATTGTACATTATATAAAAACATTTATTAAATTCAACTTCATTCATATAAGATAAACGGTGAACGACTGAAAAGTGGCTGATTTCACACATTATTTGTGGGAGAGCCCTCACCTGGTTGGAACTTAAAGTCTTGGTGGGGATGAATCATTGACGACTCCGGCTAACATTCATATGATCTTGCTCTTGATCGTAGAAGGGAAGCTTCTGTCTGTTATGAGCAAAATGGTGCATGTTAAAAAGCAAGCATTCATCAGTTGTGCCAAAAAGTGTAGCATCACATGTTATGGCTAAGCATCAATAAAAAACACCCTTCCCTGAAGAAAGGGAAATTTTTACTTTAGACTAGAGAGTCACAAATTATTAAATTTGTTTAGGAAGTACTAGTAACATTTTTTATTCCTAGACAAAATAGGGAGTGGTGTATATGGCATCTAAAAATATTAAATGTATTTTCTAGGCGTAACACCATCAGCACAGCCGACTACCAGTGCCGGGGCCAGCGCGGAGGTGGTCACTCCAGGGGCGGATCCGTTGCCACAGCCAGCAGGAACTGCTGTGGGGGATGCCACGGTAGTGGCGGGCAGTGGTAAGCTATTATATTCCTTACTTATTGAGATTGCAGAGTGGGCTCTCTGCAGGGGTGTATATGTTGTACAGTACAAGTACACTTTACTGTTAAGAAGACTTACAAATTTAGAACTAAGTTTTTGTCAACCAGGTAGAAGACAGTCACCCTTGACTTCTCATTAGCAATAGCATTAGCAGCGGGAGTTGATGAGTAACCAATGGCCTCCTCTAAATTTGACTTCAACTCAGCTGTGAAAGTTTTATTGAGAAGCCAAGTCAGATCAGAGATGAACTTGATGGATGGGATGAACTAAAAGGGAAAGAAGGGTGTAAGGAAGGACGAGCGAGTTAAAATTAATGACTGGCTAAGAATGATACGTGTTTTGAATGCTGCCCGAGGTGGCTGGGAATCTGATGCATGGTTGGTTGAAGGGTGAAGCAAGGAAGGGTGGAAGGAGAAAGAAAAGAGGACTGCCTGGGTGGGTGAAACAGAAACTGTATGTGTGCGCAATATATCCTTTGGTTCAAATTCAAATGCAAGTCAAGCACGGATGCATGGCTGGCGGTTTACAAAATAAAATAAAAAGGGTGTTTTTCGGTGAGAAAAAGTAAGGCTTGTCCAGTTGAGAGTCAGACATTAAGAAGAATGATTGACATTTACTTTGAATGGATGGATGCCTGGATGGGATCTTCCTCATAGATAACATAGGTGTATGTAGACAGAGTAGACTGTCACTGGATGAAGAGTGTTACTTTGAAGAGCATGTAACACCGCACGTCCGTGCCAGAGTAGCAAAGCCGAGGAAAGAAGTTGTAATTTTTCCGAATACTACCATGACTAGTAACAGTAGTTTGCAAGCACAGCATATATCCGGTGATTACGGGGACCACTCACTACCTCTGTTAATATTTTTTTTAGAACTCTGTCATTCATATGTGGCCTATCGGTGTTCACTCCATCAAAAACAAAGCACCTAAAGTCATCCCATATGTAAGCAAATATCCTGTGAAGGGATAGATGATCATATTATTAATCTTCTTCATTTTCCTTTTGTAGTAGTCAGGGGCAGGGCAGGGTGAAAGTTAAATTAATTAAGCAGTAGCCCTTGTAACAGAGTATGGCCAGTGCCACCCGTAATAGAAAAGTAAGAGCTTCACCACCTGCATGTACTGGACTGGTAACAGTAATGCAAGTCTGTGTCATCATGGCTTGCGTCTGTTTTTCTCAGGTGCAAGTTCACTGCGCTGGCATTATGCCGGCTTCCACAAGTTTACGTACCAATTTTGCTAAACAAAAGAGAAGAAGAAGACTGGTGTACTGTCTGAGTCTAATGTAGTGAGTCCATATAGTGCTAGTAGAATTCCTGAAACTCCCACTAATGTTAGAACAGAGGCCGACAAAGTGGGAGGTTAGATAGATACATGCCACAAATGTTATGTACTGTGCTTGCAAGTTGCTAGTGCTACTGTGACACAACTTTCTGCTGAATTATTTTTTGTTAATCTTAAAGAGCATTGGTTACAGTATGTTTTTCTTTCTTCATATAGATACTTCATCTAAACTGACAAGGAAGGAGTTGGCTAGACGGGCCCGGCAACGGAAGCTGGAGGCAATTGTCACCGAATATCGGAGGCTGGTGGCCCAGGAGGAGGAGGATGACTCGCAGTCAACAACATCCACGACAGCTGCTTCCTCCTCCGCTGCCCCTGGGTCAAACAGTCAGCGCAAACCTCCAGCGGTACGGAGCCGTGGTCTGGCAGCCACCGCCAAGCAGCAAAAACAACAGCTGCCCCCCACAGTACCTGCAAGTGCAAGGCTCTTGTGCACCGATTGACCCTGCGAGTGTCCAACCTTGAGCAGGAGGTGGCGAGGCTGAAAGCCCTGCTCAAGGACCTCCAGAGGGAGCAGCGTGACCACCTGGCCAAAGGGTTAACTGTACGCTTGTTTTCCTGAAACTTAACTGGCTGGTTGATTCAAATGGTCTAATCGCCCAAATTTGTACAAAAGTGCCACTGACAGACTTAGTGAATTCAATTGTCCTACTACTTTACTAGTACTACCATCAGTCTCACCTCTCCTCCTACCTCATTATTCTTCCTCCCCCAAAATGCTTATCTTTCCTGTGATTCGTGTTTGAGAATAGGGCTAGGCACAGGGGTGGCTGCATGGCAAATGGCTACGGAATCCTGAACGGATGAAATGTCATTGTTGTGGTGGTAGTAGTAGTGGTACACACTGGCAGTAGCAGCATATGAAAAGCAAGGAAATTAAACATTGAGTGGCCTGAGCGGAGCATTAGAATAGTACGATAGATAGTACAGTACACAAGAACAGTGCCATAAATTGTAGCCTAAGCAACGCTAAAGTATTCAAAATATAAGTACTAGTTGCATGGAGTATGGCTACTACAAGAAATAGTATTGATGGTGAAGGACACAGCAGCGTAAGCATTCACCACGCGTAGGAGGAGGATGTTGTTGATGATCAATCCACTTGATGGTGAACATGAAATTCTGATTTGATTTGCAAATACTCATGGGTGTGTGTCAAGCAGAATAAGAATAAGAATATATCCTTGGATTCCTTCACCAGCCTTGAAATTGAATTTCTGTTGCTTTTACCTTATCCTCCCCAGCAAGTGTGTGGAATTATTGTTGTCATTTATACACACCTCAATGAAAACCACACAGCCCGGGGGAAGAGGGTTAGGGTTTGAAAATTGGAAAAACAAATCTTTGGATACGAAGATATCCATAAATCTTTTAAGGGACATAAAGGAAGTGCACTGCATCCATGAAGTTGTTTGCTAAATGAATGGTTAGGTTACTGAAAAGTAGTACTTACTACAACTTACTAACTATGAAGAAACAATTTGACAGTACAGGGCTGCAGTAATTACGCAATTTCACTTGCCTTTCTGCCCTTAGAGAGAATAAACACTTATTAGTACATTAAATTAGTTTTAAAAATAGCAAAGAAACGTATCAAATAGCTGTAGGGATAAATTTGAAGCAGTGAGCAAACGCACAGAGTCGCACTCATAGAAGTTCACAACAATAACATTATTTAAAAGATAAGGAGAAGTGAAGAGGATACCGTAACTGTATGTTGTAGTTGTCCTGTTCGATTTGGGAAGTTGCATGCATCCAGCCATTGCTCCTATTCGCAGTACTCCTCCATTCCATCTGACGCTCCGTCGATCAATCTTGGTGACCAGAGACACTGTCCACTGCCTGCCTGGCGGATGCGGAATTGCAGATTGCTAATGCTAAGCCTGAGTTAATGTTTTTCCCATCGCACATGGTAAAAGCCGGTCTGAAATTGTTGATGGAAAAACAGTAAGGGATATTAAAACACCACGGAGAAAAAATGTAAGGTACGGTGTGTAGTGCAAAAATAACACTTTCACTTGCAGAGGCGACAGTATCACATGCAAGCATCATTTCTAAAGTGCGTACTCTGAGTCTCCTTTTCAAGGATAGTAATTAGCACACAGCAGGCCAGGGCCATGCACACGGTCCAGGCAGGCACCACTGGGTGAACCAACCTGATGTAGCATACCTCTTTGACACAGACAGACAAAGCATATCTAATTTTATGCAGCAAGCTACATAGCCACAATTTAATTTACATGAACTTCTGTCTGCACTCTGGCATAACAACACTACACTGGCTCAACCATTCCATACCACGACTAGACAGACATGTAGTTCTGCTGTGGTTTTTGTTGACTTGTTTACCTGTTTGCCACTCACGAAATGGCCATAGTTCTTCCGTAAACCGGCGATGATGATCCATCCATCCCAGTGAGTGACTGTAAAGAATAAAAATATTATGTAACTGTGATCATCAAGACTCATCATCAACATGGTATATTGGCAAACTCAATGTTGTTCATGCAGTCACAGCCTACACACAGTGAGTCCAAGGACATTTTCCATATTAAAAAATGCAACGTAGTGCCCCCTGCAGTAGATGTACAATTTGAATTAAACATGGAAAAAACAGAGTAGACTTGAGTTACATTTAGTGTGTAAAAGATTAAATAATAACAGAACACATATGATTCATTTCATGCACAACAAACAAACAGCAATTGCTTTCATCAGAGCCAGACAGCCAGTGTTGTCCACTGCATGCCATCTCATTATTCATTACCTGTTCCACATTTTATCCGCATCTTCTTGTTCTGAAAGTGAAGGCCCACCGGGCAGCCTCTCGTGTCAATTTCAGAAGTAACAGTCAGCAATCAGCATATATATAATTGAAATTATTATGTATTGATAATTGATTCATTATTTTAATTTTTATGTATTGTGATGTAATTGTTTGATTCCTTAACCCGACTTAATTTGTTGAAAGCCTTGTCTGTTTTTAATATGAATATTATTAAATATTAGATACTGATCCTATGTAGTCCTACCTCTTTGCTATTGTTTAAAGTTTGACAATTTACAATACCATAGTGCCTAGGTTGTTTTATATCATTTACTTTTCCCTGACCTAGGTTTGGTCCATTCATTCCTTCAGGGGGTCCTTGATACTTAATCGTAAGCAATCAGCATATAGTCAGTAATTCCAGTCCCACTTCTTTTGAGGGGACTCGTCTACGAAGCGACAGTTTCTTGATTCTGCGTAATCCAGCCATCTGCCTTGAGGGAAATGGATAGGGGGAGTCTGGAGGAGGAGGATAGAGGAGCATGACTGAGTTGTGAACTTGTGAACTTCAGGAATGCAGACAGTGGCACCTTCAATAAGGAAATAAGACAAAGGCAGTGCTGCTGATGGATTTGTTGTGATTAGAGTTTTGTTGTGGTAAAAGTTGCAAAACAAAGAAAGACACACAGGAATAAAAGTGAATAAGGACGAAGAAAAGGAAGTCAGTATTTCAGGCCTGGGTGTCAGGGAGGTAGAGCTTGTCCTCAAACTTTGTGAATTGAAACGGGAGTAGGTCAGCTAACAGAAAAACTTCCGTCACCTAAGTCGGTGTCCTCTTCTTCCTGCGTGGATTCACGTATTTTGTAATCTGGTGGTATGAAGTGCTGATTCATCTTGATCATTGTTAACCTCTCCACATTTTTGTGCGAGAGGCGGGTCCTTTTTGAAGTTACAATGGCACCAGCAGCACTGAAAACACGTTCAGAAGACACGCTTGCGAGTGGGCCAGACAAATAATTTAGAGCCAGCTTGGTTCAGTGGCCATTAACCCCTTTTCCCATACCAATACAGCAATGGGTTTTGATCAATGAAGAGCTCTGTTGGGTCATCCAGATAGGCCTGCACCATCCACTCAAGGTCATCCAGGGGTGCTCCACTTTGCGTACCATCTGTGGCCTTTGCATCAACACTGGAACGAGCAAACCCTTGATGAGTTATCCAATCCGCTTCCGACAATATTATGGCTGGGCCTGGTACAGGTGAGGATGATGATGATACAGTTGCTGGTGTCGGTAACGACTCTGAGGGAAAGTGACTGCCTTCGGCCACAGAAGTGGACCTTGACGCCGGATGGCCTGCTGATTCAGTAGTACTTCTGTCAGTTCCTTCAATTTCCTGCCGCTTTTTTTTCGAACCGAGTGGCTGACAGAGCTAGCCAATGTTTGTACTTTGAAACATCTGCTGGAATGAATGTATTGCTGGCCAGTGCCTTTTTGTACCGTGGATCCGGAATAGTTGCACAAATGTAATGTTGTTCACAATGTATTCCTTTAAGCCTTGCATTGTCAAGTAGGTGGGTTAATAAGCTCTCCGCCAACTGATATGCGTCTTGCTTGTCAGTATCATCTTTGAACGTTGAAGACACCGCCTTCAGTTGGTGCTCTAGCATGCGCAACAATGGGATAGCTCACGTGAAGACCTCAAAAGGACGAAGCATGTCTGTCAGGCTTTTAACTAGGTCCCATTCCTCCACCTCTAGGCTCATGTCTTTCATAGAAGAACCCCGTGCGTTAAAGACATACTCATTGATTACCAAGCACTGCTCAAACAGATGCTCAAGCATGTAGAAGGTTGAGTTCCAACATGTTGCCACCTCCTGGATGAGTCCTCTGACTGGCACTCTACCGACATGTTGAATGATCCTCTGCTGCTTCCGGGCCTTAAAAGAATGGCTGAAATGTGTGCCGATTCTTCTGCAGGTGGTCAGTAACTTGCTGACTTTGTTTTCTTTTTTCAAGACATCTTGAACAACAATGTTAATACTGTGCGCCAAACATGGCACTCTGAAATAGCCACCATCATTCATGGCCCTAACTGTATTACTGCCATTATCAGTGGAAACATAACCAAACATGCGCTTTCTTGGATGCAGCCATTTAAAGACCTTACTGTTAAACTCCTCCAAAATGTTTACTGCAGTATGAGATTTCTCCATGGCAAACATGGCTACTGTTGCATGTTTCCGACTAGCTTGAAAAATTGGGGCACTGTCAACACATGCAGATATCTTGTCTCTATCCCCCGCAAAAGAGACCCAGTGTGCAGTGATGCACATGTAATCAACGGCTTGGCTACTGGTCCACATGTCTGTTGTCTGTTGTCAGGTGGATAGTGTGAACAGCACTCTTCTGCAAAGCTTCCATTTAGGGCAGACTGTTGCCACAAATTCCAGAAAACCCACCCCTTCCACAACAGAAAAAGGGAGAAGGTCTAGCGCTTACATTTTAGCCAGCATTGCATTATAAAGACGTGCCGTTGGGTGGTTGCATTAAAATGGTGCTTCCGACCAAAACATGCTTTTAATGGTGGACTGGACCATTTTCATATGTGATGAGGAGGATCCAGACCTCTTCAACCCAGTTAGGTTCATTGATGTACTTTTTTGCATTGGTGTCTCTACCAGACTACTGTGCCTCCTTGATGTTGCTGGGGTAGAGGAGGGTGTGGGCGCTACCACTGCAGTGCTGCTGCCAGGGGTACTGTGTGTACCAGAAAAAATGTATCTCGGTTGTTCACCTCTCCCCTGCACGATCAGCTCCTCCTCGTCATCAGATGCAATATCAATGTCTGCATTTGGATTTGTACTTTTGGCTTTCCGGATGTTACTTAGGTGCGCCTCCCACTGGATAATGTGGTGTTTTTTTAGATGACCTCTCTGGCCTCCGGTACCATAGTTGGTACCAAGCTTACCCCGACTAACTACTTGTTTACAAATCGAACAAATGACTAGGTTTTCCGCCTTTTTGCTAATACTAAAGAAGTCCCAACTGGGGACTAGAGATTTCTGGTGGTGGTGGAGGTGCTACTTTCAATGCCAGATGAAGTGGAGGATGGGCATGGCTGAATTTGACTCTGTTGTTAACTTACAGCACCACTACTTGAGGTAATGGAGGTCGAGCTGGATGGAGGTCCCTGCCGGCCCTTCTGACGAGAAAATATGGAAGCTATAGGTCGTGTTGGTTTAGTAGTAACCTGTGTTGGTAGTGGTACCAGTGCCACGTCGCCCACATCCTGCACAGCAGAATTTCAGGATAGGGTAAAAATGTCTGTCTGCTGCATGCCCACTGGGGCTGGAGTGATGACTGTGATGACTGGGTTGTCATCATCAGACTGTTCATCAGCAGCAGAATACACCACTTCTACTTCTTGTTCGTCGTCACCCATAAGTGAAAGCCTTGCGGGAACCTTCCTTTTAGCTACCTTTGTCGGCTCATGGCGTGCCTCCCTCTCAGACTGCATTGGTGGGTTCCAATCAAGATCTAAATCATCAGAAGGAAGGGGGCTTGAAGAAGAACTTGTACTAGCCTTCCTTGACCTTTTTATTGCTGGGGATCTGGAAGACAATAGATCAACAGGAGTTGTGGCTTGCTCGGATGATACCTCCGTTTGAATCTCGATTTCCTGATGTGCCCCTACTTCTGGAGGAACAAGCATTGTGGGCAGTTGAGCCTCTCCATGTGCCTGTCCATGTGCCTCTACTTGCGCCTCTACTTGCGCCTCTATTCGCGCCACTCCTTGCACCACTCCTTGTGCCACTGCTTGCGCCACTCCTTGCGCCTCTCCTTGCGCCTCTCCTTGCGCCTCTCCTTGTTGCACCTGTGGTTGTCGTTGCGGCTGTGGTTGAACACTCGTCAGATGAGTTACATCCTGTGTTGATTGGATGCTACTTTGCGATGAATCAACGCCAACATCACTGGTCGATGGTGAAAGAGCAATTAAAGAGGTTGCCTCTGCGGCACTCATGGACTTGGGCCTAACTTGGCATGGTGGCACTGAGACCAATGAAGCGGAGGGGCTGCTCCCCGCTTGGTCCCCGGCGGACACCGCTGCTGCAGGTGTACTTTTTTTCCCAAAAATGTGTCTGTCGGCACACCAGTCTCCTTGGTAAGTGGCACCACTTGCTTCCTCCGCTCCTTCTTACTGGCAGTGGCACTGGCAACTTTCTTGGTAGAGGAGCTACGGCCACCTTTCTTTGGGCCCATCTTCTTCAGATGTCAGAATAGCAGGACGCAGTTGCACGAGTTGCAGAGTTGTCTGTGGCCACCACACGTGACGTCACGTGACGTTGTGCACACACAGCAGCAGGACTTCGTCCTGGCACTACAACAAGTGATGATGATGAGGATGATTTTGTCAGTCTTTGTGCACCTAAAGCAAAGGAAGCCAGAGGAACATCAGTTAAATAAATGTTGCATATGTCGTGCTTCAATTAAAATTTGCAACTAGGCATTTATTATTATTAACACAACACACCCAAAAATGGAAAGACCCAAAATAAAAATTGCAATTCTAATCCAAAAGGGATGTTTAAATTAATAGAAGAGAGAGAGACCACACATAGAGAGTTGTTTCAGGCACCACTGAGTACCCCTGGGCATAAGGGATGAAAGCAAGGCAGACTGCTTGCAGGCCTATGGCACAAAACACACGGCCTAGCTTCAAAATGGCCCCTAGATCCCCACCCACATGGCCAGGCCCTGGGCCAGTCCTCAAAATGTCCCCAACCCAAATGGCCAGGCCCTGGCCCAGGCCCCAACAGCAACCAAAAAATCGAAATCCACACAAATAAATCACCCCAATCCAATGGCATCCATGCCCTAAATGATGTTTAAAATCAAGAGAACACACAAAAAGACTTGGCCCATGCACCACTGACCACCCCTGGGCATAATGGATGAAAGCAAGGCAGTCTGGTTGCAGGTCTATGGCACAAAGCACTCTGCCTGGCTTCAAAATAGCCCCTAGACCTCCACCCACATGGCCAGGCCCTGGACCAGGCCTAAGAAATGCCCCCCACCCACATGGCCAGGCCCTGGACCGGGCCCCAACAACACCCCAAAAATCAAAATACACACAAAAATCACCCCAATCCAATGGCATCCATACCCTAAATGATGTTTAAAATCATGAGAACACACAGAAAGACTTGGCCCATGCACCACGGACTACCCCTGGGCTTAATGAATGAAAGCACGGCAAACTGGTTACAGGCCTATGGCACAGAGCACACTGCCTGGCTTCAAAATGGCCCCTAGACCCCCACCCACATGGCCAGGCCCTGGACCAGGCCTCAAAATGGCCCCCACCCACATGGCCAGGCCCTGGACCAGGCCCCAACAACACCCAAAAAATCGGAATACACACAAAAAATCACCCCAATCCAATGGCACCCATGCCCTAAATAATGTTTAAAATCAAGAGAACTCACAGAAAGACTTGGCCCATGCACCACTGACTACCCCTGGACATAATGAATGGAAGCAAGGCAGACTGGTTGCAGGCCTATGGCACAAAGCACACTGCCTGGCTTCAAAATGGCCCCTAGACCCCCACCCACATGGCCAGGCCCTGGACCAGGCCTCAAAATGGCCCCCACCCACATGGCCAGGCCCTGGACCAGACCCCAACAACTCCCCAAAAAATCGAAATACACATAAAAAATCACCCCAATCCAATGGCATTCATGCCCTAAATGATGTTTAAAATCAAGAGAACACACAGAAAGACTTGGCCCATGCACCACTGACTACCCCTGGGCATAATGGATGAAAGCAAGGCAGACTGGCTGCACGCCTATGGCACAAAGCACACTGCCTGGCTTCAAAATGGCCCCTAGACCCTCACCCACATGGCCAGGCCTCAAAATGGCCCCCACCCACATGGCCAGGCCCTGGACCAGGCCCCAACAACACCCAAAAAATCGAAATACACACAAAAAATCACCCCAATCCAATGGCATCCATGCCCTAAATGATGTTTAAAATCAAGAGAACACACAGAAAGACGTGGCCCATGCACCACTGACTACCCCTGGTCATAATGGATGAAAACAAGGCAGACTGGTTGCAGGCCTATGGCACAAAGCACACTGCCTGGCTTCAAAATGGCCCCTAGACCCCCACCCACATGGCTAGGCCCTGGACCAGGCCTCAAAAATGCCCCACACCCACATGGCCAGGCCCTGGACCAGGCCCCAACAACACCCCAAAAATCGAAATACACTAAAATCACCCCAATTCAATGGCATCTATGCCCTAAATGATGTTTCAATTCAAGGACCCCACAGAAAGACATGGCCCATGCACCACTGACTACCCCTGGGCCTACTGGCTAGTCTGGCTTTAACACGCACCCCAAAATTACAAAAAACAGCCACATAGATATAATAACAGTGAGCTATTCAATTCCATGCCATCCATGCCGTAAATGATATTTAAGTTCAACCAAACTCACAGAGACAGTTGTATCATGCACCCATGACTAACTCTGGGCCTACTAGATACTGTGGCTACCCACAATATATTTTAATTATTTTTTAAAAAGTTGTGAAAAAGTTTATAAATTGTAGTTGCAGCAACTGCAATGCCCCAAACAAACAACACCAACTTACTTGTAAAATCTCAACTCCAAAAGTGATCCAAACAAAAAGTCCTCAAATACAAATATCCAGCAGCAGCCACAAAGAGTAATCCTTCCAGCTCCAGATCCAAATGAAAAGTGACCAGGACATGGACAAAGCACTGGGAGGATCCTGCTGGACAGGAACAGGAAGTTGGAGACTCTGGGGCACTTCTTTCCTCCCAAACCCCCAAAAATGCACTCCTTGCACAAAAAAGTGTAGCCAAATGTCAATCTGAGGAGTTATTCTGATCCAAATAATCAATTTCAGAAGGTTTATGCTGCCAGCGATAGATTTCTTGTGCAGAATTGCAATTTTTGCTATTTCGGGAAAGCGAGAAGTTGAAATCTCCCGCCAGAAGTCAGCTGCGCTGCACATCTACGTGTTCGCAATTGTTTACTCTCGCGATGCGTGATCGCGGGCCCTTATGACGTATTCGCGTTCTGAGCGTCTCGCAGTGCAAAATGGCGGGACGCTATGACGTACTCGCGGTCGAAAAGGCTCGCGCGATCATGCAATGACGTACGCACGGTTGAAAAGTCTCGCACGATCACGCAGCAAGATCGAAAATGGCGCAGCGCACGCAAACCAGGAGAAAAACAACTCGAGGAACTCAGAATAACGGTAAGTCAACGCCGCGCGCACGAGATTGTATTTTTTAAGCACGACCAAGCAAAAAAAATCCGCCAACGCGCGAATTGCGAATTCTTTGACAATTTCACGCGATTCGTGGACCGCGAATTTGCCAAAAATTTGCTAATTCCGTGAGCGGAACAAATTTTCAGCCCATACTTACCCTTCTGTACTAGACTCTCAGTGTTAGCTGTGGTTGAGAAGTCAAGGCTCCCTTGAGGGGATGTAGATACAGGTCAGTAGACACCACTCATAACTCAAAGTGCAAACCTTACGAACAATGAATCAATTTCCAGCCAAATACTTGCTTTTCTAGGAAAAAGTAGTATTCAGTTGTTAATTTGTTAAAAAATAAGTGCCAGGGCTTTCATCAGGAGACAGCGTGCACCAATCCATTTCTCCTGTTAGCACCCCCTAAAACAGAACCAACTACTAACCATGAATCTGGGGAGAGGATGTGGTGCTTCCAACCTCGGAACTTCCAACCTCGGAGCTGGAGAACCAGGTTTGAGTCTCAGCATCGGCTCACCATCCTGCGACTCTGGGCAAATCACTTAATCTCCCCATGCCTACCATAAATGAATGTGTCCTTAACTGGTGCTCATGACAATCCCCGGTGTTGATGATTGTCAGTGCTGAGCACTGGAAACCATCGACTGAAATTAAGCACTGGTAGTATTTTATTTCAAATTCTACACATGCAAAGAGATGCCTCATTCAAAAGCAATAACACAATCCTCCTTGAGGTCAGGGCTCTAGTAGTTGTCAGGCGAACCCATATTCCACCCTTCATCATATAACGTGTTCAGAGTTATTTCAAATACAATGGTGGCCACATCAGAGAATGCAAACTATTAGGCCATACCCAAGAGTTCTCCCTTCTGACCTTTTAGGACCTTAGTCAAAAGGGTTTATGGTGCTGCAGCACCATTTGAAACAAGTTCTCCAGGGCCCAACTGGCCCAGTTCTCTTTTTACCCACTGTCGCAGTACAGGAGAATTCAGCGTTGCAGCAGGTGCCTTCAAAAGCGCACCCACAAATCTTGCTCAGTAGGGTGAGTTCAGGCTGCTAGTGGCACCAACAGGCAGTGCAGGCTTGCTCAGATGCCGAAGCAACTCCCTCCTCGCAAACAAGTGGTAAATTGACTTTGTTCAACAAGAATGAGGAACCCTTTCTTCAGTTTCCGACTGGAAACATCGAGGATGTAACGTAGTCCTCAGTGTCTATGGCAGTCCTCCACTGTGAAACAGTGGCAATTCCTTCGCAGCATGGGTCCAACCAGCAAGTTGTAGCCTCAGTCTCTCCTTCGGGCAGCGGCTCGAATCCGTTGGCAACGTTGGTACGGTAGCTCCTCCAGCCATACGGATTGCCACAGTATGTGGAGATACGGGGGCGTAGGCTCTTCCAGCCTTAGCCCCCGGTCTATACAAGTCTGCTGCTCCTGGAAATGATACTATACTGGTGGCACGTCTGGCATATGGGGTCACCTCATACCCACAGCACTCAACACACAGCTCAGCAGAATCCTCACACAAGACTGTAGGGATCTCCATTGGACCTTGCTCCCACCAAAGCGCTACTTTTCCTCACAGGGCACACTGGTCTTGGCAAGTAGGCAGGCAGGCAGGCGCTGGTGCTCCGGGGTCGAGGGCAGGTGGCCTTGATTTCTCTGGGTGATGTCCCCACACTTAGCAGGGAAACTAGCATGCCTTGGTCCCCTGTCCTGGTCCCAGGCAGAAGTCTTGCAGGGATTTTTCTTCTCACACAGCCCGTCTGGCTGTTTAGCAGATTACAAACTTTTGTAGACTCGACCTCCACCTTCTTGTAGTCCTTTTTCAGATACCAATTGTAATTTATTGTCTGGGCCTTTGAAGTTTTATGTTAGGGTTCTGCTTCCTTTGAAGTGCCACTTCTCCTTTTCATCTACCTTCATTAAAGAGGTCTGTCACAGCAGGCAAGACTCCGAAGCTGATTGTCCAAAACCTAATTTATGGGACCCACAGTGATATGTGAATCAAAAGGTTAATCCCAGAACCCCAGGTCTACTCTTTATGATTCTCTTATCAGCCCTATCTCCCTTCCTGACATTTGTACTGGCCCCTTCCTTGTGATCTATCACTGAATCAAAGACCACTCCTTTTAGATGTAAAGGGAATATCTTCCTTCCCTCCAGTGTGTCCCCACCCAGCTCACAGTAATGCAGCAATACACAAATCTGTCTGGGGGGATTCCTCTCCTCCTTGTGTCTGTATGAGGCAAGACTGGGCTTTCAAGGGGCGGCTGGTGACATTTGAAAGTTGTGGGGCATAAAATGATTTTCATACTGCACCATAACGGGCGAGCCCGAACAACCTAAGGGGGGTTCACCCGAGAACATTTTGAAAACAGTGTGGACAAATGGTGCATTTTTAAGCAAGTTTCAGAAAGCAGGAAGGTTAGTAAAGCAATGGTGAAAGTGCAATTATTACATTAAAATGTAAGATTCAAATAGATGATGGTATACACTTAGAACGGGCATTACGTGTCACATAATTGGGGTGAGGCTTTCTTAAAGTAGCATTACAATCATAGCAAACACAAATAATGCAGTGTTAGCACAGCTGAGAAATCGGAGAATGGGATAAATCGAAAAGTATGACTTGAACAAGGGAAATAAGTCATGGAAAGGGGCAATTTACATATTAAAATGGACACATCCTACTTTTCAAGGTAAGACTACAGTATCAACTCAGAATAGATTGGGTGAAAAGAATAGGGGGGGATGATAACTGCATACATTGAGTTATAAAATGCCTCACGCTCTCTCCGACAAATGCATAAAAGAGCGCAAACGTGAATCAGTGGAATCAGCCACTGGAAAGTCCAATAGAGGACAAAGTTACACAGGGTATTCATTTACATACATTACGGTAACTAGACGCACTTGGCAGAGGAAAGGTGTGCAGGAAAATTACCACACTTTATTCTACTATTATAACATCGGTGCGCGTGCACCATAAATCGGATCTACCATCAACCATCAAATTAATTTCCCAATGTACTAATTATTTACCACCATAAATGTACATCAAAGGTCAGGAAGAATTAGTTATGTGAAGAACATTTGCGCATGAAGGACATACATGTCTTAATTCAGTGCATATTCAAATGTCTTAACTCAGTGCATATTCATATTCAAATTCAGGCTGCATCTCTCTCTGTCAAATTGTCTCTAGTACTTATTATTTTTTTTTTATCACCTATCTTTTTCGCACTGTACTCTCTGGTTTTCCACTCATCTTCTTCAACATATACTCTCTGATTACTCTCTTCCTCCACCTGTGCAAAGACAGGGCCTGTCACTCCCCTTGTCATCAGTTAGTGCTGGGAGTCATTCCACCCCTTCCGTTCTCCATGTGCTGAATTCTACCTCTTCCTTTTGCACATTCTACCCAGGCCACCTGGACAAAAGCATCCGTTTCCGCAAGCGAAGTAACTAGTATTTAATTTAATGACAGCCAGTTTACTGATCGTAAGAGGATGAGTGGGCTGTGTTGTTTCAACATCAAGGGGCCGATTAGGATGGCGGACGGAAATGGGTACTGTCCGCCATGGTGGGGGAAATTTTACTCCCGGCTGCGCCGCGGAGAAACCGCGGTTGGGATTAGGATATTCATGTCACGAAACTCCGACCGCGGCGGACGGATCACAACCAACACCGTCCGCGGTGGACGGAACACAACCAAGTCCGTCCGCGGCGGACGGAGTCCAATGAACAACCACTGCCGCGGACGGAAATGACCGCGGAAAATAAAACATGTACCGCCATTCCTGAGAATACTCCGTGGCCGCAATTAGGATAAATCCGCCCGTACCACGGAACTCACAGCCATCCACGTCCGCGGCGGAAACAATGCTACGAGAACCACAGCATCACTGCGGAAGGCCAACACGCACAACATCCCTAGCGCCTAACAAATGTCAGAAAGTGCACCGCAAGTCCTAAGCAAACATACGAACATTGACAAGGCCCCCCCCCCCACCAAGCACAAGCCACCATGACACGTCCCAATTATCCAATAATGCACACAAGTCAACACGCCCACCTACCACCTGACTCGCAACAACCATTGAGACACGACTACAAAAAGACACCCACACACAACCACAATCCTTTGCATCACAGCATTGCTGCCAGCAAGAGGGCCATTCGAGACACTGCTAACTCACATAAAATCACATAGAAGACACCCACTCACCACCCTACCACACCCACCACACAAACACCCACCACACAAATCCTACACATCACACACCACACACCTGCACCTCCCAACTCACTCAACTCACACACTGAGCACCACACACCATGGCACCCAAAAAAAAACCGAAATTCACGGAGACAGAGTTGCGGGTAATGGTAGATGAAATAATCCGTGTGGAGCCCAACATCTTCGGGGCCCAAGTCCAGCAGACGACCGTGGCGCAAAAGAACCACATGTGGGACAGGATCGTCACTCGGGTGAATGCGTCGGGGACTGTGCCGAGGACGAAGCATGACATTCAGAGGCGGTGGCATGACCTGAAGACCAGGGTCAAGGGCATCCGAGCGAAAAACCACGCCACAGCCAATCTTACTGGCGGTGGCACACCCCCGGAGCCCATACCCTACACCGATTGGGAGGAGAAGGTGCTGGTGATACTACACCCAGAGAGCCTAGACGGCCTTGACGAAGGAGAAGAGACTGGTGAGTACAAACCAAGCACCACGATCAGCACGACATGGTCAGGCTCACACAACTGAGAAGAAACATCCCCCACGCCCCAACCCATGCACGTTGGACACCAACACACTAACATGTCCATGGCTCCCAACAGGCCCCCATGTTCACGGGGAGGGTGGTGGTGGTGGTGGTGGTGGAGGGTGGGGTGTGTGAGAGGCCCAAACTACAACTCCCAACAGGCCCCCATGTTCACGGGGAGGGTGGTGGTGGTGGTGGTGGTGGAGGGTGGGGTGTGTGAGAGGCCCAAACTACAACTCCCAACAGGCCCCCATGTTCACGGGGAGGGTGGTGGTGGTGGTGGTGGTGGAGGGTGGGGTGTGTGAGAGGCCCAAACTACAACTCCCAACAGGCCCCCATGTTCACGGGGAGGGAGGTGGTGGTTGTGGTGGTGGAGGGTGGGGTGTGTGAGAGGCCCAAACTACAACTCCCAACAGGCCCCCATGTTCACGGGGAGGGTGGTGGTGGTGGTGGTGGTGGAGGGTGGGGTGTGTGAGAGGCCCAAACTACAACTCCCAACAGGCCCCCATGTTCACGGGGAGGGTGGTGGTGGTGGTGGTGGTGGAGGGTGGGGTGTGTGCGACAGGAAACAGAAATGTCTACAAATCAATGTAACCATGTACTGTCCACGTTACTGACCAGCTCGATCTTGTCCCTCAGGTGATCGTCAACTGACTGGGGAAAGCAGTACCCGGCCGCCAGCCTCGCCTCCCACACCTACAGGACTCTCTGCTGACGAGGACACAGGCAGCTCCGGGGCGGAGGATGGAGCGGGACCAAGCACGCAGCCAGGGCCATCTGGCTCACAGGGACTCCCGGGACCGACCAACGTCGCATGTGTGACTCCAGCGGCACCTGTCTCTGTGATCTGCACAGTCCCCACCACCACCAGTACCACCAGTACCACCAGTACCACCAGTACCACCACTACCACCAGCACCACGACTCCTGCCGGTGCCACCCAGCATAACCCAGCGCGCAACGCTGGTCCAACGGCCCCACACACAAGCAGGGTGAGTGGGCCACAAACACAGGCAACGGGACAACAGCCAATCAGGCGAGCCACACACCGCCGTGCAGAGGAAGGACAGCTACCCGAGCCAGTGGCACAGTCCCTACAAGCTCTTGCCAGGTGCCAGACCTCATACGACCGGTCCCAGGCAAACGCTGATCGTGTTCACCAGGACTCAGTGGACAACACCAACATCCTGCGCGAAATCTCTGGCATCCTTGGCCAGATGTTGCTGATCATGGGCCAGCAGGCAACGATGTGGAGGGAATGGGTTGCCCGGAACAACCCCCCCCCCTCCACCAAGTGTGTCAGCGCCACCGCCACCGTCACCTCCGCCTCCCCCGTCACCTCCGCCTCCCCCGCCACCTCCGCCTCCGCCTCCACCGCCGCCACCACCACCTGAGCCCCTGGCGACGGATGTGGCCCATCACCAACCTGCCCTCCCAGCTGACTCTGTACCACCTCCGAGACGGAGGGGGCGGCCGAGGCAGGAAGTGGCTGAGAGCAGTGTTGGAGCGCCAGGCACACGCTCCAAGAGGGGACGACCATGACAATGCCACTGCCTGTGCCAGACATTCACCCTGCCAAGCATCCTGTCCCACATAGACAATCATTGCCACTGGTCTGCTGGACTAGCCTGACACCCCCCAATGTGGTGTCAGCACGGACATTTCATCTGCCATTACCTTCAACTCCAACTCCCTCCCCCCCACTTACTTGTAAATATTCACCAGCACAAAAGCACAACCTGTCAATAAATTGCATTTACTCACACAATGATGTTTTGCCTCCATGTTTATTCACATGATTGCCATCAGATACAGACGTAAACAGGTACAGGGATCATAGTCGCACTTGATCATGGCGCTGCGGGAGTGACCTAGAGAAAACATGAGACAGCAAACACACGTCAGTAAAGAGATTCACACACATCACAACACAATGCACAGCAACATTACACAAACGACAACCATCACACAAGCATGGGATGGGAGCACACACATCATGGACACTCCTATGTCCAAAGACATGAAGACACACATGTGCAACCATCACAAACCACACCCAGCTGATTAACCCCATATCCACACAACACCAGCAAACATACATGAGGCATTGTCAACCGCCACTAGAGGTAGATACTCACATTCAAGGGAAGTAGCGATCTATGAGCTGGCGCCTCTGGTCCACACCTTCCTCCTCACCACTATCCTCATCAGTCGACATGGGTGGGATGGGAGGCCGAGGAACTCCTTCGTCTTCAGGGTCCAACAGCAGTTCAATGTCATTGCGTACTGCCAGGTTGTGGAGCATGCAGCAGGCAATCACGATCTTGCATACTTTTCCTGGTGAGTAAGGCAGGGCCCCTCCGGTCTTATCGAGGCACCGAAACCTAGACTTGAGCAGTCCAAAGGTACGTTCGATGACTCTCCGTGTCCTTCCATGTGCCTCATTGTACCGCATTTCACCCGCCGTCCTCGGATTACGTAGGGGACTGAGGAGCCAGGGCCGGTTTGGGTAAGCCGAGTCGCCTATGTAGGGGGATGACAGAGACAAACATCAGAACAAGATATGGTGGGTACCCCATGCAACACAGAGATCACAAGAGTCCCCACTGCACACTCACCAACAAGCCACGCTTGACCGGGTGGCAGATTTGCCATGAGTCGTGGGACATTGCTGGTCCGCATGATGTGGGCGTCATGTGCGGATCCAGGAAATCTTGCACACACATGGGAGATGATGTTGCTCGCCAGGCACACCACCTGCACGTTCAGCGAATGAAAGTGTTTGCGATTCCTGAACACTTGTTCGCGTGCCCGTGGTGGAATGAGCGCGATGTGCGTGCCATCAATTGAGCCCACAACGTGAGGTATGTGGCCCAGTGCATAGAAACCAGCTTTGACAGCTGGCAACTCTTCCGGACGTGGGAAATGTATGTACTCATCCTTGTACAGCATCATAGCTGTTAACACATCCCGAAGAACCGTGCTGAACATGGCCTGTGACATCCCCCCGGCACCTCCAACTGTATACTGAAATGTGCCAGTAGCGAAGAAATGTAGTACCGCCATGACCTTTGCAGTGGGTGTAAACGAGCCAGGATACGTTCTACGTGGCTGCAGATGAGGAGACAATTGAGCCACAAGCTCCAGCAACCGACGTCGATCCAGCCTGAATTTCCGAATCACCTCCTCGTCTACCATATCCTCCAGCACAGTGTATGGCCGAAGCACATTTGGAGCCCTCCTGTGTGGGAGAGAGATGTTACTTTGGCCAACTAACAAACGACGCATACGTGTACAACTCCATCACATGTGTACCTTACTGACAAAACTTCAGTCTTCACCCTAATGTATCGTAGACACATCACAGACACTCATGCAACTGCATGCACACAAACGATAAGTTTACACACGCCATGTCATCAAGCACAAATGCCACCACCAATAATGATGTGCATACGGTAATGACATGCATGGTGACACAACGTAGAAATCACATACACGGAATGCATGTGTACCACCACCACTGTAGTCACCTCGACACAACAAGAAACTGACAACAGATGCATTAATTGCCCACACAGCCGTGATGTACTGTGTAGTTGTGAAGATGTAACAACGTCTGTAGGGTCAAACCCGACGTCAACACGTACAAATGCACATCTGTTGCCCATTGTGTGCCGACCGATGGCCATTGTATGGACACACATGCTATATTGTATGACATATGACCTTTCACAATCACGCTCACATCCCTCATGACGCAACTGCACACAACACATCACGGTGCAGCGTCTGACAAGATCACATATTTGGCGCCGCCATGGCGGTGCTCAACTTCCGCTACTTCCCAAAGGCCATATGCGGCCTGCGTCCCTCTTCCCATTGGCTGCATGTGCAGGGACCGTCACGGGCACACATCGGCAACCGCACGTGCAAGCCTCAGGCACGGATGCTTCAGTTGCAACAATGTACTATCACTGGCGCCTCCATGGCGGTGCACGTACACAGCGGGGGAGGTGCAGGCCTATACACCCTGCAGATGTACTCAATGGACATGCCAGTTCATGACCCCCCTTACAGTCACCTTGCATCATCCACCGTACACCGGCCGGAGCGGCCGGGCCATGAACAACCGCCGTGGCCGGCCATGAACAACCGCCGGTCCCGGCCATGAACAACCGCCGGTCCCGGCCATGAACAACCGCCGGTCCCGGCCATGAACAACCGCCGGTCCCGGCCATGAACAACCGCCGGTCCCGGCCATGAACAACCGCCGTGCCCGGCCATGAACAACCGCCGTGCCCGGCCATGGCGGTTGTGTTCATGGCCGGGCACGGCGGTTGTTCATGGCCGGCCACGGCGGTTGTTCATGGCCGGGCACGGCGGTTGTTCATGGCCCGGCCGCTCTGTACGGTGGATGATGCAAGGTGACTGTAAGGGGGGTCATGAACTGGCATGTCCATTGAGTACATCTGCAGGGTGTATAGGCCTGCACCTCCCCCGCTGTGTACGTGCACCGCCATGGAGGCGCCAGTGATAGTACAATGTTGCAACTGAAGCATCCGTGCCTGCGGCTTGCACGTGCGGTTGCCGATGTGTGCCCCTGACGGTCCCTGCACATGCAGCCAATGGGAAGAGGGACGCTGGCCGCATACGGCCAATCGCAAGTAGCGGAAGCTGTGCACCGCAACAACAGGGCCAGTCATTGGCCCATTTCACGATCACGCTTCCAGGGCTGACCAATTGCTGGCGACGTATGCCACTGACACGTGCTGAGGGCCCTATATATGTGTCTTGGCCAAAATGAAACTTCCTACCCTGGGGACCAGTGCTGCCTGTGACCATCACCTCGACCTGCTGCTGCTGCTGCTGAGCTGACCACCGACTGCTGCCTGTGACCATCACCTCGACCTGCTGCTGCTGCTGCTGAGCTGACCACCGACTGCTGCCTGTGACCATCACCTCGACCTGCTGCTGCTGCTGCTGAGCTGACCACCGACTGCTGCCTGTGACCATCACCTCGACCTGCTGCTGCTGCTGCTGAGCTGACCACCGACTGCTGCTCTAGTGCCATACTCCGTGATCTTGCCATGTCGAGTGGCAAAGAGATCCGGTCTCGACCCTTCACCGCCGCGGAGCTTGATGTCCTCGTGGACGGTGTACTCCGCAACTATGGACGCCTCTACGGCGCACCGGGACGGGTGGTAAGTGCAGTGTGGGACATGTTGGTGTGCATGAGGGGGCCAAATGATCAGGCCTATTTCTATCTTAGCTGTGTAGTGTGGGCTAGACATATGTTCCTGATTGTGCATGGCTGCTGACAGTAACGTCTTGCCCCTATGTGTGTGACAGGCCACCTGTCCACTGACTTAAACCCTTTTGTCTCCCATCATGGTAGGTCAAGCTGCACCTTCGCAAGGACCTGTGGAGGACCATAGCATGGGAAGTACGGGCATTGGGGGTGTGCAACAGACGACATACACACTGCCACAAACGCTGGGACGACATTTCCAGGCTGAGCAAGAATGTAGCGGAAGTAACACTGGGCCTGATTCCAAGGACGCCCCGTCTGGCCCGACGCTCCATGACCCCTCTCATGCACCGTATCATTGCAGTGACGCATCCTGAACTGGCCGAACGTCTGAGTGCCGATCAACAGCAAACTAGCGGTGAGCATACTGTCTGTGTAGGAAACTTGTGAGTGCTATGCATGTATTGGTGCACAGACACACTATTGAGTTCCGTGTTGCGTATGTATGCCTGTGATGCCATTTTGGTCCCATTGGGTGGTACTCATTTGACATCCAGGTCCGCCATGTTGACACGCCACTTGCTTAGTAGTTGAGTGTTAAAGCACATCCCCTAGTGGTCCATGGCCCCATGGCAGAAAATGTGAGGATGACTGGTAGGGGTGGGCCATGTGCAGGATGAGGGCTCCTAAACCTTTGTCTGCTATGTGATTTGGCTATCCTGTTCCTTCTGTACGTGAGTGTGCCCATGACTCACACATCTTTTCTGTGCATTTCAGCTTTGACAGAGGACACTCAGCCACAGACGGTGGAGAGTAGCCGAGGAAATGAGTCCGGCTCAGACTTCGCACACACGCAGACTGACACGGAGGAGGCCAGCGCCGGAGAGGGGGACAGGACCGTCCCTGAGGACTCGCATGTGGAGACACCATCGTCCTCCTCGTCGGACACTCTTGGTGAGCCTGCACTGTTGTCACAGACTGGGAGTGGGCACTCATCACCTTCTGTCGGAAGACAGCACACAGGGCCCACACTTCCGCCAACTGCACCATGTAGTGTTCGTGGCCGGAGGAGTAGGGGGAGCAGAGTGGCGTTCGGTGCAGGCACCGCTGCCCCTGCCACGGTGAGCCAAAATGCACTGTGTGCTGAGGCCGTTGATCTGCTGCGACAGCTGTGTGTGGGGCAGACCAATATGACAAATGCTTTCCAGGACCATGATAGGAAGTTGGGGCAGGTGGTGGCATTCATGGAAGGGATGCATGGCGATCTTGCAGGTCTACACAGGACAGTGCAGTCATTGGCAAGCAGTGTGTCGTCTGCAATAGTACAGTCGAATGAACAGGGTGCTACTTCTGTTTCCCCATCTACACCGCTGGATGTCTCAGGGGGTAGTGATTATTCAGAGCAGGACTCAAATACAGGTTATTGCACTAGAAGCAGCGTCAGACAGCACGTCAGGGCACGCAGGGCACAGACCCCATCCCCTAGATCAGCTAAATCTGTTCACGTAGACGACGTCAGATGCACTGGAGTACACACACAGGATCCACAAGTGTTGTTGGGGGACATGCCTTCCGGAGCTACACAGGCATTCAACACGAAAGGTACTCCCAAGGCAAGGGATACTCACATGTCCATGGACTGTTCCTTGGACAAGGCCAGTCAGAAGACAAAGGCACCTACTAGGAGCAGGGAGACTCCCAAGGGCAGGCCCACAGCAGAGGTAAGGGACACTCCCAAGGACAGTGAGAAGACTAAGGCACCTACTAAGAGCAGGGAGACTCCCAAGAGCAGGCCCACAGCAGAGGTAAGGGACACTCCCAAGGACAGTGAGAAGACTAAGGCACCTACTAAGAGCAGGGAGACTCCCAAGAGCAGGCCCACAGCAGAGGTAAGGGACACTCCCAAGGACAGTGAGAAGACTAAGGCACCTACTGAGAGCAGGGAGACTCCCAAGAGCAGGCCCACAGCAGAGGTAAGGGACACTCCCAAGGACAGTGAGAAGACTAAGGCACCTACTAATAGCAGGGAGACTCCCAAGAGCAGGCCCACAGCAGAGGTAAGGGACACTCCCAAGGACAGTGAGAAGACTAAGGCACCTACTAAGAGCAGGGAGACTCCCAAGAGCAGGCCCACAGCAGAGGTAAGGGACACTCCCAAGGACAGTGAGAAGACTAAGGCACCTACTAAGAGCAGGGAGACTCCCAAGAGCAGGCCCACAGCAGTGGATAGGACCACTCCCAAGGGCAGGGACACACACAGAGAGCAGGTGTCTGCTGGAGACAGGTGCACCACAGACGACAAGTCTGCTGGCAGGAACAGGGCGGCGAGCAGGGCACAGGCTACATCCAGAGACAACACTCCACCTAAGGATAAGGCACATCCTACGGACAAGGCATCTAGCATGGACAATGGCGCTATCAAGGACAGGCATACTTCACCCCTGGCTGCACTGAGGCTGATGTTTTCTACTAAACGCCAAACTGATGTCTCCGCGGCGGAGTCCCCCCATACCTCCACTCTCATCCAGGCCAGTCAGAAGCAGAGGAGGGTGTCCCCTGTTGTTGCATCCCCCATTACACATCATTCCGAGTCCAGGCGGCAGGCACAGAGCAAACGACAAGCAGGCTCCAGCACGTCCCCCGAAACCAGATCCCCGGCAGCAGTTGCTCCACCTATGCTGGGTGGTGATTCTTTGGAGTCCCCACCACTTGGCAGTCCTGTCCTGTCCAGGGTGCACTCACACCTCCCTAAGAAACGCAGACACACACCATTGACACCTGCCAACCCCGATTTGGCTCTAGGTGAGCTATCCCCAGCTCCCAGGCCCACCCTGCCTCCTGGCCCATACAGCCCTGTGGCTCATCATTTCAGTTGTCCCAGTGGCGCTGGTGCAGTTGACTCTCATGTATCAGATGGTGGCACAGTGTCAGTTGTGCCCTCTCCTGTTGCAGATCCTGGCAGGGTATGTGGGTCTATGGCTCACGTGTCAGTTAGGAGATCTGTGGCTGTGTTGCACACTCCTGTTTCTGGTGCTGGCAGTCTGTCTGGGTCAGTGGCTCACGTGTCAGTGACTACATCTGTGGCTCTGTCTCACACTCCTGTTGCTGGTGCTGCCAGTGTGTCTGGGTCCGTGGCCCATGTGTGTGTCACTCGGGCTGTGGCTGTGTCTCACACTCCTGTTGCTGGTGCTGCCAGTGTGTCTGGGTCCGTGGCCCATGTGTCTGTCACTCGGGCTGTGGCTGTGTCTCACACTCCTGTTGCTGGTGCTGCCAGTGTGTCTGGGTCCGTGGCCCATGTGTGTGTCACTCGGGCTGTGGCTGTGTCTCACACTCCTGTTGCTGGTGCTGCCAGTGTGTCTGGGTCCGTGGCCCATGTGTGTGTCACTCGGGCTGTGGCTGTGTCTCACACTCCTGTTGCTGGTGCTGCCAGTGTGTCCGAGGCAGGTAGTTCACGCAGTCCCCCTGATTCTGTGATGTGAGGTGCTGTACACTTCACTCAAATGTTACTTCACATGGTGTGTCCATTGAGAACTGCGTGGCACTCTTGTGGTCCCTGTGACGGGTTGGTAGGGACACGTAGTTGTGCAGCCTCTGATGTACCTGCTCTGTACTGCACAATGCCCTGTTGATGCTCTGATACTGCATACTGCCCTCTCGTTACCTGCTGTGATGTACCTGCTCTGTACTGCACAATGCCCTGTTGATGCTCTGATACTGCATACTGCCCCTCTCACGTGCTGCCTCTGATGGGCCTGTTCTGTGCAATGGACTGTTGATGCACTTTGCCCCTCTCACGTGCTGCCTCTGATGGGCCTGTTCTGTGCAATGGACTGTTGATGCACTTTGCCCCTCTCACGTGCTGCCTCTGATGGGCCTGTTCTGTGCAATGGACTGTTGATGCACTTTGCCCCTCTCACGTGCTGCCTCTGATGGGCCTGTTCTGTGCAATGGACTGTTGATGCACTTTGCCCCTCTCACGTGCTGCCTCTGATGGGCCTGTTCTGTGCAATGGACTGTTGATGCACTTTGCCCCTCTCACGTGCTGCCTCTGATGGGCCTGTTCTGTGCAATGGACTGTTGATGCACTTTGCCCCTCTCACGTGCTGCCTCTGATGGGCCTGTTCTGTGCAATGGACTGTTGATGCACTTTGCCCCTCTCACGTGCTGCCTCTGATGGGCCTGTTCTGTGCAATGGACTGTTGATGCACTTAGCCCCTCTCACGTGCTGCCTCTGATGGGCCTGCTCTGTACTGCACAATGCCCTGTTGATGCTCTGATACTGCATGCTGCCCTCTCGTTACCTGCTCTGATGTACCTGCTCTGTACTGCACAATGCCCTGTTGATGCTCTGATACTGCATACTGCCCTCTCGTTACCTGCTCTGATGTACCTGCTCTGTACTGCACAATGCCCTGTTGATGCTCTGATACTGCATACTGCCCTCTCGTTACCTGCTCTGATGTACCTGCTCTGTACTGCACAATGCCCTGTTGATGCTCTGATACTGCATGCTGCCCTCTCGTTACCTGCTGTGATGTACCTGCTCTGTACTGCACAATGCCCTGTTGATGCTCTGATACTGCATGCTGCCCTCTCGTTACCTGCTATGTTGTACCTGCTCTGGTGCCCACTTTGCCCATGCTCACGCATACACTCTGATTTGACCCCTATTTTGGACAATAAAGGTAGTCTATCAAGTCTCGTGGTCTGTCGTTGTCATTCCTGCTTGCGTACTACAAATGTGTATTCGTATATGCTTCTCATCAGTGGTTTCGGTAACATGACACTCCCCCTCCCTACGTCACGTCCCTTGCTGGTATTCCCCTCCAGACAGCCAATGGTTTGTGCCTTACCTGCGTCGTCGTCCATAGTAGGCCATGACTAGGACGTGGTGGATCGCGAAGAGCATCGGGAAAGCGTGTAGCGCCGGGTCCATGGTGGTGGTCAGCTTGCGGTGGGTATCTCGGCTGTGTCACCTATGTTCGCTGTGGGGATTCCGCCGTGTTCAGACAGGTTGTTTTTCCGCTGCGGTTTTATGTGTGTTTTCCGCCATCTTGATTTGGGGGACGGTCTTAGACGTCAGTGCGTACGGCGGAGCGTCCGGATGTGTTCCGTCCGCCGCGTGGTCGTGTGTAGTTGGCCGCCGGAGCGTGCTTTTCCGTCGCGGACGGAAATTTGACACGTTTTCCTATCCTGATATGGCGGACGGAGTATCCGCGGCAGGCGGACACGGAAAAGGCTTTTTCCGCCTACTCACGGGCCGCGGTGGCTCTTCCGTCCGCCATCCTAATCGACCCCCAAGTGTTCTACTCACTGAGCCACCATGCTGACTCTGAGTGAGTGATGCAACAGCAAACCAGTGCTTTGTCATAGGATCGGCAACAACGGTACATGTGCTCAGTGTACACACCATTTCCAAGTGCAAGTATCCAGACTCCATTCCCCACCCCTCAGTCTCGACCCCTGGATTCAAAAACAACTTTGTTTTTTGGCTCTACAAAACTGGACAACTTCAACGTTAGAACAAAACACTCGGATCACGTGCACTTCTTAAAAAAAACACAGGCCACATTCTAGTTCCAGAAAGGCTTCACGAAGCCCCATTGGGCACCATTCGGCTGAATGTAATTAGTACACGTTATGTCTTGCTTGGAGATCCTAATCACAAGTTCACACCACCAGTTTCTGGATGCCAGTAGTCAGATCAGAATGGAACATACCCCCGAAGCTAGAGACTGACCCGAGATGTCATGTTTCCAGTTGACAGAAAGATCCGCCACCCTTGAATGCGACTGGTGTCATAAAATTTTATAAACAATGACTATTATACAACCAGTTGGTATCTTGGGTGACTATAATATAGTTCATTTCTGCAGGACTCAAACTCTCCTGACCCCCAGGCACCCACCTCCCAGTTACAAGACCGAACACTTTTAAGTATTTTGAATCCTAGCGAATACTGCAACAGCTTGCATCAGATTTCCTTTAAAGCAGGCAATCCCTGCACATCTCGCACCCATTTCTATGAATCTCCAGCCCCTCCAAGATTATAAATAGTGGACAATAACTGAAATAATAAGCACAGTACGTGGTTTTCTGGTTTGGCTAAGCGACCTGCTGAAGCCTACGAGCTTTAGCATGGCGTCTGGTCCGGGAGAGCAAGAAAAGAAAGGTTCAGCCGGGTAACTGTAGAAAAACGACAGGAGGAAGAGAAATTTGAAATGGACATAGACTTGGAGTATTGAGAAGTGATTCTCGCAGATTTGTTGATTAACTTTTTTTTTAACGGAGCCCTTCTTACCTGATGAGGAGCTGGTGGTTTCTGCAGAGACGTAGCCTCTTGCTGAAGCTCCGGGAGGCCAGGTGGCGGCTTCGGAGCCGATCTTCACGAACCGGACTGCTGCTTCTTGATCTTTCCCCCCGCATGGCTTCTCCGAAAGGTACGGTACTGCAGCCGGGTGATGGTTCTGGTAAGAATAAGGGCAAGGAGCCCGTGAAAAATGCCTCTGCCTCCCTGACAGACGGCGGCACCCAATGCTTGCGCCTGGATTGGCTAGAGCAGGGATACAGCCCGCCCATTAGGAGACCGGGGGTTGCTGCATGAAGCAACTCTTGGCCTCTCGGGTCCCCCCTCGCTCTCCTCCTGTAGGTGTCTGTAGTGCGCATGTTTGGGCTGGTCATAAAAATGACCAGCCCAAAATCGAGCGTGCTCAGTATTGCAGCTGCGCTTAGTGTGAGCTGCTGTCACTCAAACCCTGGCTTGAGTGCTGTCTCAGCCCCTTCAAGGGCCGATTGCCTCGGTTGTTGAGTGTGAGATAGCCCTGCTGCGAGAGTTATTATACTACTGCAGCCATGTGGCATCAGTGGGGCAATGCCCCAGCGCCCCCAATGGACGCACCGCCACACTACAGACACATTTACTTGGTGTACACTCTCAGCACACTTGGGGCCAGATGTACGACGGATTTTTGCATGCGCAAATGGGGTTTTAGACCCGTTTGCGCATGCAAAAAAACGATGTTATGTTATGTTATATAAGCTTATAGCGCGCACGGATACTCCAAAGAGTGTCCCGGCGCGAACCTTGAGAAGTAAAGAGAGAATGATTAACCACATCCCTGCTGAAGAAATCCCTCTCCTGTGCTGGGCCATAATAAAAACGGGTGTGGTCTTGACGAGCTCAGCTCGTCATGAGCACCCTAGAGGTATACCTCATGACGAGCTGAGCTCGTCATGAGCATCGAAGGGGTTAAATAAAGAGGAGTACTTTCAATCTTTTTTTTTAAGAGATTGGGGTCCTGGATGCTACGAAGAGCAAATGGGAGCAGATTCCAGGCCGACGCCGCCCTAAAAGCAAGAGAGCTGCCAACCATCCTCTGCAGACGAAAGCAAGGAATGTGTGCTAGCAGCTGGGAGGTTGAACGAAGCTGTCTAGCTGGCGTGTAAAACATAAAGCGCTTCCTTAAATAGATTGGACCAGAATCTAGCAGAGCATGATGCGCCAAGACTAGGGCTTTGGTCTGTCCCCCGCCAGTGTTCGTTGGGTCAGGGTCTTCGCTTGCGGCAGCGGAGTGCAGATTGTTGCTGTGGTGAAGGATAAGTTGCCCTCCGCCGCCGTCCGTTCCGCTCTTGCCTGCTCCCCCTGAGAGACCGGGCTCTCTGGGGGAAGTGACCATGGTCGATACCGAGCGAGGAGAGATGGGACAGACTGAGTGTGAACCGTCGTTGAGAACTGTACTGGCGGCCATTAGGGCACTTCATTCTCATGTGGAAGCCCTTCTCCACAAAATGATTGCGGGTACGTTTGAAACAGGGCATATGGGACCAGACCCTGCTTCATTGCAAGAACTAAAGCGAGCTAATATGCCCAATATGGCCATCTCAATGGAGGATGTGGGCCCCGTGCAGTGAGAGGTGTTGAAGCCTCTGGTCAGTGGGATGGCCGATAACCGCGAGCTCGGTGCTTCGTACGGTTCGTCAAGCCTAACATCGCTGCTGACTGTGGGAGGACTAATCGGTGCTCCCTTTCCGGAGACTCCTGTTGGGAACTGTTCTAGGCTCGAAACCGCGTACCCCCCCCCCCGGCAGTTTCACTACGATTGCGGAGGAAACAACGTTGGGAGTTCATGGCGGTGAGGGGAGTCTTTAGTGCTGATGGGGTTCTCAGTGACTTAACATCTTTGCTTCCTCTCAGGATGAACTTTGCTGAACTTTTTTTGCACTTTGAATATCCTGCAGAGGCGGCAGTTCGACCGGAAGGGGTTTGCACGATTGATCGGAAGGGCCAGGGATGAGACTGATTGACTGGGTTTGATATCGTGGCCTCTATGGATGTGGGATTTGCTACCATGGTGCATATCGGAGGTTGGGCGGTGTCTACAGCTTCCCCTGTTTCGTTATGTATGAGCTTACTAATAGATTTGTGGGTCCATTCTGGGGAATGCTTGGTTCTGGCGGGGGGTAGGGGGGACCGGGGGCACATACGAAGGTGCCCTCCTCCATTTTCTATTTTTAGTATTTAGTTAGATGGGGCGACAGGCACACTGCTAGTTGGGGTTAGGCGGAAGCCATATGCAGGGGTGCAGGGTGGGGGGAAGGGGTTTTTGTGTTGTATGTGTTTTTGTTTTTATGCTTGAAATCCTACTCGAATAATCCTGATATTGGGGGCCTTACCGATGGGCAATCCCGTTTTGTGGGTGGACGGGTCCTGAGGGCGGTATTGATTGCACAGATCTTAGCTACGTGTTGCGTCTTTTATTGCTGTGTGCTGGTTGCGGTCGTTGTCTCGGTTCATTACTCTGCTGCGCTCCACCTTTCCTGCCACTAGTAATTGCTTTCTTAATGACAATCCTGTTCCTTTGAGAGGGGGGGATTGTGGTCAGTACTAGTTGGACTGGGCTTCGAATATTTTTTGTATATTATACGGCCGCGTGCTTGTTATGGTTCTATTTTGCACTATATGCTTGTATATCTTCCTTTCTAATCCGCAATGTAAGGTAACTGCTGTTGGTTTTCTTTGTATTCCTTTAATAAAAATAAAAAAAGATTTAAAAAAAAAAAAGACTAGGGCTTTGAACTTTACACCAGCAGTGAATGGTAAACAAATAAGTTGTTGGCTAACAATGTTCAAGTCTCTCAGGAGGATATTCTATTCAACTAAGTATATACTCAATAGCATGCTTAACTGTTTAAGGAAAAACTATCTCTTTAGACAAGGATAGGCATTTCTCCCTGAGGCATTTGTCCCAATGTTATATTTTCCTCTCAAACAGAAGATAGTTTTAGGTTCATATGTAAGCGGCAGATGTCCTACAGGAATCGTACCTGCTAGAAATGGTTTACCATTCCTCCTGCTTTATTGCTTCTAGTAGTTCAGAGACAACACACCACCCGAGAAGCAATAGTCCAGAGCATAGCCATAGCCCTTACATAGTGCATCACAGCAGACTGTGCAACCTCCTCATTTTGGCATATACTTTCCCCAGAATGTATACACAAATTGGGGTCGCAGACAATGCCCCAACTTAGATACTAATTTAAGCTGGCGAAGGATGGCACCGCCCCACAAGTCAGGAGTCTGGTGCCCACACAGCCAGCATGCTGCCAACACTGCAGTTCAGCTGCAATCAGTTAATATATGATAGTCTAAATCAACCTGGGCAAAGCTAGGTCTCAAAAGGTATTGCAAGCAATTTCCACAGTTCTGTTTCTGAGAGGCCATATGGTTACCAGGGGAAAAAAGAAACCACAGTCCTTGCTCATTCATGACCTGCAGCTCTGTCTAGCCAAAGACAAAAAAAGCAGGACATGTCGTGGAGGGGCGTCCATTGACTGCGCTTCTGACTGTAGGTGAGACGACGCACAAGATAATAAAAAGTGAATTAGAATGTGCATTAAAGGATAAAATAGGTCTGGCTTTAATATAATATATGGAAACTTGTGCAGGCCCAAATGTTCTTTGCATGCATTAACGCATAACAGCCAGCTCTATTAGGCTTACCAATGCCTTGGCAATTACAAGAGCAAAAGATCTGCAATAGGGGTGAGGTGGGAAGAGGGGCATGAAGCAATATCACAAATGACGTCATTGTCAGCAAGGGGTGCGAACAGCAGGTAGAGAGGGGAATGGACGTGCAGTGTATTTGCTAGGCAGCAACTACCATGCCTTTCAGAGTGGCGCTGAATTCTGTCTCCACAATACACTGTGCGCCCCTGGCTGATTTTCTCTCTAGCAGGGTGTACAGACAACCGGCTGGAACAGCGAGAAGTATACGCGAATGCATGGCTCCTGCAGTGAACCACCGAAAGAGGAAGCAGGGTGGTTGGTGTAGCGTCCTCTCCAGTCCAAGAGCATGCAAAATGAACACGCCAGACATGGAGCTCGTAACCGACGTCTTTATTCATCAGCGTACAACAGCCAAAGTGAAACTTTTCATTATCTTATAACCATTAACAACCACACCTTAACACCTCCCTAATGGTTGTGTAATTCATTCATTGAGTCCGCCCAGAAATGCTGTGTCCAGGCGCTCATAGTCTTAAGACACTACCTATCCCCCCCTTGTAAAATAAAAAGGTGACAATAGCAGCATTATATTTCCTCGATAAGTTGTCTAGGTGCTCGCACTATTTGACCACATTGTGTGGTATGAGGTAGTTGAGCTGCACCCTCAGTGGACGCCAGGGGCCTTAATTATGAAAAGTGACACATCGCTGCGTGAAAACAGCGATGCGGCACTTTTCACTGCGCTCTCCCTGCGACATGATTGATGCGTCATATTTATAATATGACGCATCATGTCGCAAGGAGTTACAGATACGTCAGTATTTCTGACGTATCTGTAAGCGCAAAAGTCACGCATTGCTGGGGTGTGTCACAAAAGTGACGCAACTCCAGCAATGCGTCCTTTCACATGGGGAAAGCCCCATGTGAAAGGGCTTGCGTCAGTCTTACGCCTGCTGTGAGGCAGGCGCAAGATTTTGACGCAACAGCGTCCTAAAAGTGACGCAGTGAAATCTCATAGATTTCACTGCGTCACTATTACGAGGCTTTTTGCGTGTGAACGCCCCCTTTGCATACATTATACCTGACGCAGGTAAAATGTAGCGCAGGGGTTTACAAAGTGACGCATCTGCTTCGATGCGTAACTTTGTAAATAGTGCGCAACACGACGCATGTTTTACGCCGCCGATGCGTCACAAAAAGTGACGCATCGGAAGCGCAAAACTCACGCACGGCCTCATAAATGAGGCCCCAAGGGTGCAGGGGCTGATGTTTAATCTAGGCCATCAGGTGGGGCAGCCTCATCTGTAATCAGGAGCCGATGAGTGTCAGGATAGATGTCTGAAATGTGACAAGTCTCTTGTGGTGGATTTTATAGGACGTTGCACCGTTATCCTGTGTCCCTTGCATGTCACAACTCTCAGAGACTCAGCAGCAAATGGAGGATCTGTTTTCCGCTTTCGTTTTTGTTTGACAAGAACCCAGTCAGCTGCGTTGAAGAAGATCTGAGTTTGTCGATGTTGATCAGCATATGTCTTCATTTGATGTTACAGATAAGTGTCAGTGTCACAAACCTCGTCGACATTCCGAGTGTGTTCAGTGGTCCACTGTGGTAGTTTGCTACTCATTTTAAAAAAAAACACTTTATTGATGACATCGTCACATCACATAGCATAAATGGTGTTCAACAGAGACAGTCTTTTCTCTTTTCTTTCCATATAGTACCATACAGTTATCATATACAGTTCTAGTGTAGTTTACTCTGTATAATATTGTAGTCCTGGGATCCGGACTCTATTAGCATTAGTATCACTAGAGCAGTATATTACCAATGTGAGCCACATCAAAATAAAGCAGGGCGTGAATACAGGTAATAGAACTGAACCTGGCCATTCCCATTCCCTCCCTCCTCCCGCCCCTCCCCCCGACTCCTGGTCGTTTTTTCTCCAGTGGTCTGTGACAATCAAAGTAACTCACTATAGACATATTACTTCAAGGGCTGGTGTGGTCTAGGGCTGGAAAGTGTTAGTCTGGGTCTTAGAACCCAGGGGCTAGAAGCTACATTACATCTTTGTGTACTATGGGGTCAGTGCGGTTTATGGGGACAACAAATCAAGTGATTCAAGTTCAATCAGCATAGCCTCCACATCTATTGAGATGGGTTGTTTCCTCAGCCCGCTCTCCTCCTCTTTACGAAGGGCTGCACCCTCCGCCCTCCCTACGGAAGCATGTCTGCCTGCCAAATGGACATTGCCGGGCATCTTGGGGACTTCCACCTCATAGTGAGGGCTCTCACTGCTAGGATAAGTGCTAGATCTAAGAACTTTAACCGTACCTTTTGTATCTTTGAACGCCTCCGGTGACCTATGAGGAAATTGAGGGCTTCACCCGGGACTGGGAGTTGTGTAACTGTGTTCAGTGAGTTGCAGATTTGTCTCCAATAATCTCGGAGGCAAGGGCAGGACCATAGCATGTGAAGAAACCCTGCCTCATCTTCTCTACAGTGGGGGCAGCAGTGGGAGGAGTCCAGAAACATGCGATGGATCCGCTGGGGCATGAGGTACGATCTATGAAGGACCATTGACTGAATACATTTTAATTTCGTGTTACGCGATACCTTTTTGGGGTGTTCTAACATATATGTCCATGCCTTGTCAGTAATTTCCACGGGAGAGTCCTCGGACCATTGTGAGAGGTGAGTGCAATAGCAGCATGTGCCCTAACCCCTGTGTATAACCACCACACCAAGTGTCCTCCAGTTCCCATATAATACAGAAGATGAACCAGGTTGTGTGCGGGGGTTCCTCCCTCTGTGTGGCCCAGGTAGTCCTTATGTAACGCGTCACAGTGGCATGCAATAAGAATAAGCGTGATGGTGCTCCCGTGGCCTGTACAAAGGAGTCTTGATCTAGTATGGTGCCATCACCAAAGAATGCGTCCACGTCTTCCACCCCAATATCTGTCCAGTCCCGTATCCGTGCCTTCGATAGTCTACCTTGTGGTGTGGGGATCCCGAGGAGGGGGTTGTTTGTGGCGTAAGGGGTCGCTGTGGCGGTGTACAATAGGGCCTTCCTCCAGCATTGTAGGGCGGTTCTCAGTAGGGTTGGGCAATTTGGAGGGATCTTTGCCCTCTGTAATAGCAAGGAATGTAATTTGCCTTCGTCTATCCTCTGCAGTGTGAACCCAATCTCCTGTAAGTTTCTCCCTGCCATCCAATATGATAGCCATTGGAGCTGGCTGGTGTAGTAGTAGCTTCGAAAATCAGGGACTCCCAAGCCGCCACTGGGTGTCTCTAGTTGGAGTTTTCGAAGGCTTATTCATCTTCAACCAGCCCCCCAAATCAGTGTAGTCAACATAGCACTCAGTGTGTTAAAAATAGACTTTGGAAGAACTACAGGTATATTTACAAAATAATATAATAGGCGAGGCAGCATCACCATTTTTGATACGGCAACCCTGCCCCTTACCGATAGTGGCACCGAGGACCAGAAGGCCACACTAGCACGGAGGGCCGTTATGGCCCGGACTATATTGCCCTCAATCTGGTCCGTCTGTGTCCTATAGACTTGGATGCCTAGATATTTGAAGGTGGTGAGAGTCACTGGAATTGTATAATTGCCAAACTGTATGCAAGGTGGATGCTGTGATTCCCGGAAGAAATAAGTCGTCGACTTCTCCGTGTTTATAGCCAGGCCCGACAGGTGTTAGAAAGTGGCAAAGTTGCTGGGGAGAGGGGCATTGTCAGCTGTCAGGTCCCGTAAATACAGCAGTATGTCATCTGCATAGATGGATATTAAGTGGTGTATTTCAGCAATGGGAATGCCGAGCTGGGCCGCTGAGCCTCTGAGGGCTAACGCTAGTGGCTCCAGTGCGAGCACAAATAACAAGGGGGTTAGCGGGCATCCCTGCCTTGTGCCCCTATAGATATTGTATTGGTCCGAGATGTAATGGCCAGTGCGTGCCCTGGCCGTGGGAGATGAATATAATAAATGCACCCATTTAATATACGTGTCCGGGAACCCAAATCGTCGCAGTGTCATGAACATAAAATCCCAAGAAAGGGAGTCAAAGGCCTGCTTAAGATCCAGTGCTATGCACCCTGCATCCTGGTATTCCCAAGGGGTTGCCTGCATTACATAATGTAACCGTCTAGTCTTTAGTGAAGTACTGCGATTCGGTAGGAACCCGCATTGATCCCCATGGATTAGCATATTAAGGTGTGGTTGTATGCGATTAGCAAGGTCCTTACTTAAGATTTTGTATTCAGTGGATAGTAAGGAGAGGGGCCTGTAATTAGATAGCTCTAAGTTATCTCGACCTGGCTTGGGTATCGATGTATCCAAGGTTTGCATATTGGACTCCGGCAGGTGACAGTCTCAGAGGCTACCTTATAGACAGATTCTAGTGTGGGTACCAAGGTCTCCGAGTAGGCATGGTAAAACTCGACAGGGAGTCCATCAATCCCAGGGGTCTTGTTGCGATTCAACCCCTTAATGGCAGCACGGATTTCATTTTGAGTTATAGGGCCATCTATGTCCTTTTTTACTGCATCAGGGACCACTGGAAAAGGTAGGTCCTGCAAAAACTCTGTTATAGAAAGGCCTTCCACAGGAGCGGGGGGCTCATAGAGTGTTGCTAGATTTTCATAAAAGGCTGTGTTGATTTCATTTTGTGTATGAACTATATGGCCTGCACGGGTACAGATTCTGGCTATGACTGGCGGGTCTGGCCTATCCCTAACTATGGGGGCTAGCAGTGCACCTGACCTGTCAGCGTCCGTGTGTTTTCGTTGGAGGAATGCACTATGGTCTATGGTTCGCAATGTCTCTAATGTTTCTGCATGGTCTATGTGGGCAGACTGTAATGCTCCCGTTTGTCTGGGTCGGCTATCGCTTCCAGTTCCAGTGTGTTTAGGCGCTGTTCTATGCTTTTCAATCGTTAGTGCGTCTCCTGTCTAGCCCCAACCACTTGACCAATCGATGCTCCCCTTACTACCACTTTCAGGGCATCCCAGTCAATCAGGTTGGAGGAGGCTGTGTTCCAGTTTTCGGTCAGATAATTAGTAATAGTGTTAAAGAGGGTTGTGCGGAACGGGGCATCCTCCAGTAGTTGTGGGTTTAGTTTCGAGGTAGGAACAGGGGTGGGTACTGTACCTCAGCCAATTGTGAGCTCTAGGGGGTTGTGGTCGGAGAATGTTTTTGCTAAATATGTGGATTGGTGAATCCTAGCGATGATGGGTCGGGAACAAAGGAACCTGTCAATTCTGGTATGTAGACTGTGTACGGAGGAATAGAAGGAGTATTCTTTATGGGTAGGGTGAAGGTGTCGCCATGCGTCAGAGAGTGTCCATCCCTCCGTCCATGTAGTGAATAGATCAGCCAATTTGCTGGCATTTGTGCCATGTAGGGGTGGGTGTGATCTATCTAAGGCCGTGTTCATAACAGCATTCCAATCCCCACCCAGTATCCAGGGTATGCCATCCCAGTCTGCCAGTACTGCACCTAACCTGTGTAGGAACTGGTCCTGGTCAAAGTTAGCGGGATAGATGCTGCGCAGGACCACCAAGGAGCCATCCAGTGTGCCTTTCACCAAGATGTATCTGCCTTGGTCATCAACCTGTCTGTCCAGTTGAAGGAATGGGACCCCATTGCGTATCCAAATGGTCGCACCCCTAGCAAAGGCGGAGTAATTGGTAGAGTAAATGTGACCCCTTCATTTTTTGCGCAATTTTTGTGCTTCGGAATCAGTTAAATGAGATTCTTGGAGTAATGCCACCTGTGTCTTATGTCTGATGAGGTATGCATGAATACGGTGTCTCTTCTGGATTGTTCCCAACCCACGTACATTCCACGGGAAGAGGTTGTACGACCCTGTGGTGTTAGCTTTCCCGGGCATGTCTTTGTGAGTGGAGTATGTAGACCAATCCCGACCAGGAGTCCCCCGTCCCCAAAACCTTAACTAAACTCGGTGCAGCGCCTGAACCCTGCTGTGCTCAACAATAGTGTACAAATAGCACATAACAGATAACGGTGCATACTCTAACGGAGGTGGTTATCCTCATTCATGGCCATGATTACCACAGGGTCTGTAACCTGACGACCCTACGGGGGGGGAGTGTGATCAGAGCCCCTATGGGGCAGTGTTTCTATCAGCCACTAACAAACATTTGTAGGAGTTCTTCAGAACCCCCTTCAGAAAAGAACAGGATAAAAATTTTTTTTTTTTACATGGTGTAGCGTACTCTATATCAATGGAACTTACAATTTGCGCCTTCTACAGTACTACACAAAGCATAGCAGGGTAACAACATTCTGAGAAAGCAGCACAGGTAAAAGGATATGACAGTCCCAAGGGCGTGGAGTCTACTGCATCAACGAACGCAAAGATCACTGTGTTCTTCGCAGGATCTATGTGCCCAACGCCTCTGGTCAGTTATCAATCATATCATCAGCCGTTCCGGGTGTGATGGAGGGGAAGAGGGTTATACTATGTTCAGAGTCAGAATGGATAGTACTATCGTCTGAGTCCGTGGAAATTGTATTTGCATCATCTCAGAATGCACCGGCTATCGCAATCGCTCCTTCCTGATCCCGTTGTTGTTGCTCCCGCGTTGGGCCCGCGCCACCTTTGTTCCAGTTGGAGTTCTGGGAGCGGTGAGAGTTCCACTTTGGGAATTTAGTTGATTCTTGTGAGGAGAAGTCCGTGCGGCTAGTCTGGCTAGAGCCTATACCCATCACCTCCATCCATTCCTCTGCATCCGCTGGACTTTTTTTTTTTGTCGTGGATGACTTTCAGCCTGGCAGGGTATAAAAGCGCGTGTTTGAGTTGCGCTTTCTGGAGCTTTTTCTTTATAGCCCGGTAGAATGATCTTTTTTCTCTGCACCAAGATAGTATAGTCCGGGTATAATGATATACGTTGGTTTTTGAACTGGATTAGTGCCTTTTCTCTCGCTTTCTGTAATAGGATGTCACGGTCTCTATAGTTGAGAATTTTCACTATCAGAGGGTGAGGTGGTGCTCCAGGTTTAGGTGGTCCGGTCGGGATTCTGTGGGCGCGCTCAACGCAAAAGTATTGGGAGAGCCCCTCAGGAGCTACTTGGTCTCTAAATCACTTCTCCATAAAGTCTGCTGCCTTATTCCCTTTGCTACGTTCCGGCAGACCAATAACGGCTATATTATTGCGTTTATTTCTGCCCTCCGCATCCTGGTCCATAAGTGTCGTCATCTGTTATTGGAGTTGCTGCAAAGTAGACTAGTGGTCTGTAACTCTTGGGGCAATGTCCGCAATTTATTGGTCGTGGCCTTGACCGTATTCGCCAGCTTGCCGTGGTCCGCCCTGAGTAGCGTAAGGCCTGTGGGGAGGGTACCTATCTGCAGTTCGAGCGCCATTCTAGAATAACGGATCTCCTTGAGGATGAGGTCTAGTTTATCCGGTGTTCCGTCAGCGTGATCGGTAGAAGCGTTCCAGGCGAGGGGGGCCGGCTACCGCGCCCCGTCATGACAGGAGATGGGTCAGCTCCCTGTTGTCCCTCCAGTGTTTTCGCTCGGACTCTTCCCATGACGTGGTTTTCTCACTAGGCCCAGCGCTAGTCCGTCCCAGTAGGTAATCCCAGAGTAGTGGTATCGTACTGTTCGTGTCCCCTCTTGGGTGCTGGACCAACCGCGACGCCAGAGCAGGGGGTAGGAAGGACCGTGACACGCCCAAGAGGCCAAAACAGGTCCGGATGGTCAATCAGTATTGGAGCATGGTAAGGCAGGGGTACCAGACAGAACCTCTGTCCAGTAGACGTTGGCCCCTCACCTTCTACACATGCTTCTGAGGCACAATCCCCACACGCAGAGCATGGGCCTTGTACCGGGGGGAATGTTTGCTGTTGTGGAAAGTGTCTGTGTCCAGTATCAGGAGCTCTGTGCTGCGGAGGAAAGCGGGGTCAGGGGTCCAAGTCTGATCCTGCGGTAGTCTTTATTCTCCGTGGGCAGCCCTAAAAAATCCTGAAAAGCAGCTATGTCCCCTGATCCCCGGGTATCCGTCCACCTTGGGAGGGTGTTTCCAGGTCCCCCCCTGGGTCACTAGGCCCTGGGACGAAGTGCAGGGACCAGAGCAGAGGCTACAAGGCTTCGCCACTCACCGCCGCTTCCGCAAAGGGGATCCAACACCATGTCTTCTCTCCTCTCTCGTGACTCAGCCCCCAGCCCGTGGGGACACTCCCGTCTGGCGCACCGGGAGATCTGCAGTATATGCTCCCCTCAAGGGGGCATGGGCCACAGGCGGGGGGCGCCCAGTCAATGTCAATAAGTTCGGCCATGGCCAGGCCCAAGACGGCATCCACGTCACCACACAGCTGATCAGCCGCATACACCACCCCCGGTCTCGGCCTCTTCCTGGGCCCGCTCACAACCGGGCCTGGGTCTCTGCATACACCCCAATCGAAGCCCAATGCAATGAGGAGCAGGCAGTGTGGGTCAATGTGGGACTACGCGGCCTCCTCACTCACCGCGTCAGTCCCTGATGCAGTCCTCTAGCAGGCCGCCGCCATCTTCTCATCCTGCGGGCAGCCTCGCCGCAGATCAGCAGGGCCACAGCACTTCAGGGACCGCCAACTGGTCTCCCGCTCCACGAGTGCGGTTGTAGGGCAGGCAGGGACCTCCGCGGACCAAGATCAGGGGGAAGGAGCCAACACCCCCCGGACCAGGGGGATGTCCTGCACCACAGCACGCCCAGCCAGCCACGCCGTGCACAGGCCCCTCCTCTACTCTAGGCCCCGGTCTCCAGCAATGGCGAGTGGCGGGTAGGCCCCACACCGCGTCAGCGATGCTGGGCAGTCTCCAGCGCTGATCAAGGCACGTCTCTCTATGCCGGGGGCCCCGACTCATCAATATTCATGTCCCCGGGTCAGTAACTGCCAAAGACACGGCGTAGAAGGAGTGTGTGGTAGTGCGGGCCGGATAAATAGACGAGAAGGCTGTATATAGTGTGCCAGTTGAGGGCATTTAATGACAGTTTTTGAGATGATAGTCTTAGGTATAGAGCTAGTGTGTTTCCAGAATTCCTCAGTACCCTCAGATCTTGGCTCTCTCTCCGGGGAGACGTCGTCTTCTGTGGACTCCTCGTCAGTCCGGCCTTCTCCTTGGTTAGGGCTTCTCCCACGGAGGCTCATGAGAGTGAAAGAAAGAAGGAGCCGTCAGTCCTTTCTACCATCACATGCCCATATACTAGGGCTAACCTGTCACCATACACCGTTGTGATTCACTCTGCTAGGAGTTGAATGGGATATTCGTGGGGAAAGGGTTTTTTACTGTGGCTTAAGAAATGAGTGGTAGGGGTAGAGGCAGGCTTTACTCTGGGACTAGGTCGATATATATATATATATATATATATATATATATATATATACACAATGGAGATCACGTTTCAATTGTGGGTAATGCAGTGGGTCGTGCAAACAAGGGGAAGAAAAGAAACACTTGTCCCCGTGCTGTCCCCTATGCCTTTTCACCCCCCCCCCCCTAATCACCCCTCTCCCTCCCCTTCCCGACTCGAGAGACTCACCGGCTCTGCCGCAACTCTCAAGTGTTGCGGCCGCTCTCCAGCCTCCTCCTGTGGGGTCCGCCAATCCTCGCACCACATCTCGTCTTCTTCTCCATCTTCTTCTTTGTTTCCTCTGGGTTCCTCGCTTTCCTTCAGCTCCGCGTCCTCTTGTTTTTCCGTCTCTTCCGGCGTCTCCCTCTTCACACCGGCTTCTTCGCGCTTGCTGGTAGTTGATTGGCTCCTTTTCTCCTCCCCCGTGTAATTCCTTCCGGGGTAACTCCCTCCTCCGGTGACATCACGCAGGACCGGTTCCTGTGTGGGCAGAGTACGGAGGGTTATGTTTAACCTCCTGGAGATCGATATCGGGGTCCTAGTTCCTGCAGGTAAGCGACTTTCCTTGTAACGTACCGGCCAGGAACGTGTCCTGTTCTGTGTCCCCTCACATAGTGATTCCCCCCGGGAGGGTAAGGACCTCTATCAAGCTACAACCACCATCTTAGACGGCTAACCACACCCCCCCTGGTAGTTTGCTTCTCATAGCTCTCCCAAACTGCAAGGTGGCTGTACAGTTGCTGATGGTGGCGTGAGGAGTCAAACGATGCATGGAGGACTTGACATAAGGCCTGACTCAGCTCGATTCCATTCACTGATACACGCTGGATCACACTGTTTGGGGTGCCCATAAATCCTTCCATGACACCGTTGGCTTGGGGCCACAAGGGAGTACTTTTTTGATGCTTGAAATTGAGTCTAGTTAGAAACTCCTTAAAATCCTTACTATTGAACAGTAGATTTAAGAATGTCTGGGATGCTCCATGCTGCAAAGATGTTGTCCAGCCGCTCAATTACCTTGTCATGAGGTGTTGATGACATTTCCTCCACCAGAGGAGAACGGGAATACTCGTCAATGACTACCATGAGATGATGTCCATTTGCTGGGGGCCCAAAGAAATCAATTACCACTCTTTCCCATGCATGTGCAGGAAGATCAGACATGGTTAGCAGATGCTGTGTCACTTTAGGGAAAAGGCAATTACATAAGTAGCACTCCCTTAGTTACCTCTCACCTCTCTCATCCAAGCGCTGGAACCACACTTAATCCCTCAGGGCTCTTTTGGTGGCGACAATGCCACAATGTCCTTCATGGGCAAGTTCAATGACCTACTGTCTCAGACTCTCAGGTATGACGATCCTTGAGCCTCTCAACCCAATGCCTTATTTAGTGACAGACAGTTCCTCCTCCCCATTTTTGAACTTCTGAAATTCAACATCATCACTCAGAGGTCAAACACTTTTTCTCCATGACTGTTCTGCATTGATGTTCTTAACGGCAGGCAGGTCTTTATCAACATTTGTAGCGGCAACGATCTGTTCAATGGATAAGGCTGCTGGCGTGCTGGACCTTACAATGTAGTTGATGTACTCTTCCGCTATTTTCGATGTAGCGTCGTGCTGATGTAATGGTACTTGTGAGAAGCAATCTGCGGGGTTTAGGTACTTGCCTGGTTTATGCACTATTGTATAGTTGAACTCTTGTAACGCAAACGCCCACCTCTCAATGCTAGAAGACATTATGGGTTTCGGGTTTCCGGATATAGTGAGCAGTGCTTAGTGGTTTGTAACAAATGTGAAGTGCTTGCCCTAAAGAAACACATGCAAGTGTTCGCAGGTCCACTCCATAACCAGACTCTCCAATGTGTCTCTGAGCATTTGGATGTCCATTATGCTGAGCAAGGATTGCTACCAGCCCCACCAGGTTCACATCAACAGTAATCTCAGTATGTAATTTAGGTTCAAAGTAGACAATCTCAGTTGCATTTTCAATTGCATGCTTTATCCTGATGAAGCTTTGGTCGCATTCAGAGGACCATAGGAACTGGGCATTTCGTTTAGCCTTTTCTCTCAGTGGGGCACTCGATGTAGAAAAGTCATGTATGTACTTGGTTGTCACTGCCTTTAGCATCACTTTGTGTGAATGTTGGCTTGATGTTATGTTGCAGCACAGTATTTCTTCTTCAGCCTGGCCAGCAAGTCTTGGTTGGCTTTTCTAACAGTGTTTCTTTGCTAGGCCTTCAACTCCTTTGAGAGCTGTCTGTGGGCTGGAGCGGGGCTTTGATTCCACACACACCGATTTCAAACTGCTTCTTCTTAAAAGGTACACGTGGCACACACAAGGAGTTTGCTGTAGCTTTGCAATCTTCCAGGGAGAGCAGTCTTGTTTCTTCTGGGTACAGATCCCGCACTCATCGCCAGTTATAGCATCTTCCCCAGCCTGGGAGCGTGCAAAATGAACACGCAACACACGGAGCTTGTAACCAACATCGTTATTCATCAGCGTACAACAACCAAACTGAAATTTCTAATTGTCTTGTAACCGTTAACAATCACACCATAACACCTCCCCAATAGCTATGTGATTCGTTCACTGAGTCTGTACAGAGTGGAGTGGTCCCAGTGTTCGTTATCTTAAGACACCACAGTTGAACAAACTAATACTGCTGCAGCATCAACCTTTAAACCACCCTTCTCCAAAGCATGGAGAATGGGGCGTGATGTACGCTACCAGCATGGAGAGCCCATGCAGTGTGGGTCAGGGCACTTGCCCGCACTGTCCAAGGCAGCACAGAGAGGGGACAGGAAGTTCATCTCCGTAAGCGTTCCTTGGTGCGCTGGCTGTTCCTGCCTCACTCACAGTGCTCTTCTCCTTGTCCATGCAGATGTCACTTATGTCTCCTAAAGTGGTCCAAAGTAGAGCTCCCAATGTGCCAAGGCTCCCAGTGTACACAGAAAACACTGCTCCTAAAGTACTTTACATGCACCTTCAAATGGCGCTCTTGTTGTGCCAGCCATGATCTGCTTCCTAAAAGCAAATCTTAATGAAAAATAAAAGAGCACACGCTTCGGTGTGGTTGCTGCTGTTGAAGAGACTGCTGCCCCAGCTTTGTAACAGCAGCTTGAGTGTGCTAGGGTGAACCGTGCGTTCCCTCAGTTGATGCTATTTTACGCACTGCTGTGAAACGTAAAGCTGCTCAATGCTCATGAGGCCTGATCGAAATATGAAAGAGGCTGCAATGAAGCACTAGTGATAAGATTTGGCCAAATGGCAAAGGGGCCTGACAGAAAGAGACCAAAGGCTAAGGGCCTGATTACGAGTTTAGCAGTGCAGCGCCGGTTCCGCCCTGCTGTCGCACCGCCAAAGTCCTGGTCGGGCCACCTGCCAGATTATGAGTGTAATTTGTATCTGGTAGACCTTTTTTTTTTACGTTCCCATGGCGGTGCTTTGAAAATGGGCACTGCTATGGGAAAGGCAAAAACAGTTCCTGCACGGCATGGATTGAAAAGTCCATGCTGTGCAGAAACTGGGGTGCATGCACACAGGGGGGGCACCTGTATAGACCCCATGGTGCAGAGGCACAAGGATGCCCTGAAAGGCCCCCTTTGTTTCCTCTCTGTCGTGGTTTTCATGGAGGCGAAACCATTAAAACAGTGGTGGAGAGGAAACTCGTAATATGCCGCCAAGCATATTGTGGCCAACTGACTGCTGCAACACTGCTAGGGAACTGCGGTTCCCTGGCGGCAGCGGCTGGGCACTGGTGTTTCGCCCATCCAGATCGTAATAGGGTGGTTGAAAGATCACCACCGCTGCACCTCCAGGAGTCTGGCGGTCAGCGGACAGCCAGACTCGTAACCAGGCCCTAAGTGGACAGACCTAAAGACCCTCAGTATGTATGTTACTGGGAATTGTTAACATGGGCTCTACTGCATAGTTAAAACTTTTTTTAAAAGCCATAGGAAAAAAAAAAGAAATAGGTAAAAGGGTGCTTTTTTCTGGTAACTCACAGATGTAACGAGAATTAAGGAAATTACTTTTCAGGGTAAATGAAATATGAGATGATGGAATACAGAAACAGGCACATGTTTGTTTTAATTAATGGAATGTTGCCTGTTAAATGTGTATTAACGGTTATTTACTGCTCTTTGATTTTTTGTTAACTATAACGCTGTCGCAGGATGTCACTAACTCAATGCCTCATTCAGTTTATTTCAATCTTCCGGGATGCATAATTCATAATTACAAGGGACAGCACTGAAGAGTGCAGTAAACTACTTTTGGGGCGCTTTTTGGGGTCGCGGGCGTGATTGCAGGAGCTTAGAACGTCCCCGAAGCCACTCCCTCGTTTTCGCTGTGATCTTTGATGCTGTCGAAATCAGAGAAGCCCTGTGGCCCGGGAGTCTGAGATTACGCATCCCGCCATCAAATATTCACGCCATTTAGACGTTGGCAGCAGGTGCAAGGTTTCCCTCTCGCGCTTCAGCTGAGGACGCCGATGGCTCGCGCCGACTCGTTCATCTGGAGATAGACACCTCACTTTGTACGCTCACAGTCATTAGGGGGGAAACAAAGACGCCCCACCCAGCCTCCATCCCCGGATGGGCCTGCAAGCCGTCCCCTTGGCATCAAATCAAGCAGCGCTGCTGCTGGCACGCGCAGGTAAGAGGTTCTCCTCGTGATTGCTCTAGTTACAACCGCGCGCGCCCGGTGCTTCGGACGCAGTTGGAATGTGTCGTGTTTGGGCTCGCGCGAGACCGACAAGCGTCTGAGATCTGAATCTGCAGGGGCACTTAGGTTCCATGAATATCTAACGCTGTGGCGTCGAGCTCTGCTGGAGTCGTAGGTGACGTAGTTGGTGACGTCTAAGTTTGTGTGAGGTTTATAAACTGTCTTCGGCCTGTGTCAACCTATATTTCATACTCCAGTCAGCACTGATTGGTCAGTGTGAACAGTTGCTCGGATCACAGCCTTTTGTGGTCAGTTGTGTAATGCAAAGCGCGGAGATTGTTTTCCAATGCTTCAGGTACTTGTTTTAATTGTTAAACATCGGGCTTGCTTCATGGTTTTCCCTTTTTATTCATGATTTTTCCTTTTTATTTCTTCTCTTCATGGTTTTTCCTTTTTTTTCTTCTCTTTCTCTCTCTCTTTTTTGTTTCTTCTTTTAACTCTCTCTTCCTGTTGGTAAAAAAAATAATCAAACATAAATAATAACCATTATTGGTTCATTCCGTTTTACACTAGATATGTATTCTATATTTTCATGTTCTAAGGGATTCCTCGTTCAAAGGAGTTAAGTACTCTGTTTAACTTGTTATATTTGGCTTAACTACTGTACTGTTTACTATATTTGACCTTTTCATAAAAAGTACTTAACAAAAAAAATAAAGAAACATCGGACTAGCCTTAAATAAAGGGCACAGGCCTTACCAAATGACGCGGCGGCGGTGAAACATTTACTTGTCGATGGAGGATTTTATACTAGCCCTGAATGTTGTAGAGACCTCATTTTTTTGTCATTTAGGAGCAGCAGACCTATTTTTTTTTCTTTGAATGCAGGCTCTTGTGTTTTTCCATTGGCAATGTGAAACATGCCAGAATGCAAATTAAACCCAACTTAAAGACAGCTCGAATACATTTAGAGATGCCAAACGGAGAGTTAGGGGGTTAGTGGGCGAGAATATTTTTCAAGTGCACATAAGGTAAATATGTTAATATCCATGGCGACGTCAGAGCTCTCAAGTTAGCTATTTACATGGTGATAAGCCAGGGCCGTACTGGAATGTAAAAGCAGCCCTGGCGAAAATCTTCAGGTCAATCTTCAGGAGATCATGACTAAAATGGGACCAAGGAAAGAGACAACCTACACTGGATCGCCTACTGACATGACCCGGACTGGCCATTATGCCAGTCTGACATTTCACTGGTAGACTGCAGGCAAGGGGGCTATTTTCAGAGAACGATTGACTACCATGATCCACCATTCCGGTGGATCATGGTAGTCAATCGTTCTCTGAAAATAGCCCCCTTGCCTGCAGTCTACCAGTGAAATGTCAGACTGGCATAATGACCAGTCCGGGTCATGTCAGTATGCGATCCAGTGTAGGTTGTCTATTTCCATTCTGATTTGTAGTCATACATGTATAGTACGATAAGCATGACTAAATACAGCATAATACAAAGGCTGTAACAGAACTGGGTCAGCTACTCATGGATGGACCTCTGAAACATTAGAGCTCTGTACGTCAGCAGTCCAGTGTGTCCTCGTGCAAGCAAGGAAGTCCAGTCTCCCTTTTCGTGAATGGTTAGTAAAGACCGACACAATTTGGTGCAGTGGACCCTTCAGACACCTAGACTATGGAGTCACTCTACCTGCTCCACTAAAATTAGCTTTGCCTTGGATAATTGTGAGGATCTGGGTGTATTGTACAATATGGCCTGGCAGCCATATCGTGGAATACAATGAAAAAAGCTTTATTGAGTCCTGTCAGGCTCGTTTGAACAACCTTAAGCTCAATCCTGGAAAGTTATGGCTTTCATGCAGCAAAGCTTGAACAAACAAACTTAGTATACAGCATTTAACAATGCCAAACAACGAAATAGAAAGCCACACAACACGAAAGAAACAAGACATCAATTTATATAAACAGAGTGTATTTTTATGAAATTTTAGGTGCAAGAAGAGCAAAATCGACCAGAGGCTTCCGGAGTTCAAATTTTTCAAAGATTTTATCATTTTTAATTTGAAACGCTAACAAGCAAGGGTCAACAAAAAATTTGTAAACTTTTGAAAAGTTTGTGAAAGTTAGTTTGACTTCTCAGGCCTGGCTTGGGAGACCAAATCCGATATGATGAAGGTCTGGGGGGCCAATCGGGTAGATTTGGACAGCTACCTGGCCACTGGAGCGCTTTCCAGTCAGTTCCAGTCTTTCCAGCACAACATCATAGACTTTAATGGAGTGGTCCTGATGCTGGGGATGCAGGATGAAAAGAAGCTCAAAGATGCTCCGGTTGCGGTGCGGTGTACAGGGGTCACTTTGTGGTGTTTCCCTAGTCCACAGGTGATGTGGGGCACCTTTGTTCACAGAGGTCGTGGTCCCACCAAGTGGTCTTTCTGGTGGTAGAAGGACCGGTGCAGCTGGGCTTCTGATCTCCAGAAATAGCGGTTGGAGACAAATCCTTTAGTGAGTGCCAGTGTCCATCTTGAGTAACTAAATCAGACTCTGATGGCACTTCTGGGTCTGACTGACTCAAGAATATCTTATGGCTCTAGATGATCGGTCTCTTTGGGTGCCCAGCGCAGCTAGCGGCAAAACGTTTCCGGTGACTAGTAGCTTGCCAGTTTGGGCTACTTCAGCTTTTTTGTTCCTGGAGCTGTTTCCTGGAGATCTGCAGTCTGATCCTTCGAGTCACCCCTCTCGTCTGGGGCTGAGATCAACTTTTCCCCAAGTTAAGAGCCACAGGCACAGTCCAAATTTTGCTATCCCAAAGTGCAGAAGGTACTGTCCAGCAGTCGGTGCAGCCTCTCTTTATGCCATGCCAAGGGCAGCAGGGCAGTCCTTTTCCTGTCCTCCTTTTAAATCTAGCATGATCTAAGAGTCTAGGGTGCCAGGGATGCTTTATTTATCATGTTAAAGTGCCCTGAGGGGACCACATGGTCACTAGCCAGTGGGCTACCAGGTCCCCCTCCCTCTTGGTGGCAACGTTCTGGTGATGTGTGGCATCTGGCAATCCCAGAATGCACCATTATGGCCACTTTCAAGATGTCTGGACCCTTCCTTGGATGTAAGGAGCTCATTAGCCCACCCCAGAGGTGTGAGTAACTAGGGGGTGCATGCCAAAGGGATAACCGGTTTGGGGCACGTTTTCTGTCCCTGGCCTTTCTTCAGCTAGTCTACAGGAACAAAGGGCAGCCCCTCGGGAGTGTAATCATCATTTACCATCAAAGGCTGCTTCCCCTTGAAGTACGCCTTTTGGGCTAACACCCCGAGTGGCTTCCTGCAAAGGGGAGGTAACACCGTAATGTATGGTAGGCTGTGTTTGATCCTAAGCATGGGAGTCTTTCACATGACACAACAGGCAGGCAGAAAGCTGTTAGTGAGTGATAGCCAGTTGGGAGGTCACTGGACCACTGGGGTACTGATTGGAAACCTTCTAAAAGTTTCATTACCTTAATAGTGACATTAAATTCGACCTAGGCATCAGATCGGGCTCAATGAATGCCATGATTAATTTTGTACTTTACAGTACACAGTTAGGTAGTCCCATTCGGAAGTTAGCCAGGCTGAGGTGTCAGCCTGTAACCTGTATTAGCCAATGGGGATACTAACTTTTCACAGCAAAACAACAATTTTGAGGTTTTGCTGCTAAGACATATATAAGCATATATGTACTACTTAATAATCTGCAGGTCCTTGACTTAGTACTAAGAGGAAGGGGTCCCAATGTGAATAGGAACACAGAGTAAAAATGATAAATAAAGTCACATAGACAATAAATCCAACCTCATTGTTTTAATCACAATGGGGATGCGTATTCAATATATTCGATATTTACACATTCAACAGGTGGTAGAGCAGTGCCCCTGGGGGGAAAGGGGGGTGTGCGTGATCTTGTGAGGATAATGTGGTAGGGAGGGAATTCAGGTGACAGAATAATCAATTGATCAAAAACCAACTAGGTACAAAAGTTACATACTATGTACAAGACACAGACAAAAAGTTCAAATTATACATCAAAGATTATCATACTCCACATAATACAATAAATGAAAGATTGGGACGTGGAGTTGATGATTAAAAACAGGCAGTTGTCGACGTTTCGACCCTCTGGGATGCGCAGGTTTTATTACTATCCTTGCAACGGGGTCTTCATCAGGACAGGAGAGCGGGGCAGACCACCTTAATGGTGTCCAATCAGGGATGATTAAGGCTGGAGGAAACCATTCGATGTGTCCCGTCGCTGCGATCACTTCACGCAGAAAGGTCCGAGATCTCGGAGAGACGGGCAGAAGAATCTGGTTTATCAATTGCCAAATGAATCTAGCATAGGATACCGCTCGAGTTCGCAATGGCGAGCCTCGGTTCCGGATTCCCCGGTCCTTGACTTAGGGCTCACTAGGCCTTCCTGTGGGGAGACTTACATATATTGTTTACCGGTTCGGTGCTAAGAACGGAATGGTTCTGTCCTCATCCATGGTGGTGGTGTGCTGTGGATGGAACCGTTTCGTCCTCATCACACAACCAGGAAATCCCTCTGCTGTTTACAGCAGAGGGAATTCCTTTTTGCATTTTCAGCCTCGGGAGCTTGGGAAGAAATTCCCCTGCCTCCCAAGGAAAATGCAATGTAATGCCGATCAACGTGCATCGCACCCTGACGTCATTACATTGAAAGTGAAAGTGAAATGAGCCTATCGGCTCATTTCACTTTCAATGCTTCGGTGCTCGTGGGGTATCTCAGCCCCATGAGCACTGAAACATACAGGAGAGGTACCATTGGAAAGGGGAGGTAATCCCCTTTCCAGAGGTACCATTCATGGTAGATCCCTGCTTGTGGATTGCCACAGGAGGGCAATCCAGAAGCAGGGATCTTCCACTAGTCACCAAGGAGGGGAAGCAGCCCCCTGGGCAAAGGCCTTTGCTCCCACCAAATGTTTATTGGAATATTTAATCGTTTTCCCCCCTGTGGGGCGGATGGGGAAAATAGCCCCCAATCTGCCCCTGGGGGAGGAGAAGAAAGCCCTCTATGCACCAGGGCTTATTGTTTTTTTAAAAAGAGAGACACTAATCATAACAGTCTTTCTGCCCCTCCTGGGGCGGCTGATGGGGGTTATTATCCCCAATCTGCCCTGGAAGGGGCAGAAATCCCACTAGGAACCAGGGATTTTTTAGGGAATATGTAGAGGTAGGGCTGCCCAAATGGGTATACCAATGCCTCCAACACAAAAGGTACAGTCGTTCTACCTCTCCTGGGATAGATGGGGTTATTACCCCTGATCTGCCCCCACAGGGAGACATAAAGCCCACTGGACGCCAGGGATTTAATTTTTTTTAATAAAAGAGGGACGGGTTGCCCATAATGGGCATGCCAAAGCCCCCACCACCCAAAGGAATAGGCACAGTCTTTCTGCCTCAAGGGGCATATGCGGGAAATAGCCCCCAATCTGCCCCCTGGGGTGCCAGAAAGCCCACTAGGCACCAGGAACTATTTTTTCTTAGTGTAGGGGTGGGGGCTGGCCAGAATGGGCATGCCAATGCCCACACACCCCCATTAAAAATTGGCACAGCCTTTCTGACCCCCGGGGGTTATATCACAGCAATAGCCCCCAATCTTTCCCCCGGGAGGCAGAAAGCCCACTAGGTGCCAGGGACTATTTTTTGTCCTTGCACAAGGGTGGGGGCTGCTCTGAATGGGTAGGAATACCAATGCCCCCAACTCCCCACCAAAAAAATGGGCAAAGTCTATTTGCCCTCTGAGGGGCAGATAAGGGCAACAGCCCCCGATCAAGCCCACTAGACACAAGGGACTATTTTTTACTTTACGTAGGGGTGGGGCTGCCCCAGAATGGGCATGCTGATGCCCCCATCCCCCACAAAAATGAGCAGTCTTTCTGCCCACCCGGGGGGTAGATGGTGAATATTACACCTGATCTGCCCCCCCCCCCCCCAGGTGGGGGAAGAAAGCCCACTAAGCACCAGTGATATGTGTACAGGCATGTTAGGGAGCAGCCCCATAGTCAAAGGTTGCTCACCTTTTTTTTAGGTACACATTGTAGCCATTTTTGCCCCCCCCATGGGGGCAGAGCAGTGATATTTGTAGGCTCCGCTGCCCCAATGGGGGCAGAAAACAACTAGATACCAGGGAAAGTTTATGTGTGTGGGAGTGAACTGGAGTTTGGCATACGGGCTGCATGTTCTGGCATTTGACTGGCTCTGTGTGTACTGGTATTTTGCTGACAGTGTGTGTGGACTTGTGCTTGGTGGTGGTGAGTGTAGACTGGCACTTGCCTGGCAGTGTGTGTGGACTGGCAGTAGGCTGGCGGTGTGGCTTTCATGGATCCTCCAGTGTTTTCCTTTTACCCAGAATCCTCTGCAAACCTCAATTTTAGACTAAAAGTCACTGTGTATATTCACCACGCCAGCACAAGCTTCTTACCACCTACAAAAATTATACCTCACTTGTGTGGGTGGGCCAAGTGCCTGTGACAGGGAACAGCCAAAAATGTGTAGAGATGGAGGGCATATCAGTGAGTTGATAAGCACAATGTTTTTAATACTTTATTAGACTGACTCTGCTTTGGGCACCCACACAACTGAGGTGTCATTGTGGCCATGACAATCCCAGGAGATCAAAGATGATCCGAAGATAATGATAAAGGCATGACTGTGCAATGCAAGCCCTCTGAAGCAAAATAGCCACAGCCATTACCCATTGACAGCCACAGGTGTTTTTCGTTTTTCTAGACATTGCACTAACTTCTCTGGGACAACTTTGCACTCCAAAGGGCTGAAGGAGAGTTGCAGACATCGCCCTTGCCAGATGCGACTTCAATGGTGCTGTCCGCCTACCAGGAGACACCACAGGGAAATCTCAGTAACAATGGCTTATAATTGAATCAGATAAACAGTGTGTGAAGTGCAAATGTGATATGGCACAGCAGCAAGAAATTGTGGTGGGTGAAGCAAGCATGAAGGCTAGTGATGGTGAGGCTGTGGGTAGTGATGGGAGAATGTGATAGGTACCAATAATAAGACTGTGTGAAGCAATACATAAATGTGAGGGGCAGCTATGTTGAGGCCATTAAGTGATATGAGAGTATATGAGGCAGTGATGGGTACACTGGTGAGTGATGGTGAGGATGTGATGGGTAGCGAAAAGCAGTGGTGAGTTTTGCAAAAGTTTGATGGGAAGTGATGGTGAGACTATGGCAAGTGACACACTAGTGTGATTCATAGCTAGGGTGAGGGAGGTTGTGCTTAGAAAGGTGAGGCTGGTGAGTGTTGTGAGAATGTGATGAGCAGCCATAGTATGGAAGTAGTGAGTTACACAAGAGGAGATGGATAGTGATGATGAACTTGTGGTGAGTGATCAAAACTGTCACTAGTAGTGATTTGTATAGTGCTGGTCAACCCGTTTGCATTAAAAAGTGGCCCCACACACAAGTAATGGGTCAGAATTTAAAATGATTTAATTGAGACCTGAGACACAGGAAAAGAAAAACAGCATGTGGTGCGTAGTGGTCTGTGATATGGTAGAAGTGTACACCAATCACTGTAGGTCAAGTGCAAACGCAAGTCCTATATCACCACTGCCACCAATGTTGGAAATGGGGAACTCTAGTTGGCAGGTTTGTACCCTGTCTCAGTAGGGACCCTTCCTTCTAGTCGGGGTAAGGGGATTACACTTCCAAAATAACCCCTGCTCACCTCCTTGGTAGATTGGCACGAGCAGTCAGGCTTATCTCAGAGGCAACGTGTAAAGCATTTGCACATAACACAGTAATACAGTGAAAACACTACAAAAGGACACCACACCAGTTTTATAAAAATAGCCAATATTTAGCTGTGTGAAACAAAACCAAATCGATAAAAATCCAACATACAGTAAAAAAGATATGAATTTAGCAAGAATAGACATAAAATCCAGTTCCTTGAAGTCGATAGCTCCGTCCGGGGCTATGACGGTGTCGTGAACAAAGAAATACAACAGTTCAGGCCGACCACGAGGGCGCGGGCCAGTTACAGTTTCGGGAAGACCTGCAAACAGTACCTTGGAAATGCAGGGCATGGAGGACCTTGCGATGAGCTCCAAAGAGGTAGCGTCAACCGGCATCGGTCTCAGGGGTGGCTGCAGGAATCATCAGGCCCTTGAAGTCACATGCATTGTAGATCGAACTTAGAGAGGTTAAAGTCAGGAACACTGGCGTCGATGGTGTCGATGGCATCGGGGCTGCGATGCGAAGTGGGATGATGTGCGGTGCCCACAGGTCACGATGAAAGCAGAGGCTCGATGACAGCATCAGGCGGTGACATTGAGGGGACCAGGGTTGTGCTGCGAAGTGGGGGGATGTTCTCTGCGGTGCCTTCAGGTCACGGAGCCAGCAGTGGCATCGTTCGCAGCCTCATAGTGGTTTTTCTTCTGTTGCAGCACAGAACACACAGTTCCCAGTGCTGTTGGTAGACGAATCTGTAGTCTTTGATGTTCCTGAGACTTCCAACAGGAGGCAAGCTCTACTCCAATCCCTTGGAGAAACTCAGGCAATAAATTGCAGACAGTTCAGTACATTTCTTTCACTGCCAGACAGAAGTAGCACCTGCAGCACCTGCCCAACAAAGCAACACATAGCAAAGGGCAGTACTCCTCCTGGCAGCTCTTCAACCTCTTTTATTGGCAGGTCCCTTAGTCCAAACAAGTACTAAAGTTCTGGGGTTTAGGTCTAATACTTATACCCCTTTTTCCCTTTGAAGTCTTTGTTCAGAACGGTTCTCTGGCTCAGCAAATCAGTTTTGTACTCCTTGGGCCAGCCACACTACACGGGGTGGAGACAGCATTGTGCAAGACAGCCACAGCCTATTAAGGTGTTAGTGACAACGCCTCCCACCACTCTATCCCAGGACGGCTTATCAGCATATGCAGGGCACACCTCACCTCCCTTTGTGTGAATGTCTTGAGTGAATGCACAAACCAGCTCCTGTCAATCTAAAACCAGACGCTGATTCCACAGGCAGGCAGAGGCACAGGATGTTTAAGGAAGAAAATGCCCACTTTCTAAAAGTGGCATTTTAAATACGAAATTTAAAAACCACCTTCACTAAAAGATGTATTTTTAAATTGTTGGTTCAGAGAACCTAAACTCCATTGCTCTTTCCTTTCCTAATTGAACGTTACACTTGTAAAATGTTACAAGGCAGCTTCAATGATCACCTATGGGAAAGACAGCCTTTCAATAGTGAAAAACAAAATGCAGAGTATTTCACTATAAGTACATGTAAAATACACCAGCACATGTCCTACCTTTTCCATGGACTGCACCCTGTCCATTGGGGCTACTTTGGGCCTACCTTAGGGGTGACTTCTATGTAATAAAAGGAAGAGTTAGGCCTGGCAAGTGGATGTACTTGCCAGGTCGACATGGCAGTTAAAAACTGTAACCACTGGTGCAGACACTGCAGTGGCAGTTCTGAGACACCTTTTAAAGGCTACTTGTGTGGATGGCACAACCAGTGCTGAAGGCCCATCTAGTAGCATTTGATTTACAGGCCCTAGGCACATGTAGTGCACTTTACTAGGGACTTACCAGTAAATCAAACATGCCAATCATGGAGTACCAATCCTAAAACAATTTACGCTAGGCGCACTTGCATTTTAGCATTGAATAGCAGTGAAAAAGTGTGCAGAGTCTCTAAACCAGCAGAAACTAAGTTCAGCATACCATCAAAAACAGGAAGTCAGAAAGCAAAAAGACAGGGGAAACATGGCAGAAGATGCCAGGTCTAACAGATCTCTTTGCTGGAATCTGTGGGTATGCCAGCATCAGCTCCAGTACCACATCTGAGAAGGCAGTGGAGGTCCAATATGGGATGGCGCACCCAGAGGCGCTACTTGGTAAGAATACCTATAAGTTCTGGCACTAAGGAATCTGGAGTAAGGGGTGTGCATTGAGGCAACCTATCTAAAATTTGAGAGCAGTTCCAGATTCTTGAAGGAGTTGGAGAATAGGGAACCCATATCAGTGCACCAGTATGGGTTTTATATGGCTCTGGTGGTGTCATCCTACACTGTTTCTGGTGCTGAGATGGAACCAGCATGGGAGAGCTATGAAAAGTTTCCAGATACAGTCCAGCCCCTGGGCAATCTGCAGATAGTAACTAGTGCTTTTTAGATTAATATTTCTACTGTAAAATTATGTTAAAAAAGTACTGAAGTTGACTCTGATGTATTCATCTATCGGGAACAGGGATTCCTATGGTAAACAGGGAAAATAGCAAAGGAGAGAACATTATTTTCTGTATGCAAGTTCTCTGTATTGCTCAGAACATAAATCATCAACAGTCAAAGGCAAATTCCGTGAATAATCTTGTCTCCTCATCGCTACTGGTGTGATATTCACACTCTGCACCTTCTCCCGTAGGGCTGCCCTTTTTTCCTAGGTAAACTACCTCTGCGGATCGATTTCTCTTTCCATTTTGAGTGCTTATTAAGAGGTCCCATGTACGTGGGACTTTTTACTTTTGTGCCAGCACAGCTACTGGTAGTGGTCGGCCATTTTTATGAGGCGGGGGGTATTATACCTTCCGATCGGCCTTTGTAAGGAACTCTAACATCACAGATGGTTCCACTTCATCGAGTAGACGCAGCTTTGAATGTTAATTATTTCTCAATTCCTTTTTGTCCTCCCCCGCGGTTCCCTTACACTTCTGGCCAACATTGCTGTTTGTATTTTTAGGTCGAGTCTGGGCAACGCATGCACTGCTCTGCGAGGCATGATGTATTAAGGTATGGACTTGAAGCTCCGCTCATTTTCCACCCATCTTTTCAATTGGCTCATGTTACTGTCTTTTCAAAATGGTTGCCTTTGATTGATGAATAGGCGTAGTAGTCTCTCCTTAGTACTGCCTTTTCTATATTTGTAACCTCCCACGAGGACTGGTCCGTTTACTTGTGTTGTTACACTGTATGTTTTATTTACAATCTGTGAGCACTATTTTCTTTAATGATTTTCTCCTATTGCAGGCACAACATGCTTTCTTGCAAGGGGTCCAGGCATCCAGGCACCTTGCTTTAGGTTTCAGCACGGCGTGCACTTTAGAACTTTTATTACCAACGGCGTCCAACTTGCACCTTTTCATTTACGTTTAAAAAAATATATATTTGGCGGTGCAGCACACTTTTACTATAGCGGCTGCGCATGTTTATTTTCCTCAGAACGTGCTCCTTTTTATCTGCATTGTTTATTTCTTTTGTAAGCGCTGCATGCTTTTCCTATAGCATCCGCGTGCCTTTTTTCTCCCTGGAGACAAAAGTGAAAACATGACATGGCACACACCCTGAGTGCCATGCCCACATACACTGCTTGCAATATAAGTCACCCCTACAGCAGGACTTACAGTCCTAAGACAGGGTGCATTATATTGTATGTGAGGACATATCTGCATGAGCAGATATTCCCCTGTGCAGGCCAGTTCAATTGCAAGGTAGTGCAAGCAAACAGGGAAGCCATCTTTAGTGTATGTACTGGGCACTGGTCATTATGAGTTCCCCAGCTACACAATGGCTTTACTGAAACCTACGGTGTTTGGTATCAAGCACCTTATCTTAATAAATCCATATTGGTGTCAGCAGTGGATTTATTAAGATATGCACCCAGAGGGAATCTTAGAGGTGCCCCTTAAAAACCTACCAGCTCTTGGTGTACTGGCTAACTGCTATCATTCAGCCTGCCACCACAGATGACATTCTGACCCCCTGGAGGTAAGAGCCTGCGCTCTCAGAGGTCAGAAACAATGCCTGCTCTGGCAGGAGATGTTTACAATTCTTCCAGCAGGATGGCTAGTGAATCTGCATACCAAGGCCAGAGGCCTCAAAGCCTCTGCCACCTTTGATATGCAACTCTGGCTTCCTCTAGACCTTGGAGAGACCACCCCTGTCCTAAGGACCATTTTGCACAAGTACAGGTGGGAAATTTGCTATGCAAGAAGGGGTGGTCTACTACCAAGACAGTCACACCTCTAAGGTGGGCTGCCTGATGTTCTCCGTGAAAGAAGGATTCCACCATCTTGATTTTGGAGGAATTAGGAACTCTGAGACAGGGTTATGCTCACTCGCCACAGGAAGTGGTCATGTAGGGGGTGTAGTGATCCCAAGGATAAAGAGCCCAATGGCTGCTACTCTTCACATCCCTTAATGCCCCTAAACTCAGTATTTAGGTGGACCCTGACACCAGGAACTCGAATTCATCTGCCGGTAGGAAGAAGAGGACAAAGAAGAGCTGAAGAAGCAAGAACTTTAGACTGCTGGGCGACTTTGGCACCAAATGCGGCCTACCTACCTGCTTCCGTCCTCACAATTGTGACAACTTGACTTATCCTGCAGCTGTGCAGCCTCCAAAAGCCTCGGAGGGCCTCCAGCACTTCGCCAACACATCAGCATCTCCTTTGAAGTAGAGGAGGCTCTTCCCTGCAGCCTGCTGGCCCTTACCGCAACGTCCGATTCACCTGGTCCACCAATGTAACAGCCACCCAGAAAGAGGTCAATGTACTCCAAGAGGTCAGATCCATCTCCCCACCAAGTGGGAAGACGCCAGGACCAAACAGAGCTGTCCTGAACCAATATCCGGGGTATCAGTCCCCTTGCAGCAACCAAAGCTTGTTTGAGTCCAATCTGGACTCCAACGCCGCAGAGACCGAGAAGCCAATGAGGGACATCAGCATCACAGAGATCAGCACCAAGAGTGGCCCAGCTGTCCTAATTAGTCCCCCTTTGCAGGTCTAACCAAGAACTATGGGTGCATTTGATGCACGGGAAACAGCTGACCAAAACCTTCTGTACCCGAGCTCCCCGGTACCAGTCCAAGACAATCAACAGTGTTCTCCTGCTCCCAGGACACCAAAGAAATAACCGTACACATACATGTCTTTATCGCCATAGGAAAGCATTACCGCGTAAAACCGCATTTAAGTGACATTTTTACTTACCTGCCAACTTGCCATTACGAAAAGCACTTACCCATTTATGAAATTCTAGGTGTTAAAAGAAATAAAAAAACCTGTTATTTTTCTAATTTGGTCTTGAATTTCTTCTTGAGTGTGTCTCATTTACTGACTGACTCTGTGTGTGTGTTCAACAATGCATCAACACTGCCCTCTGATAAGCCTAAACTGCTTGCCCACACTACCACAAAAGAGACCATTTCAGATTATTTATTTAAGCTCTGTAAACCAATAAGGTTCACCTGGAATTTCTACATAGTATACCTTGTTTTGGTATACTACATAAAAAGTCAGGTTTTTTACACACTATAATGTCCCTATAAATTTGGTTTTTTAAAGTGAATTTTCACTTTTTTAATGCTATTTCCTAATCATAACCTCCCTGTAACCTTTGTTTTATTAGTTAATTTCACAGGTTAAAAAAATATATAAATTGTTCTGCAATTGACCCATAAGTTCAATTTACAAATATATATTTTCACAAGTTTATACATAAATTTTATTCACAAATTCATTCTTATTATACATTTTAAAACTAAATATTAAAAAATTAAGGTAAGGTAACTTATCTAGTCTTTCTATAAATGCAATGCACCAAGTCTTTTTTTAATTCATTTTATGGATCCGCGGACCCGTTGTGAATCCTCGGACAAATAAGGGGTCTGACGTTTATATCGCACACATTCAATACTAAAACAACACATTTATTACAAACATATGCTATTGCAGTTTCTATAAGTGTATCACTGCCTGTGTGTGGGTGTGAGTGTCTGTGTGGGGGGTGTAGGTGGGTGTGGGTGGGGGTGGCTGTGTGGGTGTGTGTGTAGGTGTGTGAGTGGTTGTATTGGTGTGTAAGTGGGTGTGTGAGTGGGAGTGTGGGCCTGTGATTAGGTGTGAGTGGGTCTTTGAGTGGGTGCATAAGTAGCTGCATGGGTGTGTGAGGGGGTGTGAATGGTTGTGTACGTTGTGTGAGTGGTTTTATAGGTCTGTGAGTGGCTGTGTGGGTGTGTGATGTTTCTGCCCATGTCATTAGTGATGTAATATGTGAGGTCATAAGCAGTGAATTGCAGGGTGTAAGCTATAGCTAGGTCAGGTAACTATAACTGCTGAATTTCACAGGTTTTGTACAAGTGGAATGTGAGCCTAACTTTAACATCTCTGTAACATTTGGTTTTAGCAGTGAATTTCTAAGATTTTTAATGAATTCTATTTCCCAACTATTGCATCCCTGTAACCTTTGTTTTTTTCAATTAATTTCTAAGGTCTTTTTAATGTTGCTTCCTAACTATAACATCCTTGTAACTTGTTTTTTTAAGTGAATTTCTAAGGTTTTTTAAATTGTATTTCCTAACTGTAACCTTTGAGAGTGGCTGCACAAGTGTCTCACTGGGTGTGTGAGTGGGTGTGAAAGTGTCTGAGTGGGTCTGGGAGTGGGTCTGTGAGTATCTGAGTGAGTGTCTGAGTGGGCCTTTGAATAGATGTGAGAGTGTCTTAGTGGGTGTGCAAGGGCCTCCATGAGTGTGTGAGTCAGTCTGTGATTGAGTGCATGAATGTCTGAGTGGGTGCGGTAGTCTCTGAGTGGGTCTGTGAGTGGGTGTATGCATCTGAGTGGGTCTTTGAGGGGGTGCATGAGTGTCTAAATGTCTGTGAATGCGTCTGTGAGTGGGTGTGTGAGTGTCTGAGTGGACCTGTCAGTGGGTGTATGAGTGCCTGAGTGTGTGTCTAAGTGTCTGTGTGGAAGTGTCAGTAGCTGTGTGAGTGGCTCAGCCACAAAGGAACCACACCAGCCCTTTTATCCAACAAGAGTTCACAGTTTTGCAGCAAATATCTACCCAAGTGGAGTTCTTTCTACTGGTTTATTACCAAGTAGTACCGCCTTGGGTAAATGTCCACTACAGCTGCTTAATGGATCACGAGGAAATGTCACCAGTGACCTTGTGTGTTTTTGGCAATGTGAATATTCCTGGTGTCAAAGAAAATATAGGAGGCCCCCTAATTTAAAGGTCTGGGACCAGGGGAATAAAGTTGGAAAAAATGAAAATGTCCCAAAAGTCTAATCCTGCCGTGTAAATGTTCTAAAGGGAATTTGTACCCACTGCATTCCTGGTGTGTCTTTATCCAGAAATATGTGATAACATATATCCTCCTATACAACTGATGACGTGAATACAAAGAGGTAAATCTCCACCAAACAAGAGTCCTTCCTCTTAACTAAATGAAGTAAATGGGTCCTTGTTTGGTGGAGATGTCCTCATATTCCTCGGCATCAAGAACTCCTCACCAAAATTGGTCAGAAATGCACCGGGGGAGGGGGGGGCTTGTTAAACTGCCTATCATCGTGGCAAAAGGTAGGAATACCTTTGCATACTACTAAGCTGGATGAGGCGGGGCCAAGCGAGCGGAGCTTCAAGGTGATATGCATTGAATACTCGTAGCAATTTAAAGGGCGATCCATGGGTTCTTCTGTCACCAGGTCAGGACAACAAAGAACCCACTCATCACAGTCACATACAGACTGTGCTCCAATAGATCAATGATGCAGTCACCTCCACAAAGGATTCAGATCGTTTTTTTCTATATGGAATCACAGAGGAAATACACATGGCTTGCCTTCGCCAAGCCCAGGAGTTAGGATCATATGTCCTTTACAGAAGTGGAGCTGCAACAGGAGCACCTGCTATGTTTATATTTATAAGTGCCTCCCTTCCTGTGAAATGAGCATTAGGGCCAGAACGACCCGAGGACCCCATCCCCCCCGGTCACAATTTAATAGGGAGGAGGGCTGTACGGCCCCCTTCCTGGTTTATTTCATCCCTGGGACCCCAGCACCTGGCGACATCTTACTGGGTGGCTTGGTACCACCCAGGGCACCCAACTGCATGACAGCGGATGGGGAGGTGCAGTGGCTCCAGAGGGTCTGGGTGAGTCAGGTTGAATAGGCTTGATCTGCATTTGGAGTAGTGGGAGGAGTAGCACCTGAACCTGAATAGGGCTGTGCCTGCCTTCTACAATGATGGCTCCACCCCCCTGTGGTGTGCCTGGGGCCAGGTCCTACACTGACAATGGAGGTGGTCATGCACTTGAAAAGATAGATGTAAGTGCCCCCAGAACCAGTTGACTGGGCGCAGAGCCCTGTGCCAGGGGGAAGAACAAAGACACTTAGTAGTATAAATATTGAGGCTGTGACTCCATGTCTGTGTACTCACTGAACTGGTGCTTACTGTAGGACTGCTGGGAGCCAGGAGGAACCACCACAAAGGACTTCCCCTCTGCTGGTGCGCCCTGTGAGGTAGCCTGCCTGGGCCCAGCCCTGCCCTTGCCAATTTCTCAGGAAGGGTTCTGTTTGCCCCCTGGTTGTGTCTCGCAGTGGGAGACAGTGCATGGAGCATTCTGGGACCGATGTGCCTGATTCTCTGGTCCTCAGGGCTGATTGCTGCAACCGGGGCTCTGCTGGGTGGCCCTGTGCTGCTACCCCACGTGGTGCAAGTAAGGGAGCCAAGTCGACTGAGACTTCGCTCCATATATCCTCGGCCCTCGCAAGGCAGGAAGACAGGCAGAGGATGCTTGGACGTGTGCGAGGCAGGGGAGAACCCTGCATGCTGCCTGAGACTGTGTGGAGGGCAGGGCCACCTTCCACGAGGAGAGCCGCCGGAGACTTCGCTCTGGGGCCAGCCCCTACTTTGCAGGCAGGAAGAAGTTTGGTACGAGGCTGCCGGGGTGACCTGCAGTTCTAGAAAGACCAGTACCTTGCTCGACTGGGCAGCCAATGGCTGCAAACTGAACCGCTCAGCCCCCCTGTGATGGGTGAGTGAGACGGAGCTAGATTACTGCAGTTGCACCACATGCTAGCGGGCAGCTGCACTTGTGGGAATCCCGCAAATGGGGGGGTTGCCCGACGTGAGGCCTGACTGCTCCGGGCCGTCTTTAGTTTGCTCCGGGGTTGGGAGCGAGCTTCGTGTCCGCAGCTGCACCATCGGATCACAGGTAGCTGTAGAAGGGACACACAGTTGAGATAGTCCTTACTTTTGGAATGGGCAATGTGGGGAAAGCCCATGACGGTGCCCCCCGCAGACAAATCTAGACTGCCGGATTTGACTATGGGATCCCCACACTAAAGGGAATATATGTCTGCATAGGCCTAAGGTGGGCATGTGGTGTGGATTGCATGTGCATAGTACCAATGCCTAATATAGATCACTGGTGATGTGGTTTACGCTTAATGGGTGCTCATGAGATAAATGTTGTGGTGAGTGTGTCCTAAGATGCACATAGGAATATATGTAGACATCATGATGTGGCGCACTTCTGATGATGGTTTATGGCTAAGGAGTTCATGCTAAGTGTACCCTTACCAGTAGTTACTGGTGGTCCTCACTAACTGTGATATAGGTGATGTTATCACACTGGCCCGATTGACCCTGTGGTGTATATAATCCCTGTCAAGTCATGCCAAGTGCCTGGTGGCACTGTGTGTATATGTGATATGTTCTAATGTGTTTTAGCGATAGTACGAAAGCTACTTTTACATAACCTTGTGTTGAGTTTCTTTTGTTGTGTGCGTAGTGTGTCGCTGCTGTGTGAGTCTATTGCACAAATGCTTTACACATTGCCTCTGGGATAGGCCTCACTGCTCTGCCAAGCTACCAAGGGGGTGAGCAGGGATTATCTTCAGTGTGTAACTCTTTGCTCTGACTAGAAGCAAGGGTCCCTATTTGGAAAAAAGGTACCTACCTCTGCAAACTAGAGACCCCCATTTCTAACAAAAAGTATTTAGGCTTGGGGAGGTAGTGGTCCGTGGGGCTAGTGTGGGGGGTCGGGTCTGCGTGCCTCCCTAATTCATTTCTTTTATTTAGAGTCCGGGGGAGGTGGTGGTTCCTGGGGCCCCCCACATTAACAATGCTATGAGTCTCGGGTGAGTGATGGTCCCTGGGTCATAAATAAGCCCTAGGATGGAGCCTCATGTACCCTCTCCTTATTCATTAAAGGCAGTATGTCCCCAGGACCTGGCCCACCGGGGGACACTGTTAAAAGCAAGAGCAGAGACCACGCTTCTTTTTTTTTTAAAAATCACTTTGATATTTGCGAATTTCACCATGAATTAAAAGCAAAATGCTTTTTTGGCGATCTGGGGACCCACTGGAACCCCAGGACCAAGCCTAGGGTGTTAGGATATTCGTACCCTGCCCCATTTTCTTTTTTTGTGTGTTTTTTTTGGGACTCAGCTCAAGCCGAGTCTCAAGATAGCTGTCAAAACTTCCTGGTTGAAGTGTTGGCAACCAATCACAGCTCGTTATTATTTGCAAAGGCTTTGCAACCTCATATATCCAAATTTGAATTTCCTTTAATTTCTTACAAACTACTGAACCGATTTACATCAAACAACAAAAAACATAATCTGTGAACCAAAAGCTACCTGCTACCAAATGTGGTGCAATTCCGTCAAGCAGTTCGGGATGTAGGCGTGTCTAAATACTCTATGGGAATTGACATGAAAAACACACTTTTTTTTTTACCTCTCCTTTTTCTCGGCCTCCGCTTGACGGATCACCCTGAAACGTTCGATGCACAACAAAATTACTGGCACACTTTTTTGGGAATATTTTGTGAAGACTCGTCAAACGATGCCAAAGGTATAGGCAAGTCAAAAAACGCTTTTCCTATAGAAACATGGTCCTAACTATAATGAGCTACTGGCGAGCACCAGTAGGTAATACATGTATGTCTATATCAGGTAAGCTATTGACATAGAAATAGGGCTAGATGTTGACAATGCACTGACTAGTGCCAATATTTAGTCCTATATCTATGTCAATGGCTGTGCCATTTTATTTTCTGAAAATCTGGTTGCCCTAATTAATAGTAACCCCTGTCTATATAGTAATCTACATTAGTGATGTACTCTACTTTGGGCAACCCTACTAACAACATATGTTGATGTAACACAATATAGGCTATACCAAGTAAACTGTTGCCATTAACAACGGCCGTGAAGGCAGGTCCACCTCAATCCCCCAGTGATTTGCCCTGAACTCTGTGAATGATAGTCTCCAAGATAGTGTGCGGGATTAGCCAGGCTCATGCAGAGTAACCAGTGTCTATATGTGTTATCATAATTATGGTCGGTTCTACTTAGGGTAATCCTTCTGACAATATTTGCAGACGTAACATTGTATGGAACACAAAACAAAAGGAGGATAACATTCACATGTTAGGATGAATAGTGTTGTGTTCTGAAATCAATAGGTGATATTTCATTATATTATGAATTACTTTGGGCTGCAAACTACATGTTCATTATCACAGATTTATGATGTATATGTGATATATATTGGTGCTATAAAACCCTCACTTATTAAGAAATGTGTATCTTCCTTCATGCCCTAAATAAAATACTGTAACTTTTTTTCACCAATTTGTATTACATTTCTGAATGAATTGTGACCTGTAACCTTTGTTTTTTTCAGTGAATTTCAGTTTTTTTATTTCTATTTCCTAAACATAACATCCCTGTAACCTTTGGGTTTTTCAGTAAATTGTGAAGGTTTGTAACATTTTATTTATTAATTGTAACCTGTAACCTTTGAGAGTGGGTGTATTAGTGGCTGTTTAGGTCAACGAGTGGGTGTGTGAGTGGCTGTGTGGGTCTGTGAGTAGGTGTGTCAGTGGGCTTTCCCACAAAATTTCCCTCTTTAGCATAAGCTGTTTATCTCTCCTCTAAACATGCCCAATAGAGGAATCATTTGTGTAGCGCCTACACTTCTCAAGGACCACAAAGTGCTGCAATTTTGTTCAAGCTGTGGAGATACTTACAGTTGTGATGTATTCCTATAGGTTCTGAATCGATCCCCCTATTCCTGACCCTATTCTGGTTAACAAACCAACAAGTTAACTAGCAGTCGGCCCATGAGGCAGCAAACCCCCATGATGCAGATACCGTTATCTGACGAAGCCACACTACGGCACAGGAACGTGTTATCTGATTAGGTCATAACGCTTGCGATCTAATTAGACAAGCGATATTCCTCCAGCCCCTGATAAGGCATACGGAGTTCTCATAACAAATCAAACCTATGACAACCTGGGAAAAACCCTGCGGCCATTGTTTTGATTTCACCGAGAACTTCAGCAAAAGAATGTGCTAACGACCTGGTCGTATGACATCCTTATTGACGTATCTATGTCCATCCTTACGTCAATCTCGGCACCTTAAAGGTATAAATATTACCGATATTGCCCTATGCAAACACACGCGGTGGTGACGAGACGGAGCAGCCATACTTGCCGAAGCCCAGAGCAGAGCAGACCCCGCTGGCGCAGCCCCGCCTTCCTGACGCGCTGAGAACGAGACGCGCTGCTTTCTCCTGCCGAGAAATCCAGCACCGGCGTTTCCGGGTAGCCCTCGCAGGCAGCCTGGAATATCGAGAGCAGAGAAGAGAGATACCATCCCTCATTCATCCTAACTTCCAGGTACAGAACTGAATAACCCCTCACAGAGAATTCTTTAGTCAGTCACTTGGCAAAAACAAACTTAACTTAAACTGTAACTTTCTATTCCCGCCCACGTATTAGACTTAGGTCAGGTACACGGGGTAGGCTTATTTAGAAACACCAGTTGAGTACGTTTAGTCAAATGTATATGTGTATGTAATATATTTTATTCATTTTAAACCTTCATATGGCTTAGAAACCATATCAATGTTTTTACAGTATTATTTTATACTTCTGCTTCTAATGTATACACTTTACTTAACCATAAGTATTGCAATAATATCGATCCATTTCTCTTGTACGAGAAAAGAGACTGATCAATAAATAACACCTTTTTATTGAACACGCCCGTCTCTTCCTTTTCTCTACATTCTGATGAGACTAAGAATGCACGTACTGACTGAGTAAAATAAATTGCCTTTTGTTCACACGACTCTCGAGATACACTCTTGATTAGGGGAGAGCAAAGTTGTCATGTTCTATGGTTGTCAGAAACTAAATCCCTTCTTGTCTAATCAGGGAAGTTAATTCCTTCCTGAACATTCGAGAAAGTTTCTAGTGAACTCTGAGCTAGCTGGCAAACCCAAAACTTTAAGTCTAATATCGACAGTAGTAGACCTAGTTAACGTCTGTCTAGGCCTATACTATTGAAGGTATTATTCCAATGCGCAGAGCCTATTGGGATAATAGGAACTACACTACATTACATGGCGCCCAACGCATTTGGAAAGGGCGATAAAACTAACGTAAGACATTTAGAGTAACTCAATCGTGCTTTCTCACTCAGACCCCTTTTTCCCATTATACTCCAAAGACGTCTGGAGTGGGTGAAAGGTCATATACACCAGACCTTGCAGGAGGGAACTCCTATGTATGGTTCTTGGTATAGTCAACGTTGAAGGATACAATGTTCCAAAATATTGTGCATCTAATCTTTGTTTCCATAAGAAACCTGATCTGCAAACAAAAGAAATAACCATCCTGTCGGTAAAATGGTAGACAGTGATGAGGAAAGAGAGGCAGTTAGATTAGCAACTGAACTCGCAGAAGCTGATACTGCACTACAAAATGCAGACCCGGAGATAATACTCATCCCGGTCATCAAAAGGAAATCTATAACCTTAAAACTTATAGAAAACGGACTGACACCTAGAGGTGGCACAGTCATATTCGTAATTGAGGCACATGAATATCGGCAGACAGAGGTATACTATTCATGGATAAATTTTCCAGCAGCAAATGCTGTAACAAAGTACTTCCACTATTACAAAATAGAGGAACCTCCTGAAATGTACACTCCTTTCGAGGAGGTGGAAGTACCACTCAAATTTCAAGAGCACCTGCTCTTATTTGATGGCGCCCTAAAACATAATAATCACATCACCAGGCTCGGTCCTTTAGGTAGACCAGGAGCAACGTGGCCGGTCCTAGCCGGATACACACCACATCCAGACATCGATGGGATGTCTGCAGCAAACCTTTTAACACAGCTAAAACAACTAATAAAAATACACAGACAATTAGTCCAGTATGTGATGCGGACTTCAACAATTCAGCCAGCGATTAAAATTCCACAGCTGACCCCTCACCAGGGGAACACAAATAAAATTACACCACAGAACATACAATCCTGCCTAGGTAAAGTACCGGCTAAACGGGAACAAATACCATTCTGGTTGGCACAGAAAATCACCCAAATAGAGGCGGTGTTTCCTGACACCACCCCATTAGAAAAACACAGGATTCTGACTATCTGTCTTCCAATGGGAATCGCACCACACATTGAGGACTGTGACACTTGGGGTACAGTCTTCGCTTCCATCTACACAAAAACGCACGGTGTTCCATCCATTTCGGTAATACCAGATGTGCTAAAACAAATTCAAGACGAATACGGCCCAGAACCCGCTTTAACTCTTGGTATGAAATTACTAAAAGACTTCAAGCAGGTCTCGGCTATATTATTAGCCAACATAAAAGGTGAAGCAGCAAACGTGGCGATCCGCCAGAGGTTAAAGGAGACAGATATAGCAGACCAACCAGCTGAAATTGCCAGAATCATAGAAAAATCCTATGAGGAACTAGGTAGAGATAGTTTAGGTGGAATACCAGTAAAACCACAACTGATTGAAAGTCCTGAAAAAATATTTTTTAATAATAACTCAACATCACAGAAAAAGAGCTGGGATGGAAACAAACAATCCAATCCTAAAGAAAAGAAATTCCAGTCCAGAGGAAGGTCTCCTAGGCGAAGAGAAAAATCTCCGAACCAAAGACACAGGTCACCGCAGAGTGACCCCTCTGGGAAAAGATATAACCTTAGAAATAGGGATAATATAAAAAAGCCTGATAGATATCAAGACATTGATACACGTCCCTCTCAATCTTTTCAGACTTCCTCGCAGAAATCGGAAAGAAGAGGACGATCAGAACAAAGAGAAGAGCATGCCAAGTCCAAAGACAAGGAACCTGCTCAGCTAAAAAAGAAATTACAATTTCCAAAAAAGAAGGTAGCCAGTATCAAGGTAGTTAACAATGCCGAGAATACTGAGGACACAACTGAAAAACGGAGAATGGGCTCAGACAATGCTAGACAGCGCAGCAGAAGTGAGCATAGCTCGCAAAGTCCTTATGAATCATCTGGAGACAGTGGACACGAATGAATATCTTCAAGTGGAAACTGCAGACACCAGAGTTAGCAAACCTTAAAATATACGAAATGACATTACGTATAGAGGGAGATAAGACTAGAAAAATAAGGGGACTATTTTGGGATAATCTCTCCAAGGGCTATGACATCCTTCTAGCTGAAAAAGACTGGCCACCAGAGTTTGTCAGGGAGTGCCCTCATGGCGAAGAAATAATTATGCCTGCCTTCTCAAATCACATCCCAATTCATAAAAAATACACACTTGCTAGAAAGTGGGCAGTAGCCCTAGCTCCTGCTTTATATAAAAATCACGTAGGATGGGATGAGGACTCTCCTCCTCACAAAATCCAGTTAAAATCACAACCTACTGCACAAAGGCAGTACCCAATTAAGCAAGAAGCTAAAAAACAGGTAAAAGAAATCCTAGATCAGCTAGAATACCAGGGGGTGATTGAAACTTGCACCTCACAAATGAACAACCCTTTGTTTCCGGTCTCCAAACCAGACAATTCATATCGTCTAGTTTTGGATTACCGACACCTTAACTCATGTTGCAAAACGTTTGCAGTGCAAAATTCGCATAGTGCTGCACTAATGAATAACATAGTGCGCAAAAAATACAAAACAACATTAGACATTTCTAATGGATTCTTTTGTCAAAACATAGCACCAGAGAGCAGATATTTGTCTGCGTTCTCAATAAATGGCACTCAAAAACAATTCTGCCGGTTAGCCCAGGGGTACAAAAACAGCCCGGGGGTATTCTCAGCGAGAGTAACAGAATTACTACAAATATATGACGACGAAGCATTATCGTATGTCGACGACATATACTTAACAGATGATGACTTGGAGACTCACTTGAAGAGAGTGAACACCATAATACTTGGGTTCGCAGCAGAGGGTTACAAATTCAACTTTAAAAAATCCAGAATTGCCCATCTGACAGTCCTGTTCTTAGGATATGAATTATCAAGTGAAGGTAAAAGCCTGGCTGACAATTTTCTAGAAAAATGTGCCGTCCTCCAAGCACCTAGAACACTAAAAAACCTACAGTCAATTCTAGGCTTCCTAAATTTCGGAAGAACATATATTGCAAATTACGCAGAAAGGGTCAAACCCCTTTATGATCTGATAAAACCAGATTTTAAAAGATCCAATTGGACTCAAATACACACAGAAATTCTGAGATCCTTACAAACAGACATGCTAGTTAAAACAAAATTAGAAACACGTGATAACACACGCAATCTTGTGATTCGAGTCATCCCAGGGAGATGCGGATTCACATACCTGACCTCTAATGAGGGAGAAAAGGTACCGATTGCATTCAAATCACACTTGTACACAGAAGCTGAACAGAAATTCGGCAACAAAGAAAAAATTGTTCATGCAGTTCAAACCGCAATAGCTAGAGAAAAAGATCAAGCTGACGGTAGACATATCACAGTCAGAACAGCTGAATCAGCCTTTGAGGCACTAACAACACCGTGTAATTTACCAACAACAACATGGAATCCGGAATGGATACAATGGGTGAATTCAATCACAAAGGACAAAGTATACTATTACTTTGATCCGGAACTAAAAGAAATGGAAAATTTAGAATATGAAAGAACATTCCCTCTGCCAATCGACATTCTGCCTTTACGACATTACGCCTGTGTAATCTATGCAGACGGACATGCTCAACCCCCCGTTTGGGGAGAACAGGCATACAACCCCACATGTGGGATTACAAAAGAAGTGTGGCACGGAGGTAAACTAAAACCTCTATTAACAAAAACACACTCAGTAGAAACTAATTCAGAACAACAGACTGAAATATTAGCATTGAAAATGGCGCTAGATAATGCGGATCGCGAATTCCCGACACTTATAGTGTCAGATTCATATTACTGCGTCAAATCATATAACAAGGATTTGCAGACATGGATTCAAAACGGTTACAAAGATGACACAGATGCAACAATAAAGCAGAAACTGCTTTGGGAACAAATAGCTCTTTTACAAAAAGAACTACCAAAGACTCACGTGACACACTCACTGAGTCATCAGCGTGATGGCGTTCACGTTGCAGGGAATTCATTGGCTGAAACAGCCACAGCGGCAGCCACTAAATCGGCTCCCGTAGTTCGAAAAAAGCGTACATTAAAATACATTGACGGTGAAACAGTGCTGGCGGTGAAAACGTCATCAAAAGGCGACTGCTCAGCGCTACCGATCAACTATCCACTCAATTATATATACATAATCGATGCAAACTCCGTCCCTTTTGCTCGAATCCCTGGAGTGGGGGATAGAGTGATTCCAAACATGGACAGGAGAAACTTGTTAATCGCAGACGCACATATGGGCGAGGGTCTCAGACACCTCAAACTAAAAGCTTCTCTGGAAGAATTACAATCACGGTACTGGTGGCCAGGCATGAGCCTGCGTCACACCATGTTTGTAAAAAACTGCCCAAACTGCAACAGAGATCGCAGTGGGGAGAGAAACAGTTTAATACCTCGTAGTTTTACTCCAGAAAAAATCAAGAGTAAAAAGCAAGGCTTGCGATTAACATATACAGGCTAGTTTCCACTTATAGTGTAGATCACCAGCACTCGGCTGACGTCTGGACTGTTATACAAAGATTTGCGAGTCTAAATGGCATATACGCTAAGAGCATGCTACGTCTGACCATTGTTTTCACTCTAGCCCTCCAGCCTGAGGGGAAACATGGCCAAATGAGCATAGCACAGCGGGAATCTTCTCACTTCCTTCCTGAGGGATACGGGATGGTGTAAAGAAAAAACCAAGGCATAAAGCAATCTATAACGGAAAGGATATTAGGTTCGGGAGTTGGGTGGGTCAAACATTTAATAAGTGTCCAACGTAGTCTAAATAACTTGCCAAGAAATTCTCTGAAGGGATTCAGTCCGTACGAATTATTATTTGGAACTAGGATGTTGATCTCTGACCTTGATAGTCAGACTTCAGTGGTGAAAGAAAAAAGCTTTGATATCAAAGACCGTTTGGCTATTTTGCAGGACTTAAACAAAACAAGAAAAGACCTGAGCAACATAAAGTTGAAACAACAGCCAACAACCACTGAAGAACCACCACCTGTCCCAGCAAGACCTGTCTGGATTCCAAAAGTCGGGGATCTAGTCAGAGAAAAGATCGCGGTAAAGAAGGAATTTGGGCCTTCTTACAGAAAAGCAGTTCCTGTCTTGTCTGTCAACGGGACAAGATCAGTTGTACTACCGCCACTTGCTGGTAAAAAGGAGAACCGAGTTGTATCCATCGACCTGGTAAAACCACAATCACGTGGCCGATAACAAATAGTAGGCCAAGTGGACTCCCAATAAGTAGCAGAACACCAAGGTTTGCTACCAGTACAGAGGTTCTAACAAAGAGGTTAATCACTTTCGAAACACCTACAAAAGAACAACAAGGACTATGCAACAATGCAATGGAACTTAGACCTCTGAAAACCCAAATAAAAACATTTAGCAGAGACACACCAATCTATAATGAAGTACCAAGTGCAAATGCAAGAAACAGTGATCCTGAACCAATTGGAACAATTGACAGAACTGCATCCGGCTACTTCATAAACTTCGATGATTCCTCCGAAGGCTTCAGTGAATCAAAGACACAGCCATCATCAAAAACCTTTAAAGATAAAGCTAAAGAACTTTTGAAACAACTGAAAGAAACAATTCTGGTTTCTCCATGGCTCGAATTTTGGGTGGGTTTTGGTGCATTTATCCTCATACTTTGGCTCATCATGATACTAACTTTGGGACGCTTCATTGAGGGAAAATATGCTAAAATGGACACAGCAAGTCAGAAAATCAACTTGATCCTCAAACCACACACATCTTCACACGTCGAGAAAAGAGAACTTTCTTCAGCCAACTTCACAGCCAATCCTATACCGGGTGGGGTAGCATGGGACAACACAGACTATGAAATTTATGGTCCGGTCGAAATCCTGAAATATCCACACCAAATTAAGATCTCATTGAGTGACTTTGTAAAACCAAGCTCATTTGCTGATGATTGGGACTTTGAAAGCATTAATAATATGATGTCTGACTTAGTAATGTCTGCTAAATTTACCAAACATGATTATTTGCAGGGTTCTACAAATTATGATAGTATGTACTGTTATAACCATTATGGTAACCATTTTCTACATAGATCTGCACAACCTAGAAATGTTTTAAATTATAATCAATGGGAACATTGTGCAACACCTCCAAAAGGGAGCTCAAGAACCGTTTACGACAAATATTCATACTTTTCAGGTTTTAACATAAGTAATGCTGAAACATTTTATTTCAAATTGTCAAATAAGACAGGGACAAAGACCATGATAACAAACACAAAATTGATATATTCGGACTCATTCTTTGAACAAATGAATACTTTTGGTTTTGATTATTGGGACAAAAATGTTGAATTGAAAAGTGTTTGGGGCACAAAAGAATGGCAAGTACAGGGTATAGAATCTTTGTTTAGAGCCTGCATGATCCCAGAACAAATTATATTTTTAAATGACACTGTTCAACAAACTACCTGTCTTGGCCTAGCCAAAATTAATGACTTAAATAAACCGTCTATTCCAAAACCAACAATGTACAGCAATACCTCTACAGATGAGGAGATAGACGTAAATTATGTATTAAACCAAAACAGAACACATCCTGATTGGAAACAGTGGTTGATCTGGCCCACAGATACTAATAACTGTCAAGACAGATTCCTGAACAAAACACAGGGGTTCAAAATGACCAGGCCAGACCCTAGATATCCTCAAAGACATCACCCAGGGATAATAACCACCTACAGTGTGGGCAAATTATGCCTTCAATGGCTACAAACTTCCACACTGGCAGAAATTAAGCAACACCTAACTTTACTTACTGATGGTGCTGACTTGCGTGATTTCACTATGGGACCACGCAAACAGCGTCACAAGCGATTCATAGCAGCCTCTGTATATGCAGCATACAATGAGGCCTGGAAGGTTACTCAAATTGAAACAGCAGAGAGAATACGGGAAATTGACCGTATTAATTTGGAAAAATCACTTTCTGTAGTGGACAATGGGTTAATGACTCTGTCCTCCAGAATTTTTTCTTTGGACAGCATTGTGTCTTCAGCAATCGACATATTATCGCAAGACTTACTGTTATTACAACACGGTGAGTCCCAATTGCGTTCTATTGTACAGCTTGGCTGGACGTTACAAAATCTGCGTTCAGGCTATGTGCCTTGGCGTTTAATCAACACAACGTCACTATTCTATATCTTTAACCTTACTGATAGACAAATTAGTATGGCCCAAAAGGGAGCTGATTATACAATCCTGAGCATTGAGAAACTTGAGAGATTACCAGTGACAATGTCAGAACGACCTGTCAGTGAATGGATAATACATGGGATAATAAATATTCCTATTTCAACCTTCAGGTTTCAATACTGCCAAAAATATATACAGGCTGGCATGTACGAGAAATTGGGAAAAGGGTACATAAAAACAACATGGAACCTGCCCTATTCACATGCATGTGTCAGTAATAAAGGACAGAAAGTGTTTCTTAGTGGCAATAATTGTGCAATGTCACTAAGCGGTACACTTCTGTGTAACGGAATTAGTTTGCACGGAGCCTGTGAAGGGAACTCAAATAACCTTTCATGTCACCAGCAAGGCGCACCTGCAACAGAGATAGAACCATTCTTTCAAAGACTCTATAATGGGAGTTACATTCTAATTGTAGACCGCAGATGCTGTAGTCTTATGCCCGGGACTCCTTATCTCGTAACTACGACTGCGAAGGTCAAGTGCTGTGGACACTCATTGTTCCCCAGCTCCTTTCCAGACAGGGAGGCAAGGGCATGGCCCAACTTGAAAATTACTTCTATTCGAATAGATACTTTAAGCAGAATGAAAACAGTGCTTCTTCAGACGCCTACTAGGCTCACGTCATCAAAAGAAACGTATGATCTCCAAGTCGCAAGGACGACTGCAGAGATACATTCATTGTTATCAACTAATTCCCCCATACATTTCGCAGAAATCCTGAATGAAATCTTAAATATTTCTGATACCAGTGGGGTCTCACAAGTATTTAAGACAGTATTTTCGATGGCATTAACACCATTCAAAGCCATACTGGGTATTTTTCCAGACTTCGTCCATTCGATTTTTGGCCGACTTCCCCTCATTCTAGGACTGATTGCAGGAATCCTATTCCTAGTCCTTATTTTTCGTTATGGCAAACCATGTCACAGACAAAACACCTGCGACAAGGGAAGAAACAATCCTAGCCATTGGATACCGGGACCGGATATCAAGAATCCTGGGACTATCCCGGCTTAGAGACCTGAACATGACTTGGTTTCTATCATTTCGACCTATGTGGCAACGATGTGTTTTACCTGTATTAAGGTGCCTGCTATGCGGAGAAGAATGCGTGTTAGACACCTGTCTGACGCTACAATCGGATGCGCCACTGGATGCAGAAACATTGTTGAGCCCAATCAAGGTTCATGCTTTGTGCTGCCCTCAACGGCTACCAATCCTGATGACGGCATTCGTGGAAGCTTCACCACTACGATTAAGGGGTAGTGAAGTTCAAGATGAAAGCAGCATCGATCAGGTACGACCTTCTGTCAGCAATTCAAATCAGAATGTCAATGGAGACAATCATGCGCATGAATGCATGGTTACACCTATTTCCGAGTTAGTGGAACTCTCCCAGGAAGCTGTTGACAACTTTTTCGAAAGCCTAAATGATATGATGTTCTCACCAGAACAGAAATAGAGACTTTTGAACAAACTCCTACACGGCGTTCCCTGAATTTGGCCTTCAACTTTAATACTAAAAGCACATGAACACTTTTCCCTCCAGTTCACGGACAGCATTTTTTCAGCAGCCCCAAAATATTTTTGCATATTTTTCGGGACACTATCTTCTGCTTAAAGTAAGGACTATTCTTGGAGAACTAAGATTTCTAAACTTAGATAGCTTATAGACTTATAGCTTATAGACATTAGCTGCCCGCTGGTATGTTCATTGTATTATATTCTGTGATGAAGTGGTCTCGAACCTTTTTTCTGTATTAAGAGCCATTTCATGTGTAAATCTCATGTACCAAATAGCATTAATGTATACAAATGCGTTATTACTTTAGCATTATTCTACAGCTTGAGTGCATACTATACATATGACTGCATTTCTTCCGTATATTTGGAAATTTCAAAATGCATTTATGTATTTTGGGGTGGTAAGGTATACACAATACTTTATAAATATATCGTACTATGTTTTACTATGCATAGATTAGTAAATATGTCCATAGTTAGCGTGGAGTGGGTGTGATGTATTCCTATAGGTTCTGAATCGATCCCCCTATTCCTGACCCTTTTCTGGTTAACAAACCAACAAGTTAACTAGCAGTCGGCCCATGAGGCAGCAAACCCCCATGATGCAGATACCGTTATCTGACGAAGCCACACTACGGCACAGGAACGTGTTATCTGATTAGGTCATAACGCTTGCGATCTAATTAGACAAGCGATATTCCTCCAGCCCCTGATAAGGCATACGGAGTTCTCATAACAAATCAAACCTATGACAACCTGGGAAAAACCCTGCGGCCATTGTTTTGATTTCACCGAGAACTTCAGCAAAAGAATATGCTAACGACCTGGTCGTATGACATCCTTATTGACGTATCTATGTCCATCCTTACGTCAATCTCGGCACCTTAAAGGTATAAATATTACCGATATTGCCCTATGCAAACACACGCGGTGGTGACGAGACGGAGCAGCCATACTTGCCGAAGCCCAGAGCAGAGCAGACCCCGCTGGCGCAGCCCCGCCTTCCTGACGCGCTGAGAACGAGACGCGCTGCTTTCTCCTGCCGAGAAATCCAGCACCGGCGTTTCCGGGTAGCCCTCGCAGGCAGCCTGGAATATCGAGAGCAGAGAAGAGAGATACCATCCCTCATTCATCCTAACTTCCAGGTACAGAACTGAATAACCCCTCACAGAGAATTCTTTAGTCAGTCACTTGGCAAAAACAAACTTAACTTAAACTGTAACTTTCTATTCCCGCCCACGTATTAGACTTAGGTCAGGTACACGGGGTAGGCTTATTTAGAAACACCAGTTGAGTACGTTTAGTCAAATGTATATGTGTATGTAATATATTTTATTCATTTTAAACCTTCATATGGCTTAGAAACCATATCAATGTTTTTACAGTATTATTTTATACTTCTGCTTCTAATGTATGCACTTACTTAACCATAAGTATTGCAATAATATCGATCCATTTCTCTTGTACGAGAAAAGAGACTGATCAATAAATAACACCTTTTTATTGAACACGCCCGTCTCTTCCTTTTCTCTACATTCTGATGAGACTAAGAATGCACGTACTGACTGAGTAAAATAAATTGCCTTTTGTTCACACGAGGGGAGAGCAAAGTTGTCATGTTCTATGGTTGTCAGAAACGAAATCCCTTCTTGTCTAATCAGGGAAGTTAATTCCTTCCTGAACATTCGAGAAAGTTTCTAGTGAACTCTGAACTAGCTGGCAAACCCAAAACTTTAAGTCTAATATCGACAGTAGTAGACCTAGTTAACGTCTGTCTAGGCCTATACTATTGAAGGTATTATTCCAATGCGCAGAGCCTATTGGGATAATAGGAACTACACTACACAGTCAGGTTACTGTTGTGTCAGGTTGGCCTGGGAGGGCCTTTGGGCACAGGAGGGGACATCAGCATAAGAGATGGTCAACAGTGGGTTGTGCAGTCAAGTGAGGGTTCCTTGCCATATCTTTTCTCACCTGCCCAGCCCCTTGCTACGCTGCACTGGACCAGCACTGGCCCTATCAACTTCAGGCTCTATTGTGCCAAAGTACGCTCTTGAGCAGACATTCCTGTGAAATGAATGGTGCTGTTAGAAATAGGGGTCTCTAGTTGGCAATGGTTTGTACCTTTGTCCAAGTAGGGACCCTTCTTCCTAGTCAGGGTTAGGGGGATACACTTCTAAAATAACCCTTGCTCACCCCATGGGTAGATTGGCACGAGCAAATAGGCTTATGTCAGAGGCAGTGTGTAAAGCATTTGTGTAGGCATTCAGTAACACCGTGAAAACACAACAAATGGACACCACAGGAGTTTAGAAAAATAAGTAAAACTTTATCTAAATCAAACAAGACCAAAACACACAAAAATCCACAATACAATACTGTAAAAATAGTTATTTTACAAGATAACCTTTAAATTGCAGAGATAGCCGAAAAACATAGTTCTTCCGAGACAGTAGCTCCGTCTGGGGCTACCGGGAAACTGAAAACGACAGAGTCTAACAGTTCCAGGTGACCGCATCGGTGCGGGTCAGCTAAAGCGAAGTCAGACTCGAAGACAGTACCTTTCTCGTTGCGGCCGACACGTTGGTGCAAGCCGGTCAGGGCAACCGGCGCGGATGCGTTGAAAAATGGAAGCGGTGCAGGGTGCGGTGCCCTCTCGATGCGGTGCAAGCAGTGGCTCGGTGATAATCGTCCAAACGGCGTCGGTGAGGCCAAATCTTACGGTGCAGGGTGAGGCGGTGCTCGATGCGGTGCAGGCGACGGAGCTGGTCAATATACCGGTCTGTCAGCAACAGCGTTGGTGACATCCAGGCAGGGTGAAATGAGGCGGTGGAAAATGCAGTGCCCACAGAACGCGGTGCGAGCAACGGCTCAGTGATGATTGTCTAGGCGGCATTGGTGAGACCAAGGACGCGGTGCGATGTGCTGCGGTGCCTTCTGCGGGGCCTTCAGGACACAGAATCCTGCGACAGACTCAGTGACAGAGACAGTTGCCCTTTTCTTTTACGGCAACTGAAACTAGCGGTTCCAGAGGCGGTGCCCAGAAGGACAGTGAGGTCTTTGTTGTTCCTGAGACCTCTTGAACAGGGGGCAAGCTCCACTTCAAGCCCTTGGAGACACTTTGCAAGCAGGATACACAAACAGTTCCTCTCCTTGGCAGAAACAGCCACTGCAGGCCAACCCCAGACAGTACACAGCAAAGGGGCAATACTCCTCCTCCTGTTTCTTCCAGCTCTTCTCCTTGGCAGAGGTTCCTCTTGATTGCCAGAAGTACTCTGTGAAGTCTTTTCTATCCTTGAAACTTCGAACAGGAGGCAATCTCTTCTTCAAGCCCTTGGAGAAAACTCTAACAGCAGGATGATGAAAGCACAACCCAGTCCTTTCCATGCCCAAGACAGAAGACACCACTGCAGGCCAACCCCAACAGCACAGGGCCAGTATTCCTTCTCCAGCTTCCCCGGTTCTTCTTCCTGGCAGGTTACTTAGTTCAGCAGTAATCTAAAGTTCAGGGGTCTGGGCCCCACGTTTTAAAGCACAAATTCCTTTGTTCTCTGGTGGCAGAGAAGCTCTTTGCCCAGCCAAAACCAGTTCTGTCCTTTCTGGTGCAGCTGCCCGGCAGGAGGTGGAGACAGGATTGAGTAAGGCAGACAGGGCCTATTCAAGTGCAAGTGAAATCTCTTCCCACCACTCTAAATGCAGACCGGGCCTATGCATGTGCAAGGGAGAACTTCCCCCCCCTACCGTGAATGCAGCCCAGGTCTATTCATCGTAGTCCTGACTCATTCAGGAAAGGCAAGACACACAGCAACCTCCCCACCGGTAGCTTTCTGAGAGAATGCACCTCCCCAGCCCCTGTCACTTCAAACCAGACAGTCAATACACAAACCAGGAGAGGCATACAGGATGGCTAAGCAAGAAAATACCCTTTTTCTAAAAGTGGTATTTTCAAACACACAATATAAAAATCATCTTTATTAAAAGATGCATTTTTAAATTCTGAGCTCAGGCATACTAAACTCCATCTTCCCATCTTGTCCCAAATCAAAGTTATATTTAGAAGGTGTTAAAAATAAACTCCCATTCTATCCTATGGGACAGATAGCCTTTCAATAGTGAAAAACTAAATCGGCAGTATTCCACTGTCAGGACATGCCACACACATCAGGACATGTCCTACCTTTCATATACACTGCATCCTGCCCAAAGGATGGCTCACATGTAAGAAAAGGGAAGGTTAGTACCTGGCAAGTGGGTGTGCTTGCCCGCTCAACATGGCAGTACCAAACTGCGCAAAGACACTGCAGTGGCAGGTCCGAGTTGCATATACAGAATGCTCATGTGGGTGGCACAATCAGTGCTGCAGGCCCACTAGCAACATTTGATTTACAGGCCCTGGGCACACACAGTGTACTGTACTAGGGACTTACCAGTAAATCAAATATGGCAATAATGGAATCACTAATCCATATACACAATTTACAGGGAGAGCATATGCAATTTAGCACTGATCAGCAATGGTAAAGTGTCCAGAGTCATAAAACCAGCAGAAACAGGGTCCAAAACTGGAGGTGAAAAAGCAAAAAGTCTGGGGATAAACCCGCTAGAAAAGCCAGGCCAATTTAAAGCGCCGACCACAGAGCAGCATGCACAATTCACTCAAACCTGCCACACAACCTTGTGAGCATTTAACTCACATACGTGTTGTTAGGGTTTTTGCTTTTTAAGCCTCTAAAGCGCTGATTAGAGTTGCGCAGTCTGAAAGGGTGTTGGGCATGTTGCTCAAACCCCTGACAGATGTGGCCTGGTTGTGAAAGGGGCTGTACACCGAGATCTCCTAGGTGGAGAGGAGGGTTGTGCTGTTTTTTTTTTTTTTTTTTCAAAATATTTTTATTGAAAATAAAATTTTTCATATACAGAGCGAAACATTCGTAATACTTGTACTGTTCTTGCAAAGTTGCGGCCTGGCGGGGCCTGAGAGAGCGAAGAAAAGGAAGAGAGAAAGAAAAGAAAGAAAAGAGGGGGGGGGGGGTCACTGTTCCAGGTATGCGTCAAGAGCTTCCCACATGTTGTCTTTGGCAGTATGATTCGCCGTCTTTTGCTTGGCCGTGATGTTGTCTGCCCCCCGGAGGAAGGTTACCCAATTGAACCAGCGTTTGAAGGTGGCTTTGCTGGTGTCCTTCCAGTTACCCAAGATCGTTTTCACCGCAGCCGTCAGAAGGACATCGACCAGGTCTCGTACTTCTTTGGACTGGAGTTCTGTTGCTAGGAAGGCAGTGGCTATTCCCGCTAGTCCTCTTTGTGTCTTACTTCCCGTTACTGTGTCTATGACGTTATAGACCTTGCTCCAGAAGGTCTTGACTCTGGCGCATTCGTATAACATGTGAGATAGATCTCCTGTGGCCCTCTGGCAGTTCCAGCATGTGTTGCTCTCGCTAGCTCCCACTTTCCCTAGTTTCGCTGGTGTCCAGTGCAGCCTGTGGAGTAACCAGTATTTGGTTTGTGCTAGCTGTGGCGTGATTTTGTTTTTGGACGCAGACGTCCATAGTCTGGCCCTCTCTTCCTCATTTAGCGGTCTTTGTATGGTCTCCTCCCAAAAGGCAAGTGTCTTATTGTTGAGAGTTGTGGTGCGTGTTGTGATTAACTTGTAGATTTGTGCTGTTTGGTGGCCTGTCTTGTTTAAGTTTTGTGCGTATTGTATGATGGTGGGTGTTTGTTTCGTGAGGCCTGCTTTGGTGACAGCTGCTTTGATTTTGAGGAATTCGTAGAACTCCTTATTAGGTAGGGATGTTATCTGCTGTAGTGCCTTGTAGGAGAGTGGGTTGTTCCCTGCTTCTAGTTGTGACGGCGTTGTGATGCCTCTGCTGCGCCATTCCTTGCTGTCTAGTGTTTTCCCTTTGTATGTGACTTTGGTGTTATGCCACAGTGATTCCCATTTGGTGCCTTTGATACTAACTGTCATTTCCCTGTCTACTTTCAGCAGCGCTGTCCTTGTGTTGTGGATAATTGCGTTTTTGGCTTCTGGGTGCTTGTGCGCCGTGAGGGCCATAATTGGGTCTGCGCCACCAAGAATACTCCTTTCCAGGTCCAGCCATACCGGCATGTATTCTGGTGTGGGGGCTATCCAGTGTAATCCCTGTTTGGCCAGGCATGCCGTCTGGAAGGCTTTGTAGTTCGTGAGGTTCAATCCGCCTTGTTCTTTTTTTAGTCTGAGTTTCGCTAAGCTCATTCTTGGTTTTTTCCCTCCCCAGAGGAACATGTTGATGCTTTTGTCTATGCGTTTGTGGAACTCGGATGTGAGTGTGAGAGGCAACATGGAGAGCAGGTAGTTTAGCATGGGGGTGACCATCATCTTTATTGTCTCAATTCTTCCCCACCAGCTTATGAATTTGGGGCCCCACGTGTCTAGCTTGGACTTAATTTTTTTTAACATCGCCTCCTCATTGTGGTCTAATGTCGATCTTAGGTCCCTTCCGAAGAGGAGGCCCAGGTATTTTAGGGGTTTCGTTTGCCATGCTAAGCCGGACGAGCCCAGGACCGTCTTGGTGGTGTGACAGTTCATTGGTTTGCATTCGGATTTCTCCCTGTTGAGCTTGTAGCCTGAGACATGTGCATACTCCTCTATTGTTTGCACGAGTGCCTTAATTGACTCTTGTGGGTTGTTTGTGGTGATCAGAATATCATCCGCGTATGCAGCTAGCTTGAAAGCTTGACCCTCTATCTGCACCCCCGTGATCCTGGGGTTTGACCTGATCATGTAGAGGAGTGGTTCTAGGGCGAGCAGGAATAGTCCCGGTGAGAGGGGGCAGCCTTGCCTTGTCCCTCTCCCTAGTGTGAGTGTTTCGGATGTGGCTGCGTTAACCACCACTCGAGCCCGGGGGTTTTTGTACAGGGACATGACCATGCCCCTGTACTTCTCGCCCAGTCCAAACTTGAGCATGCATTGATTAAGGAAGGGCCATGAGACTCTATCGAAGGCTTTTTCCGCATCCAATGCGATCATGACAGCCTTTTCCGCGCTGTTGGCCGTGCGGTTAATTAAATGGCATAGCAGTCTGGTGTTATCTTGCGAGAGTCTATTTTCCAGATAGCCCACCTGGGATTTGTGTATGAGAGATGGGAGATGTGCATTTAGTCTAGCTGCCATGATTTTAGCATAGATTTTGCAGTCCACGTTAATTAAGGAAATTGGCCTGTAGTTATGTGGGAACTGGGGGTCTTTCCCTTCTTTGGGGATAACAATAATGTTTGCCTCTGCCATTGAGTCTGTCATCTCGCCTTTTTCCGCACATGCTTGGAATACTCTGACCAGCGTGTCTTTGAGTAATGGTTGAAATTGTTTATAGAAGGTGGCTGTGAAGCCGTCCGGTCCTGGGGCCTTGTTTGGTTTTAGTGAGTCTATGGCCCTCCCTACTTCCGCTTTCGTTATGTTTTGATCTAGGGCCTCTCTTTGTTCGTTGCTGATTCTGGGTAGTTCGAGCTTCTCTAGCAGGCTTGCCCCGCCGTCCGCCTCTAGCGATGTGTCCGCGGTGTATAGGTCTTTGTAGAACTTCCTGAATGTTTCGAGGATGTGTTTATTAGCCGTGTGTGTCTTGTTATCTGCGTCTGTGATCGCCGCGACTGAGTGCTGTCTTTGCTTGGCTTTCAGGTAGCCCGCCAAGGCTTTCCCTGCTTTATTGGCCGAGCATAAGTTTATGGATTTATATTTGTTGATCCATGTGGATGCTCTCTCGCTTAGGATTCTGTTTAGCTCATATTTTTTTTTTTGTTAGTGTTGTGAGTGTATTCCTGTCTTTTAAGTTGGCCGTGTGGTTCCTTTCTAACTCCTTGATCTGCTCCTCCAGTTCCTTAATTTTTTTGTTTCTGCCCCTGTTCATGCGTGCTTTGATATTCATGAGTTTCCCCCTTATTGTTGCTTTAAGCGCGTCCCATAGTGTTGCTGCCTCTGTGTCAGCTATGTCATTGTATTGGAGATATTCTTTGATCGCTTCCTCTATTTCTGTGATGTTGGCGGGGGTCTCGAGTATGTCACTGTTAAGGCGCCACCTCCTGCTCGGCGTTTCGTTATGTCTGCCACTCAAGGAGAGGGATATGTGTGCGTGGTCCGAAACTGTTATGGGTCCTATTTCCGTTATGTCTGTTAGGTGTGTGTGTGTGTTGGACATGAGTATGTAGTCTATCCTGCTGTATGAGTTGTGGGGGTGCGAGTAGAAGGTGTATTCTCTGGCACTTGGGTTTTGTAGCCTCCACGGGTCCGCTAGTGCGAGTTTGGTGCATAGGTTTTTAAGTATGTACTGTTCTTGTGAGGTGTGGCTAGGTCTGTGTGGGTGTCTGTCTGTGGCACTATCCATCGCCTGGTTCATATCTCCTGCCGTGATTAGTAGTTCACCCAGTGGGACCCTGCTAAGCTCAATTTCTAGATCCTCCCAGAATTTTTTGTCCCCTGTGTTTGGCCCGTATATGTTGGCTATGTGTATGGTCTCGTCACCCCTTTTGATTGATGTTATCAGCCTCCTCCCTTCGGTGTCTGCGGCATTGTTGTGAACCTGGAACTTCCCTTTCTTACTGATTATGGTGATGACTCCCCCCTTTTTGTTGACTGCCGGTGAACATAGTACCTCGCTTTTCCAGTTGGCTTTCAGTCTGTTCGCGTCCTCTAAGGACACTCTAGTTTCTTGGAGGACGTATATATCAGCCTTCAGTCTGTTTAGGTAGTCTAATGTTTTCCGTCGCTTGACGGGGTGGTTGAGTCCCTTGACGTTAAGTGACACTATTTTTATGTCTGAGGCTATCTGTGCCTGGCCCCTAGTGTCGTGTGTCAACATGGTGTGATAGTTCTGTCGCTGTGCCTTAGTGAGGGTTTCATGTAGCTCCTCTTTGCTCTTTGCTTGCTAGCTAACTGCCGCCACTCATTGGTCCCCCCCTGGGGTGTGGGATGGGATGAGGTGTTGTGTGTGGGTATAGGAAAGAAGAGAAAGAAAAAGAAAAAGAAAGAAGCGCGCTTCCGCCAGGCTATGATTGTCCGTGCTACATGGCCTCCCCCCCGGCCCTGTCCCCCCCTCCGCCCCCCTCCCCCCTCCCCCCCGTCAACGTACTGTAAACGTGCGACAGCAACGGTTCCCGCCCTCCGCTCCCCCGGATCACTAAAAGTCAAAAACAAGACCCTCTCAGCCCCCTCCCGTGCTACGCCTTTAGGCAAAGGATATTGGTTTCAAAGTGTCCAAGGTCTTGTGTTTCCTGTGTGCGGTAGTCCTTTCCGATGAGCTCGGTGCTGCCCTGCATGGGTAGGAGAGTTCTGTGTCCCTGAAAATGTCCAAGGGTCACATTCCCATTGTTGAGGTAGTTCCTTCTTCTGGTGAGGTTGGACCCTTTTTCATTGAGGTAGTTGTTGTTCTTCCGAGGTAGAGTATTATTTGCCGCCTGCTGCTCCTTTCTCTTCCGTCTCTGAGCTGTCCGATGAGGCTCTTCTTTTTGCCGTTCCGGGAGTTGTTTGTTCCATCTCCTCCTGCTCCGGCTTCCTGAGGTACCTGCGTAGTTCCGCTGGGTCATCGAACATACGTGTGTCCCGCCCGTCTGTTACCCTCATTCTTGCTGGACCAACAAAGCTGAACGTTAACTTTGCTTTCTTCATAGTGTCTCTCAGCGCAAGGAACCCTTTCCTTGCTTCCACCGTGCCCCTTGAAAGGTCTTGGGTGAAGATTATCTTCTTGCCTTTCCAGATGGGGGTTTGGCCTTTGCGTGCGAAGGCGAAGATAGCATCGGTGTGGCTCGATCTTAGGGGTTTGCAGATGATCGTTCTTGGTCCTTTCATGTGCGCTTGTTTTGTGGCGGGTATCCTGTATGCTTTGTCGATCTCCAAGGCTCTTTCGAATTTTATGCCGGTCAGCTTGGGTATCAGTGTTTCGAGTAGCGCCGCGCATGAGCCCGGCCCCTCTTCCTCGTCTTCTGGTATGCCTAGAATCCTGATGTTCCCCTTCCGGTTTTTGTCCTCTTGCTCTGCGAGCTTTCTCTGCATCTCACTGGAGACTTTGGAGATGTAGCAAATGTCCTTATCCATGATGACTGATTTATCTTCTATGTCGCTGATCCTTCTCTCTGTCTCCGCTACTCTGCTTGCTATTTTGTTCTGGTCTGCTCGTATGGCTGTGAGTTCTAGCTGGACGTTGTCCATTGAGATCTTTGTGGCTTTGGCCAGGTCGTTGGCTTCGGTTATTTTTTGGACGAGCAGGTCCATCGCAGTCTCTGAGCATTGCAGGTTTTTCATTTTGATCGGTGATTCCAGATCTTTCCTAATTTTTTTGTTATCCCCGTTAATCATCTCTAGGCCTCTTCTTCCTTGATATATGGACAGTCTCTCCTTTTGCAGGTTGAACTGTGCTTCTTTTGGTGGGGTGGTTTTGGTGTTCGTGGCTGTGTCAGCCTTTACAGTGCTGCCGAAGGTGAACCTGCTTGGCCACTTTATCGACCTTGTTCTGGTTTTCCCGGACGCCAGGGCTACCGTTCAGAGCCGGGTGCTGATCCGGTCTTTGGTCTTAGCGCTCTCTGTACCTCGCGTGTACTTCGCCTGGGCGGTGGCAGGGTGTGTACGCCCTGTTTGGCTAGGGGCTAGGGGGCTACAATGGCGCGTTCTGGTGCTTGGTTGCTTTCTAGTGGCCCCTCGCACCGAGTCCGAAACGCTCCGCTGTCTCTGCTTTCTCGCCGGATCCACCTTCCCGCACTGGCTTCCTTCGACCACTTGTGCCTCGAGTCGTACTTCAGTTTCTCTCTCGCGTCTCACTTGTGCTTTTTTTTTTTCCCGACCAAAGCTTGGTGTGTGCCCGGTTGGTGCTGCCTTTATTTGCGGTGTGTTTTGCCTCGGTATCGTTGCACAAGACTGCCCCCTTCTTACCGCTGTGGTATGGTCTGATGTGATCTGCCCCTTCCAAGATGGCCGCCACCTTTGTTCGCCTCTCTGGACGGGCTGCTTCTTAGTGCTCCCCTGTTTGGTGGACGGCGCTTGCAAGAGGACCACCTGGCTAGCGCTGCCTTGCTGCGGTGCACTTGCGTTGATTTGCTTGCTTGCACATCCGCGCCCCCAGATCGCTGTGTTGTGATGTGGTCCGCCCTTCTCAAGATGGCCGCCGCCTTTTGCTCACCTCTTTCACGGACAGTCACCTCTTTGCTGCTGGCCGCTTCTTTGGTATTTCCCTGGTTACGGTGGTTTTTCGGTGGACGGCGCTTGCGAGGGATCTTGTGGGAAGTCCCGCGATGCACGCCCTCCCTGTCTTGTGCCGGCAGGTCCCGGGCCTGCTTCTATAGCGCTGTGTCTCTTGCCCTTTCCAAGATGGCCGCCGCCGTTGGTCCCTCCGTTTCCTGGTGGGCGCTGCCTCAATCACCGTCCGCTTCACCGGCACCTCGCCTCGTGGGGCGGAACAGGTATGGCTTCGCTTAAACTTCTTGTTATGAGCTGCATTCGCGCTTCTTTATTATTTTTTTTTGGCCGATTCCAATGCGCAGAGCCTATTGGGATAATAGGAACTACACTACACAGTCAGGTTACTGTTGTGTCAGGTTGGCCTGGGAGGGCCTTTGGGCACAGGAGGGGACATCAGCATAAGAGATGGTCAACAGTGGGTTGTGCAGTCAAGTGAGGGTTCCTTGCCATATCTTTTCTCACCTGCCCAGCCCCTTGCTACGCTGCACTGGACCAGCACTGGCCCTATCAACTTCAGGCTCTATTGTGCCAAAGTACGCTCTTGAGCAGACATTCCTGTGAAATGAATGGTGCTGTTAGAAATAGGGGTCTCTAGTTGGCAATGGTTTGTACCTTTGTCCAAGTAGGGACCCTTCTTCCTAGTCAGGGTTAGGGGGATACACTTCTAAAATAACCCTTGCTCACCCCATGGGTAGATTGGCACGAGCAAATAGGCTTATGTCAGAGGCAGTGTGTAAAGCATTTGTGTAGGCATTCAGTAACACCGTGAAAACACAACAAATGGACACCACAGGAGTTTAGAAAAATAAGTAAAACTTTATCTAAATCAAACAAGACCAAAACACACAAAAATCCACAATACAATACTGTAAAAATAGTTATTTTACAAGATAACCTTTAAATTGCAGAGATAGCCGAAAAACATAGTTCTTCCGAGACAGTAGCTCCGTCTGGGGCTACCGGGAAACTGAAAACGACAGAGTCTAACAGTTCCAGGTGACCGCATCGGTGCGGGTCAGCTAAAGCGAAGTCAGACTCGAAGACAGTACCTTTCTCGTTGCGGCCGACACGTTGGTGCAAGCCGGTCAGGGCAACCGGCGCGGATGCGTTGAAAAATGGAAGCGGTGCAGGGTGCGGTGCCCTCTCGATGCGGTGCAAGCAGTGGCTCGGTGATAATCGTCCAAACGGCGTCGGTGAGGCCAAATCTTACGGTGCAGGGTGAGGCGGTGCTCGATGCGGTGCAGGCGACGGAGCTGGTCAATATACCGGTCTGTCAGCAACAGCGTTGGTGACATCCAGGCAGGGTGAAATGAGGCGGTGGAAAATGCAGTGCCCACAGAACGCGGTGCGAGCAACGGCTCAGTGATGATTGTCTAGGCGGCATTGGTGAGACCAAGGACGCGGTGCGATGTGCTGCGGTGCCTTCTGCGGGGCCTTCAGGACACAGAATCCTGCGACAGACTCAGTGACAGAGACAGTTGCCCTTTTCTTTTACGGCAACTGAAACTAGCGGTTCCAGAGGCGGTGCCTAGAAGGACAGTGAGGTCTTTGTTGTTCCTGAGACCTCTTGAACAGGGGGCAAGCTCCACTTCAAGCCCTTGGAGACACTTTGCAAGCAGGATACACAAACAGTTCCTCTCCTTGGCAGAAACAGCCACTGCAGGCCAACCCCAGACAGTACACAGCAAAGGGGCAATACTCCTCCTCCTGTTTCTTCCAGCTCTTCTCCTTGGCAGAGGTTCCTCTTGATTGCCAGAAGTACTCTGTGAAGTCTTTTCTATCCTTGAAACTTCGAACAGGAGGCAATCTCTTCTTCAAGCCCTTGGAGAAAACTCTAACAGCAGGATGATGAAAGCACAACCCAGTCCTTTCCATGCCCAAGACAGAAGACACCACTGCAGGCCAACCCCAACAGCACAGGGCCAGTATTCCTTCTCCAGCTTCCCCGGTTCTTCTTCCTGGCAGGTTACTTAGTTCAGCAGTAATCTAAAGTTCAGGGGTCTGGGCCCCACGTTTTAAAGCACAAATTCCTTTGTTCTCTGGTGGCAGAGAAGCTCTTTGCCCAGCCAAAACCAGTTCTGTCCTTTCTGGTGCAGCTGCCCGGCAGGAGGTGGAGACAGGATTGAGTAAGGCAGACAGGGCCTATTCAAGTGCAAGTGAAATCTCTTCCCACCACTCTAAATGCAGACCGGGCCTATGCATGTGCAAGGGAGAACTTCCCCCCCTACCGTGAATGCAGCCCAGGTCTATTCATCGTAGTCCTGACTCATTCAGGAAAGGCAAGACACACAGCAACCTCCCCACCGGTAGCTTTCTGAGAGAATGCACCTCCCCAGCCCCTGTCACTTCAAACCAGACAGTCAATACACAAACCAGGAGAGGCATACAGGATGGCTAAGCAAGAAAATACCCTTTTTCTAAAAGTGGTATTTTCAAACACACAATATAAAAATCATCTTTATTAAAAGATGCATTTTTAAATTCTGAGCTCAGGCATACTAAACTCCATCTTCCCATCTTGTCCCAAATCAAAGTTATATTTAGAAGGTGTTAAAAATAAACTCCCATTCTATCCTATGGGACAGATAGCCTTTCAATAGTGAAAAACTAAATCGGCAGTATTCCACTGTCAGGACATGCCACACACATCAGGACATGTCCTACCTTTCATATACACTGCATCCTGCCCAAAGGATGGCTCACATGTAAGAAAAGGGAAGGTTAGTACCTGGCAAGTGGGTGTGCTTGCCCGCTCAACATGGCAGTACCAAACTGCACAAAGACACTGCAGTGGCAGGTCCGAGTTGCATATACAGAATGCTCATGTGGGTGGCACAATCAGTGCTGCAGGCCCACTAGCAACATTTGATTTACAGGCCCTGGGCACACACAGTGTACTGTACTAGGGACTTACCAGTAAATCAAATATGCCAATAATGGAATCACTAATCCATATACACAATTTACAGGGAGAGCATATGCAATTTAGCACTGATCAGCAATGGTAAAGTGTCCAGAGTCATAAAACCAGCAGAAACAGGGTCCAAAACTGGAGGTGAAAAAGCAAAAAGTCTGGGGATAAACCCGCTAGAAAAGCCAGGCCAATTTAAAGCGCCGACCACAGAGCAGCATGCACAATTCACTCAAACCTGCCACACAACCTTGTGAGCATTTAACTCACATACGTGTTGTTAGGGTTTTTGCTTTTTAAGCCTCTAAAGCGCTGATTAGAGTTGCGCAGTCTGAAAGGGTGTTGGGCATGTTGCTCAAACCCCTGACAGATGTGGCCTGGTTGTGAAAGGGGCTGTACACCGAGATCTCCTAGGTGGAGAGGAGGGTTGTGCTGTTTTTTTTTTTTTATTTCAAAATATTTTTATTGAAAATAAAAATTTTCATATACAGAGCGAAACATTCGTAATACTTGTACTGTTCTTGCAAAGTTGCGGCCTGGCGGGGCCTGAGAGAGCGAAGAAAAGGAAGAGAGAAAGAAAAGAAAGAAAAGAGGGGGGGGGGGGGTCACTGTTCAAGAGCTTCCCACATGTTGTCTTTGGCAGTATGATTCGCCGTCTTTTGCTTGGCCGTGATGTTGTCTGCCCCCCGGAGGAAGGTTACCCAATTGAACCAGCGTTTGAAGGTGGCTTTGCTGGTGTCCTTCCAGTTACCCAAGATCGTTTTCACCGCAGCCGTCAGAAGGACATCGACCAGGTCTCGTACTTCTTTGGACTGGAGTTCTGTTGCTAGGAAGGCAGTGGCTATTCCCGCTAGTCCTCTTTGTGTCTTACTTCCCGTTACTGTGTCTATGACGTTATAGACCTTGCTCCAGAAGGTCTTGACTCTGGCGCATTCGTATAACATGTGAGATAGATCTCCTGTGGCCCTCTGGCAGTTCCAGCATGTGTTGCTCTCGCTAGCTCCCACTTTCCCTAGTTTCGCTGGTGTCCAGTGCAGCCTGTGGAGTAACCAGTATTTGGTTTGTGCTAGCTGTGGCGTGATTTTGTTTTTGGACGCAGACGTCCATAGTCTGGCCCTCTCTTCCTCATTTAGCGGTCTTTGTATGGTCTCCTCCCAAAAGGCAAGTGTCTTATTGTTGAGAGTTGTGGTGCGTGGTGTGATTAACTTGTAGATTTGTGCTGTTTGGTGGCCTGTCTTGTTTAAGTTTTGTGCGTATTGTATGATGGTGGGTGTTTGTTTCGTGAGGCCTGCTTTGGTGACAGCTGCTTTGATTTTGAGGAATTCGTAGAACTCCTTATTAGGTAGGGATGTTATCTGCTGTAGTGCCTTGTAGGAGAGTGGGTTGTTCCCTGCTTCTAGTTGTGACGGCGTTGTGATGCCTCTGCTGCGCCATTCCTTGCTGTCTAGTGTTTTCCCTTTGTATGTGACTTTGGTGTTATGCCACAGTGATTCCCATTTGGTGCCTTTGATACTAACTGTCATTTCCCTGTCTACTTTCAGCAGCGCTGTCCTTGTGTTGTGGATAATTGCGTTTTTGGCTTCTGGGTGCTTGTGCGCCGTGAGGGCCATAATTGGGTCTGCGCCACCAAGAATACTCCTTTCCAGGTCCAGCCATACCGGCATGTATTCTGGTGTGGGGGCTATCCAGTGTAATCCCTGTTTGGCCAGGCATGCCGTCTGGAAGGCTTTGTAGTTCGTGAGGTTCAATCCGCCTTGTTCTTTTTTTAGTCTGAGTTTCGCTAAGCTCATTCTTGGTTTTTTCCCTCCCCAGAGGAACATGTTGATGCTTTTGTCTATGCGTTTGTGGAACTCGGATGTGAGTGTGAGAGGCAACATGGAGAGCAGGTAGTTTAGCATGGGGGTGACCATCATCTTTATTGTCTCAATTCTTCCCCACCAGCTTATGAATTTGGGGCCCCACGTGTCTAGCTTGGACTTAATTTTTTTTAACATCGCCTCCTCATTGTGGTCTAATGTCGATCTTAGGTCCCTTCCGAAGAGGAGGCCCAGGTATTTTAGGGGTTTCGTTTGCCATGCTAAGCCGGACGAGCCCAGGACCGTCTTGGTGGTGTGACAGTTCATTGGTTTGCATTCGGATTTCTCCCTGTTGAGCTTGTAGCCTGAGACATGTGCATACTCCTCTATTGTTTGCACGAGTGCCTTAATTGACTCTTGTGGGTTGTTTGTGGTGATCAGAATATCATCCGCGTATGCAGCTAGCTTGAAAGCTTGACCCTCTATCTGCACCCCCGTGATCCTGGGGTTTGACCTGATCATGTAGAGGAGTGGTTCTAGGGCGAGCAGGAATAGTCCCGGTGAGAGGGGGCAGCCTTGCCTTGTCCCTCTCCCTAGTGTGAGTGTTTCGGATGTGGCTGCGTTAACCACCACTCGAGCCCGGGGTTTTTTGTACAGGGACATGACCATGCCCCTGTACTTCTCGCCCAGTCCAAACTTGAGCATGCATTGATTAAGGAAGGGCCATGAGACTCTATCGAAGGCTTTTTCCGCATCCAATGCGATCATGACAGCCTTTTCCGCGCTGTTGGCCGTGCGGTTAATTAAATGGCATAGCAGTCTGGTGTTATCTTGCGAGAGTCTATTTTCCAGATAGCCCACCTGGGATTTGTGTATGAGAGATGGGAGATGTGCATTTAGTCTAGCTGCCATGATTTTAGCATAGATTTTGCAGTCCACGTTAATTAAGGAAATTGGCCTGTAGTTATGTGGGAACTGGGGGTCTTTCCCTTCTTTGGGGATAACAATAATGTTTGCCTCTGCCATTGAGTCTGTCATCTCGCCTTTTTCCGCACATGCTTGGAATACTCTGACCAGCGTGTCTTTGAGTAATGGTTGAAATTGTTTATAGAAGGTGGCTGTGAAGCCGTCCGGTCCTGGGGCCTTGTTTGGTTTTAGTGAGTCTATGGCCCTCCCTACTTCCGCTTTCGTTATGTTTTGATCTAGGGCCTCTCTTTGTTCGTTGCTGATTCTGGGTAGTTCGAGCTTCTCTAGCAGGCTTGCCCCGCCGTCCGCCTCTAGCGATGTGTCCGCGGTGTATAGGTCTTTGTAGAACTTCCTGAATGTTTCGAGGATGTGTTTATTAGCCGTGTGTGTCTTGTTATCTGCGTCTGTGATCGCCGCGACTGAGTGCTGTCTTTGCTTGGCTTTCAGGTAGCCCGCCAAGGCTTTCCCTGCTTTATTGGCCGAGCATAAGTTTATGGATTTATATTTGTTGATCCATGTGGATGCTCTCTCGCTTAGGATTCTGTTTAGCTCATATTTTTTTTTGTTAGTGTTGTGAGTGTATTCCTGTCTTTTAAGTTGGCCGTGTGGTTCCTTTCTAACTCCTTGATCTGCTCCTCCAGTTCCTTAATTTTTTTGTTTCTGCCCCTGTTCATGCGTGCTTTGATATTCATGAGTTTCCCCCTTATTGTTGCTTTAAGCGCGTCCCATAGTGTTGCTGCCTCTGTGTCAGCTATGTCATTGTATTGGAGATATTCTTTGATCGCTTCCTCTATTTCTGTGATGTTGGCGGGGGTCTCGAGTATGTCACTGTTAAGGCGCCACCTCCTGCTCGGCGTTTCGTTATGTCTGCCACTCAAGGAGAGGGATATGTGTGCGTGGTCCGAAACTGTTATGGGTCCTATTTCCGTTATGTCTGTTAGGTGTGTGTGTGTGTTGGACATGAGTATGTAGTCTATCCTGCTGTATGAGTTGTGGGGGTGCGAGTAGAAGGTGTATTCTCTGGCACTTGGGTTTTGTAGCCTCCACGGGTCCGCTAGTGCGAGTTTGGTGCATAGGTTTTTAAGTATGTACTGTTCTTGTGAGGTGTGACTAGGTCTGTGTGGGTGTCTGTCTGTGGCACTATCCATCGCCTGGTTCATATCTCCTGCCGTGATTAGTAGTTCACCCAGTGGGACCCTGCTAAGCTCAATTTCTAGATCCTCCCAGAATTTTTTGTCCCCTGTGTTTGGCCCGTATATGTTGGCTATGTGTATGGTCTCGTCACCCCTTTTGATTGATGTTATCAGCCTCCTCCCTTCGGTGTCTGCGGCATTGTTGTGAACCTGGAACTTCCCTTTCTTACTGATTATGGTGATGACTCCCCCCTTTTTGTTGACTGCCGGTGAACATAGTACCTCGCTTTTCCAGTTGGCTTTCAGTCTGTTCGCGTCCTCTAAGGACACTCTAGTTTCTTGGAGGACGTATATATCAGCCTTCAGTCTGTTTAGGTAGTCTAATGTTTTCCGTCGCTTGACGGGGTGGTTGAGTCCCTTGACGTTAAGTGACACTATTTTTATGTCTGAGGCTATCTGTGCCTGGCCCCTAGTGTCGTGTGTCAACATGGTGTGATAGTTCTGTCGCTGTGCCTTAGTGAGGGTTTCATGTAGCTCCTCTTTGCTCTTTGCTTGCTAGCTAACTGCCGCCACTCATTGGTCCCCCCCTGGGGTGTGGGATGGGATGAGGTGTTGTGTGTGGGTATAGGAAAGAAGAGAAAGAAAAAGAAAAAGAAAGAAGCGCGCTTCCGCCAGGCTATGATTGTCCGTGCTACATGGCCTCCCCCCCGGCCCTGTCCCCCCCTCCGCGCCCCTCCCCCCTCCCCCCCGTCAACGTACTGTAAACGTGCGACAGCAACGGTTCCCGCCCTCCGCTCCCCCGGATCACTAAAAGTCAAAAACAAGACCCTCTCAGCCCCCTCCCGTGCTACGCCTTTAGGCAAAGGATATTGGTTTCAAAGTGTCCAAGGTCTTGTGTTTCCTGTGTGCGGTAGTCCTTTCCGATGAGCTCGGTGCTGCCCTGCATGGGTAGGAGAGTTCTGTGTCCCTGAAAATGTCCAAGGGTCACATTCCCATTGTTGAGGTAGTTCCTTCTTCTGGTGAGGTTGGACCCTTTTTCATTGAGGTAGTTGTTGTTCTTCCGAGGTAGAGTATTATTTGCCGCCTGCTGCTCCTTTCTCTTCCGTCTCTGAGCTGTCCGATGAGGCTCTTCTTTTTGCCGTTCCGGGAGTTGTTTGTTCCATCTCCTCCTGCTCCGGCTTCCTGAGGTACCTGCGTAGTTCCGCTGGGTCATCGAACATACGTGTGTCCCGCCCGTCTGTTACCCTCATTCTTGCTGGACCAACAAAGCTGAACGTTAACTTTGCTTTCTTCATAGTGTCTCTCAGCGCAAGGAACCCTTTCCTTGCTTCCACCGTGCCCCTTGAAAGGTCTTGGGTGAAGATTATCTTCTTGCCTTTCCAGATGGGGGTTTGGCCTTTGCGTGCGAAGGCGAAGATAGCATCGGTGTGGCTCGATCTTAGGGGTTTGCAGATGATCGTTCTTGGTCCTTTCATGTGCGCTTGTTTTGTGGCGGGTATCCTGTATGCTTTGTCGATCTCCAAGGCTCTTTCGAATTTTATGCCGGTCAGCTTGGGTATCAGTGTTTCGAGTAGCGCCGCGCATGAGCCCGGCCCCTCTTCCTCGTCTTCTGGTATGCCTAGAATCCTGATGTTCCCCTTCCGGTTTTTGTCCTCTTGCTCTGCGAGCTTTCTCTGCATCTCACTGGAGACTTTGGAGATGTAGCAAATGTCCTTATCCATGATGACTGATTTATCTTCTATGTCGCTGATCCTTCTCTCTGTCTCCGCTACTCTGCTTGCTATTTTGTTCTGGTCTGCTCGTATGGCTGTGAGTTCTAGCTGGACGTTGTCCATTGAGATCTTTGTGGCTTTGGCCAGGTCGTTGGCTTCGGTTATTTTTTGGACGAGCAGGTCCATCGCAGTCTCTGAGCATTGCAGGTTTTTCATTTTGATCGGTGATTCCAGATCTTTCCTAATTTTTTTGTTATCCCCGTTAATCTTCTCTAGGCCTCTTCTTCCTTGATATATGGACAGTCTCTCCTTCTTTTGCAGGTTGAACTGTGCTTCTTTTGGTGGGGTGGTTTTGGTGTTCGTGGCTGTGTCAGCCTTTACAGTGCTGCCGAAGGTGAACCTGCTTGGCCACTTTATCGACCTTGTTCTGGTTTTCCCGGACGCCAGGGCTACCGTTCAGAGCCGGGTGCTGATCCGGTCTTTGGTCTTAGCGCTCTCTGTACCTCGCGTGTACTTCGCCTGGGCGGTGGCAGGGTGTGTACGCCCTGTTTGGCTAGGGGCTAGGGGGCTACAATGGCGCGTTCTGGTGCTTGGTTGCTTTCTAGTGGCCCCTCGCACCGAGTCCGAAACGCTCCGCTGTCTCTGCTTTCTCGCCGGATCCACCTTCCCGCACTGGCTTCCTTCGACCACTTGTGCCTCGATTCGCACTTCAGTTTCTCTCTCGCGTCTCACTTGTGCTTTTTTTTTTTCCCGACCAAAGCTTGGTGTGTGCCCGGTTGGTGCTGCCTTTATTTGCGGTGTGTTTTGCCTCGGTATCGTTGCACAAGACTGCCCCCTTCTTACCGCTGTGGTATGGTCTGATGTGATCTGCCCCTTCCAAGATGGCCGCCACCTTTGTTCGCCTCTCTGGACGGGCTGCTTCTTAGTGCTCCCCTGTTTGGTGGACGGCGCTTGCAAGAGGACCACCTGGCTAGCGCTGCCTTGCTGCGGTGCACTTGCGTTGATTTGCTTGCTTGCACATCCGCGCCCCCAGATCGCTGTGTTGTGATGTGGTCCGCCCTTCTCAAGATGGCCGCCGCCTTTTGCTCACCTCTTTCACGGACAGTCACCTCTTTGCTGCTGGCCGCTTCTTTGGTATTTCCCTGGTTACGGTGGTTTTTCGGTGGACGGCGCTTGCGAGGGATCTTGTGGGAAGTCCCGCGATGCACGCCCTCCCTGTCTTGTGCCGGCAGGTCCCGGGCCTGCTTCTATAGCGCTGTGTCTCTTGCCCTTTCCAAGATGGCCGCCGCCGTTGGTCCCCTCCGTTTCCCGGTGGGCGCTGCCTCAATCACCGTCCGCTTCACCGGCACCTCGCCTCGTGGGGCGGAACAGGTATGGCTTCGCTTAAACTTCTTGTTATGAGCTGCATTCGCGCTTCTTTATTATTTTTTTTTTGGCCGATTCCACTGTCCGTCGTGCCCCATCTCACCACCGCACCACCCTCGTGTGTGGCCGCTAGCTCCGCTTGCTCCGCTTACTCCGCTCTTTCTGGTTCTCTCGGCAGCGGACTCTCCGGTGGGGGGGCTTGCTGGGCTTGCTCCGTTGTTGCGCTTTAGATTGTGGTCAAGATGGCTGCCTTTGTTTATCTTCAAGCTCTGCTCGCGTCTTTTGTGTGCGTGTTCGGCCTCCCGTTGTCCTGTGCAGCCGCGTTATGCCTCCACAGCGGATTGTCCTCCACCTGTGTCCACCGCGTGTGTCTGCCTCCGGTGCGCCTTATGGTCCCCAAAACGTTGTGTCTCCACCTTATCCCTTTTATTGCACCGCCATCTTGGGCTCGCCTTCGCTTTCCCTCGATTTTGGGATTTGTTCGCTGTGTCGTTGTTTTGCTCACTCAGGCTCGTCTCGTCTACTGCTCAGCGTATTCCCCCACACTACTCTCCGTTTCGTGTGTGAGAACGAGGGCTATCGCCGGTTATCTCGCCGTTCTTCTCCCCGGGGTCGCGGAGCTCTCGAACTTAGGCGACCGCCTTCGTTGCCATCCAAGCCACGCCCCGGGTTGTGCTGGTTTTTAACCGCAGGATGCTCTGTACTGGTTTGGTTGGCCGGATATGGTGGGTAGCTGCACCTCACTGCACTCGGTCTCATGGCCGTGTTGTAAGCAGTCTTTTGATCTGATTAATTGCAAATTGCTTTAGGATTTGAATTATGGAAATAAGAATCCTCCTGTAAGAGGCAGGAGACGGTTGGTCTTAGTTTCACATCCTGTGCGTGATCCGATTGTCTCCTGCTCCAGTTCCTGGGCATTTATAATTGCCTCTTATGCAATGTTCCAACACCCCGCTGCTCTCAAACTCTCTTCTACACGAGCCTCATCATCGCTGTAAGAGCACTGCCCGCACCCGCATCCTCCACCAGTGTCTGTGACCATGAGAGGTTCGCTGGTGTTGTCAGGGGCGGCCGGCACAGCTCGCAGGTGAGGTGGGCGCACGGGGGCGGGGGGGGGCGCGAGCTGCATTACAAAAAATAAAACTAAAGCTTACCTTGTCGCTGCCGCCGCCGGGCACCGCGTCTTCTCTCCTTTTCTCCTGTGTTTGACTCCAAGGTGGTACAGGAAGCAGGCAGCAAGGCTCCCATCCCTTAGCCAATCCCAACGCTCCAATGAAGTGTTGTGATTGGTCTGAGCGCCTCCCTGGGGCTTATCTATTCAATGTGGGGGCTACGAGGTCCCCCCGCAGCCCAGTGGACCGACACCTCCTCGGGACTATAACATAAAATTTGAATGCATGGGGGGATTCTGCCCCCTCATGCAGCCCTGCAGACCGCCACCTCCCCGGGGCTAAATTCAAAAGATGTGTGTGGGGCTCCAGCCCCCCCCCCACATAGCCCCTGGAACCACCACCTCCCCGGGGTCTAAATATTGTTGGGAAGGGGCCACATGACCCTCATCTTGGAGCTGTAGATGGCCCTGTGGACCGCCAACCCCTGGGCCGGCTCTAGCAATGTCCCGGGGTGCCCACCCCAGGAACATTGCTGTTTGCTATGGCATGGCGGGAGCACTGCTTCCGCCATGCCATAGTAAACTCTGCTTCCCTTCATGGAAGCAAGAGCATTTAAAATGCTCTTGCTTCCATGAAGCGAAGCAGAATTGCTTTTGGACAGAGGGAGCTGCATGTTTGCAGCTCTCTCTGCCCAAAGGCAATGCCGGCTCCTGCAAGTGGCGGGGAGCAGGCAGGGACCGCGGGGGCCTTGAGGCTCCCCGCGGTTCCCAAAAAGTTGGCCAAGCCCCGGCGGATGGGTTTCCCGGGTCTGAAAATGGCCTGGGGAGGGAGACTGCTCGGCCCCCCTCCCTTAAAAAAAAAAAAACATTGGCTGGGCCTCGGGGATGGTGTACCCAGGGCCAAAATCAGCCTGAGGAGGGGGGGGGCCCTTGGCCCCCCCTCTCCCCTCTCTTAAAAGTTTTTTTTGTATTGTCCGCCAGGGTTGATATCATCCACAGCCTCTCTGACGCGCACACTCACACCCCTATAGAATCTTTAATACACCCACTGCCACTCACATACAACTATTTACAAACCCATTCACAGTCATACCAGTACTTACACACCCACTCACTGATTCATTGATATATACACACATCCACTCGCTCACCCTTACTGCCACTCATAGACTCACTCACGCACTAATGCAGCCATTGACATATCCACTCATACAGCCATACAGGCACTCACACACTGAGTGAGTCCCCCATTGAACTACTCACACACCTAGATACTCACCCATACAGTCAATCATACAGCCACTTACTCACCGAAACAGTTGCATACCCAACCACTTACTTACGGGAAACATCCTTTACAACGCAGTGCTATTACAACGCAGGTTTTACAACGAAAACCATTACAACGCATTGCGCTGGGGGGCGCTCTAGGATAGGGAATAGATTTAATTTACTATCCAACACCTTCCCTAGTGTCCACGGGGACTGGAGTTGGAATAGTAAATTAAACTATTCACTATCCAGCACCCCTAAGCGCTATGCGTTGTAAAGGTTTGCGTTGTAATACTTGCGTTGTAAAAGCATGCGTTGTAAAAGTATGCGTTGTTATGTCATACATCCCTTACTTACTCCTGCAAATAGGTACATATAATCACTCAGCTATACAGTCACTGACAGAAGCATGCACTCATCTATATAGCCACTCTCACATTCACTTACTTGCGTATACAGTCATTCATATACCTTGTCGCTCATGTATACTGCTTTTCACACGCTCAGTTACTCACCCATACTGACACATGCACTCAATCACCACACAGCCATAGAGACACTCACTCATCCATACAACTTCTCACACATGCAACAGTACCCCATACAACTACTGACTCACCCACTCACTGATTCATACAGGCAGTCACTCACCTCCTCATCCGCAAACACAGACACCCTGACAACCACAGATGTAGTCAGACAACCAATCACCAATGTAGCCATCACATACCTACTAACACGCTCATACACACACTTAGACATCAGCTGACAGATACACACATTCACACAACCAGTCACTCAACCATACATTCACTGAGGCACCTAATCACTCACTTATACAGTCAGTCACGTACCCACTGAGTCATCCATACAGTCACTCATACACCCACTGATTCACCAATACACCTTGGTATATATATATTTAACACTCGGAAACTTTTAAAAATCACTCACAGTCACTGGATGATGTCATCACTGATGTCATTTGAGATGTCATCAGTGATGTCATGAGTGATGTCACAGACCATGTCATGAGTGATGTATTATGTGAGGTCATAAGCATTGCATGCGGGGGCACAAGTTATAGTTAGCTCAGCTAACTATATAACTGAATTTCTCTGGTTTTGTTCGAGTGAAATGTCAGCCTACACAAACACACACACACGCATAGACACACACACACACACAAACACAAGGTGACGCAAAAACCTGGACAGGCCGGACATAGAAGTAAGATTAAAGGATTTGTTCTTTCTGTTACGTCTGGCTTATTTCGGTTTTTGCTTCTCAAAATCTGGTCACCCTACCCATGCTGCTATATAGCACATTAACTCCTTGTGACTATCTACCCGTGCTTTAAACCACATATATATGAGGATCATGATGTCACAGGTGAACTGGTTTACAAGGTCAGCGCTGTGATGGCTGCGGGTAGCGAGCAAATGCATTTATTTTTTTAGATCAATGGCTTTTCCTCTTGACCAAGTCCGTCATAGAAATTCTCATTGTCTAGGAATATTTATTTATGCAGTTTGTTAAGCGCACAAATACCCTCAGGTGTCTCGGTGCTGTGGACAGCTGAGTAGAGAAAGACTGAGGAAGGGTATTGTATTGATTGAATAGCCAATATAAAACGCGTCCAAGTGAGGTGCAAGCTTTTCACACTATGTAGACTGCCAGCAGCTAGTCAGAATGGTCCTATCACAAGACCAATTCTTATAGGTTCAAAAGCGGCCAAAATAATTATAGACCGGCAGCATGCTTCCACAATGTGATTGGACATACTTTGAACCCTTCAGAAGAACTTTCTGTAATAGGACCAAACTTGATTGACTGCCAGGAATGTTCCAAAACATGCCTGGTTCACCTCTAGGCATACATCTCACAGGATACCTACCACCTGAATGTAACTAGGCCATTCAAAAATAATGCATATTTAGCCTAGGATTCACTTTCATTTACTGTGGATGAAAAATAGTATTGTACCTAGCCCTCGTTTTAGCATTAGCTTTACTGATGTTAGCAGTGCGGCCACGTCTCCAAACAAAAGTAGATTTCATTTAAACTAAAGGGACTAAAGATAACAGGAAAGAGGTGCATGTAAATGTCATCATTTAGTCCAAGGCGGTAACCAGCAGGGGCATCTATCACGAAAATCAGACAGAAGATGAAGAAGTGACCCCCTAGACACCAAAATTAAGAATGAGGCATTTGAGAATGTGTGCGATCAAGCGTTTTAGAGATTGAGCAGGTCCACTCGTGGTTCGGAGATAATGACATGGTCTTAATATACGAGAGGGCCTTCAGACAGGGCATTCTAATGCACTCTACAATATAACCAGACAATCAGTTAAGAGTTACTTTGTAAAGCAACAGATGGATGCCAGAAGTGTTCTAGGTTCCACGTACTCGGAGTTGTGAAATGAGAGATAATAGTATTTCACGTTCCTTTACTGCCACCTAGTGTTCAGTATTGAGTCATGTCTAGCGATTGCATAGCCTCAGCAGTGATACTCAAAGTATTTATTTATTTATTTATTTATTTATGCGATTTTATATAGCGCGAACTTTACCCTAAGGTGTCAGAGCACTTTACATAGGACCCAGTTTCAACCATAAGAACTGATGGTTACATTCGGAAGTACAGATTTGCATATTTTTGACTTACATAAGAACCAGTTGAAAACATACGGATTTAGGATTACATGCGTACAACAAGGAAGATACACAAATGGATATATTCTAGGCCTATACTAGTAAGATCTCTATCAACATAGGGAGGGGATACACATGGATATACTCTAACAGTCATATAGGGGACTAGTCGTTAGAGTTATCTCTATATACATAGGGAAGGGATATGACTGGATAAACTCTAAGAGTCACATAGGAATGGTGGAGAGCACAACGGTCTACAGCATATACTAGTGATTAGAGCTATCTCTATATACATAGGGAAGGGAAAGGACTGGAAATACTCTAAGAGAGGGCAGGCACGTGAGATAACGAACTTTACCCGAAGGTGTCAGAGCGCTTTACATAGGATCCAGTGGACAACATAAGGACTGAAGGTTACATGCGTAAAATGATTGCAAAAATTTTGCATTACAAAAGAACCAGTTAACAGCATACGGACTTAGGATTACAAGCGTTACAAAAAGGTATACAAATGGATATACTCTAGGCCTAAACTAGTAATATCTCTATCAACAAAGGGAGGGGATAGACATGGATATACTCTAAACAATCAAAAGGGAGACTAGTCGTTAGAGTTATCTCTATATACATAGGGAAGGGATATGACTGGATATACTCTAAGAGTCACATAGGAATGGTGGAGAGCACAACGTTCTACAGCATATACTAGTGATTAGAGCTATCTCTATATACATAGGGAAGGGAAAGGACTGGATATACTCTAAGAGTCACAGAGAAGGCAGGCACGTGAGATAAACGAGAGAGGGAAGCAGAGAGTGATGAAAAAGACAGTGAGGAGTGTGTCAGAGGCAACAGGAGAGACAATAGGAAAGTCGAAAGGTCAGTGGGCGATCACTAAAAAGGCGGAAGAGAAAGTTAGAAGAAGAGGCCAAAGGCCCATAGGAATGAATGGGGAATTATTCCTTATTTGCGATTAGCAATTTGCTAATCGCAAATAAGGATGCGATTTCAAGGGTGCAGGGGTGTCCAAAGGACACCCTGTAGCACCCCTGAAATGTGCATTTACACTGATGTTGTGCACACACATGTCCAAAGGACATGTGTGTGTGTAACATGCAACTTACAAAAATGCATTTAAATGCATTTTTCTAAGTTTCCGCTATTTACCACGAGGTTTGACTTCGTGGTAAATAGCGGTCCTAAATTGCGATTTTAAAATGGTTCATGAATTGCATTTAAGGAATCTCAAGTAGAGATTCCTTAAATGCAATTCCTCGCAAATGTGCGAATTCTTTATTAGCGAATTTTGCATTTGGGATGATGAATCCCAAATGCAAAAATTGCACTCGCAAAGGGCCAGTTTTTCAGAATCTGCCCCTTTGCGAGCGCAATTCAGCTTGATAAATCTAGCTGTAAGTTTCCGCTATTTACCACAAGGTTTGACTTCGTGGTAAATAGCGGTCCTAAATTGCGATTTTGCAATTTTAAAATGGTTCATGAATTGCATTTAAGGAATCTCAAATAGAGATTCCTTAAATGCAATTCCTCGCAAATGTGCGAATTCTTTATTAGCGAATTTTGCATTTGGGATGATGAATCCCAAATGCAAAAATTGCACTCGCAAAGGGCCAGATTCTCAGAATCTGGCCCTTTGCGAGCGCAATTCAGCTTGATGAATCTAGCTGATAGTGAGCTAAGAGGCAAGTCAGTTGTTATTTTTACCATCTGAGTGGCCAGAGCTCTTGTTGGGCAAAACCAAAGGGGATGATGGACGGAGTGTTGAACATTGCAAGCACTCACCCCCAGGCAACTCATCTGGGTTTAATCCCTCTTCATTCTTTAGCTCACTCCGCCACCCCAGTTCAGATATGCAAATCATTCTGACCCTGTGCCTCATGGGAACAGTCCAGCCCGAACTGGAAAGCCATGTCTTCCCTGGACCAGAAACAAGCATCCTAGGACCGATTTCTGGCTAATCAACCGTCATCAGCCAGGCTAGCTTGAATCCAGTCGACTAGTCATCTAGGAGGAAACATGTAAAAGGTGGACCTTTTGGCCACTGAAGGCCTGCCAATCGCTAAAGCAATGGGCTGAGGTAACAGCCATTAAAATTACATTTTTGAAGGTTCATAATCTTTAGTGACAACTTTGAAAATGTTCAGACTGAGCCCCATTAGGATGTTACAATCACATTCAAGTTCCATCCGGGAGCAACAAAAGGGACTGGTAGAAGTGAATGTGCCAGTCCCTTCAAAAAGCAAATGACCACCGGTGACTTGAATAAAAATGGTTGATCTGGCAAGCACAAAAAGGCTGAGGCTACATTGTAACCTTTGACTGTGCCAACAACGCACTCCTGTCTGGTTAAGGACAATATGATCTGCATTATCGATCAAACTTGCCATCAGAGGGTCATTACTTTTATTGGAACACCAGGAAAAAGTGTGTTCCATGTGCCAGAATAGACTGTTGATCGCTGTCTAGCTGACAAGATAACATCAACCACATCTGGTGATAGAAAGCACTTAGATGGCCCCGGCAATTTCCAGACATGAAGGTGGAGATTCTGGAGAAAGGAGAGTAGAATCTGAACTCCCTACTGGAGTGTAGATCTAGTCTGAGTGGAAGTCAAAGTGAAGTACATAGGGAGAGGTGCAGAAGATCTGTCTTGCCACTCAGGTGCAATGAAGACGCGTGGGCCAGGTCTTGGAAATTCTTCCTCAGAACCCGAGGAATCAACAATATGGGAAGAAATGAATAGTGAAGCAGAAACGTATACTTTAATTGAAACACATCCTCTTAGCTTCCTGTGGCAGATGCTGGAGGGCACAGAACATCAGAAGTGGATTAACTCATGAGTGGAAAAAAGGTCCACCTGAGGGGCTGTAAACCACCTCTGGGTGAAGACACAACTCACTATTTGTGAGACACAATTGGATGAGGCTGTTGGGCCTGATGTTTGGCGAGCTGTATATGTGGCTGGCAAACCTACAAAGCCCCTGATGGCACCCCATTACCAGTCTCAGCACTTATCAACAAAGGTGAGAACCCAATCCTCCATGCTTTTTGATGTACCACATCGCAGTTGTATTGTCGGTTAAAATCTGGACTGACTGCCTGTTAAGAGACAGGAGTAAGCTCTTCAGTAATCTCTACTCCACTGAAAGCCACAGACTTCTGATCACCAGATCCTGCAGAGTGCCACCTACCTCAAGGTGGAGGCATCAGTCACTTTTGTAGCCAATGCCGGCGGAGAACAAAAGGGTCTCCCTTGCAAGAGGTTTTCTTCTATTTCCTACCAGGCTAAATCCACTTCAGTGTCTTTGGAGATCAAGAGGGAGTCTGTTTGCCCTTACAGGTTTTGGAACCATTGTCTTTGGAAGCACCACTGGAGAGACCTCATGTGCCATTAGGTGGAACACAGATTGAGGAGGCCCAGATAAATCAGGACTGGAATATGAGCACCTTCTTAAAACATCAGAATCATGTTCCAAATGTCCTGAATCCTCAATGGAGAAAGGAATGCTCAGAGTATGGTAGTATCCAGTACTGCTGCTATGAAATGGAGGAGCTGAGAGGGCTCCGGTGAGACTTGGGTAAATGGATTGAAAATGACAAGCTGAACAACAGAGAGGTCGTCTTTAGCAATTAGTGTGACAACATCTCCTGCGAACTGGCTATTAGCAGCCAGTCATCAAAGGAATGAAAAGCAGCGATTCCCGACCTACCGAGATGAGCCGCAACTACTGCCATCATCTTGCTGAAGATGCCCAGAGCTACTATGAGGCCAAATGGAAGCAGTACAAACTGGTAGGGAGTGAACCCCAACATGAATAGCTAATACTTCCTGGCTGATAACTGGATAGTGATGTGGAAATAGGCATCCTGTAGGTTGAGATACACAATCAGGTCTTCTTAATTCAGCGTCAAAAATACCTCAGTTAAGGGATGAATTTTCAAATTCTTCTTGCATAAGAAGATATTCAAGAACTTAAGGCCTAGGATCGGATGAAGACTGCTGTCCTTTTTGAGGATCACGAAGTATCAAGAAAAAAAACCCTGTTTTTTTTCCTGCTCTGGCAACAACTCCACTGTTCTCTTCTGCACCAGGGCTGCCATGTCTTACTGCAGGATGGGCAGATATTTTTGAGATTGAAAGGGATGATGGGGAGGCATTCTGGAGTGGATGGGGGTGGCAGAAGTTGCTTATGGAAGAATAAAATATACCCCTTTCTACTATTTGTAAGACCCAATGGTCTTAAGTGATGGCCTTCCATACCCGTAAAAAAAAATTTGCTTGGTCTCCTACCAGCCTCAGATCCTCCATCACTGCCAAACCACTGTGACTTCCCTGGTGGTGCCTGATAGGAGGACTGAAACTGTTTTGCACTGCCTTTTCCTCTACCCCTGTATTGAGAAATGAGGGGATTGGGCTGCTCTTGATGGGTGGGTGATGAATACTGGTGTATGCAAGGATAACCTATAAAAAAGGTCAGAATTTACAAAACGTGCCTCTCGTGGATGCTTTGAGATCAAATGACCTACCTGTAGCTCATCCTTCCTTGAATCTTTCCAATGCTTGGTCAGCCTTTTACCCAAAAGGTTTCTCCCTATCAAGAGGAGAGAATCCTGAGGAAGGGAGCCAAGCATGTTTCCTAGGGAGAGAGAAGAGATAATTAAGCCTGAGCAGAGAACTCCTCTCCATTCATAGAGTTTTTCTCACTCCGCGCTCTGCGCAGAAACACTCCGCTCCGCAAAGCAGAGATTTTTCCTCACTAACACTCGCCAATGGTAAGTTGGAGAGCATGCACGTGGAAAATCCAACGCTAGACCACTTCTCTGCGAGATTTCTCAATGTGGGTGGTCGCGGATGGTCACTACCGCTCGCGTTAAGAAACCTTCCGTTCAGGCCGAGGAGGCTGCTGCTCCAGTAGAACTTCTACTTGATCAGCAGAAAGAAGCAGCGCCCTCTTTCACTGTGCAAGTTGCCATTCGCCATATACCAGGCACTAAAAATCAATGTGAACGGTGCAAAGTAACTCTGAGTACCTTGACAGAGTTTTTTTGTCAGTTCACGGAGATCCGCATATTGGAACCCTGCTAACGCCACCCAGGCTTAGAGCAAATGGACATTGCGATAGGATCTAGTCTTTATTATGTGAGGGGCAGCATACAGTCCATCACAAACTATCGCAGCAAAATGTGGTTTAGTGGTCAGAGAGGCTCAGAACAATCCTTGCTGTTATATCCCAAAGTGAGTGAGTGGATTGACTGAGAGGACATCCTGCAATTTGGAATCTTAACCCTAAACTTCGTGAGGTAAAAACTTTTTTGACTAATCCCTCTAATTTCTTAGACATGCCACTGGTTTTAGCCTAGTGGTGGGAGTTGCCTGAATCTCCAAGCTCCCAGGAGTGGTCGATTTCTCCTTGCAATAGTCTGTTTGCTGCAGGTGTAATGGTAGGACATGACCAAAGATCCTTTACTGTCTCTATGAGGGCTCCAATAAAGGGAAGCAGGGGTTCATGCGTTGGAGCTGAGTTTTGAAGTACATCGGTCAAAATGTTATAATGATGTACTACTGAGGGAAGGGGCAGTTCCAGGGTCTCTGCTACTTCCATTAAAACTAAATGAAAAGAGGCTACTTCTGGTGGAGATGGAACTGGAGTTGGATCAGTATCTATTTCTGGAGAACTGTCAAGATCACTGGGTTCCTGATTAACTGTTTCTATTGAACTATTATCTATTTGAATGCTGGCCTGCTCTCGATCCGAGCCTGAGCCTAACAGCTCATGAATACGATCCGGATAAACACTATGAATGTCCTCTCTGTATTGATCTTCCTCTAGGAGCCTTTGCATTTCCTTCTTGACCATTCTATATTGACTAGGGGTAGAGGGGAATGCAGTATAATTTGGGGTGTCGAAGGCTCCAAGGTAACAATCGGTATCGGTTTGGTGTAAGAGTTGGTGCTGGAATAGCAGCTGGGCTGGGGCACGGTGTCGGAATAGCACCCATTAGAGGGCAAGGAGTCAGTGGACAGAATGGAGCCGAATTGACTTTCAAATGGAACTGTGAGGACAAGTAGCACACCAGGGGGGTATTGCTGCCTTTTGGAATATCTAAAGCATCGCTTGAAGAAAAGATGCTGGATCCTTTCCCGATGACGGAAATTCTGAGTAAACTGGTGTCGGTATTAAAGAAGGCTGTAGCAGTAGGGGTGTCTATGTCAGCGCCAAAGTAAGCAAAGCTGGTTAAAGAGACAATTCCACTAACTGTAGTTCCGGTGAGCAATGTGGGTGGGGAGAAGAAGTCGGAGGAGTCCAATCCTTGGATCTGGATCTCCCGAAAGAAGAAGAATGCTTCTTTTTCTAGTGGTGACCTTGTTGTCCCTTGAATAAGATGAAAGAGAGGAACAGGAAGGAGATGTTGAGCTTTTCCTGGCCTCAGAACAATCTTTAGTATGTTGATGACCCTTAATGCCATCCCTTGCCTTTGCCACCAAAATCTCAGCCAATTGTTTTTTTATTGAATTTCGCTCAACCTGAGGAAAAGATCAACAAACTCTGTCTGGAGCACCTGGACAGTCAATGTGGATTCGTAATGGATGTTTGTTTATTACATTTCGACAGGACTTGAACCCTGACTTTTTAAGGTATGACTATCACTTGAACTTCACCAAATTTCTTTCCACACATGAGGTGAAGACAGAAGCTCGAAGTGCAGAGTTGGCCATTTCTTTGCTCCCTGTTATTGTTATTGTTATCTGAGGTTTGTATAGCGCCAAATCACCGTCAGGTCTCTAGGTGCTCATGACAGAAGCAGTAACAACAACTGAGTAGGTAAACAGGAGGTACAGATATACTCAAATGGAGCAGAAAGCTTCCCTAAACAAGAGTGTTTTCAATGATTTCCTAAAATACAGAAGATTTACTTCTTTGCGGAGGGACTCCGGTAGTTTGTTCCACATCTGTGGGACCTGGACAGAAAAAGATCTCCCTCCCTTAGTTGCCATTTTAAAACGCGGACAAGACAACAATTGGGAGTTGGAAGACCTCAGCGCTCGTTTGGGATTATAGACCCCAAGCCGTTCTTTTATATAGGCAGGCGCATGCCCATAGATTGCCTTATGGGCAATACATAAACTTTTAAATTCCACCCTTTGCTTTATGGGGAGCCAATGTAACCTGTGCAGTAATGGGGAGGCATGGGTCTGTCTAAATAATCTAAAAATCAATCGCGCTGCATCATTCAAAGTTACCTGCAGGCGATTGATCAAGATTTTTGGCAAACCTAGGTAGAGCGCGTTCCCATAATCTATCCTTGAAATTATTGTCGCCGAGACAATGGTCCGGAGCATATTTAGGGAAAGTAGGGGAACTAGCTTGCGTAGCTGCCTGATTAGGTTAGTACAGGTCCCAACAACAGAAGATATCTGGCTAGCCATTGTCAGCTCATGGTCGATCTTAATACCAAGGCTTTTTACATTGGGGCATGGTTTCGGGGTGGGGCCAAGTTCTTGGGGCCAAAACAAATCACTCCAGGGCGAGGCAGCAGTTGAAACCACCAAAACCTCAGTTTTTTCGGGATTTATTTTCAGCAAATTTGTCGTCATCCAGCTAACCGTATATCTAAGTATTTTCTGGGCCTGGGTCTGTGCAAATGCCGTGTTGTCAATACTCAGTAACAACTGAGTATCATCGGCATAATAAAAAATTCTGCAACCCATGCTTGCCAGGGAGTCTATCAGTGGTTGTAAGTAAAGATTGAACAAGAGTGGGGACAATGCAGAGCCCTGCGGGACTCCGCACTCAAGAACACCCACCTCAGATATACAATCCCCTAATTGAATCCTCTGGGTCTTCCCCGAAAGAAAGGATTTTAGCCATTGATGTGCAAGATCCTTTATCCCGAATGCGGCCAGTCTGTCCAGAAGCAGGGCATGGCTGACAGTATCAAATGCCGCTGATAGATCTAGAAGTATCAGGGCACTTGGTTTCTTACTGTCAGCCATACCTCTAAGCTCATCCAGCACCGAGAGCATTACTAACTCGGTGCTGTGATGTGCACGGAACCCTGCTTGATGTTCCTGGAGTAGATGGTGTGACTCCAGGAATGAAGACAGGGACTTTAGCACATGTTGTTCCAAGATCTTCGACAAGAAAGGCAGCTGGGATATTGGCCTATAGTTTTTTAGAATAGCCGGCTAAGCCCCCCCGCTTTTTTATCAGGGGCTTGACTCGTGCTTCTTTAAAACTAGCTGGTAAAAGGCCAGTGTCTAACGAGTTGTTTAGGAGGGAGATGATGTGGTCCTCTACAACAGGAAGCGCCAGACAAAAAAATCCGGGGGGGCATGGGTCCGCAGGGGAACCTGACTTGGTTCTACTTATAAGCTGCCCAAGGGTTGTAGGGTCTATACCTGGAAACCTAGAGATGATGGATTTCAGGGGGGGTTTGAGAAACCTATGGTGCAGGGGGACCACTAGAGGTATCCTTCTTAATATCAGACAGAATAGTTGCCACTTTCTCAAGAAAGTAACGTTGAAAGATGTTACAATCAATCATCACTTCTGACTTTTCATCTTTCTTACTCAGTTCTTTTACGATTTTAAAAGTTTCTTTCTGGATATTATCTGCATTGTTTATACGGGTTTCATAATATTCCCCTTTAGCTGACACAATAAGCTTTTTATATAAATTCAAAGATATTTTATACTGTTCCCGATCGGTACAGTCTTTTGTCTTCCTCCAACATCTCTCGAGGTGGCGAAGCTTTCTTTTGTGATCCCTCAAAAGCGGGGTAAACCAAGGGGCCCCTTTTTCAGCACCCTTTATTTTCTGTACCCTTTCAAGTGCTATCTGGTCGATAGCCTGTCTAAGATTCGACGCTATAGCATTATAGTCCTGATCTAGATCACCGTGGGAGACCACTGGTTGCATATAATTAGGAAGGACATCACTTAAGGCTTCGGAATCAACTTTTTTCCATTGACGTACTTTTTTTGTTTTTAAAGGTGGTTTGACCAAATCGCTATCAATAGGGATATCACACTGAAGTAAATAGTGGTCAGATCAAATACAAGGTAAAATATTCGTAAGGACCACCTCTGGATCAGAGGTCCAGATTAGATCGAGGGTGTGACCCTTAATATGCGTTGGAGCTTCCACGAGCTGTTCAAAGCCCAGCGAAATCATGGAGGTCTCCAACTGGCGAGTTGTCAAATCTTTACAGGCACTATCCCAGTGGACATTGAAATCTCCTGTCACCAAGACTTTTTTATATCGAGTACAAATATCTGAGATAATGGGGGCAAATAGTTAATTAAACGCTGAGGTGCATTTTGGTGGACGATAGACAGTAAGAACAATAAAACACGTATTGTTCAAGGTGATCTTCACTCCAAGTATATCCACCGAATCTACTGTTTCAGCTAATAATTTAACCACTGTTAGATGTTTTTTAAACATAATTGCTACCCCTCCCCCCCCCAGCATTATCCGCACGATTGTGCCAAACAATGTCGTATCCATTTGGGAGGGCTGCTATAATATCGGGTGAAGAATTGTCACCTAGCCACGTTTCGGTAAGGGTTAGGACGTCTATAACCTCATCCTGAAGAAGAGTACAAATTTCAAGGTGATGTTTTTGAAGCGACCTTGTGTTCAGGCTGGCGAACTTCAGAGAGGGCGGGTGGATAATGGACCTACAACTAAGGGGTCGAATTATATTAGTCTCCTTTAATTTAGTCAGAGTAGATAAGTTTAGAGTCTGCCCGCCTAGGTCTAATAGCTGTAGCTCACTCGAAGAATATGTCAGCCGCCCACCAGGGGTACTGGTCCCTGGGCCCGGTCGTGTGCGGATGGGCGCAGACGGGCAGGACTCTAGCACGACTCCGGCGCAGGTCCGGCGCGTCCGCTATACGCGTCCGCTGCGCTGAGTCATAGTCCCTTCCTTTTAGGCGCTACTAGAGCGCGTCACCCGCCCGGCCCACACCCAATATGGCCTCCAAAACCCGGGAGACCGACCCTCGGCGTCAATGCTCAGCCGAGAGCGGTCCGCGGGCGGAGGGAGTGGGGAAGGGAATACGGAACACAAAGGAGCATCAGGGAGTCTCCAGGCTTCTTACATCAAGCCGAAAGCTGTAAGGTTAAAAGTACACTAATACTATTAAAAGATGCCCAAGATCGGCAGGAGAGACCTCCCGGCTTCCGCCTCAGGAGGGGAAAATGCTTCCGTCAATAGCCCTGTGACATCATCACATCTCCACTTCTAGTGTCAATATGAAGTTAGCCACACCTACCTGCACCAAAGAGCTATGGCAAAAACTTACAGATTCAGTCTTGTCTTGGGATATTCAAAGGTGAGGAATCTGCAGATAGAAGTATCCATCTGAATGGAAGTTCATCACTGTCAGGGTCTACTAGAAAATAAGTTATTTTGTGGCAGCTATAACAGATGAATGAACTGATGATACATTTGGCTGTGGACCTCTGAACAGTTTTTGACTTCTTTTCAATAATTTAGCAATTACTGAAATATAAAAACTTAAATCACAATCCAGAAATGTAAGTGTGTGACCCTGAATTAACACTAAGCTTAGCAGGTTGATGACAAGTTTCATTAATGTAGGCATTGTAGGGCACTATTCAGCAGAGCTAAGGGTTGAGCTTGGATGTAAATACTTTATTCAAAGAACCATTTCTGTTTTACAGAGGTGCAAATATCAGTGCAAGGCTGTCCCAAAAGATGACTATCCAATTGCAAATCCTTTTCCTCATTACCTCATGAAGGCACGATAATGCATGAAAGTAAACCCCAATCACACTGTGGGGAGTGGTACTCCCTGCGAAGTTTGGGAACACTCCGAAACTCAAAACGTTTTGGGCATTCTCAAACTCCTCTTGGACCCTTGCACTCCCTTGAAATGAATAGTGATTTCCTGTGGACAAAGTAAATCCAAGATGTAGGGAATACTCCACAAATCTGGTGTGGTTGTGAGGAAGGGGAATTCTATAATTACAAATGTTTTTCTGGTGGAGAAAACAATGAACCCAGACACAAAGGCAAATGAATTTCACTGTAAGTAGTTACACAACATATATATTTTTTTATAAACACATTTTTATTGTTTTTATTGATAATAAACAGGTTCATTCTCACACGGTTAATGGTCAAGTACAGCCAATAGCTACGCAGAACCCACAATAAGCGTCTATATTTCAGTCCAAACCTGAAAAACCCCTCCAATTGCCTGAAATGCTCTTTTGTTTGTGTGGGCAACCTCTAGCCAAACATTGTGGTTCTTTCAGCTTGGCACACCAATCCATTGCCCTGTGCCAGGCTGACAATAAGGGGGCATTTCCTGAGTTTCAAACCCAAGCAATATCTCTCTTGGCCAGCAGAGTTCACAGTCCAACCAGTGCACACTCTCTACCACCCCCTAGACCACCATCAACCCCAGTAGGGCCAACCTCAGGGCCAGATCAATGGGAAGTTCCAATACCAGTGAGAGTGCAAAAGATGGCTGCCCAGTACTTACTAATCTTCTGGCAGGGCAAGACCGCATGGAGGATCTGCTTCCTCCGTCCGATATCATGAGTAGTTGGAGGTATGCCAGTGATTCGCCCTCATTAGGTGCGTTGGGTCAGATAAGTGACATGTAAGCAATTCATTTGAACCAAGCGAAGCCTGACAGAAACTGTCAACTCCCTTGGTGCCTTGAGGGTTTCCCCTATTCTCTATCTTCCAACAGGTCCACCCACGCTTCTCACTTGGCTCTTGCAGGGGCAAAGAGATCTGGTGAGTTCATCACTAAAGCTTTGTAAAGATATGATATCCCTCCCCATCCCAGTGGGCCCATCATCACTTACGCCTCCAGGGGGCAAAACATTGGCGCCATGCCGATGGAGTCCTTGTACTGTCTCAATCAATCATTCAGGGAATTATGAAGTGCGTTACTCATCCGGGAGGGTCTCATGGCACAGGGGAGCAGCTCCGGTCAGTCGAAGAGCCAGGTCTTGAGGGTCTTCCTGAAGTTGTGCAGAGTGGGGGCACGTCTGATGTTGATCGGGAGCTCTCCCAGGTCTTAGCCGCGATGTAGGAGAAGGCTCTTCCACATGTTCTTGCTCTGCAAATGCGCTGGGCTTTGGCGAGGGCAAGGTCAGCAGATTGGAGGTTTCTCTTGGGTACGTGGAAGGAGATTCTTTCGTTGAGATATTGGTCTCCAGTATTGTGGAGGCATTTGTAGGCGTGGGTGAGTAACTTCACAGTTACTCTCTTCTCGACGGGGAGCCAGTGGAGGTCTCGCAGTTGTTGGGTGATGTGCTTGTGTCGAGGAATGCTGAGGACGAGTCTGGTTGCGGTGTTCTGTATGGTCTGAAGTTTGTGGAGTAGAGATTTGTTGATCCCGGTGTAGAGGGCGTTTCCATTGTCCAGTCTGCTGGTATGGTATGGTGTGATGCCCAGGTTCCAGGTGTGGTCCGTGTGGTTGGCAGGCTGCCGAGGACGGTTGGCCACAGGTGTAGTCCCATGCAGAGGGGGAGGGTCTGAGGACGAGGACTTCTGTCCTCTCCGAGTTGAGCTTCAGGCAGCTGCTGCCCCTCCAGGAGTTGTAGTCTAAGATGTAAAGAGGTATAGAATTATGAGTAATGAAGATTTTAGTCTGACTGAAGGTCTTGTGAGAAACGCATATGTGGGCCCTGCCATACATCCAAACTTCGGGATGCCAGTCAGGTCCCATCTACTAAACCCTCCAGATGGACCGACTATTCTAACCATCCACTCTTCCATAGGGTGGTCTGCAATGTAAGTTTCTTATCCCAACCCAAATCTAACACTGCGCCAACCTCCATACTTGGAGCACAACCGTAGAGGGCTACAGGCAGGGGGCATGGGATCAGTGCATCATGGAGCAAATGCAAAATGTTGTCAGAGCCCAAAAGAGCCACCGCAGTGTGAAAGGCAAGGCCCTTCCAGGCCCAAAAACCATTAGTTCAAAACAACAAGTTATGAGTCTTACATCCATCTCTGCCATACCCCTATTGAGTACACTTCCAGAAAGTGATGTGCAGGACTTGCTGGATCCATATAAATGACCGCACCCTGACCTGAACATCCCTGAACCACTGGGTGGTATCGTGTGTGGGAAGGTTTTGAGTATGTATATGAAACATGGTAGCACCATCATTTTAAATAGCACAATTCGGCCCAAGATGTTGAGTGGAAGGCGTGCCCACCTGGATAGGTGTCTGCGCATCCTAGAAACTAAAGTGTCAAGGTTGAGGGACCATGTTGGGGGTGAGGTAGAGGAGATACATATATGCCGAGGTACCAGAAGCTCAGCGTGCAGCCCAGGATCTGGGTTTGTCAATTTGATGCTCCCGCATCACTCTTTAGGGGCACCAAGAGAGACTTGGACCAAATACCATTGCAGACCTGTGGCCTGCCCATAAAATTCTACCATCTGTAGCAGCCATGGGCTTATGGAGTCCGGCCAAGTCAGGAACAACAATACATCATCTGCGTATAGCGCTATGCGATCCTCTAGCCCCTCCCCCAGTAGAACCCAAGCACTTGTGCATCACATCTCACCTACAATGAAAACTGCTCCATTGTAGAGCAAAAAAGAGGGGGGGGTAAGAGGCATCCTTGTCTAGTTCCTCATTGAATCAGGAATGCGTGGGAGAGGGCACCATTAAACCACATGTGCGATCTACGGTTAGCATAAAGGACTTGTATATAGGAGATGAACTTCGGCCTGAGTCCAGTATGTCTTAGTACATCCAAGAGAAAATCCCAGGCCAGGGAGTCAAAAGCGTTTTCAAAATCTATAAGGAGGAATGCGCACATATCTGTGAGTCGGTATGCTACTGCCGTATGCACCCTGCGTACAAAGTCTCTCATGCTCCGCTTAGGTATGAAGCTGCATTGGTCTGGGTGCACCAATGTCGATACAACCTTGAGTAACCTGTTGGGCAGGACTATGACATACTATTGTACCTCAGTTTTAATGAGGAAGTATGATGCAGTCCTCAAGGGGCTATTCCTCTTTGACAACAAGTCAGAAACGTTTCCCCTTTGGGTACATATATAGCGTAACAACAGTTACTTCCAACACCATATCATACACAAGTACAGTTCCTAAACAAAAATAATTAAAAGAGTAAAGGTGATTGATTTGTCAAAAATGTACATTTTATTACATCAATATTAAAAACAATAGGGCATCAATAAAAACAATTAGTAACTATCTAATCAGTCCATACTGTGGGAAAACAACCATAAAGGAAAATAATTCCAATTTAAAAGTGATGAAAACGCTAGTTGGGAGGAAAATAATCAAACTCCAAATCGTAGTTCTATCATGAAAGGAGTAGTTGTATCCAATAGCTTAGCGTATCAAGACTCTGCATTAGCATGGACGCGTTTCGGTATTGGCACTTATATTTTATAGCCAGCACCTTCTTCAGGATTAAAATTAATATCCCACAAAACAACAGTATATCTGAAACAAAAAAATATATACAAATATAAAAATACTGTACATAATCAATTCAAATCACCATTAACACCGATACTCCTAAATCTGTTACAGAGTGTGACTCTAATACAACACAAATATACACTCAGACATTCACATGTTATATTCTGATACATATTCCTTAGTCATATTTATCGACATATTATAAGACATTAAATTGTCTATTCCAGACAGCGCGATAAATATCGCTACATATTATTCATTGATTGCATAGGTATATATGCCAAAGAAACAGAAAGAGATGCTACTGGCAAGATTACCTAGCAGTGCTACTGGCATGATTCCCCAGCATGTGAATAATCCGGCCCACCTATTATATTCTGTTTCATTTAGAATGCGCAGCTAGTACGAATAAATCAGCTTTGCTAGTACCCGGTCTCATTTACCTCATAAGGAGTCGCAAAACGGCCTCAAAATCTTTCACGGCTATGTACGATCCCACATGTTATAACTCGATGGGGTCAGTTCATCTATACTGAGTCAGTGACCAAACATTTTCATCAGCTTTCTATGAGGAAGACAGGGATATTAAGATTATCATAAAGCAAAATTCTCTTAAAAAATGACAATGATTTATCGTGCATAAGTATTTCCAAACGGGATCTATGTCAGCTCTATTCGAGTTTCTCACTTAAAAATAGAGCGGAAAAATGGGTAATTACCTGGTAATCTTAAACCATAGACATAAAAATATGTTCAGTATTTATCCGTAGCAGTCGGAGATATTTCTTGTCTCAGTCCAAAAAACGGGGCTATTATTATAATAAAGTAGTCCCCTCGTAGCTAGGCCGCCCGCAGCCTGTAATTGAAACAGACATTGGGAGAATCGTGAGAGTTAGATCTATATATATTCTCATCTTTGCTATGAATCTAAAGCCAAACTAGGAAAACTGCCTCATACCTGCTGTTCAGACCCCGCGATGTTCACGTCAGGCAAGCTCCGTAGCAAAAAGCCGATTACTGCCATTTCTAGAGCTTCCGTTTATATATCCTAATTTTCCCGCGTATCAGTCGCAGCTACTTCACCTAAACCAATAATTTCCGGGTCATTTGGATTCATCCCGGTTCACGGCTAGAAGTCACTAATGATAGAAATAGGACTTGCTATCCAACTAGCGAACATCACAGAGACCGGGCTGCATTTCTTTTAGTTTTAAATCTATAATACGGACATCTCATTTTGTTACCACAACAATGCATGAAATGCAATTTGTAATCAAGTTTTTCAATGACAGTTAGATTTTCTATTGTAAAAAATAAAGGCTCAACATTCTTAATTGATTAACTACTAAGCGAGGTAGCTACTAATAAAAATAGCTGCTAGTACCTAAAAATACACAAATTAACTAGAAAACGGTGTACAATGCATTACAACATCCCCATCTTAATGCGTTATACATAGTGTAATATCTACATAGCTACCCTCGATTTTCAAAGACTAACATGTCTAACAATAGTCAGTATAAGATGGCGACAATTAGCTAATGCATAGTTGTATCCATCGTACGGCAGAATGGTCCTTTATTATATTGCACATATACTTAACAATCAATGCTAAATATGTATCAGACTCAACAGCATATATAAATAGTCAAAAAAGCATGAGACTATAAGCTGTATATATTTAAAGAGCAGCAAGTCTATAGTACATGAAAATAACATGAAGATAACAACATGATCAACCCAAATGAACAGCAGTGTTTAACCTGTATTAATATCATCATACACTACTACTGCTCCTTGGAGTTTAAGCCATCTCTTACAGTATTTAGATAGGAAATGTACCATTTTTCACGGACTTTTCGTTTAGAAATTATATTACCACCTCTTTTGCCTATTTTGATTTTCTCCAAGATAAACCACGTGAAGGCATTTTCATTGTGGCCAGCTTCGAGAAAATGTTCTACTAGGGGTGCTGTCATCTTTTTCGTTTTTATAGCAGACCTATGCTCTTGAAATCTTGTCCTTGCCTCTCTCCCTGTCTCCCCTACATAACCAAGGCCGCAGGGACATAGGAGAAGATATACAATATTGTTACTCTTACAGTTGTTGAAGCTTTTAGATTTGAGAGTTTGGCCATTATATTTCAGTTCATTTGTCTGCAAACATTGGGGACAGATGTTACAGTTTCCACATTTGAAGTTCCCTAATACTACACTATTATCCAAAGTCAATTGGTTGGTCTGAATTTCCTCTCTATATGTGTGGACCAACAAATCACGGAGATTTTTGTTCTTTTTAAATGCAAAAAGAGGGTTTTCCAGTTTAATAGATTCATCGTTATTCAAAATGTGCCAATTTCTATTAACCACATTTTTGATCTGGTTACTAAGAGTTGAAAATTGACTTACAAAGACCACTTTCTTTAGGGGCTCCGTGTCAACTACTTCTTTGTTCAACAGGGCTTCCCGATTATAAAACCTAGCCCTTTTCATTGAATGGGAGAGAAGTTTTTTGGGGTATCCCCTATCCTTAAATTTCTTTTTAAGGATCTCTGAATGTCTGTAGAAATCCTCAAGTTCTGAGCAATTCCTCCTAAGCCAGAGGAACTGGCTAAAAGGGATGCTCTCCCTCTGGGTTTTAGGATGAAAGCTGGTATAGTGGAGTAAGGTATTTTTAGCTATAGGTTTAGTGAAAAGCTCTACTTCAAGGACACCATTTGCTTCTTTTATTGTTATATCAAGAAAATCAACCTTCGAGGTACTGTAGGAAGATGTAAATCTTAGGTTAGGGTCACCTAAATTAAGCCATTACATAAATTCACTTAAAAGCTCCATGGGCCCCTCCCAAATATTCCTCTTTGTACAGGACAACTATCGTTGCCAGGTCCAGTCCCTCAGGAAAGTCACCCTCCTCCACCGCCTTGTTGTGTATAGCTAAAAGTGGGGACAATAGGACCTCACAGAGCTTCTGATAATACTCCACAGAAAACTCATCTGGCCCCCCGGTGTCTTACCCGAGTTCATTTCGGTAAGTGCTTCCCCCAGTTACTCCAACGTGCCAGGTTGCTCTCAGTCCTGCCTCCCCGATGCCGACAGTGTTGGTAGGTGCAAGTCCGCAATCAGTGGTGCAGAGAACTCCTGAGGTGGTCTCCTCCGCTTTTCGAATGGATTCTGATAGAACTTTGCAAAGACCTCTGCAATATATTTTGCCCCGGTGATGTTCCCTCTGAGTGGGACAATGCTCAGGACCACCCTCTCTGCTGAGCCATTTGTAGCCAGCCAGGCAAGTAGTTTATTAGACTTTTCTCTCCATGTACTCAACTGCACAAGGCAATTCAGTATTCATGCACCTCATTGAGGGAGATTTGTCTCAGGGATGCCTTGTCAATAGCCGGATGGTGACTTTCAGTCTAGTCTTGGTTCGCTGCGTCTTATAGGTGTGCAATTTTCACCAACAGTTCAGTAATTCGAAAGGAGACATCCCTGTCTTTTGCCCTAAAGCGAGAGCTCGCAACCGCTTGCATATAAGCCTTCTCCGCTTCATAAAGGGTGCCCTGGGATTCCACGGACAATATATTGAGCTCAAGGTAGGCGGTCAGTTCCTCTGCAATAGATAACGTGTGACCTCTCCACAAGGCGCCATGCACAGAGTCGCCAGGCCAGTCATATTGTAGAAGAGGGACACCACCATCCAGACCCTACGGGTGAGTGATCTGAAATACACCTAAGTAGGATCTGTTCTCCTGTTGCAAGGAGAAAATGAGTGGCAGTGAACAGAAAGGTATCAATCTCGTTTTGTGGGTCACGGAGGTGTATGTGTTCTGCTGCCCTGGGTTTCCAAGTATGCCAGACTTCACAAAGTTGAGAGAACGGATCCCCAGGCCATCAAGCGCAACTATGTCCCATGGGTGGCCCTAGCTGTCCCTGAGCAGTCTCTCCAGGGGGATATTGCCATGTTGCAGTCACCTCCTATGATTGTGCACCCCTGTGGAAACTGCAACAACACAAATTGCTGTGTTTCAAGCATCTCCCTTTTCAGCTGGGGTCAGAGGGGTACGTAGACACTAAGCATAGTGTAGGCTTCCCTAGCAATCGTGCCATCCACTGTCACATATCTGTTGTGTGTATTATGTTCTGTGTGGGATACCACCATGTGCACACACTTATGTATGGGATGGCCACTGCCCGGGAATCCCTTAAATAACCCACGTGAACTACCCTACCATAGCTATATCTGGCAAGGAACGAAAATTTGGTGACCATCAGGTGTGTATCTTGAATGAATAGAACATCTGGGCTGTGCTGCTTCACAAACTGGAGAACAGCCCCCCATTTAATGCAATAACCCAGCCCATTGACATGTCAGGATCTTGAGGTGTGTCAAGGTGGTGCAAAGGCATCTGTACAAGGAACACGGCATCAAGGCGAGACATCGCTATGGCGTGAATCATGTATAGGTTGAGAAGGAACCGCTGACCTACTGGGTTAACCTCCTCCCCCAAAGTAAAGCCCCCTCCCAAACTCCCCCTCCGCCACACTTTCACCCCAGAAGCATCTGTCGGCTCAGACATATGCAACATTAACAAACTATTAGAACTTTAGGCTGTGTGTCGTGCATACCACTCCCCCCAGCCAAAGGAAATGTAGGGGTAGGATTCTGTATTGCTGGTTAACTAGAAGAGTGTGGGTCGTCCTTGCCAAAACATGGATCAGTTGACCCCCCGGCTGGATGTCACCATCAGTCAAGGACCTTCATTGCTTGCTCCACCGCCGCGGTAGGCCCATATTCCTGCACTGCTATGTCTTCTTTGTGTGCCTTCCTGCTCTCGGCCTGGGGCTTGGGGTCCACCCTTTCCACACTCAGGCCAGATGATTCTGAGGGTAAACAACCTTTACAACGCAACTTTTACATCGCAGAGCCTTTACAACGCAACCATTACAACGCAAACTATTACAACGCATTGCTCTGGGGGGCGCTCTAGGATAGGGAATAGGTTAATTTACTATCCAATAACCTTCCCTAGTGCCCACGGGGACTGGAGTTGGGATAGTAAATTAAACTATTCACTATCCAGCACCCCAAAGCACTATGCGTTGTAATGGACTGCGTTGTAATACTTACGTTGTAAAGGCATGCGATGTAAAAGCATGCGTTGTAATGTCATACATCCGATTCTGAGAAATGTTGCATGTGCTCCCATTTCGGCCTGGAACCATTACACCAGTTGCAGACTCTAGTATGTGCCCCGCTCGTTCTTCCTCACATTGTGTCAAGGTTTCCCACTCGGAGGAGGGGTAACAGCGCAGGGATCTTTGTTCCGCTGCCCGTTCCTATGTTGCCTCGGAAAGTCACACAAAAAATTGACCGGGCCTCGTGAATGACCTGGAGCCTGGCTGGGAATAGAAGTATGTAGAGGAGCATTAACGCCCTGTGTTTTTGTAGACCGCCACAAAGGACTTGGATTGCTGCTGTACCTGTCTAGTATAGTCATACGAGGATCCTAGATGATTGGTTTCACCCTCTGTCACCCTCCAGTGCCACTCCGAGGATCCCGTCTGGATCCCTCTAGTTAAGAACTTTGACTATTATAGGGCGGTGAGGGGCCGCTGGCAGTGGTGGATTCTTTCGATGACAAAACAAGATAATAATTTCTCCTTGGGGCCCATGTCACAATCCTGTCTTCCATAAATGTCTCTGGGCAGCCCCTTCTACACCCCCATGGAAACCTATAAATCAGGTTTTATTCTTGCGGGCCGATTTTCAGCATCTTCTGCACGATCCTCAAAAATGTGAGATGCTAAGGTTAGACAGGTTACTTACATTTTAAGCACTGCCAATGAATACTCCAAGTCAGAAATTCGACCCTCAGCTCCTGTCATCCTGTCCACAGTTTTGTGGATGTCTTGCCTCACGAGTGCGACATCTACCCCAATGTCCCCCATCTTGGTCTCCAGCATGGCTCTTGAAGCTTGGATAGCCTGTAGGATTTCTGATGTGTCTGGGGTTCCCCCGCGCTGTGTAGCAGCATCAGCATCTCCCCCAGATTAATTGGCTGGAGGGACTAGGAACTATCGATTTTTGATTGCCCTTGGTGCTAGGGGTCCTTCTCTCTCCATCTTCCCCCAGTAAACAAATAATAACATTTAACTGTGGTCCTCATACAGCGCTGCAAAATATGTGTTGCTCAGGACCCCCCAAATCCTTAAAATGACAATGCTTGCCGGCCTTTCAGCACCGCAGGGGCTTCCAAGCTGGCGTCTACTCCACGACTGCCTTCCTTACATTGCAGGTAATGTTCGCGCTATATAAAATCGCAAATAAATAAAATACTGCCTCCTGTGCAGCGAGATACGATGCCCAGGGGGAAAGCCAAGTGCAGCCGCGCTATCTCCTCTGTGCTTTGTAATAGTTTGCACCTGGAGCATTTTTCCACACACTTCTTCGCCCTTGGGCATCCTGGGGTAACAAGCAACCAGGATGCAGCCAGCTTTTCATGCTAGGGAGGTGTGGGAGCTATTAAAGGCCGTCCGCCATCTTGGCCTTTACAGGCCACGTACCCACACACACATTTACACATGCAGAAATACCTCCAAAGAGGCAGACAGAAGCAAGTAAAGTGCACTTAATTTCAGAGCTTTCTGTCGAGTAAAAAAGTGTGAGTTTACTTTGCCATGAAAAGAAAGAATAATTAAGGAGGTCCTGAACAGAGACACTTGGACATCCCCATGAGAAAAAAATGTAAAATAAGTCTGGCGAGAGCTAGCCAGCTCCCTGCAGTGCAGACTAGACTGAAGATGGAGGGCCCTGTGTGCGGCAAATGACTTCTCCTTAAATTATTGATTTACTGGCTATGTATGCAAAGTGTTTTTCAATGTCCAAAGTGAGTGACATGAGTACATGAACGTGAATGTTAACTGGAACACTCTGGTGCGATTTCGTAAAAGCTAGGCTTCTGAGCATTGGTGCTAATCAGTCATTGAAAAAATAAAAACTGTGGGCCATATTATCAATCGCAAAAAAGGAGCTCAGAGGGAAAGAACGGACAGGGTTGCCCTCCACTCAAAAACTATCAACAACAAAAAACCCTATTTGACGGACGTAAGTTATGTCAGTAGATTTTATAATAGACCAGTCAAATAGTCCTGATCACTGTTATGCTCCCCTATATATCTTATTTTGTTTCGGGGATGTTAACTGTACTACGTCCACAGTTTTAAGAATAAAAAAGAGAGACAACCTAATGGCCAACAGTTCTTGACAGTCACATAGAACAAAAAACAGACAACTGTCTGAAATCTTAATCAATACCAAGTATCCACCACATAAGATTGGAAACAGGCAGAGTTCTCCTCAGAAAATATGTGAAGAACCGAATGACACCTCACGGGAACACCACCCTCGGGGCAACTGGCATGTAATCTCCAGACTGGGCCCCTTTCTCATCATTGGTCGTCATTCAGTTAAAAAGAAAATGTGTCCAAAACAACAAACCAAAAAGTGCAAGAAAACGTGGTAGCAGAATAAATCTGCTTGTGACAACCAAAAGTGCTTAAAATCAGCAGGCGCACCTCTCCGCAACTTTATTCATAGAAAATGGGTGTGCACTGTTGAATTAAAAAGTCTGGTAGCTATTCCTGCAAACCATTACCTATCGCCAACATGTTTCTCTGCCGTAATGTCTTTGGCAGATTCATCAGGGCTATACACCTTGCTGCCACACCACTGTTGGACACTTGTTCTATGTCAACTGTCAAGAAAGAGGCACAAAAGAAATGTTAAAAATTGTATGGTCCTTTTCACTGTAGCTTTTTCATTAATTGTTGTCACATTGCTCCAAAAGGGCTCCACTAGTGCGTTTTGTGACTAGCTTAAGATGGCCGCCACGCTTGCAGACGCTGTACCACGTGTTTCTCACACAGCAGCTTTCTTTAGTGAGGCAGAATGGCGCTGACATAGGAGAAGGAGACAAGGCGCTCGTCCTGAAACCACACGGTGAGATGTAGAACACCCGGGCATTGGTGGCTATACCCCCGATTCGAGAGGCAGTTGAATTCGTTGTTTTGTTCAGATGGAAGCGGGATTCCGTCACGTTACGTGTTCGTGTGCCCTGCCATGGTTCTCATATAATGCACAGGCACTTGGACAGTATCTTTCTAGTACCTATACACAAAAGTACTGACTTAGAGTTTGATATTTCTTTAAGCCACGTGAGAACGGTTGTGTACATAGTAATTTTAGCAACGATGTCCTGAATTCCTTATATGCGGGAATTTTTAGAACATTACATGTCGGAGTAAAAACTTAAACTGATACACGGTGGCAGACATTAGATAGGCAGACCCTGTTCTTTTAAATTAGATAGCACTAGGGGCTTGTCAATTGTTTCACAGCTTATTCATAAAAGAATTGAACACGGCTGACATTATTGTGTGTTTGTCTATGTGTGTTTCTTTCTGGGTTTCTAGATTGATGATTACAATCGTTGTGACTACAGAAACTCACTTTTGGAGTATCATTTTATTCGTTGGAGCCCTCGGCAGCTGGTATGAGCAAAGTGGGCTGCTTGAGGGTGAATACTGATAATACAACACCGCACATAAATTTTCTAAGGGTGGCTTACGGGTTTTTAAAATTTTTAACATTTATTTTGTGCCTCTTTCTTGACAGTTGACATAGAACAAGTGCCCAACAGTGGTGTGGCAGCAAGGTGTGTAGCCCTGATGAATCTTCCAAAGACATTACGGCAGAGAAACATGTCGGCGATAGGTAATGGTTTGCAAGAATAGCTACCAGCCTTTTTAATTCAACAGTGCACACCCATTTTCTATGAATAAAGTTGCGGAGAGGTGCGCCTGCTGATTTTAAGCACTTTTGGTTGTCACAAGCAGATTTATTCTGCTACCACGTTTTCTTGCACTTTTTGGTTTGTTGTTTTGGACACATTTTCTTTTGAACTGAATGACGACCAATGAGGAGAAAGGGGCCCAGTCTGGAGATTACATGCCAGTTGCCCCGAGGGTGGTGTTCCCGTGAGGTGTCATTCGGTTCTTCACATATTTTCTGAGTAGAACTCTGCCTGTTTCCAATCTTATGTGGTGGATACTTGGTATTGGTTAAGGTTTCAGACAGTTGTCTGTTTTTTGTTCTATGTGACTGTCAAGAACTGTTGGCCAATAGGTTCTCTCTCTTTTTTATTCTTAAAACTGTGGACGTAGTGCAGTTAACATCCCCTAAACAATATAAGATATATAGGGGAGCATAACAGTGATCAGGACTATTTGACTGATCTGTTATAAAATCTACTGACATAACTTACGTCCGTAACACAGGGTTTTTTGTTGTTGATGGCCATATTATCAAGAAAGGGCGATACATTATCGCCGCCTTTATCGACAGGAAACTGCCGTTAAAGCGGCGATAATGGGCTTGATAATATGCCCTTCTGAATACCCATAGAGGCCCAGGTTCTGGTGTTAACCTGGGCTTCTATGGGAATTCACAAGGGCATATTATCAAGCCCATTATTGCCGCTTTAGCGGCAGTTTCCTGCCGATAAAGGCAGCGATATTGTATCGCCCTTTTTTAATAATATGGCCCTTGGTGACCTGTAATCCTAGTTCTCCTCTAGAAAAATGTCATTAAAGTCATAAGTACTGAATAATCCTGCCCATGCACAGGCCCAGGGAGCACATATTCAAAGATAAATATATCATAAAACCTTTCTCGAACATAGCCAAATTTGAAACTATAACAATAGGTTTTTATGGTATCTATGTATAAAATCCAAGTCCAACACAAAGCGGCATTACTACTCTGACAGTGATTGTTAAATCTTTTTCTCAAACCTTTTTTACAAGAAGAAATGAATGAATAGCAGGGCAATGTAGCAGCTAGGCTACATCTATCACCTGCTGCAAAACTGAATCTGTTCCTTCAAGATAGGGCACTCCACCAGTGTGGATCATTGTTTGTGACACTTAGATCAGGATCTTGTCTGCTGAGTCCATACTAGTTAATTCTGCTCTCTTTGCCAGGAAGGAAGGAGGGTCATTTATGACTTTAATGACATTTTCCCTGGCCCTTGAGGAGAACTAGGAATACAGGCAAGTACCTTCTCCTCCTCCCTTAGCAGATCATCATTAATAGTCAGAATCACCTAATAGAATAGCAGGCTCATCCTTTGCAAAGGCAGACAAGACACAGATGAGTACAACACTCAAACCAACTAGATTATGCAAGGAAGCTTGACCCAATAGGGTATCATCCCTAGAAAGTGAATCAAGACAATAATATATTGTAGCTACTGAACGTTTTTCGGAAACAGAAAGGTGTCTTACGAATGTATGGTGGTAGCCGTTAGTGGAATGTGCCCTAGGCTCACCTAATGATGCCTTGTTAGAATTGCTAGAACACAGCATACAAGAATAAATAATACATCTAGCTTTAGACTGTTTTGACATGGCTAACTTCAGGAATAGGCTCATAGTTGGTAAAAATATGATGAGATTAAGAAGTACTTTCTCTTAGTAGTGATGTTATGCAGCATAAGAAACAAATAAAGATATGTACAGTTCGGTTATTTGCCTGAAGATCATTCCTTGTATCGCTGTATCCCTCTCATCAATATAGAGGTGAAACCTCTCTCCAAAACACTGGTCAACAGATTAATGGGCTATATGACTGACCTAGTCCAGCCAGACCAAATGGGCTTTATGCCGCATAGAGCCACATGCCATAATATTTGGTGTGTTAGTCTGTCATGGCCATGTGTGACCACTTGAGAGTCCTGCAGTGGTGTCTTGGTTGACCTAGACAAAGCTTTTGACTCAGTCACCTGAGCATATTTATTTGCCCTCTTTAGACATCTTAATTTTGGCATGCGGTTTTTTTCCTTGCATTTGGCTTCTCTACACAGATTTGGCTGCTTCGTCCGAGTGGCAGGTACGGTCTCAGCTCCATTCCAGATTAATAGGAGTACGAGACAGAGGTGCCCATTGTCCCCTCTGTTGTTTTCCCTTGCCATGGAGCCCTTAGCCGAATGGATGAGGGCAGACGCCCAGGGGAGAGGTTTGGTATAGTCTGATAGGATAGCACTATATGCAGACAACATTTTATTCTTACTTACAAATCCAGATCATTTAGGGCCCTGCATCCTACAGATAAGGCAGATTTTTGGTGAGACATCAGTGTTATAGATGAATGTTGAGAAATCTGTGGCTTTCCCCATGGGAGGAGCTGGTGTAGATATGGGGTGGGCCACCGTGTTAATACTGGATACCACTGGGTTCAATTATATGGGGCATTTCTCTCGAAAATTCCACTGTCTCATGGGCCCACAACATCAGCCCTCTTTTGTCCTGTTTCAAAGAGGAGGTGAAGACTTGGTGTTCATTGTAGTTATCTCTTCTCTGCAGATCTGCAATTTTAAGATAGGCTAACTTCCCTGCATGCTTTACCAGCTTCAGATCATCCCTCACATTATCCCAGCATCCTGGTTACAACAGGTGAACACAGTTTTAAATCAATTTCTGTGGAGCGTGCATCACTCTCCGAACATGTTACCAGTCAACGTATTGCAGGGGCATTGTCGTGGCTGATGTCCAATCATACTATTTTGCCTCACATTTATTGGTCATTAATGATTGGTTGTACTGCGCCCAACATGACCAAGCATTGGCAGTGGAGAGATGAGCAATAGGCAGTTTACAGTGGGAGGGGACTGAGTTTCCTCCCCCCTGCGGCACAGGGTGTCATAAGTGTCTGGAGGCACTCTCTCCGAAGGCTGGGGTGGTGGGGGAGATTAACGCTGGAAACTCGCTTATGGCAGGGTATTTTCCTTAAATAAATGGCCTTATTGTGTGGGTTCCATAGATGAGACGACATAGGGATAACCACTCTAGGCGATGTTATTCGGGGCGTTGTATTGAATTCATTCCAGGAACTCCAAGAAGAGTATCAGCTTCATCGCAGTCAGTTTTATGTATATCTAGAGTTTCGCCACACCATACCCCCTCGTTGCATGGCAGACAGCTCTTACCAGAGTTTAAACCATTGAAAGGCAAACAATTCATTAGCGACTTAGGTACTCATAAAATCACATAAATGTATCAAACATTGGTCACAAAGAGTTCTACATCTCTACCTACCCTCCGGATTACATGGCAGGGTGGCATAGATGAGTTTGATGAAGAGTACTGGACAGAAGCCCTGGGGGCCCTCCGAGAGGCAGCTATCCCCTCTTGTCTCCGTTTGGTTCAATTCAAATACTTACATAGAGCCTACTATAGCAGACACCGGCTATGGCGTATGGGTGTCATTTAATTGCCCGCCTGCCTTTGATGTAGGAGAGAGGAAGGTACCTTCCTCCACATAGTGTGGAGTTGTGAGGCGCTGCCACGCTACTGGCCTGGGGTGACATCTAGCCTGGCAGGGGTCCTCTCCTGCGAGATCCCATTTGCCTGCAATTGATCATCCTTCACTTCACAGAGGGAGTAGGAGTGAACCACTAGAAGTGCCACCTTTTACTTATTAGACTCACTCTCAAAGAGAGACATTGCCAGAATGTGGAAGGCATACTTTCTGAACCCCTGTTGTTCCCTTTAAGAGGGTTTGGAATCTTGCAGACGACTTAGTCAAATACGTGACATGTGTCTCTAAAGACAGTTCAGGTTCCAAAAGCATTCTTGTTTCTTTGGTCTCCCTGCTATAACCAAACATTTCAAATACCAGACTTGTTCCATATGCAGACAGTTCACTAACACAAAGGAATTCAAACACAGCACAGTTACATGCAAACTTAGACACTTCATTAACTGCAGTTCTATGAATTTTGTGTTTGCAATTTGGTGTTCACTAAGCTTTTGTACACTGGAAAAACTACACAAAAGATTAAGACATGCATCTATTAAATACAAGACTGAGAATGTGGCACTTTCTTTAAAAAATAAAAATACAAAAAATCTGAAAGGGATCTGGTATGGCAGATGAATGAGAAGGTGACTACTTCAGCGGGGGCAATTTACAACAACTACTAACCAAAAGTGAATCCAGTTGGATTTCAAGATGTGATTCTGTCAATAAGGATTTAATTACTGTGGATGAATGGAACAACATGATTGCTATGTGATTTTCTTGTTAAATTAGTTTGTCATCATTCTCTCCCTATTCTTGAGTTATTTTTTGTTGCTGGATTTTCTATAACATGTTTCCAAATCTACAGTATGATTCTAGTGTATGTGAATCCTATTGATTCTTTGTCCTGTCTCATGATTCTTTTTGCAACCTGGGTTTATTCTACTGTTCCCTTGTTTTGTACACCTTTGAGCGCACTTTTTCCAACCAGAACTTGTTTATAACATTTGTTTAACTGCACGCAGCTGCAGTGCTGCACTCGTCTAACTCTGCTGAATTACTGTGAATGTATCTACTCACTTCCTTTGTCAACCCAGTGTCTCTAGTTTTCAAATGCTTCTTCATTCACACAGTTACACCCTATGGGCCATATGTATCATAGTTCCGTTTTGCGAATTCTAAATAGCGATTTTTAAGGAATTGCTATTTAGAATTCGCAAAACAATATGTATGTACAAAATCGCTTTTTCATAGCTTTTCCTTACCATTCCTAATTTGCGATTAGCAAATTGCTAATCGCAAATTACCCATTCATTTCTATGGGCCAGGAGGCCCATAGGAATGAAGGGGGAATTTGCGATTAGCAATTTGAAAATCGCAAATGGGGAATTTTTTCAAGGGTGCAGGGGTGTCTCAAGAACACCCTGCTGCACCCCTGAAAATGACATGTGGGGGCATATGGCGCACATACATGCCCTAAGGGCATGTATGAGCGTCAAATTGCACCTTTGGTTTTTTTGTAAAAAGCTTTTTTAAAAGAATTCGCAACTTACCACCAACTAGAAGTTCGTGGTAATTTGCGAATCCTTATGGGCATTTTTTGAATATTTTTTGTTTGATACATTGCATTTAGGGAATCGCAAAATGTGCGATTCCTTAAGTGCAATCGCAAAATAAGGAATAGCAAATTTTGCGATTCCTTATTTTGCATCAAACATGTAACATACATACCATTTAGCTAATTAGCATTTGCAAAGGCCGAAATTAGCAGAATTTCGGCCTTTGCGAATGTTAATTAGCTTGATACATATGGCCCTATGTCATTACATTTCTATGTTTAAAACATTTGAACGCTAAGTCCACTGGACACACTGTCAACTGCAGGTAGAAATAGTATCCACCAGAAAGAATACCACAAGTAAATATCTTTTTCTTCTGATGAATTCCTCTACCTGCAAATTCCTCACCTGTAGAAAAGATTGCATAGTAATACCCTGCCCAGGAGGTGGCTTGATGGAGGACAAGACAACAAAATCCATGAAGGATCATGCAAAGTGTCCACCCCTGCACACCTCCACATCCAGTCATAATGCCATGCATAGGTGTGCAAGGAAGCCCACGTTGCCACCTTACAGATCTCTACAACTGGAACGCCTCAGGCGAGTGCAGAATTGGTTGACTTAGCCCTGGTGGTATGGGCTCTTATCTCCTCAGGCAGCTTTTTCTTGGTGAAGGCATAGTCAGTCTTGTAATAGAGGATGATCCACCGTGATAGAGTCCTTTCTGTATCGCCTTACCCTTTTTGGCACAATAGTAGCTGACAAAGAGCTGGTCATCAGACCAGAATTCCTTAGTGTAGTCAAAGTAGTAGTTAAGCTCTTGCCTATGGTCCTACCGATGCAAACGCTCCTCCTATTTAGAGGGATGAGGTGGAGAGTAGAAGGTCAGAAGAGTAATGGATTTGGCAACTTGGATAGAAATGACCACTTTAGGGTGGAAAGTAGCTCTGGTTCACAACACCAAATTGTCTGGAAAAAAGGTAGTGAAAGGAGGGTGACAGCTAAGGGCTTGCAACTCACTAACACTTGTAGAAGAATTGGTAGTAATCAATAACAATTCTGAGTGTCAGCATACCAAGGGTACAACTTTAAAGGGGCTCAAACAGAGTACATATGAAAAAAGTAAGAACCAGATATAAGTCCCATTGAGGAACTACAAAGGGAGTGGGCGAAAGAAGATTCCTTAGATTGTTGAGAAAACTTGTGAAAAAAGCATTTGCAATGCAATCGTTCTCGCCTTTGGGACCTTATATGTATTTAGCTATGCAGCACATTAGCCTGGGTGCTGAAACATCTACTGTTCTTTAAAATGCAGGGAAAGTAACCACCAAACTGCGTGACACGCCAGGTATGGGAACACATGGAGAGAAATATTACCTTTCAGCGGGAAATGGTATAGTCCAAAGCTCTGTTTTTAATATAAAACCAGGGCCTTCGTTGGTCATATCACTGAAAATACAAGATTTGACAAAAATATTATTGTCTATGGGTGCTCGTGGAAGACAATTTCTATGGACTGGAATCTAGAGAATGCTAAAGTGATTCTGGTATTTTACTGACCTCTGCTGGTCGTTTTCAATCAAGAAAGTTAAATAGAGGCAGTTGCCAGAATTTTTTTAAACAGAAAGCCCCTCAGCAGAAAGCAATTCTGGTATTTTACTGACCTCTTCTGGTTGTTTTCTATCAAGAAAGTTAAATAGAGGCAGTTGAACAGAAAAACAAGTCCCTATGTGGAAGCAGACATGTCCTAGGGCTGATCTCCAGAGCCCACAAAGTACATACACATATAAGTATATACTATAGCCTTATTGCCCGCTACATCGGCTATTAAAGGCCCGCTCCCGCATTAACGGCCTAAGCCAAAGGTGAGGGACTTTAACAAGGGAACGGGACATTAATAACCGGTATAGCCCTGCTAAGAAGGGCTTAAAGGCTATCAGAACATTCTGCCGCTAGAGGGCAGAATGTTGTAACAAATTAAACAAAGGCCTCTCGAAGCTCGAGGGGATTTAAATCCCTTGTGCTCCGAGAGGCCTTTGTAAAACATTGGAATGTTGCTCTGCGGGCCTTTACCAGCCCGTAGAAGCAGGGAACACTCCATTGTCTTCAATGGAGCTCCCAACATTCCAATGTTCTAATTAAGTATATACAAGAGGTCTCGAATGCTCGACCTAAAAAGGAGCTGTCTTCCAAATATCTTTTACGGAAGCTCACTTTACCATAGCCCAAGAACCCTCCATGCCTCTTGAAAACCTTACTTGAACTGGGCCTGGCAATGCCATGCCAGAGATTTTAAATGCAAGGATAATCATTTGTTTCAAGCATAGCTAAAGAAGCTTGCAACCCTTGGCATGACAAACCAAATGTGCCAAAATGAGACTGCGCTTTTTTAAAAGATGCTGTCCTTGTAACATAAACTGATAATGCTCTCTGCAAATCAAGAGTATTTAAGTTCACTTTTTCAGGTGTGGATGGGTTAGGAGAATAAACTGGAAGAACCAGATCTTGAGATACATAAAAGTCCATTGAAACCTTAGGCACAAAGGAACGCTTTGGTTTCAAGATAACCTTGTCTGTAAGGAGACGAAGAAAAGAGTCAAAACACCACCTCTTCACCCTGAACAAATAGCCACCAGGAAAGAACCTTAAAAGAGAGAAACTGGAGTTCCACTGACTTTAATCACTCAAAAGGAGCCAATTGAAAGCTCTGAAAAACCTTTGGAAGTTTCAAAGTAGGAAGAGGACAACCAATCACTGGGCGCTTAAGAAAATATCCTCTGAATAGCCTGGAAATCCAATGTTTTCAGCTTCTGGTTTACAACAGGCTCTCATGGCTGCCCATTGGCTACGCAGTTTTGAAACTGCAAGCCCATCTATTATGAATTTAAGAGTCTTTATCGGGTCATATTCCTAGGTGATAAGAAATAGCATATAGAGAATGATGTCCAATGCCTAGCATAAACCTTTAAGGTTGCCAGGTGCCTAGAATCTTAAATCGCAACAGACACATCCTTTAACAACTTAAAGCATGAAGCTGCAACCTCTTAAGCTTCAAAACGCCAGATGAAGTCTCTTCAGAGAGGACGCCGCAAATGGTGTGCGTGCTGCTGACGATTGAAACAGAAAAGGGCACTCATTTGTCCTGGCCGAAAAGGGAATCAGTAGCAGAATCTAAACCTAATCTGCCATTACTTTCTGGATCACCTTGGGAAGCAGGTTGCATCATTAACTCAATTTTAATCCTCTCTGACGAGGCAGGCAGAATCTCCTAAACATGAGAGTCAGCTTGTCTGCTTTTTCTTTGCTTTACTGGATTTCATTGAACTGCTCAGCAAACAGGATGTTAGTAAAGCAGCGTTTCAGCTGAGATAGACGGGGTAGTGTGAGTTTATCGCACTGCCTATACGGGGCTCATAAAAGTGTTTCAACTCCATGCACATCCAGTGCTAGGCCTCTCTGCATAGCGCACAAAGCCATGGTCCAACAAGTGCTAGTTTTAATGTTGGGAAAGTGTGAGATATGCAGATGAAGCATTTGAGAAAAATGTGGGGAGAAAAGGGCCTAAGCGTAGCAGAGCGAAAGACCGTTGAAAAACGTGGTGACAACTTGAGAGTTTGAAACACTCTGTAGCTCACACCGGTTTCCATACAGCTTAGTACATTTTTAAGTCTAGGGCTTGTATTTTCAGAATTGAAACAATTCCAATTCTAATCCTTCACAACAAAATCATTGTTTATGTATCTAATACAGCCAACAAGCATTGGCAAAGCCAACTGCTGTAGCTGTGTGAAGCACAGGATTTTAGTTTAAAGCATCGCCCTTAATTGAATTGTTCATGCCCATTGGTAGATTTGGGCACACTTCTTTAGCCATGCTCCCTCTAGACCAGGGGTCTTCAAACTAGGGGACGCGCTCCGCTAAGGTTGCCTCAAGTTTTCCGGGGAGGTGGGGGCACAAGTATCTGGCTTAAAGAAGCATAATGCTGATAACAGTGCTTTGTTTTAGGCAGAAAAAAAATAAGGGGCAGAAAGTTGCTCTGTAATTTACCATCAGTAACATATTTTGTCATTTATATCCTGGCTGGGAGAAGGAGTCAAAAGGGAAGGGACTCCAAATATTCTTCAAAACCCCCACCCCTATTTCAAATAATCACACCGTGGATACTTTTAAAAATTAGTAAGGCCTGCCTGACCAGAACAGTATGTTTAGCAATCATGTATTAAAATACCGGTAACTGAACTTCACTGTAATGTTCAAATAAGTCTAAACATTTTTAAACATTGTCATTGTAATAGCATAATTGTGAAAAAATCTGAGGGATGCTCAATTATTTTTCTTCGGGGGGGGGGGGGGGGGGTGCATTAAAAAGTTTGAAGACCACTGCTCTAGAGACATCCCCAACTTATTTTTCATCCAATTTAAGGTACTAGCTTTACCTAAGCAACACAAGGGAAAGACCAGCCGCGGTCGTTAGTGGGAGTAGCTGCCGGGCGGTGAAGTGGGGAGGGGCGGGGATAGTAAACTATGGATTACTGAGGTTTACAGGTAAGTAAACATATAAATAAAAAAAATGAATTTCGTTGCGCGCACTGCATTCCCAAATGCGATGCAGTGCACGCAACGAAATTTGTATATGTTTACTTATCTGTAAACCTCCGTAATCCATAGTTTACTACCCCCCACTCTGCCCCTCACCCTCCCCATGTCACCGCCAGGCAGCTACTCCCACTACCGACTGCAGCTGAGAAAGACAGACTGCCCTGCTTGCTTTTCATTACAAATCAGTAAAAGAAAATTCACCGGACTCTCTGATTGGCTCTATGAAATGGGTCGTCTGGGTCAATATGGGGGCGTGGCTTTGCAATATTTCAATTTCACTTGTCAGGTTTGTAAAGATAAGTAAACCCTTTTTCAGCTCTGTGTGAAACCAAATATAGGCTCCTAACCAAGGAGGGATGTGCTGGCTCGGTCACCTTTTCTGCAGGTTTGTGTTTAAGGTTTAGTTGCTACTACAAGCATGAGGACTGAGCAAATAAATAAATGTGTGCATAAATATGTACTTACCTCTGAGTCAAGATGGGATTAAATACTAAAATATGCGCCGTGCCATGTGCACCAGAGTGCGTGAAATTTCACAATCAGTTTTGCCAATGCTTGTGCTTGTTTGGGGGAGTGCGCCCATTTTAGTGGTACGTGGATGGTTGACAAGTTCTAAGCCAGTGAGAGATAAGGTGCCAAAAATACACTGCATAATAGTGCGTGTAGTAAAGAACTCCCAAGAGGTGCATGGGAAGTTAGTGGGCCTCGCGTCCATAAACATTGTCGAAGCTCCTAAAACGCAGCACGTAGTTTCCATAACAATGCACACAGCCTAAGTGCCTCCTGCCAGAGCCGTGGCACCCTCTCGCGCTTACCGGGGAGCTTGGCTACATGACGGGAGAGTATGTCTTTGGAAGATGTCCCCTCCTGCTGCCGACAAGACACTGAGATGGTGGAAGACCCTATAAACTGGGAAGTGTTGTGACACCACCACTGCGCCCCTTCTCCCCTACACTGTCCCTCTCCATGGACGGAATCTAGTGGACAATCAGCCTTAGACTTAAAAGGAGATTCCACCACGACCTTGAGCTAGTGAGCAACAAATACTAGTTACAAACACAAACAAGGAGTGCTAACCGGTGACTTGCCAGACCGGCCGCTGTTTCTCTGCTTGTGCTGTCTCAGCCTCCCACAGTGAACTGGAAAAACGCCACTGTTTTGTCACGCATGCGTACGATGTAAGGCATCGCGCACATGTGAGACAAATAGTGCAAATTCAGCCACATAAAACAAACAAGAACTGAAAATGCTATATGACTCATATTTACGCTATCCCTATTGCATTTTAAACGGAAGTGCAGTAATTAAAGAAGGCACAAATGGGATGGGTGAGGGGTGGTTGTGGTCAAAAAATTTACAGACTGCGGGAGGGAACGGGGAGAGGCAGGGGAACAAAATGGTAAAGGGGCTGATAGCCTCTGAAAAACAAAACTGACGACATGGCCGTCAGGAGGCGGGACTAAGAAGCCACAAACCAATCACAATGCTGAATTTAGGATTGAAGTCAATAAAAATTGTGGGTGGAGCTTCCCCCAGATATAGTGTATACCGCATGCCTCGCAAAGCGTGCAGCGCATTGCGCTGCAACGCAATGCAAGACCTAAAAAGGAAACTTAAACAGGAAAGGCTTATCTCTCAGACACAGGAAAGCAGACAAGGCAGTTAAATAACCCTTTACGGTGCCAATGGCACATCCCTCTGAGCCAGAGAAGATGCATATCGCAGTACTTGACAACGTTTGGCCTGCAAGGGATCCATAACATTGTCTGCACACCAATCAGCATAGTTGACCAATTTGCCAGAACAAGCAGACTTAGTGAAGGGGAGACCCACAGACAAGATGGCGTCTACCACCTATAGTGGCAGCTGAAAAGAGCTCAGGTGTCGAAATCACCAAGCATGTAGGTGGAGTTCTCAGAGATTGCGTAGAAGAACCATTCTCCCAGACTGTAAGTGAAGGTCCGGCCTGAGTGAAAGGCAAAGCAAGGGTCATGAGAGAAGTGTAGACACCCACATACTACACCATTCTCAGCCAATCCAGGGCAATGAGAATAATGTGGGCCCAGTCTTGGCGTATCTTGCCGAGGAATCAAGGGTCTTAGAGAAAACATTAAATGCCGCTGAAACAAGTCCCCCAAAGCTCCCCTCAATGGATATAGGAGGGCGCAGGCACAAAACTGCTGGCAAAGAGCCTTTTCAGAGGAAGAGAATAGGTCTACCCGGCAACGACCCACTGGGTAAAGATGCCCTTGACTTCCTCTGGGAGAAGTCGCCACTCATAATCAGCAAGATAACACCAGCTCAGGCAGTCAGTTCTGACATTCACTGACTCTGCTAGGTGACTGTAGTTGATCCAGATCCAATGGTGGGGTGCCAAAGACCAACACATCAATGCTTACAGTAAAAAGAGATGAGACCCTTCTCCCCCTTGTTTGTTCAAATAACACATAGCTGTCCTGTTGTATGTCAATATCTGGACACACCGACCCATGATGGAGCGGAGGAAGGCTTTGTATTCCAGCCGATTATCCTGCTGTTCCAGTAGGTTGACGTGATGCACCTGCTCCCCTGGAGTCCAAGAGACCCCTGATCTCCAGATCCTCAAATCAGCTCCCAACCCTAAGGTGGAGGCACCCGTCACTACCATATTCACAGCTGAAGGGGGAGTTAAGGCCATCCCATGAGTCCAGTGCACCCCCAAACCTTTTCCACCGAAGTTCAGGGGAGATCACAATATAGTCCGACAGGTCTCCCCTGGTACTGGACTCACTACCTGCGGAGGCACCACTGCAGGGCCCTTATGTGTCAATGTGCACGTGTGACTAGGAGAAAGAATACAGGAAGCCAGCAGACCTAGGAATCACAGGACTCTCAGGCCTGGAACCCTCGTGCTCACTGGAAAAGATGGAACCAAATCCTGTTCTTATTTTATTCTCTGTAATGGATGGAAGCCTCAGAGAAGGGTGGTGTCCAGTACCAACCCTATGAACTGCAGTCATTGGGAATGCCACAAGTGAGATTTGGGCTTGTTAATTGAAAAGTCCAGGTTGACCAGCAGAAGATGCCGTTGACTGCAGATGGTGCGGACACCATGTCCAGTGAGCTGGCATTCAGTTGCCAGTTGTACAGGTACGGGAAAATGAGGTTGCAATCAGTGCATCACCTTCTTGAAGACTTGAGGTGCTGACGTCAATCCAAAAGGAAGTGCCCCAAATCGGCGGTGCATAGATCCCACCACAAATTGCAAGTACTTCTGATTCAACAGCAGGTTTGAGATGTGAAAATAGGGGTCCTGCAGGTTAAGTAGACAATCTAGTCTCCAATCTCCAAAGCCAGTAGACCTTTGAGCTAGGGACAGCATCTTCAACTTTTTCTTTTTGAGAGAGCCTTTCAGGCCCCTCAGGTCCGGAATAGGATCCTTCTTGGGCACCAGGATGTAATGTGCATAACAACCTTCGCCCTTTTCACTCTGTGACACTAACTCCACCTCTGCATTGAAGAGGGGAGGTGCCTTCTGTAAAATGGCCAAATAGTCTGAGATTAGGGAGTAGGAGGCAGAACCAGGAGTAAGGGAATGGTGTAGCCCCTTTCTACAGTTTGAAGGAGCTACTGGTATGAAGTAATGGTCTTTCAGTCCACGAGAAAGTTGGACAACCACCCTCCCACAGGTGCCTTTTGGAAATGGGGAAGCAAACTAGACTGGCTTCCCTTGTGCAGGGGAGAAAGAAGAGAAAGAGTAGGAGGGTGCAAGGTAGCTCCGCTGCTCTTTCCTTTGTATTGCCAGATAAGCAGATACACTGCTGCTGAAGTGCTGACGAATGTTGTTGGGAAAGTAGACAGAGCCTCTCCCAAAGCCATGAAAGCAGCGAAACGTTAGCCAGTCCTCATTCATTGATGGAAGTTGAGAGCCTAAGGATCGAGCTGCAGCCTTGCAAGCCTTGAAACACTCCAATGCTGAGCTGGCCTTGTCTCCAAACAGGCGAACTGGATCAAACGTGAAGTCCATTAGATTGGCCTGGACATCAAAGGCAAAGTTGGAAGTCATGAGTCAAGCATGATGCTGCATCAGAACAGAGGTACCCATGGCTCACAAAAATGGAGTCTGACGTGTCGAAACCAAACTTTCTGCTATGCCAGGAAGCATTTTGGCTGTCAGCAAAAATCTCCTGAAAATTATCCTTTATGTCAGTGGGGACATGTGGTAGAATCATCTGGGCCAAGTCCCATGATTCATGGTTGTAACAGGCGATAAGGCACTTTGCACTGATAGATTTAGCCCATATTCCCTGCAGAAAAGGCCTTTTTGCTCCAGACCTCCATGCGTTTTGACTCCTGGTCAGGGGGGGGGGGGGTTGTTGGTAAGTCACCACCAGACTGGGCTCCCGAACAAGAAGCTTGGATGTGAAGCTCTCTGGTGGCAGGTGTGTTGAAAGGAAGGACGGATCTCTAGGAGCACAGCGAGAATGGCGGGGCACGAGACGATTGACCGCCAGCATAGAGAAGGCCTTCTCCCAAGCCACAATGATAGGTTCAAGCAACACTTCACTGAAGGGGAGAAAGGGTTTGAAGGAGGTTAAAGACGGCAGGAGAACCTTCAGATTTCCCTAACCGACCTAGAGCAAAGGATATGCTCGATCCTCCCCATCGCCTCTGATCACCTCACCACAACTGAACTCACCTCGCACTGCAACTCGAACATGATGTCCATTCTTGACCAAATAGCCCCCGAATTAAAAAAACTGGAATATTCTATTGAGGTCATGGTTTAACACAGACATCAACTCCGAAAAAAGACAACTAAGAGCCACAGAGAGACTCTGGAGAAGCAACCCTTCCACTATTCTCCGGGAGCAACTCAAAGCAGCCCGCAGGAAGTATAAAAAACACATCCTGAACAAAAAAAAACTTTCTGCCCTGTGATGAAGAACGCAAAAGATAGGCCCAGGGAGCTCTTTAACATCACCAGACAACAAACCTCCAAGCCCGCTACCTCCTCAATGCAAGCTTCCAAAGAGCTCTGCGCCAACTTCGCCAACTTCTTTGAGGACAAGACCAACAAGATTGAGCTCTCATTGGACATCAACATCACCTCCCATAGGAGCATCTCGCCTGGGTCCAATGACAATGCATCCAAGCCCCCTACAAAACCCTGGAATCTTTCACCCCGATACTTGAAGCAGAGATAGTTAAACTGATTACCACATCCAATCCCTCCTCCCACGCGGTAGATCCTCTACCCCTACAACCGAGCAAAAAGCTGAAATTCTCCCTTGCTCCGCTCTGGTGCAAGATCATAAACAGCTCCCTGAGAACCGGAGTTGTTCCAGACTGCCTGCTGAAGAAAACGGTCCTAAACCCAAAAGATATGAACAATTTCAGACCAGTTTCTAACTTACCTCATCTATCCAAAACCCTGGAAAAATGCGTGCTCCTTCAACTAACTCAGCACATGGATAGCATCAACCTTCTCAATTTCCACCAATCGGGTTTCAGAAAAGACTTCAGCACAGAAACCGCGATCCTCAATGTCATTGATGATATCCACAAATTACTTGATGCGAACCAATGTTGCCTTATCATTCTCTTAGACCGGTAGGCAGTTTTAAACACGGTCAGCCACAAACCTCTCATTAAGGTGCTTCAAGAAAGGGCAGGTCTAGAAGAGGTGGTCTAACACTGGTTCTCCTCCTTCCTTCATAACCACACCCAAAGAATACAAATAAAAAACTTTGCGTCCGACCTACACCCTGTCAGCAGGGGAGTCCCTGAAGGTTCAGTGCTGGCCCCGCAACTTTTCAACATTTACACGGAACCCCTCACAACGCTTCTCAAAAAAGCCAACATCCCCTTCCATCTGTATGCAGACAACACACAGATCTATCTGGAAACCACCTCCATTGAGAGCATTCAGAGACTCAATGACACACTCAGAGAAGTCCAACACTGGCTTTCAAGTAACCACCTAAAACTCAATCAGGCCAAAACTGAAATACTCCTCATCTCTAACAAAGAAGAGAACCCCAAAATTACGGAATGGCTAAAAGCGATCAATGTGCTCAACAGCAACCTCACCCTGGTGGACTCTGTAAAATCACTAGCTATCACTATAGACCTGAACCTGGACATGACCAAACACATTAGGAACCCCGCCAAGAGCGCCTTCCTTAATCTGAAGCTACTGAACAAAATAAAACCTTTCATCCCATCCAAGGACCTCAAACAAGCCACCCAAGCATTGGTGTTGTCTAGATTAGACTATGGAATAGCAGCCCTCACAGGTACATCAAAGTCACACCTTGCTCCCCTCCAAACAACTCTCAATGCAACAGCCAGAATGGTCACAGGAGTGAGGAAATTTGACCACATCTCACCCGCACTCAGAGAACTAAAATGGCTACCAGTTGAATTGCGTGCTAGTTTCAGAACAGCCTGCCTCAAGCACAAAGCCTTTCACACAGGCTAACCTGAATACCTGGCTCCCAAACTCAAAAAAGCCGGTCAGACCAGGACCCTCAGGAGCTCAAACACACTACTTCTCATCCCTCTGAAAGCGTGCAAACAAAAAACTGCGGCCCGGTTCTTCATGGGTAATGCGCCCAAAATCTGGAACTCTATTCCCCCCCACATCAGAACTATCACACCGTTTTCAAAATTCAAAGGTCAGCTCAAATACTGTTTCCTAGATCGTTCCCTAGTGAAGGGACAGGAGCTGCAGAAGCGCTGAAAACATTACTCCCTGAAAGAGAAGCTCTGCCCAAGACTATGACACTCGTTGAAGGAACTCCAAGTCTTCAATGCCCTTTTGGTTACACAATCCACTAAAAACTCTCCATCCATTTTCTTTATTATTACTGTATTTTGTGATCTTTTGCAGTACAACTGTTGTAAAGCGCTCCGATACCCTCGGCCAGCGCTATATAAAACTTCAGAATAAATTTAAAAAATAATAATTAGTGAGGACGCTAGCCTTCATGTCAGTAGTTGGCAGCTGCAAATCCAAGACTTCTACCACCTTCAACATAATTGTGTGGAACGAAACAACCTCCACCATTTGTGGGCCCATAAGAAATGCCCTGGCCAGCTCAGGGAAGGTATACAAACCAATTGCCGATAAGAATCCTTGAAAATGAAGAGGTTCCTGGTACAGACCTGCACAAGAAATTTAGCTTATAGCATCCGATTCCATTCCAAAGATTTTGTGGAGACGTGATCTTAAGCTTCCTCTTCCAACAGTCCCTGATCCTGTCTGCGAGAGTGGTTCTGGGACTCAACATCAGGCTGTGGTGCCAGCAAAATTGCACCTGATGTCAGAGGTGCAGTGGCAGCTGAGGTTGTGGCAGTGAAGGTGGAAGTGGCACCGTCCACGGCATCTGTTGCAGCACAGAGAAATGGAATGCCCGATCAAAGCGGTGAGTGGAATGACTTTGTTCGAATAATGCCGCACTGCATGGCGTATGTTGGAAGAATAAGAACATCAGCATGCTTGCTGAGGACACTGGGACTGAAGATGTGCCAGATGGGGTGGACACGTTCACAAAAATTGAGAACATCGCTTTCAAGAATGCAGCTGGATCCAATAGCAGCGTCAAGAACTCCAGAGAAGCTGGCGCTGTAGGCTTGCGAGGTGGAGGCACGAAAGGCTCCTGGGAAAGTAACTTGTCGGGAGCAACGTCCATAGAAGAAGCAGGGCTGCACAGAACAGCTCCTGCTGTCACGTCAGCAAGCTCCAGTTCTGGGGGCAAAGGTCCTGCGGGAGACTGAGAGCAACGAGGGGGCTTACCTCTGGATTGCTTCTTCTCCTTCCTCTTATACCTCTTCTTCTTCTTGCCCAAAGAAGAAGATGGAGAGGTCAAGAACACTTCCGACGGCAGTGCTCATCCTTCACCTCAGCCATGAAGAGCTTGGCCTTCTGTTCCTTGATAGCCTTCGTGTGCATGGATCAACTGTTTACAATTTGCACCAGAGGTACAAAATTCCCCGCAAAAACACTAAACACAAAATGGTCAATCAAAAAGAAAAAGGAAGTGCTACAACAGACAACACTTCTGCTGCACAGAAGTGTAAACATGGAGATTGCTAATAGGGTTCACTGACACAAAATCGATGTAAAAAATGTCGAGTAAAAAATATAGACAACAAAAATATTGTCTCCTATACTTAAACAGGTAAGTCAAAAAATATTGACTGAAAAATATCAATGTTAAAAATATAGATGTATAAAATACCAACTTTTATGTAAATATAAAATAAAATAATATATATTAAATATTACATTTAATTTTAACAAAATAAAATGCATGTAATATATATTTTAATAAAATATAACAAATCGACCTAATAAAAAAAGATAACACACAAACGTAATTATTTATACTTATATATTTACTTTAAAGCAATTAACAAACTATTATTTTTAATTTCTGTTAAAAGTTTAAAATGATATGAAAATAAAAATATATAAAAACAATTAACAAACTATTATTTTACATTTTGGTAAAAGTTTAAAATGATATAAATATAAAAATATATATCAATGATTTAACATATAAAAAACAAAAATATATATTAAATAAAAACATTAAACTATTAAAACATATTTAAACTTACATTTCACAGTATAGTCAGTGCAACAGTAGGGAAAGTGTTGAATAGCAGAGGGGTAAAATTCATTATTCCCACTCCAGTGAGTGCAACAGTAGGGAAAGGGTTGGATAGCGGAGGGGTAAAATTCATTATTCCCACTCCAGTGAGTGCAACAGTAGAGAAAGTGTTGGATAGCAAAGGGGTAAAATGTAGAATTCCCCCTTCAGTGAGTGCAACAGTAGGGGAAGTGTTGGGTAGTGGAGGGGTAAAATGTACTACTCCCACTCCAGTGAGTGCAACAGTGTGGAAAGTGTTGAATAGCGGAGGGATAAAAATCACTATTCCCACTCCAGTGAGTGCAACAGTAGGGAAAGTGTTTTATAGTGGAGAGGCAAAAATTACTATTCACACTCCAACAGTTAAAAAAATTATATATATATATATATTCACTGAAAAAAACATAGGTTTCAGGCCTTATATAGTTAGGAATTAGCATTTAAAAACCTTTGAAATTCACTGAAAAAACCATAGGTTTCAGGCCTTATATAGTTAGGAATTAGCATTTAAAAAACCTTTGAAATTCACTCAAAAAACTATAAGTTTTAGGGGTGTTATAGTTAGCTGGACATTTCACTCATATAAAACCATTGAAATTGCTCCTATATAGTTAGTTGTACTAACTATATTTCGCGCACCCGCAATCCACTGCTGATGATGTCACATATTACATCATTCATGACATGGTCAGTGACATCACTGATGACATCTCAAATGACATCACTGATGACATCACTGATGACATCATCCAGTGAATGTAGTTTGCTTCGTTATTTAAATATGCATTATATATATAGCAATTTGCATTGAAGAATGAGTGGATATATAAAAATAAATATTTGGATGGAGGATTTAGTAGCAATGTAATTGACTGTTTACTTTAACAAGGTATAGTGTCTCACTAAATATAGTGGATAGTGACTAAACTGTTTGAATATCTGTATCACTTTGTCAGTTGTTGTGTAAACTGGTTCTCCAGTTGGTTACTAGCTATGTGAAAGTCTATATTAGGTATTAATTAGTTAACTGAGTATTTGTATGGGAGAGTGAATGTGTGTGTGGTTCGGTGGGGGGTGTGTGACTGCCCAAAGATGTGTGAATGGTTGATTCAGTAGATATATGAAGTTAAAACTACATGTTCTAACAGTTGTTTGGGTGAGTGAATATCTTTATAGGTGTGGTGATGAGCAAATATATTTCTCAATGGTACATGTCCAACAAACTAGAAAAATAAAAGGCAGTGTATGTGTCAGTTGTTGTATATAAATAAGTATACATTATACTCAATGATTGTGTAAGTGACTATATGGATAACTGTATACTTGTAATAATGATTTTATAATACACTAAGTATGACTTACTATCTAAATGAATAGATGAAGTGGTGTTTGTATAAGTGTGTAGCTAAGTAAGTATGTAAGTGGTGTTTGCATAAGTGAGTAGGATAACTTCATATGTGAATAGGTTGTGTGCTGGTGTGTAATGTCGATATAGGTGTATAAGTATTTTGATAGTGTTCTATTGTTCATTGACAGCATGTATGAGTGAATCTACAGGTAAGTGATTAGATGTGTGTATACATCTAGGAATCACTGAGTGGGTTTTTAGATACTTGTATTGCTGTGTCAATGGATTCAAATATGATACTCTGTATTTTACAAAGAGTGATGAAAGATTTTACTGGTGTATGAAAAGGTGTATGTGATTGTCACGTGGATGATGTCATCAGTGATGTCATTTGAGATGTCATCAGTGATGTCACTGACCATGTCATGAATGATGTAATATGTGAAATCATCAACAGTGGATTGCGGGTGCGCGAAATATAGTTAGTACAACTAACTATATAGGAGCAATTTCAATGGTTTTGTATGAGTGAAATGTCCAGCTAACTATAACACCCCTAAAACTTATAGTTTTTTTTGTGGATTTCAAAGGTTTTTTAAATGCTAATTCCTAATTATATAAGGCCTGAAACCTATGTTTTTTTCAGTGAATTTCAAAGGTTTTTTAAATGCTAATTCCTAACTATGAGGCCTATTAGGATGGCGGACGGAAACGTGTTCCGTCTGCCATGGTCACGGCAAAAATACTCCCGACCGCACCGCGGACAATCCACGGTTGCAATTATGATATTTCTGTCAACAAACACGGACCGCGGCGGACGGATCACATTAAACACTGTCCGCAGCGGACGGATCACACCAAAGACCGCCGTAAGCGGACGGTACCACAGAAACACCCTCCGCCGCGGACGAATTGACTGCGGAAACAGGCCCAACCGCCGCAATACCTGCGGAGGGTCCGCCGCACGATTAGGATAACCCCGCCATCCCAACGGAACTCACCACCTTCCTCGACCGCCGCGGAAACAATGCTTCGACAAACGGAGCATGACTGCAGAAGGACCAAACGAACATCATCCCTGCTGTCAAACCGATTCAAAAATGGTGGACGGAAGTAAATAGAAAACACACTAAACAGGACACACACCCACCTGAAACACCCACCCTCAACAACTACACGCCCCAATGACACCCCCAGCACAAACAAAAGCACCCAAGTCACCACACCCACAGAACACCTGACTGGCAACAACCATTGGGACACAACATCCACACAGAGTATAAAATTAATCCCTCCCATTACCACAATCCTTTGCATCACAGCATAGCTGCAAGAAAGAGGCAGAATAGCACAAACAGCAGACACACACAAACACACATACAACCTGCACACCAACACACCCACCACACAAACCCCCACAACACCATCCCTACATACCACACACCTGCACACCCCACCCCACCACACCAACACCTTGCACATCACACACCATGGCACCCAAGAAAAACCCCAAGTTCACAGACAGTGAGTTGAAGGTCATGGTGGATGAAATCATCCGTGTCGAACCACATCTGTTCGGTACCCTAGTCCAGCAGACCACCTTGGCAACCAAAAACAACATGTGGGACAGGATAGTGACCAGAGTGAATGTGTCAGGGACCGTACCACGCACCAAACACGAGATCCAGAGGCGGGGGCACGACCTCAAGGCAAGGTTGAAAGGCATCAGGGCCAAGAACCACCTGCGGGCACAACACACTGGCGGCGGCACTCCCCCGGAGCCTATACCATTTGCCGAATGGGAGGAGAAGGTGCTGGGCATACTGCACCCTGAGAGCCTGGAAGGAATAGAAGAGGGACTTGAGGCTGGTAAGTACAAACCAATGACCGCTATCACACTGTCATGGTCTGCCTTGCACAACTGCCAAGACACATCTCCCAGGCTCCAATCCATGCATGTGGACCACACAGTCACCCAAATGTGAAGTCCTGGCCTCAAATGCACCCACCATGAACAACCACAAATGTTGCCTCCTACGTTCACAGGCTTGCATGTTGTCAAAGCAGCCAACACCACAACTCCCAATAGGCCCCCATGTCTACAGGGAGGGTGGTGGTGGGTGGGGGGGGGGGGTGAGAGACCAGCACTACAACTCCCAACAGGCCCCCATGTCCACAGGGAGGGTGGTGGTGGGTGGGGGCGTGAGAGACCAGCACTACAACTCCCAACAGGCCCCCATGTCCACAGGGAGAGTGGTGGTGGGTGGGGGGTGAGAGACCAGTACTACAACTCCCAACAGGCCCCCATGTCTACAGGGAGGGTGGTGGTGGGTGGGGGGTGAGAGACCAGCACTACAACTCCCAACAGGCCCCCATGTCCACAGGGATGGTGGTGGTGGGTGGGGTGGTGGGTCCAGCACTACAACTCCCAACAGGCCCCCATGTCTACAGGGAGGGTGATGGTGGGTGGGGGGGTGAGAGACCAGTACTACAACTCCCAACAGGCCCCCATGTCTCATCCCAGAGCAAGATGGAGTCCGCCCACCATTTGCTGACCAGTGCATCTCCTCCTTAAAACCTACAGGTAGGTAGCCATCTTCACAGGGGCCCCATCCAATAGCAGGACCGGACCACACATATCCAAGTATTGTCTCCCCACCTCCACACCACCGTAATGCCCAGTACTGTCTACCACACCAACATGATGACACCAGCAACCATGTCCTGATTCCATAGTAATTTGTAATGTAACAACAAAAAACCTGTCATGTCCACAGCATTGATTCTGAAATTCTTGTCCCTCAGGTGATCGCAACTTGACAGGCGAAACCAGCAACCGCCAGCACCAGTCGCCCCCCTCACAGCCAGGACTTTCTGGTGAAGATCCCATGGACACCTCGGGTGCAGAGGACGATGCTGGCCCAAGCACACTCCCAGGGCCATCAGGCTCCCAGGACATCCCTGCCTCCACCACCTTGACCAGTGTCACAACACCAACACCTGCCATTGTGAGCTGTGCAGCTACCACCACCACCACCACCACTTCTGCCTGTGCCACCCTGCCTGACCCATCGTCCGATGATGGGCCATCGACATCTCAGGCTAGCAGGGAGAGTGGATGGGGGAGGACACAGGTGAGGCCACAGCTCACAAACAGGAGTGCAGGAGCTAGGCGAGGTCGGGAACAAGACCCACCCCATCCTGGGACCGAGACCCTGGATGCCATCGCCAGAGTCCATGCCTCCTATGAGCGGTCGCAGGCACAGGCGAATCGGGCACACCAAGACTCGCTACAGAACTGCCAGCTGTTGCGGTCCATGGACACCCCATGGGCCAAATTGTTGACCTCATGGGATAGCAAACAGCTCTTTGGAGGGAGTGGTTATCCCGCGCCACACCACCTCCCCCTCCGCCAAGTGCCCAGTGGGACAGGGCACCAACACCACCACCACCATCACCTGAGGACACTGACAGGGAGGTCGTCCCAGAACAACCTGCCCCCACAGCTGGCTCCGCTCCGGCTCCAAGACGGAGGGGCCGTCCGAGGCTGGATCCAGCTGAGAGCAGTGGCAATGCACCATCCACCCGCTCGAAGAGAGGCCGCCACTGACTTCACCCTTCCTTGAGCCTGCCATTCACTCTGTGAACTATCTTGCCCCACAATGCCAAGCATTGGCACACGTCTGTTGGACTAGGTGTACATCACACAATGTGGTGTCGTCACGGTGTTTTCATCTGCCATGACCTTCAACTCTCACTTCCCCCAAACACCTATTTGTAAATATGCACTAACAGTAATCCACACCCTGTAAATAAACACCACGTAAACACTCAATGCTGTGTGACCTCCATGTTTTAAACACAGGTTTGTCTTAGTAGTTGTCATTACCAGGTGCAGGGATCAATGTTCTCGAGAATCATGCCTCTGTGGGAGTGACCTAGGGATAATGAGAGAACAACAAGCACAGGTCAGGAAACAGAATCACACCCATCACACCACACCGTACTGAAACATCCCACAAACCTCACTCATCACTAATTAAGTGGATCAAAGGACACACATCAGGGAGCATTGCATGTACACCATCTCACACACCCATTGGCGAACAGAACATACCAGAACAGGCAGCATTCACACAACACATCCACACATCACCACCAAACATACATCACGCATTGACCAGCAGCGCAAGAGGTAGTTACTCACATTCAAGGAAAGTAGCGAGCAATGAGCTGACGCCTCTGGTCCACACCTTCTTCCTCCCCACTATCCTCATCACTGGACATGGGTGGGATGGGAGGCGGAGCAACCTGTTGGTTTGCAGGGTCCATGATCAGTTCAATATTATTGCGTAAGGCCAGGTTGTGGAGCATGCAGCAGGCAATCACTATTTTGCATACTTTGCCTGGTGAGTATGGCAGGGCCCCTCCGGTTTTATCCAGGCAGCGAAACCTAGACTTCAGCAGTCCAAATGTACGTTCCACCCCCCGACGTGTCCTCCCATGGGCCTCATTATAACGCATTTCACCAGGGATAGTAGGATTCCATAGGGGGCTTAGCAGCCACCGGCGGTTTGGGAACGCAGAGTCGCCTAGGTGGGGGGATGACAGACACATACATCATTACCAGGATTGGTGGGAACAGCATGGCACACATAGAACACAGTAGTCATCACAGCACACTCACCTAAAAGCCACGCACGTTCTTGACGCAGATTAGCCATCAGTTGGGGGACAATGCTGCTCCGCAGGATGTGGGAGTCATGTGCGGACCAGGGAAATCTGGCACACACATGGGAGATGATGTTGTCAGCCAGGCACACCACTTGCACGTTGATAGAATGGTAGTGCTTCCGATTGCAATAGATGGGTTCACGTGCCTGGGGTGGAATCAGACCAATACGTGTGCCATCAATGGAACCCACTACGTGGGGGATCTGGCCCAGGGCATAGAAGTCACCTTTCACTGCAGCCAGCCATGCCGGACGTGGGAAATGGATGTAATCATCCTTGTAATGCATCATGGCATCCAGCACATCCCGCAGTACCATGCTGAACATGGATTGGGACATCCCCCCAGCATGACCAACTGTGTACTGGAAAGTGCCTGGTGCGAAGAAGTGAAGTGCCGCCATCACCTTTGCTGTGGGTATAATAGCTCCTGGATATGGCCTGCGTGGCTGCAGATGAGGTGCCAATTGGGCTACAAGGTCCTGCAATCTCCGTCGGTCAAGCCGGAATTTGCGGATTAACTCCTCTTCAACCATGTCCTCAAGCACAGTGTATGATCGATGCACATTTGGAGCCCTCCTGTATGGGAGTAGATGGGAGCAGATGTCAATTGACCAACACCGCACAGCTGTGCCGCACTATCACATCTTGACCAACACCATACAAATAATACATGTTGCAGACACTGATTGTATGTGTGACGTGACCGAAATATAAGGCACTACAGCTAACTACACACAATGTTCACCCACAAACAACATCCTGTGTGCAAACATGTCCAATGTAACGTGCACACATGTTGAAAGAACAGCCAACATCACATGACTGAGGGCCCAAGTGTGGACAAGCGTCCCCACAGACACACATGGACGTGCACACACAACACTAACATGGAACACACCCTCCTTGTCTTCATGCACCCATGACCCCACCTACAATGCTGGGCATCCTCACATGACATGCATGGGCATACAACAGGCGACAGACATACGCATACACAGAATGCATGTATACCCCCATCATTGCTACTTGCACACACAAACCACACACTCACAACAGCTTCTGAATGTGGGTACACAGCCTTGATGTACTGTGTAGATGTGTACAAATAGAAACGTGTGACCTCAAAACCAAGACGTCAACACATAGCCATGCACATCTGACGCAACTTGGGTTCACATCACTGGCCTTTGATAACCACTGGCAAGGTCAATAGTATGACCACAAATGCAACTAATGGACATAAATGACACACGTGGACACGGGCCATTGACATGACATAATGAGTCTTGATGCATTGCGGACATGTCCTGACACACATGTACAACTATGAACATTACATGTGTGCGGAGACATGCAGTGTGTGTACACACGCCATCCGGGTACGCCTTCCCCCAACACAGAAGATGATCCTTGATACTGCAATTGTGCATAACATTTGCTGCATGGTCAAGGACCATCACGGTCACACCCCACCACACGCATGTGCGCACTACCGCGACGGTGCATCTTTTGAAAATCATCACTCACTGGCATCGCAATGGCGGAGCACCCATTCCGCGGGGGCAGGGCAGGCTAACACATACATTTGAATGTGTAAGTTGAAATGGCAGTTTGTACCCCCCTTACAGTCACATTGCAGCACCCACCGCAGACCGCCGGGTGCGGGAGGTCACCCAACGCCGGTCCTGGCCGGTCACCCACCGCCGGGTGCTGACGGTGGGTGACCGCCCTGTGTATTGATATCACCCTGGCATGGATGGCCATGGCCGGTCACCCACCGCCGGGTGCGGGTGGCCACACACCACCGGATGCGGGCGGTGGGTGACCGCCCTGTGTAATGATGTAACCCTGGCATGGATGGCCCTGGCTGGTCACCCACCGCCGGCCCTGGCCGGTCACCCACCGCTGGGTGCTTGTGGTGGGTGACTGCCCTGTGTATTGATGTCACCCTGGCATGGATGGCCATGGCTGGTCACCCACTGCCGGGTGAAGGCGATCACACACCGCCGGACGCGGGCGGTGGGTGACCGCCCTGTGTAATGATGTAACCCTGGCATGGATGGCCCTGGCCGGTCACCCACCGCCGGGTGCTGTCGGTGGGTGACCGCCCTGTGTATTGATGTCACCCTGGCATGGATGGCCATGGCCGGTCACCCACCGCCGGGTGCGGGCGGTCACACACCGCCGGACGCGAGCGGTGGGTGACCGCCCTGTGTAATGATGTAACCCTCGCATGGATGGCCCTGGCTGGTCACCCACCGCCGGCCCTGGCCGGTCACCCACCGCCGGGTGCTGGCGGTGGGTGACCGCCCTGTGTATTGATTTCACCCTGGCATGGATGGCCATGGCTGGTCACCCACCGCCAGGTGCGGGTGGTCACACACCGCCGGACGCGGGCGGTGGGTGACCGCCCTGTGTAATGATGTAACCCTGGCATGGATGGCCCTGGCCGGTCACCCACCGCCCGCATCCGGCGGTGGGTGACCGGCCATGGCCATCCATGCCAGGGTGACATCAATACACAGGGTGGTCACCCACCGCCAGCACCCGGCGGTGGGTGACCGGCCATGGCCGGCGGTGGGTGACTGGCCAGGGCCATCCATGCCAGGGTGACATCAATACACAGGGCGGTCACCCACCGCCAGCAGCCGGTGGTGGGTGACCAGCCATGGCCGGCGGTGGGTGACCGGCCAGGGCCATCCATGCCAGGGTGACATCAATACACAGGGCGGTCACCCACCACCAGCACCCGGCGGTGGGTGACCGGCCAGGGCCATCCATGCCAGGGTGATATCAATACACAGGGCGGTCACCCACCGCCAGCACCCGGCGGTGGGTGACCGGCCAGGGCCGGCAGTGGGTGACCTCCCGCACCCGGCGGTCTGCGGTGGGTGCTGCAATGTGACTGTAAGGGGGGGTACCAACTGCCATTTCCACTTGCACATTCAAATGTATGTGTTAGCCTGCCCCGCCCCTGCGGAATGCGTGCTCCGCCATTGCGACGCCAGTGAGTGATCAATTTCAAATGATGCACCATCACGGTAGCAAGCACATGCAGTTGCCGGTGTGTGACCGTGACGGTGTATGCACATCTAGCCAATGGAAACAGGTAACGCGGGGCGCGTAAGCGATTTTAAAAATAGCAGAAGCCGTGCACCGCCACAGCAGGGCCAGTCATTGGCTCATTTTGAATGAGGCAGCCCGGGAAAACCAATTACTGCAGACGTGTGCCACTGATATCAGCTCAGGGCCCTATAAATGTGTGAATTTCAGCAGCACCTATCCACTGCTTCCAGCCACTGCTGCCTGCGCCCATCACCTCGACCTGCTGCTGCTGAGCAATCCAACAACTGCTGCCTTCACCCATCACCTCTACCTGCTGCTGCTGAGCTATCCAACAACTGCTGCCTGCACCCATCACCTCTACCTGCTGCTGCTGAGCTATCCAACAACTGCTGCTGTTGTGCCACAGTCCTGGACCTTGCCATGCCGAGAGTGCGAGAGATCCGGTCTCGTCCCTTCACGGCAGCGGAGCTGGATGTCCTTGTGGACTGTGTGCTCCGCCACTATGAACGGCTCTACGGTGCCCCCGGACAGGTGGTAAGTGCAGTGGGGGACATGTTGGTGTGCATGAGGTGGTCACTGACTCCTGGCTTCTGCTATCTTGGCGGTGTGCTGTGGGACCTTCACATGTGTTGTACTGTGCATGGCTGCTGAAAGATATGTGTTGCTCCTATGTTTGTGAATGGCCAACTGTCCACTGACATTCCCCTCTTGTCTCCCATCATGGTAGGTCAAGCTGCACCTTCGCAAGGCCGTTTGGAGGACCATAGCACGTGATGTACGGGCAGTGGGGGTGTGCAATAGACGACACACACACTGCCACAAGCGCTGGGATGACATCTCCAGGCTCAGCAAGAATGTGGCGGAGATGACACTGGGGCAGATTCCAAGATCATCCCGGCTTGCACAACGCACCATGACCCCTCTAATGCACCGTATCATAGCTGTGACGCATCCTGACCCGTCCGCCCAGCTGAGAGGGGAGCAGCAGCAAACTAGCGGTAAGCACACTGAATGTGTTTGAGACTTGTGAGTGCATGCATGTATTGCTGCTCAGACACAGTAGTGACATCCGTGGTGTGTATGTTGTGCTGCAATTGCATGTTGGTGCCATTAGCGGAGTGAGCGTTAGCATCCATGTCAGCCAGGTGGACATACCAGTTGCATTGTAGTGCAGGGGCCCAGGACATGCCGTTGAGGTCTGTGGTCCCATGGCATCACATGTGTGGTGGTCTGCATGCACTTGCCCTGTTTGTTTGATGTACATGTTTCACAGGCACCCTCGGTTCTTTGACATGAGGATGTCTGGTAGGGGTGGTTCGTGTGCAGGATGGGTGCTACATGTTGGTCAACAGTCATGGAAGTTGTGATTTTGTAACCTTCAGTACGTGAGTATGGCACTTAGGTAAACCTCTTTTCTCTCTCTTTCAGCTTTGGCCGAGAGCACTGACCAACAGACGACGGAGATGAGTGGTGGCAATGCATCCGGATCCGAGATCACACACACGCAGACTGAGACTGAAGAGAGCATCCCCGGAGAGGGGGACAGAACTGTCCCTGAGGACTCACATGTGGAGACACCATCATCCCCATCTTCAGACAGTGGTGGTGAGTCAGCACTGTTGGTAGACACAGGTAGTGGGCAATCAACACCTTCAGTCGGTACACTGCACACAGGGCCCACACTGCCACCAACTGCAACAAGTACTGCTCGTGCTCGCCAGAGTAGAAGGAGCAGAGTGGCCTTCGGTGCAGACACCGCTGCCCCTGCCCCTGTGACACAAAGTGCCCTTTGTGCTGAGGCGGTTGATCTGCTGCGACAGCTGTGTGTAGGGCAGACCAACATGATCAATGCATTCCAAGACCACGATAGGAAGTTGGGGCAGGTGGTAGCATTCATGGAGGGGATGCATGGCGATGTTGCTGGTCTCCACAGAACAGTTCAGTCATTATCCAACACAGTGTCTGCAGCCATTCAACAGTAGCATGGACAAGGTTCTACTTCAGTTCCCCCATCCACACCACTTGATGTCTCAGGGGAGAGTGACATTTCAGACCAGGCGTCATTTTCTGGGTATTGCACTAGAAGCAGCCACAGGCAGCAAGGCAGGGCACGGAGGGCACAGACACCATCCCCTAGGACAAGGAAATCTTTCACAGAACACGACATCGGCTACCCTGGAGTTGACACACAGGATCCTCAAGGGGTGTTGGGGGACAGGGATTCACATGTAACACAGGCACCCCCCTCAAAAGGTACTCCCAAAGCCAGGGACACTCCCAAGGACAAGGACACAACAAAGGAAAGGGCACCTCCCAAGGCCAGGGACACTCCCAAGGACAAGGACACTACAAAGGAAAGGGCACCTCCCAAGGCCAGGGACACTCCCAAGGACAAGGACACTTCAAAGGAAAGGGCACCTCCCAAGGCCAGGGACACTCCCAAGGACAAGGACATTACAAAGGAAAGGGCACCTCCCAAGGCCAGGGACACTCCCAAGGACAAGGACACTACAAAGGAAAGGGCCCCTCCCAAGGCAAGGAACACTCCCAAGGACAAGGACACTACAAAGGAAAGGGCACCTCCCAAGGCCAGGGACACTCCCAAGGACAAGGACACCTCAATGGACAGGGCACCTCCTAAGGCCAGGGACACTCCCAAGGACAAGGACACTTCAAAGGTCAGGGACACTGCAATGGACAGGGACACTACAAAGGACAAGCCAACTCCCAGGGACAGAGCACCGCCCACAGACAAGGCACATTCCATAGACAGGACACCTCCTATGGCCAAGGCACCTCCCAGGGCCAAGGGTTCTCCCATGGACACGAGGTCCACCAAGGCCAGGCATACATCACCCCTGCGTCCTCTGAGGCTGGTATTGGTGAAGGAACGTAAAACACATGTGTCAGCGGTGGAGTCCCCCCATACCTCTACTCCCATCCACACCCCGCTGAAGCAGAGGAAGGAGTACACTGTTGTTGCATCCCCCATTACCCATGATGCAGAGGGCAGAAGGCAGGGCCACAGCAAACGTCAAGCAGGGACCAGCACGTCCCCAGAGAGCAGACCCCCACCAGCACATGATCCACCTTTGATGGGTGATGTTTCAGATGAGCCCGCACCACTTACCAGTCCAGTCATATCCAGGGTGCCCTTACATATCCCTAAGAAACGTAGACACACACCATTGAAACCTGACCACCCCAATGTCGCTCCAGTACAGCTGTCCCCAGCTCCCAGAGCCACCCTGCCTCCTGGCCCATACAGCCATGTGTCTCATCATTTCAGTGGTCCTAGTGGGTCAGCTGCAGTTCACTCTCATGTGTCAGATAGTGGCACTATGTCTGTTGTTCGATGTCATGCCTCATGTAGTAGCACTGTGTCAGTTGTGCCCTCTCCTGTTTCAGGTACTGCCACTGTGTGTGTCCCACACTCTCATGTCTCAGATGCTGGCATGGTATTTGTTGGTCACTGTACAGGGACATGTCCTGGCAGTGTGTCTGGGTCTATGGCTCATGTGTCAGTCACTAGAGCTGTGGCTGTGTCTCACACTCCTGTATCTGGTGCTGGCAGTGTGTCTGGGTCTATGGCTCATGTGTCAGTCACTACATCTGTGGCTGTGTCTCACACTCCTGTTTCTGGTGCTGGCAGTGTGTCTGGGTCTATGGCTCATGTCTCAGTCACTAGAGCTGTGGCTGTGTCTCACCCTCCTGTTTCTGGTGCTGGCAGTGTGTCTGGGTCTATGGCTCATGTGTCAGTCACTAGAGCTGTGGCTGTGTCTCACACTCCTGTTTCTGGTGCTGGCAGTGTGTCTGGGTCTATGGCTCATGTGTCAGTCACTAGAGCTGTGGCTGTGTCTCACACTCCTGTTTCTGGTGCTGGCAGTGTGTCCGAGGCGACTAGGTCAAGCAGTCCACCAGATTCTGTGCTGTGAGGTGTAGCTCCCATCACTCACATGTCATTGTACTTGTTGTCTAGATTGTCCATTGTAACCACCCTTGCATTATTAATGTCCATGGGACGGGGCGCATGACCCACGTACTTGTGCTGCCTCTGATGTACCTGCTCTGTTATGAACACTGCCCTGTTGCTGTTATGATACTGCAATGTGCCCTCTCATGTGCTGCCTCAGATGTACCTGTGCCTTGCCATGGACTGTTGAAGCACTTAGCCCCTCTCATGTGCTGCCTCAGATGTACCTGTGCCTTGCCATGGACTGTTGATGCACTTAGCCCCTCTCATGTGCTGCCTCAGATGTACCTGTGCCTTGCCATGGACTGTTGATGCACTTAGCCCCTCTCATGTGCTGCCTCTGATGTACCTGCTCTGTTATGAACACTGCCCTGTTGCTGTTATGATACTGCATTGTGCCCTCTCATGTGCTGCCTCAGATGTACCTGTGCCTTGCCATGGACCGTTGATGCACTTAGCCCCTCTCATGTGCTGCCTCTGATGTACCTGCTCTGTTATGAACACTGCCCTGTTGCTGTTATGATACTGAATTGGGCCCTCTCATGTGCTGCCTCATTTGCACTTGTGCCTTGCCATGGACTGTTGATGCACTTAGCCCCTCTCATGTGCTGCCTCTGATGTACCTGCTCTGTTATGAACACTGCCCTGTTGCTGTTATGATACTGCATTGTGCTCTCTCATGTGCTGCCTCAGATGTACCTGCTCTGTTCTATCCAGTGCCCATGCTCCTGGCTACTCTAGGATTGAACCCCTATCATGTGCAATAAAGCAAGTTAATTGTGTGTAGTGGTTTGTCTTTGTCATTACTGGTTGTCTCCTTGCATTGCTAATATATTGGTGCTGTCGTAAATGCTGTTTCCCCAACATGCCTCTCCCCCTCCCCACGTCACGGCCCCGGCAGGTACTCCCCTTCCTACATCAATTGGTGTGTTTGCGTACCTGCGTCGTCGTCGGCGACGGTCCATGACTTGCTGGTGGTGAAGCACGAAGAGTATAGGAAATGCGTGTAGCGCTGGGTCCATGACGGCGATCTGCCTGTGGGGGGTATCTCTGCAATGTTTTGTCTCTCCGCTGTGGTGAATCCGCCGTGTTTAGGCAGGTGGTTTTTCCGCTGCGATTTGCTGTGTCTTTTGCGCCATCGTGATTTAGAGGACGGTCGGAGACGTCATCCCTTACGGCGGTGTCTCTGGATTGGTTACGTCCGCCGCGGGGTCTGGTGTATTTCCGTGGCGGTGCGTGTTCTTCCGCGGCGTACGGACATTTGACAGTGCTTCCCATCCTAATATGGCGGACGGACTGGCCGCGGCTGGCAGACTGTAAAAAGGCATTTTCCGCCTACTCCAGGCCGGCGGTCGTCCTTCCGTCCGCCATCGTAATCGAGCCCTATATAAGGCCTGAAACCTATGGTTTTTTCAGTGAATTTGCAAGGTAACTATATAAGGCCTGAAACCTATGGTTTTTTCAGTGAATTTCAAAGGTTTTTTAAATGCTAATTCCTAACTATATTAAGGCCTGAAACCTATGGGTTTTTTCAGTGAATTTCAATGGTTTTTAAATGCTAATTCCTAACTATATCAGGCCTGAAACCTATGGTTTTTTCATTGAATTTCGATGGTTTTTGAAATGACAATTTTTAAATGTATTAATTGTTATTTTTTTTTTATACTGATTTACTACATTTTTGCAGGCAGGTGTTCAGAGGGCACGCCCCCTTTTTACAACACTCTGCAGCGCAGCTCCATGGCGCTTACTGGAGATACCTGTTGGAATAGTTCCCTCTAGGGGACCTCTGGATTGAACAGGAATTAATTCCCCAACTTAAACTGTGCAAACGCACCCTGTAGAGTTTTCTAAATTGGGGGATTAAGTTCCCTTGCATACTAGGGGTCCCTGGGGGCCAACTAGTCCACCTGAAACCTCCAGTATGCGCCAGGGGGATGCATTGCAGAGAGGTGTGATGAGGCCACACCCTTTTTTACACCTCTCTGCAACACAGCCCCCGGGCGTGTTTGCAGAGGGGGAACTAATTCCCCTTGCATACTGGGGGTCCCTGGGGGCCAAATAGCCCACCAGGAGCCTCCAGTATGCGCCAAGGGGCTGCGTTGCTATGCCCCGGGGGCAGCGGTCCCCGGGGCAGTGTGGGGGGAATTGGGAACCCCCCACACTTCTTTATCGCTATGCCCCCGTGATTTGGTCCCCCCGGGGGGGTAATTTAAAAAAAAAACAGACCGGGTTTTAAAAAAAAATAATCAGGGCCTTTTTTGTCCTTGTGGGACCATCCGGGCAGGCCTAGGGAGTCAGGGGGTGTCTACCCTGGCCCCTTTTTGTGTTCTACACGTTTTTTTTTCTGCTTTCTTGTGCCTCGGTCTACCGAGCACAAGATGGATGCCAACACTTCCTGGTTAGAAGTGTTGACAGCCAATGAGCATGCAGCTTTCTCGGGAAGGCATGCTGATGGGCTGCCACTGTCTGTCAACACTAGCACAAGATGGATGCCAACACTTCCTGGTTAGAAGTGTTGACAGCCAATGAGCATGCAGCTTTCTCTGGAAGGCATGCTGATTGACTGCCACTGTCTGTCAACACTACAAACCAGGAAGTGTTGGCGCGCTTATAGATATATACATTTTTTCAAATTTGATTTTCTCAACAACTAATGGAGGGATTTACACCATTTAAACAAAAGGAGATCTGTGAATCAGATTCTACCATTTTGCCAAATTTGGTGTAATTCCGTTCAGCCGTTCGGGCTGTAGCCGTGTCTAATCGTCCTATGGAAATTAACATGGGGAAAACACGTTTTGGGACCCCCCTTTTTTCTCGGCCCCCACTTGACGAATCTACCCGATACTTCCAGGGAAGAAGCGGAACGGGCCATCTTCTTTGAGAAATTGACGAAGATTCAACAACCGGCGCCAAAGTTATTCCCATATATATATATATATATATATATATATATCTCCAGTCTGCACCTCGTGGGTCACTCTTGGACGGGTGCTTCTCGTGGTGGTGCGCCACGCTATATCCTGCTCCTTACTCCCAATATCCACTACCTGATGCGTTTCGGGTTGCCTTCGTCACTGACTAAGGCAACCCGAAACGCGTCTGTTTTGTTGAAAATAAATATTTGGAAATCCCCCCCGCGAGTGCTAATACTCTTTTCCAGGCAGTGGATATTGGCAGTAAGGAGCAGGATATAGCGTGGTGCACCACCACGAGAAGCACCCGTCCAAGAGTGACCCACGAGGTGCAGACTGGATATATATATATATATATATATATATATATATATATATATATATATATATATATTCATGCTCCCAAATGCCCACTCGGCAGGTTCGCACACAAGCAGCAGCCACAGTTCCAACGGGTAAAGGACCTCCAAGCGCAAATGTATGCGGTCGGCCCGGCTGCAGCGGCTGGCACCACCCCGTGAGGACTGGGGGCCATGGGGCCTTGAATATTCTGGGCTCCGGTTGTGGACCAACAACAGGGATTTATGGCTCATCTACACCCTGGGGGCCCATTCAGGACCCTTCATGAACAGTAATATTTGGTGCAACCATCAAGGATTAATAAAGTTAGGCACTACAAGACCCACGAGACATTGCGTTCTACTCATCTGAGTTTAATTAATGTGGGTGTGTCTACAAACGCACAATCTCTTCGTCGAAGCCTCTGATGAGGGCGGATGCCCAGAAACGCGTCAGGCTATAATTGTCGACATGAGGACTGTAAATCGACAGAGTGCAGATCGAGCTTTTACCCGGAGACGTTGTTGGCGGGTGCTGCCGCGCCTGAGGGCAACGTGGAGCGTGAATATATATATATATATATATATATATATATATATATATATATATATATATATATATATATATAACCTACTGGCGGTCGCCAGTAGGTAGTTATAGTTAGAATTGTTTTCCATACGAAATCCGCAACATTCTATTGGGAATAACTTTGGCGCAGATTGAGGGATCTGCCTGTAATATTCCTCAAATTTGCCTCGCTGCGCTCCGCTCCGTTCCTGAAAGTTTGGGGGGATTCGTCAAGCGGGGGCCGAGATAAAAGGGGGGTCCCAAAACGTGTTTTCCCCATGTTAATTTCCATAGGGCGGTTGGACTCACTTTTAGCTCGAACGGCTGAATGGATTTCCACCAAACTTGGCAAAATTGTAGGGACTGGTAGCCCGATGTGCCTTTGCTATGTCTCAAGATATGTGCTCCAGAGGATTTTGAGTAATTTAAGTTAAAAAAAATATATATATCTATAAGCGCGCCCCGGTACGCGCACCGGGGAGTGCACCAGGCGCGTAACGCGAGTTCGCGCGCGGAAAGCTGATTGACTCTCGGGTGTCTGTCAACATTCCAAACAGTCCGGAGCGGCCGCCATCTTGTGTCTCGGTAGGATCGAGACACAATAGGTGGCAAAAACAAAGGGGGAAATGACCATAAGGGGGCAGGGTAGACCCCTCCTGAACCCTTAGGTTTGATGTGGGGGCCATAAAAGGTCCCCGCGGGGCAAAAAAAAAAAAAAAAAAAAACGATTTTCGCGGGGGGAGCGCCCGGTACGCGCACCGGGGAGCGTACCGTTGAGAAAAAAGAATGACAGAGTTTTTTAAAAATGTTGTTTTTTTTTATAAATTAGAGGTAGTTCTAAAAAGAACTGTTTTTTTTATTCTTTTTGTTGTTTTATATTTTTTTTATTGTTTTTTTTAACATTGTTTACTTTTTTTGGCTTTTCTGAACAGTTTTATATTTTTTTTGTATTTTCTTTGGGGAGAAACAAAAAACCGGGAATTGAAAATGACTCAACTGGAGCACAAAAAAAATCAGGAAAAATTAAGGTTTCCTCGGGCATTTGTGGTTATCTATAGCAACATTGATTAGTGTAATGCTCTGCTGACCATAACTAATTGATTTGTTACAATATATACAAACAATTTTGTATCCCCCAAACTTTGTTTGTATATTTGGGACCGTCTCCCTTGCCTCTGGACCCGATGGAGTGGGTTCTTTGGATGTTGAGGATCTGGATGTTGATTGGGGTAGGTTACTGCAGAGGTCCCTTACCTCTGCTGCAGAATAGTTGTTAGGGTGCAAACGCATCATGTGCCGAATCATAGTATGATTCCCAAAGGAATATTTTTTGTTAGGGTTCCCCCTGGACAGCACAGCACAACAGATCAGACAAGTCACCTTCGCAGCGTTGACTTTTTTGAAACCCCTTGGGATTTTGTAAAACTCCCATATGAAGTGCTCTTTTGGTTTGTATGGGGGATTATCTTCAGGCAGGAACTGCCTTGTCTGTTCCTCCTCTTCATCATCCTCCTCCTCTTCTTCTTGACCACCATTGTGATCTTCTGGTGGTCTTTTTGATGGTGGTGGGGCAGATGCTCCAGCTGCTGATATGACTGTAGCCATCTTTGTAAGGAAAAAGCAGGTCTTCCTCACTCAAATAAAGTGAGAATGAGGAAAAAAGGTGGGGGCTTTGATCATTTGGAAAACAAAACTGTTCTGAACCAATGAAAAGTGTTATTTTCAAGTCACATGATCCGGGCTTTCATCATTTGAAAACCAAAACTGATCTGAACCAATGAAAAGTGTTATTTTCAGATCACATGACCCGACGCGCTTACGCTACGCGCCCCGGTGCGTGCCCGGCGGCGCTTACGTTGCGCGATCGTATGCGCTCGGGTGCTTCCAGGTGCGGTTACGCCGTGCGTCATATGACGCATCACGCGGCTACGCGATACGTCACGATGTTGTTTTCGTTCGCGGCAATAGCGCTAACGGGACGCTCACTGGTACGCGCCGTAACATTGCGCTCACAGGTGAGCGCATCGGTACGCGCCCCGGGAGCGCTCCGGGGCACAAAAAAAATAAATAAATAAACATAAAAAAATAGTATTACATAATTATAAAATATAAAATTCATTATAAAAAATATTACATTTCATACCTATAGAGATTTGCTATTAAAAAAACCTATGAAATTCACTGAAAAAACCATAGGTTTCACATCAGTTATAGTTAGGAATTAGCATTTAAAAAAACCTATGAAATTCACTGAAAAAACCATAGGTTTGAAACCAGTTATAGTTAGCTGGAAATTTTACTCGCATAAAACCAATGAAATTCCCACGTTATAGTTAGTTGGACTCACTATAACTTGCGCGTGCAATGCACTGCTGATGACGTCACATATTACATCACTCATGACATGGTCAGTGACATCACTCATGACATCACTGATGACACCATCCTTGTGACAGAGTGACAGACCTCTTTTCACTGTAATGTAACCCTTGAAACACATATTCAAAAATAGAAACTACATTTTTCAAAAAAATGGAGATATCCATACCAGTTACAACAACCAATTCAATAATTCCACCATCTATATACACATCCATTCATTGACCAATAGTTCTATATAGTCACTCATACATATACTCACTCATCATATGTAGTGATACACCTATACATCCTGTTACACACCGACAGTCATCCAAAAGATACTCTCACACCTACTCACACATGCAAATAAACTATTGAACATCCATTTATTTGCATATACAGCTATACACACACAACCACCTTACTTCTAAGGAAACTTACACATACTTACTCTCTTAAACAATCACTTATAGAAACACATACTTATTTAAACAGGAACTCTTACAATCTCTTACTCTCACATATACTCACTTATATACATCAATATTCACATATATTATATTAAAACATATGTAGTTACTGATAAAGATACTAGTGAGACAGTCATTCAGTCACTAACACACACATATATACAGTCATCCACCCATACAGTCCTGCACATATGCTGTCTTCAAAACACATACAAACAGAGAGTCAGTCACTCATGCATCTATGTGCTAAGTAATACCTCCAGCAAACCATATAGACACTCATACTGATATTAAAACAAACATCGAATAACCCATATACCTACACATGTAGCTACTCACCAACCCATGCGGCCACTTATACACAAAGTGAAACACTAATCCTTATATTTAAATATTTAAACATTACTCACTAATATATGTATTGCCTAAGATACACTTAATAAGCCAGTTAACCAATCAATTTTTAATTTTTTAAAACATCCATGTAAACACTTATTTAAACATTTATTATTCCATCAACTTTTACATACACATATATAACACATATTTATTTTTCGGAAAGACATACATTCACTGGATGGTGTCATCAGTGATGTCATGAGTGATGTCACTGACCATGTCATGAGTGATGTAATATGTGACGTCATCAGCAGTGCATTGCACGCGCAAGTTATAGTGAGTCCAACTAACTATAACGTGGGAATTTCATTGGTTTTATGCGAGTAAAATTTCCAGCTAACTATAACTGGTGTCAAACCTATGGTTTTTTCAGTGAATATATATATATATATATATTAAACTGTTACACTGAACAGATGGGGGAAAGCAGATACATCCGTTTCTCCACTAATTTCTATGCAAGCACTGATGTAAAAACAGAGAGATTTGATTATTGCTAGCGGTTATTTTGCTCGCCAGCCAAGTTGGAAAAAAGGTCGATGTTGTGCAAAATACAGCTAAGCCTGATGACTAATGTGTGCAAATAAGTGCTGTGCAAAAAACGCTAAAAATAAAGTGCATATGATATCTATAACTACATAGCAGCGGAAGCAAAAAACATCTATTTATAAATGTACACAGAATAGCTGGAGCCCAAGCAATACTATACAGTACAAAAAATCCCTTATCTATATAAATATTTACAAACAGTTAAGTTGAAACCTAGGAGACTTCAGAATAATCCTAACGCTTGGCAGACTGACTTCAGATATTAAAGAAAGTTGTGTAAATCTTCGTTCATATTTAACCCATTAGGAGCTCGAGTATCTAAAGCAAGAATTAATTGGGATTCTCTTTGTCTAAACATTTTATCATGGCCCCCCCCCCTCCGGGGTTAGGAACCGATCCCAAAAAAGTATATTCGAGATCCTTAAGTTTGTTGGCGTGGACTGATCTAAAATGCCTGCCCTCCGGGTAATTATGGTCTGAATTCACAATCGCCCTGACATGCTGAAGAATACGCGTATGTTAAGAAACATTATACAAATGAATACAAAATATTTTACAAAATTGGGAAAATATATATTAAATATATAAAAATAAAACATATTGTAATATTAATTACATATACAAAAATACCTACAAATATTATATAAAATAAAATATTAAATATATATATATTTAATTTTAAACTAGAATATATTTACAAACAAAAACATTTATTAATAGATAAATGTCTTTATTTATTTCATACCCTATAACACCACACCAATAACAACGCACGCCATCATTTTAAATTAAATGTACTTACATAATTAACATAGTTAATAATCAATTAAAAAAATATTATAAACCAAACAACTAATAAACTTTAACTACACACACTTTAACACTATCATGTCCCCAACACACCTAAATTAAACTATAAAATAATAAAACACAATAAAAACTGATTTTTCAATTCAAAACTATTACTATTAACAACTAATTATAAAGAAATTAAAATGTATATAATACCCACCCTTTACCCCTTTAAAAGTAAAAACAACACACAGAAAAATAAACAATGACTCAAAATAAATATCAAATATTTAACATTAATTAACAACTATATACTAATTAATTAAACACAAATCACTTCCCATCCATTACTCCTATAAACACCACAACACACACCTAAATTATTTACACAATAGTCATAATGCAATTTTAATTAATTTAATAATATCAATTAAAAAAAATTGTTGATACAAAATAAATAAACTACATTACACCCTTTACCCATATAAACCCCAAAACACACACCTAAAAAGAATTACACAATTACCATAATTAATTACCAATTAATTATTTCTAATTAACTAACAACCAACTAATTCATCAATTAAAAATAAAGAAAAGGGCAGGAATGCATCTATCACATACGGTGCATTCTGTCCTTTTCCCCCCTCGCCAGTACACAATGGGTTGCCATGCGCCAACGCAGACACCTTTGCACCATGGTGCAAGGGTGCCTGCGCTAAGGGGATGATTGGTTTGTACAGGAAGGGTAACCTTCCTACACAAAAACAATCACATGAGGTTTTTTCCTCCTTCTATGTGTGCTGCAGAATTAGCACACATAGAAAAAGGAATTACAAGGAGATATAAAGATATTTCTTCTCGTTGTGCCTCCCTTACGCCTCTCCTGCGGATTTTGGCGCTATCTCATAGTTAGGATTTCCTGTAAATCTGGGGCAGTGTCAAAAAGCCATGGATGTTGCTGGGAACGTCCCCAGCAACACCCATTGCATGCCCTTCTAATGCAGAAAACTGCGTTAAATGGAGCAATATTTATCAAGCAGCATTAAGCCAAAAGAGGGGCTTAGTGCTGCCTCTTAAATATGAAGCAGACTTCTGCGCCGCGGAACGTCACAAAAAGTGATGTCCCAGCGGCACAACTGGCCTCAATCCTTTCCTTCACATATCTAAAAATATAAATACAGGTGACTGGATGACATAAATTGAGATCTCTCCCTCAGGCAATTAGGTTGGAAAGGAGTGGTGGATGGTGCTAGGTTACCCGTTCCCCGGTCAGCCGATCTACTGTCAGAATGGATAAGGCTACATGACCTGCAAGGACCGTTTACTGTTCCACCGGATCAGCTTGCTCATGAAACTGGTAATGCTCAAGCATTACATGGGGCTTTTAGTGACCTTAGCCAAACTCAGGGCTGGGTCATACCAGTGCTCAGCACCAGCAGTTCGAAAAAACAGGTGCTGAGACGGGTCCCTATCGGGCTCTCCATTTTTGCCCTCAGGGTGAAAAATACATCTTAACTCTGCAGCAGTGCCACCCTTCAATGTCTTTGATGTAACTTCAAAGAGACTTGGTATTGTTCTTTCACAGTCTCGTAATTTCAGAACTAAAGCATTTTTAATATTATATACAACAAGCCATAGTTGTTGCTTATTTATCTTTATACAACTAAAACTCCTTCACTCCTAAAAATTTGTACCAAGGAATTTTGCTTATGTTGTCAATGTGATGTATGTTTTAAAATATTTTCTTCACCAACCACATCATGTTCCTTTTCACTTTTGTGAGCACTGGATCTATAATCCACTTATTAGGAAAAAATGAATACTGTTAAATAAATGAGCCGCCTTTCAATGTTCACTTGTGTCCCTTCTTAAATTTTTTTAGTAGAGTGCCTATGCCAGAAGTTAATTAATACTTTCTTGAGATAAAAGATCTTTTAATGACCTATTGGCCTTGAATGAACCATAGTCTTTAGCAAAACTATGTAACACCCCAGGTTCAAAGATTGGGGTCCCCTTGTTATGAAATACATACCAAGCGCAGCTGATTTGGATTATGGGGGAGACATTACGCTGTAGTAATGGCGATGGAGAACCCTCTCTGGCAAACTGAAATCCAGCCCGCCTCATTTAGAGTCAGGTGAAACTTCAGTGTGCCAGCAATATAGACAACTCCATCCCTGCTGCTGACATAAACTTCTGATGCCCTGACGGAGAAAGGGCCGTCTGAGGTTTGGCCACTTGACCACCAGCCCAATTTAGAGTGGGGGTCATTGGCCAGTTTTCATGTTCACCATCACCAGGAAAAACTTGGCAGCAAGGGGCAGTGAAAACTACTAAGTATGTTACTGTTATGTTGATGGAGCAATTAGTCAAACTCTTAATACATTGACAGGAACCAATGTGACTGGCGTTCCTGCCATTGTAAAGATATTTCCACTAGACTCTTAGGATTTGGAGTACGGGTACATTTGTCAGGGCAAAGCAGTATTTTACTCCGTCACCCTAACGGAGTAAAGACTGTCCTCCACTGTCAAAATGGCCACCTCCCCCACCACACAAGATCCTTTCTAAATGTTATCAATGCTATAACTGCATGACAATTATCTGTTTTCTTTAGAAGAATGCGGATATAAGGCAGTGTTATATTTAAAAAGAATTATTCAACAAGTCTAACACCAGGGAACATGCAACATGATAATTTTACACATATACAGGTATGTGACCACTCCTCTTAACATTGCGACACAAAAGGTTTTTATAAATTGTATTGTTTTACAAAGAAAGGTTTTGACAAAATAAATGAGCATATAAAAACCAGAATAAGGATGTACATGATCTGGGCGTGCCTAGTGGTAAGCCACTATTGGCTTCTGATTTACAAATCTGTCTAAATTCTTGGCAATAATTTGGTGCTGGATCCCAATCACGCAATCCTTAGTATTAGCGGAGATTGGGATGGTTCCCCTGGGACCCGGACCCTTGTGGCTACTAGTTTACTGGTGACAAAAAGGGGTGCCAAAGCATTTGCTGGGCCTCAATACAATTTTACAAAATATGCTCTAATTTGTTGTGTAGTGTCTTGTCATTTCTTCACTCTTTTGGTCCTCCGATGGACCTTGTTGTGTGCCGAGAAGGGTTGGATATAAGGGGTTTCAACAGTCATCCAATAGGGACCAGAAACTGGACTACAAACTTGAAATAAAAATCATGTATATTACTCTCAACACATTGTTATAACGATATAGATATACTACTGCTGGCCCAAATCTCCTGAAGAAATGTAAGCAAGTCAAAATCATACCACTAGGAGTTCAGATAAAGCAACACAAAATAGCAGCATTATATTTGGTGTCCTGAAATCTCTCTCATACGATCACCTTTAGTCGTTAGTAAAATTTAATTTGATGATGCTCATTCACATTAAGTGGATCAATAATAATAACTGAGTCAATTTAGTTAATATATTTTCATTTATCAAATCTTTCGAGAATCAAGTGCCTCATTAGAAAATAAGACTATTTAGTAAACAGATCAGTACCCAAAGCTCACAAGTTCAGGAAAGGACGTAAATTGACAGTTCTAGTAGTCCTCGAGGAAAGAGACCGCTGAGCACATATAGCTTATGTGCCAATTAGGAAAGGAAGCCAGATGGGCTTGCATCAAAAAGTTCTGCAAATCTATTCAATCAGTTTGTAATTGGTCCGCATGCAGAACAGCATCCGTCTCAGCTGCATAAGCTCTCAAGAGTGTTCAAGAGCAAAGAATTCTTGCTCTCCTCAAAATCAATCAACAAGAAAGTGTGTTCCCAATCTTTCTCATCCAGCAATATTATATTCTTAGCATTTCCAGGGATGACACCTCCTGGTATCACCTCATTTGATTTGACCACTCAGTTCATTGGTCAGTTCATGTGGAATGTAAATCGGGTGACATAAAGAAGATACAAAATGCAGAGGAAATAGATGGAACAATTACGCAGTCCTTAAGTCATCTTGTTATATAAAACATTAAACAAACGCCCTTTAGCTAGGGGCTTTAGTAAAGTTTGAAAGGGCAGTTTTCCAGGCAAGTGTCATGCAAATTGTAACATAAGTGTAACAACATCTTTATACAATAAATGAGAATCTCTAGAGGGGAAAGAACTTGATACAGTCAACTGTTACATTGAGTGATTCTCTAACACTCAGTGTGCATAGCGAAGCAGAAAACCTTCATGAATACATTTTGGCCTATGCAGAATGTATAGATTTATTAGTGGACATTTATATGAAATCATGAAGAAGTAGAGATTTTAGTGAAATTTTTGATGCACTTTGTAACATTTAGTATGGTCAAAATGAATTCAAATAGAAATAGGGTACTACTATATTATACCAAAATGTAAATGCACTTTATAATATAAATCATAATTTTCGTTTCAAGCAATTATTATTAGCACATGTGTAAAGAACATTTTCCGAAAGTTTGACAATTGCATCTTTTAGTAAAAAGGTGTAGCACCTATTTTTCTTTTGTTATTTCTGGTGCACACATTATCACATACAATGATTACATTTATAAAATTCTCTATTAAAATCAAAATATTTTTATATTTCATAGATTTAATGAGTTAATCTTCTATTTTATGGAAAATGTATATCGACTAGAAGTAAATTCAATAACATGAGAACTTCATCATGAACATGTTTTCTAACAAGTTAATAGAACCTTTCATTATTAACTCACAACCTATGTGGCTTATATGTATTATATCATTTAAACTACTCTTTTTCTGCATGCTTTTACGATGCAGTAACTAAACTTTGTTTTCAGCATCTTTCTCTAACGTGTACTTTTTTAATGTTTATTTATTTTTCTCTCAAATAGTGTCGTGCCCAGTTATTGCCCGTCTCTAAAAGTGTCAGTGTAATTTCTGCTCTATCAGGGGCATTGCCCGACGCTGGATTGATGGGGCAACCACTGCGCTCCATGAATGGGTACATGGCATGGATTACTGCACTGCTGCTAAAAATGAGTTTACTAATAACGAGGCAGTGAAAAAAGTATCACACCCTATTGGACACACTTCTAAATCGCTGTCACAATTATTAATTTGCTAAGTGAATGGTAAGGGTGGACACGGAGTATTTCTTGTATTGACAACATATAATGAAAGGCGGGTGGGGCACACTGACACCTTTTTGGTTGTTTACTAATATCGTAAAAAAGCAATAAAAAGATTTTTTTTTTAAACAGAAGGGGGGGGGGGTGCTGCGAGTTCCATGACAAATAAAAGAGCTAAAAATGAATAAAAAAGGTGAGGTGCTCCTGAATATTAGAAGTGGGGATTTCCGCAGGAGTTTCACAGTGTACCCTGCCTGCTCCCTGCTTCTTGCCAAGAATAAGATTATTTGTTCTTAAAGCTCCAGAAGTCACATTTGGTCGGCGAGGGCCTTTAAGAGTAGTTTGAATAGACCAATAAATCTTGTATGGGGAGCCAAGCAGCTTAAGTGATGCGGATGACCGGTATCCCTGCCACAATATGAAACCTGGCTGACCTGCCGTCTCGGGTTTCTCTTTCTGGGAAGCAGAAAGCAATAGGTCTTTTAATGCGGGGTAAGTTAAGACGTTTCAATTTCTTTACAGCGTTTTTCCAATGAGTAGCTGACCAAACCCGTCAGCCCTCCTCACAGCGGCAACGTAGTGTGACCTGGAGAAAGGCCCAATGATCTGTTTATTTTTAGCGCCCTGTGTTTCTCCGGAGGGCTCCTCTCTTATTAGATATACGGCAGGGTCTTAATAGCATTTTAGACCGATCAAGCATAGTGACGACACCTGCTAAAATGCTTAACGGTGAACGCTGAACACTGCACGGCATGTTTTACACATGGGACAATGCTTGTTATTCGCCTTGCCCCAGACTTTAAGTCAGCCGGGTCCTGCCGGAGCTCAGCACCGGCAGCTCTACAAAGCAGCTGCTGAGACGGGTCTCTATCGGAATCTCCATTTTCGCCCTCGCAGTGAAACAATATGATCTTAATTCTGCAGCAGTCCCACCCTTCACTGCCTCTGATGTAACTTCAAAGAGACTCGTTATCGTTCTTTCACAGTCTCATCAATCCAGAAGTGACGCATTTTCAATATTATATACAAAAAAGCCATAGCTGTTGCTTATTTATCTTACACAACAACCACTGACAATGCCAATAGCCCTGGCTTTTTGTATGTGTGTAATTTTACTTGCTATATTATATATCTGGATGCAATGACAGAAACAGCAAAATACCAGTCGGGAGGCAAACTATACTAAGCACAGATTTTTAGCTTATGTGTTTTTAAGCCACACCCTTAATTACATCAGCCACACCACTTTGAGCCCCCCCAGTTTTTTTGTCCGACTTCAAGCCCTGGCCTTGCTATACCTTTAGCAAATGAGGAGAGTAAAAAGCCAGTTCTGTAAATGCACATGCGTGAGTACCTTCACATAAGCACCAACGACTTTAGCGCAGGGGGTGTTGGTTAGCAAAAGCCAAAGGTTAATAGGAGAATCTTAATAATAATAATAATAATAATAATAATCTTTATTTGGCAGCAATCACAGTCATAAAAGATAAAAGGTAGGATATAAAATACAACAACAATTCATTTAAGATTCATTAAAAAAAAAAGCGAAAAATCGCAAAATCCTTGCAGCCAGCAGTCACACATGGGATTTCTGGATCTGAGTGCTGCCCTCAAGAAATTCATTACTACTAAAAGCGTCTGATCATTAGAAAGAAGCTGCAGATACAATAAAGGAACGCGGGCATGTCTCAATCTCAAGTCTTTTAAAAGGGGTTTAGTAAAAGGGAAATCATGACATTCAGAGGAGCATCCCTCATCAATAAAACAAAAACGTCAAATTAAAATTTAACCCCAAAACATGTCCATCCCAGCAGCATCAGTGCAAGCTTCCTTCACACACACTATAAGCAGACAGCTTTAAGGACCAATTCAAACTCCTCTAATATACAAAGAATAGGTACTGCAGCAGTGCAGTCTTTCCCTCAAGCACAACACTTTTGGTGAAGAGATAACAGCTGTGCTGGCTTCCTTCCCGGACAGCTTGGGTGTAGGGGGCAGAAAGTGACAAACCAGGTCAGCTGAATGAGGTGGTTCTGTGTGTCAGGCACAGAAGCTCTGATGCTAGGGCATGGCCGGCTTTAGCGCTGGTGGCGCCCCTTGCGGCAATTTCTGTTGGCCCCGCCCCCCAATGACCATCTCCCACAGATTCCGTCACCACTGCCCTTTAACAGAGCCCCTCAAGTCTCCAGAACCACTGTCTCTCGGATTCATTTATTTTTATAGGGGAAACATCCTTTACAACGCAACTTTTACCACGCAGTGCCTTTACGACGCAACTTTTACAACGCAAACCATTACAACACATTGCGCTGGGGGGCGCTCTAGGATAGGGAATAAGTTTAATTTACTATCCAACACCTTCCCTAGTGTCCACGGGGACTGGAGTTGGAATAGTAAATTAAACTATTCACTATCCAGCACCCCAAATCGCTATGCGTTGTAAAGGTTTGCGTTGTAAAAACCGCGTTGTAAAGGCATGCGATGTAAAAGCATGCGTTGTAATGTCATACATCCGTTTTACAGCACCACTCATACCAGTGTAAGGTTTCAGAGCACTTTACACCATACACACACATTGCACAGAGACAATCATAAGTGTGTAAATCAGTGTATAGGAATTGTTACAACAGACAGGACTACAAGGTGTAATGTAGGAGTGACATGTCATCGATACTGGTAGGCCATATAGTTTAAGATTCCTTATTCTAGAAAAGCACAAATTCAGAATTTATAATGTAACACCATTGTTAGGGGTTCTCTTTAATAACAAGAATTGTTTTCCACCCAAATGAACCCTTTTGGCAAGATTAGGATAATGAAAGGCAAAAAACACATATAGCTCTAACATAATACTTGCAGTTTGCATGCAGCTCCTTGATGACAATTAATAGCTCAATGTTCTTTATTACGGTTTTGACTTATATACGACAAGTAACAAAAGGAGCTCGCTCACAGAAGCAATAACCCACTGACCCATTTACATTACATGCACTTCGTTATCTGTGTGGTACACGTTCTTAGCAGCAGGCATTTTAACCCTTTGCACTACCTTTGGATGAGTCAAAACTTACTCTAGATAAACCTCTGGTCTCTTTCCAGGAACATGATGAATCATGACGGTTTAATTGATGACTATAAAAATTGCTGGAGGCCAGGGACGCGCCAGCAGGTTGTTACTTTTAAAATTATAATATTACTTGTAAAAATGATGCCCCCACCCCAAGTCAGCGCCCGGTGCGGTGGCACCGATCGCACCACCCTAGAGCCGGCCCTGTGCTAGGGCACCTACAATCACATGGGACAGTTAGCTGCAGCCATCAAGGGGTCTGGGACAGGAGACTGCTGGCCGTCACTGCAGGTCGAAGGGGTTTCTCTTTTCTCTGAAACGGCTGGGCTAACTCATGCTCAGAGGAGTGCACTACCACTCCCCCACCACAGTGTCATCCCACTGCACCCGCACCCAAGACCTGTCAGAGTCCTGGGGGCAAGTCCGGGGAGATTTAAATAAAACGATAAAAAAACGGGTTTAAAGCCATTTTTATTAATGTTTTATGTGCGGGTGGTGGCAGGGGAGTCGGTGCTCCTTCACCCTAATGGAGTGGCTGCCACTGTCTATACTTCACTCATTACCAAGCCTTTCAGTTTAGGAGCAATGTTTACGTACTTCTGCATATCATGTGTGTAATCTATATGTCACAAGTTCACATCCTTGCAAAATTGCGGACAGTGGATTCATGTGTTTTTTCCATACTACTTCGTGCCTCGAAGACAGCTATACGTTTTGATCCAATTAATTGGTTCAGTGTGCTCTGTGCTTCAAATATCTGCAACTAACCTGTTTAGCTTAAATTTGAATCCTTGTAGGATTAAGTGAAACTGTTAGTCTTCTAATACTGAATAAATGAGTGCCAAGGACTTGGGTAGCAACCAAGCTCTAGTATTAAATGGCAGAAAATAATTAAGTTTGAATGATGTGCTATTGGAATAGAAACTAGTCTGATTTTACACCTACTTCTCCCAGCACAATACATTACATATACTTAAATGGACATGTTATTTTCAGGCAAATAATGATGAAGTGATGCACGTCTATCCTCCTGTTACCATCAAACACATATTAATTTTCTATTTGTATTTACTTTGGCTTTTTAGGGAGCTTGAGAAAGTAGATTTCTAGGCTGAACCCATGCCTAACTAATGACCTGACAAGAAAGAATGCTGCTTCGTTTCCTATGATAGACTGTTTAGTCCTGTGGCCAGGTGTGAGTGTCTAACATGGCTGCACTTGACTTCTCAAAAGTGCGCGAGACACATCTCTACTAAAAGGCTGTCAGCTATGCAACCCGATCTCTCCCTCTTTCACTATTCTCAGCTTTCAGTGTCTCTGTTTCATCCAAAAGCTTTAAGGAGCAAACATACTTCATTCTCTTATTTTCAAATGCTACTCACCTGAAGTAAGTCAAGTCCAACCTCAGGCTAATAACTGTAAGAGCCCTGGTCACTGTGAACAAGATAGCAGTAAATGACCTACCAGTGGATAACAGGGAAATCTTTAAGATACTTAGCTACATTTAGGACTGACTGATAAAGGTACCTCTTTTCTGGGGTGGATAGGTTTTTGTCATGATCAGGTATATACATCCACTCTCTGTCCCACAGATTTCAATATCACCGTAAATGAATGTTCAGTTCAGGTTACTGTATTACAATTTGATGTTATGGACAGTTGTTGACATGTGCATAGAGTAGAATCTGACGTCATGACCCCAAAGCCCTAATTGTAAACCTTACTGCTGTAAAAACATGTTTTTTTCTTCCATTTTCTACTCTACTTGGGTTCAGGAAGCTACAATGCACTTCGTTAACAATGCACATGATAGTGCTATTAATAACTTGTTAGATTTATTATAGTTGAGGACATATGGTCCAATACAGGATCAAAACAGCCAGCAGCAAATATGGCACTCCTTTATACAAAATACAATTATGTCAAGTACATTTGCATAGTTTATTCCTGCTGGAGCTCAGACCCACTCCAACATTTATCTTCATATAGATGAATCATTATAGCTGCATGAGAGGTAAAGGGAAAAAACTATCACTTTTTAACATCTCAATCCAGTGTAACCAATGTGGTCACACAATAACCCACTCGACAACTTACTCTGAGTTTAGTAGGGTTTAATTATAAATTTAGAAATAAATCAATATAAACCATCTCAACATGATGATATAGAAATACAGAAAGACCAAGATACGTCCAAATCTCCTGAAGAGACTTACCCTATATAATACAAAGCAGATGACTAAATCTATGACAATGTTACAGATGATAAGGAAGAATAATTGATCATTACATTTTATTAGACGATTTTCCAAAGTAAGCATGAGTAAGCTATCTCTCCCTACACTACCAAAAAAGGTCAACTCTAAGCTAAGACGTATTTAGTAAGGGTGAAATCAGAAAGGTGTCGACTGTCTGAGGCTACAGTAGAAGGCACTCCAATCATGTGTAAGATAGCATAAAGCCACACAAGCAGAAGCATACATCTGCTGTCTGAAATCCTAAGATGACTCCCCTGTCCTTCACTACGTTCAGCATAAGATATCAATTGCCTTCTGAGTAGTTAATCCCATGTGATCCTTGTTAGTGAATTTCCATGGCTCTGGCACAACTGGATACTTGCACCACCTTTCCCGCATTAATAAGTTGCAACTTTGTTCATCTTTGGTCATTCTTCCCCTCCTTCCTGAGAACTCACCTCCTTGCTCATTACCGTGCTTCTCCTTGCCAACTTCATCTTCTCATACCTTGCTCTCTAATGAAAACAAAACCCTTCTATGCTAACAAAGGAGACTTTGTCCATACCTACAATGGAAACAATACAAACAAATGCATTCTGCATTGAAGGTTACATACAAATTACATGTTAGGATTTAAAAGTGAGCATGAACTGAGCTGGTTTTTACAGGCCCACTCATGTCAACTTTAACAGTGCACTGGGTTACAGAATACGGGCACATTTTTACCAACACAATAAATACAGCTTCTTACTACATGTATAAATTGTGAAGAATTACGAAGATGTCATTCTAAATGCACCTACAAGGAAATAATTTGTGTTGCACATACAAATGTTTAACTGTTGTTTATGCATACACATTCTAATTTATTAACCTCACAATGGGACACATTTTTTTAACTTCTCCTGTCACATTAATATATAAATGTTACATAGACCTTTATTAATCATGTTCTACACACAAATTCGTCATGTGGAGTACTTTAAATATGCAATACTGCACTCTCCTTAGTACCATTAATCGCACAGAATATATTTGAGTGATGACTATTCATGATTATAATGCTCTCCTACAGTATCTCAGATGGGATCAAGATTACACTTCGCCATTCCCATCATTTGTAAGGTCACATATTGCTTTAGGAATCTGGACACTTTTTATGGTTCCTGGAGTCTTGTTGACTGTAGCCAGAGTGGTTTGTTGATTTTGTATCTGCCGGTGTTTCTTGTAAATGAGATGAGTCACATTGGGTTGTGGCTGTCAGGATTGGAGTACATTAATGTGTTGTTTAGTGATGAAATATATTGGGTAGTGGCCCACTACATCCTGTTATCATCTGCATATAGCATTGCATGCATGAACAAGTATGCTGAAGGACATTGCCATTTTTTTCTAGAAGGATGTGAGGATGAGGTTTTCCAGTCCTTGCATTCAGGGGACTGTTATGTTTCAAGGCATCTTTGTCCATTCTGGTGGCTTGGATTGCCTGGTAGGTTTAATTTAAGTATTTGAGATTCATTGATATGTTATCCTGTTTGCATTTTGTAGTGCTAATTAGCATTATGATGGCATTGTTCATTCTTAATCTGGGTCCTTTTCATTTGGATCTTATGTGCAGATTGTTAAGAGGATAGTTGTTAGAAATGGGTGTCTCTAGTTGGCAACGGTTTGCACCTTTGTCCAAGTAGGGACTCTTGCTTCTAGTCAGGGTAAGGGAGTTACGCCCTTAGGCAACCCCTGCTCACCCCCTTTTGTAGCTTGGCACAAGCAGACAAGATTATCTTAGAGGCATTGTATAAAGCATTTGTACACACATACAGTGAAAACACTACAAATAGACACCACACAGGTTTAGAAAAAAGAGTAATCTTCATCTAAACCAATCAAGAACAAAATGGCAAAAACCCAGCATAAAGTAATCAAAATCTGCACTTTGCAAGAATAACCTTAAGAAGGCAGTTCCTTGAAGTCAGTAGCTCCATCCCGGGCTACCACATTGCTGAAAACAACCAAATCCAACATTTCGGTTGACTGCGTCGGTATCAGAAGCCTTGTAAACAGTACCTTTGGTTCCGGCCGACAGCGTTGGTGCAGGCCGGTTGCAGCAACAGTTGCAGTGTGGCGTGGAACAGTGTGGTGTGCAGTGCCCTCAGGTCCCGGTGCAGGCAGCAGCTCTGTGATGAACATCCAGTGTCATCGGGGAGACCGGGGCTGCGGTGCGAAGTGGGGCTGTGCTCATTGCAGTGCTGACAGGTCACGATGCAGGCAGTGGTGCCCGTCGATGGGGGCTGGGGTTGGTGGGCCCAGACTGCAGTTTGGGACGGGAGTTGCATCCTGCGACTTACGATCGGTGCCCCCAAACCATGGTGCAGGCAGTGGCGGCAATGTCAGCTTGCAGCAGCATTGTCGGTGAGACCAGGACAGCAGAGTGGATTAAGGCATGCGGAGTGCAGTGCCCACAGGTTGCAGTGAAAGCAGCGGCTCGGTGGTGACGGTTATCGTCGTCGGTGAGACCAGGATTGCGTTGCGAAGTGTGGCTGTGTCATCTCTTGTATCTTCAGATCACGGAGCAGGCAGTGGTGTCGGTGATGGCTATGGACTGCAGTTTCCCTCTGTGGTAACTGAAACGCATGGTCCCAGGGGCGTTACCCAGAGGAAGGTGAAGTCTTTGCTGTTCCTGAGACTTCCTGAACAGGGGGCAAGCTCTACTTCAATCCCTTGGAGAAACTCATCAGAAAAAGTTAAAGAAAGTTTAGTTTAGTATTTTCTCTGCCCAAGACAGAAGCAACCCAATATACAAAAGAGGGTCCCTGTAAAGCGAATATGTAAGGGGAAAACCAGGGAAAAACAACAACATATTCAGCACTAAACCCCTTATTAAATATTTACATCCTACATTACTTAATAAACAATGTCCCACAGAGGAAAAATGCCAATTCTCTTTAGAGTATTTATTTTTATTATCAAAATAGTAAACTTATATTTTCTCTTTTCTTTAAATTTATGATATAAATATATTATACATCACATATACTGAATTCAACATATACAATATTTTTTTGTAATTCATCTCAGACAGAGGAGCCCCAGTAAAACAAGGAGCAAACCACTGAATTATGGTACATGTCTCCACACAGAGCATTCAACAGACAAAAAAAGAGGAAAAAACATATACTCAAAAATTACAATATAACAAGGACTAACATAATAACAATACACTACAACTTCGGACACAGTTACAAATCAAACAACATATTTTAAATATACAATAAACAACCAACACAATTGCGCCAACGCGCTTTTCGGAAATCCCATGTACCGTCCTTCATCAGGGTGCTGATTTAATAAGATGCTTAGGAATCAGAGAAACAGTCTAACAAATTATACGGTAGTATACTGATACATTTGAAGACTCTGTATCATGTGCACAATATTTGTTCAAAAGAAGGGGGAGTATAGAGTTTCCAGGTGATAACACGTGTTCTCAGGGCTCTTTAGATGTCTTACAGATGTAGGAACAGCCTAATCGCTACTCAGCATATAATTTATTCAAATCAGGTCAAGCAGAAGCCCTAGGAAACTGGTCCCGCGATGCAGTCCTCTAATTTTAAAGTGTTTTGCACATTGCAGATTATAGAATCTGCTCTCAATTAATATCCCAAATGGCGATTATAGAAGTTGAGAGGTCACAAATCTCAAATGATAAATATTTAAAAAATGTATATATGAGTGCACTTTCATGTGTGGGTCCTATGAATATATAATAACCTGTGGTGCAGCAGTCAGCCCTCCTCCGTAGTTTTCAAAGGGGAAGGGTGGGGGAAAAAATCCCTCTACAGTTACAAGACGTCCATCTGACTCGTACGCGGATACTTCAGGCCAACACAGCAAAACACACAGCACAGTTGTAGTCTCTCCTCACAGTTTCCCCAGCTCTTCTTCTTTGCAGGTTCCTTGATCCAAGCACATTCTAAAGTTCTGGGGTATCGGCCCCAATATTTATACTGCCTTTCTCTTGGTTCTCTTGTGGCAGAAAGGCCCTGTGCTCAGTCCAAACCATTACTGTCCTCTCCGTCCAGCTTCCCAGCAGGAGGTGGAAACAGCATTATGTAAGGCAGACCAGGGAAATCTCCTCCCACTACTCTAAATGCAGCCCACGTCTATTCAGCCCAGACCTGACTCATCCAGGAAGGGCAGGATACAACTCCCTCCCCCCCCCAGTGGCTGTCTACAGTGACTGCACATCCCCAGCCCCTGTCACTCCAAAGCCAGCAGAGGCACACAGGATGGATAAGCAAGACAATATCCTTGTTTTAAAAGTGCTATTTTCAAGCACACAATATAAAAATCACCTTTAATTCTAGATACATTTTTACATTCTGGATTCAGGCATACTAAAATGCATCTTTCTATCTTGTCCCCCTGGGAATTTATACTTGTAATATGTTACCAAGTAATGCCTATTCTATCCTATGGGGCAGATAATCTTTCAATAGTGAAAAAAGGAATCGCACTGTATTTCACTATCAGGATGTCACACACACCAGTACCTGTCCTACCTTTCACATACACTGCATGCTGCCCATGGGGGTACCTTGGGCCTACATTAGGAGTGACTCACATGTAATAAATGGGAAGGTTAGGGCCTAGCAAGTGGGTGCACCTGCCAAGTCAACATGGCAGTGGCAGTAAAAATAGAGCGCAGGCATTGCAGTGGCAGGTCTGAGATACCTTACCAGGGCTACTTCTTTGGGTTACAGAATCAGTGTTGCAGGCCCACTTAGTAGCATTTGATTTACAAGCCCTGGCACTCTCACTGCACTTTACTAGGGACTTAACAGTAAATCAAACATGCCAATCATGGAAACACCAATCCATAACAGAATTTACATAGGGAGCACTTGCACTTTGGCACTGATCCGCAGTTTACGTTTTATGGCAGAGTAGCATGACGTACTCTGCCATCTTGACAATGCTCCTGCCTGGTCAGCAGATCTTACATTACATCCATGCCCATCATGGGCCGTACGCGGCTGTAGTGCCTATTGTGAGTGACTGGGCAACTGTAGAGATTAATGGTCCTTTGGTGGACATTGGAGATCGCGTGAGGACTAAGGAAGGATGCCGCATGCAACAGTCAGCCATGGAGGGCACCTGTAAGAGCTTTGAAAAGCAGCCACTGTGCAGACTTGCCTGCAGAGGGTTGAGGAGTATGTTAGGGGTAACTGAGTACCAGGCTGGTACCTCATAAGATGAGGAGTTGGAATCCTCCCCAGGGATAACAGGCAGCTTAGCTTCAAAGGAAGGTTGGGATAGAGGTGACAGCTACTAGAAGAAGCGGCAGGCAACAGCAGATGGGGCAGAGAGCTATCTAACTCCCTCCACTTTACTGGTGTGCACTTCCTGGGGATTGCCCTCCTCCAAGATGAATTGATGAATGAGAATGGTGACTGACAGCGGTGAGACCTTGGTGTTGACCTCATGGGGGACCTACAGACTCCCCACTCCACCAGCCCTCAGGAATTAAAAGGAAAGTTTGCATTTATTAGTTGTCAGGGGTGTGTTTAACACTAGGAAATTGTGTGTGGGTGGCCTTTTCGGAAGCTGGGCTGCCGGTGAGTGGGAATAGCAGGGTGAATCCCCTTTTTGACTCCCAATATGTGAGACAATTGTTAGAAGCTTTGCAGCATCTAAAAGAAATTGCTGTGGTAAAATGTTCAGCCCATGGGAGGGAAAATTACTTTGTCTCTCTGGGAAATAGATATGCCGATGAAGTTGACCGTTTCTGTGCTGAACAAGGGTGCATTTTTACTGGAGATTATACAGGAGAGAGCCCAGAAAGAACAAAGTACAGCAAGATGTTAGCCATGGCAGACACCTGGGATGAGTTTAAGCATCTGCAGGGAGAAGTTTAAAAAGAAGAAAAAGCTGTGTGGGCCTGAGCAGGGTGTGTGAAAGGAGAGAGAGGGATTTGGGTTTCAAGTTATGGTCGAGCAGTATTACCAGATGGTTTATTAAGTCCTATGGTAAAACAGATTCATGGAGCAGTAACCTTGGAAGAGATGCTATGGTGCGAGTGTTCAGACAGACGTGGTACAATCCACGGTTCCGTGCGTTTGCTGAAGCTGTGTGTCACAGGTGTGTTACGTGTCAACAACTGAATGCTGGAAAGAAAACTGTGGTTGCATTGAGTCATATTGGAAGATCTGGAGGACCTTTCAACAGGATACAGCTCGATTTTATCGAGATGCCTAGGTGCAATGGTTTGAGGTATGTTCTGGTTGTGGTGTGTATTTTCTCATAGTGGGTGGAAGCATACCCAACTAGAAGATGTTATAGCCTCACAGTAGCAAAGTTGTTGCTTAGGGAGTTGATTCTGTGGTTCAGTTTTCCAACTTCATTGGAGTCTGATAGAGGAACACACTTCCACAGTGAAATCATGAAGTTACTTTGTACTGCCTTAAATGTTCATCAAAGACAGCATTGTAGCTATCGACCAGAGGCTTCTGGTATCGTGGAACAGATTAATGGGACTTTAAGGATGACAATGGCAATAGTGTGTCCCTCTACGTCTTTGAAATGGCCGGATGCATTGCCACTGGTGTTGATTAGTGTTCGTAGTACCCCTGATAGAAGAAACGGCCTTTCACCACACAAGATCCTGATGGGGAGGGCTATGCGGTTACCAGCAGTGCCATCCACAGCCTTAATAAACATCACAGATGAGTTGATCCTTGACTATTGCAAAGGACTGGCTTATGTAGTCCGTTCTGTGTCTCACCAGATTGAAGCTGCAACTGCCCGACCTCGAGGGACCTCTGTCATGACCTGTGTCTGGATGATTGGGTGCTAGTTTACAAGCATGTGAGGAAGAGTTGCCTTGATGCCCATTGGAGAGGTACTTACCAGGTGATCTTTGTGACGAATACAGCGGTGAAGTGTGGAGGTTTGCCAAACTTGATACATGCCTCTCATACTTGCAGCGTTTCAGAGCCCCTGGAAGAAACAGCTCCTCTCATAGAAGAAAATCCAGCTGTGGCAGCAAGGCCACTTGAGAGGATGAGCCAAGCTATGGGGCTTGCTGACGAAGCTGGTTCACCAGAACAAGCTGAGAAGGGTTAAGCTACACAAGACCCAGGTATTGACTCTGAGGGAGAAGGTAATGTTGCAAATGGTATAGAGTCAGACTCAGCTGAAATAACTGGTGTGCGAGGTGTTCAGGGGACGAGGAGAAAAGCTGACACTGCAGAGGACTAGTGGCCTGGGAGACAAAGAAGGTTAAACCTGAGACTAGCTCCTGAAAGGGACCTTGCTCCCGTGTCAGAGACATCTGAATCAGAACTCAGTGAAGTAGAGCAAGCTCCGGAAGGTTCATGAAGGTCGAAAGTAGAGGAGAGTAAGAGTGCCTTGTTAAAAATACGCTGCCCCTGAGTGGACTTCTATGGCCCGAGCTGAAAATTGATGTGGGATTGATAGTTCCTGGATTACAAATAGAGGGAGTGCTGACAATAACTGTTTCGAGACCTCCAGTATTGAGCAGAGTGCGGGTTCTGATTCTTCAGGAATTGCCCTTTCCGACTTTCGGGTATCAGCCACCAGCTCAGGAGATCGGAGCTGTTCGTCTTGAGATTTTGCAGCGTGTGCTAATTGAAATTGTTTCTGAGCTTATAAGAGACTGTGAATGACCTGTGAATTGTAAATAATTGTTCCATGGAAGATAACCGTAGGAGTGTTATCCTCCAAGTCCTCGGAATCAGCAGGCTGATGAGACAAGGCCACCTCCTGATCTAACCGGACCCAGAAGGCTATTATAGCCTGGGTCCAGGAAGGATCAAGCGAGGGAAGAAGGATAAAATAATAAACAGGAAGGAAAGGAAGGGAACAGCAGGGAGGGAGAACTGGACCGACAAAAAGAGAAAAGAATAATTGTCTCGATTCTGGATAGGGTATAGATACTACAATGCTTAGTAAGACTTTGTATCCTATACCTGTAACAAAACTAAAGCTAGACCCTGAAGATACGTCTCTTCCCCCACTATATGGTCCTGGGTATAGGTCTGAAGCGTATGTGTATTCCACCTGTAATAAACCAGCAGATAAGGGCTTAGAGTGGAACCAACTTTCCTGACAATAATGTAAGTAATTGGTTAAGTACATACCATGCTTAAACTGATGGTAGCCCAGAACGTGATTCCCAATAGTGATTCAAGTTTATACTGAAACAGTATTCGTGAAGAAACGAAACAATAGAACGGGTTACGTCACCCCTAAATAATAAACGATAGTACCTGAATTGGTCTTCAGATCTGTCTTCCGAAGAAATGGCGCCCCCTGCACGAGCCGGAGCAAGAAGGCCCAGCCAACAGGGGCGCTGAAAGAAAAGATGACCAGCTTGGCGTTCCCCGCACGAGCCGGTGCAAGAAGGCTCAGCCAACGGGGACGCCGTAGTAAACAATGACGGGACAGACTTGGCGCACCCTGCACGAGCCGGTGCAAGAAGGCTCAGCCAACAGGGGCGCCTAAGGAGTGGATGATAAGCTTGGCGTTCCCCGCACGAGCCGGTGCAAGAAGGCTCAGCCAACGGGGACGCCGGATAAGATAACAGCCCACACAATTTGAGAACACCTTGTTGTTTTCACAAGGCGTGATGACCCAAAAACGTGCTCAGTAATCTTTCCCCGCACACACTTGCAGAACTTAAATGCGTGCAGGAACACGGACTTGCCCGCCGGAAAGGAGACTAGACCTTCCCTAAACGAGCCGATCGAAACAAGACTCTTCTGTTGAAACGCTAAGGTGAATGCGTGACCGCACAGGAATACGAACACAAGAGAGAACAGGAACTCTGAATAACGTAGCTCACCACACCAGGTCCGGAGTCAAAATATCCGACGTGCAGCGTTGTCTGAGTCCTTCTTTTATACTCCGCCCACATCGCTAAGACTACTGGGACATGTAGTCTTGGCACCCAGGATCGTCTTTAAGGGCGCTCTATCAGGGTGCATCTGGGCACTTAACAGTACATCCCCCTTCACCGAGAGCGACCCAAAGGACCAGGACGCAAAGGAAAAAGTCTATGGTACTCTGCCACCAGTCGCGGAGCATGAACCCCCGACGCTGGCTCCCAGGAGTTTTCTTCAGGCCCATAACCCTTCCAGGAGACCAAATAACTCAGGCCTCTACCCCGTCGCCTGGAATCCAGGATACCCTCCACCACGTATTCCGGCCCATCAGGCGAGGCAACAGGAGGAGGTGGCTGACGCCGTGGAGACAAAGAGGGTTTCAATAGCGACACGTGAAACACCGGATGCACCCGCAAATGCCTAGGCAATCTGAGTCTCATGGCCACAGGATTGACTCGCTGCAATATGGGAAAGGGGCCGATGTATTTCGGGTTGAAGACACTGTACTTTCTGAATCTGACGTTCCGCGTGGACAACCATACCAGATCCCCCACTTGATACAGAGGACCCTTTCTTCTGCGCTTATCTGCAGTACCCTTGTAAGCCGCCTTAGAAGCCTGTAAACTGGTTTGCGCTTTCACCAACGTGTCCTTGATGTGGGATACCCTTCCGGCCGCCTCAGGCACCGTCTGTTCCCCATGAGGATGGAGAAACGGTAAGAAACGTGGATGGCGTCCGTAAGTACAAAAAAAGGGGGAGACCCGAGTGGCACAGTGAGTGGAATTGTTATAGGCCACCTCCGCTAGCCACAAATATTTCACCCAGTTGTCTTTTCCCTGGTCCACGTAGCATCTCAGAAACTGTTTCAGCGTTTGATTGAGACGCTCGGTCTGCCCGTCCGTTTGGGGATGAAAGCTGGTGGATAGGGCTGTTTTGATGTGTAAACATGAACACCACGCCTTCCAAAAACGTGCTGTAAATTGAGAGCCCCTGTCAGAGACTATAACAGACGGAAGTCCATGCAGACGAACAACGTTTTCCATCAATAATCCAGCCAATTGACTAGCTGAAGGGACTTGTGGACATGCAACGAAATGTCCCATCTTGGTCAGATAGTCAATAACCACCAGCACTGCCGTGCACCCTTGATCCTTCGGTAGCCCCACCACAAAATCCAAAGAAATGCGTTCCCATGGAACAGATGGAGTGGGTAACGGTTGAAGAAGCCCAGCCGGGCGTCTATGATCTGTCTTTGCTGTTGCACACACCGCACATTGGGAAACCCATCCTTTAACGTCCGTTCTCAAGGAGGGCCACCAACACCTCCTCAGGAGCTGATCGATGGTTTTGTCCACCCCCATGTGACCTGCACTAGGTGACTCATGACACCATTTGTACACCTGTTTACGAAGAGGCAACGTGGGAACCAACAACCGTCCGTTGTTTACTGGATATCCGTCCTTCATCAGCCATTCAGGATGCAGGCGCATCCACTCTCTCCAGAACACGGTCTTGATACCCAAACGGATTCCATGCAAGAATGCGTCTGGTTGAATAACACATATCCTGTTCGCTGGATCAATGATGGCCTTTTCCCCCACTGTTTCTGGTGTTTTCAGCGATGACTGTCTGGTTAGGGCATCAGCCTTCTTATTCTCTACCCCAGGACGGAAAGTGATAGTAAAATGAAAACCCGAAAAGAACAACATCCACCGAAGCTGTCTCGGTGTGAGGAGCCTAGCTGCTGTCATATACTGTAGATTCCTGTGATCAGTGTATACAGTCACCATGTGTTTTGCTCCCATCAAAAAATGCCTCCATTCGGTAAATGCTGTTTTTATCGCCAACAGTTCTTTTTCGGCGATGCAGTAGTTGGATTCGGCCCCATTCAGTTTCTTCGACATATACGCAACAGGATGCATCTGCCCTGTTGACTCATGTCTTTGCGAGAGAATGGCCCCTATGGCAACATCGGAGGCGTCCGCCTCAACGATATAGGGTCTCTCTGGGTCTGGATGCGCCAACACTGGCGCGGACACGAAAGCCGCCTTCAACGTCTGGAAAGCCTCATCGGCCTCCCGTGTCCAACTGAACATCTGATTCTTCCTCAGCAAACGTGTAATGGGAGCCACCACCAATGAAAACTGCTTGATGAATCGCCTATAAAAATTAGCGAAACCAAGAAAGCACTGAATGTCCCTGATGTTTTGGGGCACAGGCCACTCCTTGACAGCTCGGATCTTTCACTCTGCCATCTCTTGTCCCTGGGGGCTGAGCATCACCCCCAGGAATTCGACCGTGGTGACATGAAAGTCGCATTTGCTCAATTTACAATAGAGGCTATGCTGTCTTAGTCTTCTTAGAACCTCCTTGACATGTTGGATATGCGACTCCACCGACTCTGAATAGATCAAAATGTCATCAATATAGACGACTACGTAACGGTCCAGTATCTCTCGTAACACATCGTTTAAGAAATACTGGAACGCAGCCGGGGCGTTGCATAGCCCAAAAGGCATAACCAGATATTCATAGAGGCCGTATCTGGTTTTAAAGGCCGTCTTCCACTCATCCCCCTTCCTCATTCTCACTAGATGGTATGCACCCTTTAAATCCAGCTTGGTGTAAATGATGGCAGTCTTTACTTGTTCCAATAATACGTGGATGAGAGGAAGGGGGTAGCGGTTCTTTACCGTGACTGCGTTCAAGGCTCTAAAGTCCACACACGCCCTCAATTCTCCATTAGCTTTAGGTATGAAGAAAAGAGGGGATGCAGCGGGTGATTTGGAAGGCCTGATGAACCCTAACCCAACCAATTTATCCAAATATACCCTTAGATGAGCGTTCTCAGGCTCGGTCAGTGCATACAAACGCCCACTAGGCACGACTGCTCCAGGGACTAAATCGATTTGGCAGTCATATTGTCGACGAGAAGGGAGCACCTCAGCTTGCACCTCATCGAATACCCTGGAAAACTCATGATACACATCAGGCAACCTCACTTCCTTTTCGGCTGCTGTAGCTACATGCACACTGCTAGCTAAGGAGAGGGATGGACTGGGAATGTGTTCATAACAATGCTCTTTGCAATATGGGGAGTTCATGGTCACAATACCTTCTTCCCAGTTTATTTCAGGGTTGTGCAGCCTCAACCAAGGTATCCCGATAATCAGACCATAATGAGGTGCCTGGATTATACTGAACGTAACCCTTTCTTGGTGACTGCCGAATATCATGTCTGTCTCTTCTGTGTGATAACTAATGGGGCCTACGTCCAATTTCCTACCATCAACTGCGTATACCTCTTCAGGGACAGACCTAGAAACGAGGGGTATACCCAGTCTTCTAGCCTCTGTAGTATCCATGAACAGACCTGTGGCCCCTGAATCAACCATGGCCTGTACCTCCACCCATTCTGACTGTACAAATAACTTGATCTGTATGAACAGATGGTTCTTACCCACAAAACCGTTCAAAAGGGAAGGGATGACTGACCGACTCCAAGAAACCCCTTCATTACCCTCAGAGCCCTCTAGTTTTCCGTCGGTTTATCCCCCACTACGGATGCCCCCTTATTGAAACGGTATTTAGCCACCTTAGGCTTCACAGGGCATTCTCGAACGAAGTGCCCCTTTTTTCCACAATACAGGCAGAGCCCATTCTTTCTTCTCTGTTCTTTCTCTATCGGGGTTAACGCGGCTCTTACCGCCCCAATGTCCATTGGTTCAGCTCCTGAGACAGGAGCTTTATCAACAGTCTTGGGCGAAACAAAAGTAGGGATTGTTCTGTTCTTCTCCTTATGATCCCCCTTGCGAGCCCTCATCCTATGATTTAAGCGCATTGCAAGATTTATCAAATCCTCACACGTAGCCGGTTGAGGGTCGATTTGGGCAATGACGTCCTTCATTTCTTCGCTTAAACCCTGATGAAACATAGAAGCTTGCTTAGCCTCTGGCCACTTGGTTTCTGTGACTAGCCTCCGAAATGAGTTCAAATACGTTAATAAGTCCTGAGAGCCCTGTCTCAGAAGCAACAACTCTCTATCTGCAGTATACGTATCTGCCCGTCTGTCAAAAACCTTGACAAACTCATCCCTGAATGCTTCCCAATCATGAATGATGGGATCATTTCTCTGAATCAAAGGAACTGCCCACTGAGCAGCATCACCGGCTAAATAGGACACTAAGAAAGCCACCTTGGCCTGATTGGTGGGAAAGGATTTTGGTTTGCAAGAAAAGTGTAAAGTGACTTGGGTCAGGAATACCTGTATGGAACCCGCATCGCCCTTGAATCTTTCGGGATTAGCCAAAGGTATGATGGCTGGCATTTCCACCACCACTGAACTGGGCTGAGGCGTTCCTGATGCACCTGCACTAAAAGGGTTTCTTTGGAGAGTATCCAGCCTAGTGCGTAACTCAGCTGTCTCCTGTTTAGAAGAATGCAATTCTTCTTGTACTAACACCAAGGCTGCTAACACGTCATCCAACGTGGCCATTGTCCCCAAAAAAACCCTGATCGGGAGGACGTGTAACCTTGGGTCGGATATTCTGTTATCCTCCAAGTCCTCGGAATCAGCAGGCTGATGAGACAAGGCCACCTCCTGATCTAACCGGACCCAGAAGGCTATTATAGCCTGGGTCCAGGAAGGATCAAGCGAGGGCAGAAGGATAAAATAATAAACAGGAAGGAAAGGAAGGGAACAGCAGGGAGGTAGAACTGTAACGACAAAAAGAGAAAAGAATAATTGTCTCGATTCTGGATAGGGTATAGATACTACAATGCTTAGTAAGACTTTGTATCCTATACCTGTAACAAAACTAAAGCTAGACCCTGAAGATACGTCTCTTTCCCCACTATATGGTCCTGGGTATAGGTCTGAAGCGTATGTGTATTCCACCTGTAATAAACCAGCAGATAAGGGCTTAGAGTGGAACCAACTTTCCTGACAATAATGTAAGTAATTGGTTAAGTACATACCATGCTTAAACTGATGGTAGCCCAGAACGTGATTCCCAATAGTGATTCAAGTTTATACTGAAACAGTATTCGTGAAGAAACGAAACAATAGAACGGGTTACGTCACCCCTAAATAATAAACGATAGTACCTGAATTGGTCTTCAGATCTGTCTTCCGAAGAAATGGCGCCCCCTGCACGAGCCGGAGCAAGAAGGCTCAGCCAACAGGGGCGCTGAAAGAAAAGATGACCAGCTTGGCGTTCCCCGCACGAGCCGGTGCAAGAAGGCTGAGCCAACGGGGACGCCGTAGTAAACAATGACGGGACAGACTTGGCGCACCCTGCACGAGCCGGTGCAAGAAGGCTCAGCCAACAGGGGCGCCTAAGGAGTGGATGATAAGCTTGGCGTTCCCCGCACGAGCCGGTGCAAGAAGGCTCAGCCAACGGGGACGCCGGATAAGATAACAGCCCACACAATTTGAGAACACCTTGTTGTTTTCACAAGGCGTGATGACCCAAAAACGTGCTCAGTAATCTTTCCCCGCACACACTTGCAGAACTTAAATGCGTGCAGGAACACGGACTTGCCCGCCGGAAAGGAGACTAGACCTTCCCTAAACGAGCCGATCGAAACAAGACTCTTCTGTTGAAACGCTAAGGTGAATGCGTGACCGCACAGGAATACGAACACAAGAGAGAACAGGAACTCTGAATAACGCAGCTCACCACACCAGGTCCGGAGTCAAAATATCCGACGTGCAGCGTTGTCTGAGTCCTTCTTTTATACTCCGCCCACATCGCTAAGACTACTGGGACATGTAGTCTTGGCACCCAGGATCGTCTTTAAGGGCGCTCTATCAGGGTGCATCTGGGCACTTAACAAGGAGTGAGTGGAAGAAGAATACATTTAGGGTTTTCCCTAGAAGAAGAAAGAGGGCTAGGGAAATCTTTTTGGACTGCGTAAATAAAATCAGAGGAACTGAACTGTGAAAGAATTTTCAGTACTTCAATGAACTGTGTTTGAACTGTTTGAGCAGCAATCTAAGGGAGAGAAAAAGAGACGTTTGTGTATCCTCTTGCTGAACTAAGCCGACGAGCTACGAATGGAGTCTGGAAATTCGAACCATAGTTACACTCATTGTAGGAGTGATAGTTCTTATAGCAGTAGTTATTATTGTATCTGGTGGGGCTCTAGCACGCCGGGGCCATTTAGAACAGCTGCCCACACGCCGAAGCTGCTGCCCAGGGGCTCGGACATCGCCGATTCCTCCCCCGCTGCCGCTGCTGGGTTCTACGGCCGCCGAGTGGGGAGATGGGAGACTACAGCTCCCAGCGTTCCCTGCTTCACGGGGGACGCCTGCCACCACCCACTTTCGCGCCAGGAGGCGCCAAAAAGAAAGCTGCTCCTGCGGTGGAGCAGGGGCTCTAGCACGCCGGGGCCATTTAGAACAGCTACCCACACGCCGAAGTTGCTGCCCAGGGGCTCGGACATCGCCGCTTCCTCCCCCGCTGCCGCTGCTGGGTTCTACGGCCGCCGAGTGGGGAGAAGGGAGACTACAGCTCCCAGCGTTCCCTGCTTCACGGGGGACGCCTGCCACCACCCACTTTCGCGCCAGGAGGCGCCAAAAGGAGAGCTGCTCCTGCGGTGGAGCAGGGGCTCTAGCACCCCGGGGCCATTTAGAACAGCTGCCCACATGCCGAAGCTGCTGCCCAGGGGATCGGACATCGCCGCTTCCTCCCCCGCTGCCGCTGCTGGGTTCTACGGCCGCCGAGTGGGGAGAAGGGAGACTACAGCTCCCATCGTTCCCTGCTTCACGGGGGACGCCTGCCACCACCCACTTTCTCGCCAGGAGGCGCCTAAAAGAGAGCTGCTCCTGCGGTGGAGCGTGGGCTCTAGCACGCCGGGGCCATTTTGAACAGCTGCCCACACGCCGAAGCTGCTGCCCATGGGCTCGGACATCGCCGCTTCCTCCCCCGCTGCCGCTGCTGGGTTCTACGGCCGCCGAGTAGGGAGAAGGGAGACTACAGCTCCCAGCGTACCCTGCCTCTCGGGGGACGTTTGCCACCACCCACTTTCTCGCCAGGAGGCGCCTAAAAGAGAGCTGCTCCTGCGGTGGAGCGGGGGCTCTAGCACGCCGGGGCCATTTAGAACAGCTGCCCACACGCCGAAGCTGCTGCCCAGGGGCTCGGACATCGCCGCTTCCTCCCCCAATGCCGCTGCTGGGTTCTACGGCCGCCGAGTGGGGAGAAGGGAGACTACAGCTCCCAGCGTTCCCTGCTTCACGGGGACGCCTGCCACCACCCACTTTCACGCCAGGAGGCAACTAGAAGAGAGCTGCTCCTGCGGTGGAGCAGGGGCTATAGCACGCCGGGGCCATTTAGAACAGCTGCCCACACGCCGAAGCTGCTGCCCAGGGGCTTGGACATTGCCGCTTCCTCCCCCGCTGCCGCTGCTGGGTTCTACGGCCGCCGAGTGGGGAGAAGGGAGACTACAGCTCCCAGCGTTCCCTGCTTCACGGGGGACGCCTGCCACCACCCACTTTCGCGCCAGGAGGCGCCTAAAAGAGAGCTGCTCCTCCCGCGTCACGGGACGCGCGTGGGCGTCGCCGGGTGAAGCCCGAGACCATCTGTGGCCATCAGGGGCCAGAAGAGGCTGGGCTGGGCCACCCCCCTAAAAAACATTGCAGGAAATAATGTGAGTAGCCACAGCCGCACCCTACTTTGATGACATTTGTTTAAGAAGTATTGATTGGATGTTCCCCTGGACTGTGCTAAACAACAGATATGCGATATTGAGTGAACTATACTTGGACGGTCTTTAAAGGCACAAAGAGTCCATGCTTACCTCTTAAAGTCAATGACATTTTAATTGTTTAGCAGGATCCATATCAAACGAGGCAACTGCGTGGTTCTAATCAGAAGGCGCAAATGTTATTGTGATTCATATTTTGGTTTGTTTTATTTCTTTCGTTGTATGATCTGACCTTGATTAAATAGGTCTTTTTTTAAATTCATCGTGGTGTGTATAATAGCACCACGTAAAGATAAAGATTGGTACTACAGGGATGATTGGGACCCTAGATGCCTACTTGACCAGGGCCGAGTCAGCTGTTAATAAGGAAATTATTTTGGCCGAACGTAGGCTTTCTATGGACCCCTTATTTGGCAGAATAACAGCTTCTCCAGCACTACTGAGCAACACGATAATAACAACCCCCCCTCCCGGTCAATTAATGGTAACGCAGTCAGAGGGTGATATTTCCTTATTAGAAGATAGCCTTATCCCCGGGTCACCAGAACTGGCTCCTAGCCCGGTAAAATCCACATTAAGGGCGAGAGGTCAAAAAGATAAGCCAGTCCGGAATCGTCTGAAAAAACCCATTACTCCTAAAAAAGCCAGGGTGCCTAAACAAAATTGTGCAGTTATGGGTAGCAAGGTCGTGACTGTTGTAGACATACATGATAACGAGGGAAAAGCTGATAGTGGTATAATCCACAATGCCCAGTGTGATGGAGCAACACTGAGCTGTAACCTGGTTGAGGGAGATTTCTCGGGGAAACTAGAAGGTATGATGCAATCGTTGCTGGAACCGATTATGCTAAAACTTACCGGCGTGGAGTCCAGGCTCTTGCTCCTGGAATCTTCCATGGGGAACGGTAAGCAAAAACTGATTTCAGCTCCTACCAACAGAGTAAATCCACCCTCTACTAGCGGGAAGATCATGCCACCCAGTCTTAGCTCCAACCCAACTGCCCCAGCAATAAACATACCAAGTCCCCCAGCTACTGATGGTGCTATCAAAACCCCTTCACACCAAACAAGTTTAAGGAAGGAAATGCCTATTTCGGACTCTCAGTCAAGACTGGGCGAGGGCACTAGTACGGCTCCTCGTCCCGTAGTTATTGATTTGCCCCCGGAAGTGACCGCATATGTGGTCATACTGGGGCATACTCCTGTTCTCCTCCTGGGGAAACACAGAGCTATGAGCAATTATGGAATAAAACAACATACTGGCTCAATCAAAACTCTCTAGGGAGGATGAGTGTTGCTAATAACATATTAATGATACGAAGGGTTAGTTGGATTGGCAGCACAAACAAAACAGGGAACGGGGATTGCATTATTGTTAATTTTGATAACCCTTCCACTGCCGGCCAATTATTATCCAATGGTCAATGTCACCAGCGAATGACTGGAACGGCAATTGAATTACTTCCACTGGGTTTCTTTTACAGGCCCGCTCATGGGAAGGGCATGGTACGACCCAACCAGGGAGGCAATTGGCGTATGAGAGATAACTCAAGGGCAAGATTCCTCACTAGCTATCTGCCTCCTAGGTTACAATATAATAACTTTAGGAATCAAGGTATGAACGGGTTCGGACTCCCAATCCAAAATAGATTTGAACCTCTATCGGGCCTAGAGACCTGTGATTGACTTAAGGCCCTTGAAGATCAGGGAGAGAGGAGACCGATTAACCTGGGAGTCAAAGAAGTTAACTTGGGTAAGAGGAGTTCTAATAATGTCATTTCCTGGAATATCGCAGGTTTGGCTGCCAAGATGCAGGACTGTAACTGGATCAATTATATTAAGCAGTACCTGATAATTTGTTTACAGGAAACTTGGTCTGTTGAATGTAATCATTTTTAGAAGGGTATAAGGCATACTATGTTCCAGCCACTGCAACCATCAGGGGAAGACCCAAGGGGAGGTAGGTTATATATATCTCTATAGCGCTAACTTGCAAAGTGCGTAGAGTACCATCTGCTAACCCTGGCATTCTTGGTTTAACTTTAATTGTCGAAAACTGTTTAGCTGGGCTGGTAAATTTTTATAATTCAGTTAACTCATGCTCAGATTCTAGTCATTTATCTGCTTTGAATGTCAATGAATCATAGCCTGCATAATCTCAGGTTATGGGTGATTTTAATGTACACCCTTGTGGGGACCCCCTATTTAAATGTATCCTAGATCTAAATTGCTCACGATCTCATGGTTTACATTTTGAACACTCGATTGAGGGGGAGCTTCCTAATGATATGTTGAATGATTTGGATGTGACACCCACCATGGCATTGATGGACCCTTCCAAAAGATTTGAGACACCCACTTTTAAGGGACATGGGAAGGGAACATTTATTGACTATATGTTAATCTCATTATCCATGCAGACTTTTGTAGATTCATTTTTAATTGAGGAGAGTCAATTTAGCGATCACAATCCTCTTACTTTGCGACTGCTAGGACCATGGATAGCAAAGGAAGGGCCGAATCTTAGTCAGGGAAGACTAAGCATAACCGATGGTGGACATAGACTGAAATGGTCTAAGATTACTCCTGATCTGCTGTATAATGATATTAAAATAATGTGCGCTGACGAAATTATCACTTGCCCCTAAGGAGGCATACAGCATATGAAGGTACTTGGGACATTTCAGTCACTCTCAGACAAGGTCATGAAGCTGCTGTCTGTACCAGCTAAAAATCAAGCTAATGTGGGCCCTAAGTGGTTTAATCATGATTGCTCTAAAGCAGCGAGCAATCTAAGGGTGACTTTAGCAGCTAAACCCAGAGAACAGGCTGATGTTCAATTATGTCGGAAGGAATATCAACTAATATTAGCTAAACGTAAGGAATCCCTAAGGGTAGAGGCGTGGAACGAGTTATTGGATCCCAAAATTCTTAAGAATAGCTCTAAATTCTGGGAAGTAATGAAAAAGCCCTTTCTTGTCCAGGAGACTGGTGATGGTCTTGAATGTCATATACGCAAGGAGGACTGGGAAGCACATTTCAAGCAATTGTATGACTGTCCCCTGGAAGAAATTCCTAGTCCGGCATCCGCCAACAATGGAAAGCTAATTAGAATTGACAGGAGTGAAATCCTCGAGGGTATCATGGGACTAACAGCCGGGAAAGCACCCGGTCCAGATGGGATCCCTCCGGATTTATTCAAGTCTGAGCCTTCTTTCTGGGCTCCTATTCTGGAATCCGTCTTTAATGATGCAGTGCAATGTGGATGCCCCCAATCTTGGGGTGTCTCCACAATTGTCCCTGTCTTTAAAAAAGGGGACAAATGTAGCCCACATTGCTACAGACCCATTTCACTTATCGATTCCATGGTAAAAATAATAGGAAGGATACTACTGCAGAGACTCTCATCCTGGGTGGAGGAAAATAACATCATTTCCATCTCCCAGTATGGATTCTGTAGTGGTCGTTCAACAACAACCCAATGCCTTAATCTTTTCCTAATTTTAGGCAAATATACAGTGGCTCACAGGGGTACCATCCACCTCGCCTTCATGGACTTGTCCTCAGCTTTTGACTGTGTGAACAGGTGGAAGCTGTGGCAGACCATGAGGGCGCGAGGGTTGGACAGTGGTATTGTTGACTTCCTAGTAGATCTTCATAGCAATACTAGAGCTAACGTTAAATTCTCTCAAGATCTGAGCGTTACTAATAATTTTAACATTAGAAAAGGAGTCCGACAAGGATGCATTCTGGCTCCCTTTCTTTCTAACTTTTATATCAATGACTTGGATAGCGTGTTACAGGAGGTGTCGGCTGACTGTCCTAGAGTCGGTCGCCGGGGTATTCCAGTCCTATTATATGCAGATGATGCAGAACTCATATCGAGGACTGAAAGGGGCCTCCAAGCTCTTCTAAATGCTTTTAAGTCCTTCATGACAGACAGGGATTTAGGGCCAGATGTAGATCACCAAATACCGGTCGATAACGGCCGATTTCGGCCGTTACTGACTGGTATTTGGGGATTGAGATGTAGGGGGCCTTTATCTTACAGAATCGGTACATTTACAGATTCGGTAAATTTACCGAATCTGTAAAATACAGATTCTGTAAGTTTACCGAATCGGTAATTCTATATGTAGGTGGCACTGGAAACAGTGCCACTGGCCCCTAAGAATTTGTTATTTACCATGTAATACTATTGCATGGTAAATAACGAATTCCTGTGTACATGCACATCTGCACATGTACACCTGTGCCATGTGGCACACAGACATGCCCTAAGGGCATGTCTGTGTGTCACATGGCACACAAGCCTGAATCAGGGGTGCAACAGGGTGTCAAAGTGACACCCTGTCCCCCTTGCAAAATCGGTAATTTTACCGAATCGGTATTTACTAATTCGGTAATTGACATTGATTCCTATGGGCCTCAAGGCCCATAGGAATCAATGGCAATTACCGAATCGGTAAATAACGATTCGGTAATTACCGAATCACACAGATTCGGTAAAAATTACCGATTTTTTCCCTACATCAAATTTACCGAATCTAGAATACGGAATCGGTAAAATTCAGTATTCTAGAGTCGGTAAATCAGATTTACCTACATCGGGCCCTTAATGATTAATAATTCCAAATTGTTTGTCATGCAAATAGGTCAACAACCCAGAAGGAACTTTCTATTTAAAGTAGATGAAGCAGTAATCCCACATCAAAGATGTTCTCCTATCTCGGGGTCCTTTTTGACAGTAATTAAAACTGGGGCCTGCATCTCCTAAAAAAGAAAGGAGAACTGGCTGGGGTGAACGCATCTATTTTTAATTTTGCATCCAAATTGGGGAAAAAAACAATTGGCGCCATGTTGCAATTTTATAACGCCAAATCAGTGTCCACGGCTGTATACGGCAGTGAAATATGGGGGTATGTAGCAGGAGAGCAGCTCCAGATTGTGGAAAATTCTTTCATGAAGCGTCTTCTGCGTGTCCCCTCGGGCACGTCCAATCTAGCAGTCCATGAAGAATTAGGGACACAATATATGTGATATTTTCTCCCTACGCCCACTGACTTGTTGGATAAAACTTTGGCTAAACCCTGATATCCCACTAACGCACTTAATTGTGAAAGATTGTTTGTCTCAGGATAATGCACTGGCTATCCCATGGATGAAATATTTGAAATCTAGCTTTTCTAGATTGGGGCGCTCTGAATTGTTTGAAAACCCTAGTAGCATTGTTAAGGGGGACCTGGAGGCAAAGAAACTGGCTTACCTCATGGATAGGAAGTTACAGAGGGAAGCCATTGAGATTCAGAAGCAGAGTGTCAGAAAATATCTTATGCTGAAAACATCTGCATCTATTGAGCCCTATTTAATGGGCTCTCTGACCCCTCATGGAAAATGTTTATTGACCAGATTTAGGCAGAATCTCTTTCATCTTTTGCTTATTAGGCGAAGAACTGCTATTTTTAGTAAAGTTGCAGCTCCCTGCGGCTGCGACGGAAAGTCTCCGCAGGATATGCTGCATTTTATATTTTTATGTAGCTTTTATGAATACCCCCGTAAACGCTATCTGGTGACACTTTTAAGAAATCTTAATTTTACTCAAATCAGACCAGCCTTGATGTATTTACAACTTTTGCACAATGACAGTATTCTCCATGTTCTTGAATTCTTAAAATCAACCGTTAAATACAGAAAATGCTTGGATTTGTAATGGCCTTTACTCAATGAAATCTTTTTATGCATTTGTCAGTACAACTTGGATAAATTATGTATTTCTTCGGTTTTTATGAAATGACGAAATTATACCTTTTTGCACCTCTGTATCCTGCTATGATTTGTATTTTTAATGTACTACGAATCTTCTGTATTATTGTATTTGTACTTTTGTGGTTTTTAAGCAAAAACCGAAATAAAGTTTTATTGAATATTGAATATATTGTATCTGTAACCATTTCACATGAGGCAGAAGTTGGGGACGTAGGAATAGAAGGGACATCCACACCTGATACTTCCAGCACAAAAGAGGGTATCTTAGGAGCTGAAAAGGCTATGCTAGATCAGAGTGGTCGTATGTAGATTTATCTATGGGCGATTACATGCTTAATGCATATGCCAAACTGCTATATGAGTATATATTCATTATCGTCATCTCCCTTTGACGTATGGTATTACCTGTAGTTTATTGCTCAGTATGTTTTATGATGAAGGTCATTATGAATATTATTTTTCTAGCTATGATGTAGTGCTTTCAGAGGTTCCAGCTTATAAGCATTTGAATAAGTATGATTATTACAAGCAGGATGATAGAGTAGGAAAATATGTTATACCTACTGTAGCCTTAGATACATCTTATGCACATCGTCACAACTTAACATGTTCATTAACGGATGCAGAAAATAAGTTTATAGATCAGGTAGAAGATAGACATAGACAATTAACACGAAATCATTATGACAAGGAAGGGAAAGTTGAATGGACCAAGGAGGAGTTAGCGCATAAAGCAAAAGGGAGTAGTGGTCCAATTGCGTTGAATTTTGAGTAGTGAGGGAAATTGTGTGTGATGTGGTAAATAAATAAATAATACCTCTATTTTTGAACGGATAAATGAATAACAGATAGCTCAATAAATAAGAGTCAAGATTCGAGGTAGTAGGAGTTTTGCAGGTTTATTACAGCATAAAGGACAGGGATAGGACAACCTGCATAGGAATAGGATGGCAGGGCCCGGCAGGGGGGCCGGATTGGACTAGCGTGGCCCGGCAGCTGCCGGGGCTGGATCTGGGATGAGCGCGCTAACATTTAATAACAATACACGATCATATATACTAAAACAGTTGCATTACAATACATATGATAGGCGGAGCAGTGGGTGGAGCAAAGGGTGTGACGCGTAGCAGTCGCGAAAGATAAGGGTGAAAGTAGGTGTAACAGGGCGTATACATAGACATGTGATGCAAACGTAACAGAATATGTCATGAATAGGGCGGAGACATGGAGGGGGCTACCTAAGGAGCCGGGACCTCTAACCTGATGGTGCGCGCAAACTGGCAATGACGTGTTACTAGGAGAAGCTGGGGGCTACGAACTCTGTGCTAGGAGCAGAGACTGAAGTCTGGAGAGTCAGGGCGACATGTACCTAAACAGTATCTAGTATCTGATGTTTAGAGAACATGTTGATATAAACTAGAAGTCAGGAGGGGAAAGGCTAAGTTGATTCTAAGACTGGAGCATGCATTATTCTACATGTAGTGCGTGATGAAGAATATTAAATGACCATTAAATACAGTATTTCTCTAACATGGAGACGTAAAGGCTAGACAATGACGGAAACTATTGATGCAGTTCAGTAGCTTAGGAATGCAGAGAAGGAGGGCTGGACTGATAACTAGAATCATAACATACTCTTGGCAGACTCAGAGGCAGAGCCAGGCTGAACCGGGCACTGCGAGGCAGGAAGTAAGTGAAGGGTCAGGGATACAGGTGGGGGCTGTATCGCTCCTCAGCGAGGGCTTCAGGAGACAGGAGCTGAATCTGGTGTCCGGGCCCTTTTGAGGCCTAGAAACGGGGACTTTATAATGAAATAACGTGCACACTGGGAAACGTGGCAACGTAACTTTACATAGGCCTGATATTCGTAGTATTCACGAGAACTGGGAATAGACATACTAGAGATGGACACAACTGTAATTGCGTCTTTAATCGAACATGGGGAATACATATGCATATTAATCATGCACACATAACATATGATGGAGGACGCGTAGGGACACAGAACATGGCAAAATTTACTTTTCCACATTCCCTCCTTGTCACTACGTTTCCATCAGGAAACATCAATATTCATGATACCATCTATCATTTCATACAGTATCATTTGCTCGTCTCGAATTTTCTTGGAACGGGATTTAGAACGGGGCTTGGGACTAGGAATACAAGAGGTAGCACAAATGCCGCAAATCGCAGGGCCACATTGTATACAGAGGCAGCAGCTGAATATGATCGCTACTGCGATACCTAGAAAGGACAATACTTTCCATCCCCAGACGGAAATTATATTCCAGAACCAACCGGACCATGTCCAGGTGCCTGGATCTTGGTGTAACAGATGGGCAATTTTATGGAGTCTAGTTATAGCTGAATAAACAGACGGCGCGTTATTTGGAATGAAAATGCAGCAACTAGATCCGATGACTCTACAGGCCCCGCCCCTATCGGCCAGTATGACGTCAAGGACGAGACGATTCTGTAAAACGACAAATCTCATAGCAGATTGCTCTTCGGTTAAGTTACCTAGAGCAGAGGCAGTCTCATTTACTACAGCTTCAAGGGTTCTGGTTAACCTACGGATTAGCTTACTATTCTGGATAGGTCCTATAAAGAAGAAGAAACCTCTATTGAAATCTGTATACTGTTCTAGAGCAGTTTCAGTATAATCGACAATTGGGGACTCGATCTCCCTTCTATGTCTAATGTGTACTAGATGTGTGTTTCTATGATAATCAGGTGGGGCTAGGAAAACAGGTGGCAGTAGGAAGGCAATGTAACAAGTTCCCTCCCAATCGAGGGGCAGACGAACATATGCGGTTTGACCACAAATAAAATAAGAATGACGTGAGGCTTTGAAAATAGATTTCCCACTGTCACTATACTTGACAATAGTAGTACAATCACTATGTCCTACATGTACGGAACCATTATTTCGGACACATAATTCGCCTTTGACTGGTAGTACTGAAATAGCAGGTAAGTCTGGAGTAGTATCAGACTGAACATTCAGGACCATGAAATTCGAAGAATAATTACCTAGATTATAAACTTCGTTTTCTAGATCTAACCCTGTTCTGTGGGGAAGATCTTGCTTGTCTGGGAAACATGTACTGTTAAGAAAAGACATATCTGTTGTGGATGACGTTAACGTGGACCATGCTCCACACGAACCATTATGTGAAAATGGATAAGGAAAGAGTGGAAGAACTCCCTTCGGTGTCTGGAAAGGGGGGAGTCGACCACACACCCAACAATTAGTGGCATTGCTGGTCTGGTGTGAATAATGTAACATGCGGATAAAGGAATTGTTACGCATAGCGAGGCGGTAAGAGAGTTCATGAGGAGGCAGATCACTAAACGTGTGCTCTACTGTAACATTAGAAGACTTATTTACATGAGAAACTGGAAAATACAAGTAAAATGCATAACTGGTGCAGGAAATCATAATGCTGAGAAATAATATGAAACATAGAAAAACGATACATCGGATTGAGTTTTGACTAACTCTCTCACTATGGGGGTCTATTTTATACATGTCAGAAACCGGTCTAACCGTTTCACCTAGGGGAGGACTTAGACAATCAAACTGGCTGACTTATTTTACTAGACCTTAGCTTTTCCTTATACTCCTGTTGCGGAGTTGTCTCTAACAGGGAGGGTTCAGTAACATTGTCTTTTGCGGGACAGTCCTTAAGAATAGTACTTTGGTAGTCCTTTAAATCCTCGGAAATGTTCTTTGAGACTGGCTTCAATCCATAAAACTTCTTGATGTGTGAAAGATGCACCCAGCCTTTGCGTCCTTCCAACTTCACGGCTGTACGGGTGGCCAGGAGGACCTGTCGGGGCTCCTTCCAGCGAGGCTCCAGCGGACTTGAGCGATCGAAATTTCGCACTAGGACCATGGATCCGGGAACGATTTCATGCGGTGCCACCTCGGTATTGTCTGGAAATGCGGCGGCAACCTGTGAACGACAAGAGTTGAGGGCAGACATCAAGGAAGCTAGGTAATCTGTCAGCATATTACTTGAAACATCGGTAATACTTCGGGGTCTAGGTGTACCCCACATGTTAGGGGGGCGGCCGAAAACGACCTCATACGGGGACAGACCTGATCTGGAATGTGCGACCATGCGCATATAGAACAGAGCAACTGGCAGAGCTACTAGCCAGTCTACACCTTTCTCTTTACATACTTTGGCGATGCGAATTTTCAGGGTCTGATTATGTCTCTCTACGAGACCGGCTGCTTCAGGATGGCGTACACAATGGAACTTCCACTGGTACCCTAACAACAGGGAAACATGCTTCATGAGTTCAGATGAGAATGGCTGGCCGTTATCAGAATATACGACTCTAGGGAGTCCATAACGGGGGAAGAACTCACGAACCAACTGCTTGGCAGTGGTCGCGGCTGTGTAATCTGGGACTGGATATGCTTCTGTCCACCTGGACAAAGCGCATACAACTACAAGGACATACTTGAAACCTCGACATCGCTCCATCTGAATATAATCCATTTGGAGGACTTCAAAAGGGTGGTCAGGGGGCTGGAATCCACCTTGTTCCACCGGGACACTTTTACCTGGATTGAACTGACAACATATCATACAGGTACGGACTTTCTGCTTGGCTGCAGCTCGTAAATGCTTGTTGAACCAAATGTTCTGGATACTATCTAACATAGCTTTTTCTCCTAGATGTGCTGGACTATGTGCGGTATTAATAATGACTTGAACCATAGAGTCGGGGAGAAACCATGTGGCTTTACCCTTCGTCAACCATCCCTGATCTGTCTGGACCCCTCCTTGTTCGGACCATTTCTTGATTTCATCGGGAGTAGCATGTAACTGGATATCTATGACATCTTGAGTAGGGTCTTTAACAGTCATACAGGTAGTCGGATCTGGAGTAAGTGTCGGTGTCTTATTAACTGGAATGTCTGGTGTCTGTGCTGTAAGCTTGGCTGTGCGATCTGCTAGATCATTACCCTGGGAAATAATGTCAGTAACTTTCGTATGTGCTTTGCATTTCATGATAGCAATGGATGTCGGTAAATGTATGGCATCTAACAGAACCTGGATAAGGAGACCATGCTGAATCTTGGTTCCATGAGAAGTCATGAAACCTCTCTCCTGCCAGAGCACTCCAAAGTCGTGTACGACTCCAAATGCGTAGCGTGAATCTGTGTAAACATTAACTTTCAGGTTCTTGGCGTGTATGCAGGCTTGAGTCAGAGCAACTAGCTCTGCTGCTTGAGCAGACAGGGTGTCAATACGGTGTGTTTTAATAACTTCAGTGTCAGTAGTCACTGCATACGCGGTGACTAGTTCTCCTGTACTTGTTCTCATGCATGAACCATCCACATAAAGTGTCAGGTCGGGATCTGGTAATGGAATATCTGTCAGATCTTGTCTTGGCTTGGTCATGATGTTAACTACTTCCACACAGTCGTGTGTGGCAGGATTTGAATTTACTGACGGTAACAGTGTAGCAGGATTTAAAACGTTGCAGCGTCTGATTTCTATGTGTGGCTGGAACAGTGTCAGTTCATAACCTGTTAAACGTGCAATTGTCAAGTGCTGAGTCTGTGTTCGGTTTAAAAGAACTTCCACGGAGTGTGGAACTTGTACGGTCAGGGAATGTCCTAAGACTATGGAATCACTTTGTCTGATAGCTAGTGCTGTGGCTGCAACTGACTTGAGGCACGCAGGCAGAGCCTGGGCTACAGGATCTAATGTGCTCGAAAAATAAGCACAGGGCTTGTATTGTCCTGCTTGATCTTGTGTGAGAACAGATAATGCTGTACCTTCGCGTTCAGTGACGAAAAGTGTAAAAGGCTTACTGTAGTTCGGTGTAGCTAGAACTGGAGCTTGGCATAGGGCTTTCTTTAATTCATTAAAACTAAGTGTATGTTCAGATGTCCAAGGGAGGACAGTCGATACGGCTGCCTCCTGTGTCGTTAACTGTATCAGTGGCTTGGCTAGAAATGCATACTGAGGAATCCATTGTCTGCAATAAGAAGTAAGGCCGATAAAAGCACGTACCTCCTTCTGGGTCTTGGGCTGAGGAAGACTCGCTATTAACTGAATACGGTCTGGTGTCAACTGCCTACCCCACTTGGACAGTAAGTGGCCTAAGTAGATCACTTGCTGGACACAGAATTGAAGCTTAGAAGGGGACACCTTGTGCCCCATCTCGGCTAGGAAATACAAGACTGTAAGGGATGCTCGCTCGCAAGCACGTTCAGAACGGGCTGTGATCAGTAGATCATCGACATACTGGAGCAGGGCAGTGTCAGTTGGCATGTGAATGTTGTCTAGTTGTCTCTTGAGTGCTTGACTGTAAATACTAGGACTTTCTGTGAAACCTTGAGGAGCGCGTGTGAACATATAGCTCCTTCCATTTAAACAAAATCCGAAAAGAAACTGGCTGTCTGGATGAATGGGGACACTGAAGAACGCGTTCTTGAGGTCTATGACAGTAAAAAATGAGGCTTCAGAATCAATGGCTGTCAATAGGGAAGAGATATCTGGGACAACTGGGTACTGGGGAATAATACATTTATTAAGCTCTCGAAGATCAATCACTAATCGATATACTGGAGGTGCATTCGGATCAGTACGTTTCATGACAGGAATGATCGGAGAATTACATACATTGGAGTCAGTTTCTACCACTACTCCTTGAGCCATGAGCTCGTCAATAATTTTGGATAAGGCTGCTACAGCCTCAGGTGGCAATCTGTACTGTCTTATTCGTGGCAGGACTACACCTGGCTTGAGAGTCACACGATGGGGTGTGATTTGCATAAAGCCAACATCAGTTGGACCTTGCGCCCATAGATGCTGCGGGACATTAGACAATCTCGGATCAAAATCTCGTAATACATAGTGACCCTTGAAGTCACGTAGGAACAATCGTATTCCCTCTGGGGAACAGCATATAACTGCACCTAACTCTTTCAGTGTTTTAATGCCTAATAGATTTTCTGGACATGACTTAGTAAGTAACAGATCAGTAGTGCGGGACAATGGACCTACTTCTAGAGTAACTGGCTTTGAAATTTCATTTACGATAGGTTTTCCTGAAAATCCAAGGGAAACATTTCTAGAGCCTGAGAGCGGAGCCCCTGGAACTTCGGCGTGACTTATGGTGGTCCTACTTGCCCCTGTATCAATCAGAAACTTTCTGTCTTTCCCTAGTACTTGACTATGAACATAGGGACCTTCTTGATCTACAGGTATCTCGATGAGAGGCAAGCCTACCTCCCTCTCTAGGCTGTTTCATGAATATGGCTGATACTCTGGATACTCGGACTGTGCATACTGATACATCTGCTGTGTAACATGCTGTGTTGCAGCGATGGGCTGCGGTACAGTGACTGTCTGTTGTGCATTCTGTGGCTGAGTAGTCTGTGTAACTTGTTCTTGTCTAGGCGGACGTGGTCTTTCTTTAGTCTTACCGGTAGCTATGTTGTGTTTCAGAACTGCACACTCGTTTATAAAATGACCTGGCTGTTTACAATAATTGCAGTTTCCGTTAACGGGAGCTGCAGGATGACTGGCTTGATTCGGACCCCTCTTCTGACTGTCTTGAGGAACAGATTGTGCAACTAGCACTTTCATTTTCGTGTCTTTCATACGTTTTCTCTCATGATCTTGCTCTTCTCTGATTCTATTCTGGTGATATTGAAGCATCTGTAACATCTGGGACGGGGTATTAGCTTGCCAGGTACTTTCGACTTTCAAAACTCGATTCTTAACTTGTGGACTTGAATTCTCGACTAGTTTAGTAACGAAAAGATGAGGGTATGACTCGCTACTTGTCTTGAGGCCACTGTTTATAATAAAACATTTCTCAAATCTGGAATAAAAATCACTAGTGTCTTCGTCTTGTTTCTGTTTACAGGCTGAGATTGCATCCCAGTCTTCCTTTTTAGTTGCTAATAGTCTGGGCAAAACTTGTATTAACAGTTCAGGTAATTCTTTACATTTGTCTCCAAGACCGGTACCTGGTACTCGTATCTTATCTTCAGCTTCTAGGACTGCCCAATCGATCTTTTTCTCTCCCACCTCCCATTCTTTTTCCTTGAGTTTCTCATATACCCCTGCGGGCAACAGGACCTTTAACATTTTAATAATATCTGGATACGTGTATTCTCCCATACGGAGCATGTCCTTTAATTCTCGGTGGAACCCTGCTGGATCTTTATCATGACAGGGAATTAATTTTTTCATCTCTAAGAGTTCCATCTTTGTAATCGGAGTGTAAACAAACACTCGTTGCATTTCACCATCTGTTGTCCTTACTGGATGCACTTCTCGTAACGGATTCTGTCTGTCTATGTAAAAGGGTTTACTTTCTGGGGGTGAGACATGAACAAAATGCGGGTTCAGAAACATACTATATTTGTGGCGCTGTTCTAGAATGACACTAATTAAATCGGTACCTAAACCTTTCCATTTATACTGGAGTAGCTCGTTCAGGACATCGTGTAACGGACCTGGATCAGAATGTTGACCCTCATACAGAGTAATGAGGTGCTGGATCATATACATACCCACCAGTCGCTGCTCGGCTGGGGGCAGTTTCAGAAACATTTGTGCCACTATTTCGTCTGGAAAAGTGGTAGAATCAGTAATCCATCGGACTGCTGATCGGACTAGTTCTTGTTCATGCATAGTACTTAACTTGCTATAACCGATTCGTGATTTCAGAATGTGATCGGTAGCTTGAAATACTTGTTCTAGAGAACCTTGTTCTAGTGCCGGGTGATGGAAAGTTGACTTGTGTTCTAGGCGTAAATGGCGATCTGGAAATCTAGATTTTCCTACATACGCTATTCTGGCGGGATTCTCGTCCTCTACCTCTTCAGTATCAGAGTTACTTTCTTTCTCGCTTACTTGTGCTGCTTTACGTTGTTCGTGTAACCTTATTATTTCCTTACGAATTTTCTTGTACATACTCTCTATACTACCGATAGTCTTATGCTTACCCTCGGCTATATTATCACTCCACTTTGTCAGGACTTTCATTTCGACTTGATCTTTGGTCGGATAATCTTGTTCTCGTATTAAACAATTAATCAGAAACTTTAATAGCATGAGCTGGACTTCAACTTTTCTTTGGCACATGACGTCACTAATACTTTCTGGATCATTCCCTGTACGGATGAAACGATATATTCTGTCTAGATCTTCTTTCATATCTGGTAGGGTGACTAGATACTCGGTCACCTTTCTCACGCGTAATGAATATAATACCATATTATCCTCGCCTGGGACTGGATCATAGCCACATTCGTTAAGGGCTTTTCTTATTTCTGCAACAGACTGATATCTGGGCGTACGCTGTGACGCTTGTGCATGTAATTCGGCTAACGTTAAACGCTTGTGTGGCGGCGGGGTTCCTAGAGGACCTCCTCCTGCGGCCCCTAAACTAGAGTCGTCTACTGATGCTCTTCGTCCTGGCAGAGTGGGAAATGGAAATGCAGGCTGGACTTGTATGGCGGGCTGGACCGGGGGTACCGTAACAGGTACTCCCGTGTCTGGAGAAGCGGGAAGTGCCTGATTTACAGGGACTGGCGGAGCGGGATTTGCATATTCCGGGACTGTGTCGTCCAAATAGGACGAAATGAAAATATCAGCTGCGGTCGGTTTGTGACGTAGCTTGGTCGGAACTAAGGGTGGCGGAAAGTTACTGGATGCCTCCGGGGTCGCTTTTGGCAAGCCCTCGGCAAGAAGAGGGTACATACCCTTAATAAGGGCATGCCTCTGTCTGTCTGACTGTTCGGTTTTAACTCGTTCACCTATCTCGATTAATTCCCTTTCTTGGGCTCGTTCTAAGGATTCTCTACTTAGTTCAGACTTTCTGATTTCTTTTTCGGTTCTTTTATGAGATTCTTTGCGCCATAACTCGATGGCATCTTTCTGTGACTGTCTGGCTTTCTTTTTCCATAATGCTTCTTCTACTCGCATGATGCACTCGGCATCCCATGTGCCTGATACAGGCCATCTATACTTTTCCTCTAACTCTTTGGTATACTCTACCCATAAATCTAGATATAATATGGCGCTTATGCCATGCTTCTGATACATAAAATGACCTGGACTGTCCCTAGGCGGAACAGGAACTGCTGCTTCTAGCAGACCTTTTCTGGTTTTTAACTGACGCAATTTCGAAAATAAGGGCATGACTGAACTGTAAATGAGACACAATACGTAATTACACAATAAACACGATAATTACTTCACACTCATACCACGACATTAAAATACATGAATAACATTCAGAATAACAGTTCGAACAGAATACTACCTGGAATACGGAAAACAGAAACACATGAATTTCTCGAGAACGGAACAGACTAGAATTACTGGATGCGCTGCTGAAACAGCACGGAACATACCGGTCCCATAAAGGGACGCATCAAGACCCGTATCCACCTAGGTGAACACTTCGTTTCAGATCTGCGTACCCAGACCCATCGGACCAGAGACAATTTAGATTGACCCTGTCTAGATACTACCCCAGCAACGGTACTCACCGGGCAGCAAGAACGGAAGGCCTCAGACTGGACGGAACTGCTTCGACGCCGGACGGACGAACTTCGGACTTCAGTTACGGGTGGGCCTCCGGATACCTCGGACCTTGGACTCTCGGCTTGGGCTCTGGTCGGGACTCGCCGCGTTCCTCCACCGCCTCGTCTGGATGCTGGACCGCCACCTCCGTCTCCTCCGTGGGCCTGAGGGATACTTGAAGCAGAAATATCTGCACGTGCACGGTATGGTTCCGTCACGGCTGCAGAGGGTCAGGGGGCCGGCGTGGCTTCACCGGCGCGTGGGGAAAGGGCAAGTCCCTATTCGGGCGCCATTATGTGGTAAATAAATAAATAATACCTCTATTTTTGAACGGATAAATGAATAACAGATAGCTCAATAAATAAGAGTCAAGATTCGAGGTAGTAGGAGTTTTGCAGGTTTATTACAGCATAAAGGACAGGGATAGGACAACCTGCATAGGAATAGGATGGCAGGGCCCGGCAGGGGGGCCGGATTGGACTAGCGTGGCCCGGCAGCTGCCGGGGCTGGATCTGGGATGAGCGCGCTAACATTTAATAACAATACACGATCATATATACTAAAACAGTTGCATTACAATACATATGATAGGCGGAGCAGTGGGTGGAGCAAAGGGTGTGACGCGTAGCAGTCGCGAAAGATAAGGGTGAAAGTAGGTGTAACAGGGCGTATACATAGACATGTGATGCAAACGTAACAGAATATGTCATGAATAGGGCGGAGACATGGAGGGGGCTACCTAAGGAGCCGGGACCTCTAACCTGATGGTGCGCGCAAACTGGCAATGACGTGTTACTAGGAGAAGCTGGGGGCTACGAACTCTGTGCTAGGAGCAGAGACTGAAGTCTGGAGAGTCAGGGCGACATGTACCTAAACAGTATCTAGTATCTGATGTTTAGAGAACATGTTGATATAAACTAGAAGTCAGGAGGGGAAAGGCTAACTTGATTCTAAGACTGGAGCATGCATTATTCTACATGTAGTGCGTGATGAAGAATATTAAATGACCATTAAATACAGTATTTCTCTAACATGGAGACGTAAAGGCTAGACAATGACGGAAACTATTGATGCAGTTCAGTAGCTTAGGAATGCAGAGAAGGAGGGCTGGACTGATAACTAGAATCATAACATACTCTTGGCAGACTCAGAGGCAGAGCCAGGCTGAACCGGGCACTGCGAGGCAGGAAGTAAGTGAAGGGTCAGGGATACAGGTGGGGGCTGTATCGCTCCTCAGCGAGGGCTTCAGGAGACAGGAGCTGAATCTGGTGTCCGGGCCCTTTTGAGGCCTAGAAACGGGGACTTTATAATGAAATAACGTGCACACTGGGAAACGTGGCAACGTAACTTTACATAGGCCTGATATTCGTAGTATTCACGAGAACTGGGAATAGACATACTAGAGATGGACACAACTGTAATTGCGTCTTTAATCGAACATGGGGAATACATATGCATATTAATCATGCACACATAACATATGATGGAGGACGCGTAGGGACACAGAACATGGCAAAATTTACTTTTCCACAGTGAGACAAGTTCAATTATGATAAAGTCTTTGTGGGAGAGAGTGTATGTGATCATACTTTCACCATTGAGGCTACAGCAAAGAAATTTCTACAAGATGTGTAACAAGTGGTGCCAAATGTATATTTTGTGTGTGGGAAAAATGCCTATGTGCAGTTGCTGTTGAATTGGTATGGCACGTGCTAAATAGCAATAGTGTTTCCCAAGATTTATCATGTGGAGGATTTGGACCATTTGGGAGGTGGATTACATCCTAGAAGGAAGCGAGGTGCAATTGCAGGAGAGATTGTAGGGAACATTTTTGGAGCATTGATACCAAATGTGGTAGTAGTCCTGAATGATATCTAAATTAGAAAGTTGTCAACCATTGTGGACAAGCTGTCAGCAAACACAGCTCAATCATTGTTGCTTGTAGATGGAGAGCTAGTGTCGATAAGAGCTATGGTGATACAGAACCATCTTGCTTTGGATGTTTTATTGGTAAAAGAGGGCAAAGTCGGTAAAATGTTGAAAGTTTAACAGTGCAGCACTTATATTCCTAACGACAGTAAAGCTCTGAAGAAGTATATAAGTAACATCACTGAGATTCATCATGAAGTACATGATTTACCCACAGAAGGAGTTTGGGACAAGGTGGGAAAAGGATTTGGTAAGGTAGGAAGTTGGTTTGCTTCCCCCTGGAAAGGGAATTCTTGTTTACATCTTGAAGCCTATTATCATAGTGGTGGTTTGTGTGAATATATTGTGGGGGTTAGTTAGAGCTTACAAGTGGCATAAAGCAAACAGAGTTAAGAGATCACTTAGAGAGCAAGAGAGAAGGATGGAAAGACTACAGGACAGTCATTATGAGAATATTAAAAGCCTGGAGATGTTTAGCCAGGGAAGAGTGGCTACAAGTTCTGTTTAGGTCGGTTCTTTCTCCAGGGAGTGTGATTTGTTGTGATGACACTTGTCATAAGAGGGGGAGCTGATGGAGTTCGATGGTACTCTAAAATTGTATGGGAGCATCATAATCATGAATAGTCCGCATCCACTTATATTCTTGAGTTGTATTAACGTGGATCATTAGAATTGTAATGTAATAACGAAAATATGCAAGTGAATGAATAAAAAAGGATTTCGGGTTATACAGAAGCAAAATTAAATGGCATTTATATTTGAAACCGTAACCTTTAGTATACTGCCGTTGCCTAACGAAAAGCTTATGTGTAATGTAATGCATTCTGATTTAAACATGCACCATGATTTGGATTGCATGAAGAAATAATGAGTTATGCTTAACATGTAATGATTGTAGATGTTTGCAACGCAAGGCATTAATAACATGAGTATATAATTTGATGTGCAAAGGCCTAAATGAAATGTTCACGTTGTGTATATGAAAGGCCTATTCGTTTATACTTATGTTGGCCGAACTGTGTAGGCCTGAAAGCGTAATTTACCTGGTAAGCTCTCGTATTTAGAAGTAGTCAGCGAATTTCATGTGTATGAAAGGATGTTCAGTTCTCACATTTTCAGTTGCAGGTGGAAAAACCTGTCTTTGTTAGTTAAAACTATAGTCTTTTGTTTTAGGAGTTAGGCATGGAGGAGAAAAGAAACAAAGTAAACAGAAGGTGGATAATTGGGAGCCGATGTTCTTTCTCGTTGAGGAGGCCTGGGAACCAAGGTCTCTGGGTGTGTTTTACACCTTTTCTTTTTGTATTAGGGAAAGTGCCCAGAGGGAAGAGAGGCAAAAGGAGTCAGGAAGAGAGGCAGAGAGTGTCAGAGAGACAGAAGGAGACAGGATGAGTTAGGAGAAGGGGTTAGGAGAGCGATCTGGAAGGAGCATCTTAGAAGGAGCTCTGTAGCTTTAGCTACCTGATTTACTTTGTGAATGTACTTCTTAGGCAGTCTTCACAAGATGACACCTTTAACTGACTTTGCCTGGGAAATGTTAAGTAGGGATGTCACCTTAGTGATAGAGTTAGGACAGTCTAATGCTTTCTACGTTTTAGCCACAGATGAGGTCTGACTTAAATATTGGAGCAATTCTTGCTTGTGTTCTGTTCTTAGAACTTTTTATCCTCTTCATGATTCATCGGATTGGACTCATTTGTATAAATGGATTTCTATCAGTTCCCATGTACTTTTACAGCCTCGTCTTGAGGTTCTTGTATATTCAGTTGTTTTTGGCTTTGTAATAAACACCTAAACTGGAGTTCGGAGTTTGTGATCTTTTGAGTCACAGTTATTTTTGACAGTTGGATTGACTAGAATGAGATGTCTCTCCCCTTTACACTTCTCAGCAGGTAAATAATGCTCTGTCGACCCAGGATTCCTAGTAAAAATTTTATAGTGGAATCAGGCCTTATCATGTGCAAGGCCTACCCTTTGTGGTGAGGCTGGACACACAAGCCTCTGATTCATGTGATTTTTGGAAAATGTCACAGAGAGCCAAAATGTGAAAGATTTTGTCAGTTAAAAAAAACATTAAAAAAGCAGATCTTCTAAAATATTTGCTGTTTTTTCCAGATCCCCAGTACCTCCTTAATTTCAATCCATGCTTCTTCATAGCCCTCCCAGATCCAGAAGTTCTCTGGGATCATATTTTCTAGCATACAACTGAGGGATAAAAATTGATACGCTGTGTTTTTTATTCAGACTAGGCTGGAAAGAGGGAAACTCTTTGTGCCCATCCTTAGCCACCGATCCAGCACTCAGCAGCAAGTGCCTTTGCTGGGTGGCCAGACACCAATATGATTAGTGCCCCTTCCTTATCTAATGTTCGATTTTCCCTATATGAAGGACCTGGGAGGTGGCAGTTCACGTATCACCTATATTCTGTAACACTTGTTTGGAGCTATTTTGCAGAACCATTGTTTGGTGAGACCCTCCGCATGCTTCGCAGGATCTTCAAGTGGATCCCCACCGAAACTAGAAGGATGGTCACCCAGGCCCTCGTCAGCAGCAGACTGGACTACAGCAACTCACTCTACGCAGGAGCCCCGGCCAAACTCCTGAAACAACTCCAACGCATCCAGAACGCCACCGCACGCCTGATCCTCGACATCCCCCGCCGCAGCCACATCACACCCCACCTGAAAGACCTGAACTGGCTCCCCAGCAACAAGAGGATAACCTTCAAGCTCCTCACCCCCGCACATAAGGCACTCCACGACACCGGACCAATGTACCTCAACAGACGACTCAGCCTCTACACCCCCACCCTCCTGCTCTGCTCCGCAGACCACGCCCGCATCCGAAGAGTGATCGCCGGCGGCAGATCATTCTCCCACCTCGCCGCCAAGACGTGGAACACCCTCCCCATCCACCTACCGCAGATCGAAGACCGTCTAACCTTCAGGAGACTCCTCAAGACCTCGCTCTTCGAACAGTAGCAGCACCCCCCCCTCCTGCGCCTTGAGACCCTCATGGGTATGTAGTGCGCTTTACAAATGCTATGATTAATTGAGAGTACTTACACTGAGGTTCCATTTTGTAATAGAATGGCGCTCTTACTATTCTTACACCCGTGTCTTGAGTGTTTTTGTATTTTACTACTCTTCTCCGATTTTATTTAACTTCCTAGCACCTTTCTGGTTGCCTTGGTGCACTCCACACCACTATTCTTTTACAGTCATTTGAAACACTCTGTGACTCATTTCTGCTTGGCGTCTGTCTCCCAATAGCACGCTGGATTTTCTATGCACAGATCTCTTTTGATGCATGACACCATCATACCGGCCGAAAAGAAACAATTACTTTTCTTGTTAGTCTCCAATAACGGGCGTGTGTATACTATCTCCCTAAATATTTTATTTGCAGTTCTGTGTTACATTTGTAAGTGGTGTTTAGTTAGTTAATGTGGGAGTAAAGTGTCTATGTAATACTTATGGAGCTCCTTAGCTTTCTTTGAGGTTCTTTGAAACCAGCAGGGCAGGGAAACTCAACCCCGATAAGCATCAAGTAATATATTCAAAGCTTGTTTGAATTGGAATGGGAGGAAGGAAGAAACAAGCTTGGCAGCGAAGGGAATGCTTTGCAGCCAAATGAACGGATGCCATGGGCTTCATTTACGTCGCAGTAAGCAGCTTCTTTCTGCTGTGGTGCGGAATTTTTGCAAGAGTGGCTGTTGCTAAACCCCAATGCATGAAGGACAGGGCACCTAGCTTCACTTTTTGGGGGTTTCCAGAAACCCCAGACACCTTAAGATTGTCCCGAAAATGAAAGAGCGCTTCTTCCAGTATGTTGTATTTATCTATTTATCCCCCACTAGAGCACTAGGGGGCATATGTACAAACCCCTATTGCCACGGGAACTTCACTATTTGTGATATTCCCTTGGCGATAAGGGCTTCGCCTTATTTACAAGGCAGCGTTAAGCCACTTAATGTGGCTAAACGCTACATTGTAAATAAAGCCCCCTTTCATGCAATGCTTACAGGGCCGGACTGGCTGTAGCGGGCACTGGGCATGTCCCCGGTGGGCTGCTAGGGTGGGGGCTGGTTCTGGGCCCCTGCGGGCCGCTCTTGTTACCGGGCTGGCAATATCGGCCCTTTGTAGCAAAATAGGCCGAAACTGGCCCTATCAACCAGCTAGGTGGGGGCCGGCCGAGCAGTTTGCCAGGGCCGGTTTCGGTTCCCTTTCCGGCCCTGAATGCTTAGCGTGAAAGGAGAGGGCAATGGGTGTTGCGGTGGGCATTCTGCTGCAATACCCATTGATTTTGATGCTGTCCCCTATTTACAAGGGCAGCGCAAATAGGAGGCAGCGCCAAAATTAAGAGCAGGAAACACCTGGTCTTAACTTGTCAAAACAAGGAGAAATGCTTTATTTCACCTCGTTTTTTGCTTTTTCCATGTGTGCTGCCTTGTGCAGCACACATGGAAAAAGCATAACGCCTTGGATTGTTTATGTTCAGGAAGGTGATGCTTCCTGCACATAAACAATATTTTAAAAAGAAATGCCATTTTGTAACTTCCACACATGGAAATGACAAAACGGCATTTCAAGATTGTTTATGTGTAGGAAGGTTCCCCTTCCTGCACATAAACAATCTTCCCCCTGCAACGCAGACATCCTTGCACTGTGGTGCAAGGGTGCCTGCGTAGGCGCTAGGCTGCTAAGTGTAGCACCAGCGCAGGGGGAAATGCAAGGCTGCACCACATTCTTGTAAATACAATGCAGCCCTGCATTTCTGAAGTGGAGGAGTGAGGCGTTAAGCCAAGGAGGCTAACGCCTCACTCCGTCACTTGTGTTGTAAATATCCCCCTAAACAGACTCATCAGAAAATCAGAGTAGCTGATGGTGTTAAATAAGGCGGGTAAACAGAGTGGGGCTCTTAGGAAATCCGTTGATTTTAGGCAGATTCCATATTTCCAGCATACAATGAATGAGGTTAGATATCATCTGTGAAAAGGTTAAATGAATTCTCCAATAAGGGTGGTGACCTATTCCCAATTCAACAATAGAGCAAGCCTAACAAAATACACTTTCAGTCGAAGAAACAGAATTCACAAGTATTTCACATAGCGAGGGCGCGTCTTTCGACTAATAAAATGGCCGTGACGTCTGCGCTGCCATCGGCGCGTCCGTCATGCGTCCGGGGCCTTCAAGCAATGCTTAATTTGAGCGGGTGCTTTCTGGTGCTGAGCACTGGCGCTCAGTTGGTTTCCGGTGCTTGGCACCAGCACCTAATTGTCAACACCACCCTTAGGGCAGTCTGCCACAAGGTGGCGTTGCACATGTAATTTAGAGATGAGCAGTATAACAGTTGTTTAGGAAAACAATAGACATTAAACAATTGCTAATGCCTGCCTCCCCAGCCATTCCTTTATCTTTGGGGACCTGGAATAATCTGAACTGTCGCATTTACATGCGAGAGAGAACGTTAGTAGTTGTCTGGGCGCTCAGGGATGACAGGGGCGACGGATGGTGCAAGCTGCAGTGGTCTCCTGGTCAGAGCCCTGGCACTTCATATTTTACAAATTAAGCACTGCCAAGGCTTGAAGAAGCTTACAATAATTCAAAGTAACCGAGCCATTTGTGGATTCTGTAGCCCTGTCAAGCCCCTTCTTCTCTACCAGGCAGAGAGAGTTAACGTAAATGTTGTTTACAGCTCACATATGCAGATAAGTAACCACGCACTGATTATTTCATATTGTGCCCTGCAACTCGAGCCAGGAGATCAAACACCCCCTTTGTCTGAATGAAGCTGTAGAATTAACAGATCTATTATGCAGGAGGCGCGCTGCTAATATTTCACGGGGAGGGCTGGATAATTCAACAGGTCATAGAAGATGGCGGGCTGCCAGGTACCCCTTGGAGGAAACGCCACTCAGAGACGAGATTTAGAAGGCTTGCGTTGCAGCTAGGGGAGGGGGTCATTTCCTCAGCCCTAACAGCATGGTATACGTTTCCTCTACAGGTGTCCTCGGACTGCCAGTCACAGGGCGGGTGTGCGCAGCCTGTGTCTGGCCTCCGAGGCTGGCTTCTGCGCAACTGCTCCCACACAGCACTCCCCTCAGATTACCACTCCAAGACTCCACCGCGGCAGGATCACAGACCCCAGCTCCTGCAGACACGTCCTGAGGCGGAACTCATCCGGACAGAGACCGTCTCCGGCCGAGGCGCTCCATGGCAATACTTATCGGTGCCAGTGGGGGGCTCCCCTGCGCAAATCCTTCAGCCTAAAGTAAGAAATAATTGAATGTTTTGGTATATCTGGGGACCGTGCATGTTTATGCATTCAATGACTTTAACTAACCCAGACAGGATGTGGGTTAAGGGCTAGAGCGGCTGACTTTGAAGCTGAGGAACGAGGTTCCAGTCTCGGCGTCGGCTCAAGCATCCTGTGATTCTGGGCAAATCACTTGTTAATCTCCCCGTGCCTAAAAAAAGGAATGTGTCTGTATGTAATGCAACTGGTGCTCATGTAAAGCGCTCTGATACCTTCGGGTCGAGTTGGCGCCATATACAACTGCACCAAAAAAATACAAGAAGATGATACAAAAGAAGATAATGTGTACTTGCGAAACTCTGCCGCTTTTTAGAGGTCGAATTTCAATTTTCTAAAGAATAAATGCATTTTTTTAACGGAAAAATCATTTTACACCTGTTCAGGTTAATCGGAAATGAAAACATTGCACTTGTTGTTAACCACTCAAATCTTCAACTTTGTGATCTTAAAATGCGATATGCAGTTTTCTCTTGAAAACATGCACCACTCAGCGTGCCCAGAATCCGACTGGGACAGAGAGTGGCTGCGAGAGCAAGTGCCGGTAAAAAAATGTAAAAAATCCACGAGTGAATAAGTTGGTTGGTGGAATTACTGCGCGCTTTTTCATTCCCGATGCCCCATTCACCTCTGTACAACGCTCCGAGGCCCCTGGGAGAATGACAACAGATTTCGCAAGACTGACTGGAAAGGCTGGAAGCAGCGTCCATTCTAAAGTGAAAATGAGTGACCCTCACGCTTGAGTGAAGTATCCGATGCCAGTCAGCGCCATCAGTCGCTGTTACCGCCACACTAGTAAGTGCCCGCTGAGCCCACCTGCCAGAAATGGGAAACTGAGCTAAACGGTGTGTCCTATTAGGAATGAGTGGGCATCACCACAGCAGGAAAGTGCCAGCACTCACTCAACCTGGAATCAAGCTTTGTAAGCTCAGGCCAAGACGTCTAGACCTATACAGGCACGATTAGTCAACACTGCTTTCGGCACTGTTACTGTTACCAGGGCTTTAAGTGGGCCGGGTCTGAGCACCGGCAGTTTTTTAAAGGGGGCCTCGAAACGGGTCTCTATCGGGCTCTGTTTTTGAGCCCTGGCACTGGCGGTCAATTTTCCCCCGGACTGCAGTGACAGCAGGCACATTGATGTGCGCCTGTCCACACTGCTCCATTCTCACTAGTGGAGAAGTTACGGCATGACGTCGTGCCAGGTGAGCATGTAGGGGAAGGGAAATCCTTTAAAAAGAGTAATTTTCTCTCTGGATTTCCCTTCTCTTTTTGAAACTAAGGAGCAGCAACATTGTTGTGGTGTCACCGGGGCTTTAAGTTGAAACTTTTTCAAAACTATATATGAGCCATAGTTGCTGCTTACTTATTTTATGCAACTAACAACCATTGACAAAGCCAATAGTCCTGACTTGTTGTAGGTATAACGTGACTTGTTGTATCATATATCTGGATGCAATGACAGAAACAGCAAAATACAAGTCGGGCGGGACAATATGCTAGGGCACAGAATTTTAGCTTACAGGTTTTTAAGCCACGCCCTTAATTACATTGGCGACGCCCCTTTGAGAGACCCCTCAGTTTTTTCATCCCGCTTAAAGCCCTGCCTGTATCCATTAACACTGCTACCCACTGGCATCCTGAAACCGACCACACCTGCATCTAAACCAATGCCTCTGGTTTACAAAGCGCTTTGAGATCACAGCAAGGGCTAGAAATAGCGCTACTCTGCCAAATTCTCAGGCAATTCTCTTAATACAGTGTTTTACGTATTTGAGTTTCTTTGATAGGATATGAGTAGATAATCTCAATATTTTTTCTGTATCTGGTAGTAGAAAAATCGAGCAGTATTTTATTCATCAGATGAGCCCATCATAAACAAATACATTCATCATTGATAGCTTTAGGGACTATGGATGTTGTTCTGGATAGTTTTAGCAGAATGTCCACAGTCAGGGCTCATTTTAGGTGCAGTCACTGAACTAGAGAGATGTGAGGGTTCTAAAATGAAAAGAGAAAATAAACTAATGTGTTTCAAGAATGGGGAGGTGTGCTGCCCCCCCCCTTGAAAATGATGTATGTAAAGGAAATGCATTTAAACACATTAAATGATGTGTGAAAAGTAATGATAAATTATGTTTATTTACACGTTTGCTCATTTAATCACAGGTTACTTTAAAATTGGCATTATTCATTTAAATTCAGCCAGCTGTTCAACAAGGATTTGTGATGGTGCAGATTCTAATAGCTTTTCAGAGAACCTACACCAGAGAAAAATGCTTTAGTAGCCCAAAAATCAAAAATGAGAATATATAGTAAAAAGAAACAAGCATTTACAGTGCAAAAGATCACGCATCTGCAAGAGTTAGAGCTGTTGGTGCTGTACATGACAATGGGGAATATTTACAGGAAAGTGGCAATAGCGTGTTGTGAATCCAAGAAAGCTAACAACACGTACCACCACTTTAGAAACACAGGGCTGCAGCATATTTTCTAGAATTTGGTGCAGCCCTGCATTTCCCCTTGCTGTGGCCCTTAATTTTGCAGCCTAGCGTCAACGCAGGCACCCTTGCACCATAGTACAAGGGTGCCTGTGGTGAGGGGAAGAATGTTTATTTGCAGGAAAAACAAACATTGGCTTGTTTATGTGCCTAAGCAGCACACATGAAAATACCCAAAACAAGGAGAAATAAAGCATTTCTCCTTGTTTCCCCTGCCACAACACCCATTGGACACCCCTTTCACGCTAAGTGTTGCATGAAACATTGTCAGACATTCACAAACAGTCACAGATCTGGGTTTAATCCATCGTTATTTTGCTCACCATGCCATTCCAGTCTGCACCCAGCCATATGCAAATCAGCCTTGACCCTGTACCCCATGGGAACAGTCCATACCGAACTGCCAGGCCAGGTCCTTCCTGAACTGGAAAACAAGCATCCTGGGACCGGTTTCAGGGCATCACCCCTCATCAGCCAGGCAAGCTAGAAACAAGTGGCGTAGCAAGCATGGTACCCACGCCTGGGCATACCCTTCCTACTTAGGGTGAAAATGCAACACAAAAAGTTGATGGACGGAATGTTGAACATTGTCAAACATTCACCCCCAGTCACAGATATGGGTTTAATCCATTGTTATTTTGCTCACCATGCCATTCCACTTTGGAACCAGCCATATGCAAATCAGCCTTGACCCTGCACCCCATGGGAACAGTCCAGCCCGAACTGCCAGGCCAGGTCCTCCCAGGACCAGTAAACAAGGATCCTGGGACCAGTTTCGAGGCATCACTCTTCATCTGCCAGGCTAGCTTGAAACCGGTGGCGTAGCAAACACGGGACCCTTGTTTTGTAATCGTAATGTTGATAATCTGGCACTTTCATTTGTGATTATGTTGTCAGCTGGCCTAACAAATCTGTAAAGTATCTCACAATCCCTTGCTGCCTAAAACAATTTATGTAGTGTTTCAGTCAGGACTTAAGAGTTCAGGTCATGTTGCTTTAGGCAGTTGAAGTTCCGCTCTCTCTACTGGCCTGTAACGCATACATATACTTGAGGAATGATTTTTTTAAGCACTCCTCTTGGGTATTTGATTTAAACAACCCACAATCCTTTCTAATTCTTGCCTAGGCAGCGCATGCTCTGCATTCGCTGTCTCTTCAAGACATGCTGTATCTAGAATGTGAGATTGAAGCACCTCCCATCATATTCAATGGTGCCTGTTACTGGCCTTCATAAATACATGCTTTTGTTTGGTGAATATGCTTAATAATCCCTCTTTTTGTACTTTTGTAACCTCCCATGAATTGTATTGTATTGTATTGTGATTTGTAAAGCGCGATTGCTGCCCAAATGGGCGTCCAAGCGCTAGAGCATGGATAGCCGAGCTGAGGGTGGCGGAGACTGAGATTTAAGTGGGCCTGGCAAACAGAAAGGTTTTCAGTTGTTTGCGGAATGAGAGTAGGTTAGGGTTGGACCGGATTTGTAGTGGGAGTGAGTTCCACATTTTAGCGGCCTTTAAGGAAAACATCCTTCCTCCGGTCCTAGCTCTCCGTACTCTTGGGACTACGGCCAGAAAGGCCTCCGTGGACCGAAGGGGTCTATTAGGGTGGTATTGAGTGACCAGTTTGTTAATGATCGCTGGACCCGACTTCCAGAAAGCTCGGTGGGCAATACATAGTGCCTTGAAAGCCACTCTCTGTCTCACTGGGAGCCAGTGTAGGCTGCTCAGTGCGGGTTTAGCAGACTGTGTCCTTGGAATCTGTAGCAGGGCGCGGGCTGCGCAGTTCTGGACCACCTGTAGCTTTCGCATGGACGTCTCAGGGGCTCCCACATACAGGGCGTTGTTTGAATCCAGCCGGGACTGAATCAGGCCCTGAACTGCCACTTGTTTGGCTTCCATTGGGAGGAGGGGGAGGACTTTCCTTAGAGTTCTGAGTAAGCCAAAACAGATGGCGGATAGTTTTGTAGCCTGGGTGGAGAAGGAGAGGTTTTTGTCCAGCCATACTCCTAAGCTTTTTACGCTTTCTTTGGGAGTGGGAGGGGTGCCCAGACACCCAGGCCACATGGAGGGAAGTGACGTGGGTGATGCGGGACCTAAGAGCATGAGCTCGGGTTTATCTCCATTAAGTTTCAAAGAGGAGCATGTCATCCACTTTTTAATGTCCTCTAGGCAGTTCATCAGACTTCCTGAGGTGTGACCGGCGCCTTCCTGAGTCATTGAAACCACTAGCTGGGTATCGTCAGCATATGATACAATTTTTATACCCGAGGGTTCGACGAGTCCAGCCAGTGGTTGCATATAGACATTGAAGAGCGCAGGGCTTAGTGAAGAGCCCTGCGGTACTCCACAGTTCAGGGGTTTTCTGGCTGATATTGTGTCCCCGTCGAAGATCTGGAAGGATCTATTGTGCAAGAATGAATCAAGCCATCTTAGAGCATCGCCTCCGACACCGATGTTGCGCAGACGGTTCAGCAAGGTGGCATGGCTGACCGTGTCGAAGGCTGCGCTTAGATCAAGGAGGATCACTGCCACTGATCCTCCCTGGTCTAGTATCCTTCGGGACTCTTCGGTGACTGCCAGCAAGGCGGTTTCAGTACCGTGTTTGGGCCTGAATCCTGTCTGGGATGGGTCAAGGAGTGCATGGCTTTCCAGAAATTGTGTCAGTTGGGTATTTATGTACTTCTCCAGTACCTTACTTACCCAGGGAAGTAGTGAGATTGGGCGGTAGCTGGAGTGATCTTCTGGGTTGAGGGTGGGCTTTTTCAGCAGAGCCCGTACCATAGCTCTCTTCCATCCATTGGGTACTGTGCAGGAGGATATGGATGAGTTGAGGAGCTCTAGCACCACGGGAAGAATGGCTTGGCTTGCTTGGAGCAATATTTCTGGTGGGGCAGGGTCAAGGGGAGAGCCAGATTTAACTTGGCGTGCCAGTTGTTGCAATGTCTCCAGGTTTAGTGGGGGGAAGTGGTCCAGCGTTGGCTGTCCTGGGGAGGGGGAATTAGTCGGAGAAGTCTGATTGGGTGTTATTGAGTTGTTGGCAGCTGTAGGGAAGGCGGAATAGATCTGAGTGACTTTGTTATGGAAGAAGTCTGCAAGTTCATTGCATTGTTCTAGCGTTTTCGGGACTGGGGGGGCAGTGTTGACGGTAATGCATTTTTTGACCAGGTGGAAAATTTCCTTGGGTTTTGATTTTGCTGCCATTATTTGGTCTGCGAAGTAGGAGGCCTGGGCCGCCCTAACCCCATTTCTGTAGGCCTTAATAGCCTCTTTGTATTGGGTTTTTTTTTCTGGGAGAAAGTCTAGTCGCCAGGCTCTCTCTTTTTTCCTGCAGAGGCGTTTTAGGTCTCTCAGGGAATCTGAGAACCAAGGAGCAGATTTGTGTGACCTCTTGGGAATGGATTTCCGTAGAGGAAGGATCGTGTCCAGTGATTCCCTGATCCAACCCTCATAGTTGTTATTTGCTTGGTTGGGGTTTGTGCAGGGAGGTGGGCGAGAACATTCAAGGTTAGTTGTCCATGGCTCTATGAGAAGTTTTTTCCAGTTTCTCTTGGTAATGGGATGGGGGGTCAGTGAAGGAGGCTTGGTGGTAGACCAGGTGAGTGGGACAAGAAAGTGGTCTGACCATGGGAGGCAGATAGGTTGTCCGACCATTACTTGGAGCAGTTGCTAAAAATTGGGTCAAGTAAGTTCCCCTTTTCATGGGTGGGGGATCTCACCAACTGGATCAGTTGTAAGGCTGCTAGGTCCTCTGTTAGTTCCCTGGCAGCAAGGTCTGTAGGGGAGTTAAAATGTAAGTTGAGATCTCCTAGAACCGTATAGTTGGCCGAGGTTAGAAGTCGATTAGCGATGATATCTGGGAGAGATTTGTGGAACAGCTTTCCTGGGTCTGGGGGGCGATATATCAGGGTGCCAGAGAAGGAGCTGTTCGCTGTGGTCTATGCTGAATGCTAGGCTCTCGCACTCAGGAATAGCTTCAGTAGTAGTGCGGCAACCGAACTTATCTTTTAGGATGATAGCCAGGCCTCCGCCTCTTCCCTTGGTCCGGTCTAGTCTGTGGATTTGGAACCCGGGGGTAGGGCTGAGACTATGTCTGGCTCTGAATGAGACATGAGCCATGTGTCGGTCAGAAAGATAACGTCTGGGTTGTAGTTTTCTAGTAAAAGACATATTTGTGTGCTGTGCCGAGGAAGGGATCGACAGTTTAACAGGTACATCTGGTATTCCTGGGACGTGGCAGGCGACTCAATGGTGTCAAAGGAGTGTTTGCAGCCAGGGCATTGGATGGGAAGTTCGACTGGGAGGAAGGAGAGCGGGCATTGCGCCATGGTAGAGGGCCTAATCTTTTTTATGGCAGCCGAGCTGTAGGTCCTGACCTGGGTGGGGTGAGGGGCAGGGGGCGTGGCCCCTGGTCCTGTCAGGTCGCGGGCGGGCGCGGATGGGCTTGCCTTTGGCGCGTCTTCGGCGCACCGCCGGCGCGCCCGCTGCGCCCGTCCGCTGCGCCTCCGGAAGCAGCACATTCTTAAATGTCGTAGGCGGTGGGGGGAGGGGGGTGTGGCCTAACTCAGTGGGCGTTGCCCGGGGGGGGTCATGGCGGCTGTCCTCAACCCGCTTCAGCGCCTGACTCGGCTGCGCGGGGGGTCAATCACCAAGGGAGCAGTAGGTAGGGTTATTGGGTGTTACAGGTTTAAACATTGAGAGCGTTCAGTAGAGTATCGTGAGACATATTGCAATGATCGGCAGTGGGGTGGACTAAGCAGAGGAGAATAAAAAAACAGTATAACAGGGTGTATAACAGAAAGGGGATATAGCATAACGAACATTCCTGGATAAAAATGAAATAAGATGGAAAGCGTCACAGTAAAAAAGCATAATCGTAACGGTATAAAAGGAAGTGCAAATATAAAAACATTGTAAACTGAGTGAGAACAAAAAGCTGTTAGCCCGGAGGGGGCTGGAGAATAGAGGGAAGTAGAGAATGAGGAAGAAAATATTATGGAAGGGGTATAGGTAGTAGGGTGGTTCAAAAGGAGAGTCAGTGGGATGGGCGATAAAAATAGAGGGAGGTGGTAAAGGTAGGGAAATGGAAATACGTGGTGTAATTGAGTAGGAAGAAGAAATGGTTAAAAGGTGGAATAAAAGAGGGAAAGAAGAGAAAGGGAAGTAAGTGGAAAGAGGAAGTTATAATTATGGATAGCGGGGGTAATGCATGCTAAAAAAGAGTATGTGGGAGAGAGGGACATATCAAGATGCAGTCGCTTAATATAGAGAATTTAGATTGAAAAGGAGTGACATATAAATTAAGAGAACATGATCAAAGTACAATATTTAAATGGAGTAAGGACCCGTGATAATGAGCAGTAATAACAATTATAGAATTAGAGGCGAAGAGAGATATGCAGTGTAGGTTTGAGGGGGAACGACAATGAAAATAATAGATTTAAACATAGTAGCATCAATCTAAATTAATAAAGTACCCAAAGTGAACAGCAGTGCAATAATAATCTGAACATAAATTTGTAAAGTGCACAAGGTAATAAGGTAGAGAGTGTTAAGGGTTGTGGGACGAAGGATTTAGTGATAAAAAAGTGGTGTCAGGGCTACTTTCAAGATGGCTGCTGAATTCGTGTAGGTGATGTTAGTCCTTTCACAGTGTCTATAACTCCGATGGGCAGGGGGGAGTGACAAAATGGAGTCTTAGTTAACAATGTTGATTGCCCGAGAGTAAACAAGACAAAATGAGTTCCAATTAGATTAGATTGTCATGAGGGAGAAAAAAAAAAAGTAAGAGTAAAAAATAGTGCAAAAATCGAACTATGACCAAATATTTCTGGGAAGTGGGGTGTGGGATCATAAGCTTCTAGTTCGGGATTCAATTTCAAAGGTAAATATGGGAGCGAACTGCAAGTATCCTGGTGCTCCTGTCGCTGAGATCCCGCAGACTTACCGATGCTTACTCATCTCGCGGTATAGGGTTGGAGAGAGGGGTATGCGGCGCTTGGCACAGATTGCACACAGTGCAAAGCCTCAAAAAAACAGCGTTTCGGACCAAAGCAACAGGCGCACAGGCTCGACTGGGATGGAGGCGCAACAGCAGGGGGTTCGGCGCCCAGTGAACAACAGTCACCTCCTCAAGGTGCCTCCTCAAGCCGCCGCGTGCAATCTCTCCAAATCGGCAGCGGCAGATCGAAGCAAGCTCCGGGCGTCGTCGAAGGAGCCAAATTAGGACCAGAGCTCCAAAGAACCAAGCTCCTCGACACGGGAGCAGAGAGCCAGCAACTCCCGAGTGGGAAACACAGGGAGCTCCGATGTCCGGGAGGCACCGCCAGAGACCATCTCAGGCTCTGAGCAGCCTGTGCAGCGCGAAAGGGGGGCCGAGGCAGAGACGATCGGGACGGACCGCGGGATCCTCCAGCCTCGGGAAATGAAAGCAGTCCGGAGTGGGGGGGGGGGGTCAGCCCCGCACCGTCATGGGCGCAGACCGCAGCGAGAAACAGCCCGGAGCTGAACAGCCGATCAGGACTGGACTGTGGGCTCCCCCGGCATCGAGCGATGGGAGCTGCAGTTTGGTGAGAGGAGCCAGCTCTGCGGCGTCATGTGCGAGATCGCTCCCGGTGGTAGCGGCTGCAGTGGGGGTCCTCGGGCACCACGTAGATCGTCGTCTCGTCCCAGGAGTTCGGTGGAGGAAGAAAAACACGGTGAGTTTTCCCCGTGAGTCCAAACTATTTGTTTGAGGACTGCTCCTGCTACATGTGCTCTTACTCTTTCTGTTATTTACCTCTGTGAGCACTTTTTCAAAAGTTTGCCTGCCTCTGCTCGTGTTTTTGCAGGTTTTATGAAAGGTTTGCCGTGCTTGATTAATTTAATACCGAGAACTTCCAACTTCCAAGCTCACAGCGCCATCTACTACACCTTTGCCCCCCCACCCCACACTTGCACCGAGGAATGCTGACTGGATTGAAAGTCATACATTGAAATAATGGTGTAGCCGAGTCACTGCACAGATAGTCTGCCATCGCAGTGCTTCGCTTCGGATTCGGCTCTGCCATTATTTCATTTTACGCAAAGTTGATGGACAGAATGCAGAACAATGTCATACATTCACCCCAGTACAGAGATCTGGGCCTAAATCCATTGTTTTTTTGCTCACCATGCCATTTGCTCTCCACACCACTGGAGTCAAGCTATCCTGGCTGAAGACGGCTGATAGAAACCGGTCCTAGGATGCTTGATTCCGGTCCAGTAAAGACATGGCTTGGCAGTTCGGGCTGGACGGTTCCCATGAGGCACAGGGTCAAGGCTGACCAACTTAGAAACAATAATCCCTTTTCATGTGACTATCTAAAAATGCAGAGTTTTGTAGTGGAGTCAGTTGTCGCTGTGGTACTGCGCAAACACAAGTACTCATCCCTTCCGCTGGCTACCAGTGTTAGAAATGGGATTTCTGGTTGGCTGAGGCTTGCGCCAAAGCCATGCAGAAACCACCACTCTAGTTAGGGCAAGGGAGTTACACTCCAAAGATAACCCCTGCTCACACCCTTGGCAACGTGACACGAGCAGTAAGGCTTATCCCGGAGGCAATGTGTAAAGCATTTGCACACGCACTCACCATCAACAACATCCCAGGTCCCCCACAAAAGGAACTCCACAGAAGGTTATATCAAAAATAGCCTTTGTGTTCTCAAAACACATCAGATAGGAATCACACAATATACATTGTGCCATCTGGCACGGGCAGTATTTACAAGGGATTATTTACAAATGCCAGTGCAACGTGGGCCACTGTCAGATTTAGCACTTGGTAAAGAAATAGTAAAATAGATAACTTGGTAAAAGTGAACTAAATCATACACATACAAGTAAAAATAGATCATAGAATGTACAGCCAGTAAACCCTGATAATCACTGTACTTTGCAACAGTCTGTGACATGAAATCCATCATGCACAGTATCCCACAAGTCTAACTATATTAGACCCTAACCACCTAAGTAAACATTACACTAGGGACGTAAATCACACAGGGAAGTATCATCTCCCTAACACAAACCCAAACAGGTAAAACAACCTCCTATGCATAAACCATATCTAGAGGTATCAAAGACAGGGTGCGTAAAACATACTATACACCATACATTTCCTAGCACCCAAAAGCATTAGCACATGAATCACATGAGCACATAAATCACATTAGGGCCTGCGCCCTATAAATGCAACAATCCCCCCCTGGCCAACTGGCCATCTCAAATAAGGGGGCTCAAACGCCCTATGTCCAGAGAGTCAGGGCTGCTGCCTAAGCAGCGAAGGTCAAGGTTGTGCCACTGTGCAAAGCCTAAACGTTGCAGCAGCCCACTACTTGCTGGGCAGCTCAGAGCAATGAATTGGGACATAAACGCTGCAGCTGGCACTAAGTGCTGCACAGCTGTGGAAGGCCAAGGTAGGGGCGAAGGAGTGCGTCTCACTCCTGGATTCAAAAGCACATGTCCCCTAAGAGAAAAGCCTAAACGGTGCAGCTAACCACTACCTGCTGGGCAGCTGGAAAATAAACTGCGGCATGGGCCCTCACTGACCCTTTAGAACAAAACTGCGCCACATGCTGGAGCCCTCTAGGCTCTAGAACACTGGTGTCCCCTAATGACTGCGGGGTAAAGGACAAAATGGGCCCTGGCACAACTGTGCCCTCTGGGGCTCTTTTCAAATCACATGGCCCTTGCTGGAGCCATCTGGCTTGGAAAACTAATGGGGGGCCGGGGGAGCCACCTCGGCTCCTTAAACAAACATGCCCCCAAACGTAGGAGCGGCCCGCTGCAAGACGGGGCCGCTCGAGTGACAACACAGGCCTGGGGCCTCCACGGGCCTCAGGCAACATGGAGCCCCAACTCACCGGAGCTTCCGGAGGCAGTGCGCGGCGCTCTCCTCTCGGCGCGGCACTCTCCTCTCGGCGCAGTGGGGGCAGACACCGGCAATGTGCCTCGAGCCCCCTCCGCTTTTCATGGGAATTCTCTGGCGCCTGCGGGGATCTCCCTTGGTCATGGGAGCCCCGCCCGCGTAGGCACCAGGCTTCACCCAGTCCCCCTCTCCTCGGGACCGGGACTTGTGGGGCGCATCTCGGGCAGCGAGCGGTACTTCCTTCCAGCAAACCGAAGTACCGCCCTGCCCTGACGTCCGGTTTTCTCGGGGGCCCAAAACGAGGTGTAGGCTCCCTCGAGACGACAAATAAACATCGGGGTGGGCACCCAAAATAATTTAAATAGGACTCTGGGCAAAGTTGCGGGGTGGGCACCCGCGCAGATAAAGAATTACATAAGCGGGGTGGTACCCCCTAAAATATCAGCAACACGGGCATAATGCAGGGTAGGCACCTGCACGCCAAGAATAAGCGGAATCAGCGGGGTGGGCACCCGGAAATGCACAAAAGGAGGGGGGATCCCAGGCAGGGGGAATCCCTCTCAAAAGGGCTGCAGCCTCAGCGCTGCGCAGCTCACACACTTTCCTGGGGGACAAGTAGAAAAAAGGCAGCCCAGCGCTTCCAGGGCGCAAAAGGGGGGCGGCCAAAGTCTTTCCTGGGATAGCAAGACAGGCAACCAGGGGTCCCAGAAAAAGAAGTCTTCCAGGGCATCCAGGGGCTGGGCAGGGCCCTGGGAGGCAAGTCTTCCCTGGGCCCCAGCAGCAGCACGCCCCTGGTAGATTCGAGTCAAGGAACAAGAACAAAATCATGGGGTCACAGCCCCTCTTTTATCCACAAGATCCCTTTGTTTCCAAAGGTTCAGGCAAGGGGCGAACCAGATGCAACTGGTTCTTGAGCACTTTGTTTTGCTCAGCCCCTCTGCCTATTCACAGGATGGCTCAGGGGCATCAGACACACCACAGGGGGTGGAGCCAGCATTGCTGAGGGAAGACCCAGCCCTATTCAGGTCCCAGGTGCACTCCTCCCTCCCATCAACATGCAGATCTCTCCATTCACCACCGGGGCAGAACCATCCGGACTCCTGGAGCTAGGCACACCAGCCAGCTCCAGCCAATCACAAGCAAGACAGTCAATTCACATTCACTGCACAGACATGCCAACCTCTAAAAGTCGCTCTTCCACACTAGACACAATAAATCTGTGCATATCATTGCGCAGCATTTAATCTCACGAGTTTGCAGATACCAAACTCGACCCTGCACTCCCCACACATCAGGAACTACCATGGACACACATATTCCCCATGTATTCCTATGGGAGGGCAGGCCAATCTCACCACACGCACTCAGTCTGCGCACGCACTTTACACTGGGACACAGTGTTAAAGTGCGCAAAGACCAGCAATCAATATAATTATGTAATATTAAAAGGCAAAAAGTTAAGGGGTGAACCTGCCAAAAGGGCCAAGTCCAAAAGGTAATAATTAACACGTATGAAAACTAAGGACGTCCCTACCCCCTCCTCACACACACACACTCTCTCCCCACACCACAGACATACACACACAACTCCTTGCTCCTTTGTCTGCCTCAGCCAGTTACATTTAATTAACATTTCGGGGCACGATGTGGAACCTACTTGTGTGCTGTGGACTTTTAAAAACTTTTTTTTATATACTGCTAATTGAAAGCTTAGCCATGGCCTGCTGTATATTTTCTTCCCTGTTGTTATGGGAACTCTTCCTGGTGTGAAATGACTGGTAAACAAGAGCTAGGTTGAAAACCTTGTGTTATGGAGTGCAGCGTGTTAATCCCATGCAGTTTGTATCTAAAGCAAAACTGCATGTCTGAGTCAGGGAAAAGGGGGTGTGGCGAGTTGTTTCACTCTCCGGTGGGTGTGAATGCAGTTTCTAAATGCGGCAGCGCTTCCACTGTACATTTTAGACTTGATACACCATTACCATACTCGCAGACCTGGTCGATTTAATTTAATTTTTCACAGTACTCCCTGTTCCTACGTTTGCCTCAGCCAGTTGCCTCTCACAGACCCATCCCCTACTGTTTTGCATGACTGTATTTTATTTGGATGCAATCAAAAGTGCTTGAAGGCCTCATCAGGGTAGTAAACGCTACATAAATGCAATTAAAAGTGCACGAGAATCAGCAAGAGGCCATTGTCTGCCATCCCTGCAGCCAAAGTGACAATAGCAGTCCAAGTGCAAATGCCTGCGTGCTCCCAACAAAGATTCATACTGCACAAGTTAATAGTGCCGTTTAAAAAAGCCAGGTCCAGTCCATCCTATCTCTCCTGACAGGTGCCTAAAGCAAGAGTAATTGAACAGAAAGTAAACAGTTCACGTGCTGTTCAGATGCTATGTAGGCGATATTGAGAAAAGGGACATTCAAGCTTAAGCTCATTAGGAATTGCAGAATTGTCTGATATTCCACATTTTTGCTGGCATGTGGATAATAAAGCTTTTTCAGGATTACGTTGCATTCATCATGACTGTGACTGCAATTTATATAAAAAAAAATTGAAACAAAATGATCGCGTATGTGTTCATATTTTATTTAGAAGCTGTTTCTAAGCAGCAGATTCTAATTTGCAGCTCTTATTTCAAAGCTGTTTAAATAACATCGTTGGTACTTGGTTTAAAAACGGACATTTTATTAATTCCTTTAATGCCTTCTCTGTGTTTGTATATTGCTGTCCTTCTGTGCCCCTCATGTGATGTCGAATTAGTCCTCCAATTTTTTTGTGAAATGCCCCGCTTTTTTGCTTTCAAAATCTGGTCACCCTAATGAGTGCTGGGTCTCAAGATGACCTGTGTGCACATAACCACCTAAAGCGAGAGGTATGTGGTAGGGTATTAACCTTTTTTAACATTGATATATACCATTCTTTAGAAAAAAATGCTTGTATTTTGCTCTGTAAAACAACTTAGCATGGACTTTTAAAGCAAAATTGTATATTTAACTTTTGCGTACATCTATCTGTTCATTTATCTACTCATCTATCGTCCATCATCCATCATTCTCCCATTTGTACAACTATATGGCACTAAACCCATCCCCGATTTTGAGCCATCCTCCCAAACCCACTATCCAACCACCCATGGTCTTTACGCTTCCACACTGCCAGTCCTCGTATCTCTTCAATACTGACAGCCACAGTGTGCAGAGGCTGTTGTAGCCTGGAGAGTGCTGGGCGAGGGCATATATTAATGCTTAAGCAACACTTCTAAGTACAGGCAAGGACATCTCTTTAATAATCTCTTAAAAGTTCCCAAAAGCGAGACCTATTGGCTATGCCAACGCTTGTCTTATTTTCTCCAGAGGGCTCCTGCACTTTATCACACAAGCAGAGTGATTAATTGAGCAGTAGCAGCCCACAGACTGCACCGTTTTGACATTTTCTCTGCCTACTGCTAAGAAATGGAGGGAGGCCGGAGAGCACAGCACCGATAATAGAGAAATTAAATGTGTAACGCCTTTTGCGGACTGCCACAGTAGCGTGGGGCTCTTGCAGGTGCGTGTCATCACGTATGAACAGTTTTACATGCATGCGTTAAACACCGAAAACTATCACAGATGCAGAAACCTCAGGGTTAAGGGGATCGTCTTATTCACAATCGCCATGCTCCTAAGAAACTGCCGCTGCAGCAGACACTGACTGCCCTGATGCTCCTCTGCGTGTTCTTCTCTCACATTTGTATTTACAATATAGATACTTATACTTATCTCGATCTGATTGAACAAGAACATGCACCTGTTACTCCTATCATAACGCTGCGGTACAATAAATAGTACCAAAAAAGAGCACTCCCTTCCTCCTGATAAAGCCATCTTTACAAAGTGACGGTGCTGGCGAGGTGGTAACCCTGCACTAGTAAACACTGGTATCATGCAGTAATACTTCACCACTAAATGTAGTTACAAGTTAATCCTCTCAGAATATTGAATAACCGAGCAGATCCGGGTTTACTGAGCAGAATTCCACACAGTATTCCATTTTTATGGGGATTCATGTTCACGTGTACCAAATGCTGTCTGAGCAGGAGGTAAATGTGACCGATGGCATGGGGGCGGGTCTGGGAAGGGCATCAGGTAGTGGTAGGTAAGAGAGGAAAGGAAGCTGCTTGATGGGAAAGCATTACATACTCCCCCTGTGCTGGTATGGGGATCGGGCCAGTGAACGGAGCAGGGCTGCATTTGCATAACAAGTATTGAACGGAGTACAGATATCTATGACAATTAGCCATTGTGGCACAACAGCAGGCTTATTCTGAAGAATTATTAGGCATTTTCTTGAAACTGGTGCATCTGCAGATTGTAAGCAGTAAGGGATCAGTGAACCAATGGACAGACGCAGAGAGATACACACACAAACCAACACAGATTAATTTACCTTCATGTCCCCTCCCAACCCTGCAAGGCAGTTGTAGTCTAGCAATAGAAGGGGCAGCTATGTCCCTTGTGCCAGCCACTGCATCACCTCATAGTTTGATGCAAGATTGAAAGTAATACTAGTAGGAGTTACTTTTTCATCACCACATCCTTACCCGGAAGTACGCTTTGCCAGGAGAATGCCTTCATACAGTGCTGTGCATTAAAAACAATGTAAGGTGACGGACTAAGTGGCTAGCACTATCACTATATCTCTGCTGCTCTATAAGGGTAATTGAGCACAATACTCCAGCACCTGTCACCTTTTGATGCCACTGGTTACAGATTCCCAAAATACTTAAAGCAATAGGAGGTGCACCGAACACAAACATGTAGTCCGTTGTTATTTCTTTTAATCTCTTCTTTTATTTCACAATAGTTCATAAAAACAGCCAACGTGTTTTGTTCCCCAAAGATAGAACCTTAAAAAAAATATGTTATTATCATTTTATTTTTCCTATTGAGAAGTGGGGCGATGCTCCTCCACCTTAGCGCAGAAGCCGCCACTGTGTGACAGGGGATACACCTGCATTCAACTGCATACTGATAGTCTTCCGGGGCTGGGAGAGGGAGAAGTGGTTCACACTTAACAATTGTATAGGTTGAGTCCTGCCCTCACATAAAGGGCTGATTTACCCCTTATTGATCGTCTGGATCCAAGGTTGGATTGAAATGGATTGTTGTGCACTTCTAAGGACTCCTTTGAAGTCACCCCTTCATCAAAGACATTTTTGAGTATAAGTACTGGGGCTCTGACCCCATGTTTTTAGACACTTTGTGGGTCTTGTAACCAGACGCTGTTGTCTCTACATGCTGCACACTACCAGAGGACTGCTGTGCTGCCAAGAGGAATCATCATTTGGACCTCTCGCTTGGTGTACTGGCCCGCTGCCTGCTAGGCTATTGGAGGGACTGCCACTCTGCTCTAGTAATCGTATCTGCTGGCCTGCCTGCCTGCTCCTCACCTTGCGCCCCAGGGTTCTTCAGGGATGTTGCCTTGCCCCCATCCTGATCTTTTGGGATATCTGTGAACTATGAGGATTCCATTAAGCAAACTTGAGACTTGTGAGACCAACCGTCACAAGCTTTTTAATCAGCACATCTCCAGCCCTTCACTCTACCAGGGGGCAGAGTGTCATGTGTGAGCAAGCAGCGCTTCACGCTGTTATAGCAAAGGGCTTCAGGCACCTACAGAGCAAACGCCCTTTTTGACCAAGATGGGCTGGTGTGGGTTCCAGGTACTGGTGCATCCTTTTCCTGAAGTTGCACTGCCCACTGATGCCAAAGCAGTAATTCCGCCCTGCACTCCTCAGCTGGCAGCTCTGTGACCGAAAGGTACTACAGTGTCCCACGTGTGAGTACGGGGAGTGGGGACTGCAGGCTCCACCTGCAGGGAGGTACTGCCGCCCGCGTCTTTTTGCGAGCCACCCGGTGTGTGCAAACGAGGCTGCAGTGTATTTTTGGCAGCTGCACCGCACTCTTGAGGGCAGCTGCATTTGCCTTCTTTACACGCGAAGGGCCCATCGAGGTCTCCCTGCTGATCCATGCAGTTTGTGCCTCCCCCTCTTACTAGGTAGGACATACCTTGGGGGGCACTTGTTCTTTGGTTAAGCATTATGGGGAGACACCTTGACAGAGGTATTCGAGCACTGCAGGGTACCTCTGCAAGGAACTTTTCCTGACCTGAGGAGATAGTGATGCAAGGATTACCGTCTCCTGTGTGGTAGGTGTGCAAGTGCTCCAGCGCCCTCCTTGTTTTCTAATACTCGTGTCAGCTAATTCATAGTGATTACCATAACCCTGCTGGTAGGAGTGCAGGAGTTCCTGTACATATTTGTACTTGCTGTTACTGACATATTTTTCTGCTGCATTTCATGCCCTTAGTGTTTCCTGATGTATGTTGTTTTTGCATTTCATGTCCTGGATACAGAGTACTATCTGAGTAATGACATTAGATGCACAGTATTTATGATTCATGTTGTTTTGACTTGTAATATGTACAATATAGTCCAGTCAATCAACTTTATTTTGGCCCAAATGAGCCATAAAAGAACACAAGATAAAAAATTAAAACCAGATACATTCAGATCACAATACAAAATATATGGAATTAATTACAATCATTATATTACAGCTGCTGATAATAAAGTGCCATATAGTAAAGACGAGACCAAGGAAACAAAAACCTCCAAATTTATTTATTATTTATTTATTTATTTAATGGTTTTATAAAGCGCGTAGTAACTCAGAAAGCATCCCAGCGCTACTGTCTGTAAAAGAGGACAAACAATGGATCGACCAAGTTGCCCAGGATGTCTTGACTGCTATCAGTAGTATATTTGCATCAATCACAGTTATTAAGGTCTGATAAAGCCATAATAAAAACCTGCCACATGGGCAAAGAAAAAAAGGACAGCAACGAATAAAAGCCCTCAGGAATAAGAATCAGTCATAAAAGGCATTATAAAGTTAAAATAGTCAATACTCAAAGTTCAAGTTCGATGTTCATATAAGATTAAGCGTATGTGATCAAGGCCAGGACTGGCCAAATGCATCATATCAGCACTTTACAAAAACATTCTGTGAGCAGGAAAACTGGCGTCCGCACCCCATCTTTTGAGGATTGGAAACCAAATACTAAGAAAGTGGTATAAGAACAATGACTCGAGTCAAGACAAGGACGTAGAATTGCTGGGGACCCACAAAACCACCCAAGGTGTGTAGTTGGGGACCCCATGGAGAGTGTGTGCAGTGTGCAGTGTGTGAACACAACAACGTGCTCCGTACAAGTCTATGTGCAAGTTGTGGTTGGAGTTTTAAAGATTAAAGACCCTACATAGTGGACCCTGGAAAAACCCAGTGGAAGACAGAAGGTTGGAGAGCCACCCCATCTGTGGATACCATTGCACCCAAGTTATCTATCCCAGAGAATCTGGGTGCACAGGTGCAAAGTGGCGCTGGAAACCACTGTCGAACCCAATGGAGGACTTCAGGAAAGTGCCACTGCCGGAAGAGGAGAAAGTATCCGGAGGAATCCAAATGTGGATTCTTGAAGAGGAGTACCTGAAAGCAGAGGGGACAGAGTCTATGTCACTCAGGGGTGATCAGGAGACATGAAAGGCGAATGCCCTCTGATGTCGGGTGCTTCAGGAAAGATGACGGTGACCTTGACTGTGCAGCTGCGAGGACCAGGCGACACCGAGGATGACCAGGACCCAAATTCGAGCTGACCCATAAAGGATGTTGAGTGCTGAGGGGTTGGTGTCTGGCGGGAGCACCAACAAGCCTTGGCAAATGCAATCCAAGCAGTAAGTCAAGAAGGTGCACGGTTGGGACCAGCAAGGTCCAGGAGACTCACCAGAAGCAGGGGAGTCAGGGCAGGCCCAAACAATCAGGGGGCCCCAAGGAAATCAAAGGTGACCCTCTAATGGACCCACAAACCAGAGGAACAGGAGTCGTGAGAGGACCTTAAACGGCTCACCAAAAGATGCAGGCCACGATACACACAATGCGGTGTGGCCAAAGATTCTGGTCACTGGTGGTGATCAAGGTTGGGGCTATTTGGAGCCCAAAGATCTTCTTGCATAGATGTCAACAAGCCTCTGCAACTGCAAAGGGGATGTGGTACTCAGGGGTTCAGTAATTGAAACCCACATAAGGACTACTGGCCTCAAACTTGGTAAGAGGGTAGATCAGGCATCAGGAGCTGGTAAAAACCACCACCTGTGTTGCATAGCCCACAGAGTCTGGAGGAGCTCAGGATCAGCACACTGGTCGACTTAGATGCGGTGCCTGCGAATGCAGGGGAGTGACAACTTCACTCCAAGGGAGATTTCTTTGGTAGTCCTTGATGCTTCATAGGCCGTTGAAGGTTCCTGTATGATGCACAGGAATAGACGATGCAGCAGACTGGAAGGGAGATTAAGTCAGGCCCAACCGAAGTCTAACAAAGTCCAGAGTGCCCAGACAGTAGAAGTGCATGGTTTGAATTCTGAATCTTATCCTAGGGCTAATGTAGGGACCTACACCGAGGTAAGCCCTTAAGTACCCTAGGGAAAGGGTTGGGAAGATTCAAGGGACCCTCCCAGAGGAGGGTCTGGACGGGTGAGCTGTTACTCCCATGTCCTTTGTCCAGTTTCACACTAGAGTGGGAGCCAACGGCTCCAACGACTGGTTTGAACTGGACTATGCACAAGGACACCAAATGTGCCCCCCATTCAGACTTTCAGGTGCTGCCAAGCGTACCCACCCAGCCCCAATACACTAAATCCTTTCTGAGAGGTGGTCACACCTGCCTGTGACAGGATGCCTTTTGTTCTACCTTCCCCTGCTCGAGCTTGGCTCAGGAGAAGGACGGCAGAATCGCGTCTCTGGTCGGCAGCAACCATTTTGTGCTGTCCGCGCCAAGAAGGCTGGTACCGGGAACACTGAGAGTCTAACAGAGGGCTCTTCCAGTGCTTGAAATCTCACCTCCCACTATGATTCCAACATGTTTGATACCAAACATGATAGGATTTGTTGCAGCCGTTTTCGAGATAGTCATCACGCGATTACGCGGTACCCCTCTAGGTAGTATATGGCTGCTTCGATGACAATCCTGGAGGAGGGACTCCTTAGGCTTCAGGGGTGTCCTGCTCATGCAGGGGCACCCTCTCACTTAAAACCAAGCACCCTGCCTTCAGGATTGCAAAGGCCTGCTATAGGTTTGACTTATAGGTTTTAAGTGCAGTGACTCTCAGATATAGTAAACCTATATTTTTAGTAAGTGGTGCATGCACCAACTTACACAGGCTGCAATGGCAGGCCTGTAGTTCCATTTTGAATGGTCTCTCAGGGGTGGCATAATACATGCTTCAGCCCATGAGAGACCTCTGGGGTACCTATGCCCTGGGTACATGGGTACCATATATTAGGGGATGACAAGGGTACCCCAGTATCCAATCTGGAGTGTACCTAAGTACATAACACAACAGTTTACAGAGAAAGCAGATAGGCTGGGGTCCTGATTAGCAGGATCCCAGTCAGACTAGTCAAAAATAGCATCACATCAAGAAAAAAGTGGGGGTAACCATAAGAAGCAGACATTTGACATTGTTAATGTTTATTCCTGCTTCATCTCTCACACCTGGGCCTTTTTGTTGTTTACACTAATAGTTCCATCCCAGAATGGAAACCCCATTTCTAACATTGGGGTATTCTGATTTTAGGCTGCAATTCACTTGCTGGGTAAGACTATCTTTACTCAGCACCAATAGCGAGGTTTACTATAGGTGGCACCATCTCAGAGTAATGGATGCTCAAGAACTCCACGGTCAAGGTTTTCCCCTCTCACCACTGTTTGCCCTAGGTCTGGAAGTTATGGTGTGCATACCCAGTCAACTTGGTATAACAAGGCTTTGACACAAAAGACACGTTGCTTCAATGTATTTAGATGAATCTCTAAATTACTTAAGCTAAGTGAAGAAGTCAATGTCAAAGCTGTTAGAAAACCCACACATTTGTTTTCGGGGTGCTGGATTATTGACAAATAGGAGCAAATCTCTTCCTATCCACATTAGTTGGTTTTAAGGGGAAGCAAACGATAAATGTTGCAAGTTGGGACTCGGGCAAACGATTGAGATCTTTCTCGGCATACACACAGCACACACCTCTAGAGATCTAATTTGACTTAACACAGGGGGTCCTGAAAGACTTAAGCAATGAATAACATTTTAGATCATGTTACTGAATTCAGGGATAAGGTGCCTTGCACTAGCAAAAGTGGTGATGCTGCCAACCTGCCTTTATGACTTGTAAGGCACTACATATTGATTCCACAAGAGGCAGTCCTGGGACCAGGATCACATGATGGTGTGACTGGTATTGACAGAATGACAAAGCAAGGGATTACTGAACAATCTTAAATTACTTTGCATTTCATTTGCAGCATATGTTTGGATGTTTTGCAGAGGAATTACACATGGAAAATATTATTAAAGGGCATATTGTGTTGGGCAAATTTAGACCGCCTTCTTCGGTCTGGCAAGGACCTACACTGCATAAATGACACGCCCGATATGATTGACAGACCAGATCTTTGTGTGGGCCATGTAGAAGCTACTTAGAAGCATCCCAGTCTTTCAGGATATGCATCCTTGGGGACTGCTTCATTTTAGAAAAACTGTAAGATGAGAAAGAATGCTGTAATGAGGTGAGACGGGAGGGTTACAGGGGCAAAAAACCTGACAAGCACAGTTGCAGCTATAGGTCCAGCTGAGCCAATTCCTTTTTTATGCAACACACATAAAAGTATCACAACTAACGTGGGTTCTGGTTCCCCAATAAGCCAAATAATTCCATTATACTATAGAAAATCATGTCACACAAAGAAGAGAAAGGTTGATCTCCACAATGTTTAGAGCCTTTAGAGGAGATTAGTCACACCCTGAATTTGGTATATATGAAGGAATCTCAACAGCTCTGATCCATTGACAGACTGATTGGCAAAAATATCTATCTTCATTTTAAGAAGATATCCACTAAACCTTGAGTCACATTGGTCAAATATAGTTTTTGTACATGAACTATCTATCTGTTTGTAAAAAATATACCCTGAAAGATAAGTGGTGTGCCGTAGTGGTAAATGAGTGTACAGACTTCTTTCATATGATACTGCCTGCCCGAATAACAGGGCCGTACTGGCCGTAGCGGGCATTGGGCAATTCCCGGGTGGGCCAGAAGTATGGGGGCCTTTTTAGACCGTTGGGGGGGGGGGCGTTTTTTGTTACTGGGGGCTGGTTTTGCAGCAGTATTCCCGCCAACCCTGACCCCCCCCCCTTACCCTCCCCCAGCCAGTCTGACATATTGCCTAGGCTGGTTTGTGATCGCAGTCCAGCACTGCCTAAGAACAGTGGCGTACAACAGGGATGTCGTGTCCAGTGTACAGAAGGTGGGTCTGGTCAGAAAATTACTGATGACCCTAAGAAATGTTTGTTAGACTTACTAAATCTTCCATAGGAGTGGAATGAAACATATATTGTCAGCATGAAGCTTACTTCTAGCCAAAAAGGCACTGACATCAGCACATTAAACTCAAGCTAGATCTCTGGTAAAACGGCACTCTGAAATGAGTTCTATTGGAGGAGATTCAGATTGTAGAAAAATGAAAGACCAGATGACAACGCGCATGACCAGAGAGAATATAAATACTGCTGAACTTGAGGAAACTTGCCATTGTGAGCTATATTTAAAGTATTAGTAGAGCAAACCTAAAAACATTCAGTCTGCAGTCAGTTATATTGCTGACTATTGAAGATGTGTGAAGTTGAATTTACTATCTGTTGTTAAAATATCAGTTACACTGTCTGCTTTGTGGATAACAGACTCAAGAGTTACCGGCAAAAAGAAAACAGTGTTCAGGAAAAAAGTGTTTATTTTTCCCTAAAAATTGCATCAATGAATAATTTGCTAAAGGCACCACCTTCCCAGCTTTCAGGAACATACGAAGCTGAATTAAACAGCATTTTTAACACAGTTTTAGCATTTTTCAGAGAGGTAACCCATTTTACATATTTTTTGTTCTCTAAACCTGCTTCCAGTTTGTGGTGGAAACCAGTGTGGAACCTATGGGTGATCCTGGAAGACTATAGATTTCTGAATAGTAGACTAAATTCCGCAAAAGGTCATATGTGTAGATCGATCAAGGTTTCCCAACGAAACTAACTACTGAAATAAAGATATTTTGAAAATAAGTAGGAAAAAAATGCCCATTTAGGACAACATTTTTATCTGTAACTTTTTTCACGATGATCGATCTACAAAAGAAATACACCTTTACGCCTGCCAGACCGTTCTGGTTGTGGGTAGGTATAGGGTTTGTAGGTTCTCTAAGAATATAAGATACCCAGAGCCAACAACTAAGATGCACCGTAAAATGGTTTTTGTTTGTCTACCGAGTATAGACCAATGCATATGGCGAAATATGTAGAGTGAAAAATGGGTATCAAGGAAACCTATGTATTTCTGAAATTACCAAAAGTTTTGGAGTTTAGGAGCCGTGGTTATTTGTTCATCTATGACTTTATGGGCACCCACACTAGCATTTGATTTAGAGAGAATGTTTCAAAATGTCTTCCCTTCTACACACTGGCTTACATTTGGAAGGCACAAATGCAGCAACATCTAATTACTAAGAAAACATTTTCTGCTATTCTATGCTCCCACATATCATCCGATACAAATGGCACCTCATATGTGTGGGTAGGCCTAGTGTCAGCAACAGGAAATGGCCCAAAATCAACATGGATACATTTTTCCACTAAAAACTGACCTTTTTTTGCACTGTGTATAGCTGTTGATTTTGGGCCTTATCTAAGCCGGTACCTAGGGAAACTAGCAAATGTGTACATTGCTAAAAGCAACCGGGGGGAATCCAGGTTGGGGTGACTTGTGTGGCGCTCACCAGGTTCTTTTTTAACCTAGATTTCCTTGCAAACTTCCAACTTTGACTAAAACACATTTTCCTCACATTTCTGTAATGGAAAGTTCTAGAGTCTGCAGGGAGCCACACATGTCTTACCCCACTGAGTTGCAACATGTCCCCTGATAAGAATGGTACCCCACTTGTGTGGGTGGGCCAAGAGACTATGACACAAAAGGTGCTGAAGCGCTAAATTGATAGATAAGCAATAATGATTAACCACTATATTTAGGGCTGTGCTGTGACACCACCCATGCACACTTACAAACTGCAGACATTTTTTGAAACTTGACAACCAAGGGATTCCAGGGTGGTGTGCAGTGCATGGATTCCATGAGGATTTCTTACCCACGTTGCCCTGCCAACCTGAAACTTTGCCTCAAATCACACATTTTCCTCATATTTCTGTGATGGAAACATCCGTAATACTCAGGAATCCACAACATTTCTACTACCCAGTGTTACCCCACTTGTTGTGCCGATAATAAAAAAACGCTGCACCACTTATGAGGCCTTGTGCCTTTAACTGGAATGAAACAAGCCAGGTTTAATGGGAACCCTTGCTAGGGAACTCCCATTGACCTCAGTTTGATCCATTCCTGTTGGGGTCATTAGGCCAGCAACACCAGCGACACGGCGTTTTTATGGGCACAAGTAAGGGAACCCTGGGTGGTAGGAATTTTGTCAGTTTCCTCCTGATTTTGGAAGTTTCCATTATAGAAATGCAAGGAAAATGTGTAATTTCAGGGAAAGTTTGAAGTTTGCAGGGCATTGTGGTTACAAAACTTCATGGGATCCTTGTGAAAGCACCCCACCCTGGACTCCACCGATTTCTACTTTTCAGAACTGTATAGGTTTGGTAGGTTTACTTATATGGTGGCTGATCTAGCCCCCAGAAAACGCAACTACACCTGTTGCCAAATCAGGCTTGTTTTTTTGACAGGAAATCATGATGTTTTACCACGTTAAGCGGCTTATTTACAAGCCTCTTGCACCACTGGTACGTCACTTTTCCCCCATATTAAAAGTGACGCACCGGTGGCAAAGATGCTTGTAAATAAGCCCCTTCATTTTGGGGCTTTTACTGTTGTGGACAGTAGGCACAAACATATAACAAGCATTAAAATGCAATCAGTCTCGCATTTGTTTGAGGCTTTGTAAATGGCAATGTTTTGTACCTATGTATTATGGAGTATATGTATGTGGTGTGTAGTGGAATTATGTGGGTTGGATTGAATTAGTTAGTTCTGTAACTGTGTGGCTTGGAAGTGTGTGGTGTGGAGTGGATTTGTGTAGAGGAATTATGTGGGCTGGTGTGCTGTGGTATTATGTATATATTAATTATGTGGTTTTGACTGTACTGGGATTATGTGGAGTGGGATTGTGTGTTGTGTAGTGTAGTTATGTGGAATGGCATAATGTGGAATTGGGTGGTGTATTTTGGATGTATGTGAGGTGTAATTGTGCTATTGAGTTGCATTATGTGGTTTGCTGTTGAACTATGTGATGTGGATTGGAAATATGTGGAGTTGAATTGTGTGGTGTGGTACTGTGTGGATAGCTTAGCCCTTTTATGATGAAAAATAACAAATAGGTACGAGCTAACCTCCAGGTGTGTGGGTTTGGGTGCTAAATAAAGAGTTAGAGCTATTGGCATTGTAAATGTCTCTTACCTATGTGCTATGGATTGAAGTGGATGTATGTGGTGTGTAGCGAAATTATGTGGGTTGGACAGGAACTGTTATTTGTGCAACTGTGTGGTGTGGAGTGGAATTGTGTAGTGGAATTATGTGGCATGGTGTGCAGTTGTATTTTGTGGATAGTAATTATGTGTTTCTGAGCGTATTAGAATTATGTGAAGTGGGATTGTGTTTTATTGAGTGAAATTATGTGGAAAGGTTTTTTTGTGTTGTGCAGTGTTATGTAGTGGAGTTTAATTATGTGGTGGGCTGCTGAATTTTGTGGTATGATGTTGAATAAAGTGCTGTGAACTGGATATATGTGTTGTGGAGTGGAATAATGTGATTTTGTGTTGAATTATTTGGTGTGAAATGTATTTGTGTGGAGTTGAATTGTGTGACATGGAACAGTTTGTTGTTGAGTGAAATTGTGTTGAGTGGAATTATGTGGAATGAACACCACTCAGAAAAGAAATGCGGCTCAGATGCCTCTCAGGCACTATGCACAAGCTCCTAACTAAATTATACTGAGGACTCTTTCCCTAGGTGTACTTCTATGGGTTTAAAGATCCTAAAAGTGAGGCTGCTTTAATTTACATATATCTTTAGCAGTGTATACACACCTAGTTTAATTCCATATTGCTCCCAGCCACCAAAAAATAGCCTGCTCTGCCCTGCGGTGAGCATTTAATGAATAATGCATCCCAGCATGAACAGCTCAGCGCTGGCTTTTCCTCTGAGAAAATATTTCTGCTGAAAATCTTAAAACGTGATCCAGAGGCGGTTAGAACAGGACAGAATTATTTTCTCCCATGTAACCTGCAGCCATGGTGTTAAACTACATTAAAATAGCTGACTTTTGGATGCTGGCTAGACTCTATTATCACTCAGGTGAGAGGCAAAGAACATCCAGTGCCAATCAACAAAATCCCAGTCTGGGGGGGGGGGAGGGGGCAGATAAAATGTTGGTTAGTGTTTTAAAGAAACAGGGCACTGCCAGCCTCTCACTTGCCATAGAAAGGTCAGGCCATTATTGCACCGTGTGGCCTGCTGCCATGAGAAGCAAAGTGCCTGCTTGAAAGTTTTAATATTTTGCTGTAAGTTTAAGTATTGCTTAGTTGAAAACCACATTTATCCTTCTGAAATCTCACTGCAGAGGGTGTGATTTTGGTCCCTCTTTTAGGAAAAAAACTGCTGCTACATCGCGTTGTATTCAAGTGGCTGATTGCCTGTTTTGTTTTTTAAATCCCTTGTACTTCCCACCTTACAAAGAACACAAACTCATCAATATAACTAGCGTTAAAGCGGAATAAAGGAGTAATAACATGTCTGCCAGACCAAAAGTACAATTTGTATTTTAATAAAAAAGAAACACAAACAACTTGTTATGATGCCCAAACCCATGTAATCCCAAGGGAGAGAAATGCAATGGCTGCCGGGGGGAGAGGCGCAGCTGCAACGTTCTTTGATTCTGGTCAAGTTTCTTCAAATTCACAAACAATTTTACTTCTGTTTACTGCGTTCTTGAAAGAAGTCACAATGGCATTGATTCAGAGCATACTCGTACGTGTGATTGTGGTTCGCGCTAGCACCAGGCTGGGAGAACACCCAAGACGTATCAGTGTAACAGAATTATGGGGCATATTACCAACAACTAGCGATAATTTTTGTCTCTAACTTGTTTAGAGACAAAAATTATCGCCGCACATCGGCGATTTTTATCGCAGATAAACCTTGTCGCTAATGCGATAAAAAACGCCCGCAATGCATGAATATCGCTGAAAAGTCAGCGATATTCATGCATTATCGAGCAAATGCTCTTAGCCATGTTATCCACCTCCCATTGGATAACATGGCTAAGAACTGCTCAGGGCAGGTGTTAGCTTTTGGAGATATTCGCGCTTAGCGCAAATATCTCCAAAAGTTGGTAATAGGAGATAGCGATGTTAGCGACTGTTTCCAGTCGCTAACATCTTGGCACGCCCACTTTGCATATCATTAGTGATAAATATCACTGACATGCAAAGTGGGGCCCATGATGGTCGCTATCTCCTATTAGCTGTCGCTAACTGGTGTTAGCGACAGCTTGGTAATAGGGAGATAATTTTATCTCCGCTTTCTTGGCTTTTAAAGCCAAAAAAGCGGAGATAAAACCCCTTGATAATATACCCCTATGTGTGTGCAATACCACTAACAGCTCAGTGGGCTAATGCAGACGCTGCGTGGAGGATCAGAAACACGAGGGAGGAGGGTGGGAAACACATGGCGGTTGGGGGGTCAAACACCACTGGGAGGGGAGGGGGAGAGTTTGACAACAAGACAGTGGGAGGAGAGGCATGCACTCCGAGTGCATGCTGAAAACTAAATAAAGAAAATCCCATCGATCATCTTTCTGCGATTCTCATGCACAACGAGTAGCAAGCGTAATTGCACTGGTAACAACTTTCTTGCGCCAGCTTCCTATCCACGATAGCCATTGCATATTCGTTTTTAAGGCACATGCGTGAGCCTTCCCCTTTATTTGCATACTCATGAGACTTTGCATTTTAGTGAACTACTAGGCTGCTATCTTTAAGTAAAGTATATTTGCGTGCTATATAGAGATGTAACATTAACCTTTAGTAAAACACTAGCTAATTTATTAATAAAATCTTACACTAAGTTACAAATGTTAATAGAACGCACCATTCATACACCAGCTTCTTCTCTTTATCTAATAAAATACGCGCCCTGAACACACCCACAATGAAACACGAGCAGGAAACACAACAGGGAAATGCTCCTAGCACACACCTAAAACAAGGATATATGCACACAACGAGACCCCCTTATTAATTCTTGTTCACAACGCACAAGACCCGCTCCCTGATAAGGGAGACAGTCAGATGTATGATCTAGGAGCAATGTGAGGAGTCACAGAGGAGCAGCGGCGAGTAGAGTGAGAAAGATAAAGTAATGCACTGAAGCAAAACATATGGCCCATAGTGAAAGGATCCATGTAGCAGGGGCCGTATCCAGGACGGCACAAAACAACCCAAAGGTGGGACAAATGTATGCTATTGACCAACGAAAACAAAGGAATTTGTAAAAGTAGAAAAAAGAGCCAATGGTAAGTGCTGGGCGTTTTTAAAGCCCATTGACGTCCCGAAGCGACAGCGCATGCGCTGCCTAGGCGAGACCTAAACAGGGCTGTTTTTTAATTGGATCAAGTAGGGGAATGCTGGGCAGGAGGAATATTGTGGATCCCGGTGTTTCCAGAAGTTTACTTCACAGAAATGCAAGACAAATTTGTGATTTTAGGCAGAGTTCCAGGTAGGCAAATTATTGTGGGTAAGAAAACGACATGGACTCCACACAAAGCATGCCACACTGGATTCCTTGATGTCTAGTTTTTTAAAATGTCTGGCTCTGTTAGTTTTCTCTAGGTGGTGGCCTACCCAAGCCCAAAAGGTGCAACAATTCACCATGGCAAGTGGGAAGATATGGGGATTTAGCCCCACTCTCCTGGCCTAAATGGAAAAATAACACCCAAAAGAATCAAACGTCCTCTCTTGTCTGGTGGGTTGGGATGTAATAGTCCCAAAAAGAGCACAAAGACTGTTGAGGCATTAGGGGTGGGGTCTGATGTCTGGATGGGCCAGATCTACCCAACTGTTTTATTAAAAAAAATAAATGGTCATGACATTTCCTGGGCTTTCTGTCCCCAAGAGCAAATTGAGGGCAAACTCCTTCTCTGCCCTTCATAGAGGCCAACATACTGGGTTGTCCCCTTTGGGGTAAGGGTGTGGCCAAATTCAGAGTGCAACACCCACACCCCTTTCTTTTGCCCCAAATGCAAAATGCCTGTATCTAGTGGGCTTTCTAACCCAGAATTGGGACAACCTACCCAACTTGGACTAACTTCTCCTATCTGTCCCCAGGGGGAAAGCAGAAATATGCTAGTGCCCTTTTGGGGTAGGGGGTATGGATCGATGTCAGGGTAAGCTGTCACCTCCTTCTTTTGTTTGCTTTGGAGCCATTTTGAAATCGCTGGTGTTTACTCTCCTTTCTGACCCACTGGGGAGGGCAGATTGGGAGTTACTATCCCTATCCACCCGCGTCTGGGGGGCAGAAAGTCTATTGGGCCCTGAGGTGGGGAGAGCACAGGCCCATGCCCAAGACCACCCCTCCCCAAACAAAACTTCATAAATGAAGTCCCTCTTGTCTAGAGTGCTTTCTACCCTGAGAAAAAGCAAATTGGGGGAAATGGCCCCCATTCCACCAGGGGGCAGAAAGATTGTCTGTGCCCTTTCTGGGGTGGGGTTTGGTCTTGCCCATGGTGGGAGGTCTCCAGCCCTATGTTTAATTTTTAAAAGTAAACCATGGTGTCTAGTGGGCTTTCTGCCCCCCCCCCCCGGGGGAAGACTCGGGGCAATCACCACATCTGCCCCCCTGGGGGCCAGAAAGACAGTTATATATATTTGGGGGGGGGGGCATGGCCATGCCATGGTGGGCAGTCCCCACCCCTATATTTTTGTAGGTTTGGGTTTTGAGGTACAGGGGTATTTTAAGGGTTCAGGGCAAGGTTTGGGTTTTGGGGTACAGGGTTATTTTTAGGGTTCAGGGCTAGGTTTTGGGTTTTGAGGTACAGGGGTATTTTTAGGGTTCAGGGCTAGGTTTGGGTTTTGGGATACAGGGGTATTTTAGGGTTCAGGGGTAGGTTTGGGTTTTGGGGTACAGGGTTATTTTTAGGGTTCAGGGCTAGGTTTGGGTTTTGGGGTACAGGGGTATTTTTAGGGTTCAGGGCTAGGTTTGGGTTTTGGGATACAGGGGTATTTTAGGGTTCAGGGGTAGGATTGGGTTTTGGGGTACAGTGGTATTTTTAGGGTTCAGGGCTAGGTTTGGGTTTTGGTTTTGGGGTACAGGGGTACAGGGGTACAGGGGTATTTTTAGGGTTTAGGGATAGGTTTGGGATTTGGGGTACAGGGTATATTTATAGGGTTAAGATGGGTTAGTGTTTAAGGGTGTTGGGGTATTTTAAAGAGTAAGGGATTTATATATATACTAGCAGCCCGTCCCGACCTTGTCCGGGAGCAATCATGGCTCAGGGCCCCCGCCCGCCCTGACGTTGTGTAACCTGCCCACGTCACTGCTCACGTCACTTTTTCCTGCTGTAATACCCCGTTTGGTACCTGCTCAACTTTGTACGCTTTTGTCACCTGCACACGTTTCTTTTTGTTCCTGTTAACCTGCCCACGTCACTTTTTCCACCTGTAATGCCCTGTTTTATCACCTGCACACATTTTTTGCTCCCCGCTCAACTTTTGTACGCTTTTGTCACCTGCACACGTTTCTTTTTGCTCCTGTTCACCTGCCCACGTCACTTTTTCCTCCTGTAATGCCCCGTTTTGTCACCTGCATACGTTTTTGCTCCCCGCTCAACTTTGTACCTGCACACGTTTCCTTTTGCTCCTGTTAACCTGCCCACGTAACTTTTTCCTCCTGTAATGCCCCGTTTTGTCACCTGCACACGTTTTTGCTCCCCGCTCAACTTTGTACCTGCACACGTTTCTTTTTGCTCCTGTTAACCTGCCCACGTAAAATTTTCCTCCTGTAATGCCCCGTTTTGGGACCTGCACACGTTTGTTTTTCCTCCGGTACCTGTGGCTCGCTCACCGCTCCTCCCCGCCGCCGCTCCTCCCTCATGTTTGCTTTGCTGATGACCGCTCCTCTCCGCCGCAGCTCCTCACTGTCTGGCCGCCGATCCTCACCGCCTGTCCGCCGGTCATGTCTGCTGCTCCCCACGCTGATCTCCGCGGCTCCTCGTCACTGCCCTGCGCTGATCTCCGTTCCTCGTCAGTGCTCCTCCCCGCGCTGAACTCCACCGCTCCTGTACGCCGCTCCTCGCGTGTACGTCGCTCCTGACATCAGCACGCACGTCGCGGCTGGCGCTACTTTCAAGGGACTACTTTTTTTTTTACTTATATTTTTTAATAACGTTTTTTTATTTTTTATTTATGTAGCCTATATCCATCTGCACACCCTGAGGATTCCAACGATGTATCGGGTGTGTGGATTGGCGCTGTGGTTCCCGAGTTTACCCGCCTCAAAGTCTGAAAGTTCTTCCTTTATAATAGTAGTATATATATATATATATATATATATATATATATAGATATATATATATATATATTTATATATATAATGCTGCATGTATATTGCGGCGGGGGCTTGGCCATGCCCAGGTGGCCACACCCCACCTCCATATTTTTATATATAAAAACAATACCTGGTATCTAATCTGCTTTCTGCTCCCCCAGGGGGCAGATCAGGGATAATTAATTGCCCACATCTGCCACTCAGGGGCAGAAAGACGGAAATATTAACTTTTTCAGGGGGAAGAGCACAAGCCCTTGCCTAAGGGTCAGCTCCACCATGTACATGGTATCTAATATGTGGATCCCTGTTTGGAGAATCGCTCTCCTGTGGTGATCCCCAAGCAGCGAGCCACTGGGCAGAGATACAATTGGAAAGTGGAGATTCTCCCCTTTCCATCAATACCGCTCCCATAAGAATCAGTGCTTGGGGGGGCTGAGATATGGTCCAGAGAACTGATTCAGTGAAAGTAAAATGAGCCCTATTTTACTTTCACTTTTGTAATGTAATAACATCAGCATTCGTACTGATCACCATTGCTAAAAACACAAAAAAAACAATGCTTAGGCTGTTTAAGAACCTCTTCCCGAGCAGCCCCAGCTCGGGTGGAGGGGACAGGGAGAAAACCCTCTGGTACACAGGACCAGAGGGATCTTTCTATCTCTCCCCAGTGTCAGCCAATGGCCAACAAATACACTGGGGAGTGTGGCTGTCGGCCATGGCCGACGACCGCATTCAAAGGGTTAATTTTGCATCCATATGTGTTTGATTGCGGAAAACAAGTGTAGGTGATTCTTCCGAACCCATACAAGTCTGGGAAGTTCCTCTGAGCCTTTACACATGTATGAGGGTCTTCCAAACCTCCATAACTCTGGGATCTGCTTCTTAGCCCATACACATGTGCAAGATTCTTTCCAATCCAAACAAGCCTGGGATGTTCTGCTTAAAGCATTCATGTCTGGTACACTAAACCACTCACAGCTGGTGTGTTTTTCCTGATCCATGCATATCTCATGATCATGATTGTGTCTAGTCTAGTCTAAATCTGTCTGGAATCGCGTCTCAGCTGACACATGAATGGAAGGTTTTTCTTCACACATACAAGTCTGGGATGATCAGCCTAACCCATGTTTGCAATGTTCATCTTAGTTCATACTTCCATCATGTGGCGGCCACCTTTTGGAACTCCCTACCACTTGTCTTAAGACAATGTCAGGACCTTCTGACTTTTAGACAATCTCTCAAAACTTGGCTTTTTAAAGAGGCGTATGCTTAGAATAACTGTGTTTTGTGCCCTGTTTTACCAGTCAGAGCCAAGAAACCTACGGGTGTATGAGCGCTCAAGAAGTTTATTTTAACATAACATAACATAACATACAGACTTCGACTGTCTCCCATCCATTCAAAGCTTGAAAGAAGCCATTTAATACACCTCTAGGAGTTTCTGCCTAACTATTAACTCTGCAGGTTCTTACAAATAAGCTTGAGAGATATTTCCTAACTGATGCCACTCTAGGAGGCATGCTTTGAGATAATTTATGCCAAGGGAGAAGAATATCAATAATGTCTCTCTGGGTTGGCACACCTTTCTGTACCTGTATGCTCTGGTGTACCTGCCAAACTGGTTATGCCACAGGTCTTATGGACCTCTTACTAATGACTGGAAGTGTATAAAAGGAGGTAGCATCTAATGACTGGAAGTGTATAAAAGGAGGTAGCATCAGCTACAAAATTAAATTACAGTGAAACCGATTCTCCACAAGGATGACGGAAGGTGCCCAAACCATAAAGGTTTTTCAGTTGATTAGTCAAAGTTACAATTTTAATCAAATTGATAACTCAGTCTATTCAATAAGGATTACGTCCATTTAGTCATTCAGTCTAAAAATGTATATCACATAAATGAAGATGCAAAACATCACCAAGTATAAAATATATTGGTTTCATAAAGGAACTTCCCTATGCTAAATAGGGCATAGAGAGTGACAAGGAGAAATTTTAAGAGGAAAGGTGTTGGCATCAGTTGACCCAAATTAAGGTTCAAGGGAAATAGCTGTAGTTGTTCAAGAGTAAAACTCAAGAACCAGAGGTGGGGAAATCTGCAGAGCTGGGGGAAAGCTCTTTCCCTCAGGGAAGTCAGGACAGGATCTGCTAAACTATTCTAAGAAACACACACTGATACCAAACAACATTCTCCAGAAACGTCGGCTCTTCCACTCCCTCTGGATGCAGCCAATCAGGTGGCACCGTCTTCTGGGAGCAGGTATACTCCTTACTTTCCCATGTCCAAACAAAGGCTCTTACAGCTCCATGACCTTGTCATTATTAGTAGTCAGATTTTCCTGGTAATTAAGGCTTATTCACATCTCTGCAAGGGCCAGATGTGTGATCCTTTTTTCATCCTCAAACAGGAGATCCTCCCATTTGCGATCGCAAAAAAGTGTAATGGTATATACAAATGCTATTAGGAATCGGCGTCCCTTCCTAATAGCAGGTCACCATGCCATGTACAATTGTCTTGCGATTGCATTTGCGGTCGCAAAACACTCGCAGCTTACCACCTACTTCAAGTAGGTCGTAAACCACTCGCAAACCGGACAGGGTCCCAAGGGGACCCCTTCCCCTTTGTGAGCATGTGAGAAAATATTTTTAAGAGCAGGCAGTTAAAAAAATGAAACTGAAAAGTTTCATTTTTCTTTTTTAAATGCATCCCGTTTTCCTTTAAGAAAAACGGGCTGCATTGTTTAAAAAAATACTGCTTTATTTAAAAGCAGTCCCAGACATGGTGGTCTGCTGACCCTAGCAGCGCACCCCCCCCCCTGGAACATAAGCCATTCCTAATGGGGTCGCAAATTGCGACAGCCTCATTAATATTCATGAGGCATCAATTTGCGACCCCATTAGGAATCACTAACAGTGTCTGAGACACTGTTATACATCCCAATTTGCGAGTTGCAAACTGGTGGGTCGTACACCTGGCACTAAATTCCTAGTAACATTATTAAACACACACACACAGGGAACATTTCTATAACTAATAAGAGCAATAAGTTACCTGTAACGAAAGGAATAGAGAGCATTTTGGAAAGAACATCACATTTATAATGTACAAAATACTTTTGATTGATATGAATTGATTGATTTATAAGAATACATCATAAACTAAGAATTTGACTAAGAATATTTAATGTGGCTGCTTTATATATGTATATACTGAAACACATGTTCACATGAATGAATATATTGATTAACATATGAGTAGTAAAGTTAAGGAGCAATAAAATACGCTGCTCCATCTCCAATCAAGCCAATTCTGTATTCAGGAATGAACTTTATGTCTAGGCCACAGCAAACATAACATTGCTCCACATGACTTTCAATCTAAAAGTGATATCTCATTTATGCTGCTTGCTTTTTTGTGCTTAAATAAAGGGCATTTGAGATGCAGAATTTTAACAATAGGTGTCTGGCAAGTTATAAATGCATATAAACCTCTAATACCACAACCATATTTTGATCAATGGTATGGGCACTAAATAAAGCTGAAGTTTATGCGAATACAGCTGGGAGTATATCCAACTCTGGACTTGATGTCCAATGGCTAAGAACAAATGAATCAGTGGCATGTAGATTCTGTGGATCAGGGGAGGGGACCATGGCTCACATTCTTTGCATTTGCCCAGCCCTGCTGTCAGATTGATGAAAGATGCTCCGGGAGGTTTTTAATCAAGTAACAAATCTGTCAACAAGCTCTTGATCCCTTTGGACACTTATAAAAATGTCAAGATGGCAAAATTTCTAACAATTTTAAAAGAAAGAGTTACGGTTACTGTTAGAAATTGGGTCCCTAGTTGTCAGAGGTATGTACCCCCATAAGGTACCACAATCTTAGACAGGGTATGGTAGATATACACTAAAGATAACCTGTGCTCACCCTCTGGTAGCTTGGCACAAAGCAGTCAGGCTTATCTAAAGAGGCAATGCGTAAAGTATTTGTGCAACACACACACACACTCACACAGTAACATAATGAAAACACCACAAAAATGCCCCAAATATGTTTAGGAAAATAGAGACTAATTTTATGAGTAAAACAAGACCAAATTACAAAAATCCAATCAGTCGAACCAAAGTGATGAATTTTTAAAGAATAAACCAAAAATATAGCTTAGAAGTCAATAGTGCTAAGAATTTACGTGAGGTTGTGCTAGCCTGGAGTAAATCCAAAGTTCAGGATGACCGTGGTGGAGCCAGGGAAAGCTGGCTACAGGACTCAGACAGCTCCCGCTGACAAAGTACCTTGGATGGAGTAAGCTTCGATGTCAAAGACTCAATGTAAGGAATCAAGGAGGCACGTCGTCCATCCCATGGATTGAGAAGAAACGTCACTGCTAATCCTCGCAGCAGAGAAAAGCTACAGCGTCAAACCACTTTAAGGTGCAGGCATTGCATCAATGCCGAGCTTCGCTGTCTGTCTGCATCAAGCCACGCAGTCTATCGAAGCAATGTCATTGATCAGTTCCTGCATCGGCATCAAAGGGCAATGCATTGGTTCTGATCAGTGCAAAGTCGTCACTACTTCAATTCTGATGCCCAACCTGCTGCAAAGCCCACCTCTGAGGCTCAGGACTGGATTGGCACCTCAGGCAAGGGTGGACTCACAGTTGACAGAGTTCAGCAGCACCAGAGTTGGTAGCAGCGGTGACTCCTCCACTATGGCGGAGGAGTGTTGCCCTGCCAGCTGTGTCAAAAACGTCAGGAAAGGAAAAATAAAATGATAATAAACATGTTTTACTATTGTTTTATTTTTCCTTTCCTGCCGAGTCTTTGCGTGCGGGCCATGCTAGATTATAGGAGGAGTGGTGAGCACTGTTGTCAGTGTGCATGATGGTTTGGCCAGCTGTCTCAGGCCTGCCAAACGTCATGTGCATTAATGCTCTCCCCAACCCAAGCTGCAGTGGAGAGCAGGCACAGGCTACCAGTCTGTCTGAAAGTGCAAATCGAGGGCACTCAGTTTAATCCTAAAGCTGCTCTCATGCATGAGGGCAGCATCAGGATTGGCCGCCAGTCAGTATGGGAGCCTGTGCCGCGAGGAGAGGAGCAGAAGAGCACAACGCGGGCAGCAGGTACGTTATTTTGTATTATTTTTTTGTGCCCACCACCCACCTGCCTCACCACTTGTCCACAACACCAGCCGCTACTGGTTGGTAGGAAGTCTTTGGTGACCCTGAGACTTCAGAAACAGAAGGCAAGCCAGCAAGCCCTTGGAGTCACTCTGGGTTCAAGTGAGATGGAGCCAGTCCTTCCATGGCAGGCAGAAGGCCAGCTGAGCAAAGCAGAGAAGCAGTTCCTTCAGAACAGTTACCACAACAGTCTTCGCTTCTGGCAGAGTTCTTCACAGGTCCAGTTGTGTACTGCCTTGGTCAGGTCAGAGCCCAAGTACTTATACCCTGTTAAGCCTAGGACGTGGGGGTGACTTCAAAGCAGGTCCTTAAAGTGCACACGTCCCCCTTTCGTCCCAACCCTGGCTCCAGACTATCAATAGGGGGTAATAAACCATTTGTGTGGGAAACAGGACACTGTCTATTCAGGTGTAAGTGTCGGCTCCCTCCTCTCTTCCTGCCAAGGAAGACCTATCGGAATGCAAATGAATACAGAGGAGTTATCTGTCATACCCACTCTCCCTGTGTTTGTATATATCTGGAGGGAGTGCACAAAGTGTAGCTGTCACCCACCTCCAATGTGCATTGGAGACAGGCTGCAAGCACAAAGAGCTAAGTTGAGAGCTGAGAAATGTCCACTTTCTAAAAGTGGCATTTCTAAAATAGTAATGTAAAAACAACTCTACCACTAAGGAGGATTTCTCATTACTATTCCAAAGATATGAAACATGATGTAGTTACTCCTGTCTAATCACGAATTACAGCTTAAAGATGTTTTAGGGGATTCCCAATGCTAGCCTATGAGAGGAGTAGGCCTCGCAGAAGTGAAAAATGTATTTAGCTGTTTGTCACAACCAGGACATGTAAGACATACACATCCTACCTTTTAGTTACACAGCACCCTACCCTTAGGGCTACCTAGGGCCTACCTTAGGGATGGCATATGTGCAATAAAAGAGGAGTTTTAAGGCTTGTCAAGTGGTTTGAAATGCCAAGTCAAAGTGGCAGTAAACTGCACACACAGGCCTTGCAAAGGCAGGCCTGAGACATGTTTGTAAGGCTACTTGTGTGGGTTGCACACCCAGTGCTGCAGGCCCACTCGTAGCATTTAGATTACCAGCCCTGAGGATATGGTAAACCACTTTACAAGGGACTTATAAGTAAACTAAACATCCAAACATGTACACACCAATGTCACCATGTTTAGGGGAGAAGCATATGCACTCTAGCACTAGACAGCAGTGGTAAAGTGCTCAGAGTCCCAAGGCAAACAAAAAGAGTGTCAGAAAAGGAGGAGGAGGAAGTCAAAAGGTTTGGGGTGACCCATCAGAGAGAGACATTTTTCACCAGTTACTATGGGGAAATTTAAGTCAATAAAACTTTTGGCTTAGTGAAGATAAAGCCAAGGATTTGCGCTTTCCTTGAAATATAACTCTCCCTCTGCACATGTGTTAGTGGCTTGCAGAAAGCTGTGTCGGGTAGTTTGTTGAAATTGGACAAGAGTTGACACAGTAGAGAACACAAAAATGGTGAAATGTATATTCTCTGGCCATCCTTCTAAACACCATAGCAAGAGATGGGAAGCAAACTACTCAAGCCAAAATTAACATTTGCGAAAATGTTGCCAAATGGCCATCATTGGAGCATATCCTTAACAAATTTTAAGTTACTTTCCAAGTTATGAATTGCTATAATGGAAATGTTGTTGACTCGAATGCAAGACAAATAGAATACATTTTTAATTTTCTACATATTTTACATTTGATATAGGCTGTGCGTTTGTATTAACTAACTACGCACTTTTTCCGATACATTTTAAATTTGAATAGTAGAACAGTAGGTGTCTGCCCATACCCACAGTTCCCTTTCAGAGCTCTCATGTTTTTCCTCCATTGTTCTACTCACACTGATTCATCTTTCCACCTTCCCAGACTCCGGATACAATACTTAACAGTACAGTATGCCACCAAACCTGCAGCCAAAAAGCATTATTTGCCCAAATGAGCAATCTTTATTCCTAAGAAGTATTTCTAACACGAAAGAGTAGTGTAAACAATACTTTAGAATTACTGTCAAACAAACCAAGATATGTCTCAGGCCATTAAGTCATACACGAGCAGTTGGCAAATGTTCAGTTTATAGAGGCTACAGAAGTTGTAAATCTTTCTGGACTGTCTACAAATATCAGGCATCAGAGGGCTAAATGGCTTTTCACATTTGATCGCTATTGATCAGGCATGCAATTTTGCAGGCATACTCATTCAACCTGCTGAAGTCGTGCCATGTATTAATGTAAGGTTTGGAGTTCTGCCAATGAGATCTACTTGTAGAAAATTGCACTGTTTGGGAGGTTGCATATGAACAGTGCAGGACAGGCTGCAGTATTAGTGAGTCATGGCAAGTCAAGTGCATAGAAAAGGAAAAGCTTTTTAAAACAATTCCTTTGGTAGATTGAAGTGTGCAAGTTCTACCCTGACCAGGTGAACTAGTGGGAGTTTTAGTCCACCCATCAGGTTTTTTTTAATAATTCCAAATTCAGTTCACTACACACATTTCCACATATATTATGTTTATAAATCCATATTTTTTTACAGGTGAATCTATAGGGAAACTAATACATGTTCTAACACTTAATGAGTTGTCAAATTAACTGCAAGTATAAGCAGTGCTGGTTCCTACTGACCTCTCTCTATGTCAAATGTAGATCCGAAACTACTTAGGGGCATATTATCATGCAACGGCGTTAAACTTATTGCCGCTTCTGGGAATGTTGTGTAACTTTTTGTAAAGGCCATTATTATTTGTTCATTGCTAAAGCGGCAATAATGGGCTTGATAATATGCCCTTATGAATTCCCATAGAAGCCCATGTTCTGGTGTGAACATGGACTTCGATTGGAATTCTCAAGGGCTGCTCCTCCACCTCCCAAACCTGATCCGCACGAATCAGTGAGGATTTATCCCGCAGAGGAATACACTGCGAAACTTGCCCCGGCTGACTCATGTACTTCATTACACACGTACTCAAAGAAGGAAGATCCATATGGACTGGCCTTTCTCAATATTGAGCAAGCATTTGATACAGTGTGCTGGGACTAGGCTTGGCAGGTAATTGTGGCACAACTATATCAACTGGGTAAAATTACTCTATGGGAGCCCGAGGGCGAAGGTAAGAACTGGGCGGTATGTCTCGGCCGAGATTGTCTTGCAGTGGGACATGCACCAGAGGTACCTACTATCCTCCCTATTCTTCACCACTGCGACGGTGCCGCTGGTGTGCCGGCTCAGGCAGGTTCGTAGCTGATGGGGCATTCAGGTTGGTAGTATGGAACATGTGGTATCACTGTCCGCAGATGATGCCATGAACTATCTATGCCAGCCGGACATATCAGGGCCGATGTTGCTTAAAGTTATGAGGGAATTCTGGGAATTTTCGGGGCCCTGGGCTAACAATGACAAGACTGGCCAGTTCCCACTGGGTCGGTTGGCAGGCTTGCCCGCTGACCAACTCTGGGACGCGGAACTGCCCTGGAAGGTGGACAGTGTCAAATACCCTAAGCATCCATATTGAACGTGAAGAGTAGCAGATGTACTACTAAAATCTGGGTCAAGTGATATGCAACTTTCGCCCCTGTATGACATTCTGGAACACACTGAAACTAACCCTGATGAGAAGTTAGCTCTATCTAAAATGGTGTTTCTACCTAGATGTTTGTTTGTCCTGCTATGTACGAGATTCCTCGGAGGTGTTACGGGAATTGGACTCGCTACTGGCATGGGACAGAGGAGGAATGAGGATTCCAGATTTGGAATTATATTATTTGGTGATGCAGCTGCAGCACGCGGTTCACTGTAGCTCGTCTATTAGTTAACTGTGAGGTTTCTGTTTGCACATAAACTGTGGCATGTGTCTGATTAGGCCCCTGACTACCTACTCACTCACCTGACCAGATGTGGCACATGCAAGTGAGAGCGGTGGGCCGGGTGGGGGGGATTTCGAACGATGGAAAATAAATTAATTTAATTTTCCCTCGTGGTCGTCTGTCGAATGAAAGCTCCACCGCTCTTACCTGCGCAGGCCATGGAGGATCTGACCTGCCTTGGGAACCAATTCTCCACCTCGGCAGAGGACTAGAGCAGGGATTACAGACTGTTCCTCAGGGTGATGAAGCAGATATCACTGCTGAAGAATAACACGTTTGTAGTGTCCAGTGTCCTGTCTGACAAAACTGTGGTGCAGATTCACAAGCCCCCTGTGGCACCATTATGTCACTTTTTGTGGCGTACTGGTGGCGTATTTTACTGCTCCATATTAGCAAGGACAGGAAAAACCACCCTGCGTGGCTTTTCCTGTGCTTGTAAATATGGGCCCTTTACACGCAGCACTTTGCGTGAAAGGGATGTTCCATGGGTGTTACTGTGGGTGTTGTCACGCAACACCCATGGAACAAGATACATTTCCAGAATTACGAGGAATCTTAAATCTGGAAATGTGTGTAAATGCTACGCCTCCTCAAGGTTTCCCTTACTGCACAAAAACAATCTTCCTATGAAGCAGGCGTCCTTGCACCATAGTGCAAGGGTGCCTGCGCCGGCGCATGGCAGCTGTTTGTGCTTCAGCGCAGGGGAGAGCACAGGAATACAACATATTATTGTAAGTATGTCGCATTCCTGTGCTTTGGAAGTGTTGCAGTGTGGCGCAGCCAAAGGGCTTCTGTTGCAGTGCTGTGGCACTTCCTCGTAAATCTGCCCGAGTGTGCAGTGATGACAGCGGCCCAGCTTGAGGTGATGCCTCCAGTAACTGCACAACCATGAATGAGAGTCAGATGGTCGATTTGGGAGCAGTAGCAGCAGATTTACTAGGGGAAGAATGTTCTCCGCAGGGAAAAATGGTTTTCCGGTGCAGTTAAATGTGCCTTTACCCAAGAGCCTTCAGTCCCCCTGGGCAGAGTTCTCTGCTATGGAGAACTCAATGAACAAATAATAATGGCCTTTACAAAAAGTTACACAACATTCCTAGAAGCATGCTACAAAACCTACACCATGCGCAATTTGCCAGACATAATTCTGAGAAAAGGAACATTTTAAAATAAAAATGTACCCTAAGGTGGAGGTGCATCTCAGTCTGTACTTTGCCTTCTTTATGTGAATAAGCCTCATAATCATCCTCACCTCTTTTACCTCCTTTGCATGAATCTAAGGGGCATATTAACAACGGCCAGCGATAGTTATCGCTGGCCGTGCTTAGCGATAATTATATTATCGCAGGCTATCTCTGGTATTTATCGCATTATTAACAACGCGTTACTCCAGGGCGATAAAAATTCCAGAGATAGCGTGTTTATCGCCCTTTTTCAGGGAACATCACTGGTTTTCCAGCGATGTTCCCTGCAAAAGGGCTATAAACTTGATGATACAACCCACAGGGTCGTATCAGCATAATCCACCCCCTATGTTAGGGATGGCTAAGTCAGTATTTTAGCAGACGTTAGGTTTTGGCGAAAACTGCAGTTTTTGCCAAAATGTAATGTGTGCTAAAATCATGTGAGCTTCCTTGTAAATATCACGATGTAAACATCAGCGATATTTGCAAGGTAGTCCATCTGGGGTACGCCCAGTAACGCCCACTTTGCATCTCATTGGAGATGCAAAGGCAGGCGTTGGGAAAAAGGGTGCTAACATGCGATTATGCATGTTAGCACCCTCTTGTAAATATGGCGCTGGTTTTATCTCCACTTTTTTGGCTTTGTAAGCCAAAAAAGCGTAGATAAAGCCCTTGTAAATATGCCCCTTAGTTTGTAAACAACCAGTAGTCTCTCTACTTGAACTCTGTGCCTTTCCTCTGCAGCATGTTTCTAATCAGCCTTATTCTTGTTGTTAGTCCGACCAGCTTTCTGCCAGTCCTTCCAGTCCCATTAGCATCTTTGTCTTACCTCCGGGGTTTCCCATTTTTTTCCTCCTCAGCCTCTGCCTCTCCTCATGAACATCTGTTGCCACTCATCAATGTCCATGTACATTCATTGGTTTCCCACATTCTCCTTCTCGGTTTGCTTCTCTTTATTTGCGCCTGCTGTCTTTCCTCATTGGCCCCTCATAGGATTATGTCAGTCACAAGTTTTTTTGCTTGTAATGAGACTCGTCTACTGCTCTTTGGCCTCAGTTTACCAGCATTGCCTCGGCTCTCCCCCTTGTGTTCTTGTTTGGCTGTTCTTTCTCTCTTCCTGAGCCTCACTGTCTCCTTACAATGACACCCAACTCTCTTGGTAGCAGATTGTTATTCTCTTCAGCATCAATTGAGTCGCCATCCACCTAGAGGTTCCACTCTATTTGCCTCAAAGGATATTTTCGCTGGGGAGTGGTCTGATAAGCCGCATGGAAGGCTTTTTGACAACTTCTACATCGGACAGATCTACTGCCGACATGAAAAAAGTAGTCTAATCAAGAAAGACAGTAATGGGGAAAACAAAGTAAATTGCCAAGCATCCGGGTGCCACTTCATTCAGACATCATATAACCCCAATCAGCTGACCGATGTCGCAAGTGGGGTTGACCTAAGTGTTGTCCTGCCGCTGAGGACATCCTGTGCTGAATTCTCATCACTACATTTAAGACCACCAACTTTCAAAGCTGCTAGGCAGTTAACACAATTTGTGCAGCTAGAGCTGCCAACGAAGAATCAATCACTGCTGGAACTATGTAGGCGCAAACAATAGACCACGTCTTTTCCTCTTGAGATCGAATATGGGTAATGAAGTGACCCAGCGGATTGAAGGAGACCGCTGATGGTAACATGAAACGATTTACAGATGAGTATACCAAATCCTCTTGCTTTGGTATATCACAGAAGATACACTTGAGTGTAGCCATGGCTGCCTAGTAATCTGCAGTCTTTGCCAGTTAGATACATTTCTTGCAAAAAAACATCCTGGGTCAATTCCTCTATATAACCAAGAACTGCACCTCTTAAATGTATGATTACGTTCATTTACTTTACACATGAGCACACAGTGAGAACTATCCATCTGTGACTGTGTCATGTTGGAAGCCATGGAAAGCAATTAAACAAAGCATATGTCTGTAAGCTATGTGGAGAAAACTAAACCTAAACATACCCCTCACAGAAGGGATGCAGCCAGTGTCTCCCAAGCAACTCCCACACCCATACTCTTCCAAACTCAAACACCCAATCCCAGTAATCTGTAGCAATTTACCCCCTCCTCCCACCCTACACTTTTGCTTTGAAGTACTTGGTGCCTGAACTTTGAACTTCATAATCAGAAATACCTTACCCAAACATACATGCACTAAATAACCAACCAACAATGAGGGATTAAGCTATGTCATGAGGAAGATGGCCAGCTAAATAAGTGCAACTATGAGTTCATATAATACATGGAGAAAAAAGCTTTGCTACAGTTTTCATCATGTTACATCAGTCTCAGGTCATGGAGTGGCATGCACTGCCCTAGATAGGGGATGTGTAGGCTCGGGGCTAGGAGGTATAGAATCTTCCACATTGTGTCTTCTAATTCTCCTACTATGTTGTGGTCATTGTTTGCAGGCTCTAAAACATCAGAGCAGTCACTTGTCTGTGAGCAAAGTCTGGGAGTTCCTCCACCCAGTTCTAGTCTTAAGGTATATATCCTTAAGCTGTGCTGGAAAGAGCAGCATGTACTGTATTTTCATAACCCGGAGATTCCGTTTAACCACCAAGGATGACCCTGTGGGTATAATCTGGAAAGACAATGACAAGGGCAGAGCAACAAGGAATTTGGCTTTGTTTACGCGATGCTTGTAGGATCACATCTCTGGCAGCGCAATTAAGAATTCGGGCAGTGATTGATCTTGGAGCAGCTCCAGGCAGCGAAGCTAAAATAGAGATCCGTGTGAGCGAACAATGATGAAGCAAGATGACAACTCTTCCATTAGGATCCATAACTTCAGTCAATCTGCAATAATTTGATTGGGATGCCATTCCTCTGCCCTCTCAGGAATTTCCATAATCCTGATATTGATTCTTTTTGAGCGGCCTTTAACATCTTTGGCGTGGGCCTCCAGCTGGTGTACCTTTTTCTGTAAGTCAGAGATCTTGGTCTGGAATATTCAGATGGATTTTTCAGCCCCGGATATTCATCCCTCTGCCTCCATCACACTGTCAACCTCATTCATGAGAACTTGATGAAGCAAGGATTGGTCTACACTCACCTCCCCTATCTTTCCCTTCAAAGAGGACCTGAAGTCTTGTTTTGCCTACAGATTAGAAGATGGAGACCAGTGGTAGACTGACAGTCACTTGTTCTTGTGTGGCGGAGGTGGAACGTGATTTCACATGTTTAGCGATCTTGCCCTGTGCGGCCTGTGCAGGTTGTTTGTCCTTACTCATCTCTGCGGCCATCAGGGAGTGAAAAGAAGGAGAACCAATTGACAGCCTCAGGTTCTGACAACCCCAGGGTAAACCTCAGCACTGTCTCCACATTTCAGATCAGGATTTAAAGCTCTGAGTCATACATCATGGTAGCATTTGGATACCATGTCCTTCTTGCCACAAGAGTGTAAGTTAGCCCATGTAATTTGAAAAGCAGTAATCTTGCTATATTGCCTAGAAGGACTCATGGTGGCTTAACATTCAGCCTCGGGAACCTACCAGGGCAAAAGTCTCAGGTGATGATGGTCTTAATGATTATTGAGGGTCCTTTAGACATAAATACAGGTTTAGGGCTATCTTCAACAAAGCCACATGAGCCACAGGCGTAGCTGAATTTTGAGTGATTCCGGTTCACAATCTCCGGTCATCGGTGTGGGCTTGCCAAGGGATGGAGGTGGGAGGCCCTCGCGTTCGGAATGCAGGTGCAGTGATGCCTCAGTCTCAGGACCTGTGCTCTCTATCGTGCTCTCTCTATCTGTGCTCCTGGGATTTAGCATGGATGAGGAGGGCGGGGACAAACCAATCCACAGTATGAGATCAGCCAAGGAAGAACAAGGGATCGATAGTCAGGATGTTGAAATGTCTCACTCTCTGGCTGTTGTGTGTCTGATAGGTCTGGTCCTTACTCGAGGCATATGCATTGCGACACGCTCCTCTATAATATGGCTCCGCTAGGAGCCGCCATGGATCACAGCGTTCACCCTGGGCACGTGCTACCGCCTTCTCACTGGGTTGCAAGATGGGCAGCCAGCTCTCCTTGCTAGTCATCCACAGCCCCAAGCTGCGAAAGGCCTCTGTCATTGTGGAAAGTGCCATTTTCTTCCAACTCCCCCCACACAACCGGAGCACGGATCTTCAGCCACTGATTTCGAGGCACCGCTTGTCACGCACCGATCCTCAGGTACGTCCAGTGCAACCCTCGGGCAGCGATGACGCAGCAGGGTATCCCCGCCACTCAGTTCCCCTTTAGCTGCTCGTTATGACCCCACACTCAGGGAAACAGAGTAAGCAGCACCACTATCTCAACTACACTCCAGGAAAACCAGAGCTCAATAGAGCAGCGGATTGAGATGGATGGAGCTGGTCAACACAGAGAAGTAAGAATCGAGCCTTCACTATCTTCAAATGAAAGACAGCCCTCCAAGAAATACCGCACTCATGGGTTCAGATAATTTTTTATTAGATGTAAAATTGCAGAATCATAAAAAGAGACATACTCATTTATCAGGAATTTGATTGATTGGAAATATGCTTAGATGTTAGGAATACCTACAAAACAGAAACATTAACTTGAATAAATGTGGATGTTGATGACACTAGCTCACAGCAAAATGAATCAGGATCTGTTGCCAATTTCACCACGAAAGAGTAAAATTGATTTGATAAATGTCCCTCACTTCCAACCTTTTTTGGGACTTCCTTGGCTGACTATACATAAGCCAATCATTAATTGGGAACTGTTACTGAACACTTTACAATGTCACCTGGGTCTGTTGGTTGAGTGGCCTAATGTGTTCACTGTAGGAGACTGTGTTCAATCTCATGGTCACAGGTTCACATCCCTGCGAGTCCCCTCAGCCTTTCACCCTTCTGAGGTCGATAAAATGAGTATCGTTGGGTAACAATAAACATCTGTTATTCAGTGCCAAGATATCCTTGGGTGAACGGGAGCTTTACAAATTTTATATTACTGATCAATTCCTCATAAAAGCAATGGACAGGCTGCACCAGAGCAATGTTTGGCTCCTGCCACAACTCCTAAGGATCATATTGGAACACCAAAAGTATCTACACTCACCATAATGTCTCCAGTGTATCATAAATATTTAGATGTGTTTAATAAAAAGAAGGTGAAAACAATGCCACCTCATCACCCCTTGGATTGATGAATGCATTAACAAAACCTGAGATCGAGGATTTGCCCAAATATCTGGATGAATAACTCGGAAATGGTTTTCTTTGCCAATTACAAGAGCTTGCTTATTCTCTTTCTTTCTGCCCAAAGGAGGGGGGTGGAGTTATACACTTGCATAGACTATATGACCTTAAATCAAATTACAGTCAAGAATCGCTACCCCTTACCTTTAATTCCTATTATGCTTGATCAAACTAGGAAACTTAAGATTTTCACTAAAATTGATCTAAGAGATGGGTACTATTTGATTCATGTAAGAATAGGAGTGGGTTCTTCGAATATCAAATTATGTCTGTTGGACTGGGCCATGCAGCATTTCAATATTTCATTAACCCAATCTTTCATGAGTACATGGATATTTTTGTAATCGTCGATACTGATGACGTTCTCATCTATCACTATAATGAACAAGATCACATCCATAATTTTGTGTTGCAAAAATTGAGAGAGAACCAACTGAACAGCAAAGCAGCAAAATGTTCTTTCCATTGTACACCTGTGGAATGTATAGTGTTTATCATATCTGCAACATAGCTTCAAGTGGACAAGAAGAAAGCAAAGTTTATCCTCAATTGACCAGCCCCTCAAAACGGAAGAAATATTTGATGCTTCTTAGGGTTTGCCAATTTCTACTGTTGATTTATTCCTAGATTTTTTAACGATGATCATCTGTGTTGGAAATGGCCCTTTTTAGGGTGCTTCTCCTTGACTTTTTGCTTTTGTCTCCCCTGATTTTCTGCAAATTTATGTGCTAGCTATAAGACTTTGAGCACTTTTGATAATGCCATTTAGTGCGGAAGCGCTGTGCTTATCACATACATTCTGGAGATTGGTGTATACATGATTGCCTAACTCGAGTTAGCTGTAAGTTCCTTGTCTAGGGGTAAGACATAAACCTAGGGCATCTAATTTGAATGCTCCTCTGAAGGCCTACAGCACGCACTGGTTGTGCCACCCATGGAGGTAGGTCTTTAAACGTGCTACAGGTTTGCGGGGCTATGCCACCTATATTTCAGCCAGGGCCGGACTGGGAACAGAAACCGGCCCTAACAAACTGGTGCAGCCGAGCAGTTTGTGAGAACGATTCAAAAAGGGGGTGGTGATGGACAGAGTATCTGAGTTGATCAGAACACTCCTACCCAGTCAACAGATCAGGGCTTGATCCATCACCGTTTTTTAGCTCACTGCACCATCCCAGTTCAGAACCTGGCTATATGCAAATTAGTCTGTCCCTGGCCCAGTGCATCGTGGGAACAGAGCAGACCAAACTACCAAGCCAATTCTTTACTGGAAAGGAAACAAGCTTCCGGGGACCGGTTTCTGGCATTACAACCGTCTTCGGCCCGGCTTGCTTGAATCCTGATGGTGCAGTGAGCAAGGGACTCACATCTGAGCATACCCTTCCACGCTTGTGGTGGCCAAAACGATTCAAAAAGGGGGTGGTGATGGACAGAGTATCTGAGTTGATCAGAACACTCCTACCCAGTCAACAGATCAGGGCTTGATCCATCACCGTTTTTTAGCTCACTGCACCATCCCAGTTCAGAACCTGGCTATATGCAAATTAGTCTGTCCCTGGCCCAGTGCATCGTGGGAACAGAGCAGACCAAACTACCAAGCCAATTCTTTACTGGAAAGGAAACAAGCTTCCGGGGACCGGTTTCTGGCATTACAGCCGTCTTCGGCCCGGCTTGCTTGAATCCTGATGGTGCAGTGAGCAAGGGACTCACATCTGAGCATACCCTTCCACGCTTGTGGTGGCCAAAACGATTCAAAAAGGGGGTGGTGATGGACAGAGTATCTGAGTTGATCAGAACACTCCTACCCAGTCAACAGATCAGGGCTTGATCCATCACCGTTTTTTAGCTCACTGCACCATCCCAGTTCAGAACCTGGCTATATGCAAATTAGTCTGTCCCTGGCCCAGTGCATCGTGGGAACAGAGCAGACCAAACTACCAAGCCAATTCTTTACTGGAAAGGAAACAAGCTTCCGGGGACCGGTTTCTGGCATTACAGCTGTCTTCGGCCCGGCTTGCTTCAATCCTGATGGTGCAGTGAGCAAGGGACTCACATCTGAGCATACCCTTCCACGCTTGTGGTGGCCAAAACGATTCAAAAAGGGGGTGGTGATGGACAGAGTATCTGAGTTGATCAGAACACTCCTACCCAGTCAACAGATCAGGGCTTGATCCATCACCGTTTTTTAGCTCACTGCACCATCCCAGTTCAGAACCTGGCTATATGCAAATTAGTCTGTCCCTGGCCCAGTGCATCGTGGGAGCAGAGCAGACCAAACTACCAAGCCAATTCTTTACTGGAAAGGAAACAAGCTTCCGGGGACCGGTTTCTGGCATTACAGGCGTCTTCGGCCCGGCTTGCTTGAATCCTGATGGTGCAGTGAGCAAGGGACTCACATCTGAGCATACCCTTCCACGCTTGTGGTGGCCAAAACGATTCAAAAAGGGGGTGGTGATGGACAGAGTATCTGAGTTGATCAGAACACTCCTACCCAGTCAACAGATCAGGGCTTGATCCATCACCGTTTTTTAGCTCACTGCACCATCCCAGTTCAGAACCTGGCTATATGCAAATTAGTCTGTCCCTGGCCCAGTGCATCGTGGGAACAGAGCAGACCAAACTACCAAGCCAATTCTTTACTGGAAAGGAAACAAGCTTCCGGGGAACGGTTTCTGGCATTACAGCCGTCTTCGGCCCGGCTTGCTTGAATCCTGATGGTGCAGTGAGCAAGGGACTCACATCTGAGCATACCCTTCCACGCTTGTGGTGGCCAAAACGATTCAAAAAGGGGGTGGTGATGGACAGAGTATCTGAGTTGATCAGAACACTCCTACCCAGTCAACAGATCAGGGCTTGATCCATCACCGTTTTTTAGCTCACTGCACCATCCCAGTTCAGAACCTGGCTATATGCAAATTAGTCTGTCCCTGGCCCAGTGCATCGTGGGAACAGAGCAGACCAAACTACCAAGCCAATTCTTTACTGGAAAGGAAACAAGCTTCCGGGGACCGGTTTCTGGCATTACAGCCGTCTTCGGCCCGGCTTGCTTGAATCCTGATGGTGCAGTGAGCAAGGGACTCACATCTGAGCATACCCTTCCACGCTTGTGGTGGCCAAAACGATTCAAAAAGGGGGTGGTGATGGACAGAGTATCTGAGTTGATCAGAACACTCCTACCCAGTCAACAGATCAGGGCTTGATCCATCACCATTTTTTAGCTCACTGCACCATCCCAGTTCAGAACCTGGCTATATGCAAATTAGTCTGTCCCTGGCCCAGTGCATCGTGGGAACAGAGCAGACCAAACTACCAAGCCAATTCTTTACTGGAAAGGAAACAAGCTTCCGGGGACCGGTTTCTGGCATTACAGCCGTCTTCGGCCCGGCTTGCTTGAATCCTGATGGTGCAGTGAGCAAGGGACTCACATCTGAGCATACCCTTCCACGCTTGTGGTGGCCAAAACGATTCAAAAAGGGGGTGGTGATGGACAGAGTATCTGAGTTGATCAGAACACTCCTACCCAGTCAACAGATCAGGGCTTGATCCATCACCGTTTTTTAGCTCACTGCACCATCCCAGTTCAGAACCTGGCTATATGCAAATTAGTCTGTCCCTGGCCCAGTGCATCGTGGGAACAGAGCAGACCAAACTACCAAGCCAATTCTTTACTGGAAAGGAAACAAGCTTCCGGGGACCGGTTTCTGGCATTACAGCCGTCTTCGGCCCGGCTTGCTTGAATCCTGATGGTGCAGTGAGCAAGGGACTCACATCTGAGCATACCCTTCCACGCTTGTGGTGGCCAAAACGATTCAAAAAGGGGGTGGTGATGGACAGAGTATCTGAGTTGATCAGAACACTCCTACCCAGTCAACAGATCAGGGCTTGATCCATTACCGTTTTTTAGCTCACTGCACCATCCCAGTTCAGAACCTGGCTATATGCAAATTAGTCTGTCCCTGGCCCAGTGCATCGTGGGAACAGAGCAGACCAAACTACCAAGCCAATTCTTTACTGGAAAGGAAACAAGCTTCCGGGGACCGGTTTCTGGCATTACAGCCGTCTTCGGCCCGGCTTGCTTGAATCCTGATGGTGCAGTGAGCAAGGGACTCACATCTGAGCATACCCTTTCACGCTTGTGGTGGCCAAAACGATTCAAAAAGGGGGTGGTGATGGACAGAGTATCTGAGTTGATCAGAACACTCCTACCCAGTCAACAGATCAGGGCTTGATCCATCACCGTTTTTTAGCTCACTGCACCATCCCAGTTCAGAACCTGGCTATATGCAAATTAGTCTGTCCCTGGCCCAGTGCATCGTGGGAACAGAGCAGACCAAACTACCAAGCCAATTATTTACTGGAAAGGAAACAAGCTTCCGGGGAACGGTTTCTGGCATTACAGCCGTCTTCGGCCCGGCTTGCTTGAATCCTGATGGTGCAGTGAGCAAGGGACTCACATCTGAGCATACCCTTCCACGCTTGTGGTGGCCAAAACGATTCAAAAAGGGGGTGGTGATGGACAGAGTATCTGAGTTGATCAGAACACTCCTACCCAGTCAACAGATCAGGGCTTGATCCATCACCGTTTTTTAGCTCACTGCACCATCCCAGTTCAGAACCTGGCTATATGCAAATTAGTCTGTCCCTGGCCCAGTGCATCGTGGGAACAGAGCAGACCAAACTACCAAGCCAATTCTTTACTTGAAATGAAACAAGCTTCCGGTGACCGGTTTCTGGCATTACAGCCGTCTTCGGCCCGGCTTGCTTGAATCCTGATGGTGCAGTGAGCAAGGGACTCACATCTGAGCATACCCTTCCACGCTTGTGGTGGCCAAAACGATTCAAAAAGGGGGTGGTGATGGACAGAGTATCTGAGTTGATCAGAACACTCCTACCCAGTCAACAGATCAGGGCTTGATCCATCACCGTTTTTTAGCTCACTGCACCATCCCAGTTCAGAACCTGGCTATATGCAAATTAGTCTGTCCCTGGCCCAGTGCATCGTGGGAACAGAGCAGACCAAACTACCAAGCCAATTCTTTACTGGAAAGGAAACAAGCTTCCGGGGAACGGTTTCTGGCATTACAGCCGTCTTCGGCCCGGCTTGCTTGAATCCTGATGGTGCAGTGAGCAAGGGACTCACATCTGAGCATACCCTTCCACGCTTGTGGTGGCCAAAACGATTCAAAAAGGGGGTGGTGATGGACAGAGTATCTGAGTTGATCAGAACACTCCTACCCAGTCAACAGATCAGGGCTTGATCCATCACCGTTTTTTAGCTCACTGCACCATCCCAGTTCAGAACCTGGCTATATGCAAATTAGTCTGTCCCTGGCCCAGTGCATCGTGGGAACAGAGCAGACCAAACTACCAAGCCAATACTTTACTGGAAAGGAAACAAGCTTCCGGGGACCGGTTTCTGGCATTACAGCCGTCTTCGGCCCGGCTTGCTTGAATCCTGATGGTGCAGTGAGCAAGGGACTCACATCTGAGCATACCCTTCCACGCTTGTGGTGGCCAAAACGATTCAAAAAGGGGGTGGTGATGGACAGAGTATCTGAGTTGATCAGAACACTCCTACCCAGTCAACAGATCAGGGCTTGATCCATCACCATTTTTTAGCTCACTGCACCATCCCAGTTCAGAACCTGGCTATATGCAAATTAGTCTGTCCCTGGCCCAGTGCATCGTGGGAACAGAGCAGACCAAACTACCAAGCCAATTCTTTACTGGAAAGGAAACAAGCTTCCGGGGACCGGTTTCTGGCATTACAGCCGTCTTCGGCCCGGCTTGCTTGAATCCTGATGGTGCAGTGAGCAAGGGACTCACATCTGAGCATACCCTTCCACGCTTGTGGTGGCCAAAACGATTCAAAAAGGGGGTGGTGATGGACAGAGTATCTGAGTTGATCAGAACACTCCTACCCAGTCAACAGATCAGGGCTTGATCCATCACCGTTTTTTAGCTCACTGCACCATCCCAGTTCAGAACCTGGCTATATGCAAATTAGTCTGTCCCTGGCCCAGTGCATCGCGGGAACAGAGCAGACCAAACTACCAAGCCAATTCTTTACTGGAAAGGAAACAAGCTTCCGGGGACCGGTTTCTGGCATTACAGCCGTCTTCGGCCCGGCTTGCTTGAATCCTGATGGTGCAGTGAGCAAGGGACTCACATCTGAGCATACCCTTCCACGCTTGTGGTGGCCAAAACGATTCAAAAAGGGGGTGGTGATGGACAGAGTATCTGAGTTGATCAGAACACTCCTACCCAGTCAACAGATCAGGGCTTGATCCATTACCGTTTTTTAGCTCACTGCACCATCCCAGTTCAGAACCTGGCTATATGCAAATTAGTCTGTCCCTGGCCCAGTGCATCGTGGGAACAGAGCAGACCAAACTACCAAGCCAATTCTTTACTGGAAAGGAAACAAGCTTCCGGGGACCGGTTTCTGGCATTACAGCCGTCTTCGGCCCGGCTTGCTTGAATCCTGATGGTGCAGTGAGCAAGGGACTCACATCTGAGCATACCCTTTCACGCTTGTGGTGGCCAAAACGATTCAAAAAGGGGGTGGTGATGGACAGAGTATCTGAGTTGATCAGAACACTCCTACCCAGTCAACAGATCAGGGCTTGATCCATCACCGTTTTTTAGCTCACTGCACCATCCCAGTTCAGAACCTGGCTATATGCAAATTAGTCTGTCCCTGGCCCAGTGCATCGTGGGAACAGAGCAGACCAAACTACCAAGCCAATTATTTACTGGAAAGGAAACAAGCTTCCGGGGAACGGTTTCTGGCATTACAGCCGTCTTCGGCCCGGCTTGCTTGAATCCTGATGGTGCAGTGAGCAAGGGACTCACATCTGAGCATACCCTTCCACGCTTGTGGTGGCCAAAACGATTCAAAAAGGGGGTGGTGATGGACAGAGTATCTGAGTTGATCAGAACACTCCTACCCAGTCAACAGATCAGGGCTTGATCCATCACCGTTTTTTAGCTCACTGCACCATCCCAGTTCAGAACCTGGCTATATGCAAATTAGTCTGTCCCTGGCCCAGTGCATCGTGGGAACAGAGCAGACCAAACTACCAAGCCAATTCTTTACTTGAAATGAAACAAGCTTCCGGTGACCGGTTTCTGGCATTACAGCCGTCTTCGGCCCGGCTTGCTTGAATCCTGATGGTGCAGTGAGCAAGGGACTCACATCTGAGCATACCCTTCCACGCTTGTGGTGGCCAAAACGATTCAAAAAGGGGGTGGTGATGGACAGAGTATCTGAGTTGATCAGAACACTCCTACCCAGTCAACAGAACAGGGCTTGATCCATCACCGTTTTTTAGCTCAGTGCACCATCCCAGTTCAGAACCTGGCTATATGCAAATTAGTCTGTCCCTGGCCCAGTGCATCGTGGGAACAGAGCAGACCAAACTACCAAGCCAATTCTTTACTGGAAAGGAAACAAGCTTCCGGGGACCGGTTTCTGGCATTACAGCCGTCTTCGGCCCGGCTTGCTTGAATCCTGATGGTGCAGTGAGCAAGGGACTCACATCTGAGCATACCCTTCCACGCTTGTGGTGGCCAAAACGATTCAAAAAGGGGGTGGTGATGGACAGAGTATCTGAGTTGATCAGAACACTCCTACCCAGTCAACAGATCAGGGCTTGATCCATCACCGTTTTTTAGCTCACTGCACCATCCCAGTTCAGAACCTGGCTATATGCAAATTAGTCTGTCCCTGGCCCAGTGCATCGTGGGAACAGAGCAGACCAAACTACCAAGCCAATTCTTTACTGGAAAGGAAACAAGCTTCCGGGGACCGGTTTCTGGCATTACAGCCGTCTTCGGCCCGGCTTGCTTGAATCCTGATGGTGCAGTGAGCAAGGGACTCACATCTGAGCATACCCTTCCACGCTTGTGGTGGCCAAAACGATTCAAAAAGGGGGTGGTGATGGACAGAGTATCTGAGTTGATCAGAACACTCCTACCCAGTCAACAGATCAGGGCTTGATCCATCACCGTTTTTTAGCTCACTGCACCATCCCAGTTCAGAACCTGGCTATATGCAAATTAGTCTGTCCCTGGCCCAGTGCATCGTGGGAACAGAGCAGACCAAACTACCAAGCCAATTCTTTACTGGAAAGGAAACAAGCTTCCGGGGACCGGTTTCTGGCATTACAGCCGTCTTCGGCCCGGCTTGCTTGAATCCTGATGGTGCAGTGAGCAAGGGACTCACATCTGAGCATACCCTTCCACGCTTGTGGTGGCCAAAACGATTCAAAAAGGGGGTGGTGATGGACAGAGTATCTGAGTTGATCAGAACACTCCTACCCAGTCAACAGATCAGGGCTTGATCCATCACCGTTTTTTAGCTCACTGCACCATCCCAGTTCAGAACCTGGCTATATGCAAATTAGTCTGTCCCTGGCCCAGTGCATCGTGGGAACAGAGCAGACCAAACTACCAAGCCAATTCTTTACTGGAAAGGAAACAAGCTTCCGGGGACCGGTTTCTGGCATTACAGCCGTCTTCGGCCCGGCTTGCTTGAATCCTGATGGTGCAGTGAGCAAGGGACTCACATCTGAGCATACCCTTCCACGCTTGTGGTGGCCAAAACGATTCAAAAAGGGGGTGGTGATGGACAGAGTATCTGAGTTGATCAGAACACTCCTACCCAGTCAACAGATCAGGGCTTGATCCATCACCGTTTTTTAGCTCACTGCACCATCCCAGTTCAGAACCTGGCTATATGCAAATTAGTCTGTCCCTGGCCCAGTGCATCGTGGGAACAGAGCAGACCAAACTACCAAGCCAATTCTTTACTGGAAAGGAAACAAGCTTCCGGGGACCGGTTTCTGGCATTACAGCCGTCTTCGGCCCGGCTTGCTTCAATCCTGATGGTGCAGTGAGCAAGGGACTCACATCTGAGCATACCCTTCCACGCTTGTGGTGGCCAAAACGATTCAAAAAGGGGGTGGTGATGGACAGAGTATCTGAGTTGATCAGAACACTCCTACCCAGTCAACAGATCAGGGCTTGATCCATCACCGTTTTTTAGCTCACTGCACCATCCCAGTTCAGAACCTGGCTATATGCAAATTAGTCTGTCCCTGGCCCAGTGCATCGTGGGAACAGAGCAGACCAAACTACCAAGCCAATTCTTTACTGGAAAGGAAACAAGCTTCCGGGGACCGGTTTCTGGCATTACAGCCGTCTTCGGCCCGGCTTGCTTGAATCCTGATGGTGCAGTGAGCAAGGGACTCACATCTGAGCATACCCTTCCACGCTTGTGGTGGCCAAAACGATTCAAAAAGGGGGTGGTGATGGACAGAGTATCTGAGTTGATCAGAACACTCCTACCCAGTCAACAGATCAGGGCTTGATCCATCACCGTTTTTTAGCTCACTGCACCATCCCAGTTCAGAACCTGGCTATATGCAAATTAGTCTGTCCCTGGCCCAGTGCATCGTGGGAACAGAGCAGACCAAACTACCAAGCCAATTCTTTACTTGAAATGAAACAAGCTTCCGGTGACCGGTTTCTGGCATTACAGCCGTCTTCGGCCCGGCTTGCTTGAATCCTGATGGTGCAGTGAGCAAGGGACTCACATCTGAGCATACCCTTCCACGCTTGTGGTGGCCAAAACGATTCAAAAAGGGGGTGGTGATGGACAGAGTATCTGAGTTGATCAGAACACTCCTACCCAGTCAACAGATCAGGGCTTGATCCATCACCGTTTTTTAGCTCAGTGCACCATCCCAGTTCAGAACCTGGCTATATGCAAATTAGTCTGTCCCTGGCCCAGTGCATCTTGGGAACAGAGCAGACCAAACTACCAAGCCAATTCTTTACTGGAAAGGAAACAAGCTTCCGGGGACCGGTTTCTGGCATTACAGCCGTCTTCGGCCCGGCTTGCTTGAATCCTGATGGTGCAGTGAGCAAGGGACTCACATCTGAGCATACCCTTCCACGCTTGTGGTGGCCAAAACGATTCAAAAAGGGGGTGGTGATGGACAGAGTATCTGAGTTGATCAGAACACTCCTACCCAGTCAACAGATCAGGGCTTGATCCATCACTGTTTTTTAGCTCACTGCACCATCCCAGTTCAGAACCTGGCTATATGCAAATTAGTCTGTCCCTGGCCCAGTGCATCGTGGGAACAGAGCAGACCAAACTACCAAGCCAATTCTTTACTGGAAAGGAAACAAGCTTCCGGGGACCGGTTTCTGGCATTACAGCCGTCTTCGGCCCGGCTTGCTTGAATCCTGATGGTGCAGTGAGCAAGGGACTCACATCTGAGCATACCCTTCCACGCTTGTGGTGGCCAAAACGATTCAAAAAGGGGGTGGTGATGGACAGAGTATCTGAGTTGATCAGAACACTCCTACCCAGTCAACAGATCAGGGCTTGATCCATCACCGTTTTTTAGCTCACTGCACCATCCCAGTTCAGAACCTGGCTATATGCAAATTAGTCTGTCCCTGGCCCAGTGCATCGTGGGAACAGAGCAGACCAAACTACCAAGCCAATTCTTTACTGGAAAGGAAACAAGCTTCCGGGGACCGGTTTCTGGCATTACAGCCGTCTTCGGCCCGGCTTGCTTGAATCCTGATGGTGCAGTGAGCAAGGGACTCACATCTGAGCATACCCTTCCACGCTTGTGGTGGCCAAAACGATTCAAAAAGGGGGTGGTGATGGACAGAGTATCTGAGTTGATCAGAACACTCCTACCCAGTCAACAGATCAGGGCTTGATCCATCACCGTTTTTTAGCTCACTGCACCATCCCAGTTCAGAACCTGGCTATATGCAAATTAGTCTGTCCCTGGCCCAGTGCATCGTGGGAACAGAGCAGACCAAACTACCAAGCCAATTCTTTACTGGAAAGGAAACAAGCTTCCGGGGAACGGTTTCTGGCATTACAGCCGTCTTCGGCCCGGCTTGCTTGAATCCTGATGGTGCAGTGAGCAAGGGACTCACATCTGAGCATACCCTTCCACGCTTGTGGTGGCCAAAACAATTCAAAAAGGGGGTGGTGATGGTCAGAGTATCTGAGTTGATCAGAACACTCCTACCCAGTCAACAGATCAGGGCTTGATCCATCACCGTTTTTTAGCTCACTGCACCATCCCAGTTCAGAACCTGGCTATATGCAAATTAGTCTGTCCCTGGCCCAGTGCATCGTGGGAACAGAGCAGACCAAACTACCAAGCCAATTCTTTACTGGAAAGGAAACAAGCTTCCGGGGACCGGTTTCTGGCATTACAGCCGTCTTCGGCCCGGCTTGCTTGAATCCTGATGGTGCAGTGAGCAAGGGACTCACATCTGAGCATACCCTTCCACGCTTGTGGTGGCCAAAACGATTCAAAAAGGGGGTGGTGATGGACAGAGTATCTGAGTTGATCAGAACACTCCTACCCAGTCAACAGATCAGGGCTTGATCCATCACCGTTTTTTAGCTCACTGCACCATCCCAGTTCAGAACCTGGCTATATGCAAATTAGTCTGTCCCTGGCCCAGTGCATCGTGGGAACAGAGCAGACCAAACTATCAAGCCAATTCTTTACTGGAAAGGAAACAAGCTTCCGGGGACCGGTTTCTGGCATTACAGCCGTCTTCGGCCCGGCTTGCTTGAATCCTGATGGTGCAGTGAGCAAGGGACTCACATCTGAGCATACCCTTCCACGCTTGTGGTGGCCAAAACGATTCAAAAAGGGGGTGGTGATGGACAGAGTATCTGAGTTGATCAGAACACTCCTACCCAGTCAACAGATCAGGGCTTGATCCATCACCGTTTTTTTGCTCACTGCACCATCCCAGTTCAGAACCTGGCTATATGCAAATTAGTCTGTCCCTGGCCCAGTGCATCGTGGGAACAGAGCAGACCAAACTACCAAGCCAATTCTTTACTGGAAAGGAAACAAGCTTCCGGGGACCGGTTTCTGGCATTACAGCCGTCTTCGGCCCGGCTTGCTTGAATCCTGATGGTGCAGTGAGCAAAGGACTCACATCTGAGCATACCCTTCCACGCTTGTGGTGGCCAAAACGATTCAAAAAGGGGGTGGTGATGGACAGAGTATCTGAGTTGATCAGAACACTCCTACCCAGTCAACAGATCAGGGCTTGATCCATCACCGTTTTTTAGCTCACTGCACCATCCCAGTTCAGAACCTGGCTATATGCAAATTAGTCTGTCCCTGGTCCAGTGCATCGTGGGAACAGAGCAGACCAAACCACCAAGCCAATTCTTTACTGGAAAAGGAAACAAGCTTCCGGGGACCGGTTTCTGGCATTACAGCCGTCTTCGGCCCGGCTTGCTTGAATCCTGATGGTGCAGTGAGCAAGGGACTCACATCTGAGCATACCCTTCCACGCTTGTGGTGGCCAAAACGATTCAAAAAGGGGGTGGTGATGGACAGAGTATCTGAGTTGATCAGAACACTCCTACCCAGTCAACAGATCAGGGCTTGATCCATCACCGTTTTTTAGCTCACTGCACCATCCCAGTTCAGAACCTGGCTATATGCAAATTAGTCTGTCCCTGGCCCAGTGCATCGTGGGAACAGAGCAGACCAAACTACCAAGCCAATTCTTTACTGGAAAGGAAACAAGCTTCCGGGGACCGGTTTCTGGCATTACAGCCGTCTTCGGCCCGGCTTGCTTGAATCCTGATGGTGCAGTGAGCAAGGGACTCACATCTGAGCATACCCTTCCACGCTTGTGGTGGCCAAAACGATTCAAAAAGGGGGTGGTGATGGACAGAGTATCTGAGTTGATCAGAACACTCCTACCCAGTCAACAGATCAGGGCTTGATCCATCACCGTTTTTTAGCTCACTGCACCATCCCAGTTCAGAACCTGGCTATATGCAAATTAGTCTGTCCCTGGCCCAGTGCATCGTGGGAACAGAGCAGACCAAACTACCAAGCCAATTCTTTACTGGAAAGGAAACAAGCTTCCGGGGACCGGTTTCTGGCATTACAGCCGTCTTCGGCCCGGCTTGCTTGAATCCTGATGGTGCAGTGAGCAAGGGACTCACATCTGAGCATACCCTTCCACGCTTGTGGTGGCCAAAAACGATTCAAAAAGGGGGTGGTGATGGACAGAGTATCTGAGTTGATCAGAACACTCCTACCCAGTCAACAGATCAGGGCTTGATCCATCACCGTTTTTTAGCTCACTGCACCATCCCAGTTCAGAACCTGGCTATATGCAAATTAGTCTGTCCCTGGCCCAGTGCATCGTGGGAACAGAGCAGACCAAACTACCAAGCCAATTCTTTACTGGAAAGGAAACAAGCTTCCGGGGACCGGTTTCTGGCATTACAGCCGTCTTCGGCCCGGCTTGCTTGAATCCTGATGGTGCAGTGAGCAAGGGACTCACATCTGAGCATACCCTTCCACGCTTGTGGTGGCCAAAACGATTCAAAAAGGGGGTGGTGATGGACAGAGTATCTGAGTTGATCAGAACACTCCTACCCAGTCAACAGATCAGGGCTTGATCCATCACCGTTTTTTAGCTCACTGCACCATCCCAGTTCAGAACCTGGCTATATGCAAATTAGTCTGTCCCTGGCCCAGTGCATCGTGGGAACAGAGCAGACCAAACTACCAAGCCAATTCTTTACTGGAAAGGAAACAAGCTTCCGGGGACCGGTTTCTGGCATTACAGCCGTCTTCGGCCCGGCTTGCTTGAATCCTGATGGTGCAGTGAGCAAGGGACTCACATCTGAGCATACCCTTCCACGCTTGTGGTGGCCAAAACGATTCAAAAAGGGGGTGGTGATGGACAGAGTATCTGAGTTGATCAGAACACTCCTACCCAGTCAACAGATCAGGGCTTGATCCATCACCGTTTTTTAGCTCACTGCACCATCCCAGTTTAGAACCTGGCTATATGCAAGTTAGTCTGTCCCTGGCCCAGTGCATCGTGGGAACAGAGCAGACCAAACTACCAAGCCAATTCTTTACTGGAAAGGAAACAAGCTTCCGGGGACCGGTTTCTGGCATTACAGCCGTCTTCGGCCCGGCTTGCTTGAATCCTGATGGTGCAGTGAGCAAGGGACTCACATCTGAGCATACCCTTCCACGCTTGTGGTGGCCAAAACGATTCAAAAAGGGGGTGGTGATGGACAGAGTATCTGAGTTGATCAGAACACTCCTACCCAGTCAACAGATCAGGGCTTGATCCATCACCGTTTTTTAGCTCACTGCACCATCCCAGTTCAGAACCTGGCTATATGCAAATTAGTCTGTCCCTGGCCCAGTGCATCGTGGGAACAGAGCAGACCAAACTACCAAGCCAATTCTTTACTGGAAAGGAAACAAGCTTCCGGGGACCGGTTTCTGGCATTACAGCCGTCTTCGGCCCGGCTTGCTTGAATCCTGATGGTGCAGTGAGCAAGGGACTCACATCTGAGCATACCCTTCCACGCTTGTGGTGGCCAAAACGATTCAAAAAGGGGGTGGTGATGGACAGAGTATCTGAGTTGATCAGAACACTCCTACCCAGTCAACAGATCAGGGCTTGATCCATCACCGTTTTTTAGCTCACTGCACCATCCCAGTTCAGAACCTGGCTATATGCAAATTAGTCTGTCCCTGGCCCAGTGCATCGTGGGAACAGAGCAGACCAAACTACCAAGCCAATTCTTTACTGGAAAGGAAACAAGCTTCCGGGGACCGTTTCTGGCATTACAGCCGTCTTCGGCCCGGCTTGCTTGAATCCTGATGGTGCAGTGAGCAAGGGACTCACATCTGAGCATACCCTTCCACGCTTGTGGTGGCCAAAACGATTCAAAAAGGGGGTGGTGATGGACAGAGTATCTGAGTTGATCAGAACACTCCTACCCAGTCAACAGATCAGGGCTTGATCCATCACCGTTTTTTAGCTCACTGCACCATCCCAGTTCAGAACCTGGCTATATGCAAATTAGTCTGTCCCTGGCCCAGTGCATCGTGGGAACAGAGCAGACCAAACTACCAAGCCAATTCTTTACTGGAAAGGAAACAAGCTTCCGGGGACCGTTTCTGGCATTACAGCCGTCTTCGGCCCGGCTTGCTTGAATCCTGATGGTGCAGTGAGCAAGGGACTCACATCTGAGCATACCCTTCCACGCTTGTGGTGGCCAAAACGATTCAAAAAGGGGGTGGTGATGGACAGAGTATCTGAGTTGATCAGAACACTCCTACCCAGTCAACAGATCAGGGCTTGATCCATCACCGTTTTTTAGCTCACTGCACCATCCCAGTTCAGAACCTGGCTATATGCAAATTAGTCTGTCCCTGGCCCAGTGCATCGTGGGAACAGAGCAGACCAAACTACCAAGCCAATTCTTTACTGGAAAGGAAACAAGCTTCCGGGGACCGGTTTCTGGCATTACAGCCGTCTTCGGCCCGGCTTGCTTGAATCCTGATGGTGCAGTGAGCAAGGGACTCACATCTGAGCATACCCTTCCACGCTTGTGGTGGCCAAAACGATTCAAAAAGGGGGTGGTGATGGACAGAGTATCTGAGTTGATCAGAACACTCCTACCCAGTCAACAGATCAGGGCTTGATCCATCACCGTTTTTTAGCTCACTGCACCATCCCAGTTCAGAACCTGGCTATATGCAAATTAGTCTGTCCCTGGCCCAGTGCATCGTGGGAACAGAGCAGACCAAACTATCAAGCCAATTCTTTACTGGAAAGGAAACAAGCTTCCGGGGACCGGTTTCTGGCATTACAGCCGTCTTCGGCCCGGCTTGCTTGAATCCTGATGGTGCAGTGAGCAAGGGACTCACATCTGAGCATACCCTTCCACGCTTGTGGTGGCCAAAACGATTCAAAAAGGGGGTGGTGATGGACAGAGTATCTGAGTTGATCAGAACACTCCTACCCAGTCAACAGATCAGGGCTTGATCCATCACCGTTTTTTTGCTCACTGCACCATCCCAGTTCAGAACCTGGCTATATGCAAATTAGTCTGTCCCTGGCCCAGTGCATCGTGGGAACAGAGCAGACCAAACTACCAAGCCAATTCTTTACTGGAAAGGAAACAAGCTTCCGGGGACCGGTTTCTGGCATTACAGCCGTCTTCGGCCCGGCTTGCTTGAATCCTGATGGTGCAGTGAGCAAAGGACTCACATCTGAGCATACCCTTCCACGCTTGTGGTGGCCAAAACGATTCAAAAAGGGGGTGGTGATGGACAGAGTATCTGAGTTGATCAGAACACTCCTACCCAGTCAACAGATCAGGGCTTGATCCATCACCGTTTTTTAGCTCACTGCACCATCCCAGTTCAGAACCTGGCTATATGCAAATTAGTCTGTCCCTGGTCCAGTGCATCGTGGGAACAGAGCAGACCAAACCACCAAGCCAATTCTTTACTGGAAAAGGAAACAAGCTTCCGGGGACCGGTTTCTGGCATTACAGCCGTCTTCGGCCCGGCTTGCTTGAATCCTGATGGTGCAGTGAGCAAGGGACTCACATCTGAGCATACCCTTCCACGCTTGTGGTGGCCAAAACGATTCAAAAAGGGGGTGGTGATGGACAGAGTATCTGAGTTGATCAGAACACTCCTACCCAGTCAACAGATCAGGGCTTAATCCATCACCGTTTTTTAGCTCACTGCACCATCCCAGTTCAGAACCTGGCTATATGCAAATTAGTCTGTCCCTGGCCCAGTGCATCGTGGGAACAGAGCAGACCAAACTACCAAGCCAATTCTTTACTGGAAAGGAAACAAGCTTCCGGGGACCGGTTTCTGGCATTACAGCCGTCTTCGGCCCGGCTTGCTTGAATCCTGATGGTGCAGTGAGCAAGGGACTCACATCTGAGCATACCCTTCCACGCTTGTGGTGGCCAAAACGATTCAAAAAGGGGGTGGTGATGGACAGAGTATCTGAGTTGATCAGAACACTCCTACCCAGTCAACAGATCAGGGCTTGATCCATCACCGTTTTTTAGCTCACTGCACCATCCCAGTTCAGAACCTGGCTATATGCAAATTAGTCTGTCCCTGGCCCAGTGCATCGTGGGAACAGAGCAGACCAAACTACCAAGCCAATTCTTTACTGGAAAGGAAACAAGCTTCCGGGGACCGGTTTCTGGCATTACAGCCGTCTTCGGCCCGGCTTGCTTGAATCCTGATGGTGCAGTGAGCAAGGGACTCACATCTGAGCATACCCTTCCACGCTTGTGGTGGCCAAAAACGATTCAAAAAGGGGGTGGTGATGGACAGAGTATCTGAGTTGATCAGAACACTCCTACCCAGTCAACAGATCAGGGCTTGATCCATCACCGTTTTTTAGCTCACTGCACCATCCCAGTTCAGAACCTGGCTATATGCAAATTAGTCTGTCCCTGGCCCAGTGCATCGTGGGAACAGAGCAGACCAAACTACCAAGCCAATTCTTTACTGGAAAGGAAACAAGCTTCCGGGGACCGGTTTCTGGCATTACAGCCGTCTTCGGCCCGGCTTGCTTGAATCCTGATGGTGCAGTGAGCAAGGGACTCACATCTGAGCATACCCTTCCACGCTTGTGGTGGCCAAAACGATTCAAAAAGGGGGTGGTGATGGACAGAGTATCTGAGTTGATCAGAACACTCCTACCCAGTCAACAGATCAGGGCTTGATCCATCACCGTTTTTTAGCTCACTGCACCATCCCAGTTCAGAACCTGGCTATATGCAAATTAGTCTGTCCCTGGCCCAGTGCATCGTGGGAACAGAGCAGACCAAACTACCAAGCCAATTCTTTACTGGAAAGGAAACAAGCTTCCGGGGACCGGTTTCTGGCATTACAGCCGTCTTCGGCCCGGCTTGCTTGAATCCTGATGGTGCAGTGAGCAAGGGACTCACATCTGAGCATACCCTTCCACGCTTGTGGTGGCCAAAACGATTCAAAAAGGGGGTGGTGATGGACAGAGTATCTGAGTTGATCAGAACACTCCTACCCAGTCAACAGATCAGGGCTTGATCCATCACCGTTTTTTAGCTCACTGCACCATCCCAGTTTAGAACCTGGCTATATGCAAGTTAGTCTGTCCCTGGCCCAGTGCATCGTGGGAACAGAGCAGACCAAACTACCAAGCCAATTCTTTACTGGAAAGGAAACAAGCTTCCGGGGACCGGTTTCTGGCATTACAGCCGTCTTCGGCCCGGCTTGCTTGAATCCTGATGGTGCAGTGAGCAAGGGACTCACATCTGAGCATACCCTTCCACGCTTGTGGTGGCCAAAACGATTCAAAAAGGGGGTGGTGATGGACAGAGTATCTGAGTTGATCAGAACACTCCTACCCAGTCAACAGATCAGGGCTTGATCCATCACCGTTTTTTAGCTCACTGCACCATCCCAGTTCAGAACCTGGCTATATGCAAATTAGTCTGTCCCTGGCCCAGTGCATCGTGGGAACAGAGCAGACCAAACTACCAAGCCAATTCTTTACTGGAAAGGAAACAAGCTTCCGGGGACCGGTTTCTGGCATTACAGCCGTCTTCGGCCCGGCTTGCTTGAATCCTGATGGTGCAGTGAGCAAGGGACTCACATCTGAGCATACCCTTCCACGCTTGTGGTGGCCAAAACGATTCAAAAAGGGGGTGGTGATGGACAGAGTATCTGAGTTGATCAGAACACTCCTACCCAGTCAACAGATCAGGGCTTGATCCATCACCGTTTTTTAGCTCACTGCACCATCCCAGTTCAGAACCTGGCTATATGCAAATTAGTCTGTCCCTGGCCCAGTGCATCGTGGGAACAGAGCAGACCAAACTACCAAGCCAATTCTTTACTGGAAAGGAAACAAGCTTCCGGGGACCGTTTCTGGCATTACAGCCGTCTTCGGCCCGGCTTGCTTGAATCCTGATGGTGCAGTGAGCAAGGGACTCACATCTGAGCATACCCTTCCACGCTTGTGGTGGCCAAAACGATTCAAAAAGGGGGTGGTGATGGACAGAGTATCTGAGTTGATCAGAACACTCCTACCCAGTCAACAGATCAGGGCTTGATCCATCACCGTTTTTTAGCTCACTGCACCATCCCAGTTCAGAACCTGGCTATATGCAAATTAGTCTGTCCCTGGCCCAGTGCATCGTGGGAACAGAGCAGACCAAACTACCAAGCCAATTCTTTACTGGAAAGGAAACAAGCTTCCGGGGACCGTTTCTGGCATTACAGCCGTCTTCGGCCCGGCTTGCTTGAATCCTGATGGTGCAGTGAGCAAGGGACTCACATCTGAGCATACCCTTCCACGCTTGTGGTGGCCAAAACGATTCAAAAAGGGGGTGGTGATGGACAGAGTATCTGAGTTGATCAGAACACTCCTACCCAGTCAACAGATCAGGGCTTGATCCATCACCGTTTTTTAGCTCACTGCACCATCCCAGTTCAGAACCTGGCTATATGCAAATTAGTCTGTCCCTGGCCCAGTGCATCGTGGGAACAGAGCAGACCAAACTACCAAGCCAATTCTTTACTGGAAAGGAAACAAGCTTCCGGGGACCGGTTTCTGGCATTACAGCCGTCTTCGGCCCGGCTTGCTTGAATCCTGATGGTGCAGTGAGCAAGGGACTCACATCTGAGCATACCCTTCCACGCTTGTGGTGGCCAAAACGATTCAAAAAGGGGGTGTTGATGGACAGAGTATCTGAGTTGATCAGAACACTCCTACCCAGTCAACAGATCAGGGCTTGATCCATCACCGTTTTTTAGCTCACTGCACCATCCCAGTTCAGAACCTGGCTATATGCAAATTAGTCTGTCCCTGGCCCAGTGCATCGTGGGAACAGATCAGACCAAACTACCAAGCCAATTCTTTACTGGAAAGGAAACAAGCTTCCGGGGACCGGTTTCTGGCATTACAGCCGTCTTCGGCCCGGCTTGCTTGAATCCTGATGGTGCAGTGAGCAAGGGACTCACATCTGAGCATACCCTTCCACGCTTGTGGTGGCCAAAACGATTCAAAAAGGGGGTGGTGATGGACAGAGTATCTGAGTTGATCAGAACACTCCTACCCAGTCAACAGATCAGGGCTTGATCCATCACCGTTTTTTAGCTCACTGCACCATCCCAGTTCAGAACCTGGCTATATGCAAATTAGTCTGTCCCTGGCCCAGTGCATCGTGGGAACAGAGCAGACCAAACTACCAAGCCAATTCTTTACTGGAAAGGAAACAAGCTTCCGGGGACCGGTTTCTGGCATTACAGCCGTCTTCGGCCCGGCTTGCTTGAATCCTGATGGTGCAGTGAGCAAGGGACTCACATCTGAGCATACCCTTCCACGCTTGTGGTGGCCAAAACGATTCAAAAAGGGGGTGGTGATGGACAGAGTATCTGAGTTGATCAGAACACTCCTACCCAGTCAACAGATCAGGGCTTGATCCATCACCGTTTTTTAGCTCACTGCACCATCCCAGTTCAGAACCTGGCTATATGCAAATTAGTCTGTCCCTGGCCCAGTGCATCGTGGGAACAGAGCAGACCAAACTACCAAGCCAATTCTTTACTGGAAAGGAAACAAGCTTCCGGGGACCGGTTTCTGGCATTACAGCCGTCTTCGGCCCGGCTTGCTTGAATCCTGATGGTGCAGTGAGCAAGGGACTCACATCTGAGCATACCCTTCCACGCTTGTGGTGGCCAAAACGATTCAAAAAGGGGGTGGTGATGGACAGAGTATCTGAGTTGATCAGAACACTCCTACCCAGTCAACAGATCAGGGCTTGATCCATCACCGTTTTTTAGCTCACTGCACCATCCCAGTTCAGAACCTGGCTATATGCAAATTAGTCTGTCCCTGGCCCAGTGCATCGTGGGAACAGAGCAGACCAAACTACCAAGCCAATTCTTTACTGGAAAGGAAACAAGCTTCCGGGGACCGTTTCTGGCATTACAGCCGTCTTCGGCCCGGCTTGCTTGAATCCTGATGGTGCAGTGAGCAAGGGACTCACATCTGAGCATACCCTTCCACGCTTGTGGTGGCCAAAACGATTCAAAAAGGGGGTGGTGATGGACAGAGTATCTGAGTTGATCAGAACACTCCTACCCAGTCAACAGATCAGGGCTTGATCCATCACCGTTTTTTAGCTCACTGCACCATCCCAGTTCAGAACCTGGCTATATGCAAATTAGTCTGTCCCTGGCCCAGTGCATCGTGGGAACAGAGCAGACCAAACTACCAAGCCAATTCTTTACTGGAAAGGAAACAAGCTTCCGGGGACCGGTTTCTGGCATTACAGCCGTCTTCGGCCCGGCTTGCTTGAATCCTGATGGTGCAGTGAGCAAGGGACTCACATCTGAGCATACCCTTCCACGCTTGTGGTGGCCAAAACGATTCAAAAAGGGGGTGGTGATGGACAGAGTATCTGAGTTGATCAGAACACTCCTACCCAGTCAACAGATCAGGGCTTGATCCATCACCGTTTTTTAGCTCACTGCACCATCCCAGTTCAGAACCTGGCTATATGCAAATTAGTCTGTCCCTGGCCCAGTGCATCGTGGGAACAGAGCAGACCAAACTACCAAGCCAATTCTTTACTGGAAAGGAAACAAGCTTCCGGGGACCGGTTTCTGGCATTACAGCCGTCTTCGGCCCGGCTTGCTTGAATCCTGATGGTGCAGTGAGCAAGGGACTCACATCTGAGCATACCCTTCCACGCTTGTGGTGGCCAAAACGATTCAAAAAGGGGGTGGTGATGGACAGAGTATCTGAGTTGATCAGAACACTCCTACCCAGTCAACAGATCAGGGCTTGATCCATCACCGTTTTTTAGCTCACTGCACCATCCCAGTTCAGAACCTGGCTATATGCAAATTAGTCTGTCCCTGGCCCAGTGCATCGTGGGAACAGAGCAGACCAAACTACCAAGCCAATTCTTTACTTGAAAGGAAACAAGCTTCCGGGGACCGGTTTCTGGCATTACAGCCGTCTTCGGCCCGGCTTGCTTGAATCCTGATGGTGCAGTGAGCAAGGGACTCACATCTGAGCATACCCTTCCACGCTTGTGGTGGCCAAAACGATTCAAAAAGGGGGTGGTGATGGACAGAGTATCTAAGTTGATCAGAACACTCCTACCCAGTCAACAGATCAGGGCTTGACCCATCACCGTTTTTAGCTCACTGCACCATCCCAGTTCAGAACCTGGCTATATGCAAATTAGTCTGTCCCTGGCCCAGTGCATCGTGGGAACAGAGCAGACCAAACTACCAAGCCAATTCTTTACTGGAAAGGAAACAAGCTTCCGGGGACCGGTTTCTAGCATTACAGCCGTCTTCGGCCCGGCTTGCTTGAATCCTGATGGTGCAGTGAGCAAGGGACTCACATCTGAGCATACCCTTCCACGCTTGTGGTAGCCAAAACGATTCAAAAAGGGGGTGGTGATGGACAGAGTATCTGAGTTGATCAGAACACTCCTACCCAGTCAACAGATCAGGGCTTGATCCATCACCGTTTTTTAGCTCACTGCACCATCCCAGTTCAGAACCTGGCTATATGCAAATTAGTCTGTCCCTGGCCCAGTGCATCGTGGGAACAGAGCAGACCAAACTACCAAGCCAATTCTTTACTGGAAAGGAAACAAGCTTCCGGGGACCGGTTTCTGGCATTACAGCCGTCTTCGGCCCGGCTTGCTTGAATCCTGATGGTGCAGTGAGCAAGGGACTCACATCTGAGCATACCCTTCCACGCTTGTGGTGGCCAAAACGATTCAAAAAGGGGGTGGTGATGGACAGAGTATCTGAGTTGATCAGAACACTCCTACCCAGTCAACAGATCAGGGCTTGATCCATCACCGTTTTTTAGCTCACTGCACCATCCCAGTTCAGAACCTGGCTATATGCAAATTAGTCTGTCCCTGGCCAGGGCATCGTGGGAACAGAGCAGACCAAACTACCAAGCCAATTCTTTACTGGAAAGGAAACAAGCTTCCGGGGACCGGTTTCTGGCATTACAGCCGTCTTCGGCCCGGCTTGCTTGAATCCTGATGGTGCAGTGAGCAAGGGACTCACATCTGAGCATACCCTTCCACGCTTGTGGTGGCCAAAATGATTCAAAAAGGGGGTGGTGATGGACAGAGTATCTGAGTTGATCAGAACACTCCTACCCAGTCAACAGATCAGGGCTTGATCCATCACCGTTTTTTAGCTCACTGCACCATCCCAGTTCAGAACCTGGCTATATGCAAATTAGTCTGTCCCTGGCCCAGTGCATCGTGGGAACAGAGCAGACCAAACTACCAAGCCAATTCTTTACTGGAAAGGAAACAAGCTTCCGGGGACCGGTTTCTGGCATTACAGCCGTCTTCGGCCCGGCTTGCTTGAATCCTGATGGTGCAGTGAGCAAGGGACTCACATCTGAGCATACCCTTCCACGCTTGTGGTGGCCAAAACGATTCAAAAAGGGGGTGGTGATGGACAGAGTATCTGAGTTGATCAGAACACTCCTACCCAGTCAACAGATCAGGGCTTGATCCATCACCGTTTTTTAGCTCACTGCACCATCCCAGTTCAGAACCTGGCTATATGCAAATTAGTCTGTCCCTGGCCAGGGCATCGTGGGAACAGAGCAGACCAAACTACCAAGCCAATTCTTTACTGGAAAGGAAACAAGCTTCCGGGGACCGGTTTCTGGCATTACAGCCGTCTTCGGCCCGGCTTGCTTGAATCCTGATGGTGCAGTGAGCAAGGGACTCACATCTGAGCATACCCTTCCACGCTTGTGGTGGCCAAAACGATTCAAAAAGGGGGTGGTGATGGACAGAGTATCTGAGTTGATCAGAACACTCCTACCCAGTCAACAGATCAGGGCTTGATCCATCACCGTTTTTTAGCTCACTGCACCATCCCAGTTCAGAACCTGGCTATATGCAAATTAGTCTGTCCCTGGCCCAGTGCATCGTGGGAACAGAGCAGACCAAACTACCAAGCCAATTCTTTACTGGAAAGGAAACAAGCTTCCGGGGACCGGTTTCTGGCATTACAGCCGTCTTCGGCCCGGCTTGCTTCAATCCTGATGGTGCAGTGAGCAAGGGACTCACATCTGAGCATACCCTTCCACGCTTGTGGTGGCCAAAACGATTCAAAAAGGGGGTGGTGATGGACAGAGTATCTGAGTTGATCAGAACACTCCTACCCAGTCAACAGATCAGGGCTTGATCCATCACCGTTTTTTAGCTCACTGCACCATCCCAGTTCAGAACCTGGCTATATGCAAATTAGTCTGTCCCTGGCCCAGTGCATCGTGGGAACAGAGCAGACCAAACTACCAAGCCAATTCTTTACTGGAAAGGAAACAAGCTTCCGGGGACCGGTTTCTGGCATTACAGCCGTCTTCGGCCCGGCTTGCTTGAATCCTGATGGTGCAGTGAGCAAGGGACTCACATCTGAGCATACCCTTCCACGCTTGTGGTGGCCAAAACGATTCAAAAAGGGGGTGGTGATGGACAGAGTATCTGAGTTGATCAGAACACTCCTACCCAGTCAACAGATCAGGGCTTGATCCATCACCGTTTTTTAGCTCACTGCACCATCCCAGTTCAGAACCTGGCTATATGCAAATTAGTCTGTCCCTGGCCCAGTGCATCGTGGGAACAGAGCAGACCAAACTACCAAGCCAATTCTTTACTTGAAATGAAACAAGCTTCCGGTGACCGGTTTCTGGCATTACAGCCGTCTTCGGCCCGGCTTGCTTGAATCCTGATGGTGCAGTGAGCAAGGGACTCACATCTGAGCATACCCTTCCACGCTTGTGGTGGCCAAAACGATTCAAAAAGGGGGTGGTGATGGACAGAGTATCTGAGTTGATCAGAACACTCCTACCCAGTCAACAGATCAGGGCTTGATCCATCACCGTTTTTTAGCTCAGTGCACCATCCCAGTTCAGAACCTGGCTATATGCAAATTAGTCTGTCCCTGGCCCAGTGCATCTTGGGAACAGAGCAGACCAAACTACCAAGCCAATTCTTTACTGGAAAGGAAACAAGCTTCCGGGGACCGGTTTCTGGCATTACAGCCGTCTTCGGCCCGGCTTGCTTGAATCCTGATGGTGCAGTGAGCAAGGGACTCACATCTGAGCATACCCTTCCACGCTTGTGGTGGCCAAAACGATTCAAAAAGGGGGTGGTGATGGACAGAGTATCTGAGTTGATCAGAACACTCCTACCCAGTCAACAGATCAGGGCTTGATCCATCACTGTTTTTTAGCTCACTGCACCATCCCAGTTCAGAACCTGGCTATATGCAAATTAGTCTGTCCCTGGCCCAGTGCATCGTGGGAACAGAGCAGACCAAACTACCAAGCCAATTCTTTACTGGAAAGGAAACAAGCTTCCGGGGACCGGTTTCTGGCATTACAGCCGTCTTCGGCCCGGCTTGCTTGAATCCTGATGGTGCAGTGAGCAAGGGACTCACATCTGAGCATACCCTTCCACGCTTGTGGTGGCCAAAACGATTCAAAAAGGGGGTGGTGATGGACAGAGTATCTGAGTTGATCAGAACACTCCTACCCAGTCAACAGATCAGGGCTTGATCCATCACCGTTTTTTAGCTCACTGCACCATCCCAGTTCAGAACCTGGCTATATGCAAATTAGTCTGTCCCTGGCCCAGTGCATCGTGGGAACAGAGCAGACCAAACTACCAAGCCAATTCTTTACTGGAAAGGAAACAAGCTTCCGGGGACCGGTTTCTGGCATTACAGCCGTCTTCGGCCCGGCTTGCTTGAATCCTGATGGTGCAGTGAGCAAGGGACTCACATCTGAGCATACCCTTCCACGCTTGTGGTGGCCAAAACGATTCAAAAAGGGGGTGGTGATGGACAGAGTATCTGAGTTGATCAGAACACTCCTACCCAGTCAACAGATCAGGGCTTGATCCATCACCGTTTTTTAGCTCACTGCACCATCCCAGTTCAGAACCTGGCTATATGCAAATTAGTCTGTCCCTGGCCCAGTGCATCGTGGGAACAGAGCAGACCAAACTACCAAGCCAATTCTTTACTGGAAAGGAAACAAGCTTCCGGGGAACGGTTTCTGGCATTACAGCCGTCTTCGGCCTGGCTTGCTTGAATCCTGATGGTGCAGTGAGCAAGGGACTCACATCTGAGCATACCCTTCCACGCTTGTGGTGGCCAAAACGATTCAAAAAGGGGGTGGTGATGGTCAGAGTATCTGAGTTGATCAGAACACTCCTACCCAGTCAACAGATCAGGGCTTGATCCATCACCGTTTTTTAGCTCACTGCACCATCCCAGTTCAGAACCTGGCTATATGCAAATTAGTCTGTCCCTGGCCCAGTGCATCGTGGGAACAGAGCAGACCAAACTACCAAGCCAATTCTTTACTGGAAAGGAAACAAGCTTCCGGGGACCTGTTTCTGGCATTACAGCCGTCTTCGGCCCGGCTTGCTTGAATCCTGATGGTGCAGTGAGCAAGGGACTCACATCTGAGCATACCCTTCCACGCTTGTGGTGGCCAAAACGATTCAAAAAGGGGGTGGTGATGGACAGAGTATCTGAGTTGATCAGAACACTCCTACCCAGTCAACAGATCAGGGCTTGATCCATCACCGTTTTTTAGCTCACTGCACCATCCCAGTTCAGAACCTGGCTATATGCAAATTAGTCTGTCCCTGGCCCAGTGCATCGTGGGAACAGAGCAGACCAAACTATCAAGCCAATTCTTTACTGGAAAGGAAACAAGCTTCCGGGGACCGGTTTCTGGCATTACAGCCGTCTTCGGCCCGGCTTGCTTGAATCCTGATGGTGCAGTGAGCAAGGGACTCACATCTGAGCATACCCTTCCACGCTTGTGGTGGCCAAAACGATTCAAAAAGGGGGTGGTGATGGACAGAGTATCTGAGTTGATCAGAACACTCCTACCCAGTCAACAGATCAGGGCTTGATCCATCACCGTTTTTTTGCTCACTGCACCATCCCAGTTCAGAACCTGGCTATATGCAAATTAGTCTGTCCCTGGCCCAGTGCATCGTGGGAACAGAGCAGACCAAACTACCAAGCCAATTCTTTACTGGAAAGGAAACAAGCTTCCGGGGACCGGTTTCTGGCATTACAGCCGTCTTCGGCCCGGCTTGCTTGAATCCTGATGGTGCAGTGAGCAAAGGACTCACATCTGAGCATACCCTTCCACGCTTGTGGTGGCCAAAATGATTCAAAAAGGGGGTGGTGATGGACAGAGTATCTGAGTTGATCAGAACACTCCTACCCAGTCAACAGATCAGGGCTTGATCCATCACCGTTTTTTAGCTCACTGCACCATCCCAGTTCAGAACCTGGCTATATGCAAATTAGTCTGTCCCTGGTCCAGTGCATCGTGGGAACAGAGCAGACCAAACCACCAAGCCAATTCTTTACTGGAAAAGGAAACAAGCTTCCGGGGACCGGTTTCTGGCATTACAGCCGTCTTCGGCCCGGCTTGCTTGAATCCTGATGGTGCAGTGAGCAAGGGACTCACATCTGAGCATACCCTTCCACGCTTGTGGTGGCCAAAACGATTCAAAAAGGGGGTGGTGATGGACAGAGTATCTGAGTTGATCAGAACACTCCTACCCAGTCAACAGATCAGGGCTTGATCCATCACCGTTTTTTAGCTCACTGCACCATCCCAGTTCAGAACCTGGCTATATGCAAATTAGTCTGTCCCTGGCCCAGTGCATCGTGGGAACAGAGCAGACCAAACTACCAAGCCAATTCTTTACTGGAAAGGAAACAAGCTTCCGGGGACCGGTTTCTGGCATTACAGCCGTCTTCGGCCCGGCTTGCTTGAATCCTGATGGTGCAGTGAGCAAGGGACTCACATCTGAGCATACCCTTCCACGCTTGTGGTGGCCAAAACGATTAAAAAAGGGGGTGGTGATGGACAGAGTATCTGAGTTGATCAGAACACTCCTACCCAGTCAACAGATCAGGGCTTGATCCATCACCGTTTTTTAGCTCACTGCACCATCCCAGTTCAGAACCTGGCTATATGCAAATTAGTCTGTCCCTGGCCCAGTGCATCGTGGGAACAGAGCAGACCAAACTACCAAGCCAATTCTTTACTGGAAAGGAAACAAGCTTCCGGGGACCGGTTTCTGGCATTACAGCCGTCTTCGGCCCGGCTTGCTTGAATCCTGATGGTGCAGTGAGCAAGGGACTCACATCTGAGCATACCCTTCCACGCTTGTGGTGGCCAAAACGATTCAAAAAGGGGGTGGTGATGGACAGAGTATCTGAGTTGATCAGAACACTCCTACCCAGTCAACAGATCAGGGCTTGATCCATCACCGTTTTTTAGCTCACTGCACCATCCCAGTTCAGAACCTGGCTATATGCAAATTAGTCTGTCCCTGGCCCAGTGCATCGTGGGAACAGAGCAGACCAAACTACCAAGCCAATTCTTTACTGGAAAGGAAACAAGCTTCCGGGGACCGGTTTCTGGCATTACAGCCGTCTTCGGCCCGGCTTGCTTGAATCCTGATGGTGCAGTGAGCAAGGGACTCACATCTGAGCATACCCTTCCACGCTTGTGGTGGCCAAAAACGATTCGAAAAGGGGGTGGTGATGGACAGAGTATCTGAGTTGATCAGAACACTCCTACCCAGTCAACAGATCAGGGCTTGATCCATCACCGTTTTTTAGCTCACTGCACCATCCCAGTTCAGAACCTGGCTATATGCAAATTAGTCTGTCCCTGGCCCAGTGCATCGTGGGAACAGAGCAGACCAAACTACCAAGCCAATTCTTTACTGGAAAGGAAACAAGCTTCCGGGGACCGGTTTCTGGCATTACAGCCGTCTTCGGCCCGGCTTGCTTGAATCCTGATGGTGCAGTGAGCAAGGGACTCACATCTGAGCATACCCTTCCACGCTTGTGGTGGCCAAAACGATTCAAAAAGGGGGTGGTGATGGACAGAGTATCTGAGTTGATCAGAACACTCCTACCCAGTCAACAGATCAGGGCTTGATCCATCACCGTTTTTTAGCTCACTGCAACATCCCAGTTCAGAACCTGGCTATATGCAAATTAGTCTGTCCCTGGCCCAGTGCATCGTGGGAACAGAGCAGACCAAACTACCAAGCCAATTCTTTACTGGAAAGGAAACAAGCTTCCGGGGACCGGTTTCTGGCATTACAGCCGTCTTCGGCCCGGCTTGCTTGAATCCTGATGGTGCAGTGAGCAAGGGACTCACATCTGAGCATACCCTTCCACGCTTGTGGTGGCCAAAACGATTCAAAAAGGGGGTGGTGATGGACAGAGTATCTGAGTTGATCAGAACACTCCTACCCAGTCAACATATCAGGGCTTGATCCATCACCGTTTTTTAGCTCACTGCACCATCCCAGTTCAGAACCTGGCTATATGCAAATTAGTCTGTCCCTGGCCCAGTGCATCGTGGGAACAGAGCAGACCAAACTACCAAGCCAATTCTTTACTGGAAAGGAAACAAGCTTCCGGGGACCGGTTTCTGGCATTACAGCCGTCTTCGGCCCGGCTTGCTTGAATCCTGATGGTGCAGTGAGCAAGGGACTCACATCTGAGCATACCCTTCCACGCTTGTGGTGGCCAAAACGATTCAAAAAGGGGGTGGTGATGGACAGAGTATCTGAGTTGATCAGAACACTCCTACCCAGTCAACAGATCAGGGCTTGATCCATCACCGTTTTTTAGCTCACTGCACCATCCCAGTTCAGAACCTGGCTATATGCAAATTAGTCTGTCCCTGGCCCAGTGCATCGTGGGAACAGAGCAGACCAAACTACCAAGCCAATTCTTTACTGGAAAAGGAAACAAGCTTCCGGGGACCGGTTTCTGGCATTACAGCCGTCTTCGGCCCGGCTTGCTTGAATCCTGATGGTGCAGTGAGCAAGGGACTCACATCTGAGCATACCCTTCCACGCTTGTGGTGGCCAAAACGATTCAAAAAGGCGGTGGTGATGGACAGAGTATCTGAGTTGATCAGAACACTCCTACCCAGTCAACAGATCAGGGCTTGATCCATCACCGTTTTTTAGCTCACTGCACCATCCCAGTTCAGAACCCGGCTATATGCAAATTAGTCTGTCCCTGGCCCAGTGCATCGTGGGAACAGAGCAGACCAAACTACCAAGCCAATTCTTTACTGGAAAGGAAACAAGCTTCCGGGGACCGGTTTCTGGCATTACAGCCGTCTTCGGCCCGGCTTGCTTGAATCCTGATGGTGCAGTGAGCAAGGGACTCACATCTGAGCATACCCTTCCACGCTTGTGGTGGCCAAAACGATTCAAAAAGGGGGTGGTGATGGACAGAGTATCTGAGTTGATCAGAACACTCCTACCCCGTCAACAGATCAGGGCTTGATCCATCACCGTTTTTTAGCTCACTGCACCATCCCAGTTCAGAACCTGGCTATATGCAAATTAGTCTGTCCCTGGCCCAGTGCATCGTGGGAACAGAGCAGACCAAACTACCAAGCCAATTCTTTACTGGAAAGGAAACAAGCTTCCGGGGACCGGTTTCTGGCATTACAGCCGTCTTCGGCCCGGCTTGCTTGAATCCTGATGGTGCAGTGAGCAAGGGACTCACATCTGAGCATACCCTTCCACGCTTGTGGTGGCCAAAACGATTCAAAAAGGGGGTGGTGATGGACAGAGTATCTGAGTTGATCAGAACACTCCTACCCAGTCAACAGATCAGGGCTTGATCCATCACCGTTTTTTAGCTCACTGCACCATCCCAGTTCAGAACCTGGCTATATGCAAATTAGTCTGTCCCTGGCCCAGTGCATCGTGGGAACAGAGCAGACCAAACTACCAAGCCAATTCTTTACTGGAAAGGAAACAAGCTTCCGGGGACCGGTTTCTGGCATTACAGCCGTCTTCGGCCCGGCTTGCTTGAATCCTGATGGTGCAGTGAGCAAGGGACTCACATCTGAGCATACCCTTCCACGCTTGTGGTGGCCAAAATGATTCAAAAAGGGGGTGGTGATGGACAGAGTATCTGAGTTGATCAGAACACTCCTACCCAGTCAACAGATCAGGGCTTGATCCATCACCGTTTTTTAGCTCACTGCACCATCCCAGTTCAGAACCTGGCTACCGGCAGTTTGTGAGGGCCGGTTTCAGCCAATTTTGTTACAGGGGGTCGAATCTGCTGACCCCTGGTAACAAAAAACGGCCCCTCAGGGGCTAGAACCGGCCCCCACCCTAGAGGCCTATAGGGGAAACGCCTGGTGCCCGCTATGGCCAGTCCTGGCCTCTATCCCGGATTTTGGTGAAAATAACTCTGAGGCTGCTGGGCCTCCTGCATCCTGCTGGTTGATCATGTCAGATGGCATAAGCGGGCTCTGCATCGGGACCTGAAATTTCAGTGGGGCCTGTGTGTGCAGGTTACGTTGCTCGGCTTAGCATTTAAAAAGTTACTTGCCAAGGTTCTGCATGTCTCTCACTACATCAGAGTACTCCCTAGAGTCAGGGTGCGGTGTCAGGAAGAGGCAGTGCATGTGCTCTTGTGTGTTACATGCACTGGTAGTGAATGGCACCAGTTGGTGTGTTCAGTACGGTGGGGGCCTGCGTGTTTTAAGAACACTATCAATGTAATGTTTCCAGAACTTGATCCTTTCATTGAAAGGATTGTTTTCAAGCTCAAATACATATATAACCCTGCCATACATAATCTTGCATGAATTATCGAAACAACAGTAGGTGGAACTCATTTTATTTTTTTATAAAGGGGTAAACAGAACATATATGCACATTGTTTTTCACTCGACCACACCCCATATATGATTCAACCCAAAAAGCTCCTATGAGCACTGTGTTTATTGCTACCACAACTCATGGTTCTTTGCTTGACTGTGAGACTTTGTTGTAATTGTGTAAATTATGCTCACAGTCACCAAGAATGTCACATGAGTTGCATGAGCACTGGCTTATGAGTAGATTGCACTACAGTAATACAGGCATAGAGTTTTCTTTCCACCCATGGTTCCATTGTAATGAAGGAAAAGGTTGCATGCAACAATAAAATCAGCACGAGTGCATGGTCGCAATAAAGACCTCTAGCTAGTTGCATGAGGTTTATGGTGCACTGAAGAAAGCATGCTGCGCCAAACTCTGCATCCACTCTAATAATTGATGTTTTTTAAACTATGATGTATGATTTTCTTTCAGATATATTACTTTGGGAGTAATCGCAAGTTACGAATCCACCCCACTTTCGCACACCTTAGGGATTGAGCATTCGCTTCACTTGTCTAGGATCATCACCGGGCCTGACAACACAGGTCCTGAAGAAAGCCACTTTGCATTCATTGATTGGCTGAAACATGTAGACCATTTCTGGATGTGTAAGATCTTTTTTTCTCTTTCCCATCCACCATTGTTTTTAATCCTACCCCAGAAATTCACTACTACATTTATCCTGATTAAGAAGGGTATCCTAGAGTCAGTTTTAAGAATCACGCTCACTCAATTCACTTTGTCACTAAGAAAAATCCCATCCCGCTGCAATCAGGCATCGCAGCACACTTATGAGGAACTGAGCCCCTTACTTGGGAACCTGATGATGAAGCATGCCACCAACTAGGTTGGTGGGTAAATGTTATTTAAAAAAACCTAATGGTTTTTTCAAGAGAGTACTGAATGTACAGTGAATGCTAGTTGAATGATACAGCATTCAGCTTGTTATTGTTGTTTGCTATCAATTGCGTCTTCATTCAGAAGATGTTGACCAAAATCACGAAGGAGGTAGCTTATGTTCTTTCAAGAGATGGGAGTTTGCGAGGTCTGGCAAGAGTGGTTTTCCTTTTGTCCTCCTCCATTCAAGTGGTTTCCCCAGGTCCTTTGCATCACCGGGCTCTTCAAAGGCGGAAATGTTTGGGTTTGAGGGAAGGTCTTTGGTACGCAGACACAGTTCCTCTGTCCCAGGAGGCTCGGGAGGACCTTCAGTGGTGGTTGAGCAACTTGGACAGCTCGAATGGCAAGGCAATGTTTGAGAATGTACTGGAATATACAGTAGAGTCGGATTCAAGCAATCTTGGTTGGGGGCAAAACTACGGTAGTTGGAAACAGGGGGAAAATGGTCCCAAGAGGAACTTCCCTTACATATAAATTTGCCTAGAGATGTTGGCAGATCTGAACGCTTGATGAGCTTCAGAGCCATTCTAAGGAACAGTGTTGTGTTGATCTCAACGGACAATTTTAAAGCAGTATCTTAGATTAATCGTCTAGTGGGTGCAAGGTAAAAACAACTTGTAGATCTGGCCAGGAACATTTGGAATTTTTCTTGGGGGTCAGAAGGTTCTGTTGGAAGCAGAGTTTATTCTGGGTCATTAGAAAAAGAGAGCAGATTGGAACTCAAGGATTCTAAGGAATTCCAGTGACTGGAAGCTGAATCCAGTGTCTTTCGAGAAGATTCAGAATCTGTGTGGCCCATTTCAGATACGTCTGTTTGCCAGCAGACTGACTTTTCAGGTAGATTGATATTACAGTTGGAGGCCAGACCCCAGGGCCTTGGCAGTGGATGCTTTGCTTCAGATTGGAATGGGGAGAATTGCTCTGCGTGCCCTCCATTTGTGCAAATTCAGAGGGTTTTGCTGACGGTACAGAGGGAATGATCCAGGATTGTCCGAGTAATTGTGGTGTGGTTCCCCGAAGTAAATGAGTTAGCAGCGGAAGTTCCCAGCTTGATACCAGGATTGCAGGACTTTTAAAAGGACAGGAAATGGAATAGCATTCTCTTGGGATAGAAGGAAACATGAATCTTCTTGTCTGGAGGACTTCAGGAGATCCAGTAGATACTCAGGCCTTTCAGGGGAGGCTAAGGACCTATTGGATGAGTCATGGGCACCTTGGACCAGGAAGAGATACACAGGAGTGTGGGGAAGGTGGTGTAGTTGGTGCTTGGAACAGAATTTGGATTCCATGGAGGTTCCTGCAGTAGAAGTGGCGTATTTCTGTGCAGGTTTGTTCAAGTCAGGCCTAACCTATAGAACGGTTTACTGCCACGGACCTGGTATTTCAGCAGGGCATTCTCTGGCGAATGACTTTCCAATTGGTAGTGATCCTTTAATCTGCAGGGTAATGAAGGGAATGAGACTGTCCACCTAGGGTTGGGTATAATTCAGTAAGAAATGTTAATCTTGTCTTTGACCTGTCTGTCTTTTGGCCGGAAAATGCTTATTTCTCTGCATGATCTCTTATACAAGAGTGTCGAACGTTAAAGCACTAGAGGTTTGTCATAGGTATTATTCTCCGGATGAGGTTCACTTCGAGATATAGAAGAGAACTTAAACCATGTCTGAGAATATCTTGTACCCCTCTTTTACTGACTGTAAACATTTGCGTGTTGTAAGTTGTGTACAAGTTTATGAGCAGAGTATGCTTGAGTTTAGACCAGATGGTGTGGAACAATTATTCATTTCATATGTTACACCTTAAAGGGCAGTTTATACAGCTATTGTTTCGAGATGGGTAAAGGAAGTAATGTCTTAAGCAGGGAATACATTTTTCCGAAATTTGGAGCACATTCTTTCTGGGTGCTATGTCCTGTAAGGTGCCTTGGGCAGGAGGTGCACTTGCAGATGTACTGAAATTGGCAGACTGGTCAAGTACTAACACTTTTAACAGCTTTTAACTTAAGCCTGTGGAGCATGTGAGCAGTGTGGCACTGGGGAGCTTTACACATACATAATAGTAGCCTCCGGTCTTGTAATGAAATGGCGATTCTCCAATTACCACGCAGAGATAATCTTGATTTCATTAAAGACAATGGATGCTAACATTATCCCACCCTCCACTCCCTTTTCATACTGTTATTTTTGTGAGCGTTTTGGTGAGTTATGCATTATCGTTCATTTTAATGGTTATTAATTAACATGCTTTCTTTCTTGCAAAAGTAATGATTTTTATTTCCTTGAATTGCCTGTTGGTATCACTTGTTTTTTTCCGTTTCTTTCAGATAATTCTTTGCTGTGAGAATTTCGCAAGCTAAGTCAAGTGTGTGTTTATGTTGAAAGTTTGGATACAGATCTAGGGTTATTCGTTTTTTCTTCATCGCAGCATCAAGAGGAAGATGTCTAGTTGCTATGGAACCATATAATAAACAGATTGAAAGTTCATAATGGAATGTTTTATCTATGAAGTAATGTTTGTTCTTTAAAGGGCTGCAATAAAACGTTATTGCATAATGTTAGCCACTGTTGTCTTTAATGAAACAAGATTCTCTCTGCATGGTATTTGGAAAATCTTCATTCTCCTATACACATTATATTGTGGTCCCAATCCTAAAGACAGACTGTTAAAATTGTATTATTATTTGGGGGGGGGGTGACAACCCACCACAGGGAGAATTCACAACCTTTGTCAGGATAAACCCACGAAGTTGCTAAATTAACCTGACATAACCGACTGATAGCTATGCACAGAGCAGATAGGTTAAATGTACTGCTATTTGTATAGAATTTATGCTGTAGAAAAACAGCAATGAGGTCAAAATGCAAAATAATAAAAATCCCAAACCAAATTAGAAAAACAGCATAATTTACACCAAAATCTGATAAGGAGAACAGGAGATATGGATTTTGAAAGTTTTAAGTAAGAATAGAGCCAGGAAGCGCAAAGTGCCAAAAGAAAAGGGGGCAAAGTAGATCGGGACCTAGGCGCAAATTGATGCTGACCACGAAAGGGTGGGTCAGGTACACCAACAAGGTTCTTACTGGTCAAAAATGTTACCGTCTGACTTCACTCCTTGAAGTCTGGACCCACCACAGGAGTACATTTCTATAGCCCCCAGGGCCTCATGGGAGGCACTTTGAGACTGTCAGGTTATCAGTCAGAGGCCAAGAGCTGGGCCAATCCAGATCCAGTTGCCACAGGCTTTTTGTAGCTTGTTGTAACCCTGTAGCTTGAACAGGAGACTAGCCTTATGATCCCTCGAGTCTACTTCTTGGTCCCGGGTACAAGAGAATACAGGATGAGTCCTTCACATCTCCTCTAAAGGTCAGGACAGCAGATCCAGTTCTCTTCTGTTTTTCTTCAGGTCCAGCAGTGTTCTGAATTGAGTGCCTATAGATGCTACTTTTCTGTCTGATACAAGCTAGTAAGTGGGAATAGCTCCTGGGCATGCCCTAACTGATGGGGTAAAAGTTCACAAGGTCAGCCATAACCACTTTGGGCATTTTCAAGAGTCTTCCACCACACTTAACTTGGGCTCTGAGGGCTGCAGTGTGTGTGGGGAGTGTACTTTGTTATTCCAAGTGTCTTCCCACATATAACACTAAAATCCAGTTTGAAGCAGCCACTGTACCCTTAATCAACCAGAAAAAAAGAAGACTTGCAGGACGAAAGTAGGATTCTTCAGCAAGCAGACAGTGGATACACATGAATTGTCTTGTAATGCCAAAATGGATGCCCACAGCCCCCACCTTGCATTTTCAATGGAGCTCTGAAGTAATCAAAGGAAGCTGGAACTGTAGGTTCTTTATGTTACTTTATTAAGATATTAAGTTATGATGATAACCCCATCAGGAGCAGCTGTCCTGCTGCTCAGCCCTCACTCAACTGACATTCACAGCACATCAACATTCCAATCATCTAACATTCCATACATCATGCATACAAGCTGAGCAGCAGGGAAACACAAGTTACAACATATCTCCCTTCGTTATGGGTACAATTGCATAAAGCAATAAAATGGTTGTCAATAAGATGCACTCTAGTACACATAGTCAAAGATATTAAAACAATGTACTAAAGTACTAATGGACAACACAAACAAATTAATTTAAGCACAATCCGCATTCCTTCCTGAAATGAACAACTATCTTCATCCTACATCCTTATGCTACTAATTATACAAGTTGGCCAGACCAGTATAACAAGCAAGACACAAAGGAACAAACTTAACGCAACAACTCATCCATACTACGGGAAACCACACACGCCTAAGCATTCCTCAGCATGCACACAACCAGTACAACGTAGCTGGGTAACCACGTGTACACAACAAACCCAACTGGACATATGCGACAAACAACTTGTGCTGATGAGTGGCTCAACAACTTGACGCCAACTCACACGCAAGAACCATTGGGAACAAACACAACCAAGGGGTGGCCATATACCGCATAGCCCCCACAAACATGAGTAATGAGTCGCCTAACATCTAGAGACACTCACACACAACACCAGTTGTGTAACAACTCCTTGGTGAAACCATCATCACACCAAAACAAAATAACTAATGAGTGACTATATACTGCATAGCCCCCAAATAACCAAGTGACTACACACCACATAGTCACACAACTAAGGGGTGGCCATATACTGCATAGCTCCCTCAAACATGAGTTAATGAGTCGCCTAACTTCTAGACACACCCACACACAACACTAGTTGTGGAACAACTCTTGTTACATTAGTATCAACACCCAAACTATACAACCAAGGGGTGACTATATACTACATAGCCCCCACAAACATGAGCTAATGAGTGGCCTAACAACCCTGACGCCAACTCAAACACACACCACAAGTGTGGAACAGCTCTTGGTAAATCAAAAAAAACTACGCCCAAGCCCACCAAACTCATAAATAAGACTATATAGTAATCTATACACAACACATACACATAAAAGACTTTTCCGGTGCAATGTCTGGGACACATTCCATTAGTCACTTCAGGTACAGTTGCAGTGGCACAGTCACTATTGGTGCAGTTCCTGGGAAATCTTCCTTTAAATAATCACTTCATGCGCAGATACAGGGCACTTTCCTTAATTGTCATCCTTCCTAATATAGTCACTTCTGGTGCAGTTTCTGGGACATCTTCCTTTAAATAATCAGTTCATGCGCAAAAACAGGGCACTTTCCTTAAATAGACACTTCCAGTGCATTGTCTTGTACCTCTATGTAGTTCCTGTAACTTGAGCCATTTAGCTCCTCAAAACAGTTTTCATCAGTGGGACTGGCCGTTTAACATTGATTTCCCTGAGCAGTGTTGGATTAATACTCTGCAGCACTTATTACTACGATTATTCTCCTGAGCCCTGACTGTCTCAACTCATGCAGGCTCTCAACGCGCTCCTAAAATCAAATTAAAATAAATGTTAAAAGGCTTCCTGGATTGCCTCTCCTTACCAACAACTGCTTCGGTGTTTACTCACGAAAAGTAAACAGATCACGCCGCCTCTCTTCTCCGTGCTCCATTCGCGTTACTAGGCAACCATCATTGTTGCTGTGAAAAGACGAATGGCTGCAATCACGTAATCACGTAATTGAGAGAGACGCGAAGACGTCAGTACATAACATAATGAGTAAGCGCAGAACAAAGAGGGATCACGTCACTCAGAAAGGTAGGTTGCGTGTGTTCCTCGTGCCCTCTACCTTATAAAGTGACGGTTATGCATTGCGCAGTTTGCCTGCATTGTTTAAAATATAGATGGTAAAGATGGCAATGAAAGTACATGTATTTGTAGCACATTTCCAATAGCGCATTTCCCAAGCGTGACTTCGCTCATCTTCTTTCACAACTATTTCCAAACACGTATTTCCCTTCACGTAACATCACAGCTGCAGCTTAACTCATCTGTTGAAATTTACACTTTTCTCAGAGTAGCAGCAGACTCGATTAATTGCTTTTTTCCTTCCACTGAAGATAAACAGACCACACAGCTGCTGTTATTAAAGTACTTCACTCCCAAAGTCTCGATTTATCACAGTGCAGCTGGTAATTTTCATCCTTTCAACACCGTGACTCGATTTTACTGTCCCACAGAGGCTCGATTTCCTGCCCCTGAACTCGTTTTTTTTTTTTTTTTTAAATTCTTCAAATACTCGGGAATCATACACCATCTGACAAATGCCTTTCACTTTTTCTCCAAGCTCATAGTAGTCATACCTGCCCATAAAAGTCACCCTATTTGTTTGTACCTGGGCGGCATTCCAGACTTTTTCAGACCAATTCAAACGCTAATCAATGGCTAGGGGATGATAGAAAATAATAGCAAATTAGCCTGCAGTAACTTCAGTCAGGGAAAAGGCAACTTTCTAAAAGTTATCTTCACTTAATTTTCCATGTGAGGGTGTTGCCTTACTGGTGAGTGGCCATGGGTGGTTCTGGACTTACGAGGTCAAAGTTTGAGTACATTCTAGACTGTTTTAGTTTATTTTTGGCTGTATTAACAATAGAAAGGCAGTTTCTGAATAAGAAGAGACTTACTGTTTTGTTGGTGCGCACATGTCTCTCCCATAACCCTTTCCTAACCCTCCCTTAACCCTTCCATTACCTCCTAGTAAGTATTCACCATTTGCAGCTGCTCTTCTCTGTCCCTTCTGCATTTACAACTTAAAGTTATACTTATATATGGGCAGAACTCCAAAGTCGAGCCGCGATCTATGCACAGAAAAAAAAGGATAGGCTGAGGAGCATACCTCCACACATAGATATGTGCATAGTATTTTGGAGTACGTTAAAAGCACTATTGTAATACTAATAAACATACTACAAAATGCAGTTTGAGAATGGACCCCAAAATTCCTAAAATTCTGCATCAACAATTTTGACTTTGACTTAAAACGTCTATCGCCTCTCCTTTATTGCTTTGAATGAATCTCCTTACATTCCCATCCACTGTGTCCGTCCTCGCTCAATACCGCCTACTCTAACTGTTTTATTATCTATTATTGTATTTCTAAAAAATTGACCACACTTGAACTCAACAATGACAACCTCTTCTTCTTTATTTATTTATTTTATTTGAAGAGTTTTATATAGCGCTGGCTAGACCCGAAGGCATCAGAGCTCTTTACATGAGCATCAGTGAGATAACAAGTTACAAAATTACATCAGTTACAGGAGCACATTAAAACATAGGAAAAGTAGGAACAGTGTAACACAGTAAAACGATTGTTACAAGAGCATGGAATAACATCAACATATATGGAAACAATGTTCCATGGTCCCATGAATAAAAAGAGCATAGCAGAACAGAGACACATGTCATTTGGGGCAAAGAAGGTAATGGGGGTAAGAAAAGGGAATAAGGAACGCAGTTCGGGTCATGCCGACCAGCGAGAGGGGAGCAATCGGAATGGAAGGCAGCCAAAGGAGGGAGGAGGGCAGGAAAACGCAGATCCATGTGCACAGGTTCAGGGCTGAATTTAGCTCCGATGTTGGGTGATCATCTGTAATTCGTCAGAAGGCGGGGGAGAAAGGAGATAACAGTGGGGAGACAATGAGAAATGTGTCCAATGTCCGGCTGGGTAGGTGATGGCTGAGGGGGTGAACCAGAGCCGATCTCCTCTATAGCTTTCTGGGCAGCTCCACCGGGTATCGGCCATGTTGCTCGGTCTCATACCTACATGGATTCATGTTTGTATTGTTAAATTTGTGGATTATTTTGTTGAGATGAGGCTTTCTTTTTGTCCTTCATTTAGCAATTCAATTTGCGCTTAGGAGTTCATGTAAAAATTCAAACCATGTGATCATACTACAGCTGCCAGTGATTTGCGCTTTGGGATTGCCCTGTGTGCTTCTGGCTACCAGAGCAGGGCACCTCAAGATAGTCATTTTTATTGAGCCCCAGAGTTTTCCTACTAGGGCAGGTCTCCAGGCAAGTCATCAGTCCATGTCTCAGCCTGGGACCAGTCAGGGAAAAAGACGATCAAACAGAGGGGGCCCCACTTGGCCCGACAAGCAGGAGACAGCAGCCCTACCTCCGGGCAGTGCCATTGAGTGGTGAACTCAACAATAGGATCGTCGGCAGAGTAAGGAGCAGTCCCAGGATCCCGGGATCGGGCCGCGGCAGCTGATGGGTGGAAAACATGAAAGGCCACCAACACGGTCAAAGCATCGCTTGACTGTGGCCTCACAGGGGATCAGGAGTGGCGATGCAGAAACCACTCACCTTGGCCAGCAAGGATAAAGTCTGTGCGGTGTCACGGAGCAGCTCTGGCCCTAGATCTCGTGGGGCCGCTCCAGTGGGAAACGAGAAAGGCCTCAGACATGTCCAAAACAGCGCATAGCTGTGGCCTCACTAGGAAAACTGTCCATCATCATCCTGGGGGGAACTCAGGAAAGGCCCCACCATGTCCAAAACATACAATAGAATGTGTCCTCACAGGGGGGTCAGATTGGACCCCATCTGGGGTGGCACTTCAAAGGAGGATCACCGATCAGGCGACCCAGCAGGACAGACGACAGACGGTGGAGAGAGAAATCACTCACCACAGCCTCACTGGGGGACCCATTCGATCGCCATCTTGTGGAGAGAGTTCATGAGGGTCATCGCCATCTTGTGGAGCAACACTCCGGAGGACTCGATGATCGAGCAGAAAAGGCGGCTAGCGGACCTGTGAGACCGGGGGCAGCACGGTGGCAGGGCGCAGAACTGGTCAAGGCTCTCCAGCGGTAGAGCAGGTAAAATTCGGGATGCTCGTCGATCGCGCAACAGCGGGGTCGCCGGAGGACGTTGTAGAGGGTTGAGCGGTGGAGGGGCATAGATCCAGCCCCCGAGCTACGATGGCGGCTCAAACCGAAGGTCTCCTCACTGGGCGAGCCAGCAGGAGCAAGCATTCCTAGTAGTGGGGGACCAAGGCAAAAACACCACTTTGGGCCTCCTCAGCGTCAGCGCCGACTAAAAAAAGGCGATGAGCAGAAGCACGCCCCATCCAGAGGAAATTAGTCCAGCAATGGAGTGGCAAGTCCAGCAGTGGAACAGCCTCAAGACAGTGCGACAGTGGTTGGAGGAGTCGCAACACCTCCGGTTTGGAAAGCTTGATCCTGGGGAAGAGTGGCGAGGTGGGCAAGGTGAGAGGAACGTCGGGTCCCTGTTGTTCGACCCTGAAAGTAAGCCATGTTGCAATACCAAGTCTGATGCAAAAGGGAGTTAGATGTAAGTAGATTGGAGGTGGATGGACGGGTAAACAAGGGGATATTTACCGATTTGGTAATCCCATGAGCTCCCGGGAAGAGCGCCTACTCGGCGGCCATTTTAGGCATCTTGAAAGTCAGACCATGCAAACTAGCAATACGTTTAGCTCATCTACTAATCCCACCAACCATCTGCATGAACGTACAAACCACCCCCACTGATCACACCTAACTCTTACTAGTGTAATCCACCTCAAAGACAGTGGAGTATATGCATAGAAATGTCTCCTTGAGTGCACAAGACTAATCCCAATAAGCAGCAATAATATCCAATAACCACTAGATTAACCTTGAGTTCTAGGCAGTGTAATCCTGGTGTAAAGTGCTTCAATGCCTTATCAGGGTTAGTAAGCGCTACATAAATACAATTCTAATAACTTTGCAAAAAACTTTAGCTACTTTTGGGAAAAGTTTCTCTTTAATTTGTATTTTATTCCTCTTGTCTGCAATAGACAAGAAGGGGCAATATACTAAATATTTTAGAGATTTATGGGAGTGGTGGTATTGTGACCATGTATTAGAAGTAACAAATACCCTATGCCGTACATTTGGTCTTTTGTCTTGTTCCTCTATACAATCATAGAACTCCTCAGGACTTGCAATATGCCCTCAATGGTGGGAGGGGATATTTTATCCCATTTGCCTCAGCACGTGATAATCCTAATATGCTACATGTCTGCTTCTGCTTATTGGTGTTCTGAGCAACCTTCCGGACTACCATTCAGACCATGTCTGGATTGAAACGGTGGTCTAATACCACATGACGGTAAGCCTTGTCTAGGCTGGCCCTCTGAAGCATTTGCAAGTGGATAGGTACAGAGATTAAATGTATGGAGATTCTGGCTCTACACGGATGACAGAATTCACAGGATCTGTAGGGTTTGCTAATCATGTTACAATGTCTGGTACAAAGCCCCCCTTACCAAGGTGAAACAACTTCTTTACTGTACTGTGGTCTCATTTGGTATCAGCCCCTTCTTGGACACTAGCAAAAGACAGTTTCTCACAGTATTGGCTGCTACCGGACCCAGGTGGTGGGGTGGGGTGGAGAGGGGGACCAAAAAAGAAAACATAAACAAACAAAAAAAACACTTACCTGCACGGGCATATGGCCTAGGAGAATGGACTAAGTGTTTGACTGGCACTGGTAACAAATGTGGGCTTGATCACCATGCTTTCAGATAATAAACTCCATATTTTTGACACCATTCAAACTAACAGGACAGAGAAGAAAAGCTTTCCACTTTACTGGTGTCCAAGTAAAGATGAACATTTGGAGATCTGTCTTGGAAGGACGGAAGGAAGAACAAAGTAGTATTAGGTTCTGTAGACTCCATATTCTTCAGCAAATGGGCATTATTGCACAACTATTGACCAGATGATAGAATAAGGTAGGAGGGAAAACTATGCTATGCTAGTTTCCAGTCCAGGGAGGACCTGGCCTGGTAGTTCAGGCTGGACTGTTCCCATTGGGCGCAGGGTCAAGACTGATTTGCAGGGGGAGGAGCCAAGCTCGCGAGCGTGATGGTCGCCTTTTAGCTCGGCTCCCGCAGCCCTCCGGCCGGATCGTATATCCTGTATCATATCCTGTCCGGAGACGACACATTATCGTAGAATTGGAGACGGAACACCTCACTTGTACTCACCGTCTGGCCCGGAGGTTCTGACGTGCAGCGGTTCCGAAGTTGTGCCCTCCGCAAGATCGGGGCCTCCGTGGAGCCCAGACCGGGACCTAGCCTGTGGGATCCGACGACTCTCGGCCCCGGTCGAGAGAGTGAACCAATGATGAGAGCCGTTGTGCGAACATCCCGGCGATCCTGAACCGGGCCTGCCCTGGTGGCCGCGAGGCTGATGTGGGTGAGATGCACCGGGGACTGACTCTGTGAAGGGGTCCCCCCCGCCGCTGCTGTGTCCGGCGGCCCTGGACCTCTGTGCCCGGACTCTGCTTGTTTGTGGCGCCGGTGCTGGTGTAGGCGGAGACCCGCATTTGGCAGACATACTTTCTGCACCAAGGCTGCCATTGCTGGGAGCCCCCCGGAGTTCTGTAAAGTCCTACATTTTGGAATTGCTTTTGAGAGTCGCGGAGGGTGGCGACTGGGCTGACTTCGCGAAATGGCGGCCGACCATCTGGAACTTGTATCGTCTCGTGGCGGCGGGCTTGGGTTGCCTGATTGCGCGGGGGTCTGGTCCGGTGAGCGTGAGCTTACCCTCAGAGATATCCTGGAAGCTCTGCGATCCCTGCGCGCATTCATTGCCCCAGATGTCCCCGTGAGCCCGCCACGATCTGCCGCCATTTTGAGCAACCGTTTCTTCTTGCCGCCCTCGTGTTTCAGAGACTCCATTGCCTCGCCCCCCTCGACTGCTGCAAGTGCTACCGCCGCTGATCGACGATCATTTGGTGTACCGGGGACTTTGGAGCTCCCTGCTTTTCAAGGTTCTGACCCCAGGGACTTGGACATTGTGCCGCGGCCCTGTTCGGCTGGGATCCCCGGTAATATTGGTGGACTGCCGCCTGCGCCTGCACCGATGGCTTCGCATTTGTCTATTGCGGAGAACCCCTCGCTTTCCCAAACGGCGAAGCTACTCTCCTGCTCTTCATCTCCCGTGCTGCGATTGCTGACGCTTATAAATTTTCTACTCGGACTTTTGCTCACTTGCGGACCGATTGATCCCCCTTGTCTACGTGGCGGTATAAACTTTTTTCGATTGTGTGCTGGTCTTGTATTGAGTAGCTCATTTCACATTGTCATGTGGTGGGTGGACTTTGTGGTTCGTAAGGGATGGGGGTGATATGCGCGACTCCTGGGGATTCTTGCTGTATGACTTAGTGGCGCGATTGTTTGTACCCATAGCGCGGTGGGCGGTCCTCTCCTCTGTAAGTTTTATGGAGCTTGAAATGGTGTCGTCCTGGTCTGTTTTTTGCTACGATTGTTGGGTTGGGCGGAGGGCTGCGGCCGACCGTATTGATATCTGTTTTCATGCTCCTCCCTCCTGTTTTCCTTATTTATGTTTATGTTTCTTTTTGTCTCATTCTTCTCTCTTTCTTTCTCGCTATATTTCGGGTTCTGGTTTAGGGCGACAGGCACGCTGTCTGAAGGGTAGGCCATAGCCTTCTACAGGGGTGCAGGGTGGGATGGGTGGGTTGGGATCTTTTTGTTGTTTGTTTTATGGTTCTATGGCCCTTTTGTGTATCTTTATAGTAGGGCCGCGTCTGTCCTCGCGTCCCGTGGTACGTTCGGGGTGGGTATGTGGCGTCGTCGATCCTCCTCCTCTGGGTGGGTTATTTTTCATCTCGATTGCTGTACCCTCCTTGTTACGAATGCTCCTGTTTTCTCCTGTACTCTCGCCACGGGACGCCTGTTTCGGCGTGGTCTTCTTTCCTTTGTTTTTGTGTTTCGTTTCCTTTTATCATTTTTTCGTTTAGTCCTTCCACCCTACCCCTCTTTTCCCCCTCTTTCCCCCCTTTCCTGGCCCCCCCACCCTTTTTTTCCCAGAAGTCACTATGACGGGTTAGTTTTGATGTAATGTTTGTCCGATCCCTCTGTCCTGGCTTGGCTGTGGTTTGGGTGGTGGGCATGTCAAGATGATACTGAACACGTGTCGATTATGTCCAAAATGTCCCTGTATCCCGGTGTGTATTGTGTTGCCTCTCCTGTATTGCAGCCCCGTGCCCCCCCTTATTGTCGCTGTGGATGGTTTTGGGACTTCGGACGCCTCTATGTTGAAAGTGAGCCTGTCGTATTCCTTCTCCCCATATTATAAATTTAACCTTTTTTGCTCCTGTTTCTTGGCCGTCTGGTTCCTAGGTGTCTTCTCCCCCTTTTTATGATTGTTCTGCCTCGGCTTTTTGCTGATTGAATCTGTACTGTTTGCCTTGGAACCTTTGACCGCTTTACATATTGATGCCGGCCGATTTGGTTGTAGGCCTAGAATTGTATATCCTTTTGATGCTAATAAAGGTTTAAAAAAAAAAAAAAAAGACTGATTTGCATATGGCTGGGTCCAAACTGGAATTGCATGATGAGCAAAAAAACGTTGGATTTAGGCCCAGATCTCTGTACTGGGGTGAATGTATGACATTGCTCTGCCTTCTGTTCATCAAGTGTTCTTTTTGCATTTGTCACCTCGAGTGGGACGGGTATGCCCAGACCTAGGTCCCATGCTCTCCACGCCACTGGAGTCAAACTATCCTGGCTGATGAGGGCTGAAAGCCTGAAACTGGCTCTTGAATACTTGTTTCCAGTCCAGTGAGGACCTGGCCTGGCAGTACGGCAGTGGTGGCTGGTGACTTTTGAAAGCAGTGGGGTGTCAAAGTTGGGAAGACATCACAACCAAGCAAAGCAAGCGAGCCCGACCAACAAAAGAGTATTTTAGGGGTGGTTCTCTCAGTGAAAATGTGTAAAAAGAGTGCAATTTTAATACAAAAATATTTAACATCAATTAGACCTGGGGTCGAGGATATAAAAAAGTTCTAGCTCCTGCCTCCTTGATTGACCTACTTGAGTGCACAACTGCACCTTTTTTTATTTGGGAGGGCACGTATTTCATTCCATGAGAAGCATCCCTGTAAAAGGTGGGGCAGATTTCAATCGATAATATTTATGTATTGCCCGGCGTTAGTCGCCTCTCATACCACTCGAAATTATCAAACCAAGAGGCAGGCGCTGGAGACTGGAAGGCAGGAAACAGAGGTTTATTCCGACGGAGCAGAACACGTCAAATCAGACAACAGGGTATCTTCTCGAGGTGCTCTAACCGCATCTCTGAGGCCTGGCCTCTTATACACAAGTTTATGACTTTATTGCATGAAACACATTCCTGTCAATGCTTTGAAGTACGGAAAGACATCCTTGAAATCCCTGTTTCAAGCCCGTTCCCACACACATTTACAGTAGAAGTCCCCACCCCGATCTCAGCAGGTGATGACTGTCGCGCAGCTGGATATTCCGCCGATTCCCGGAATGTGTGCGGCTGATCGGATCTCATGGGGTGGGGGGTTTCGATTAGTCTTAGATCCTTTAAAGAGGGACAGCTGTCTACTGTATGGGCAATAAACTGCATCCGCAGGGCTAGGTGACGGCCTGGGATCGGGCCGGACAATCGGGCACAGAGGACGGGGGTTCATCAAAGGATGTGTGCATCAAAGGGACGGAGGGAGGTGCTAGCCGGGTACGGGATGTGGTTCCGAGGCAGGGTCGCGCTGAAGGAGGTGGTTTATGGCCCGAGCGTGTGAGAGCGTGGGCTGTCAATGCGCGGGGGATGTTTGCGAGGTCGAGAGAGAGACGCGCTGGGTATCGGCAGTGGGCAGAGAGGCCATTGCATTCAAAATGGCTGCTGCTTACGCGCACATATGAGCCTGAAAGGGACAAGATGGCGCCGATAGTGTTTAAGTCGCAATCTAGATTTTAACAGTCCTCCCTTTTCAACATATCTAGCCAGCTTGTCAGTCTATGTCTATCCCCATTATGTTACGGATCTCTACATCGTACAATGCTTTCATGCGTTCAGTTTCAAAGTCCAGAGTCTTAGGGCAGATGCAGTTGGCACAAAGTGAGCACAGGGGTGGCAAGCATTGAATCCTCCACGATCCGCTAGAACCACGTCCGGAACAAGGCGGTTCTGAAGGGCCACCAGGCGGACCGCCTGAAGCTCGGCCGTATTGTTTGTGAGGATGCCAGCTGTAATGTTCATTGTCGTTTCGACTGCCTGGGTCAAATGTCGGATGGCACGGCTATTCGCCATCGGACCCCAGAGTGGAACAAGTCCTTTTATTGCATCCAGGAATTGTGCTCCGGTGGAGTCGGCTTGTTCAATGTCTCTCGCTCGCTTTTGTCGGTGATGGTTTGCTGGAGCCACATAGGTGGGCGGAAGGACGAAGGCAATGTAGCAGGTACCGCTCCAACCCTTTGGGAGCCAAGTATAGGCTTTTGTACCACAGACAAAGTACATGTTCGGAGAGGTGACGAAAGAGGGTGGATCAGTTGAGTCCAAAGTTCTGGTGATACGGCAAGTGCTGTGGCCCACCAACTGTGTCCCAAGACCTTCGATGCATACAAGGCCCGAGATGTTGACGACAGACAGGGCTACAGTCAGGGTGGCAGCTGCTCGTTTTTGGAGGTAAGAGAAGGTGGGTCTGGCTGGGTTGTTGAACACCTGCATTTCAATCCGTTCTTCGGCCGGAATGTCCATGTGAATTGAGGCATTGGTTGTCAGCGGGCAGAAGGGAGCAGCAGTTCTTCCTGTTTTGTTCAGCCAGACTCCATGATAAAAGTGCAACATGGTTTTTCCAGAGGTGGCATTATCCCTGTAACTCTCTTGCAAGAGGATCAGCCAAGCAAGACAGGAACCATGGACAGAGAAAGGTGAAGGGATGAAGGGGATGGAATGTCCAGTGGCATGTGGTAACAGCCCACAGATCCAGCAATTTGTGGCATTGGTGGCAAGGTTGTGTTGATGTAGCAACTGCAAGAAGGAGTTGTTCCAAAACTCCTTACGTCTCTCTCGGAGTTGAGGTGAAAGAGAGATCAGATGGTGTTCTTTCATGGTGGTAGGCTGTGCAGTGGTTAGAAATACCTCACGAGCTGGTGCACTTTCTTCCATGATCCAGAGGGTGGTCACGAGGAGGAGGCAAAAGAGAAGGGCGATAAAGAGTGCAACAGTCTTTGAGCTGTGAAATCTGTCAGTCTTTGGGTTTCTGTAGTGGGTCTTCGGATATCCAGTTGCTTCCATCATCTTCGTATCGGGCACTTCCATCATTTTCAAGGGGCTCGGTAGCGGGCAGAACCACAAACTTCGTTTGGCTTCTCTCCTGGCAGCCTTAGTAGTGTTAGGCCACCGCTCGGAGAATTGTAACTTAGTCAGTGGTCTGCTTAGCCGAAGCTCCCTCCTTTCGTCGCAGGTTATACCCTTCTCTGGATGGCACAGTGGGATCGGGAAATTCTGCCAATTCAAGTGTCTCTGTATCAGGGTAACAGCTCAGGGATGGTCGGTCTTTGTTCAGGAGCTCTTCTTGGGTGGCCACGTCTTCGGTCGTCGTCAGTGTTGAGGAGATTTTCGTACAGTGGTGTGCGTGCAGCCAATTCCGTTTCCCTTCCACTCGAAGAGCTGTTCGGGTGGTGATCAAGACTTGCCAGGGGCCCGTTCACCGAGGTTCCAGACTCTTTGCACGCTGGAAATTTCGGACCAACACGAAATCACCGGGTTGGATGTCGTCGTGTCCGAGGCCCCTGGAAGGGTCGGGGATGGCCTGCAGCACCTGTTGATGGATAATAGACAGTGTTTTGGTCAAATTGTACAAATAGTCAGACATAAGGACGTCCGGGACGTCATGAATGGATGTCCATTTTGGTGCAGACCAGATGCTCATGGGCCGGCCAAAAACGACCTCGTAAGGGGTCAAGTGGTGTTTGGTGGGGGTGGAACGCATTGACAGCAATGCCAATGGGAGAGCGTCTGGCCATTTCAGTCCTGTGGTGGCCACTATCTTTTCTAGTTTGAGCTTCGGTGTGGCATTATGTCGCTCAACCAGCCCAGCAGATTGGGGGTGGAAGACTGCGTGGAACTTTTGCTTTACACCCAACCCTTTCAAGATGAGTTGGATAACTTCGGCTACGAAGTGGGGGCCATTGTCGCTCCACAAAATTCGACAAAGGCCGTAGCGAGGGAAGAATTCTTTCAGTAAGACCTTTGCAGTAGCAATGGCAGTGTTGTCGCGAGTTGGATAGGCTTCCACCCACTTGCTAAATGCGCACACGACAACAAGTACATACTTTAGGCCTTGGCATCTCTCTAGTTGGATGTAGTTCATCTGCAGGACTTCAAATGGATGATTGGGGACCCCAAACCCTCCCCGGGGTACGACAGTTCCTTTCCGAGGGTTGTGTTGCAGGCATATCAGCCATTGTTGGACTAGGCGTTTGGCTGAGTCTGTGATCTTGTCATTGTGCCAAACCTTGGAGACAAGTTCGGCCATAGGGGCAGATCCTATGTGTGCAGGGGAGTGTGCCATGGTCAGTATGGGGATCAAGTATGAGTTGGGTAGCAACTATTTGTTTGTGTCTTTTGTCCGCCAGCAGCCTTCATCGTCTTTCAGTCCCACCCGTGCCCATTCAGTCAGCTCGTGGGGTGAGCTCGCCATCTGGATGTCCCTAATAGTTTCCCTAGCGTCCTTCCATTTTTCTGTTTGTGACCTGGTCACATACATGCGTGTCGTTGTCCTATTCTCAGCTGTGCTCCGGGCAGTGATGTCGGCCAGTGCATTCCCCTGCCCAATGATGTCCGTAACCTTCTTGTGTGCCTGGCATTTGATTACAGCAAGTTGTTTGGGGAGGAGGACTGCTTCAGTCAGAGCGGAGACTAGATCTCCGTGTAGGATGGGTGTGCCGTGTGAGGTCAGGAATCCCCTCTCCTTCCACAAGAGCCCAAAATGATGAACCACCCCGAAGGCATACTGGCTGTCTGTGTAAATATTCGTTGTCGTCCCGGCTGCTAGGATACATGCTTGTGTGAGGGCAATCGGTTCCGCTGCCTGTGCGGATCGTTGTGTGATGCGGGCTGTCTCAACTACAGTTCGGGCTGTGGTAACCGCATAAGCGGCTGAGGTAGTGCCATCGGGGAGTTTGATACAAGAGCCATCTACCCATAGCTCTCCGTCAGGATCTGGAAAAGCGGTGTCTCGGAGGTCAACTCTACTCCTGGTCTGTTCGTCCGTGAAGGTCACACAGTCATGTATCGGGGGCACATTGGGGTCGTTCTCAGGTAGGGGCAACAAAGTGGCTGGATTCAGAGTGGTGCATCTTTTCAGAGTGATATGGGGTGCAAGCAGAGTCAGTTCGTACCCAGTCAGTCGTGCACTAGTCAGATGCTGCGTCTTAGTCTGGTTTAGGAGGGTGTCAACCGCATGGGGCACTAACACCGTAAGGGAATTCGAGAGTACGATCCCCTCACTCTGTCGGATAGAGATAGCAGCGGCAGCTACAGCTCGAAGGCAGGCAGGCAAAGCTCTGGCTACGGGGTCAAGAGTGGCAGAGAAGTAGGCACATGGGCGTTGCTTGGGGCCAATGGACTGAGTCAGGACAGACAAAGCGCACCCCTCCCTTTCGTGAGTGTAGAGGGAGAAGGGCTTTGTGTAATCTGGGGTTCCTAGGACTGGTGCGGAACAAAGGGTGTCTCGTAGTTCTTTGAAGGAGGATTGGCACTCGGGGGTCCAAGGGAGCGGGAAGGGGACATCTTTAGCCAGCAGGGAAAGTAGTGGCTTCACAATGAGGCTGAAATTTGGTAACCACTGTCGACAGAAGGAGGTGAGGCCTACTAGGGAGCGGACTTGTTTCTGTGTCTTAGGGACAGGGGTGTCTAGGATGGTCTGAATTCGGTCGGGCGTAAGCTTCCTCCCGTCTTTGGACAAGAGATGGCCTAGGTAAGTGACCTGGGGTTGACAGAATTGCAACTTCTTTTTGGAGACCTTGTGGCCATTCTCCGCGAGGAAGTGCAGGAGTTGGGTGGTGGCAGTGACTGCGAGTGGAGTGGTGTCAGCCGCCAAAAGGATATCATCGACGTACTGTATCAACACCACTCCATCCGGTAACTGGACTGCGTCCAGCTGTCTCTTGAGGGCCTGGCTGTAGATGCTGGGACTTTCAGTGTAGCCTTGGGGTGCTCTACAAAATCTATATGAGCGGGATTTTAAGGTGAAGCCGAAAAGGTAGCGGCTGTCTGGGTGGATAGGGATGGAGAAGAAGGCGTTCTTGAGGTCGATCACCGTGAAGGTGGTAGCAGTGGAAGGAATCAGAGTCAGAATGGTGGTGATGTCTGAGACTACGGGGTACTGAGGTACAACTACTTTGTTGACCTCTCGCAGGTCGATGATGAAGCGGTACGCCTTTTCATCTCCCTCACCCTGCTTCTTTACAATGGGTAGGATAGGGTTGTTGCAAACATTGCTAACTACTTCCTCTACCACTCCTGCATCTATCAGGGACTGGATGATCTTTACCAATGCCTTCTCGCCCTCGGGCGATATCCGATATTGTGGGAGTTTCGGGAGCACTGCGTCCTGTCGAACAGTTATGTGTACAGGGTCAATCATCATGCGTCCTACGTCCGAGTCAGTCTTTGCCCATAGGTACAGAGGTAGAGTGTCGAGTAGGGACAAGTCAGCGTCGGTGATGGAAAACATGCGTGGAGTGGGACAGGATCTGAGCATAGTCGGGTTGTCGTACAGAATGACTCGAACCCCATCTTGTGAACACCTAATAGTAGCTCGGAAATGTTTCAATAAGTCAAGTCCCATAATGGCATCGGGGGTGTTGGATGAAAGTAAAAACGTGGTGTCAATGGTGTTATTTTCCAAGTCAAAGGGGATCATTGCGGACAAGGGGTTAGTGGAGGGCGTTCCATCAAAACCTATCGATGTTACATGTGAGCCAGACAAGGGTGCCCTCGGAATCAGTCGTTTAGATAACGCGCTGCGTGTTGCGCCAGTGTCTACCAAAAATGGAGACTTCGTACCCAGGACCTTAGCGGTGACATAAGGACCTTGCTGGTCAACATGGAGCTCGACTGGATCCCTCCCTTGCCCTTGGCGGTCCTATGCGAAGTCGCGGGCATTGTCGTAGTCAGACTGTTGGTACTGGTTCTGTCGGGGACGGTCAAATGTATTCGGTCTGCCTGATCTGTCGTTGTGGGTGTCGTTTGTGTTCCCTCGTCCCTGTCCTCTATTTCTTGGCTCACTTGCTACGTCTCTCGTGTCCCTATTTTTGATTGCTTCTAGCCGAACCGGACACTGGGATTTCCAATGACCAAATCCTTTGCAAAACGCACACTGGTTCTCGTCGATGTCTGTTCGTGGAGTGTAGGGTGCGGGTGTACGGTCTCTAGGGGGTGGATTTCTAGGAGCATTCGATTGGTAGCTTCCTTTGTACTGTTCTCTTCCACTAGTCACCCCTTGCAACTGAGCAATCATCACCCTTTCCTTCAGGTCCTTTTTCTTTTTCTCAGTCACCCTATCGTTCTCATTCTTTTGATGCTCGTAGTACTGGGCCATCTGAAGGATAGCCGCGGGTTTGGAGGCTGCCCAACTACTCTCGCTAGTCTGTAGTTTCTGTGAGACTTCCTGCGACAGACCTTTGACATAATTCTGGACAAACAGATGATGTCCGGTTGCAGTGGTCATGTCCTGGCCACTGTAATCGGAGAACACCGTCTCAAACCGGGAGAAGTATTCTGATACGTCTTCCTGGGGTTTCTGGCGGCAGGCCGTTACTATCGACCAATCCACTTTCTTTTCTGGGATCAGGGTTTTCAATTTCTGGACGATCTTGTCTGGGAGGTCTAGAATGGATTTTAAAGGTTTCTGCCCAGGCTCTCGTTGTCTATCTATGCCATCGAGTTGTGACCAGGTATGTCCGAACAGCTCAAGGTGGTCGACTTTCCGGATTTGCTTCCACACATCAGCTGGCAGACATAGCCCGAAAAACAAATCGATGTCCGCTAGGGTCATAATCGTCGAACCCAAGGCTGTGCCTAATTCAGTATAAAAGGCGGTGGGGTTCTTTCGTAAATCAGGCAAGGATTTTCGGAAAGTCAAAATGTCTTACCGATCCCATGGTTGGAAGACCCAGTTATAAACAACTCTCCCTCTTGCATCTTGGTGGTTAATGTCATCATGTGTTCCCTGTCCTCTTGGGGGAACCCAGTAGGGAGCGGCCTCCTTTATAGGCATCATTGTATTAGCTTTTTCTGTTTGGGGTTCGGTCGCTACAGGAGTCGCAGCGCTAGTTTCTGGTCTCTGTTGAGTGAGGTGGCGGAAGACTTCAAGCGTACGCGTGAAGAGGTTCGTCACATCACACTCGCCTTCATCCCCAATGTCAACTTTCCTATAGAGAGTCGTTAACCTCCCAGGACTTTTATCTTGGTATCGATCCTCATAGGCATTGAGGGTGTGATAACAAAATCGCACAACAAAGTGTCGTCTGTGGCTATTGGCATACGAATTGTACATATCTGTTACGTATTCCTCACTCTCTTTTTGTTCCACCAGTGTCTTCACTATCTTATCGATCCCTACTCGTTCATCTTTGCTCAATCGGTTCACTCTAGTGGAATCTTTCCTTCTAGTTTCAGGGTCATCTAGTGTTACTGTTTGTGCTGCGTTGAGTACAAGGGGTTCGTCCGGCGCGGAGGCCGTGAGGATCGAGGTCTTGGCACTATTCTCACCCGTACTTGGGGGCTGCGGGTGTTGTACTAAGGTTTGGGAAGGGGCGTATGGGGGAGGCATGTAGATGATTGGGGGACCTAATAATAAATCATCGTTCGCTCGTTGTTTCGAGGGTATCTCAGGGTAGAGCGTAGAGGGTGTTCTAACGGGACACTGGCCCGATGTTTCGGACTCTTGCTTCTGTTTGGTTTTCTCCCTCTCCTTTATCTCTTCCTCTAACTTTCTAGCAGCTAGGTGAGCTGCTTTTCGTAGCTCTTTCTCTAATCTGACTTCGTTTCTCTTTTTCCGTTGTTCTGCTTCTTTGCGCCACATGCCGAGGCTGTCGAGCATAGTGGGCGTTGCCTTATTGTTACGAAGGGCTGTTTCCAGCACGTTTACTTTATCATCATCAAAGGATCCTATCAGTGGCCACTGACTTTCCTGATCCTTCCTTGTATATTTATGCCATAGTTTACTATAAGCTATGGCGACTAGTCCGTATTTAGTGAACATGTCCTTATTAGGGGTGCCTTCCAGTGGAGCTGGATGGTTCATCTCTAATAAGCGGTCCGGGTTGAACCAACTACTAATCAGTGGGGAGAAGATAGGCATGACAGATTACAGAGGGGGACAAAGGTCCGCACTACCTATCTTTTCACTACTTGCAAAGACTAGACAGAATATTTCTATTCTACGTTATTTGCAAACAGAGAATACCTCAAAAAGAACCAGCTTCGAACAACCAATGTTCGAACAATCAATCAGTCAGTGGGGAGAAAAATAGGCACGACAGATTACAGCGGGGGACAAAGGTCCGCGTTACCTACCCTTCACTATCTGCAAAGGAAGAGAGAATATTTCTATTCTTCCCCGTTTGCAGGCAGAGAATATCTCAAAAACAATCAGTGAGCAATACTAGTATTTTCAGACAGTCAGACAATCGTTTCGCAATTTGTCGTGTTTACACGACCTTACCCGGACCGCAAGGACAGTTTCTCGTCTTCCGCTTCCAGCGCCCGATCGTCCTCTATTCTCCGTAATCGGCGCGGCACTCCTGATGGTTCCCAGTCAGGACCGTAGATCACTCGAGAGAGGTCTGTTCGGAACCGGTGAAGTTCGGATGATCGGCTGCCAGACGAGGGTCTATCGGGCAGGTGCACTTCCCGATCGTTGCAGTCGTTCACTCTGTCGTCAGGACCTCTCCCACTGGATCCACGTGTCGCTGATGGGCCCCACGTTTGGGACGCCAATTGTAAAAGGTGGGGCAGATTTCAATCGATAATATTTAAGTATTGCCCGGCGTTAGTCGCCTCTCATACCACTCGAAATTATCAAACCAAGAGGCAGGCACTGGAGACTGGAAGGCAGGAAACAGAGGTTTATTCCGACGGAGCAGAACACGTCAAATCAGACAACAGGGTATCTTCTCGAGGTGCTCTAACCGCATCTCTGAGGCCTGGCCTCTTATACACAAGTTTATGACTTTATTGCATGAAACACATTCCTGTCAATGCTTTGAAGTACGGAAAGACATCCTTGAAATCCCTGTTTCAAGCCCGTTCCCACACACATTTACAGTAGAAGTCCCCACCCCGATCTCAGCAGGTGATGACTGTCGCGCAGCTGGATATTCCGCCGATTCCCGGAATGTGTGCGACTGATCGGATCTCATGGGGTGGGGGGTTTCGATTAGTCTTAGATCCTTTGAAGAGGGACAGCTGTCTACTGTATGGGCAATAAACTGCACCCGCAGGGCTAGGTGACGGCCTGGGATCGGGCCGGACAATCGGGCACAGAGGACGGGGGTTCATCAAAGGATGTGTGCATCAAAGGGACGGAGGGAGGTGCTAGCCGGGTACGGGATGTGGTTCCGAGGCAGGGTCGCGCTGAAGGAGGTGGTTTATGGCCCGAGCGTGTGAGAGCGGGGGCTGTCAGTGCGCGGGGGATGTTTGCGAGGTCGAGAGAGAGACGCGCTGGGTATCGGCAGTGGGCAGAGAGGCCATGGCATTCAAAATGGCTTCTGCTTACGCGCACATATGAGCCTGAAAGGGACAAGATGGCGCCGATAGTGTTTAAGTCGCAATCTAGATTTTAACATCCCCAAAACATTCATTAGGCACAGTTAAGGGTCACGTGATATGTGGAAATATGCAGGGAATAGGTTTGTTAGGCAAAATGCGAAGCATCGGTTAGTGGTGCTCTACAATGCAGTACCTTCAGTATAACTGAAACTTAAGGAGCTGTCGCCATCTGTTTATCAGACCCGTGGGCACGTGAGGCACTTCCAGTGCATCTAAGCATGTTATGGACAATGGGGTGAGGGCTGCAAACATCATTAACCCCCTTGATATCTGTGCATGTTCTTGACATGAGGCTGCTGGGGGTAAATGGGGTCGTCGCGGGGAGGGGGGGGAATGCGGGAGGAGTTTAATTAGAAAAAAAAGAAACTAAAACTTACCTTCCTGCGCCACCTCAGCTTCTTTTCTGGATGTATCCCGACTCTCGCCATCCTGCGTTTTTCAATTCTGGCTGCAGCTCTCATCGCCATCGGGAAAGGCAGCCTCCCTCCCATCTGCCAATCACAACGCTGCAATGACAGGGTTCTCCTCTGCTTTTAGGCTTTAAGTCAAGGGAGAAAAATATAGGCTCAGTAGATGGAGGAGAAAAAAATAACCTGAAGTTTCTAGATCATCCTTGGAAAAGGCAGGTGGAGTATATGGAAAGTTTGGTAGATTTGTATATAATTTCTGAGAAAGTGCTTGTCGAGAGTTACTAGGTGTAGCTTTTACATGGCATTCTATGCCTGGTGTATTTTTGTTGCTCATATTCTTGCACATGGTAAACAGTTCGGTGCTGGTTTCAAATTGTACTCCATTCGTGCCCAACAGTAGCTCTATGATTCCCTGAAAACCTGGGGATATAGAGTTTGGGGTTATTTTCGCACTGCCCACATATTCTGTTTATATTTTAAATCTATAAACCTGAACATTTCATGCCACCCATGGATACGAAGTGACTTTCAGGTCGAAGAACATAGCAATGTATTCATTACCTTTTCTGATGTTTTCTGTGGATTTTCCAATATAAAAACACCCATTTCAAATAAAAGAGTTTAAAGAGGTCACGTGGACAGATTGGCGTCCACCCTGCCAGGATATTCTCTAGCGTGATCCTTGAAGTCTATCTGGACTTTAAACAGACTTCCACTGCTAAAGAGCCTCTGTAAACAAGCATTGGCAAAGACACAATGTCACAGCTTTTAAATTCTGGACTACTGGCTTTGTCAATGCTTGCTGATAGTGTCATGAGAATGCATGTGTCAAGATGCAAGCAACTGATTTGCTGTCCATCCTGGAGTTGGGTTTTTCTTTTCTATTATTAAAAACCCTTTCGAAGATGACTGCCGATGGGCACCAACGCATGTGTAGTGGCGAATGGTAGCCATTTTTAATGTTCCACTCAACCATGGTGGCCCGCCATATTGGAATGGTAAATTAAATAATAAAAAAATAAAGGCTAACAGAAAGGAAAGCATCATGGAGGAGGGAAAAACAGCATATTAATAAAGAGTAAAAAGTATGAGAGCAAGGAAACACCTGCACAAACAGAGTGCTGAATAGCAAAGAAAGAGAACGCTCAAGTATACCATGGAAGGATAGAGCTCATCCAATAGGAACCAATGTGAGACCAAAATGCTCCTGGCTGGGGCTAGCACAGGAATAGGGAGGACAGCACCCAAGTCAAGCGACGGCAACTGAGTCGGGCATTAAGGCCATCCCATAATGCTGATGCCTTTTGGTCCAGTGATAGACACAGTGAGAGGAGGCCACATGTGCACTGTAGTGTTTGACAGTTGTAGTTATGTGGCAAAGACGCGGTCATTGTTCCTGGTGCATTATCATCATCCTGTATGGTAAAGACCTGTGCTACACATCAACAGTGGGAAATTATGCCCCAAACCACCCTGTAAAATCCCGAATTAAACACTAAAATCATGGGTGGTGTGAAAAATATTCTGAATCATTGCTCGATCACAAAGCCTTTGAATCACATGATTTAAAGAGCCCTCCACTAACCAATGTTTTTTTTGTTGAAAAAAGTGGACAAAGTTACTGTGCCTGAACAGTCTATTCTTACTGAGACTAACTGAAGTGTGTTTTACCAGTATGATCGACTATGCAGATTTCTAAATGTCAGACTTCCATATCATGATAGGTAAAGCAACATGGAGTTTATGAAACAGAATCAGGGGGTGTGTCTGGTTTGCACTGGGAGGAGGTTAGAGATGCTATAGAGTCTCTACCAAGGGGCAAGGCTCCTGGAGCAAATGGGATCCCGGGCGATTAGTTTAAAGCTTGTGTAGATCTATGGACTCCTCTCCTTACACTGTATTTTAATGCAGCTATTTGTCAAACTGAGTCCTGGTGACACTCTGTTATTGTTCGGCTTTTCAAGAAGGGAAACAGGAGAGACCCTTCCTGCTTTAGACCCATTTGTTTAACCCCTTCAATGCTTATGACGAGCTCAGCTCGTCATGAGGCACAGTGGAGCTGTGCTCTTGGGCCGCGGCACTCCCACGCCCTGCTAATTCCCCACCTGTGCGGGGGTTCTATTGCAGTGGGCGGAGTCATGACGAGTCCAGCTCGTCATGAGCACAGATCCACTGTGCAGCAAGACGAGCTGGACTCGTCATGAGTACCGCGGCGCCACGCGAGGCCCCTCTCCCCCCACACCGCGGGGTAATTAGCCCCGCGTGGAAGGGGTTAATAGATACTGAAGTTAAAATCATAGGCAGGGTCATCCTGAATAGACTGACCGAGTGGACTGAAGAACAGAATGTCTTGTCTGATATTCAGTATGGGTTTCGCGCAGGGAGGGGTACTGTCGAACAGAATCTTAACCTACACCTTATAATTAATACGTTCAGGCAAATAAAGGTTCTCTCCATCTTGCCTTCATGGATCTCAGCTCAGCATTTGATTTGGTCAATCGGGAAAAGCTGTGGGCTGAGCTGGTGTCTTTGGGCGTGGATTAGTGATCGGTCAGTTTCTTTGTGATCTTCACCCCGGATTAACGTCTTCAGTATGTTTCGGCGATAATGGTGAATGTGCAAATAATTTTGCACTTAGTAGGGGCGTTAGACAGGCCTGCATACTAGCCCGTTTTTTTCAAATTATATATGTGAATCGGCTTGAGAAGGCCCTTACAGTTAAAGGTGTAGATGTCCCAAGAGCCGGGTACAGATTGGTCCCAGCTCTTTTTTTTTATACAGACTATGCTGTATTAGCTACGCGTACAGCAAGATCTTTCAAGCAGCTTATAACCCTTTTTGTTGATCATAACAATAGCTTGGATCTGAGCACCAATTTTTGTAAATCACATGGACCAAAGAACATAAAAAGTGCCTCTTTTTTAGCCCAGGGTCATATTTTAAGTAAGGCGGATAAAGTTACATACTTATGTATCGTATTCGATTCTAAATGTAGCTGGCAACCATTTGTTAAAAAGTACACAGGTTCCTTTATGAGAGCATGTGCAAGCGTTAATGAATTCTCTTACCGTTTGGACCAGAAGCCTCTGAAAATTACATAAACAAAATGGAATCCACTCTGGCAGTGGTAGTGATCCCTACAGTGGTGGGGAGCACACAGTGTTGTTTTAAATACCCCTCACACACCAACAGGCCCCTTGGTGTCATGCTTCATCATTGGGGTCTTCGCATCCCTCTACGGGATGCGGCGTGCTGCGACTCGCGACTACGCAGGAGCACTGAAAGTGAACTATGTGTTGGTGTGTGTGAGGTAAACAAGTGTGAGTAGTGAGGTGGTGAAAAATGGTGATTAAAAGATACCTGGCTCGTAGGTGTAAAAAATAAAAATTTTATTAAGCCCTCGGCTGGTATCATTAAAAGGGTGCAGGGTGAGGTTGTTTACTGTATATTAGGGTACGTCAACCTCAAAAGTGCGTCGACATGTTTTGGAGTGTAAGAAACTCCTTCTTCAGGACGAGGATATGCACAACTATCCTCACCTTACTCACATGAAATGTAAATGTAAAAGTGAACTCTACAAAAATTAAAAATAGGTGCAATGTACCTAATAGTGTTTAGAAGAATAGAGTCTGATGCGCCCAATTGGCGTTAATAAAACAGAACCTGTGAAAGTAAAAAAACATAATAAACCATCACATCACAATCGGACGTCGATGTAGTCAGGGACAATGACCTGTTCAATATAAAGAAGGGTAGTGTGTAACCAAATGAGGTCCAAAAAACCCTGTAAAGAAAGAACATGGACGTACACACAGACAAAGGCACACATAATTTTAGGAATGAAAACGCCATGATAATCCCTAAATTAGATTTCAGGAGGGAAAAGACATGATTTTTAGATAGTGCTTACTTATGGACAAAGGCTAGTTGGCCTCATGAGCCCATGCGTGGTATTGGGGGTTCTTCCTTCTTGCTCAGTACAGCAACCTAGAAGATGTTAAAAGGCTCAGTTCAGGATCTTGGTTGCTGATACTCACGGGTAAAGTGGATACCAATGCCCTGTATGACAAAGAACCAAAACTCACGGATTCTGCTAGACCTGGTAGGCTGCCTTCCCCTCAATGTGGCTCCGACGTTATGTCGAGTAGTTCAAACTCAACCCCTTATATATTGCCTGAATGTTGGTTAATTAGTACTTAATAGAATGATTGAAGACGGATTTTGCCGAAAGAAGGAGTGTGTCCTTCCTAGATGTTCCGGTATTGCGCGCGAGTGAAGGGCGTTTTCTACCCTAATGCGCATGCGCGTGATGGAAGTGTCTCTGGGTAGTTGTCACTGTTAGTTGCGCGCATGCGTAGACAAACACTCGCTACCCGCGCGTCGTGGTTAGTATTGGAACCCAAGAAAGGCGATAGATGCAAAACTCGGGGCCTTTTTACAGAAAAAACTTGCACTTAATAAAAATTGCCTAAAGATGTGAAAAAAGGACGTGGGCATTCATAAATAAGGATTTATACGAATGCAGGTTGATATGCAACATCATCCCGAATTTTACCCAAGAACGCCCATACCGAACATGTGAAGGCAGGGGTCCAGAGAGGGTAGGATAGGTAAGATATGTATAAGTGGGGTTGGATTATAAGCTGAGGAAGCTTAAGCTAATGCCCAAAAATAAGAGATTTTAGCTCATAGGTCATCACAACTGGCTCCATGGAATGGAGTCGTTGAGTCCAATGGTGTCTGTGCCAAGACGGAAGACCCACCTCTGTTCCTTCTCAAATAGGCCAACATCCGTTGGTAGTTGTTCAATGACAGTCCAGTGTAATTCGTTGACACAATGTTGTGCCTCCAAAAAATGTGCTGCCATTTTTGTGGTTGATTTCCTACACCTCACATTGCTCTTATGTTCTTTTATTCTGGTCTTCACAGCTCGTGTGGTCATACCCACGTACTCCATGTTGCATGGGCACGATACCGGAACATCTAGGAAGGACACACTCCTTCTTTGGGCAAAATCCGTCTTCAATCATTCTATTAAGTACTAATTAACCAACATTCAGGCAATATATAAGGGGTTGAGTTTGAACTACTCTACATAACGTCGGAGCCGCGTTGAGGGGAAGGCAGCCTACCAGGTCTAGCAGAATCCATGAGTTTTGGTTCTTTGTCATACAGGGCATTGGTATCCACTTTACCCGTGAGTATCAGCAACCAAGATCCTGAACTGAGCCTTTTAACATCTTCTAGGTTGCTGTACTGAGCAAGAAGGAAGAACCCCCAATACCACGCATAGGCTCATGAGGCCAACTAGCCTTTGTCCATAAGAAAGCACTATCTAAAAATCATGTCTTTTCCCTCCTGAAATCTAACTTAGGGATTATCATGGTGTTTTCATTCCTAAAATTATGTGTGCCTTTGTCTGTGTGTATGTCCATGTTCTTTCTTTACAGGGTTTTTTGGACCTCATTTGGTTACACACTACCCTTCTTTATATTGACCAGGTCATTGTCCCTGACTACATCGACGTCCGATTGTGATGTGATGGTTTATTATGCTTTTTGTCTTTCACAGGTTCTGTTTTATTAACGCCAACTGGGCGCATCAGACTCTATTCTTCTAAACACTATTAGGTACATTGCACCTATTTTTAATTTTTGTAGAGTTCACTTTTACATTTACATTTCATGTGAGTAAGGTGAGGATAGTTGTGCATATCCTCGTCCTGAAGAAGGAGTTTCTTACACTCCGAAACATGTCGACGCACTTTTGAGGTTGACGTACCCTAATATACAGTAAACAACCTCACCCTGCACCCTTTTAACCCCTTCGACGCTCATGACGAGCCCAGCTCGTCATGGAGTTTCCATTGATTTCAATGGAAATTTAGTGTAAATCATGGAACATGCCTTAGCATCCAAGTGGTTAATGATACCAGCCGAGAGCTTAATAAAAATGTTATTGTTTACACCTACGAGCCAGGTATCTTTTAATCACCATTTTTCACCACCTCACTACTCACACTTGTTTACCTCACACACACCAACACATAGTTCACTTTCAGTGCTCCTGCGTAGTCGCGAGTCGCAGCACGCCGCATCCCGTAGAGGGATGCGAAGACCCCAATGATGAAGCATGACACCAAGGGGCCTGTTGGTGTGTGAGGGGTATTTAAAACAACACTGTGTGCTCCCCACCACTGTAGGGATCACTACCACTGCCAGAGTGGATTCCATTTTGTTTATGTAAATTGCCTGGGGAGACCGAATCCACTTTCCCTCTCCCTCCCTCCTTTTGTTGTATTCTTGCCTCTGAAAATTAGGCTGGATATATACAAAGGTAAATGCATACCAATTGCAACCTTTGGCAGTGAGATAGTGGGTTATGCGAATATAGACCAACCAGTGATAGAAGAGAATGAATATCTCAGAGGAATTTTGGGATTGGGACAATATTTCCCAATATTAGGTATCAGATACATTACAGATTATATTAGTTTACAGCCCCTACTGCTCTGGTGTAGTATTTAGTTAAAAGAAGTTCTGAGCCTGAACAGATTAATCATACTTGATTGCCTGAAGTTAGACAATATATGCAATATACCATGGCTAGTTTACATGAGAGATAATTTTATTAATTTAGGACGACCAGAGTTATTTTCTAATCCATCTAATATTACCAAACAAGACGGGCCTGGTTAATGAAAGCTTTTAATGTAAGAATGGCTGCTGAGAGAGAAGCTCTATCACTGGCCAACCAATATTTTGAAAAATTATCATGGTTAAGACGGTTCCAGGGATAGAGCCATACTTAATCTATGAGATGCCTTTTCACCAGCGCCGTATTTTAATTTTTTTTAGGCTGTGTCTGTTTCCTCTGTTGTTGTATTCGGAAGGAACATGGTATAAGTATACCATTCCTCTATATTGTTCCTGTAATTTGTCTTTTAAATGTGATACTTTGCTCATTGCGATAATATGTCTTATGTTTGCACAGCTCTATCAACATTTTTTAAAACCTCTTTCTTTAATTGATTCATTTGATCAGGTCAGACCAGCTTTTTTGTTTCCACAACTTTTAAATTCACAGTTAATGTGTTATAACGTATCAATGTTTCTTATGGGGGTTCATAAAGCTGTACGATAGGCGACACTACCAGTGATACTGTATGCCGTATACATCTATTCATGTACTTTTTTAATCTTGATTGATTCATGAAACTGTATGATATTTTTGCAAAATCGAATATGTCTTTTATGATTATATTAGGATAAGAACAGCTGGGAGAAATGTATCAGTATAATGACATCCATTTATGTTTTATTGCTTGAAAATTGTGGGGCATATTACCAAGCAAGAGCGATAATTATTGCTATTGCTTGGTTAGAGACAAAAATTTACTGCTGAGCTGCGGCGATTTTTATTGCAGATAAACCTTGGTATTACCAAGGTTTATCGCAAATGCGATAAAAAACGGCTGCAATGCATGAATATCGCTGAAAAGTCAGCGATATTCATGCATTACCGAGCTAATGCTCTTAGCCATGTTATCCACCTCCCATTGGATAACATGGCTAAGAACTGCTCAGGGCAGGTGTTAGCTTTTGGAGATATTCGCGCTTAGCGCGAATATCTCCAAAAGTTGGTAATAGGAGATAGCGATGTTAGCGACTGTTTCCAGTCGCTAACATCTTGGCACGCCCACTTTGCATTTCATTAGTGATAAATTTCACTGACATGCAAAGCGGGGCCCAAGATGGTCGCTATCTCCTACTAGCTGTCGCTAACTGGTGTTAGCGACAGCTAGGTAATAGGGAGATAATTTTCTCTCCGCTTTCTTGGCTTTTAAAGCCAGAAAAGCGGAGATAAACCCACTTGATAATATGCCCCTGTATTCTTTCAAGCATTGCAGTACACATTTCTACCCCACCTATTTCAGTGAGTATTCTTGAGCTACCCTTACTAGAAAATAATATAGGTAGCACAGGGGACATAGCGGCCCCTAATGAGCTCGCTTCCAAGGACTGAAGTTTTTGTCCCTTCGTGTTTTGTCTTAGTATTGTGGTAGCATTTTTACAATCAATGTACTATTACTGTAATAGTTTTATATGCTGACACTGTTATGACCTGTGATTCGTATCTATCATGTTTTCATGTATTTATACTGTGCACATTTAGGGTTTGTTGAACAGAGATAAAGTTGATTGATGATGACTTGATGTCACTCTGATGAAAAATAATAATTATTATTTTCTCTAGTTTCATAAAAGTGTAATTTTTTTTTAATATAGCTTTAAAATGTAGTGATGACTGCAGAAGAAAAAAGAAGAAACAGCCATGACTAATCAAAGCATGTTATACGAAACAAAACATATACATTAAAGACATCTCAGGTCAGTGGAAAAAATGGAACAAAAACCTGAATAGAAAAGCATGGCTCTCAGACTGCATTCTGGAAAAATACAGATAATCGCCTATTTCTGCAGGAAGCACATAGTCTGTGGTCAATTCTTGTGCGAACTCTAGAATACCACCATTACCTATGCACTCTGAGTACGTGTCATAAAGGCACTCAGCGCACACAAATGAGTTAAATGCACACTGCATGGAATCTGCATGAAGGAATGAACGATGTAGCTCAATTTCTGCGGTATGCTGTATGGTATGTATGTATGGTGTGCTGTATGGAATTGAATGAAAACGACTTCGATTTACTTCTTATTAGACTTGTTCTTAAGGAGTAGTGCTCTCTAACACACTTTGGCCATTGTGACCGAAATCCACCTTACACATGCCAACTTTTGCTCTTCCGTGGGGGCGTGGCCAAGCTGGTGACCAACATGGATGCACGGCGCTGAAGCTCAGGCGGATAAAACCGAAACGAGCTCCAATTTCCCAGTCTGACCCATTTTTGCCACAGTACCCACAACCTGGGCAAGTGTCCTGGGATTGGGGATTCTAGCCAGAGGAGTGGAGGAAACCAAGGGCATCGGCGGCCGGACGCCTCCACGGGGGCCCCGCAGGGGAGCCTGGAAAGCAGAGAACAATGGGCTTTACTGGGCTGCCAAACCATATCCTTTGCCCACACACTACCACTACTACATGATGGGGCGCCTGGCCTATTAGGGCGACCATATCCCCTTCCACGCTTGCCAGCTGAATTTTCCTGACCCATTTCTGCAGGTTGTGACTGGGTGGACTGCTGTGGGTGTGCCACATGTTGGTGGCCTAGAGATGGTGGACTGCATCTGGTCGAGGTGTCACGTTCATCTTGGTGTCCTGCCTGCCCGTCCAGGGCTGTGATTGGGCCAGCCCCGCCAAGATACAGAGGTACATTGAGGACGGACGAGGAAAGATCTGAGGAGAGACCTCAAATATGTACAAGGATAACTGCGGCCTCACCATTCCCCGAAGGCCCTGTGGCAACAGGGAACATAGGCGAGCCTGGGGTGTACTCACTGTCGGGCTCACAAGGCTGCCTGTGCTCTCCTTTCTGCCCCTGTGGCCTTGTGGCAAGATGTGGCAGATTATCCTGTGCAAAGCAAGTTGACGTTGGCTGATGCGGCCCTCACCTGCTGGGAGCTGCTGCAGGATAATACCTCTTCTCCTGTTTGGGCTTGACCACAGTGCCCCATCGCGCTGTTACTGTCCTTCATTGTCCACCTCACAGCGCACACAGATCGGCTCCTTGCCGAGACCCGTACCAATAACTGGCTGCCTATGGACTGCTACCAAGGGCCACCGCATCACTCTGCCCCTGCACCTGATCTGATCATAGGGATATGTACTTGATTCATCACCCCAGCTATCCTGCCGCCACATAGCTTACACATGCTACTTCCCTGATCAAGTAGTGGTCAAGCGCCACAAGACCTCTTTTGTTCATCACTCCTTGTACGAAGAAACGGCCTCCACCTTCCCTTCACATCAACCAGAGAGTCCTCCCCGGCGAGATGTAGGATCACGAGACGGAGGTTGCCCTGAGGGTGCTGCCATATCTTTCACCAAGGCGGCCTCCTTTCTTATGGTTGGTTGTGGGTCACTCTGCCCTGGAGATGCCTGCCACCACATTCTGAGACATCACTTCTCCTTAATTGCCCATAATACCCCTCACTGCCTACAATTTAACTACACACGTCCAATTTCTAACATATTTTAATACAACCTAATTCAATATCCAAATCCTAGCAGTCCCTTACGATAATCTACCGGCCCAGCACGTCCTGGGGTGACACTACTCCCAATCCACTCCACAGGATATAATTTGCAGAGATCCAAAACAGAGACGCCTAAACTTCTAGAAGCCAATGCATTCGGACACTACACTCTACGTACCAATGGTGGAAGGTGGTGCCATGGAGGTCCCTGACCATGAACAACTAATGGGCATGGGTCCTATCATGGCTGAACTTTGATCTGACTTTCGAGCCATAGATGGTAGATTTGACAACCTGGCCAGAAGCCTGGACACTATGGGCAAACATCTTGACCGTCACAAAAACAGACTAGACGCCGCTGAGAGGCAGGTGTCGGGCTTTGAGGACGGGACTGCACAGACTACTAAGTGGTTGTAGAGACTGTCAGAACTGCAAAAATCTGTGGCCATCTGAACGAGGACTTGGCAACGAGAGATAGGTGAAACAGCCTGCGCATTTTGGCAACTGCAAAATCTACCAATAGAAGGCACCGTGATCTATTTGTCGAAAAACTACTGGCGGATATGTTTGGCAGACAACACTTCACTCCAATGTTTCAGGTAGAATGTTCAAACGGCTCACTGGGCCCATGCCCCTATCCTAATTGGCCTCCAAGTCCCATAATAGCAAGACTGCTAAACTTCCGATACCGGGATGTGGCACTAAGACTGACTCGCGAGAATGATCCACTGCAATGGCAGGACTCCAATATCTGCCCTACTCACTTACTAGATTCCTTAGAACCCACACATGTTCCACATGCCCTTCTGAACCAGGCTCTGTTAACCACATGTTCTATCTTGAAATAGGGGCTTGAACAAACATCATAAAGGCAAACAAGTTTTACAATATCTGACGCGTCACAGAGCACTATTCGTATTCCTACAAGAAACGCATCTCCCTCCTTGAAGATCCCACACATTTGCGTCCACCTGAGGCACACATTGCTATTTCTATAACTATAGTACATACTACAGAGAGGTCTGTACACTAATTCATAAAAATATGCCCTTTCACCCCACACCCTCCATCATAGAGGACGATGACAGGTATGTCCTAGTCACGGGCAAACTGGCCAGTCATTCTATGCTTTTAGCTAATATCTATGCACCTAATGTAGACTCCCCAGAGTTCTTCCAGACACTGCACACCTAGATGGAGTGTATGGAATTTGACCCCTCACATTAGGCGGAGACTTTAATCTCCTAATAGACCCCACCCTTGACAACTGCGCCTTCTCCAACCAGGAAACGTAGATCTCTCTAAATATTACATGACATTTGTGACACACACACACTAAGACACCTGGTGACTGAAGAGAACCTCACCATCAGGGTTCACCCACTCCTCTGCCCCCATAACACATGGTCACATATTGACTACTGCCTTGTGTACGCAACCCTCTAACTGTGGCTGGACTGAACCAAGCACTTGACTCCCACACTCTCTGACCACTCCCCTCTATATGTCATATTCCACGTCCCTTTTATGGGCTGCCAGGAGAGACGCTGGCGCTTACGTACACTGGCGTTACAAGACAACATATTCCGCTCCAACCTGCATACATCGGTCGTGGACTACTTTAGGCTCAATAAGGGCTCAGTAGGCTCCCACACTACCCTCTGGGAGAGGAAACTCGTAATATTCTTTGCCGGACTGCCGCGGTCCCTCCAAGCATATTGCGGCCTCTGACCGCCGCTCCAGGCGGTCCCAAGGCGGTCTGTCCAGCAACTCCTAATGGTGTAGTCGGTCCGCTGATGGCTGGATCCACCACCACCGCGCCACCATGAGTCTGCAGTGCTTGAACCGCCAGACTCCTAATCGGGCCCTTGGTGTTTTCCTACCAAGGATCCTAGAACGGAGAGAGGAACCATGCAATGGTAATTGTACATGTCTTTTAAATAGCTACCATGCCAGGTTTCAAACCGTATACATAAATGTGACAGAAGCATGCAGTAGGCTAGTCAATTGGTGCCACCTTCAGCAAGGTTGGAGTCCCACACAAAAAGTACAGGAACACACCAAATGGTAATTTCCCAGGTAAAACATGCAGTCCTTGTGTGGTCCAGCTGCTGAGAAAATGCAGCAACAAATACATGCAGATAGTCTTCTGCAGCAATTGTAGAACATGGGGGTGAAGAAGAGGAAGGATTCCTGCAAAGAAATGTAGCCAATCTGAACCACATAATGCCAAAAGAAGACCATCTTGGACAGGAAAAGAGACAGCAAAATGGGAGCATATGACTGTAGAGCTAGAGCCCCAGCAGGAAAAATATTATTTAGATGGTGGGGCTGCATAGTGGTTGCATATGGTTTAGATGTGAGACGTAGATTAAGTCCTAAGGTATTCATTACAATGGAAGGGTTAAGGATAGTGGAAGAATAAGCTGGTAATTACCTGTGTCTCTGGCAGATCACAGGCTGGTTCTGGTAATGGCTGTGAACCTAGGGCAAAGGCACGAAGAATAAATTGTGATGCTGGTGTAGTAAACTATCCAAACTCATATAGCTGTAACTATACTTCAATAGCAGTGGCTCCTATCAGAGCAGCTGTCCTCCCTCAGTAGTCTGATGGTAAATATCCATCTGACAATGTTGGTAACCTGCACACCTAAACTTACTTAATTTTAAATCAGATTTAAATCAGATTTAATTAATTAACTCCATTTTCAATGGTGCTGCCCTAAAAAAAACTGACTAGCCCCCGCCAGGTGTGAACAATATTTCAGAGATCAAACAGAACCTGTTTGAGCATAAGGACACAGTTTTCACATGCCCAACAAGGAGCTCTATGACATTCAAAACAAATTTTAAAAAGTACAAAACAGTTATACATTCAATCTCTAGTAATCAAAGCGCTTCACTGTTTTTCTGTCAATAGTACCATGACAATTTCCAAAAACGACAATTCGTAACCCAAAGTTTCTTGAAACAATCAACAACAGTCAAAAGCAAATAATGATCACAAAAGAATAACAGAAGAATAACAGTTGAAAAACACTGTTTTCTTCTTTATTCTCTTTTCATTCTTTCATTTCTTGATCATTCAAAACGGCGTGTTTACACTTCCCAATGCATTTCGGTGCGAACACCTTCGTCAGGGGAATACTGCAAATAATACAATATAATACGAATGTTTCCAAAATTCACATATGTTTGATCGCTGAAATATCCATCTGAGCCATTCGAGTCCCAGAAGATTAAAGTTCTTACAGTCTGAGGACCAGACACACAAAGTGATCTGTAAATTCAGTGCTATGTGCTTTGGGTGTAGTAGTTTGATATGGAAGTGAGCCAGTACCTAGATACCAGGGTGGAGGATTGCAGTGGTCTGGAGCTCTCTTCGGTCCCAGATAGGTCCTGTTCTCTGGTGGCACATCGTGCTTCTTTGCAACACCATCAGGTCAGGCACCAGAATAAGTAGATAGCAGCACAGACTCTCCCTGTCCTGGCGATGGCTCAGTCACAAGACATTCAATGGCAGATCCTTTAAGTTCCTGTTCTTATCCGCTCATTTTTCTTACTCTCCAAATTGCAATACTTTGTTGCCTAAAAGGAGTCCCCTAGATGTGGCGATTCGTAAAGAAGGATTCTCCATATTTGTAAGACAGTGCCCCTTTTTGCATGGTTACCCCCACTTTTTACCTGACCTCTTATGCAATCTGACTTAATGTGCCCTGGGTCCCTGCCAATCAGGTTCCCAGGGCCTGTATTCTTTCCCAAAACTGTACCTTTGTACCCACAATCAGCACATCTCTAGCCACATGTAAGCCCCTTGTAAAAGGTACCATGGCTACCTATGGCACTGTGACTAGGGAAGGCCTCTATGGCTGCAGCATCTATTGTGCTACCCTTAGAGGCCCTGTACCTTAACACCCACACACTGCCATTGCAGGCTGCATGTTTTGGTGCAGAGAGAAGTGAAGAGTCGACATGGCACACATCCCTGTGTGCCATGCCTACAACACACTGCCTGAGGCCTAGGTAAGCTACCCTCTAGCAGGGTGCACTATCCCTCAGGTGAGGGGTACAGTGGCAACAGCCCTGTACCCCTAAAGTGTCTAAGTCTATTTTTAGACATTGTAAGTGTTGTAAAGCTGTAAAGAGTATATGTCTGGGAGTTGGTCATTATGAACTCCACAGCTCCATAAAGGCTTTACTAAAACCTGGGAAGTTTGATAGCAAACTTCGCAGCACATTGAACCCATACTGATGCCAGTGTGGAATATAATGCAAAATGCACTCAGAGGGCATCTTAGAGATGCCCCCTGAAAAACAACCAGTTCTTGTGTGGTTCCTGAATGGCTGCCCGCCTTTTGCCACCCACTGACAGGTTTCTGGACCCCTGGGTAGAGAGCCTCCAATCTCTGGGTCCAGAAAGAAAGCCCATCCTGGGCAGAGTTGTCATGCCTCCTCCCCCAGGATGTGCTAGGTACGTGAAGGGGAAACTTCAAAGGCCTGCCACCTTTAGCAGCTGTCCCTGCCTTTTGCTGCCCCAGCAACTGGCTTCCACCTGTTCTACCTCTCACTTTGCACGGGGGATCGGCGGTAAAACCAAGCTAACAAGGAATGACCCAAACCCCTTTCAATGCCTCTAAATTTAACATTTAGGGGCGACCCTGAACCTTGCCTCCTAAGATTCGAAGAAGAAAGAAGCAGGACCGAAGAGCCGTGCTGACCTAGGAAGAAGAGGACACTTACTGCTTTGGCCCCAGCCCTACTGGCCTGTCCTGCCTCCCACCTGCCTACAGCAAAGAAACCAGCATGTCCGGCAGCCCCCAGTGTCTTACAGACTCTGTCTTCAGTGTGCTCCGGACTTGTTCAAGCAAAGACTCATCCACAGAATCCAGATCCAGGTGCTCTGCAATTCTGCACCACTCTGCGCCCAATGCCCACAGTCGAGTTTGAGTGGCCCAACACCAGAAGGAGGTCTCCTCAGCAATCCTGACCTGGGATCTGGTGATCCCCGACCTCTCTCAAGCTTAAAGACGATGCCTGCAGCCCCAAGCTGAAGGGTCCCCCGACCGGAGCTGGTAAGAAGACCCAATGCCAAAAGACACCCCTGAACCCGATGCCTCATGGCCAAGGGTGGCCCAAGAGCCCAACATACCTGGACTCCAAAGGAAACCACAAGGTCCCCCAACGTCTTCCTGACACCCTGCATCCGGCTGCCCCATGCCCCTGGTGGTGCAGCTCCTGTGCTGATTGTTGGCCCCTGCATTGCTGAACTTAACTCCAGGAGCTTTGCCTCCACACCCGGGTGGCCTGCTCGTAAGCAGTCCCTAACCAAAGGCCCCCTAAGCCCCATTGGCTAACATTGGGCCCCTGCACCCTGCACCCGGCCGCCCCAGTGCCACTGGTGGTACAACTTGAGTGCCTACGTAGACCTTGGGGAGCCTTTGTCCTATCTCCCAAAACTCACACTTGTAAGACATTTACTTACCTGTGAAACCAATAACCATTTGTCTCCCATGGGAACCCATGTTATGAGTTTTTGTGCCAAAAAAGTCGTGTTGAACTGATGTTTGTATGGAGAAAGAATAACTGAACTGCAAAACTTTAAAAGTCTTACTTACTGTGTATTGTGAGATCCTCAGTGTGGTAGCTAGGTATACTACCTCAAGTACTTGATGTAATCGGAAAGTAATCAAAAAGTATTCTAAAAGTAATTACTGTGTAATTTAAACTGCCTTTGAAACCATACCAACCTTTAACAACTGCAAATCCATTCCCAATTGCATTTCCGTTTAAATGTTTACAATTAAAGACACATTTTAACTTCCTGTTCCAGGCCTTGTTCGGTTCTAGAAATAAAATACAAATATGCCTTTTTTATACTTTCCCAATTGGTCTAGATTATGTCTCTGAGTGTGTGCAATCAGTCCTTGATTGAGTAAATACTAAATGTTTAACACACCCTCTGGATAAGCCTAATGGCTCACCCATACTACCACAAAGAGAGCTGTTAGTACTTACTCAATTTGGCCTCTGCTATATCTCTGGGGACTCACTAGACTCTGTACACACTATACCTTACTTTAGTATAGTATGTACAGAGCCAGCTTCCTATAGTTTTCACTTTCCCAAATTTGTCCATAGGGTGTGACACTGAGTGCAGGTCTATTGCAGCCAAAAGAAAAGTACAATGGGGCATATTATCAAGGGGGTTTATCTCCGCTTTTTTTGGCTTGAAAAGCCAAGAAAGCGGAGATAAAACTATCTCTCTATTACCTAGCTGTCGCTAACACCAGTTAGCGACAGCTAGTAGGAGATAGCGACCACCTTGGGCCCCACTTTGCATGTCAGTGAAATGTATCACTAATGACATGCAAAGTGGGCGTGCCAAGATGTTAGCGACTGGAAACAGTCGCTAACATCGCTATCTCCTATTACCAACTTTTGGAAATATTCGCGCTAAGCGCGAATATCTCCAAAAGCTAACACCTGCCCTGAGCAGTTCTTAGCCATGTTATCCAATGGGAGGTGGATAACATGGCTAAGAGCATTAGCTCGGTAATGCCTGAATATCGCTGACTTTTCAGCGATATTCATGCATTGCGGCCGATTTTTATCGCATTTGCGATAAACCTTGGTAATACCAAGGTTTATCTGCAATAAAAATGTTTATGTTTATGTTTATGTTTATGACATTTTTAGAGCGCAAAAATACCCAGGGGTGTCTCGGCGCTAGTGTAGAACCGTCACTGAGGAGGTGAATTTATGCTGGGAAGAGCCAAGTTTTAAGTTTTTTCCTGAAGCTAAGAAGGGTCGGGGCGGTTTTGATGTGGAGGGGCAGTGTGTTCCAATGTTTAGAAGATGAAATGATGAAACACCTGTCGCCCCAGTTGGCCTTTTTTGTTCGAGGGACCTTTAGCAAATGTGCAGAAGATGAGCGAAGTGTTCTAGGGTGCTCAAGCGGGCGGAAAGCTGTTCTAAGGAACTGAGGACCCAGGTTATTGATTGCCTTGTAGGTGATACACAGGGCCTTAAATATTGTCCGGCTCCTGACAGGGAGCCAGTGTAGTTGGCGGATGTGAGAGGAAATGGATGTGAATTTGGGGACGTTTAAGAGGACTCTAGCCGAGGCGTTCTGGACTAGTTGAAGTTGGTTGAGGACTTTTTTCTGGGCATTGAGGAACAGGGCATTACAATAATCAGTTTTGGAAAAAAACCAGTGTACTGATCAAGGTTCTGCCGGCTGATGCTGGAAGGTAAGGGAGCAGTTTTTTAATTCTTTTTACAGTATAAAAAGATGAAGAGACCACTGAATTGACATGATGCTGAAATGTCAGTTTCTCATCAAAGATGACTCCAAGGTTGCGGACCTTGGTGACAGGTTGAGGAGGGTCTCCCAACTCCGAAGGCCACCAGCACGGGGACCAGATGGGATCCAGCCTCCCGAATGTCATCACCTCTGTCTTATCGGAGTTTAGTTTAAGACAATTAGATGACATCCAGGAGCTGATTGCTCTCATTCCCATTTGGAAGTTTGCTGCCACTGATGTACCATTATTATGTACAGAAAGCACAAGTTGGGTATCATCAGCGTAGGTTGTAAGGGCAATTGCATAAGATTTTATTACTCTCGCTAAGTCCGCAACATAAATGTTGAATAGTGTCGGACTTAGCGAGGAGCCCTGAGGGACGCCACAAGGAAGAGTGAACGCCTGGGAGGTAAAGTGGGCCATTTTTACTGTTTGGGGACGATCAGCTAGAAAGGATGCGAGAAGATCTTTCGCTTTATATTTGACTCCTATAGCTGAGACACGGTCGATCAAGGTGGCATGATCGACCGTGTCGAAAGCCGCAGAAAGGTCCAGAAGTATCAATACCGCAGCTCCTCCATTGTCAAGGGTCATTCTGATTTCGTCTGCTGCCTTTAGTAGCGCGGTCTCAGTTCCGTGACCCCTTCTGAAGCCAAATTGGGTATCGTCTAGTATGTTGTTCTTGTCTATAAAGTTGGATAGTTGCAAGTTCATCGCTTTTTCAAAAATCTTAGCAGGAAAGGGGAGACAAGCGATGGGTCGGTAGCTGGCAGGAAGGAGGGGATCAAGAGTGGGTTTCTTTAAGAGCGGCCTAATGATGGCCTCCTTCCAGACTGAGGGGTAGATGCCCGTATTAAACATGGCATTACAGATGGACGTCAAGGCAGGAGAAATGGCTTCCGGGATACTGTTCAAAATGGCAGGTGGACAAGGATCAAGAGGTGATCCTGATTTGGTACCCAGAATGAGTCGATGGACTTGTTCTTTCGTTACAGCTTCAAATGACGAGAGGCAAGATGTGTCATTGTTGGAAGGGAGATTAGAAGAAGTGGCGGAGGGGACTCGGGTAAAGGCAGAGAAAATATCGATGACTTTCTCCTTAAAGAAGTTTGCGAGCGAGTCGCAGAGGGATTGGGATCCCGCAGGTCGGCGATACATTTTTGTCTCTAACCAAGCAATAGCGATAATTATCGCTATTGCTTGGTAATATGCCCCAATATGCCTTCCTTTCTTCTTTAATTTATAAACTGCCTGAAAATATATATTTTTAAATTAACCTGGATCCTGGGCAGGTCTTCCTTGTTAGCATACTGTACAACCTTAGAAAGTAGTCTTTCATTACTATTTTTGAATGGAGCTCCTCTTCTGTGTTATTTTTTGTTATTTGCATATTTCTGAATTGAATGTAGTTATTCCATATTTACAAAGAACTGCTTTGAAAACATTCCCAGAAAATCAACCTTCAACCAAAGCATTATCGAAGCTAACCATGAGATTCATGAAGTCGAAAGTCAGATATGCCTTAGGCATATTTCTGGGGGACATTACTGATTCAACTTCTACACTCTGCCATTTCATCACACCTACTTGTAGATAATTTTTTTCTAAGACCCACAGCCATGTTGAAGGACATCGGAAGCATATAAAGTTCTGCACAGCGCTTTTGCGTGAGATCATGAGGCACTTCTTAATTAGCCTTGTCAAACACACACACACAAACAAACAAGAGTGCCAATCAATCTTTATTATGTTTTCAAAAAACCATAAAAGAATACACATACTTCATAAAATTGCTTATAGAAATTGATACCAAATAAAAATATTAAAAGTTAAAATAGCAATAGAAGGAGGCATTCCAGACATTCTACAAATCATTGCCCATCATTTTCCTAAATCTAAGTGATTTGTTTATGAATAAAAAATGTCCTAGCGAATTTGAAAGAAAGTTTCAATTCTATTAAGGACTCTGAGTCGCTTCAATTTATTTTTACCTCAGCAGCCAACACAACAGTAACCAATAACTCAAAAGACTGCATGAGTCTTTTCAACTTAAACATCAACGTCCACTAAAGGCATTGCTCTCCCCTGTATGTAAGGAAAGGTGCCCCCTCTTTCTTTGTGCCAAGTGTTATGCCGTCATTCTGTGATCAAAATTCTTGCTTCTATTCTGATCCTTGTGAAAGAAAAAACAAAGCTGTAAATTCTCCACCGCCCATAGCTCAATCTTTACCAAGTACTACAAGCGTCTCAAGGCATTATGCAAGTCTTTTTTGACATCATTAATAATAATAGTGAAACATATGTATCCCCAGAGTAATCCCTCCATGTATTTATGGTGAGCAAGTTGATTACTGAAATGTCAAAGAAAGGGATAATCCTTGCTTCCCCGTCCTTAATAAGGCTGAAACTTTCTTTCACTTTAGCTAGGAAATGTTGATTCTCTGCCAGTACTGGAGGCTCAGATTTTGCAGGTTTAAAGCGGGTTGACCACCAGTGAAGCAACTCTCATCACAGGTTTAAAATAGAACGTCTTGAAGGTAGAATCTGAGAACTAGTCAATCGCATCTAGGATGTCTTCAAGGCAATCATCTAGTGTAAAGGTTTTGGAAGCCCTCTCCCTCTTGGTGGAATGTGCCTGGAATAGAGAAATCTCAATTCCTTCAACATGTAGGACCCACTTTACAAAGCGTGCAATGGTTGCGGAGGAAACCACCTTTAAAGGCTTTTTCAGAGCTATGAGAAGTTGAGTCGGGCCTGAAGGACGAAATTCCTCCATCATGGCTTTGTACACTCTGAGACATTTTACCAAGCCTAATTTCGGGTGTTGGGAAAAAGCAGGGTAGTGAGCTATAATAGTATTATACTAAGTTCTTCCAGAAAATGTAAAGGACAACTCTTCTGGGGAAAAAATTCTGGCTGAGATATCCAGAGTTCTCATGTTGGAGATGCGTTTACAGGATGTGAGACATAGTAAATTGTAAATTCTTTCCGTGATTGGAATTCATTGTCTCTAAGACTCCAGAAGTTTACGGTCTACATTTAGGTACCATAAGGTGGAATACCTGAGAGCTTGGGGAGGTCTTGATAACTTTGTCTATAACAATTTACACACTAATGGGTTTTACCCTGCTAGATTATCCTGAAACGGAAAGTGTCCTGCCGAGAGGGACGACCTGCAAGCATTGATAGTCCTATAGGCTAATCCCTCCTCACTAACTCTGATAAGTAAATAATTATGGAGACTACATCTGACTCCAGTATCCAGACCCTTTCACATACACCAGCATGACCATGTGCTCCAAACGGATTTGTATCATTTGACCGCCAAATCCGCCCACACTCTCTGGATGAAGTTAGCAGCAGGTCTCAATAAATCTCCCAACATGACCTGTAATCCTCCATGCCATGAGTTGCAGTCTCCCTTGTGGTACCAAGTGGTGCAAGTTCCTGTGAGCATCCCTCAGCAGACTTTTAGGTGTTTTAAAAAAACCCTCACCCACAAACAATTGTTAGTAGCATGCTTAATCATCGAGTTTGCTATAAAGCCTGATTACAGCAGAGCTGTTTTTTGTGAATCTCAAGTGACGAAAAAGGTGACTTAAAATTGCCTCCAGGTTACCAACCAATGAAGGTATTTTTGATAATGGTCACCCAGGGCAAGTTTTATAAGCAGTGGTGAATGTGCTATGAGATAATAATTATTTCTCACATCCTCGGTCAACATGTTTCCACCATCTTATTTCAATGCCTGCTGGGTTATTATGGATTTCTTCAGGATCAGTGCTGCGTACGCGCTAAAGCATGCAGTTCAAATTGATTTGCTGATGCTGTAAGCCTGTACAATTTAGGCAATGCATGCTCAAAATACATTGCACTGGCTTTGAAACACTGATATTGATATGATGCAGGGAGCCACCTGCTACCTGCAATGTCAATGGTATATTAACAACTTACTGCATGAAAACCAATACAGTGGGCTGATAGTTGAGTTCACAATGATTGTTCTCAGTGGAATATGGACGTTCCAGCATGCTTGGAACATAGTGCGTGGCATAAGTGCAGTGAAAGTGCTGTGCCCATGTTCTATCTAATCTGTTGCTACCATATAACCATGGTGTCTTTCTCATTTTATATCCACAACAGAAACTCAAGAGGAGTGATACAGATAATCGTAAGTTACAAGCTGTCATATTAATTCTGCATGCCTTAGGGCGCACGTGGCACTGGTCCTGACGAAAGCCATAATGACCCAGCGGGCATTAAAATAAGATGGCTGAAACATGTCGACCCACGATTTGACAGATCATTAATATTTCATAGCACATCCACCACTGCGTTTGAATTTTGCGCTCGGTGACCATCATTAAAAATCCCTTCATTGGTTGGTAAACAGGAGGTAATTTTAAATCATCTTTACATCACTTGACATTCACAATAATACAGCTCCGCTGTAATCAAGCGTTGTAGCACACCTTGGTGCATCCGGCTCCTCTGGTGGGAACCCGATGATGAAGCTTGCCACTAAATAGTGTTAGTAGGTGAGGGTTGTTTTAAAATACAAAAAAGGATTTTCCTACACAGAAGTGTGGATTAGCTACATACACAAACTAATGTTGCATGACTTCAGTTATTAGCAGCAAGTTATGATTGGCTACTATATTTGTCTTGGTCATTACGCAGAATTGTCCCATTCCAAATGAATCTCGCTTTACATTTTTTTTCTTCTTCCTGCAACGTAATGGTAGCCCAGGGATCTGCTATATTCAGGGTTACTTCCATGCTCTGATACATTTTCCTAATAAAACCCAACCATGGAATATTAAAAGCATTATCCAGGACTAGACAGACTATCATAAAAGCCCTATTAAGACCGGTTTCTGGTTTGGTTCAAATAGAGTGCCAGAGGTGTAAGGAGCGTATTTTAATAATGTCTTTCAAAAAAGAAGGGGTAATCCCTTATGTGCAATGTAGAGTGAGGTACTCCTGAGACCTGCCAACAATCTCCAGGCAAAACAATTCTCATTTCTTTGTAAATTTAGAGAGTGTACATAGCCCCAAATGTCTGAACTATGTGTTGCACCAGATATACATTTAACAGAACAGATCAAGCACATTTCTTTAATAGGCCAATTACCTAGTCTTGGGGTAAAACCTGAGTATTCCTTTAACCTTTTTTCCATAGTTGTTCCTTGGTGACATACCAGTATGATCGAGTTCCCAGGGTGATTGAATAACACCCGAAGGTAAAAAAATGTTAGGAATCTATCTTTATAGTTTATTAATAAAAAACTAGATTTAGATCCTCCCTTCTCATGTGACATTGTAAGGGCCTCATTTATGAGGCCTTGTGTCAGTTTTGCGCTTCCGATGCGTCACTTTTTGTGACGCATCGGCAGAGTAAAACATGCCTCCTGTTGCGCACTATTTACAAAGTGACGCATCTAAGCAGATGCGTTACTTTGTGAACCCCTGCGCTACATTATACCTGCGTCAGATATAATGTATGCAGGGGGGGCATTCCCCCGCAAAAACCCTCGTAGAAGTGACGCAGTGAAATTTATGAGATTTCACTGCGTCACTTCTAGGACGCCGTTGCGTCAAAATCTTGCGCCTGCCTCACAGCAGGCGTAAGACTGACGCAGGCCCTTTCACATGGGGCTTGCCCCGGTATGCACCTGTTACAACGCATTCGTTACTCCGCACTACCATTACAACGCGACTTTTATAACGCATACCATTACAACGCATTGCGCTGGGGGGCGCTATAGGATAGGGAATGGTATAATTTACTATCCAACACCTTCCCTAGGGTCCACGGGGACTGGAGTTAGAATAGTAAATTATACTTACCACTATCCAGCACCCCAAAGCGCTATGCGTTGTAATGGTATGCGTTGTAATGGTCGCGTTGTAATGGTAGGTAGTTGTAACGGTATGCGGAGTAACGTCATACATCCCTTGCCCCATGTGAAAGGACGCATTCCTGGAGTTGCGTCACGTTTGTGACACACTCCAGCAATGCGTCAGTTTTGCAATTACAGATCCGTCAGAAATACTGACCTATCTGTAACTCCTTGAGACATGATGCAACATACATTAAATATGACGCATCAGGTATGTCGCAAGGAGTGCGCACTGAGAAGTGACTCATCACTGCTTTCACACAGTGATGCGTAATTTCTCATAAATGAGGCCCTTAATGTTTTACTTAGATTAACTTTCAAATTTAAATCCTCCATGAAATGTATAAGAGAATTCAACAACTTCGGTGAGTCCGCAGGAGTTCTAGCAAGGACAGCATCATCCGCATATAATAAACCCAGGATTTTATGAGGGCCAATCTTGGGCATATGTGCTTGGGTTGGGGAGAATGTGTTTTCCAGACCACTGGTGTACAGGGTAAATATGAAAGGGCACGGCTGAGGAAAGGCGTCTTCCTAGCACGTCACGATTTTATACTGGAGCAATAAGGAATATACTTACATGAGAAGTGTTTGTTGCCTTAGAAGAAACAGGAGCGGCCGGTATGAGTGGCTTGGCTGCCCCCTGCACACTACAGAACTAGTGTCCAAAACAGTGAAGTGACAAGTCCCGAGTGCAGCCCTGAGGAAACTGCTTTAATATAACATAGCAGTGAAACATGTCGGCACTGGCAGTAGGTTGTGGTAGGCATGATTAACTACCAGCCTTTTTATACAGCACACAATTTCCGCCCTATGAATAAAATTGGGTAAGGGACGGATTGTTGTGTGTGTTTTTATGCACTTCGTTACGTTATTTTCACTTTGTTTGTATGTGTTGGTCACTAGCAGATATTTCTGCGCCTTCACTAGTTTGTCACTGTATATGTTGGTTGTTTTGGACACTTCTTTCCTTTCATCTTATTTTTCTTTAAGACGCAGGTGACAACCGATGATGAGACAGGGGCCTGTCTGGAAATTATATACCACATAAAGATCTGAGATAAACAGGTGTGCAGCCGGTCGGGTTGGTTTGCCGCCTGGGGGAGCCCTACCACCAACTGGGTATCATCAGCGTAGCTGATGATCTTGATACCCAGTGGCAGCACCACACTCTCCAGTGGGGCCATATAAATGTTGAACAATGTAGGGCTCAACAATGAGCCCTGTGGCACACCACACTGGAGAGGGACAGATGTTGATTTCTCCTGGCCTTCCCAGACCTCAAACGTCCGGCCCTCCAGAAATGACGCGAACCATTTCAGGGCCATCCCGGAGACCCCCCACCTCCGCCAGCCGATGGAGTAACACCTGGTGGTCTACGGTGTCAAAAGCCGCACTGAGGTCCAGGAGGATCACTGCCACCGATCCCCCTGAATCCAAAATGCTCCTGGCATTCTCCACGACTGCGAGCAGAGCAGTGTCCGTCCCCTGACCAGGGCGAAAACCCGTTTGGGAATCACCCAGGAGGGAATTTGATTCCAGAAAACCCGATAGGCGCTTGTTGAGACACTGATTGCGCATTGCGAATTAGATAATACACTAATATTACAAACGTCTTTGGTTATCACAAATGAGATAATAGACATTGATTTTGAAGGATTCGATGTTTCATTGCCAGAACAGGTTTGTTCAGGTATGAGCGTTGTTATTGCTTTAACATTAGCACCTTCTAGTGTAGCCTGCTGTGCCAACTATCTCATCGTCAACCTTCCTAAGTACATTGCATTCAAGGGGTACCCTGTACTTATGACTTTAGAACATCTGTCATTTACTGTAGGTTGAAGTGTTAGCTTCCACATACCCATGATGTGGAAATACACTGCAGGTTAAACAACAAAGTGGCAAAAAAGACCATCCCGAAAAATACTAGATCTTATAGAGGCGGTCAAACCGTGTCTCCTCCAGGCTCTGACGGACACAGATGAGCATGCACTTCGCTAAGGTCAGGCTCGTTCTGCACAGCGGGGAAGCAGGAAACTGCTGAACAGCACTGTGAACTTGGGTGCCAATTAGCAAACACTCTGTCTCAGTATTAAAAGTTTCAGGCACTAGAGCTTTTTGTGCAGACTTTAATTGTCCTTCTTTTTAAGGACACTTTTGCATTACCAGACCATGCCGCCTCTCCTGCTGTTCTGTGATCAATTCTTTGCAGCCCATCTACTTCCTGACTGGGATTAAGCTAGGGTGATGCTCTTACCAAGCGTCTGTTGCGGGACTGCTTGGAAGATAATGATCCCTCCAACCAGAAGAAACCAGCAGGGTTCAAAGGGACCAATTGTAACATGCTGCTCCAGAAGTTTTAACATTGCCAAGGACTAGGGTACGCACAGGAAAAGCGCTGGTAATCCAAAAACTAGCTGCTACGATAACTAATAAACAGGTGATCCAGTAGTGACTAGAAACACTACCTTTTGGCTTGCTGAAACTGTACCAGACAAAGTGAACATCACCATTCTTCAGGGAAGACTCATCCCCTTTCATATGTGCCTTAACTGTGGTCTGATCTGCTGGAGGGAGGCTTGGGCACATCCCTGTACCTAGAGACCTTATAGAGCTTGAAGGCACAACAGTGTTCCAAAGTCTTAGGGGCATATTTATCAAAAAAGAGTTTTGTGATTATCAAGTTGTGATTTTTAGAGAATCGCAATTAGAGAATCGCAAAATGCAATGTATGTAGGATTTGCTAGAAATTTTGCGAATCCTACATATTCCTTATTTGCGAATCGCAAATTAAAATTCGCCAACAAGGAATACCTTGCCCATCAATCCTATGGGCTAGGAGGCCCATAGGAATGAACGGGAAGACATTCTCAATTTGTGATTACCAATTAGAGAATCGCAAATTGAGACTGCAATTTCAAGGGTGCAAGGGTGTCATAAGGACACCCTGTTGCTCCCCTGAAATCAGCATATGTGCACATGTGGCATGTAAGGGCATGTATTCGCGCCACATGGCACTTTGAAAAATGACAAAAAGTGTATTTTTCTAAGAAATCACACATTACCACCACCTTGAAGTTGGTGGTAATTTGCGATTTCTTAAGGAGAAATCGCACAACTTGGGTGCTTTCTACATCGCATTTAAGGTATCGCCATTTGCGATTCCTTAAATGGGTATACAACCTTTACAACGCAACTTTTACAACCCACTACCATTACAACAAAACTTTTACAACGCAAAATCTATTACAACGCATGCATTTACAATGCAGTCATTACAACGCATGACACTACAACGCACACTACTACAACGCATACCATTACAACGCAGTCATTACAACGCATACCATTACAACGCAAAAATTACCATCCAACACTTACCCTACTGTTGCACCCCCTGGAGTTAGAATAGTAATTTTAACCCCTACACTATCCAACACTTTCCCTACTGTTGCACCCCCTGGAGTTAGAATAGTAATTTTAACCCCTACACTATCCAACACTTACCTTATATGCAATGTAATGTAATGCGTTGTAATGGTATGCGTTGTAAATGTAGTATGCGTTGTAGTGGAATGCGTTGTAAAGGTAGTTTCTAAGAATTCGTTGTAATGGTATGCGTTGTAATGGTGTGCGTTGTAATGGATTTTGCGGTGTAAAAAATGCATTGTAAAGGTATGCGTTGTAAAAGTGTGCGTTGTAACGTCATACATCCCCTTAAATGCATTATCAACATAGGGATTTTGTGAGGACCTTTTGGGATCATACATCCTAAAAGGCTTTTTCCTGTTCACAAACGGGCAGATTCTGAGAAATCCGCCCGTTTGCAAATGGGAAATGGGCTTCATACATATGCCCCTTCGATTTCTTGATGCTTTGTAATAGCTATGAGTGCCTTTGTTAATGGGGCCTTGTATACATCACAAAGGAAGCCCAAGCATAAAGGTACCCAAAGGCTAGCAAGACCTTGGACCACAAACAACTTTCCCAGGACATCAGCCTTAGATATTTCCCACTTTTGCTGTATCATCCCTTCCAAATAAGCACCGTGAAAAAGGGACTACAACTGGCTTGTTTCAGGATATTAGCCAGTGTCAACCAAGAAACCCAGTCGCGGAGGAGCTAAGCCAGCGACCGCGATGGCCGCTTAGGCTCCCGGCTCCGCGAACCTCCTCGCCCTGTGCCTACATCCTGATCTCTATCCTGAGCCGGCGCTGTGTATTCGTGAATGCGACGAGATGCTGTCGCTGGCGGTGTGCTTCCGTGGTCCCGGCAAGCTTCGGAGCCATAGAACCTTCCCCCTGCAGTCTGCGGCCTCCGTGGTCTAGGGACCGGGGAGCGGCGTGTGAAGACGGCCGGCCATTATTGCTGCAACATCGGACACTGGAGACTGGGAGGAGCCGACCGGTCGGCGTTGGAAACCCGGCTGTGCTAATTATCGGCGGCCGTTGTCTAGCCCACCCTGCGGACGATTCGATGTGTGTACCGAGTATTGTGTGCTTGTGGGGACCCCACCATATCTGAGTCCCTCGTACGTGCGCAGCTCGGCCATTGCACGCGTCTTCCCGATGTTTGCGGGTGGTTCCCGGTGAAGTGGTGAAGGCTTTGCTGGTGCACCTTGGCCCCAGTCTGTACGGCTCTCCTGGTGCTTCTTGTCCTCGCTCTACTACGTTTCGGGGGTGCACCATGGACCCCGGTGCTCCTTTGTGTGCTTCTCGGACTCGTCGCACCGCCGTGCTGGGAGGGGCCGGATCGATTGGTCTGGAGAGTGACATCCTGTTGTGTGGTCCTCTGCCCTGCACTGAAGTTGCTGTATGGGGGGACGCAGCGGCTCAGACACTCGGGGCAGAGCCCTCGATCCGTGCTGTCCTTGTTGCTTTCGGCTCCCTCCGCACTGCCTTGGAGGTAGGAGCCCGGGAACTGGGAAAGAAGCTGGACGCCATCTTGGTTGCACCGGGACCCATGAGCTTGGATTGCCCTCGCGTATGTGCTGCTACACCCGTTTCTATATCCGAGCAGAAGGTTTTGGCTACATCAGGGACCGTGGCGACGCTGGAAGACCTGGCTTTTACGATAGCTATGCTTAGCTCAATCAGTTGTGCAAATGATTTGTCAGGACTCAGGTCGGCCCTGCGGACGGAACATCGCTGCCGAACAGTGCCTTTGACTACCCAGGCGCCATCTCTTTTGCGGCTCGGAGGTGAGACTCGCTCTCCCATGCTGGCTCGGCTGTATCCTGATTGGAATTTGTTTGTTTGGACTGTATTAAGAGGATTTGACTTCCAGACTCTGTGTTCGTATGGCTTTTGGCTGCCCCGGTCCCACGTGGAGAGAATTTTGTTTTGTTTATCTGGATCGTTAGTGAGCGCTATATTGAAGAGTGCGGTGCTTGCTCAACGTACATGTGTTGGTAGGTGGGAGAGAGCAGGTCAGGGGTGAATCTGTTTAGATGTCAAGGGATGGTTGCTCGGCCAGTGATAGCGACGATTGCATTCTGCTATATTGTCATAAAAGGCGCTATTGGCTACTGATGTTCCCCGGGTTTCACTGGAATCGGACCTGGGGCCGTTTGTCGTGCACGGGGTGGGGGGGGGCCGGGGGCCGTCTCGAAGATCCTCCTCCATACTTTCCTATCTGTAGGGGTTTTAGTTGTTTATGGGGCGACAGGCACGCTGTTGGGGGGGGGGGGGGGTAGGCCGTAGCCTTCTCAAGTGTGCGGGGTGGGGGTTTGGGGGATTTTCTTATTGTATCTCCTTGTTTCTATGGCATCTTTTTTCTTTCTCTTCTTTCCTTTCGTAGCCCTTTTTAACCTCTTCTCTCCTTAGAGTATATAGTGGGTCACATTTTGTGCTGTTAGGAGGGGTTTTTCCATATTGTATGCCTATATATGCCAATAGTATTCTTCGATTCTGTGGGAGGGAGGTGGGGTGGCGCTGCGGGAGTATACGCTTGTTTATCCTGACTCATGTCGTTTTATATCATCCTTTGATTAATTGGCTCAACTGTAGATATCCTGCTCCATGGCTAACCTTAAGTATGATTTCGTTCGACTGTTGGTTGTCTGATCCTAATTCTATATCATAAAATGGAATCCTTTCGAATCCTGTTTTCATTGGGTATGCTCAACGATACTATCATATTCTGACTTTTTTGTTATGGTTCCGGAATGCGGGCGGATGGGTTTCGTCATAATTGATTTGAATTGCTCTGAACCTAACTAGCGGCCGGCCCGGAGGGTTGTAGGCCCATATCTGTATTCTTTTGGTGTAACAATAAAGGTTTTCCCAAAAAAAAAAAGAAAAAAAAAGAAACCCAGTCGCACCAGAAAACTGCAATTTGGGCGAGCTAGTTGAGAGAGACATCTCTATGCTTATCACAGGACCCCCTATGTTTACTGAGAGCCACGGTAGGCTACCAGGAATCAATACACTTGTTTTAGAAATATTAGTTAGCCAAATCGTGAGTAAAAGCCTCTTTACCACTAGTGATATGCACATATGTAGAACCTAAATTACCCTTTAACCTAGAACTCAGTCACAAAACTATTGTGTCAGACATTGTTCACATTCATGGTATACTAACTGGTCATGGTACGGTTACTATCACTAATAGTCTCACTGACCGAGGAACTACATAGAATCTAAGGACAACAATGACCTGATGATCATATTAGTATTGGAAATAATTGCATTAGGAGTGAGTAGATTCTTCGTATTTACATTTTAATAGCAATAATTTCTGGTGCTAAATTCTCCTAAAAGGGATAAGACACTTCTGAATTACTTAGGATTGGATACAGTTTTGGATAGTTTAAACAACTCCACTTTTCTAATTGGTAATAAAATGGTTATACTAAAAAATAGACATTGACCTAATAGTGCATGGTTATGTCACACTGTGCCTGGACGCAAAACCCTAACCATCTTCTAGAATAAGCACTTACCTCTCCGCCACAGTTTCCAAGAAAAAGCCAATGATATACAGGAGTACTTGGCTAACTCGTTTTAAATGACATGAGGGAATACCATACTAACTCATTTTTAAGCATCAATATCGATGACCTTGTGACAAAGGGTGTAAATACAGAGCCGCCAACCACTGGTGCAGCCTGAAGCCAATTCCCCAGGACTGCAGAAAAGGCTCATTGCTCTGTTTCTAGATTGAGTTGTCTTTTTCTAAACTGTTACACGTGTTTCTACTCAAAAACCCAAACGGACACACTCACACCTCTCTCTAGCACTCTACAGTACACTTGTTACTCTATTTCCTTTTGCTTTCTGTAGGAGGGGGCCCTGTTCGCATGGTTAATACACACACACACCTTTTGCCTGATTCCTGATGCGCTTTGTCTGATTGTGCACTTGGTCCCTGCTAATCAGGTTCCCAGTGCCTGTGCTCTTTCCCAAAACCGTACCTTTGTTTCCACAATTGGCACAACTCTAGCACACGTATATGTCCCTTGTAAAAGGTACCACAAGCACCAAGTGCCTTGTGACCAGAGAGGGTCTCTAAGGGCTGCAGCATTTATTATGCCACCCTCAGAGACCCCTCACCAAACACATACACACTGCCATTGCAGACTGAGTGGCAGATTTACAGGGACTGGTGCATCCCTGCATATTAGCAGGGAAGCGCCAGTAAAGATGTGACATGCAGGAATATCCTTGCGCCACCACGGATGCGTCGCATTTACAATTCGACGCACAGTGGTGCAAGGAAAGTCAGATGCATGTTGCGTATGCTGGAGTTGTGTCGCAAGCCTGACGCATCTCCAGCAATGCTCAGGGGCACCCTATACCTAACATGCTGCGTCACTCCTTACGCCTGCTTCAAGCAGGCATCAGGTTTTGACACAGCATGGACGTAAAAGTGACTCAGTGAAATCTTGTAGATTTCACTGCATCACTTTTACGGGGCTTCCTTGAGACGGAACGCCCACCCTGCATAGATTATACCTGACGCAGGTATAATGTAGCACAGGGTTTACAACGTGACGCATCTCACTAGATGCATCACAGTGTCAATCTGTCGCAAGGTGAAGCATAGTTTACGACGCCGCTGCGTCACAGAAGTGACGCAACGGTGTTGTAAACATGTTGCAAGGGGCTTGTAAATCTGTCCCTGTGTGTTTAGGTGCAGCTAAAAATAAAAAGTTGACATGGCACTCATCTCTGTGTTCCATATCTACAAACCACTGCGTGTGGCATAGGTAATTCACCCCGCTAGCAGGTCTCACATCCTTATGCCAAGGAGGATTATACCACAGGTGAGGGCATAGATGCATGAACAATATGCCCCTACAGTGCCTTAGTGCATCTTAGACATTGTAAGGTCAGTGACATCATATCATGGGCTGGGAGTTTGTCATTACAAACTCAACAGCTCCATGATGGCTTTACTGAATGCTAGGAAGTTGGATATCAAACTTTTCAGCATGATAAATACACACTGATGTCAGTTTGGATTTATTGTAAAATGCACTCAGAGTGCATCTTAGAGAGTTGGAGCCTTGTGCGCTCGTGGGTCAGAAATAAAGCCAGCTTGGGGTGGAGGTGCTCACATACCACCGAACAGGAAAAGCATTTAGGGTGGTGAGCCTCCGAAGCTCTTGCTTTTTCTTATGCTAGCCAGGACCTCTCCAGCTAGTGGAGATGCCCACCCACCTGACCAAGCCCCACCTTTGGCAACAAGGTTGGCGGGAAAATTAGTAAGCAAGAGAGGTGTGACCACTCCCAGCCAGGACCACCTCTAAGGTGTCCCGAGCTGAAGTGACCCCCTCCTTAGAAAATCCCCCATGTTGCATGGAAGGATTTTAGCCAATAGGTTTAGGGGATGCCCCCTCCACAAAGGGAGGGCAAATACAAAGGGTGTAGTCACCCTAAAGATAAGTAGCCTATTGGCTACTATCTGCCAGTGTCTGTAATGCCCCTAAATTGAGTTTTTAGGGGCAACCCAAACCTTGATCCTCAGATTCCAGGTGATCTAAAGAAGAAGGACCGAAGAGCTGTGCAGAAGTGAAGCCTCCAGGTGACAACTGACTTGCCCCAGCCCTACCAGCCTGTCTGCAGCCCTCGAAGAAACCTGCTCAAAGAAGCGACTCGTCCTGCACGCCCAGCATCCTCCACAACCCTGAGAGGACTGCCTGCCTTCCCTAAAGGCCAAGAACTCCTGAAGACTGTGGCCCTGTACACAAAGAAACCAACACCAAGGACTCCCTTACCTACTGGAACCACGAGTCCTGCCCACTCGGCACCCAATGCCCTAGGTCTGAGTGGCCCTCCGGACCAGTGAAGCCTCCCCTGCGATACCTACCTTGAAACCATCAGTGGCTGACCTCTCCTGGACTCCAGGAAGACGTCTGCGTCCTCAAAATGTAGGGTGTGCCCCTGACTGCGACCTGCTCCGGTGAAGATTTTCCATCGTCTAAAGGCACCCCTGCATGCTCAGCCCTCTGACGTTCGGGAGCCCAGCCAACAGCACCCAGGCATCCACAGACATCATAACGTACCTGCCCAGCCATTGGTCCCCTTCGTCCAGCACCCTGGTCTGAGCCTCCAGCCTCTTTGTGAAACCGAGTTCCTCCATCCGTTTGCATTGGGGTCCGATGCTGTCTTTGCATCCTGCACCCGGCTGCCCCTGTGCTGATAGAGGTGAATGATTGGTGCTGCCTTGTGCCCCCGTGCTTGCCTACACCCCCATGCCTGTGCCCTGAAATCGCAGATACTTACCTGCAAGCTGTGCATCTCTATTCATCCCCAGTCTCCATAAACCAACACTGTGCTCCGGGCACCACCTTTGGTCTCTGCACACGGCCGCCCCCATGCTGCATGTGGTGCAGACTTGGTGCCCACTTGAACCTTGCCCTGCGTTGGTCCAAGCCCCTGAAGGATAGGGTAGTAAGTAGCGTACTTACATGTGAATGTACATAACTGTTTTCCTTTTATAGGATTACATTCTGTTTCTTGCTATTTGCATCAAGTGTCTATTTTCCACATTGCTATGTATTGCTACTATTGATTGACACCACACATTAGTTCTACCTATTGCTATTTGCAAAACCTTCCTTCTGTACCTGAAAGTATTGCTATTTTTGAACTGGTACTGACCTGCAACTGAGTTCTTCTTGGTTCTGAAATAAAAGTGACAAAGTAATATTTTTATACAAATATTGGACTTGGAGTTAGTCATTGAGTGTGTGCCTTATTTCTTGACTGCTTGTACAACAAATGCTTAACAAAACCCTCTGATTAGCCTAACTGCTCAACAACACTACCACAGAACAGAGTAATGTATTATCTACTGTAGCCTCCTTAAAGCCTCTGGTGATTCACTGGACTCTGTGCACACTATACCTTACTTTGGTATAGTATATGCAGAGCCATCTTCCTAAACTCTCTATTTTATATTGCTGCCGATCAATCTTGGCTGTTGTCTCGATTACCAACCTTACATTATCTATCAACCGTCTTTGTCTCTCTACCTGTCTCTATGTCTCCCCTTTCTGCTTTTTCTTAACTTGTCCGTAAAAGAACTCCTTGTCCTAGTCATGTGTGATTTTATCTTTGCAGATAAAAAGATCTTAAGAAAAGGCAATGGTTTTCTGGACTTTGGCAACCATTGTGAATTTGGCTCAAAACAAGAAACAAGCCAATCAGAATGATACCAAGGACAGGTCAGTATTTCATCCAAAGCGCAGTGGAACTAATTATATATAAAATAAAGCATGCTTTGAGAATTACAAACTTACTTACAAACAATCCAGCTGGAAACTAAAAGAGCCATTCATTGGGTACACAAGGGCTAAACACACTACAGACAGGCATTGCAACTCCTTAGAAACTCTGTGTGCGGTCCTGGCCCACAATATGAATTACTTTTGGGGCCACAGCCCTATGAGAAAAGATCACCTGGAGTCTCCTTTGGTGAGGGAACATGGGCCCTTTCTATTTTCAAATTATAAAATGTAATCAAAGCAAAGCATTTTCCCAAACTTGAAGCCGCTAATACATTTTATTGAAATTAAAATAACGTTTGTTACGGGCAGGCATATGAGTCTATCATTTACATGGAGCAGGCAAGAAGGAGCACAGAGGAAAGGACTCCACAAACTAAAAAAAAGACGGAAAAAAAAGCAATTATGTAAAAATCACATCTCACCTTCTGGCTAAAAGAGAAATTATGGCTTTTATCTCAAGGACTATTCCCTGTCAGGGAAATGAAATTGAAAAATGCATGTATCCTGAACAACTACTTGGGGAAGGTCATTTTGCTATTGAGTATCCTTGAGCACTGCCACTCAGACTTGCCTTTCTACATTTTAATTTGATAACAACATAACTAGGCATCTACATTGTGTGCAATCGGAACGTTTCACCTGCACAGAGCTTGCAGTGTGATTGCGAAATCTCTTGTATTTTAAAAAAATCTTAAAGGGGGCTTAAAGCCCGCCCAATACTTACCTTGACTTGCCATTGACTAGATTCCACATGGCTCATATGTCATTTTACTTAACATTGGCTGGCTCGCACATGGCTCCATGTCACTACTTACCATTGGCTGGCTCCCATATGGTCCCTTGCTGGTCAGCGCCTCCTCCTCGCCTTCGTCATCATGCCGCGGAGCCTGGACCAAGTACTGCTTCCTGTGGCCAATGTCCTTACACTTTTTAAAACTACTTTTCCCTCTTCTTGATCACAATGCTATCCTTTGTCTTCCCACCATTCTTAGCAACGGACTGATCCTCAGTACACTATGCCCCTCCTCCCACAGTTCATTTCCCAACACCCTCAAACCCCCTCCTCACGCTGTCCGTGGCTAAAATTGATAAAACACAGGAATCGTTTGTTTCTCAACACCCGACCCCCTCCTCCCGCCATCCATTGCTAAAATCGAAAAAACAGGTATTTTAAAACAAGACCAGAAACCAAACTGATACTGTATGTAAAGCACTATCAACATTCAAGGACAGTTGCCAACCTTTAACGATACTCAACATCTATCTACCTTCCTCTCCTTAGTCTTCTACTGATGGAGGCTTGGATCACAATCTGCCTCCGGGGCATTGCCTACATGCTCCCGGATGTGGACAACCCATTAAAAGATGGCTTCACCATAGTCAGCTGCTAAGCATGCCATTGTAGATATAGAAGGCAGCCTCGGCCTCATTCTTACTGCGCGGGGCTTCTAATTTTGCTCCTGCACAGAAAGAAGCCTTTTAGCCTTCTGCTCCAGTGCAAACCATCCACAGATAAAAAGGCCTATGTGTGTGTACATGTACATGAACTGTATCCCCATTTTAATGGTCACTTACATTCCCATCCTGGAAAAAAACAATTTTTTTTTTTTTAGGACGGGTGAACAAATGGGCTAATTTATTAGATACAGACACTGCTAAAGGGTTGTGACTAGAATACAGCATGGGCGACCAGGGCTGGCTCAAGGAAGAAAATCTAGTCTCAAAAGCGGCCTACTTAATCTGCAGGCCATTGGGAAAGAGCTGAATGGTGAGCCCACCTGCAGTACAGTGTGAAGCAATTTGTTACTGCCACTGCTAGCAGTGTGTCCTGTAAGAGAACCTTGTACTGCTGTTAAGTGTACTTACTGTAAATGCCAAAGTAAGGGAACAAAACGCCAGCCCACCCCCTTTTTGCAACACATTTCCTCTCGCTGCGCCTCACTTTTTCCCAAAACTTCTCTCCATATTCTCTTTCTCTGCACCCCTACCCCTTCCTCCCACCGTCCTTTTCTCACCACCCCCGACACCCCTTTCTCCTCCCACCTGTTTTTGCAGACTGCAAATAGTGGGGCCTATTTACATGCCCCTTGCGCCGCTTTGGCGTCATTTTTAACATGGGAAAAAGTGACGTACAGGTGGCACACAGGGCTTGTAGCTAAGCCCCAGTGTTTATAGTGAAAGCACTGCATTGCAGTGATTCAAGAACGAGCTGTTTGTGGTGCGTTGCTGGAAGTTGCAGGCGCAGACATTAAACGTAGTCCTTGGAGATCACATAGGTGCATATTTAGTTTTCGACATACACTCATGCCTGCAGTTCTGTTCCATTGGGTGCTTCCACTTACTGTGAAATGTGCATCTTTGCAACAGATGTTGCAGCAGTATTTTCCAGGAACAACTTTGAACAAATCAGGATATAGTGTCTCTTTGCCAAGGGTGTTGTGGAGCCTCAAGCAAGTAACGTGGGCCACCCTGCCCCAAGCTCTATAATAAAGATTCAACCATAATCAGATCCCGAAGGCTGTTCACACTTGGGTGACCAGGTGCCCCTGCTGCATTACTAATATTTACTTACCTGCTTAATTGTAATTTTGATTGCATTTATATAGCGTTTATAATCCCTGACGAGGCATTGAAGCACTTTGTGGGTGAGCAGCACGCTACTCCGGAAACCAAAGAGGATTAGTGGTGAATTAATATAGGGAGATGTGAGAATAATTTGAGCACTGCACATGTCAGTTTATTTGGCTTGAAAAAGGATAGTAGAGTGATAGAAGAGGGAAGGGTTTGCATTTAGATAGCACTTGCTACCCCTGATGAGGTGTCAAATCGCTTTTCGGTGGGTATCACGCTACTCCAGAACCCAAACAAGATTAGTGGGGAATTAGTATAGGAAAATATGAAATTAATTTGAGTGGTGGACATGTGAGTCAGTTAGCTGGATTGAAAAGGATAGTGAAGGGATAGAAGAGGGAGGGGTTTGAAAAGTGTTTTATTGGAGCTCATAGCAGTAGAAGGAGGTTTGGGATAAGTAAAGGGGAGGTGGAGGGGGGGAAGAGTCCCAGGGAAGGGTTTAAAAAGACTTGCTGGGGAGATGTGAATAGTAAAAGAGGTATGAGATGATGCAAGGAGGGGTAGAGGAGGGAAGGGTCTAAAAAAGGGTTATTTTGTGGATCATAGTAGTAGGATGGGGTTTGGGATGAATGGGTGAGTGGATGTAGAGGATATATATGGCTAGAGGTATAAGGTGAGAAATAGGGCAGTGCATTGGAGAGAGTGGTAGAATGGAGTTTGGGATCAGTAAGAGAGTGGAGGTAAAGACTATATTGAGAGAGGTATAGGGAGAAAAATATGGTAGTACATTGGAGAGAGCAGTAGAATGAGGTTTGAGATGAGTCAGAGATTGGAAGTAGAGGATATTTTCCATGAGGCAGAGGGTGAGATATAGGGTAGTGCATTGGAGATGATGAATTAAAAGTAATGTAATAAAGATGGATAAGTAATTAGGTGTAGAAGGCTGTTCACTCTCAGGTGACCAGGTGCCCCTGCTCCCGCTGCATTCCTAATATCTACTTCTCGGCTTAATACCCTTTGAGCTTATTATTTGCTAAAAAAAGAAGAACAGTGGAGGTGGGAAATAATGATTAAATCCGGAAAGCGTCATTCCTGGGCCCCTCCTAAAGCAACTTCCTTGTCTGGTGGACAGACAACGCCATAATTCGGCTGCTTGTAGAAGCCCCGGCTTCCTAGGGCCTGATGTCTTACATCTGTTCAGCGATTGATAGGGCCTCAAATACAAGTTAATACCCGCAAGCACAAAGCGAACAGGATAATAACGGCATTACTTCAAAGGCTTCTTTCAATACAATCTACTTATCTTAATTGAAACTTCTTTGTAGTGGTAGCTGCTGGAGCAGATAAAGACAATGCCCAGTACACATTCACTGAAACCATGCATATATTTCTGATGGGGACTACATCATGTTTTTTTTGTGAGAACTTTCTATGTAATTGCATGCAAACTTTTTTACATGTTGTACAGTTGAGCTGCAGTGCAACATGGCTTACTGTAAAAAAAAACATAACGCTTTAATTTTGTTTTATTTTAAGTCATCTTGCACAGCAACTCAAATACTATGCAACATGTAAAAAAAACATTGACAAAGCCAATAGATTTAGCATATGTGAAACCTATTGCCTTTGCCAATACTTGTTTTCATTAGCTTTTTCCCCAGAATCCGGTAATACATGACTGGTCCATGCAGTATAAGTAAAAACAAAATTCCAACATGGGGCACATTTATTTAAGGATATTTTTTAAAAGACAAACTGTTATATTCCAGAAGTGCATTTGGTGTCTTGCTAACATGCCTGAATTATTATATTTAATCAGAATGTATTTTTTAGTACCCCGTCTCCAAGGTTATCTGCAATTAAAGTGTTTAGATAATGGAGTGAACCCTCTCCACTCTCTGAGCTCTGGTAAAAAAATTATATTTTATAACAACTTTCTAAAATCTACTTTCCTTTATGAAGGGGTCTTTGGCAGAATTGTTCCAAGAGGATTCGCCAAGCAAAGTGCAGCTGGCCATTCAAAATGTTTAACTAAACTGTCAGCTAAAGCCGCGCTCTTCCATGCACTTGAATATTCAGTTTCCACAGCTGCTCTGAAATGTGCATGCATAGCTTTGGCTTCAACTTAGAAAAGGAAATCAGACAGGTACCTTTCACCCACTCCTATGGGGTGAGCTCATAGGAATATTTGGGATGACAAAATTGAATTCACCTGCCAGAGAATCTCTTGAAAGATACAAATGAGGAGCTGTACCTCTATCCCTCAGGATCAGTACACACAAACCTTGTTCTTTTATATTAATTAGTGATGGTTAACATATATCAAGGAGCTCTCAGCAACCTCGGGGGCAAACACCGCAAGTGCACACCTTCCCTCCCGGTCCCGCTGTCATCACTGCTCTCCCCCGCTGCCGCTCTGGTCATCGCGGCTGCCGAGCGGGGAGAGCTGAGCTGAACTACACCAACCAGCATTCCTTGCTGACGCCGCCTACCAGCTGAATTCGCGCCCGGAGGCGCACAAGAGGCAGCTGCTCCTCCCGCGTCGCGGGATCGCGCGCGTGCAGCGCAGGGCTAAGCCCGGGACAAGGGCGGGACCGTCTGTGGCCGTCCAGGGCCGGCAAAGGCTGGGCTGGGCCATTTCCCTTGGATTTCTTTTTATTTTGTATTTTTCATCTGGTGTGGACATAATTGTACTGCTCAAGAGGGATCTACTATTAAGTAAAGCTTCTTCCAGCGATGCAGAGAGTGTGACCACTGAAACAAGGTAGACTGAGTCTGTTTTGTGTATATGGACCTATCTGAAAAAGCACATATAACTATTTAGTAGATTTTATTAACATGGGGAAACGGAAAACTATGGAAGGGGGTGGTGGGGCTCCTGTTAACCCTCCGAAACACAGAAAAGGTAGAAAAACCAAAAATACGGCCAATCACGCCGCCTCTAACTGCGTGATCAATCATATTTCCTCTCTTGTGGATGACTGCCATGAGATTCTTGTGGAAAGTTTTGACATTGTAAATGGTAATGAGCAAAGTGAACGGACCTATGATCAATCTGGCCTGCCCACTGAGGGAGAAATTCCCGTAATTCCTGATGTGTTCAAAGCCAAACGTAGAGTGAGCAAGATTAGTTCCATTGAAGGTTCCAGGTCTACTAATGTATCAGGGGTGTTGTCGTATATGAAATGATGGGTAGTCAAGTGGTTTCTTGATGTTCCTTTATTCATGTAATATAGTTATAAGATATAATGAAGATAACCCCACCAGGAACAGGATGGTCACTGCTCAGCCCACTCTCTTCAACTGTCCTTCCACATACACACCAGGCACACTAACATTCTATTCACTCTGTCATCCAACTTTCAACATTCTACACTGACATCACATTCATACAGGCTGAGCAGCTACAAGGAGATAATCCAATGTACAACATATCCCCTTTTCTTCAATAACAATAAGCACAATATTATGTTACATAGCTATTTAAATTGAAAAGAGAAAACTTGTAATATATCATATGGTTCGTAATAACAGAAAAGAATGAATGGTAGCTGAAAGTGACAAGAATGAGGAAAAGATAAAACAGTCCAAACAATAACACACATCTCCTTCCTCTGGAACAAATTTTTTTTTTTTTAAATATTGAGAAAGAAATGTTGTTTAGTGAAGGTGAATTAATACAGGACTGAGAGAGAAGGAAAACTTGAATAGGGTACCTAATACTATGTGTATGTATATAACGTACTGTCTACGACAATAATGCTCAAAGACATAATAATGCATAAAGGCACAATGTTTGGGTCAGATAAATATAAGTACATAGCCTATTGTATACTGGCATAAATGTATATGTATATGACCCATGTATTTTATAAACTGAAGTGTGAACTTAACATAGCAATATGTAGTGTAGGACCAATGAAAAAGGTGTGCGCACCACCCTCATTGAAGTATGGAATAAATGTAAAGAGGCCTGCTCCTATACATAACTACACTACTCACCATCAATACTAGAGTTCTACAACAGTTAATATCATTCATATAAACAAATTCTACTTCTTTAAATTCTAATTATAGAATCATGTAAAATACTGTGAATATAGTATATAATCATTAATAATAAAATACAGGAAACTTCAACTACGTCTTAACATCAGTGCGCAGGAATCGTTTCGTGACTTATAATATGTGTGATCAAAATTTGGGCTGTACATATATCAAGATCAGCCAAATTTAACATATAATAAGGAAAATTCTGAAAATGACAATATGTGTCTTGATACCTGTGCGCATGAAGCATCTTGCGACTTATAATATGTGTGACTAAATCTTGAGTTTTGCTAACTCCAAGATTCATATTATGTATATGAGTCACGTAATATGTATTAATATTAGTGCATTCAGTAAGCATATCGCGACTTATAATGTGCGCGTTTTAATTAAATTCCCATATAACGCGTCTTAATTAAGTGCTTTTAAGATCCCACAAAATACACATTAAATAAGCAAAGAATAGTGCAAACATATTTCAGTATGCTAAACATTGTAAAAACAATAAATTAAAACAAATAAAGTTGTCACCGTCGTCTCAGGGATACTTCTTTGTAAATATTGTAAGTTAGTGCCAGTTTCTTTGTAATATAATTGTCCATCAAGGTGTTTATTTAATGGTTTAGTAGGATCCAATGTCCTTGAGAAACGTTATTGTCCCATCGGAAATTTACTTGCGCTGACTAAATAATGTACATTTAGCATGGTGCAGATAACGTAGCTGGCAAGACCTTGAACAGGAAACCACAATAACTCACAGTAAGGATACTTATTTCATTCACTAACTGCTCCTTCGAGATTGCGTTGAAGATTATGGAGAAAGTGAAAAGCTTGCAGCAGGTTAATGTTCGTCTGTGTACATGGCAGATTTTAATTTGTGTGACAGGCATTTCATGGACGTAGACGCAGGCGTGCCGGATGGTTAGAGGAAAATGCGTGCACCAAAGTGTCTGTAGCAGAAGTGAGCATGCGTCATAGAGGATAGAAAGAAGACTGAGGAGCAGGTGAGGCAGCGCGAGCTGTGGTTGACTTTTAAAATACATTACGACAGTTTTAACGTTGCACTTAAAGTACATAATATTTCATAAATAAAATCAACACTATAGTTGTTTCAATCATGGAGGAAAAACGTGAACTGTCAATTTCCTTTCTATTTAGCAACTCATCTCCTACATGCCTGGCCGCTCGAGTGCCATTTGTACCTTTAACAGCAGCCCTCTTCCCGGTTTGGCAGTTTATTTTACTTCATTCCAGTTATGTTGTATTTAACTGTATTTTGAGTTAAGAAAAAACAAAAACTGTCATAAATAATTCTGTGGCGCAGTTCACTTTCTATTTCATGTAGGTGAAAAAATGATTTTCCTTTTTAATTGTGAATGACAGACAAATCCGATAGCACAACTGTTTTGAAATTCACTTTAGACACGCAGCTCTTTACTCGCCGAAAAATTCCAATCAAATTCTTATTTCTTTAACAGCTGCAATATTTCAGGAATGACAAGTAGGTGTATGTCAGTATATCCACGGAGTCTTAAGTAGCAAAAAGTCAATTATGGTAATATTTGCTTGAAAAGCTCCGAGTCCTGACACTCTTCAGTGTGCTTTCTCTTGCTGGCTACACGTATATGAGAGGGTTGATTTCAATTATATCTTGGATTTATACACCTTATTAAATGGTATATTTCTCTTGTCATAAGGTTATTAACTTTGAATATGTAAACTTACCATGGCATAGGTTTAGAGTTTAGGGCGACCGATTTCGGGGTCACTGGTGGGGTTTAATAGTGCCAGGTAATTTAAATATAAGTCTTAAAATATGAAAGTCTTTTACCTTAATTCAGTTCAGTTTCTTGAGGTTGATTCTTTGTAGATACCTTAGTTTGTATGTAGGTAGTTTCTTGCACGCTTTAAGTTCTCCAAACGTCGCCAAAATGTCGTATATGTAATGATGGGTAGTCAAGTGGTTTCTTGATGTTCCTTTATTCATGTAATATAGTTATAAGATATAATGAAGATAACCCCACCAGGAACAGGATGGTCACTGCTCAGCCCACTCTCTTCAACTGTCCTTCCACATACACACCAGGCACACTAACATTCTATTCACTCTGTCATCCAACTTTCAACATTCTACACTGACATCACATTCATACAGGCTGAGCAGCTACAAGGAGATAATCCAATGTACAACAGGTGTCTACTTCGCAAATGGGATTGGATGTTTCCTTAATACCATGTTCAAACAGATATGAGGCATTGGCTGCAGTCCATGAAGAACCCCCTGTCCTGCAAGTCCCACAAACATCAGGGGGTTGTGTCATCGCTCCAGGAAATTCACTATCCAGTCTAGTATCTGATATTGATATTATAAGGGGGAAATAGGCACTAGAAGAAGTCGACAAATCTGGTGATCCTTTTACGTGATGAAATTGAGGTAATGATGTCCCTGATCGCGAATCTAACCGTTATGGTTGGCAGTGTCCTTAACGGGGGGACAGGGATTTCATCAACTAACAACACTATCTCTGATACATCTAGTATCAGCTGCTCTTTTCCCTTGAGGCCTTGTTCAACAAAGAAGGCCCAGCAAAGGGGGGGGGGGGGCGGAGGCTCATCTTTGTTACCTGCCTCAAGTGTTGGGCTAAACACTGATGTAGCTCCCAATGGTCCAAACAACGAGGCACTGGCTGATGCAAGCAGACCAAAAGGCCCTAATACAAAAAATGGTCAAAAACTCGGTACTAATACTGTGGGAGGAAGTAATACTACATGCATGATGCCCAACACTACAACACAAGGTCAGAAACATGGAACCACGAGTTTAGGTGGCAGCAACACTACATCTGGGTCACCCTCTAGTACGAGCTCTTATACAAAACAGGGGCAGATAACAAGTCATTCTACTGATGCAGGAAGGAAAGCCTCAGCTAGGGCCCCTACCAGGGCGGTGGTGAAAGATATTCAAGCCACTAGCTGGAGGGGGAACGTGCATATAAAAAATGACGCCTACAGCCCTAACAAAATTTATATGACCAACGTTCCCAAAATAGTTGGCCTTAGTGGTCACAGAGAGAATGTTGACTCTCTAACCAATAAGGTTATTCATTGGTTGCGGCATGTTAGAGGGTGCCGCTCTGTGATCAGGGAAGATAAAATTAAGGCTATAAGGCTAAGTTCCCCTAGTGATGAATTTGATGTTATCGAATTGACACTAATTTCAACATCCCTTGCTGACAATCTCTTCTCCCTGGAGTTTAGATCCAGCCCCCCAGTGAATTCGAGAATCCAATTGAGAAAGGTGGGTGCTCCCCCTCGAGGCCAGTTTTTTAACGCTCAGTCCCATTGGGGTGAGAGGTTTGCATTTGGGCTTGAAAATAACGATTGACTTTTATCTGGTAAGACCACAGAATTACTAAGTAGCACGGGGGATGGCCCTGCTGTTGAATTGACGAGGGTAGCTACACCTGCTAGATGTTCAAATGAAGGGAAATCTGTACCTGGAGCTGGGCATATAGGAACTAGCAGGGGGAGTGAGGTGTTCCCAGTAATTTATCCTACCATCATATTAAATGAGGGTATAGTGCAGGTACATCCTGTAACTTCAGACATTGTGGTACCCCCACAAATTTTTTCTACCAATAATGGATCGGGTGGGGCTAATTTAATTTCGTGGAACATTGCAGGTTTATGCTCTAGGTTGGATTCTCCAGAATGGCTAACATTCATCAACAATTTTGATGTATGTATCTTTCAGGAGACCTGGTTGTGTGAACCCCTATATCTCCAGGGTTATATAAAAACTATTTTGTACCAGCCGTTAAAGGGCCTAAAGGCCGACCAATGGGGGGACTGGTTATCTGGGTCCGCCAGAGTTTAGCACTTAATATTAAGGAAGTTTCTACCACAAACAATGACATTCAGCTCATCAGAATAGCATTGGGCACTCCAGGAGGGTTGGACATCTACAACGTCTATGCCAGGGGAAGCAAGGGTGGTAGGTCTAAAGTTATAGCTGAGTTGGACTAACTTTTAGAGTTGCAGTCCGCTGATAATAACATACTTATAGCTGGAGATCTAAATTTAACCTTTGAACCCTTGTTTGACCTTGATCATTATCCCAGGGACGAGGAAGATAGGCAATGGGGTGTGCCGAAATTAGATCTGCAACCCGTTACCAGATGGTCTAAAGATGTTATATCGCTAAATGCAATCTGCTGCGAAAAGGGATTAAGGGCACTCAATGGGAGAACCCCAAGTGATAAGCTCGGGGCCAATACCTTTGATAATGGGAGACATAGCAGCAGGATTGATTATGTCATGTGTAATATGAAGTTGTGGAAACTTGTAGTTGATATGGAGATAAAAGGGCGAATTGAAAGCGACCACAATCCTCTATGTGTAATACACAAATGGTGGGATACAGAAGTGGTAGACAGGGATCCAGTTGTTGACTGTGTCCTCCAAGTCTGCTATCTAATGATCTTCGTAGGCTTAAATAGGTACACATTATGGAAAATCAAGACGCATTGAATAATATTGGGGAAGAAGCTGATAAAGCTATCCAGGCTATCCAGGCGATTGAGGAAATGAATAAAACAGGCAATGGTCTGACCGAAGTAAGTAAACTACACGAAAACCTCTTTATGGCCATTGGAGCCCATTTCTTGAAACCAGCAAGGGGGAACAGCGCTGCACCCTCTAAAATGCTGAAGTGGTATAATAATGAATGCAGGAAGGCCAGACAAGTCCTAGGCGCTGCCATTAAAGGTAGGCATATGGAGGAACATCTGCGAACATTGATGCCCCTATTTTGGCAGGCATTAAGATACCAATTCTGATGTTCGCAGACGACACGCTGATTCTATCAAAGACCCCGAGTGGCTACAGAAAGCCCTGTGTATCTTTGATGGATTCTTTGTGGACCATGGTCTGGAAGTGAACATAGCTAAAACCAAGCTCATGGTTTTTAATCCCCATCGTAAATCTAAAAATAAGATCACCTTGAATGGACGTCCATTGGAAGTTGTCAATGCCTTCACATATCTAGGGATTCTTGTGGCAAAGGACAGCAGATGGTCGCAACATATAGACGTGGCAGTAATAAGGCATAGGCAACTTGCAGGAGCCCTCAACCAGGAGCACAAAAGGTCTCTAACTAAACCAATAAAACCTGTACTTCAGGTGTACGAGGCTAAAGCTCTTAGCTCAGCGCTTTACGGGGCTGAATTATGGGGGTTCGAGGATCTGAAGCCTCTGGTGACTTCTGAAAACAAGTTTTTCCGAAGTATCACCAGTCTTCCTGTGAGTACTCCCTTGCTCCCTTTGAGGTACGACTTGGGAAGGAAGTCTATTCAGGATCTACCGAGGCTGCGCCCCGTCCTATACTGGAGGAGGATCTGGACTACTCCGGAGCTCCTCCATTATGCGACTGGCTTCATGGACATTATTAAATCTGATGTCTTTCATAAAGTAAGGTGGATGAATGATCTTAGAGACACCTTGGTCGCCCTGGGACTCCAAATGTTATGGGATAACCCGGAGAATGCAGCATTTCCATCCAAAATAACTATTAAGGACATCTACTGGGAAAAGGCGGCCCTCCGAAACTGGAGTGATGTAGACTCCTCTTCTATGGCGGGAAGATTCCTGGAGGCAACATATATTCCATGTCTAGAGTCTTATTGGGATGTAATCACCAAACCAGGGGACAGAAGCTTTTATTCCAACTTAGAGCGGGTTCCCTTCCCCTTAGGGCTCTGTCTGGTAGGTGGAGCAAACAATCCAGTAGTAATTGCCCCGTGTGCAGCAATTACAAAGAGACTATTGGCCATTTTCTATTTGCTTGCCCTGCATACGACTAGCCAAGGCGAGCTTGGCTAATTCATATATGCAAGTCTTTTGGCACTACCAGCAGAATTGAAGCACTAAGAATAATACGCACTAGCACTTTACCTCCGATTTCTGTAGCTACTGCTAAGTTTCTAGGCTGGGCATGGGTGGTCAGATTAAAGCTTTTAGTTAATGACTGTTGATTGACTGCTTTTAACAAAATATTAGATTTGTAAGTCAATGCAATGAACGAGTGCTCGTAATTTAAAAATCAAATGTATATAGCATCTGAGATGGATTTTTTTTAACTTGTATTATAAATTATATTTTATATTTTATATTTTTAGATCTGTATTTTTAACATGTTTGTGAATCTCAATGCTTTTATGAGTGAACCTCGAATAAAGCAGAATTTGACTTGACTTGACATATATCAAGTGTAATAGGATTATCATCTTAATATTGGACAACTCAAAATAATAATTATTAAAATGAATGGAACATAAACCCAAAAAATTATTAGTCATACATCTCTAAGCAAACACTTTAAGAAGTTCCTTTTCTCCTTCAAGAATTGATTTACTATTCCCACTCCAAACTAAGCAACAATAGGGAAAGTCATGGACTTTGGAAGATTAGTTCTACTCTTCCCATTCCAAACAAGCAGCAGTAGGGATAGTGTTTAGACTTTGGAGGTGTTAGATTTACTATTCCTATTGCAACTTAAGCAAAAGCATGGCAAGTATTGGACTTTGAAAGAATTAGATTTACTATTCCTACTCCAACGTAAGCAACAGCATGGAAAGTATTGGACTTTGGAAGAGATAGATTTCCTTTTCCAACTCCAATTTAAATAACAGCAGGGAAATGTTTGGACATTGAAGGGGCTAGATTTACTATTACCATTCCAACATAAACAAAATCGGGAAAGTGTTGGATTTTAAAGGGTTGAGATTTAGTATCCTAACTCCCTCGTAAGCAAAATTAGGTAAAGTGTTGGACTTTGGACGGTTTAGCTGTACTGTTCCCACTCCAATGTAAGCAACAGTCAGGTATGCTGCAATGAAGTGACTTGAACCCAGTGGTACGATAGAAGTTTTATATTGGGAGCAAGTACAGTGATTCCTTGCTGAGATATTTCTTAGCCGTGTGTGCTCTACATCTTTTACAAGAAATACAGGGTAGAATTTAGATAGATGGTGAGAACTCAACTTTCATAGAGTGGAGTGGTGTGGCTCACTGGTTAGAGGCGGCAGACCCGGAAGCAGAGAACGGCCCGGGACCAGGGTTCAATTCCCGGCGCGGCAGGGTCGTGGACCAGGGTCAGCGGACCCGATAATTCTTGCCTCGTTGCCTACTCTAACCAGGGATCACACTCGGCAACTCTGGGCATTAAGCTTGCCTCATCTCTACAACGGCCCCCCACAGACGCCGGGGATGCCTGGTTTCACCTTGGAGATACCCTGAAGGGACCATCTCACAGGGAAAGCCAGGACGGGTTCTCCAGTGGTCTTCAGCACCGGGACGCTTACGGGCAGCTGTGTGCTTTACAAGTCACACACATTTACATTTACATTTACACATTTACATTTACATTTACATAGCTGGCGTAAGCAATGAAACGTGGCAAATGCTCCATTTTCCAATATCACATAAAATTCCCTGAATGTCAGTGTGAGTCTGACTTAGGTGTGGCAGGCCCTCAGAAATTAAATATAGCTATGCTTATTTCTGGTTCATACCGTACGATGTTATTCAGTATCATGTCCAACAATAACAAAACCAATTCTGCATCTCCTTTCGTGTCCTTCCTAGATCAACATAACTTCTGTGGTTCTGCAGTTGTGTTGTATTGTCAAGGTATGTGTCAGTGTGTCAGGTATAGGTTGTGCTCTGTAATCTCTGAAAGTTGGGGAATATATACATGCATTACCTACTGGTGGTCGCCAGTAGATAGCTATAGTTTGTATGTAGTTTCCATAGGAAGAGCATTTTTTCATTTGCCAATAACGTTGGCGTTGTTTGACGAATCCTCATGAACTTTTGAAAACTAGTTTGCCGCTCACTTCAGCTGCTGTCATGAAAGTTTTGGGGTGGTCCATCAAGTGCGGACCGAGACAAGGGGGGGGGTCATATAGACCTTGCTCACGGGACTGACAAACTGTTTGTCAGTCCCGTGAGCAAGGTCGAAGTATAGACTGAAACGCGTAGGGAATGCGTTGCCGGCCTGCTGTTAATAAACATCAATTGGATCGGAGAATCATTACCTGAAAACTGTGAGTGCACGGGAAAACAGTCCCACGTTTCGTGGGAAACCGCAGTACAATATATATATATATATATATATATATATATATATATATATATATATATATATTTATATATTTATATATATATATATATATGCATTCACTGAAAAAACCACAGGTTTCAGGGGCGTTATAGTTAGTTGGACATTTCACTCGTACAAAACCAGTGAAATCCCCCCGTTATAGTTAGTTCAGCTAACTATAACTCGCGCCCCCGCAATGCGCTGCTGTTGACGTCACATATTACATCACTCATGACATGGTCAGTGATATCACTCATGACATATCAAATGATATCACTGATGACATCACTGATGACATCATCCAGTGGCTGTGTGTTTCTGTAAAGTTTAAATATGTTTAATATATATAGGGAAAAGCATATTGAAGAATGTGTGGGTGTATAAGTGTCTGAATGGATGATTTGGTAGGTGCATGACTGACTCTATAAGTGAGTGATTAAACGTATCTTACTGAATGCATGGGTTAGTGACTAAACTGTGTGAATATCTGTATCCGTCTGTCTGTTGGTGTGTAAGCTGCTGCATGTGTTTATGAATAGCTATATGAGTGTGTATATGAGTTATTGATTGGTTGTCTTAGTATCTGTATGGGTGCCTGAGTGTTTGTGTGGGTGGGGTGTGTGTGACTCCGTGCATAGATGTGTGAGTGGGTGATTCACTGGATGCATGGTTTCAAGAGTGCATCTGTGATGGACCGTATGGGTGGGTGAGTGTGTGTATGGGTGTCTTATTGAGTGAATGTATATCTCAGTGGTACATGTGTGAGTAACTCCATTTGTGAAATGCAGTATATATGTGCGTTAGAGTATATACATGCCTATAAGTGAGTGTATGATTGTGAGAGTGGATGGATGAGTGTGTGTTTGTATCAGTGATTGTATAAGAGTGTAAGAACGTGCTAGTATTTGTATGAGTAAGTGAGCTGGTGTGTGTATAACTGTATAAGTGAGTAAATGGGAGTGTGATTAATTATTTGTATGACTGACTAGGTGTGTGAGTAACTCTATGGATGAGTGGCGGTGTGTGAGTGTCTATATAGGTGTATGAGTGCATATGATAGTCCTGTACTGAGTGACTGTACGTATGAGTGACTGTACGGTGAGTGAGTGGATGTGTGTGTAGACCTAAGAATCAGTGAGTGGGTATGTAGTTATTGGTGGTGGAGTGTCAATAGTTTTGAGAATGGCAGTCTGTAATTTAGAGTGGGTGTATCAAAAGTTATATTAGGGTGTGAGAAGATGCATTAATTTATCACATGGATGATGTCATTAGTGATGTCATTTGAGATGTCATCAGTGATGTCATCAGTGATCTCACTGACCATGTCATGAGTGATGTAATATGTGACGTCATCAGCAGTGCATTGCGGGGCCGCGAGTTATAGTTTTTTTTTTGCAGAGTTTTATATAGCTCAAACTTGACCCGAATCCGAATCGGGTATCAGAGCGCTTTTCATAGCACCAGTTACGTTACATGAGGACACACATTCATTTTTGTTAGGCACGAAGAGATTAAGTGATTTGCCCAGAATCACAGGAGGTTTTAGCATCATTACCGAGACTCGAACCCAGTTCCCCAGGTCCGAGGTCGAGCGCCCTAGCCGTTAGGCCTTAGCTGAACTAACTATAACTGGGGAATTTCACTGGTTTTGTACGAGTGAAAGGTCCAACTAACTATAACGCCCCTGAAACCTATTATTTTTTCTGTGAATTTCAAAGGTTTTTTAAACGCTAATTTCTAACTATAACATGACTGAAACCTATGTTTTTTAAGTGAATTTCAATGTTTTTTTAAATGCTAGTTTCTAACTATGCCAATAGAGGGTGGACATGTGAAGAAAGAAGAAAAAACGCACAGAAAGAAGCAAAGGAAATGCAGAAAGAAGCAACAGAAGTCCACAAAGACAAATAAAAGTGCAGGAAGAAGCAAGACATGTGCAGAAAGAACCAACAGAGGAGCAGAAAGAGGCCTTGTTTGCATATCATCCTGTGCCCACAACTTTTTTAAACGGGTACTGGTGGTAACTGACTCTGACTAACCAGGCCTAGAGCCAGTGTTATGCTAAAAGACACTTAGAATACAGTGAAAACACTTACATACACTAGGCAACGCTGTTCGTTGGGGTTCCCCTGTGATTAGCATGACCTCCTCTGTAAGGCCCTAGTATATAATAGGGCAGGGGGATTAAATCTACCTCTAAGTCAGAGTTGCAGAAATATGCTACTTTGACTAGTAGTCGTGTTTGCAGAATGGTGGAGAAAGGGTGCTGGGCGTCCAACCAACGCTCAGGTATTCTACTGCGTAGGACTTACAGGAGGTACCAGGAGGGATTCCTGGCCCCCAAACTCCCTCAGGACTAAATTGGACTTCATCCCCCATCCCGTAGTCCTCCCCGAGGCACGTTTGCAGAATGGTACAGAAAGGGGGCCATGGCCTCCGAAGACGTCTTAGCAATACCACTGTGTGGGACTTACTGGAGGTAACAAGAGGGGTAGTTGGCCCCCAAGGACATCCTTGGGGGACAACTTCACAAACTATTACCTCTAGTCAGGCCCACACAACAGCATTGGTAAGTACTCGTACCAGGCCACGCCCACTTTGCCTACCTCTCTCCAAACGCGCTCCCTGGCACGCTCTTGGATGGGGATTGAAGTCCTCTTCACTGCTGGGGTTCCTTTAGGGGCCAACTAGCCTACCTTTTACCTCCATTAAGCCTCACACAGTGGGATTGGTGAGAGGTAAACAAAGGCCCTGCCCCCTTTCTCCACCACACTTCAAACGCAGCCCCTGGAGCGTTGTAAGTTGGGGGATTAAGTCCCCTTGAATCCTGAGGGTCCCTGGGGTCCAACTAGCCCACCAGGCCCCACAGGGCGTGTTTGCACACGTCACCTCAGGCCCTGCCCCCTCCCTTCACCAATGTGTAAACACGCCCCGTGGCACGTTTTAAGTTGGGGGATTAAGTCCTGTTGAATCCTGAGGGTCCTGGGGTACAACTAGCCCACCAGGTACCTCCGGTAAGCGCCACAGAGCTGCATTGCAGAGAGGTGTAAAAAGGGTGTGGCCTGGACCACATCTCTGCAACGCAGGTCTGTGTCACTTACTGGAGGTACCTGGTGGTCTAGTTGGCCCTCAGGAGCCCTCAGGATAGAAGGGGAATAAATTCCCCAACTTAAAACGTGCCACAGGGCGTGTTTGCGCAGTGGTGAAGGGAGGGGGGTGGGCCTGACCTCTTTGTTGGGGACTGTGGGGGGAGCCCCAATGCCCCCACGGTCCCTGATGGCTCCCCGCGTCCTGCGGGAGCCGGCATTGCTTTTCCACATGGGGAGCTGCTGACATGCAGCTCCCGTGTGGAAAAGCAATGTGGTTTGATTTTTGAAAGCGAGAGCAGGTTTTCTGCTTTCGCTTTCAAAACCCAAACGACAGTTTGCTATGACAGGGCGGGAGCCGCACGACTCCCGCACTGCCATAGCAAACAGCAGTGTCCTGGGGGTGGGCACCCCAGGACACTGCAGGAGCCAGCCCAGGGGGGTGGCTGGCCCCAGGGCCATCATGTTTGCACAGCCCCGGGGAGGTGGTGGTCCCCGGGGCTCGGGGGTGCATAACGACCCCCGCATTTGGATATTAGTGCCCCGGGGAGTTGGCGGTCCCCAGGGCATGTGGGGAGGCTGTGTGGCCCCGCAGGTACCGGGGCAGTGTGGGGGGGATTGGGGCCCTCCCACACATTCTTTTCACTGCCCCTGGGACCTGGCCCACCCGGGGGCTTCAATACAACGAAGAGCAGGAGCCTGCGCTTCATTTTTTTAAATTTTCACAGCCGGATTTGCGCACCCAGTGCGAATTCGGCCGATTCGCTTAAAAAATGCTTTTTTGGGCCCAGGGGGTCCTTGTGGGACCCCCTGATCAGGCCTTTTCTTGTTTTTTGCATTTATTTTTCTCTTTTCTTGTGACTCAGTTCTACCGAGTCACAAGATGGCTGCCAACACTTTCTGGTTTTGAGTGTTGACAGCCAATTAGAACAAAGCTCGTGGTCGGGAGGGTCTGTGGATCCACCGCACCTCTAAATATCGAAACTTTTATTTTTTGATTTTCTCAGCAACTACTGAACGGATTTACACCATGTGAGAAAAAGAGTGCTTTCTGAATCCAGCACTACCATTTTTCCAAATTTGGTGTAATTCCGTTCAGCAGTTCAAGCTGTAGCCGTGTCTAAAGTTTCCTAAGGGAAATTCATTTTCCGACCTCTTTTTTTTAATTTCTCAGGAAATACTGAACGGATTTACACCATTTAAAAAAAAGAGTTCTTTCTGAAACAAGGGCTACCCTTTTCCCAAATTTGATGTAATTCCATTCATCAGTTCGGGCTGTAGCCATGTCTAAAGTTTCCTATGGAAAATAACATGGAGAAAACACGTTTTGGGACCCCCCTTTTCCTCAGCCCCTGCTTACCGAATCACCCTGAAACTTCCAGGATAGGTGCAGACCGAAACGCCCCACGAGTTTTGAAACTTTCGCTGAGATTCCTCAACCGGCGCCAAAGTTATTGGGAAAAGAAAAAACGCTTTTCCTCTGGAAAACTAGGTCCTAAGTATAACTATCTACTTGCAACCGCAAGTAGATAAAATAGACACACACACACTCACACACGCACACACACTCACACACACACACACACGCATGCATGCACGCACACACACACACACACACACACACACACGAGTGTATGTGTGTGTATAAATGACTGGGCCCCTCACCCTGGCCCCTGCAGACAGTAGAAAAACCCAGCTGTTGGTATTTTACAATAATAGGTTATTATGTACCAGTTATTATCAGTGAAGCATAATTATTACTAAAAACTCAACATTCGTTACTAAAGCTAGAGCCAAGTGCAGGCAAGCCCTAAACATTACTTACAACACTTCACTATTCATATTAGTCTATAATTCAAAATTATTCAAAAATATATTCAGCCATATAATTTACCTGGCTGTGCCACCTGACTAATTTACAGCATACCAAGTCATAATAGTTTTGTCGCATGCCTTACTTCACGGCTGGGCCTGTAGTCTGAGCATGTGCCTCTCATGATCTGGTCCGTTTGTCTAACCCTTCCCTTTTCTGGCTTCTCTTTATACCATACCTTTCAATGATTTCCTATGGAGGGGGCATGTCTAAGCATGGGCGTAAAATCCGCTCCGCTCGCGGATTTTTCGGATTTTCGGCAAATCCGCAATCCGCGAACGCTCGCGAATTTGTCGAAAATCCGTGAATCCGCTCGCGGCGGATTTTTTGCTTGGTTGCGGCGCGCGGCGTGGTGCACGGCGTTCACTTTCCGTCATTTAAAGCGTTTGCCGAGTTGTTTTTCTTTGCGAGTGACGCGCCATTTTAGATCTTGCTGCGTGTTCCCGCGGGAGTTTGTCGCCCGCGAATACGTACTCGCGGCTTGCCACCTTGCACAGCACACCTCGCGAGAGTTCGCAATTGCGAACACGTAGTTGCGGCGGAAAGGAACAATCTCGCACTTGCGAAATAGAGATTTTGTAATTTCGCACAAGAAAATCACCAGCAAACAGGATAAACCTTCAGAAAATTATGATTTTTATCAGAATCACTCCTCAGGTTGACATTTGCATGGCCTTTTTTTTTGCAAGGAGTCCATTTTGGGGGGGGGGGGAGGAAGGAAGTGCCCCACAGTCTCCAACTTCCTGTTCCTGTCCAGCAGGCTCCTCCCAGTGCTTTGTCCATCTCCTGGTCACTTTCATTTGGATCTGGAGCTGGAAGGATTACTTTTTGTGGGTGCTGCTGGATATTTGGATTTGAGGCCTTTTTGACTGTCTTTGGATCACTTTTGGATTAGAAATCAACTTTCACAAGTAAGTTTGTTTGGGGCATTACAGTTGCTGCAAGTACAATTTTGGAACTTTTTCAGAAAATTAAATAAATTATATTGTGGGTAGCCACAGTATCCAGTAGGACCAGGGTTGGTTATGGGTGCATGATACAACTGTTTTGTTGAATTTAAACACCATTGAGGCCATGGATGGGCTGGGATTGTGCAGATTTTATTGTTTTTTGTCGTTTTTTTGGGCCTGCTGGTGTGGCCCTTTGCCCAGGGGTGGTGAGTGTTGCATGGGCCTAGTCTTTCTGTGGGGTGTCTTCTTGAATTTAAACATAATTGAGGCCATGGATGGGCTGGGATTGTGCTTATTTTATTGTTTTTTGTCGTTTTTGGGGGGCTGCTGGTGTGGCCTTTTGCTTGCCCTGGGGTGGTGGTGGTGCATGGACTGAGTGTGCCTGTGGTGTTGTCTCACTCTCTTTGATGTAAACATCATGGATGGCATTGGATTGTGGTGATTTCTGGCTGTTTTTCTGTTTTTTGGGGGTGTACTGTTGATGTGGTCTGGCCATGTGGGTGGTGGTGGTGGCCATCTTGAGTGCTGGCTGGTACAGGCAACATGTGCTTGGGGTGTAAGGGGGCCATTTTGAGGAGAGGCAGTGTCTGAGGCCTGCACTTATTTTGCCTACTTTTCATCCCTTATGCCCAGGGGTAGTGAGTGTTGCATGGGCCTAGTGTTTCTGAGGGGTGTCTTCTTGAATTTAAACACCATTGAGGCCATGGATGGGCTGGGATTGTGCAGATTTTATTGTTTTTTGTCGTTTTTTTGGGCCTGCTGGTGTGGCCCTTTGCCCAGGGGTGGTGAGTGTTGCATGGGCCTAGTCTTTCTGTGGGGTGTCTTCTTGAATTTAAACACCATTGAGGCCATGGATGGGCTGGGATTGTGCAGATTTTATTGGTTTTTGTCGTTTTTTTGGGCCTGCTGGTGTGGCCCTTTGCCCAGGGGTGGTGAGTGTTGCATGGGCCTAGTCTTTCTGTGGGGTATCTTCTTGAATTTAAACATAATTGAGGCCATGGATGGGCTGGGATTGTGCTTATTTTATTGTTTTTTGTCGTTTTTGGGGGGCTGCTGGTGTGGCCTTTTGCTTGCCCAGGGGTGGTGGTGGTGCATGGACTGAGTGTGCCTGTGGTGTTGTCTCACTCTCTTTGATGTAAACATCATGGATGGCATTGGATTGTGGTGATTTCTGGCTGTTTTTCTGTTTTTTGGGGGTGTACTGTTGATGTGGACTGGCCATGTGGGTGGTGGTGGTGGCCATCTTGAGTGCTGGCTGGTACAGGCAACATGTGCTTGGGGTGTAAGGGGGCCATTTTGAGGAGAGGCAGTGTCTGAGGCCTGCACTTATTTTGCCTACTTTTCATCCCTTATGCCCAGGGGTAGTGAGTGTTGCATGGGCCTAGTGTTTCTGAGGGGTGTCTTCTTGAATTTAAACACCATTGAGGCCATGGATGGACTGGGATTGTGCAGATTTTATTGTTTTTTGTCGTTTTTTTGGGCCTGCTGGTGTGGCCCTTTGCCCAGGGGTGGTGAGTGTTGCATGGGCCTAGTCTTTCTGTGGGGTGTCTTCTTGAATTTAAACACCATTGAGGCCATGGATGGGCTGGGATTGTGCAGATTTTATTGTTTTTTGTCGTTTTTTTGGGCCTGCTGGTGTGGCCCTTTGCCCAGGGGTGGTGAGTGTTGCATGGGCCTAGTCTTTCTGTGGGGTGTCTTCTTGAATTTAAACATAATTGAGGCCATGTATGGGCTGGGGTTGTGCTTATTTTATTGTTTTTTGTCGTTTTTGGGGGGCTGCTGGTGTGGCCTTTTGCTTGCCCAGGGGTGGTGGTGGTGCATGGACTGAGTGTGCCTGTGGTGTTGTCTCACTCTCTTTGATGTAAACATCATGGATGGCATTGGATTGTGGTGATTTCTGGCTGTTTTTCTGTTTTTTGGGGGTGTACTGTTGATGTGGACTGGCCATGTGGGTGGTGGTGGTGGCCATCTTGAGTGCTGGCTGGTACAGGCAACATGTGCTTGGGGTGTAAGGGGGCCATTTTGAGGAGAGGCAGTGTCTGAGGCCTGCACTTATTTTGCCTACTTTTCATCCCTTATGCCCAGGGGTAGTGAGTGTTGCATGGGCCTAGTGTTTCTGAGGGGTGTCTTCTTGAATTTAAACACCATTGAGGCCATGGATGGACTGGGATTGTGCAGATTTTATTGTTTTTTGTCGTTTTTTTGGGCCTGCTGGTGTGGCCCTTTGCCCAGGGGTGGTGAGTGTTGCATGGGCCTAGTCTTTCTGTGGGGTGTCTTCTTGAATTTAAACACCATTGAGGCCATGGATGGGCTGGGATTGTGCAGATTTTATTGTTTTTTGTCGTTTTTTTGGGCCTGCTGGTGTGGCCCTTTGCCCAGGGGTGGTGAGTGTTGCATGGGCCTAGTCTTTCTGTGGGGTGTCTTCTTGAATTTAAACATAATTGAGGCCATGGATGGGCTGGGATTGTGCTTATTTTATTGTTTTTTGTCGTTTTTGGGGGGCTGCTGGTGTGGCCTTTTGCTTGCCCAGGGGTGGTGGTGGTGCATGGACTGAGTGTGCCTGTGGTGTTGTCTCACTCTCTTTGATGTAAACATCATGGATGGCATTGGATTGTGGTGATTTCTGGCAGTTTTTCTGTTTTTGGGGGGTGTACTGTTGATGTGGACTGGCCATGTGGGTGGTGGTGGTGGCCATCTTGAGTGCTGGCTGGTACAGGCAACATGTGCTTGGGGTGTAAGGGGGCCATTTTGAGGAGAGGCAGTGTCTGAGGCCTGCACTTATTTTGCCTACTTTTCATCCCTTATGCCCAGGGGTAGTGAGTGTTGCATACTTGCATGTCCCTAGTCTTTCTGTGGGGTGTCTTCAATGTAAACATCATGGATGGCATGGGATTGTGCTCATTTTTCTGTGTTTTGTCGATTTTTTGGGGTGTATAACTGAACTGATGTTCCTCTGTCTTCCATTGCTTTTAGGTGCACAAGAAGACTCAATAGAACCACCAGTGCCAGGAAGAAGTCCTGCAGCGGTGTGTGCAGCATAACGTCACGCGACGTCACGTCTGGACACAGAACCCTCTGCAACTCGTGCAACTGCTGCCTGCTGACCTGCTCTGAAGAAGATGGCCCCAAAAAAAGTAACCCGTAGCTCCTCTAGCAAGAAAGGTGCCAGTAAGGAGCAGAAGAAGCAAGTTACCAAGGACACTGGTGTGCCGCCCGCCCCTTTTTTTGTGAGTAAAAAAAAAAGTATGCCTGCAGCAGCTGCAGCGGGATCTGCTGGGGACCAAGCTGGCAGCAGCACCCCCGCTCCATTGGGCTCAGTGCCACCACCACCACCACGCCAACTTAAGTCCAAGCCCTTGAGTGCTGCAGAGGCAGCCAGTATACTTCTTCAATCACCATCGACCAGTGATGTTGGCTCATCGCAAGAAAGCAGCAGCAATGTCCCTCAATCAACACAGGTTGTTGTAGCTCATCTGACGAGTGTTGAACAACCACAGCGGCAACAACAATCACATGTGCAAGTACAAGCCCAAGTACATGTGGAAGGAGAGGCAGCGCAAGGAGATGCGCATGCAGAGGTGCATGGAGGGTCACAACAAGTGCCCACAATAGTTGTTCCTCCCGAAGTAGGGGCACATCAGGAAATCGACAATCAAGGCGAGGTATCATTTGAGGAAGCCACTCCTCCTGATGATCCTTCATTGTCTTCCACAACCCTAGCAAGGAAGAGATCAAGGGTGGTGTCTACATCCTCTTCAAGCACACCTCCTTCTGATGATACGGATCAAACTTGGGAACCAGCACCACAGCCGTCTGAGAGTGAGGCACACCATGATCCAACAAAGGTACTTAAGCGTAAAAGGAAGCTCGTCCAAAGTCTCAGACTTATGGAGTGTGATGAGGCTCAACAAGAAGTGGCGGATACTGCTGCTGATGAAGACTCTGCCAACGACGACCCAGTCATCATAAAGGTCACTGCAGCCCCAGCGGGCATGCAGCAAACAGACATTTTGACCCTAGCCCGAAGAGCTGCTGCGCGTGATGATGATGATGATGTTGTCGATGAGGAGGCAGTGGAAACACCACAATCATTGGAGTTAAGTAGTACACCAACTCGTCCCGCTTCCATATTTCTTTCTGGCAAGAAGAGACCTGCGTCAACCTCGACCTTAATTAGTGGCGGTGAAAGTGGAAAACGTACAAAAGTTGGCCAATCCAGATCCTCCACTTCATCTGGCATTAGCTTCATGACCACCACCACCACCAGTATCGCCGCCTCCTCCAGGTCCCACAGACACTTCAAGTCCCCAGTTTGGGACTTCTTTACTGTTTGTCCCAAAAATCCAAGGTTTGCCATTTGTACCCTTTGTAAGCTTGCAGTTAGTCGTGGTAAGCCAGGTAGCAACTATGGTACCGGCGGCCAGAGTGGTCATCTTGACAGAAAGCACGCTGTCCAATGGTTTGCGCACCTAGCTGCGATCAAGAAAGGCCAAAATCAAGGAAACGTTGATGTTTCATCTGATGTTGACGAGCAGGAAGAAGACGTGTCAAACACTTCCCTTACACCCAGTACCCCTCTCAGCAGCACACCCAATGTGAGGCACACTAAGAGTGTTGGAGCGAGTGAGACACCAACGCACAAAAGTTCACCAGCGAGCAAAATTGGGTCAACGAAGTCATTATCAGCCCGTAAATGCTTGGTCCAGGGCAACATTAGAACAATGCTTACTTCAGAGGTGCCATATGAACGCAACCACCCACTGACGCGTCTGTATAACACTAAGCTGGCTAAAATGCTAGCTGTGGACCTTCTACCTTTTTCTTTTGTAGAAGCGGTAGGTTTTCTTGAATTAGTTGCAACGCTCTGCCCTAAATGGAAGGTTCCGAGCCGGTTCTATTTTGCCAGAGTTGCGGTTCCAGCACTACATGAAGATGTGCTGCAGGCGATTGGGGCAGCTTTGCAGAAGAGTGCTGTTCACACAATACATCTGACAACAGACATGTGGACCAGTGGCCCAGGCGATGATTACATGTGCATCACTGCACACTGGGTCTCTTTTTCAGGTGTTATAGCAAAGCTAAACGCAGGTGTTGACCCGGACCAAGTTTTCAAAGCTGCTCGGAAACATGCAACACTAGCCATGTTTGCCTTGGAGAAAAGTCACACAGCAGAAAACCTTTTGGAAGAGTTTGACAAAAAGGTGTTGTCAATGCTATCCCCCCTAAAACGCAAGATTGGTTATGTTTCCACGGATAATGGCGCCAATGTAGTTAAGGCCATGTTACAGGGTCACCATGTTAGAGTGCCGTGTTTGGCGCACTGTATCAACCTGGTAGTTCAAAAATTCTTGAGTGATAAAGAGAGTCCAGCGTTCGAGGTAATGGCCACCTGCCGCAAAATGTGCAACCATTTCAGCCATTCTTTTAAGGCCCGGAAGCATCTGCGGAGACTGCTACTTCAACGTGGAATGCCAGTGAAAGCACTCATCCAGGAGGTGGCAACACGTTGGAACTCAACCTTCTACATGCTTGAGCGTCTGCATGAGCAGTATACGGTACTCGATCACTATTTCTTGACAGAGGCTACATCTCAGAAGGAGGACCTGCGGATGAGTAAGGCGCAATGGGCCATAGTTAAAAGCCTGACAGACATGCTTCGTCCTTTTGAGTTCTTCACGCGTGCAGTCAGCCAGGAGGACTGTAATTTGGGAAAAGCTATCCCATTGTTGTGCATACTGGAGCACCAACTGATGGCGGTTTCTTCTGAGTTTGAAAAAGATGAAAAAAAAAAAAACCATTTCATTTTGTCTGAGAAATTATTACATCGCCTACGTGGTGATGAACGTCTTAAAAACATCAACTCAGATCAGCATTACATTTGTGCTACTATTCTGGATCCACGCTACAAAAAGGCGCTGGCAGACAACGCATTCTTTCCTTTCGCTGATGCAGATGTTCAAAAGTACAAACATTGGTTAGCCTGGTCAGCCAAGAGGTTTGAAAAAGAACGGCAGGTTATTGAAGGAGAAGCCAGTACATCAGCATCAGCATCAGCAGGCCATCCGCAGTCACAAGAATCCACTTCTGCACCTGTGGCTGGGGCACAAGTGACCTCTCAGCCGTTAAAGACACCGGCAACTGGATCATCTGCACCACACACAATGACAACACTAACAGTGGCTGGGGAGGAGGATTGGCTAAGTTTGATGGGGTATGGTTCTCGAAAAAATGTCACAGGCACAGCAAAAAGTAAGCAAAGTGGAGGAACAGTTGATGACCTTGAGTCGATGGTGCAGGACTATCTGAATGACTCAACAGTGGTCTTTCTTAATGAGGAGCCATTGCAGTATTGGCATGGCAAAAAACAATTGTGGCCACAGCTCTACAACCTGGCTATAAACTATTTGTCTTGCCCACTCGCAAGTGTGTCTTCTGAACGTGTTTTCAGTGCTGCTGGTGGCATTGTAACTGCCAAACGGAGCCGCCTATCGCCCAAAAATGTGGAGCGGCTGACAATGATCAAGATGAATCAGCACCTCATACCACCAGATTACAAAGTGCGAGAAAGCACGCCACATGAAGACGATGAGGACAGCAACGTAGATGAGGGGATTTTTTCTCTGTTCGGTGCCACTGACCTCATCCAGCCTGAATTCGCAGAGTATGATGACGAAATCTTGTTCTTATTCCCTGACACCGAGCCCTGAAAATGAGACAATCAATCAAGAACTTTCTTTTTCGTCCTTATTCACTTTTATTCCTGTGTGCTTTGTGTCTCTCTTTCTTTGTTTTGCACAGTTAATTTAATTCAAACTTTAATCACCTAATCCCAAAAACAAGACCATCATCAGAACTGTCTTCACTTGTTTGCTTATTGATTTGAAGGTGCCGCAGTCTACATTCCTCAGGTTCACAAGTTCTGAAGAACATGCTCCTCTATCCTCCTCCTCCAGACTGCGATTTCCCTCCAAGCAGAGTGCTGGATTACGCACAATGAAGAAAGACTCAGCACTTGTGGGGGTGTTGTACTTCTTTGCGGGTGAGTTGACGGTTTTGGGCCCATTGCTGTGAAGCTCTAATAATGGACAAAAGTGTTTTGGACCAAATATGAGGTGGAAATTTCTTGCCGTTTTTGCTGACTTGCTTGCCTTTGAGGTGCTCTTTGGCGGGGTTCCGGGGGTTTGTGTGTAATTTTTGGTGTCTGTCGAAGCACTGCTGCGACAGTCTAATCTTGATTGCATTTGCTTTTCAGGAAATCCGTGGTGGAAAACAGGAGTTATGATGATTGATGATGATGACCTAGCTGAACAGCGCGGCATTTGGAACGAAGGCCGAGAGATATTGTAAGTATGAGATTTAGCTTTTTCGCTGTTTGGGGGTGTTGTCGGGTGTTTTTTTGCGGGTGGGTTGGCGCCGGCGGGTCTTGCCTGGGCCATTCCTGGGAAGGTCTAATACCGGATACAAGTGTTTTGGACAAAATCCATAAGGAACAGCCTTTTTTTTGCCATTTCTTCAGACATCTTGCTCAATGTAGCGTTTTGGGGGGCTTCCTGCTGTTCGTGGGTGGGTTGCGGCCGGGGTCTCTGTCGAAGCACTGCTGCGACAGTCTAATCTTGATTGCATTTGCTTTTCAGGAAATCCGTGGTGGAAAACAGGAGTTATGATGATTGATGATGACCTAGCTGCACAGCGCGTTACTTTGGACCGAAGGCCGAGAGATATTGTAAGTATGAGATTTAGCTTTTTCGCTGTTTGGGGGTGTTGTCGGGTGTTTTTTTGCGGGTGGGTTGGCGCCGGCGGGTCTTGCCTGGGGCATTCCTGGGAATGTCTAATACCGGATACAAGTGTTTTGGACAAAATCCATAAGGAACAGCCTTTTTTTTGCCATTTCTTCAGACATCTTGCTCAATGTAGCGTTTTGGGGGGCTTCCTGCTGTTCGTGGGTGGGTTGCGGCCGGGGTCTCTGTCGAAGCACTGCTGCGACAGTCTAATCTTGATTGCATTTGCTTTTCAGGAAATCCGTGGTGGAAAACAGGAGTTATGATGATTGATGATGATGACGACCTAGCTGCACAGCGCCGCGTTTGGACCGAAGGCCGAGAGACATTGTAAGTATGAGATTTAGCTTTTTCGCTGTTTGGTGGTGTTGTGTCGCGTGTTTTTTTGCGGGTGGGTTGGCGGGTCTTGCCTGGGGCATTCCTGGGAAGGTCTAATACCGGCTAGAAGTTTGTTGGACAAAATCCATAAGGAAACACCAGTTTTTGCACTTTTTGTAAGTTAGGGTTCGTTAGGGTTAGCCCTAGCAGCAGGATTGCATGTGTTTAGGGGGGTTCTATTGCAACGCGGTTCTGTTGTTGTAGAGCACTGTTGGAGCGATGCTGGCTATGGATACTTTTGCTTGCAGGCAAGTGGTTTGAATACAATCCACGGTCTGTATTTGGGTCTACTGTTACTTTCAAAGTACGTTTTGTAACCATTTTTCTGCTAGGCATCGTTTTTGGAGATATGATTGGGTTCTTCTACATTTTTGCGACTGGCTTTAGTAAGGGTCTTGGTGGGAGCATTGCTGGGAAGGTCAAATTTTGTTCTAAAACACAGTAGTACACCCACCTTGAGGGGAAAGATCCGCTATAATATTTTGGCCATACTTATTGATCCTTAAAAAGGTGACTCAGACAGAGCACGCAATTTCAAAAATATTGTACTGTCTATTAGGGAAATCAAAGTGTCACTTTTTGAACCACACAGCGTACATACCTTTTATTTATTTATCAGTGGTATTGTAATAGCACTTCCTGTTTTCCGTTCAATAATTACAGGCCGGGTTTCAGTCAACATCCGCCAGGCAGGCAGTGGACAGGGTGTCTCTTCTGTCAGTGGTCACCACCACATTGATGGACGAAGCGTCAGCTGGAATGGAGGAGTGCCGCCAATAAGAGGAATTGTTTGCTGCATGCAACTTACTTACCAATTTCAACAGGACAACTCCAACAACATACGCAATACAGATACAGTATCCATTGTTGTCTTTTATTCTATGAGTGTGACTGCATGTGCTTACCTTTACTTTGTAACCAAAGATTGTCTGTAAACTCTGTATCTTCAATTATTGTTTGTCCATGCTCTGCTTTTTTTTTCTTCTCTCAACAAAACCTACCCAAAAAGAAACCCCCATTCCCATCCATTTTACAAACCCTAACCCTCTTCCCCCGGGCTGTGTTGTTTTGCTTGATGTCTGACTAAAATGACATCAATAATTCCACACACTTGCTGGGGAGGATAAGGTGATAGCAGCAACAGGCTGGTGAAGGAATACGAGGATATCTTCTAGACTTACTTAGCTTCAGTACTATATCTTCTAGTAGTAGTAGCCAATGTCAAATAAATTCAACGCAAGTACTAGTTATACTTGCAATACTTTACCATTTGTTAGGCTACATTATGGCACTGTTCTAGTGTACTGTCACCTGCTATTTTCTCGATCGTACCGTAACCGTTGTAATGCTACAGTAAGGAGTACAAACAAGGTTTCGTTTTCTTTTTTTCCATAGGCATGCAACTGCCACTGTGTCACACCACTAGTAACACCGCAATGAGGAAATGTCACCCGCCCAGGAATGACAACGTTAATCCCCATTTCACCTGGAGCCAGCCCTGGGCCTAGCCCTAATTTCTAACACAAATTACAGGTAAGATAAGCGTTTGGTGGGAGGTAGTATAATGGAGTATTATTTCGGAGTAGACAAGAGATTGACGGTTGTACTACTAAAGTCCTACGACTGTTCAGGAAAACAAAGTTACTGTTACACCCCCGCCCCCCACCCACCAGACTGAAAAGCAGTAAAAAACAGGTATGGTCAGATAAAGTAGTTGAAAAATATATTTATTTATCCCTAACAAAATAATCTCCCTCACCCACCCTAACCCCAACGATTGTCTCTGAAACGTCCCAAAACGATCCCAACTCCCAAATCCCACCCCCCAAAAGTCTATAAAAAAAGGGCAAGGGACACTCCACTACTGGAGGGTGCTGGTGCTGGTGCATGATGCGGCATGGGCATCATACTCCTTGCGGAGGGTGGCAAGCTCGGAGCGGAGGCCCTTAACCAAGGTCTTATACCTCAGGACCTCCTGCTCCAGGTTGGACATGCGGACTCGTAGGCGGCGTTGGCGTTCCTTGCAGCTCCTGTGGGGGGCAGCTGGTATTTCGGGTGCTTGGCGGTGGCGGTCGGCTTTCTTAGCCCGGCTCGGTCCCGCTGGTTTAGTCACGGAGGAGGATGCAGTGGTCACAGTCGAAGATGTTGCCCCGCTCGACTGCGTGTCCTCCTCCTCCTCCAGGGCCACCAGCCGCCGATACTCGGCGACTGTGGCCTCCAGCCTCCGTTGCCGGGCCAATCTAGCCTGCTCCCTCCTTGTTGTTGATTTGGAAGGAGCAACTATATGAAGAAAGAAAGACATAGTCTGTAACCAATGCTCCTTATTAATAACACAAAGTGATTGAGCCGAAAGTTGGGTCACAGAGTACAAGTAGCAAATTGAAAGCACAGTACATAACTATTGAGGACAGTATCTATGTAACCTCCCACTTCTGCATCCTTGCTCTAACAGTAGTGGTAGTTTAATGAACTAATTCTACGACCACTATGGACTTCCATTACAGTCGACTATGACAGTACACCAGTCTTCTTCTTCTTCTTCTCTCTTGTTTAGGGAAATGGGTACGTTATCTTATGCAAGCCGGCAGAATGACATGGACACAGCACAGTGAAGTTGCACCCGAGAAAAAAAGTTGCACACCATGATGATGGAGACAGACTTGCGTTACTGTACCGGTCCAGTACATGCAGGTGGTGAAGCTATTACTTTTCTATTACGGGTGGCACTGAGAATACTCTGTTACAAGGGCTACTGCTTAATTAATTTACCTTTCACCCTACAGTGCAAATGAGTACTAGAAAAGGAAACTGAAGAAGCTAACTAATTTGATTATCTATCACTTCACATGGGACGTATTTAATGACAGATGAGATGACTTTAGGTGCTTTGCTTAATATTGAGTGAACACAGTGATACACCCACACATGAATGACGTACTACAAGTAAACTAAAGTTATTAAGAGAGGTACGGAGTGTCCACCGTAATAACCAGATATATGCTGTGAATGCAAACGCAATACAAAGTACTGCTACTATTCATGGTAGTATTGGACACATTTACAATTTCTTTTCCTTGCCTTCCCTGCACTGGGACGGACGTGCGGGTGCGGTGGTACATGCTCTTCAAGGTAACACTTACTTCACCTGGCGACCATCTACTCTCTCTAGATACACATTTGCTATGTAAGAGTCAGAGAATACCATGCTCCAGGCATCCATTCATTCAAAGTATACGCACACATACAGTTTCTGTTTCACCCACCCAGGCTGCTGTCCTTCCACCCATCCTTGCTTCATCATTGACCCAGCCATGCACCATACCATATTCTTTCCTTCCCAGCCACCTCTGGGTCCAAGCAAACACATATCGTTCTTCTTTGCCAGCCATCATACAAGTTCGCGTCCCACTTACTTACACCCTTCTTTCGCTTTTCGTTCATCCCATCCATCACGTTCGTCTAAGAACTTATTGGGATTCTTCTCACCAAAAACTTCACAGCTAAGTCGAAGTACATTTCGAGGAGGCTACTACCTGGTTGATTTGTAATTGTAATACACCCGTGCAGAAAGCACACTATGCAGTCTTCAATCTCAATAAGTAAGGAATATATAGCTTACCTGTTTCCGCCACCACCGTTTGATCCCCCACAGGAACGGCCACCAGCTCTTCTAACGCCGCATCCTCCCCAGAGGCCTCCGAGTCCAAGTCCAACACAGCCACCTCCGCGCTGGCCCCGTCACCAGATGTTACACCTACAAAGTACATTTAAGAAAGTTAGAATACACCACTCACTACTATATAATATTTGGTCTAGGAGAAATGTTAAAAAAACAGAATACAATGTAATAATTTGTGACTGTCTACTCCATAGTAAAAATGTCCCATTTTCCAGGGAAGGCTGTTGTCTTGCTGCACTTTTATGCACAACTGATGAATGCTTGCTTTTGATTTTTAACACGCACCACTTTTTCTCCTAACAGACAGAAGCTTGACTCCTGAGTCCTAAGAACACGACCAGGATCAAGTTCAAAGTAGGTGAGAGTTCGGCTCGACCACAAGAAATGTGTCCAATTAATCGTCAGCACTAACCACTTTTCCGTTTACAGTTAAATAGTTTTATGACAAAGTAGATTTTAATAAATGTGTTTACTTTTAATAAAGCTTTTACACTTAAATAGACTCTGTGGTTTTTGTTCCTCTAGACTAGAGTGGATGAGCTAAAGGTTTTGGAATTTTTGCAAGCATGAGTGCCTCTGACACTTCTTGACTGTGCTGTGACTCCGTACTACTCTCTTGTCCTGCGTACGATAATCTAGAGATCATTGGGGATCTATAATCGGTGACTTCGGGAGCTGAATGACTCTGCCACACTATCTAGTCAGTAAGGAGACAGTGCATAGAGGTATTGCTGAATATAATGGGAGTCCAATGGAATTGCCAAATGTCCAATCTTAGTTAGCTACACAGACAGACTAATAAGAATAGTCTAGTAATACCACAGGGAGTCATATTCGAGGCAGGATAAGAATTTATATCCAGTCTACAAGAAGATCAAAGACGATTTAGAAAAAATCGAATGAGGAACGCTAGGAAAAAATAGGTACTGTTTAGTAAAATGTAAACTTACTGGGGCCAGCAAAGGAGCCCTCGCCTGCCCGATCCTGGCCTGCATCCTCAGCACCCTCCTCCTGTGTCCTCTTGCCCTTGGGGGGAGCTGATGTACAACATGAAAGAAAGAAAAAACATAAAACATGGATGAGATTTTTCAACCAAATCAAACATTTCAAAAGAACAATAACAACATATTTTGGAAAAATAGCAAATAGATAGACAACTATTCCACGGGATCTATCTCATGTGGTATACTACGTTATTCGTATTGCCTGATTTGCGGAACGTTGACTTAGAAAGTTCCTATGTAACTCAATAAACAGACTACTAAAGAGGTTTGCCTAGGCCTGGCACTGCAGGCAGTAGTGCGCAACACGTGACAGACAAAGTCCATCCTGCTTGCAGATCAGTGAATACTCAAACTATCAATCCACCCGCCACCACCGCCACTATTTCTTCTGATAGCCATGTGACTGTCTAAAGGAAGGACACTGGACTTCAGTCTGTTGGGGCTGATTTATAAGTCCCTTGCGGAAGTTGCGGCTGATTTTCCTCCATTGTTGCGTGCCTTTTCTGACGCAGCGGCAGAACAAAAGACTCGCCATGGTGTTGGTGCGGCGTATATATTAAAAAAAAAAACACATATGGGCATATGGGCGATGCATCACGTTGTAAAGCCCTGCGCCATCAGGGGGCGTTCCGGCGCAAGGGAGGGCGTACCTGCGCAGGAACGAATCCTAAAAGTGGCTGAGGGAAATCTACAAGATGTCAATCAGTCATTTTTAGGACAATGATGCATGACTCAAACCCTGCGCGCTTGAAGCCGACGTACGGCTTGATGCAGCATTGGGGAGATAGGGTACCCCAGAGCATTGCTGGAGCTGCGCCATCGTTGGCACGCAACTCCAGCAATGCGCTGCCTTTACGGCACAGATGCGTAAGGCTTCTGTGACGTTTTGGGCCAATGGGTGGTGGTGGCATGGCACACAATTACTGCCGCATCCCTGCTACTTTGCAGGGATGCGCCGGTAATTGAAAATATGACCCTTACTGTCTAGCATTACGCAGTTCTTTTCTTTACAGTACACTGATACATAATTTCTCAGGCCAATGAAATGCTTCTGAACACAACATACAAAACAAAGAAGCATAGTAGCAAGCAAGGCTACTGAGAAGGAGAGCAGTGCACCTGAAAATGAAATGCATAGAAGATTTTGAAATATAATTTACCTCAATGTAATCGGCAGCATTATTGCTCTTGGTAAAGAACAAAGATTTGCAAATAACAGAGCAGGATAAAACAGAGTAGTAAATGTACTACTACTACTACTCACCAAGCCCGGGGACCTCTACGCCGAGCGCGTCCAGCAAGTCCCGCTCCCGGTCCATGACATCGGTCCAGCGGTGGGTGGCCTGGTTATATGTGCGCCGGACCCCAGAGATCTTGTACATGGCCCGGCACACCTTCTCCCACCGCTGGCGGCGCTCCCGGATGCCATAGCCGGTCGCGATCTTGCCGCCTCCCAGGATCGTCTTGGGGAGGCGGCGCTGGACATGGAAGATCAGTGCCGCCACTTCCTCCGCGCTGAAGATCTCCCTCGGGACCACTTGCTCCCCCCTTAAACGCCCGCACGGGAGCCGGGCACGGGGTGCGGGACCCTTCCCCTTCTCAGGGTGCTTCCCGGCTCCCTTTACCATGATCTGGGCAGAAATAAACTTAAATGATAAAGAAGAAATAGAATAGTGAAGAAGAAAAGAAAAGAGTTTAAAAAAGTAGTTTAAAAGTAAATAAAAGCTGCAGAAAACACAAAAATATAGAGCTAGAAAAATAGAGGGTTAGATAATAAGTAAAATTAGATCAAAAAAACTTCAAACAAGCAAAGGATGGCAGAGATTGAGAGAGGATACAGAAAGCATGCCCAGAACCATAGCAATGAATGAGAAACAAGATGGCCGCGCCCGTTCACGACCGCGTGGGTAAGTTCGCGCGAGATTTTCCTTGCGAGTACGCGCGAAATTGTACTCGCGAGCAGCACACTTTGCGAGATTACACATAGCGGGCGGAAACGGAATTACGTCACGCCAACAAGATGGCCGCGCCCGTGTACGACCGATAGGGTAACTTGGCAAACGAATAGCTAGAAGCGCCTCGCGAACACGCGCAAGATCACGCGAACATACACGTCGCAACAAAAACAATTTTGTATTCGCACGTATTCGCGGCTTCCGAAATCGATCTCGCACGGATTCGCGCCCCAAATAACGCGCGAAATTGCAAAAAAAACGATTTTAGCTAAAATGAAAGCAATGAGCAGGTGCAAAAGTTCAAACTTAACATTAGTAACATTCAAGGTAGTGCTTCCTGATGGGCCCCTCCAGAGTTTGCAACAATTCTATGACCCTGCTATGACCCAAACAGCAGGCTCATAGAATAGCACCATAAAGGTCCTGTAAAAAAAAAATTTCACTGCAACAAAAAGCAAATTACAGATAAGGAAGGAAGCAGGTGCCAGCCAGACTGGAACTTTCAAAATTACTGACACATTAATGAAACACAAATTAATTGATGGCAGTTGAAGAAGGGCAGGTGTGCTAGCTTTTTTCAACCACCATAATCTACAGTAATAAATAAACCTAATAGGTGCCTGTGAGGATGTACTAGAGGGTGGCATGGGTGTCCCAGAGGGTGGCAGTGGTGAAACAGAGGGTGCTGTGAACCTGTGATGATAAACCAGACGTAGAAACAACATAGTCGCGGCCGTTGCAAGCCGAAAAGTAAGTTCGCAATTGCGAACTTGTCCCAAAATCGGCGCGAACACGCGCCAACACAAAAAACGGAAAAATCCGCAAATCCGCTAGAGTTCGCGGATCTTCGCGGATTGCGAATCCGTAAATACGCAAGTTCGCGGATTGCCAATCCGCAAAATCCGCCCATGCTTAGGCATGTCTGCTTAGCACGTTTTTTGCTACTACTGTGCGCAGCAAGCATTGCTTTCTTTCAGAAGTGCATGGACGGCAGCATTTCATCTTGCGAAGCTAATTCTGTACAAGGCGCATTGACCTTGTTGTTGCAAGAATCACGAGCAGCTCAGAGAGACTACTAATTCCTTCTCTGTCTTGTGTACGTGACCACTGTTGAAATTGAGTTGTTTTGAAAATATAAACATGGCAAATGTGCACACATTCGTTAGCATTACCATACAAACAGTTACTGAAAAACATTTTCGATGCCCTACACCTAATTCACACATACTTGAATAATGTCCTAGTGTGCCCATGTTTTAATTCAATCAGGTTTATCAAGTAAATAACATATGTATTACCAGTAAAGCCCTGAAACACACTTTGGGCCAGACGTACGACCACTTTTAGCGATCGCAAAGGAAAACCGGGCCATTTGCAACCACAAAAAATGTGGTTGCACATAGAAACCCTATTTTGAGATTCAGTAACCTATGACTGACTCATAAAATAGAGTTTGTGAGTCCCTATTAGGAAGTGGCGTGCCAAGGGCATCCCTTACTGATAACGAGTCGCAAGGGGATGTACGATTGGTATGATACCGCAAATGTGGATGTAAAACAATCACAGTTACCATCAATTTCAAACTGGTGGTAAGCAGGTCGCAAACGGGAAGGGGTCCCTAGGGGACCCCTTCCCCTTTGTGTTTGGCAGCAAAAATATTTTTAAGAGCAAGCAGTGGTCCGGTGGACCAATGCCTACCCTGAAAAAATAGAAAGAAAACTTTAAAAAAAAAATCTTTTAAACGCATTTCATTTTCCTTTAAGGAATAAGGTCTTAGTTGGGTTTTCGTGGTGATGAAACCTATATGCAATTTGACTAGCTCCTGCGTGGCAAAACTTGTGGTTCCCGCACCTTATTTAGAGATGGGGAAATTACCAAGGTTTCGGACTGCAGGGCTTGAGCGTGCTCCACTTTTTAGAAACCTTTTCCCAGCAGCCCATCTGTCACAGGGCTGCTTATGTCACTGTGAGGAGAGCCAAGACATTTTTTGGTTGGTCAACTCCCAACCATTTTTCCTGCCCTGGTCTACTATGTGAGACATGGCCGCAAATGCTACTGCCAGATCTGTGAACACACTTCCAGAAACAAATAGTCTTCTCAAAGCCTTCATGTATTGGGAATTACAGCAAGTGGATCTGTATCAGGCTTGTAGTGGCTTTGATGGTCCAGTTATTCAAGAACTTTGTACTGCCCGTTGGGGGTCCCATTAACCATAATCGACTGTAATCTCTTTCCGCCAGAGTCAGATTTTCTCTGAGCATCTGCCAGTTGGAGAACACACCAGGAGAAAACCACCATATAATTTTTCTTGTGGCTTTGAAGAAACATTCTTCATTTCAATCTTAATCTCTACCGCAAGTAGTCAGCGGCTTTAAATGTGCTTTGTACATCCTAAATCCCCTGCTCAAGCTTAAGTGGTTTGATATCCTCTCTTCGAGACCCTACTGCTTACTACCGGATCCACATTTGGGTCAGCTTACTGACTAGCCCTGCTTACCAATCCTACTAAAAAAATCCCTATAATAACATTCAGAAAATTGTCTGACTTTTGTATAACCCCACCCCTCCCCCCTCCTTCGAAGACTCCTATTGGCTCATCTTGAAACCTTCATTGTAGTAGCTCCGCTCTCTTGTAACATAACCTATCTTTAAATCTCTGTTTCCCACTCCAAAACTTTTTGTGTTAATAATATACTGGTTTGGACATTAGTTTCTCCATTATTTAGATGTTTTCCATTTGTGGTTCATGATTCCTCTGTTCTCCAGTTACCTGGTGGTCTAAAGTCATTAATTTAGATAACAATATAAGGAGTGCTAAGTGCTCTTAAGTAGCTTTTAGCTGGCCGCTGTTTGTGAGTAGCTACTTTATGGATTCATGAGAGCTCATGAAATGAGCCCAAATATAAATGGAGCTTAGCTGCCAGATCAGAAATTAGAAGTATCACAGGAAAACCATGGCCCCATGAGTTTTTCACCTGGACATTTCACCTGCTCACAAGAGGCTAAGGGCCAAATGTAGGAAAAGAGTCTAGTCGCAAAAAGTGGAAACAATAAAACTAACAACCGGGAAAAAATATACATGGCCATACTACTGTTTAAAAAGAAGTTTATAAATTAAATAAAAACATAAAATATAATATGATAAAATATAATATGACAAAATTATATTATAGCAAACTACATTTTAAACTTCAATACTGTTGTAATTTTTTTTTTTAAACATGTACTTTTATTTTTGATCTTATTATTTTTGTAATCATGATATTTTGACGAAGGTATTACGGCCAAATTACATTTTTGAGTCACTGTTTAGTGGGAACACCATTGGGACATGGCGTCTCCCTTCACAGCAGTTAAGTCTGACAAGTATGCCCTATATTTAAAGAGACTGCTTGACAAACATTATTTTGTTCAGAGGAAACAAAATCCCAAACTGGGAATTTGTTTTTTCCGGAACAAAAAGTAGGTGACTGAGATGCGCAGGTAACTTTTCTCCATGCGTGTAGGCTATATAACATTTTACTCGCTGCTGTCTGTCATGCAAACCACCGTGGACATTGGCAGGGAAAATGAGTAATAATCTCTACCCGACAAATAGGGTGGACTGATTTCATTGTGACCCAGCAGTCTTGTGGCAGATGGGTCACTGATCCAGGGTTACTGCTAGTGGCACCAGTGGAGGTTTCGCCAAAGGTAACTCAGTGATTCGCCTACCTCTCAGAATAGGAGGTCCATGAGCTTACAATGGCGCTAGGAATGCCGGTTTATGGCGATCCTCCCATTCCACCAAATCCTATGTTAGAATCTTTAGTAAGCGTTTTTGTCTTCCCCTTGTTCATGAATCAATTACTTTTTTTGCCTCTTCAAGTTCACTGAATTTTATTTGATGGTTTTCCTCCGTATTCTTGTGTTTGTCACCCAAGGTCCAATCTGTGTTGGCCTGACTTATCGGGTGAGCCTTTATCCCTGTTTTGTCTTTCAATCTTACTAAGGGGTAGGCTTAAAAACGTCTATGGCTGATCTCTAGGTAATTTTATCATCAACCTTTTCCCTTCTTTTTGCCACTCATGCTCTACACAGTTTTACTGTGACCTTAGTGATAGTGTTCAGCTACAAAATCTTTCCAGCTTTAAATACTCCCTCAAATAGATTGAGCCCCCTTGTTCTTCTGCTCTCTTTATTTTCCCTCAAGAACCTGCGCCACTTACAAAGGCATAGACCAGATGTATGTTGTGTGCAGAGGTACAGGTGACAGACAATGTTTCTACAAGTGCCAACAGTGAGATCACTGAAGGGCAAGAGCAGACACAGGAGCTGCCCTTGCAGAAACCAATCGTGCATATAGTGTATTTATGTAGACACTAGTGTGCCTGTGTGCAGAAGTACAAGCATAGCTTCCAGGGAGGGAGTGATCGTAGTGAAGGTGAGCTTAAGATGCTCAGTGTTTAATGCTTGAACATAGTTGAATATGAAGACCCTGTGTAATCTGCATAACCTGTTTTCTTTTTCAGAGTAAAGTTAAGATGACTGCTGGGGTGATGCTCTGCTTTCCTTCTGGTCGTCCAGGTTGGCAGCCTCTTCTCTTCCTTGCAATAGAAGCTGTTCTCACAGGGTTAAGCTGGAACTGTCCACCTGTGTGTGAATGTTCTTCACAAGACAGTACGGTATTGTGCAGTCACAGGCAGCTTACCTCTGTCCCTGATAAAATCCCACCAGAATCCCAGTTCCTGGACCTGAGCAAAAACAGGATCAGATCCCTCAACCAGGGCTTGTTTTCACACCTCAAAGCATTGCAAGAGTTGGATTTGAGCACGAACATAATTTCCAAGATTGAACCTGGAACATTCAGATACCTCCAGAACCTCATGACACTTAATCTGAAAAATAACCAACTTAAACTTGTTCCGGCCGGTGTATTTAGTGGCCTTCCGAACCTCACATTCCTTGACATCAGTGACAATGATATTGTCATCCTTCTTGACCACTCATTTAAGGACCTTTTCAATCTGAGGAATTTAGAAGCTGGGGACAATCAACTGGTTTTCGTGTCACATCTGGCCTTTGTTAGTCTTCATAACTTGCAGCAGCTGACCTTGGAAAAGTGCAACCTGTCAAGTGTCCCAGCTCACGCTCTATCCCATCTCCATCACCTGATCGTATTTAGGTTCAGAAAGCTAAATATCAGCATTATCCATAATTATTCTTTTAAAAGGCTAAATCACCTGAAGGTCTTGGAAATAGACCAGTGGCCTTTTCTTGACACTTTAGAGCCCAATAGTCTTTTTGGTGTCAATCTCACTTCCTTGACCCTCACTAGATGCAACCTAAGTAGTATACCCTATGATGCTTTGAAACATTTGATCTACCTCACACACCTAGACCTGTCCTACAACCCAATCTCTGTGATCCGTAGCAGAAAATTATGTGACTTAGAGCATCTCCAAGAATTCCACCTGTCTGGTGGGAAAATAGTATCCATTGAAACAAAGGCCTTCCAAGGTCTGAGCTACTTGTGCCTCCTGAATGTCTCCAAGAACCTCTTGACAACCCTAGAAGAAGAGGTTTTCCATTCATTGGAGACCCTAGAGACCTTGCGGCTGGATGGGAATCCTCTATCATGTGACTGCAGATTGCTATGGTTAATCTATAGGAGGGAAAGCATCAACTTCGATGGCCAAAATCCTGTTTGTGCAACGCCAGCTACTGTGGAAGGGACAGCATTCAAGGACTTTCCAGAAGAGATTTCTCCTGCTCACTTTATATGCCAGAAACCGGTGATCCGAAATAAATTCCTCCAGCAAATGAGTGTTGACCAAGGTGAGCAGATATCCTTTATCTGTAACGGGGAAGGAAATCCCTCACCTAAGATCTCTTGGCTCTCACCTCAGAATTACCTCCTGGATACAAATACCAATGGGCGGATTAGTATACTGGCAGATGGAACACTTAAAATCCACTATGCCCATGCCCAGGACAGTGGTATCTATATCTGCATTGCACAAAATGCAGCTGGGAATGATACACTCCTGGCAGAGCTTCAAGTTAGCAGTCGGAGCTCCATCCCTCTCACCACTATCACATTACCACCTGTCGGCTCCTGGCCAAGTAGTAGAGCTCCAAATGTCGAACGGAAATCAATTACCATGGACATATGGGTACTGGCCGTGGTCTTGGGAATGGGATTCCTCCCTTTTCTCACTGCGGTCACTATCTGCTTTGTTTTCATCTTCCTTTTGAGCCTGAGCAGAGGGAACATTAAACACAGAGCAAAAATCGAATATGTTCCAAGACAGCCGTACCCTCCAATTAATGAGCTTGAAAATGAAGACAACAAATTCACTATGAAGCTAATGTGATGAAATTTATCTCTTCAATGACATTTTATGACATTGTGTTTAAAGATATACAATTCAGAGGGAAATAAATTATAATACTGACATATTTAAGGTGATTGTTCAATAACACGCCTGTGTAAACTTTATCAAATTGAACTTCAAGATTCATATTATTACCAAAAAAACCTGGGTGTTTAACCGGATCCTGGTATAAGAAATTTGAAGGGATTATTGATTATACAAAAGGAGATAGGAAGGTTCAAAGCATCAGTGTATGTAAACATGTTGGCCATCTTAGGTTGTTTTATGTTTATGTTAGCAAGATGGGTTTACTCATGGAAAAAACAAAAACTATATTTGTAATATATTTTTTATAAACCTTGTTATTATTTGTCAATTTTGTCAACAAAACTTGCAAAACGTATGTAAGACTTTTTTAAATGTATATTAGCATTGATTGAGGTTGTTATATATATTAATGAAATGCCTACCCTAGGTATTTTCCTTAAAGAAAAAGCTTTGCTTTCTAAAAAAAATTCTCAGTTGGAAAATTCAAGCTCAAGTTGCCAATAAACGCATTACAAGATGTGGGCTCTCTCTACATGGGGCTGATGCAGGGTTCCTTTCAATAACTACATTTTTATGTAGTGAAACAAAGGCAGGATGGGAAACTAATGTTATCACTATTGAAGTGCATCTTTACTGACACTGGGCTCATTTGGTGAAGCTTTATATCAGCTTCACAATATAAGAAATCTGGAAAAAGGGTAATGTTAGGAATCTCAAAGGAGGATTCTACAACTTCAGATTCGGTTTTGAGCATTTTTACACAGCGTAGTCAATTTATTTTAAGGCTTTGATTATGAGTTGCAGGGTGGGGTGACCACAAAATGAATGTTACCATGTGGTAACACCCCACCAGTACTGTGCAAATACAAGTGAATTATTCTGGTATTTGGGAATACTTTGCGGATCTGGTTCATTAGGTGGAATTTTGAAATTTGTTTCTTGTCTGAGATAATTAATGCTCATATTTACCACCAGCTCTGAACAGATGGTAAATGTGAGCTGGGTGTCATGTGCTGGATGGACTTAGGGTAAGGGATTGGGACAGTACAGTCTGTGCTTAACCCCTTCCACGCTCATGACGAGCTGGGCTCGTCATGAGGTAGCCTCCTGCTACGCTGATGACGAGCCCAGCTCGTCATGGAACATTTGTTTTTGCATTTTCCAGCACACAACGGGAAAATGCACCGCATCGATGCGGTAAAAGGCTCAGGTTTTGACAGAGACTGACAGTGACTTGATTGCTGCTGAAGCCCAAGCCGCAACCAGTTTATTTAGCTGGATGTTCCTGCTGGTAAAATCTGGTCCAGTGTTCCTTCAGCGAGATTCGTGATAATGCAGATTAAAACTCCATACAGCAATACCACTCTGCCCGACTTATAATTGGGCCCTATGGTGTGATACAGTTCCTTACTGTTTACTTTCTGATGGAAAAATTGTTCCATGCTGTTCCCACTGGTAAACTAATGTTATTCCCAAGGATTTGTGATGACATCTTAGAACAGCTACAAAGTGAGTGGTGGCAACTTAAATGTTTCAATGTAGTAAATGTTTTAGTTTGGATATTGTTAATGTGTAGCCTTATACTTACAGATGAAAGACAACTTCAGAGAGGCAACATAATGTGGTGTTTCTTCGTTAAAAGATGAATGATCAACAATGTACACAAACACCACATACAAAGCACCAAGACCATTCACTTTTTTGTTCATCTATAATCAATCAATACCTTAAGTGCTTCCAGCAGATATATTTTTGTATTAGATATAGAAGAACCATCAACTCATCGAGAGGAGGACGCAAGGAAAATGGACAAAGACCTAACCAGATCTCAAGACATCCTTTTGCGGCATTCTACTACAAACACAAAGGTTACCCACTACTACATCTTACGTTGGGGTGGGAGGGTTAAAATTGTTGCGTACTGTTGACCCCAGTTTTTCAATAATTAGAGCCTTAGCTTAAGACCTAACACATTTTATTTATACCCAACGGTTCAAAAAATATGCGACTATCATGTTATCGAATACCTTTCAACATTTCCGTAAGTACCTAAAATAAAAATATTTCATCCTTTAAAAGAGGCCTTCTCTAATAATTAAATTAATGGCACCTGGGATCACTGACCATTGACAAAAGCCCACTTGTCGTTCCCTGTGTAGCTCTGCTCATCCACACTTGTACGTCAGAATATCAGCTACAAAAATATCAAGCTACAAAAATATTGTGGTACAAAAGGGGGTGGTGATGGACAAAATATTGTAATAAAACATTGTCAAGGTAAGTATCAATAGATACCTATAGTTATGCTACTATCAACTCCTTATCTACATACCTTGAAGATTATATCTATGGATAACATACTTAAATGTGGAGTAAAGTAGATTAAACCCATACTTTCCATTATAGCCACACTTTCATAATATTTTCGGTATCAATAGTCTTGCTATAAAATTTTTGTAGCAAGATATTTAGTAGTGGTTATTCTAGTAGTATACCACATTAAAAACCATAATCCATGTCTTGTTGGAGATCACATGGTAAGCTCACACTGCACATTATTAATTCGTAATCATGTAAACATATATGTACATTTGTAAAAACGTAGTTGGAAAGCAGTACAGTGCAAACACCCCAAGGCTAATTATGTTCAAGTAATTCAACTGTTTTTGGGAAAGCTAACCATCAGAATGATTAACACTGGCTCTCCATAGCATTCATGCTGCATAACATGCAATGAGACAACCATTATCCAACTAGGGATGAGGGGGATGTTATCAAATGTTGTTGTACTGAGAACGGTCCAACTTATACACTTTTCATTTAGACCAAAACATTAATGGTTTGCTGGAAATATTTTTAATAACATTTTTATGCCTGTTTTGTCATAGAAAACCCATACCTTATTCTTTTCTATTGGTGTAAATATTTGTATAAATGAGGTCACCCTTGTATAAGCACTTTTACTCACACCACTTTTTATTATGAATAAATGCATGTTTATAGAACTTGTAGAAGCCCTTGTTACATTACATTTGTATGTTCTGCATTGTAAATGTTTTGAAAATAGACTACTACTCACTGAAATGGACACTTTTTTAAATAAATTGAATTAGATGAGATAATTACCTTCAGGGACCCTCCTGGTCTGCTATCTATCTATACCAAGATTCTCCATGGACTATTGTATGACCCATAATAATGTACAGGAAAATAATAAATGATTCTGCATGTGAAAAGGCTAGGTAAATTAAATGGAACAGTATCCCTGGAGTTGAAGCCAGTGACCTGTCAAGCTGGTGTCAATATCAAGTGTTGGTACGCATTGAATACCTACAATTATAAGTGTGTAATTGATATATTAGCATTTGAAAAAAGATTTTATTGATGAAGATTTGTCTTAAAATGAAACTTAGGACTTGACTTATCTGTGTGTTATGCTTTATGTCTGTAAGACTACAATAGATCAGACTTGTTGAATATACTAATTACAAGTTTGTTTTAAAATTCGGGCTTTTATTTTTAGGTTGGATCATGAAGGACCAGCATTATAAGACAAACATTTTAGAAACAGTATTGAATCAAAATGTAACATTTTCCATCCCCCAATAAAATTACTTTCATGCTCTGTCATCGGATTCCTGCAGTTAATGAACCATTGATAATTCTTGTGTATCTACCATGATCTGTGAAAACTTTGAAAAACTAAAAAAAACAATTAGATGCAAACGTTGGCAAAATTCAAATAAATACAAAATATTTTTTTTATTTTTAATATCATCGAACAGATTGTACAGGGAACAGGTGTATATGCAAAGGCTCACACCTCTGCTGCAGCCACCATTCCATGTATTGCCATTGTGCAACATTCCGTCCATCATCTTGTGTGTTTTGCCACCATTCCAGGCTACATGCACAGTCGTCAGTTCTATTTTCTTCTCACCTAGAGAGGATCCGGGAACATCTGGCCTATTTTGGGCCCTTAATTGGTACCTAGAGGTTTGATCCCTTCCCCCTTTGGGTTTTGTTTCAGCTGATGCTCATTTGTTTGATAATTTACAAAGCTGTGTTCATCATGTCTGCACTGTTTAATAACTCTAGAAAGCACGAATTGAAGTTGAGCAGAGGAGATAGACCACCAAGATATAGACAATTGTCAATGTTGACAAGCAATACATTATATAACGTAAAAATTAGTGGGAAGGGACCCCCATGATGGGGTTATGGCTTATGTGTCTTTAACTTTGAGATAATAATGTATTACCCGAAGAAAACCAACCTGGCTGGTGAGAATCTCCAAAAGATAGACGCTCGGTATATAAAATAAACATATAGCTCTTACAAGGAAAAAGAGGATTCATGGACTGTTTGGCAAACAGTGTCCAAAAGGTGGATATAAGATAAGATTGTACCTAAGCAGTTTACACCAGATCGAGCAGGTCTCTCTTAATGTCTTCAGCTCTAGACTTCAGTTTGGACCTGAAACCAGTTAATATCTGTGACCTTCTTCAGCCAGGATCAGCAATCTCCTTTCAAGCACTTGCACCTCTAAAGTACTGTTCTCTGTCTTGGTGTTAAGGTTCCATTATCAGGCCCTCGTGGGTTGGAGAAGAACCTATTCCTCCTAGATAAGACCTTTCACCTCTATGGCCACCAACAGCTTGACCTACAATGCCCCCTTGTTGTGTAGAATCATAGGTTTTGAAGAACTCTTCTGTCGAAGAGTTACTGTTTCTATCATCCTTCATGTATGGCTCTAGGATGTCCGCACTAGAAAAAGCCAAGATCTACTCTAGCTCTCGCAGAATAGAGAGGGAGCGAGTTGACAAGCCCACTCAGAAAACAGGACAATCCAGGTGCCATTAAGAGGACAGTAAAATAAGGATACAGTAGCCTGCGATTGTACCCTGCTCAGGGGGACAGAGACTGTAAATGCCCCTCCAATCTTCAGTGTCAGCCTCTCCTTGGCTGCTCCTCTCACTGATGGTCTGTGGCTCACTCAACCACTATAGACATGTCCTGAGCCCAGTTAATGCACGTCTGTGAGACACCAGCGCTCACTTTCCAGCCACCACAGCAGCAAAAGCACCATGGGTCCATTGAAACACAGGGAAAGGTGAACCAACTTCTCATTGCTGGCTAATGCCATGTTATCACTTCCTACGCCAGGGTGCAGGCAACTGGCCACAGTCCTGGGGAGACGTGATCACACCATTGGCCCAACAAAGGCTATAGTTTTTAAATAGGATATTTTTTCACTCACTCTACTGATGATTGGGCCCTGCTCAGGGACTCTCATTGAATTAGATCCAGTTACTATGAGCTCATCATAAGATTTGAGCAATCGCATCAGAGATGACATCTGTAATTATGTGCAGGCATGATCCGGACATAGCCCCAGTGCTTACCGTTGACTAGGAATTAGAATTTTGTCACACTGACATAGCACAGAGCTCACATTAAGTGACTTGGTAAGAAAAGAAGCCAGCCTTTAGATAGAATTTCAAAAAGTAAAGTGTTTGGCAGAAGGCGAAGATTAACTGGAAGCTTGGTGTATACTCTTGCTTACTTTGGGAAATGAGACATGAGGCGTGTGATGCAGCGCTACTCCGGAAATAATTTCTAAAACCTCATCACCTTTTCCCTGAAGTAATAAATCATTCATTTACTCATCAGTGGGGGCCATAACACTGCAAGTCACTCATACACACTTTCTCTCTACTTCATGGATTGGTGTGAATCAAAGGAGTGCTGCTGGATGATAGCGGAGTGTCTAAAATGTTAACTAACTATTTATAATATATACATCTGCAGTTTAAATTGTTTACCATGGTTTCCCAATACAACAAATTATTCTGACACACCACCATTGATTGTCGATAGATCTGCTAGTAAAAATTAGGCTAAGGATGAACAAGACCAGCTTAATTCTTCATTTATCTAATTTCTATTTAAAGATACATTTTCTAGCATGACCTGTATTTATTCATTTTCTTTTTATTCATTCAATGCAAAGGTTTAAGAAAAGGAAAGAAATTTAACTCATACATTTATATTTCATTTAATTCAAAAGCTCAGAAATATGCACATTATTATTGATAATATTGGACGTGAATATTAGCAAAACACATAAAAGTTCCCAAAGCTTTCCTCCCTATTCTCTCTAGCTGTTAACCTCATTTAAGGACTCCGTACTCATTCAAATAAATTCTAAGTTTAGAAAATATCAAAGTTCTTACGCCTCAGGAAAGGTCAGCATTCGGGCAGCATGTCGGAATACGCAGATAGAAATCGAAGAAGAGAGTTTTTTCTTAACTCCGGACATACTCTTTTAAACCCTTTCTTTCAGCTAATCTATCTAAACTCCGAAACATTTAGGGTCTTCTCCAATTTTGATTGGACAATCCAAGGGGTGGATGAGCATAACCTCATCATGTCATTGTTTTAGTTCCACATGATCCTTTCAAAAATGTGATTTTGTTTTAAAACACATCCGCTTCCGTCCAGTCCTTCAAATGGTAATACTGCTCTGCGTTCTTACGCTTACACACCACGGACATCCATTTTGTTGTCACTCAGCTGGTTTTTCAGGGCACACTGTCATTGAACCATTCCGCTCGAGCACAAGCAGCTCATACTTGACTTGCAGCTTTTTATACTATGCGCATGCGTACTGTACGCATCTCAATCTCGGAGTCTCAAAAGCGTCCATATTTGCACTAGGCCTCACAGGCCAGAACGGGAACTTTTATAGAAACAAACACAATTAAATGGTAATTATTTAATTATAACTCTTCTGTTGACCTCCCCCTCACTAAGGTATCCCTGTTAGTTATTACCTAGCAAATAAAGCAACATATATGCACCTTTATACTCACTTGTTTTCATGTTTTTGCCACAAATACATAAACAGAAAGCACACTCATACCACTTTGGTTAATTTTTAACGTATGCATTAGTGTTAGACATAACAAGATCACTCAGTTAGTGGATTATGGTTGCAACATAAGCATATTAGTTTTCCCACGTGTACTTGTGTGTGTGCATTCTATTCTACGTTGATTAATTTTCAAAACCACATGATTAATTTATATTATTGTTATGAGGAAGTGACTTCAAGAGGAGTATACAAAATGTTGTTTTTCCACCTCGCTCCATCACGTGCATGTTGACTATAGCTGTCTCCTCAGCTGGTAGATTTTAAATTTATCTTACAGGTACATAGGACCTGTACACTTAACAACCCAAAGGACAAAGCAAAAGACTTGACATGATCTACTTCTGAGGCAAGCAGCCAAAGTAAAGACCTACAGTTGGGCAGATACAGAGATCGCCCGATCTTCACCAAGAATTAGCTGGGACATCACTATGTGTACAATCTATGATCTGTTTAGCTTACATTGTGAGGAGAACTGCTGAAATCCATTTATTATTAATTCATCTATTTACAGAGCTCACAGTACACCAAAGCAATTACCTTAGAGTCTACAAACTGCCTCATCTAAAGAGATTAATGACCACAAGAAGGAGAAGCCAAAACAAATCTAACAAAATAGAAATGTTTAAAGTGATTTAATGGGCATAAATTAGATCTGAATCTTACATGGCTGAGTGGGAAGAATGCTCCAAGGTTTAGGCCTAAGAATGACTTCTTTCCCACCCATATCTCAATCCGACCCATAGAAAGCATTGCAACAAAAAAAAAGACAGCAGACATTTAGGCCAGATTAATATTCTGCAAATCTTGGGAGAGTTGCGAGTGCAAAGTATGTCTTATCCATTGTGCTTGAGGTATTTAAAGGAACCTGCTGTTTCACAATCATCCAAGGTAATTTTTGCCTCCTTGTCAGTGAGACACACTCATATTTCCTGAGACCAGCCCCTTTTAGACTATAAAATTGTATCCTTTGCGGTCCATGTAAAGTAGTTTCACTCAAATACAAATATAGACTGTTAAAATAGTTAGCCCTGGAGAATATAAATTTGATAGATATTTTGTATTTAGGAGATAAAGTTATTTAAGAGATGAAGTTCCATTTTATATAAGGATCATGATGGGTGCAGAAAGTCTGTTACAAAGGTGAATATCTGTTAAAGGGAGTTCTCAGCTAAAGAAATAGAGCTCGCTGAAGGAACACACGTTTGTGAAAATTCTGCTTGAAAGACAGCTTCCTAGAGGCCTTGACACCTATTTTATAGTAGGCTGTAACCTAATTGTGATATATTGATGGCCTTACCTACCGATTTTTAGCTAGAGGTAGAAGAGGACAGATTTTATGAAGCATTCAGAGGTAGTAAGTTTAGGAATGTGATTCCAGAAGGTGGAAGATTGATATAAAAATGGCACTGACATTGTGAACAAAGGATATCGGGACTGGCAGTGAACATAGATTACTCAACCATCAGTCTCCGGACCAATCGCCTGTGGAAACAAACTTGTGCCTTACTGCTAGATTCATCAAAGACCCGTTTTGCGAGTCTTAAATAGCGATTCATAAGGAATCGCTATTAAGGACTTGCAAAACAGGATTCATGTAGGAATTGCAAAAAATATTGCGATTGCTACATGTTCCTTATTTGCAATTAGCAATTTGCTAATCGCAAATAAGGATGCGATTTCAAGGGTGCAGGGGTGTCCAAAGGACACCCTGTAGCACCCCTGAAATGTGAATTTACACTGATGTTGTGCACACACATGTCCAAAGGACATGTGTGTGTGTAACATGCAACTTAGAAAAATGCATTTAAATGCCTTTTTCTAAGTTTTCGCTATTTACCACGAGGTTTGACTTCGTGGTAAATAGCGGTCCTAAATTGCGAATTTGCAATTTTTAAATGTTTCATGAATAGCATTTAAGGAATATCTAATAGAGATTCCTTAAATGCTAATCCTCGCAAATTTGCGAATTCTTTATTAGCGATTTTTGCATTTGGGAAGATGAATCCCAAATGCAAAAATTGCACTCGCAAAGGGCCAGATTCTCAGAATCTGGCCCTTTTGCGAGCGCATTTCGCTTGATGAATCTGGCTGTTAGTGCTTTGGCTTTGAAAGAGGCTAGTTCTAATGCCCTTTGAAGATGTTACGATAGATACCTTTGGGATAAGAGAGTACATTTATTTACTAAATCCTCCCCAGGAGGTGAGACAAGATCAGGAGCTGGTTATTGTGGCCAAGTGGCATATAAACATAGGAGAATATTTCCAGATGTGGCTAAGTGTGATCATGAGATGCGGAACATGGGCTATCTCTTTAACGTCACTAATACCTAACTCTCTTCTATCCTTGACCACAATGGAATGTCCAGTTTTCAAAACTTTTTGAATATACTTTATTTGGATCCCAGAGGGTAAGGGAATCAACACATTCAAATATTAAAGTACAGAGACACACAAGTTGCATACAATGCCCAACAGAGGAAACCAGCCTTTCAGTGGTACCATAGGCTGGGGTACCAATGAGACAGTGATTGGCTCTATACAATAGCACTTCCAGATGTCTCATGCTGTATTCCAGAAAGACCATCTTACGGGAACTCCGGGATAACTTTTCAAAGTCTTGAGTTTTGGGCTGAAATCACCTGCCAGAGTGTTCTCCACGCGCATGGCGGTGATGCTTGCTACTTCTAGACAATGATTTGCAGATTACATTGAGCTCAGAGGGAGCAATGTAGTCCTACATCATTCTGGCCTTTCGGTGAATGGAAAAGGTCAGTTCCTATTCCATCAAGAAAGCTATATTTTTGAGAAGGCATTCTGGATTTGGAAGCAAAAGAGATGTATCCCTTGGAGAAGAGGTTTTCTGACTACTGACATAAATTGGCAGCATGTGTCAGGAAGGGCAGTGAACTCTCTGCTACGAAATATGGTGTAACAATACAAAAAAGTATCTCTATTATCAATGACACAATGCATTGTGGAAATGCAAAGGCAAGGTTGGTGTAATGGTTGGCGGTCTAGTAGCCAACGAGCCTACACACCCTACATCCGCAGGCCAGGCGTGGCCTGCGGGGAATTAATAAATGGATGACGGCCGCTCGGGGCACGTCACTTGCGACCAGAGCAGTGGTGTGGTCTCTGGTGTGTGCGCTATTGCTCCTTGCCCCCGCGCTACATTCCGTTCCTGCCCGGTGGCGCCAACATAGCCCCCGGCTGGCACACGACAGTTGGTATTACACCGGAGGTACAAAATTCCCTGATCTGGTGGGTCTTCAAGCCGAATCTCATGGAATGACACCTTAAAAGTACCAGTTCTGAAATATTGTTCATGACAGGTGTCCCCCAAGAAGTTTGGAAGATCAGTCATAGTGGTTACAGTATACAATTTCAAATATACAATGAAGGGGATTCTGTGTATAAACTTGCTGGTGCTCATGGTGCTGCGTTTGGCTCTGAAAGCTTTGCTAAGATTGATAAAGCAAAAATGTGCATTGTTTCAAATGGACAAGATAATGATGATACATTATGTCTGGTAACTGGGAAACATAATTCTGTCTCCCGTTCAGAGGTGCATAGTCTTTGTAGTGTTAATATGAAAAACAATAGTGTTAATATGGAAAACGATACATTCATTTCTGAAAACGAAATCACGTCCTTATTAACGAAGTCACTTGTCGTGAACTTCACATCAACCCCGACTCGCAAATACATAGTCAGGCTCTGAGACTCAGGCCCGGGGTTACTGACTTATAGGTCAGAGGTGGGATGGCGCGTAGCTAGCAGATAACCACATGAATAGGAAACCCTAGATCAATCCCACAGATAGGTGCACTGACATTAAAATGGCCACGAGAGAACTACCCCAATAAAGCACAAATGGCAGTATTCATGCTCCTAAAACACCATGAAAGTCAGATGCCACATGAGTTAGGAAAATATAGTGAATGAGAACACAGCACAATCAGTGATCACGTGCTTTCCATGTCGGACATATGGACACATTACCCACAGGCCACAATGTGTCTAAGCAAGGTCGAGACCCACCTGTAGTAACCATTTGACCATTAATTTATGACCCTAAGGCAGCACCCAACATTCCTCACCATGTATGGTTTACCAGAGAACTTTACTACCTGATGAAAACTGTAATTAAGACGGATGCCAACTGAATGTAAATTGAGACAGTCCTCAGACCCTGTGCCTGTAACTATTCTCTCCGCCGCTATGTTTAATTAAATAAACTATTCCTGTTTTGCCAAACGCCTCTTGTCTCGAGTAACAGTGGCACTGGGTCCAATAGAAGGGGATGTGTCTTTTAGGCGTTCATGGGGTCACCAAACAGCTGAGCATACCATCAAAGCAGACAGTTTATAATTTCTTCTTTAGTATAATCAAAATTAGGTCTCAGACTTCCTGGCAGTGCTTAATTCTTTGTTAAGCTAATTAGCACTGCTAGCCAGGCCCAGAAAAAGATGGAGAATAGAAGTAACTGACATTTACATAACACGGGCACCTACAACACATAAAGCCATTATCCTGATATTATAGATAACTGACCTGAATACTTCCCCCTTCACCAAACAGCAAACAACAACTTAGGTTAAACATGAATCAGTGTAAATAGAAATACAAAACATAGAGTAATAATTTGAAAAGAAAGCAAAGATAACCAAACAGAACAAAAAAGGTTCAAAAATAATGAACTGAGGAAAAACAACAAAATAATATCACAACATTCAAAAACTTTTAAAAGCAACAAAAGAAAATTACGCATGGCATTTAAAAACGTTCCGAAAAATCGCGTTCTCATTAAAAATCATTCCACCAACCAGGCCTTTTCTTTTGTCTATCTCCTGCTGCTGGCCCCAATGCACTAACCTGGACATACTCCACACATCAGTGTTGCCCACCACATTCGTTCTAACCACATTGATGTCAAAGGGCCATATAAACATGGACATCGCCTTCTACACCAATCCAGGTCTCTCACACAACAGTCTTGTCATTGACCTTCCATTCTCTCCAGAGGGCACCCTTCTTGGCATCATACCTTGCCTTGTACTGATGCTGGTAGTTAATCTACTTAAGCGGCTAGTCCTTCCTGTTACATACATCTGTTCCAGAGCAGAAGTTCAACCAAGTTGGACTGAGCTTGCTGCCTTCTAATCTACCCTTCAAACACATAAACAGTGACTTTTGAAGTCACACTATTGGGGGTGTTGCGGTCTGCATACTAGGTTTCTCCTAATGCTTCTTTAACCCCTTGCATGCTCGTGTGGAGCCATTCAGTCACGAGCCATGGTGGTGCTGTGCTGGTGACGGAATGGTTCCGTCACGGCCCGGCCGCTGCGCCTGCGCAGCGCTGATTTCGCGCCTGCGCTGAGCGTTCTATTAGGCTGGCGGGGCTGTGACGGAACCATTCCGTCACAAGCACAGCACCACCGCGGCTCGTAACGGAGTGGTTCCGTCACAAGCAAGGCGGTGCCCCGCGGCCCCCCTCACCCCTAGCGCCGCGGCGGATTTTCCGGCCCGGCCAAGGGGTTAAATTGCACACTCAACCCTATTTCCCTCTGGACGCAAGATCTGGCTGTCATGTGCTCTGCCAAACCATTAGGGTGCATACGGGACAGTTCTCAGTGGATTACATAATATTCCTTCACGAACTTCTGGTTCTCTTGTGGTACAAATTTAACTTTGTTATCTGTCAAAGTAAACATAGGCACAACCTCACTTATAAACTCGTCCTTCAGAAACTCCAACACTAGACATCAGGCATATCTGGAGGATACCCATCTACGCGTGTAATCCATCAACAGTAGCATATACCTCTCTGCTGGGGCCAAGAGCTTGAAAGTATCCATTAATTTCCATTGGCAAAAAGGGGAAGAACCTGTTCACCATATCTCCAAATTAAAAGCATTGAAAGCCATCTCACACCATTGAGGCTATTCAAACCTAATATTCCTTTTTTAGCAATAACCTTTGACTGTTCTAGACTGACAAACCTTTGATTAAAACTTAGGGTATACTCTGCTAATCCCAAGATTAATTTTAGTTGATCCCTATCACCAGGAGCAGGCATCTTAACTATGCTTCACACAAGTTCCACCTTATGGCTGATACCCTCTCCTGAGATGGTATGTCCTAAATATGTTCCAGTGCAAGCAAGTAACCAACATTTTTTTGAGGTTCGGCACTGCTCTTAACACCCTACCATGGTGTTCTTTCTCCTTACCAAGCACTAGGATGTCAACCTGAAAAAACAGGACTTGTGCTACTCCTTTTAGCGCCACATTCATCACTCTTTGAAAACAAAGATGCAGACACCAGTCCAAACGGCATCCTGAGAAACCTATGCCCCCCAGCGGCAGGACAATATCAAATGTCTACAATCCTTTTATAACGAAACCTGGCAGTAGACCAAGGAAAAGTCTACGACACTAAAAGGTTTGGCGTCAATCAGCATAGTTAAGGTTTCTGAGGTGCTTGGCAATGGTTGATAGCCAACCCAAATGCACCTTCTTGTTTGTATCCCAACTTTCTATTTTCGGCAGCAATCATATGTGCACAGCTAACCTCTTCACTGCATATGCCCTCATTACTAGTCATTTCATGCACTATACTCTCACTTTCACTGACATCACCATGCTTATCTTTCCCTCATCCATAGTGTGCGTCATCCTCTCAACAATGTTGACCATTTGTTTAACCCCTTCGGGGCTGATGACGAGCTGGGCTCGTCATGGCGCGCACCGGTCGTGCGCGGATGACAAGGCCAGCTCGTCATCAGCCCCACCCTCGGGGGAAGCGCTGGCGCTCCCCCCGAGGGTCTCCGATCTTGGTTGTTTTGCTGGGGGCGGCAGCGGAAGAGTTTCCGCTGCCGCCCCCGCCCCCCCCCCATGGGAATCCCTGATGACGTCAGCGCGCACAGCGCGCGCTGACATCATCAGGGATTCCCAGCGCTCGGGAAGCCATTTGCTTCCTGAGCGCCGGAGAAGAAGGTAGGTTTCTCCTGTCTGGCGGGGGTTTGGGGCAGCGAAGAGGCATCAGGGGAGAGGAAAGAGATTTTCCTCTCCCCTGATGTCTCTTTGCAGGGCATTTCTGCCTCACGATCGCGCACAGCGTCGCGATTGTGCGGCGGAAATGCCCCCACTAGCACCAGGGATATAATTTTAGTTTATAGGAAGCGACCCCTTGGGCAAGGGTCGCTTCCAGGCGGGGTCTGATAATGTTTTCGTTTTTCTGCCCCCCCTGGTGGCAAATCGGCCCTTTTTTTCCGGCCGTTTTGCCCCCAGGGGGGGGCAGAAATTCCCCACTAGCACCAGGGTTGTTTTTTGGTGCCAAGATGGCGGCCATGATTTTTGTTTACGTTTTTCTGTCCCCCCTGGGGGCAAATCGGCCCGTTTTTTTTTGCCGTTTTGCCCCCAGGGGGGACAGAAAATGCCCACTAGCACCAGGGATTTTGTTTTTAGCTTTTAGGATGCGACCCCTTGGGCAAGGGTCGCTTCCAGGTGGCCTCCCAATTAACTTTTTGTTTTTCTGCCCCCCCTGGGGGCAAATCGGCCAGTTTTTCGGCCGTTTTGACCCCAGGGGGGGCAGAAATTTCCCACTAGCACCAGGGATTTTTGTTGGGGCAATGTGCTTGTTTTGGGAAGCGACCCCTTGGGTAAGGGTCGCTTCCAGGTGGCCATAATTGTGTTTTTGGTTTTCTGTCCACCCTGGGGGCAAAACGGCCCGTTTTATTGCCGTTTTGCCCCCAGGGGGGGGGGGGGCAGAAAATGCCCACTAGCACCAGGGAATTTAAATTGAGTTTTTAGAAAGCGACCCCTTGGGAAAGGGTCGCTTCCTGGTGGCAAGTAATTATGTTTTCTGAATTTCTGCCCGCCCTTGGGGCAAATCGGCCCGTTTTTTTTGACGTTTTGCCTCCTGTTTTTTGGCCCACTAGGCCCTAGGATTTGAGTTTTGTTCCAATGTTGGTTTTAATTTTGGTTGTTTTTTTGGTGCCGGTTGGTCTTTTTTTGTCCTTACTGCCTTGGCTGGCGGTGTGTATGGAGTGGTGCTTGGCTGGCGGTGTGTGTGGAGTGGCGCTTGGCTGGTGGTGTGCGTGGAGTGGTACTTGGCTGTCTGTGCACGGAGTGGTGCTTGGCTGGCGGTGTGTGTGGAGTGGCGCTTGGCTGGCGTTGTGTGCGGAGTGGCGCTTGGCTTGCAGCGTGCGTGGAGTGGTGTTTGGCTGGCGGTGTGTGTGGAGTGGTGCTTGGCTGGATGGTGTGCGTGCAGTGGTACTTGGCTGTCTGTGCACGGAGTGCTGCTTTGCTGGCGGTGTGTGTGGAGTGGCGCTTGGCTGGATGGTGTGCGTGGAGTGGTACTTGGTTGTCTGTGCACGGAGTGGTGTTTGGCTGGTGGTGTGTGTGGAGTGGTGTTTGGCTGGCGGTGTGTGTGGAGTGGTACTTGGCTGGATGGTGTGCATGGAGCGGTGCTTGGCTGGCGGTGAGTGGCGCTTGGCTTGCGGTGTGCGTGGAGTGGTGCTTGGCTGGCGGTGTGTGTGGAGTGGTACTTGGCTGTCGGTGTGCGCTGAGTGGTGTTTGGCTGGCGGTGTGCGTGGAGAGGTACTTGGATATCTATGCACGGAGTGGTGCTTGGCTGGCGGTGTGTGTGGAGTGGCGCTTGGCTGGTGGTGTGTGTGGAGTGGTACTTGGCTGTCTGTGCACGGAGTGGTGCTTGGCTGGTGGTGTTTTTGGAGTGGCGCTTGGCTGGTGGTGTGCGTGGAGTGCTACTTTGTTGTCTGTGTACGGAGTGGTGCTTGGCTGGCGGTGTGTGTGGAGTGGCGCTTGGCTGGTGGTGTGCGTGGAGTGGTACTTTGCTGTCTGTGCACGGAGTGCTGCTTGGCTGGCGGTGTGTGTGGAGTGGCGCTTGGCTGGTGGTGTGCGTGGAGTGGTACTTGGTTGTCTGTGCACGGAGTGGTGTTTGGCTGGTGGTGTGTGTGGAGTGGTGTTTGGCTGGCGGTGTGTGTGGAGTGGTACTTGGCTGGATGGTGTGCGTAGAGTGGTGCTTGGCTGGCGGTGAGTGGCGCTTGGCTTGCGGTGTGCGTGGAGTGGTGCTTGGCTGGCGGTGTGTGTGGAGTGGTACTTGGCTGTCGGTGTGCGCTGAGTGGTGTTTGGCTGGCGGTGTGCGTGGAGGGGTACTTGGCTATCTATGCACGGAGTGGTGCTTGGCTGGCGGTGTGTGTGGAGTGGCGCTTGGCTGGTGGTGTGTGTGGAGTGGTACTTTGCTGTCTGTGCACGGAGTGGTGCTTGGCTGGCGGTGTGCGTGGAGTGGCGCTTGGCTGGTGGTGTGCGTGGAGTGGTACTTGGCTGTCTCTGCACGGAGTGCTGCTTGGCTGGCGGTGTGTGTGGAGTGGCGCTTGGCTGGATGGTGTGCGTGGAGTGGTACTTGGCTGTCGGTGTGCGCTGAGTGGTGTTTGGCTGGCAGTGTGCATGGTCTGGTGCTTGGATGGTGGTGTGGGTGGACTGGCACTCGGCTGGCGGTGTGTGAGTAGTTACTTTCTGTTGGTCACTACACACACTGCTAGTTGAGTGACACTCTACGCAGTCCATCATTTTCTGTAGTTGCTGTGTCAGATATGTGGGCGTGTGAAAGTGATGGGCCCTTGAATGGCGCTGGCGGCTGGCGGTGTGAATGTTTTGTATGTGTCACACGTACAAAAGGTGTATGAATGTCCTTACTGCCCCTGTGTGATGTGGGTACTGGTAGGAGCAAAAGACTGACTGGCACCAAAGGGGTCAGGCAGTAAAAAAAATTCAAAAAATTAACCAGTGTCTTGATGTTAAACCTCATCTAATCCCAATTGGTCTAAGCCCTATTTGATGGCCCATCTGGCCGAATTTAAATTTGGGGGGCAAATTTGTGTGTTGTTGTTTTAATTGTTATATTGTTTGTGAAATGTGATAGTAATTTTTTTTTCTTTTCTATTTTTGTCTTGTTCCAGGCTTTTGCTGTTTGGATTGTTGTAGGTTGTGTGTCTGTTTGCAGCTTGTGTAGTTGCTTGTGCTTGATAAGTGAATGTATTTTGTACTACTTTCCCTTGATGTTTGTCTTTTTGAAAAAGGTTGTACTTCTAGCAGTTTGTGTGGCTCTGTGGTTTTTTTTTTTCAGCATTAGTGTTTGATGTGCACTTTGTTTTCTAATCTGTCATCTCTTTTTTTCTTTCTAGTGGGATATAATTTCTTTTTGCTGTGTCTCAACAGAGTAGGTGCTGGTGAGTGTAGCTATATTTGGTAAGAGTGAAATTGTTTTGGATTGTATTCATCTTTTTGTGAAAGCCTTACCTTGTTTACTTCTTACTTTGCACAGTGTAGGTTGTTGTTCACTTGTGTGTGCAGTCTTCTTGCTTTGTAAGGATAATGGCTAGTCGCAGGATTACTGCTCAGCAGGTTCTTGGTTTGCTTTTTGAGTCTTCCTCTGACCATGGTTCAGAGACTGAGACCAATTCTGACTCCCAGGTAGGGGCAGAAGATTCAGACAGTGAATTTTCTCTTCGCATGGAATCATCATCATCGGATGATGAATCTTCTTCTAGTGCTAATGAAGGGCCTATGGTAGAGGAGGACATTGATGTGCCGGTAGTGGGCCAAGAGGCATCTGTGCTGCTGCCTAGGGCCGCAAGGTTTCCTTTCTTTTTACGTCGGCAAGAGGCATGTGGGCTGGAGCCTGCACCCAAAAGGCTTCACATTGCTGTGGTGCGCCAAGAGGCATCTGGTGCTTTTCGTCATCCTGCTGGTGTAGTGCAGCAAGAGGCATCTGGGGCTGTTAGGCTTCCCATTGGTGTAGAGTGGCAAGAGGCATCTGGGCCTGCTTGGTTTCCCGGTGGTGTAGTGCAGCAAGAAGCATCTCAGGCTGCTGGAGCTTCCCGTTGGTGTAGTGCAGGAAGAGCCCTCTGGGGATGCTATGTCTTCTGTTGGTGTTGTGCAGCCAGAAGTATCTGTGGCTGTTAGGCTTCCCATTGGTGAACAGCAGCAAGAGGCTTCTGGGCTGCAGGCTGGGGTGGCTGCTCCCCCCGTTGATAGGGATGACCTCTGGGTTCCCCCTGGCATGGTGCAGCCGGCATTGCCAGAGTTCACTGGTGTTCCTGGGTGTAGAGTGAATACTGAGAATTTTCTGCCAATAACTTTTTTTCAATTGTTTTTTGACGATGTGTTTTTGCAAGAGATTGTTGATCAAAGTAATTTGTATGCAGAACAATTTTTGAGGGCCAACAGTGCCAGCCTTAAGCCCTATTCTAGAGCAATCCGGTGGACTCCCACAAATGTTGAAGAGATGAAGAAGTTTTTGGGATTAACTTTTTTGATGGGCTTGCTAAGGAAGCCATCAATGACTTCATATTGGTCCACTAGTCCCTTGATGGCAACAGCTATATTTCCAGCAGTCATAAGTCGTGATGGGTATATGCTTCTTCTTCGGATGATGCATTTTGTTGATAATAGTTTAGCGTTGTCACGCGATCACCCTGATTGTGACCGTTTGTTTAAAATTCGGCCTGTCCTTGATCACTTTGTTGATCGTTTTTCTGAGATCTTTGCCCCTGGTAAAGAAATTGCAGTGGATGAGTCTTTGCTGTTGTTCAAGTGCCGCTTGGTTTTTAGGCAATACATTCCTAGTAAGAGGGCACGCTATGGAATCAAACTGTATATGCTGTGTGACAGTGAGATTGGATATGTCTACAATTTCAGGGTGTACACTGGTAAGGAGTCCAGCATTAACCCTCCTGGTTGTCCTTCTACTTTTGGAGTGACTGAGAAAATTGTGTGGGGACTAGGTAGAGGATTATTTAACAAAGGCCATCATTTATATGTAGATAACTTCTACACTGGTGTGCGGTTGTTCCAGGAGTTGGCCAAAGTGGGCACTGTTGCTTGTGGCACAATGCGCAGTAACCGTAAAGGTTTCCCAAAGGAACTTGTTTGCAAAAGGCTTGTGCGGGGACAGTCTACGGCATTGCGATGTGGGGAGCTTCTAGCTGTGAAGTTTTCAGACAAGTGAGATGTGTACATGCTGACTACTATCCACGATGAAATACAGAACCTGTGCCTGTTTGGGGTCAGGTTGCTGAAGTGCGCAAACCTGTGTGCATTTTAGCTTACAATAAGTTCATGGGTGGTGTTGACAGAGTAGATCAGAGGTTGGAACCTTATGCTGCTCTGATGCCTTTTGTTAAGTTTCGGGAGTCTATAATAGGCAGCCTTGTACTTGTGGAGCAGGCAAGTGTTCCTAGATTTGGAGTGGTGGAGGAAGTGGCTAAATTGAAAGATCGCCACTTTCCTGAATCTATTCCTTCCACTACCGCAAGAGACTTTCCGACTAGAAGATGCAGAGTCTGTTGGCGAAGAGGCGTGCGGAAGGAGTCTCGTATATACTGTCCTGACTGTCCTTCTAAGCTTGGATTGTGTCTGTCAGCTTGTTTTAAATCGTACCACACGCAAAAGAAGTTTTGGGAGTTTTAATGAGCTGTAAAGTGAATTGCCTGGTCTGCATTCTGTAAAAAATGTTAGTTTGTTTCAAGGATTGGCATTAGTGCAAAGTGTTTAGTTTAAGAATTTGTGTTAGCTGATTTGTAGGTATTTCCATTTGTTTAGTGTTATTTTGGAAAAAAGAATTCTAAATGTGTTTGTGGTGTGTGCCGGCTGGTGCTTGGCTGGCGGTGTGTGTGGAGTTGCGCTTGGCTGGTGGTGTGCGTGGAGGGGTACTTGGCTGTCTATGCACGGAGTGGTGCTTGGCTGGCGGTGTGTGTGGAGTGGCGCTTGGTTGGTGGTGTGTGTGGAGTGGTACTTGGCTGTCTGTGCACGGAGTGGTGCTTGGCTGGCGGTGTGTGTGGAGTTGCGCTTGGCTGGTGGTTTTTGTGGAGTGGTACTTGGCTGTCTGTGCACGGAGTGGTGCTTGGCTGGCGGTGTGTGTGGAGTGGCGCTTGGCTGGTGGTGTTTGTGGAGTGGTACTTGGCTGTCTGTGCACGGAGTGGTGCTTGGCTGGCGGTGTGTGTGGAGTGGTGTTTGGCTGGTGGTGTTCGTGGAGTGGTACTTGGCTGTCTGTGCATGGAGTGGTGTTTGGCTGGTGGTGTGTCAATCAATCAATCAATCACAACACTTGTATAGCGCGCTACTCACCCGGAAGGGTCTCAAGGCGCTAGGGGGAAGGGGGCCACTACTGCTCGAACAGCCAGGTCTTGAGTTGTCTCCTGAAGGCGAGGTGGTCCTGGGTCAGCTGAAGGTGGATGGGGAGGGAGTTCCATGTCTTGGCTGCCAGGTAGGAGAAGGATCTGCCTCCGGCGGTGGCTCTTCGGATGCGTGGTACGGCGGCGAGGGCGAGGCTGGCGGGCCGTAGCTGGCGGGTGGGCGTGTGGAAGGTCAGGCGGTCGTTGAGGTACTTGGGGCCTAGGTTGTGGAGAGACTTGTGTGCGTGGGTGAGGAGCCTGAAGGTGATCCTCTTGTTGACGGGGAGCCAGTGCAGGTTCCTCAGGTGGCTGGAGATGAGGCTGCGTCGAGGGGTGTCCCGGATGAGTCGGACTGAGGCGTTCTGGATGCGTTGTAGTCTTTTCTGTAGTTTGGCTGTGCTTCCGGCGTAGAGGGTGTTTCCGTAGTCCAGCCGGCTGGTGACGAGGGCCTGGGTGACCGTCTTCCTGGTTTCAGTCGGGATCCATCGGAAGATCTTGCGGAGCATGCGGAGGGTGTGAAAGCAAGAAGAGGAGACGGCGTTGACTTGTCTGGTCATCGTGAGGGAGGAGTCCAGGATGAAGCCCAGGTTGCGTGCGTGGTCTGTCGGCTTGGGGGCGGTGCCCAGGGCTGGGGGCCACCAGGAGTCATCCCAGGCGGAGGGTGAAGGTCCAAGGATGAGGACTTCCGTCTTGTCTGAGTTCAGTTTCAGGCGGCTGTTCTTCATCCACTCGGCAACGTCTTTCATCACTTTGTGGAGGCTGGTTCTGGTGGTGTCGGGGTCTCTGGTGAGGGAGAGGATAAGCTGGGTGTCGTCGGCGTAGGAGATGATGTTGAGGTTGTGTTGGCGTGCGATGGCTGCGAGAGGTCTCATGTAGACGTTGAAGAGGGTGGGGCTAAGTGATGATCCTTGCGGGACGCAGCAGATGACTTCGGTGGCCTCGGAACGAAACGGGGGGAGGCGGACTCTCTGTGTTCTTCCAGCGAGGAACGAGATGATCCACTTCAATGCCTTCTCTTGGATGCCGGTGTTGCTGAGGGGTTTTACTAGGGTGCGGTGGCAGACAGTGTCGAACGCTGCGGAGAGGTCCAGGAGAATGAGTGCCGCTGTTTCCCCGATGTCGTCGGTGGCTGCGATGAGGGCGGTCTCGGTGCTGTGGTTGGCTCTGAAGCCGGACTGCGAGGGGTCGAGGGATCCATTCGTCTCGAGGAAGGCGGCAAGCTGTCTGTTGGCGATCTTCTCGATGACTTTGGCAGGAAAAGGGAGGAGCGAGATGGGGCGGAAGTTTTTGAGGTCAGTGGGGTCCGCTGTTGGTTTCTTCAGTAGGGCGCTGAGCTCGGCGTGCTTCCAGCTCTCCGGTAAGGTGGCGGTATCGAAGGAGGTGTTGATGACGTCTCGGAGTTGGGGTGCGATGGTGGAGTCGGCCTTGTTGAAGACGTGGTGGGGGCAGGGGTCAGTCGGAGATCTGGAGTGGATGGTGTTCATCGTGCGGGCTGTGTCTTCGGTGGTCACTGCAGTCCAGGTGTGGAGGGTCGTGGCGGGGTGCGTTGGTTTGACGGTAGGGTGTGAGGATGGTGTGCCGAAGCTGTTGTGGATGTCGGCAATCTTGCGGTGGAAGAACGAGGCGAGGGAGTCGCAGAGATCTTGTGAAGGGGTGATGTCGTTGTTGCCGGTGCTGGGGTTGGAGAACTCCTTGACGATGCTGAAGAGTTCCTTGCTGTCGTGGGCGTTGTTGTCCAGTCCATCCTTCAGTGATTTCTTCTTGGTGGTGCGGATGAGCTGGTGGTGCTTGCGGGTCGCTTGTTTGAGGGCGGTCATGTTGTCTGTGGTTCGGTCGAGGAGCCAGGGGGCCTTCTTGCTTCTGGGTTTGCTGGGGGGGTTCTTCAGTGGTGCGAGGTCGTCAGCCACTGCATGAAGTCGCGGGCTGCTTTGTTGGGGTCCGGTGTGCTGGCAGGTGGGTTTTGGCTGAGGGAGGTGGTGAGCTGGTCGGTGGTGATCTTGCTCCAGCTTCTGTGAGGAACCTGTTGCGGGTGGTGGTGGGTGGTGGTTTTTCTGGAGCTGAAGTGGACGCAGCTGTGATCGGTCCAGTGAAGTCCGGTGGAGTGGCTGAAGGCGATGTGCTTGCTGGATAAGAAGACGGGGTCAAGCGTGTGGCCGGCGTAGTGGGTGGGGGTGTTGACCAGTTGCTTGAGTCCGAGGTTTGCGAGGTTGTCCAGCAGGGCGGCGGTGTTGCGGTCCTTGTTGTTCTCCAGGTGGAAGTTGAGGTCCCCTAGGAGGATGTAGTCGGGGGAGGGGAGGGCGTGTGGGCTGATGAAGTCCGTGATGTCTTCGCTGAATTGTGTGCGTGGTCCCGGGGGTCTGTAGATGAGGGTGCCTCTGAGGGTTGTCTTTGGGTCGATGTGAATCTGGAAGTGGAGGTGTTCAGCGGCGGTGAAGGTGTCATCGGCGTCGGTCGTGATGCGGATGGTGTTCTTGTGGACGATGGCGATGCCTCCTCCAGTCTGGTTGACGCGGTCCCTCCTGATGATCTTGTATCCATCCGGGATGGCGTTGGCGATGTCGGGGGCTGAGGAGGCGTTCATCCATGTTTCGGTGAGGAACGCAACGTCTGGTGATGTTGTGTCGAGCAGGTTCCAGAGCTCGACGGCGTGTCTGTGGACGGAACGGGTGTTGAGCAGGATGCACTTGAGATTGCTGCTGAGGTTTGGTGTTGCTGGCGCGGTGCATGTTCGGAGGCAGGTGAATTTGCAGGTTGTGCAGGTGAAGGGTCCGTGGAAGCGTTTCAGGGAGGCTTGGCAGCAGGCGGGGTTCCGGCCGGCATTCAGTGCGTTGAGGGTGGCGGCATCGTAGGTCTGTCGGGTCGTCTTGCATCGTCGGTGGGGGCCAGGGGTCCTGGCGCTGGGCGCGGTCCAGGCGCGGACGGGCGCAGACGGGCTTACCTTTGGCGCGCCTTCGGCGCACAATCGGCGCGCCCGCTGCGCGTGACCGCTGCACGTACGCGTGGTCGCCATTTATGGTGAAGTGGGAGGGAGGGAGGAGCAGCTGGGAGGCGGGAGCGGGGAGGGCACAGAAGGAAAAGGGGGCATGGCCGCTAGCACGGCGGCGGGAAGCGGGGCGGGCAAATACAATACAAACACGGCACTGGGGGTACAGAATGTAAATGGAAATAACAAGATGGGGACGAAAGGGTTAAACAGCAGAGAAGGGAAAAAACTGTTAATATACGGCACAAATGGTGAAAATACAAACAAAGTGATGAAATACGGCCCAGATGGGGAAAAAGAAATACAGCACACGCAGTTGCCGCGAGGGTCGGGATCAGCGAGGCAGAGGGTCGGGGTCAGCGAGCTCAGCGAGGCAGGCTCTGCGAGCAGTAGTGGGGCGAGGAGCACACGCAGCAGCTGGTGGCCGTGCGGCGCGGGGGTGTCCTGAGACAGGTCACACTCACCTGCGCCGCGCGGTCGCCATTTATGGCTAAGTGGGAGGGAGGGAGGAGCAGCTGGGAGGCGGGAGCGGGGAGGGCACAGAAGGAAAAGGGGGCGTGGCCGCTAACACGGCAGCGGGAAGCGGGGCGGGCAAATACAATACAAACACGGCACTGGGGGTACAGAATGTAAATGGAAATAACAAGATGGGGACGAAAGGGTTAAACAGCAGAGAAGGGAAAAAACTGTCAATATACGGCACAAATGGTGAAAATACAAACAAAGTGATGAAATACGGCCCAGATGGGGAAAAATAAATACACCACACGCAGTTGCGGCGAGGGTCGGGATCAGCGAGGCAGAGGGTCGGGGTCAGCGAGCTCAGCGAGGCAGGCTCTGTGAGCAGTAGTGGGGCGAGGAGCACACGCAGCAGTTGGTGGCCGTGCGGCGCGGGGGTGTCCTGAGACAGGTGTGTGGAGTGGTGTTTGGCTGGCGGTGTGTGTGGAGTGGTACTTGGCTGGATGGTGTGCGTGGAGCGGTGCTTGGCTGTCTGTGCACGGAGTGGTGCTTGGCTGGCGGTGTGTGTGGAGTGGCGCTTGGCTGGTGGTGTGTGTGGAGTGGTACTTGGCTGTCTGTGCACGGAGTTGTGCTTGGCTGTCGGTGTGCGCTGAGTGGTGTTTGGCTGGCGGTGTGCATGGTCTGGTGCTTGGATGGTGGTGTGGGTGGACTGGCGGTCGGCTGGCGGTGTGTGAGTAGTTACTTTCTGTTGGTCACTACACACACTGCTAGTTGAGTGACACTCCACGCAGTCCATCATTTTGTGTTGTTGCAGTGTCAGAAATGTGGGCGTGTGAAAGTGATGGGCCCTTGAGTGGCGCTGTTTGCTGGTGTGAGTGTTGAAATGGGATGGGTCCGCGGCTGGCGGTGTGAATGTTTTGAATGTGTCACACGTACCAAAGGTGTATGAATGGCCTGTAAAGAGGTTGGTGCCTTGACGTGGCTTTACAGCTCACGAGCTGTGAGTCAGTGGTTCAGTTAATCATACTTTCAATTATACGCAGTGTATTTCATTTTTTGTGAAATTACTTGCGAATACAATTGTATGTACTGAATCATCACTCACCCTCGTGCCAAATCCAACCAGTATGTGTGTGTGCTTGCGGATTTGATGGCTGTGTAGTAATTTTTTTTTCTCTTTCTGCAGTAGGGTGTACCTTGTCCCTTATTGTGATTGTTGTAATGTGTTGCTTTTCCTTCCAGATGGTGTTAGTGGTCTGGTTTGTATCAGGTATGAAAGGTGCGTGAATGGCCTGTAAAACGGTTGGTGCCTTGTCATGGCTTTACAGCTCACGAGTTGCGAGTCACTGGTTCGGTTTTTATGCATTTATTTATTAACAGAGCATTTCATTTTTTGGAAATATCATGTTAATACAATTTTATGTACTGAACCATCACTCGCCCTCGTGCCAAATCCAACCTGTATGTGTGTGTCTTTGAGGAATAGATAGCCGTGCTTGATTCTTTGTCTTTTGAGTAACTCAGTTATGGTGTATATTATAGCTATAAATAACTTTCTAAATTTAGATTTTATTTGTAATTCATGGTAGTATATGGTCATGTCTTTCTGGTGAATTCTATTGTTGTTTTTTGTCCACAATCTCTTGCAAACTTGAAATTGTCTGTCACAATTTTCATGCGATATTGTCCCCTGAATCGCACGTTCTCCAACTGAAAACTTAATTCATTCAAAACATTTTGGTTTTGCAAGGTGGTTCCCATGAGTTTTTGGCCCGGGGCTTGGCGGGCATCATTGGAAACTGCCAAACCCAAACAGTTCTGAGAACTAGACACCCAGGGGAGTCCAGGGAGGTATGGCATGCGTGGGTCCCCCAATGTTTTCCTACCCAGAAACCCCTGCAAACCATAATTTAGGTTAAAAAACCCACTTTTCCATACATTTTTGGGTGGGATCTCCCTGCCGGCACAAATGTCCTACCACCCAGCGTTCCCCTTGTTCGCCCGAGTAAAATGATACCTCACTTGTGTGGGTGGCCCAAAGGCCTGTGACTAAGGTAGGGGGGCTTAATTTGTAAAACTTAAATACTACTTTTTCAAAATTCATTTTTAGCCTGTTCTGCTTTGGGGCACCCACACAAGTGAGGTATCCTTTTACTCGGGAGAACAAGGGGAACGCTGAGTGCTAGGACATTTTTGCCGGCACGGAGATCCCACGCAAAAATGTTTGGAAAAGTGATATTTTTACCTAATTTTAAGGTTTGCAAGGAATTCTGGGTAGGAAAACATTGGGGGACCCACACATGCCATACCTCCCTGGACTCCCCCGGGCGTCTAGTTTTCAGAACTGTTCGGGTTTGGTACTTTGCAAAGAATACCACCGATCCCCGGTCCAAAAACTGAGGTGCCCCCCCCAAAAATCAAGGTTATTTTGCTTCAGGGTATTTTAAATTCACCACCGTATGTTTTGGACCTTTTCCTGTTGCATCCACTATGCCTACCCACGCAAGTGAGGTACCGTTTTTATCGGGAGACCTGGGGGAACGCTGGGTGGGAGGTAATTTGTGTGAGCCTAGTGATGCCACGCTTTCCCACACAAAAAAGTGTGAAAAAACTGATTTTTTTCAGCTAAAATTGAGGTTTGCAAGGGATTCTGAGTAAAGGAACGTTGGAGGATCCACGCAAGCCATACCTCCTTGGAAGCCCCCGGGTGTCTACTTTCAGAAATGTGTGGGTTTGGTAGGTTTCCCTAGATGGCCGTCTAGCACGGGGCCAAAAACCCAGGTAACCCCTCTTGCAAAAGCTGGTGGACTTGACATTGTCACCATTGTCAAATCCACCAGCTTTTGCAAGAGGGGTTACCTGGGTTTTTGGCCCCGTGCTAGAGGGCCATCTAGGGAAACCTACCAAACCCACACATTTCGGAAAAGTAGACACCCGGGGGCTTCCAAGGAGGTATGGCTTGCGTGGATCCTCCAACGTTCCTTTACCCAGAATCCCTTGCAAACCTCAATTTTAGCTGGAAAATATCAGTTTTATCACACTTTTTTGTGTGGGAAAGCGTGGCATCACTGGGCTCACACATATTACCTCCCACCCAGCGTTCCCCCAGGTCTCCTGATAAAAATGGTACCTCACTTGCGTGGGTAGGCATAGTGGCTGCAACAGGAAAAGGCCCAATTCGTACGGTGGAGACCTAAAAATTACCTTTGGCAAAACTATCTTATTTTTTGAGGGGGTCACCTGAGCTTTTGGCCCGGGGCTTGGCGGCATCTTTGGAAACTACCAAACCCAAACAGTTCTGAAAAATAGACACCCGGGGGAGTCCAGGAAGGTATGGCATGCGTGGGTCCCCCAATGTTTTCCTACACAGAAACCCCTGCAAACCTTAAATTTAGGGTAAAAAAAACCACTTTTCCTTACATTTGTGGGTGGGATCTCGCTGCCGGCACAAATGTCCTACCACCCAGTGATCCCCTTGTTCTCCCGAGTAAAATGATACCTCACTTGTGTGGGTGGGCCAAAGGCCTGTGACTAAGGTAGGGGGGCTTAATTTGTAAAACTTAAATACTACTTTTTTCAAAATTCATTTTTAGCCAGTTCTGCTTTGGGGCACCCACACAAGTGAGGTATCCTTTTACTCGGGAGAACAAGGGGAACGCTGGGTGGTAGGACATTTTTGCCGGCACAGAGATCCCACGCATAAAAGTTTGGAAAAGTGATATTTTTACCTAATTTTAAGGTTTGCAAGGAATTCTGGGTAGGAAAACATTGGGGGACCCACACATGCCATACCTCCGTGGACTTCCCCGGGTGTCTAGTTTTCAGAACTGTTTGGGTTTGGTAGTTTCCAAAGATGGCCACCGAGCCCCGGGCCAAAAACTCAGGTGCCCCCCCCCCAAAATCAAGGTAGTTTTGCAATAGGGTATTGTAAATTCACAACCGTACGATTTGAACCGTTTCCTGTTGCAGCCACTATGCCTATCCATGCAAGTGAGGTACCATTTTTTTCGGGAGACCTGGGGGAACGCTGGGTGGGTGGAAATTTGTTGATCCACGCAGATTCCAGAACTTTCCACCACAGAAATGTGCGAAAAATGTGTTTTTTTGTCACATTTGTAGGTTTGCAAGGGATTCTGGCTAACAAAACCTGGGGGTAGGCAGACGAGTCACCCCATCCTGATTTCCCCTGGGTGTCTAGTTTTCAAAAATGTATAGGTTTGCTAGGTTTCCCTAGGTGCTGGCAGAGCTAGGGCTCAAAAACAAAAGGTAGTCTTTTTGTCCAAAAAGGGCAAGATTTCACTGGGAAATTGAGGTGCGACCATGTTGCGTTTTGCGCTGTTTCATGTCGCAGCCACTATGCCTACCCATGCAAGTGAGGTACCATTTTTTTCGGGAGACCTGGGGGAACGCTGGGTGGGTGGAAATTTGTTGATCCATGCAGATTCCAGAACTTTCCACCACAGAAATGTGAGGAAAATGTGTTTTTTGGTCGAATTTTTAGGTTTGCAAGGGATTCTGGGTAACAAAACCTGGGGCTAAGCAGACGAGTCACCCCATCCTGAATTCCCCTGGGTGTCTAGTTTTCAAAAATATATAGGTTTGCTAGGTTTCCCTAGGTGCTGGCAGAGCTAGGGCTCAAAAACAAAAGGTAGTCTTTTTGTCCAAAAAGGGCAAGATTTCACTGGGAAATTGAGGTGCGACCATGTTGCGTTTTGGGCTGTTTCATGTTGCAGCCACTATGCCTATCCATGCAAGTGAGGTACCATTTTTTTCGGGAGACCTGGGGAAAAGCAGGGTGGGTGGAAATTCGTTGATCCACACAGATTCCAGAACTTTCCTCCACAGAAATGTGAGGAAAATGTGTTTTTTTGGTCAAAATCTTAGCTTTGCAAGGGATTCTGGGTAACAAAACATGGGGGTAGGCAGACGAGTCACCCCATCCTGAATTCCCCTGGGTGTCTAGTTTTCACAAATGTATAGGTTTGCTAGGTTTCCCTAGGTGCTGGCAGAGCTAGGGCGCAAAAACAAAAGTTAGTCTTTTTGTCAAAAAAGTGCAAGATTTCACTGGGAAATTGAGGTGCGACCATGTTGCGTTTTGCGCTGTTTCATGTCGCAGCCACTATGCCTACCCACGCAAGTGAGGTACCATTTTTTTCAGGAGACCTACGGGAACGCTGGGTGGGTGGAAATTTGTTGATCCACGCAGATTCCAGAACTTTCCACCACAGAAATGTGAGGAAAATGTGGTTTTTTTGTCACTTTTTTGGTTTGCAAGGGATTCTGGGTAACAAAACCTGGTGGTAGGCAGTCGAGTCACCCCATCCTGAATTCCCCTGGGTGTCTACTTTTTAAAAATGTATAGGTTTGCTAGGTTTCCCTAGGTGCTGGCAGAGCTAGGGCTCAAAAACAAAAGGTAGTCTCCTTGTCCAAAGAGCGCAAGTTTTCACTGGGAAATTGAGGTGCGACCACGTTGCGTTTTGCGCTGTTTCGTGTCGCAGCCACTATGCCTACCCACGCAAGTGAGGTACCATTTTTTTCGGGAGACCTGGGGGAACGCTGGGTGGGTGGAAATTTGTTGATCCACGCAGATTCCAGAACTTTCCACCACAGAAATGTGAGAAAAATTTGTTTTCTTTGTCAAATTTTTAGGTTTGCAAGGGATTCTGGGTAACAAAACCTGGGGGTAGGCAGACGAGTCACCCCATCCTGTATTCCCCTGGGTGTCTAGTTTTCACAAATGTATAGGTTTGCTAGGTTTCTCTAGTTGCTGGCAGAGCTAGGGCGCAAAAACAAAAGGTAGTCTTTTTGTCCAAAAAGTGCAAGATTTCACTGGAAAATTGAGGTGCGACCATGTTGTGTTTTGCGCTGTTTCATGTCGCAGCCACTATGCCTACCCACGTAAGTGAGGTACCATTTTTTTCGGGAGACCTGCGGCAACGCTGGGTGGGTGGAAATGTGTTGATCCTCGCAGATTCCAGAACTTTCCACCACAGAAATGTGAGGAAAATGTGTTTTTTTTGTCAAATTCTTAGGTGTGCAAGGGATTCTGGGTAACAAAACCTGGTGGTAGGCAGTCGAGTCACCCCATCCTGAATTCCCCTGGGTGTCTAGTTTTCAAAAATGTATAGGTTTGCTAGGTTTCCCTAGGTGCTGGCAGAGCTAGGGCTCAAAAACTAAAGGTAGTCTCTTTGTCCAAAGAGCGCAAGATTTCACTGGGAAATTGAGGTGCGACCACATTGCATTTTGCGCCGTTTCCTGTCGCAGGCACAAGGCCGACCCACACAAGTGAGGTACCGTTTTTAGCGGGAGACCTGGGGTAATTCAGATTTGTAAATCAACTGTTATTACCAATTGAGCTTTCATGCATTTCTCCCTTTTAATGAAAGACATTGTGTAAAAAAAAAAATAATCTTTTTGAAAAATGACCAATAATTCTCATGCTAGTATGAGTATTCCCAATTTTGAAAATGTGCAATTATATACTGTTTCTGAACTCTATAATTTGTACCCAATTCAGAAATACATAGGTGTCTTTCATACAGATTTTTCCATGTATACATTTTCCAAGACAAAGTGCTGTATACCCAGTAAATGAAAAAATACCATTGCAAGTTGCTGCTCAGTTTTTGGGTCTGGGTTCGTCGGGTTCTTGGTGAAACTACAAGTCCTATATATCCCCACAACCAGGAAGGTCCAACGGATGTAACGGTATATTGCTTTCCAAGAGCTGTAAAAAATAGAAAAAGTTATAGGTGAAAATGTTGAGACAAAAGGCTGTTTTTTTCAACAAATTTTCAATTATTCCAATATTTAACTGTTAGTTTCTATAAAGAAACCTTCATGGATTTAGACAAATGACCCCTTTCTGAATTAAAAATTGTGTCTACTTTTCGAAAATGTACAGCTTTCCAGGATCCGTTATTGCTTTCAAACTCATTTCTACCATTAACTGGAAGGAGGTGGAAAGCTCTAAAAATAGCAAAAATAGGCTATGTCCCAGAAAAATGCCAAAACTGTGTGAAAAATGTCAGTTCTCTGACAAAAAACTGTCATTCCCTAAAAGCTGAGAAAATGGAGATTTCAGCCCCACAAATCCTTTTTTGATAACATTTTCAGGGAAAAACCCAGAGGCTTTCATTTGCAGCCCGTTTTTCCAATTTTTCTGAAAAAAACAAACATTTCACTATATTTTGGTTAATTTCTGGGGCCCCTCCAAGGGAATCCACAAACCCTGGGCGTCTTTAGAATCCACATGATGTTGGAAGAAAAGGACGCAAAATTGGCGTGGATACCTTATGTGGTCAAAAAGTTACAAGGGCCTAAGCGCGCACTACCCCAAAACGCCAAAAAAAGCCTTAGCACAGGAGGGGAAAAGGCCTAGCAGCGAAGGGGTTAAGACCGTGGTTTTGCACCAAGAGTTTTTCATACACCCTTTGATCATGTATACTCCAAGTTGCCCTTAATCAATGAGTCCTCGAGATCTCCAAACCCACAGGTATGTGACATGTTCCTAAGGTACAGGAAACAACCTTTCCAACACAGTCATTACATCACACTACCTTTACAATGCAGTCATTACAACGCAGCATCCTTCACATCTCATGCCATTACAACGCAGCCATTACATCGCATGGACCTACAACGCATGTCATTACAATGCATGACACTACAACGCATGCCATTACAACGCAATATAAGGTAAGTAATGGGGAATAGTAATTTTTACCTCTACACTATCTAACACTTACCCTACTATTGCACTCACTGGAGTGGGAATAGTCATTTTTAACCCTACACTATCCAATACTTACCCTACTATTGCACTTACTGGAGTGGGAATAGTAATTGTTACCCCTACACTATCCAACACTTACCCTACTGTTGCACTCACTGGAGTGGTAATAGTGATTTTTACCCCTACACTATCCAACACTTACCCTACTGTTCCTATAAAAGTAATATGCGTTGTAATGGTATGCGTTGTAATGGAATGCATTGTGAATGTTAGTTCGATAACTTTATTTCGGCCTCAAAGGACCATAAAAACACATACAAATGTCTACAATACAAATATTAAGACAATAAATATAACTTGCTTTTAAAAACCATTCAATTTACAGTAAGATCAGATACATACTAAAATAGAATTAAACTATGTTCCATTATCGAACTACCATTTAATTGTGGCAGGAATGCATACTAGGCGCTAATCAATTTCCTACGCCGATGCCACATTGCATTCAGGAAACGCGACACAGCAAAAATGATAGGGGGTGGGTGTCATATTTTAAGACTCTCATTGCGCGTGAGCACTGGCGAAATCCCAGATTACGACAAATAGGGATTAGCCAGTACTTACGTGCGCCCTGATACCCTGGGAAAAAGAAAAAGACATGTATGTCATTTTCCAAGGGATGTCGACAAGCTGGGCATTCTTTCTGATTGCTTTTGTCCCATTTACTAGAGAAAACTCTAAAAGGCAAAGTGCCCAATCTGAATTTCATATAGAGTTTTCTTGCTGATGCACCTAATGTTCTTGCCTCTCTAGGCATCCCATAGATCCTTAAATTCATTTCTGTAGGACACAAGTTCCGGGACGGACCATAATCTTTTCCAGAATATTAAAGGGCGTGATGACATAACCTCTTCAATGGGAAGCAGCCCTAGGTCCAAACGCAGTGGGACGAGTGGGGTACTCACAGGGAGTCCCATTATGTTCCTTACAATGGTATGTTCAACCTTCGCCAAGCTGGGGGAATTTTGGTGACCCCAGAGTTGGGCCCCATAAAGTGCAGCTGCCCTAGCCTGTCCCTCCCACCACTCTTGTTAATTTAAGCGTAGCTTTAGCCAACTGCGGGTCCCATTGAAAGTGTTCACCCAGGGTAATGCCCAAATATTCAAAGGTTTTGACTCTCTCTAGGGGAGTTCCTCCCAACAACGGGTTCGGGCGTGTCTGCCTCAGGGTATTGAAGATCATGAACTTGGTTTTGTCCAAGTTTATGTCCAAACCCCGCGAGACACAGAAGGCCGCGAATCCATCCAGGGTACGCTGGATGCCCGTCGATGTCTTGGACAACAACAAAATGTCGTCCGCGAACATCAAAGCGGGCACCCGCCCCGTAGCTAGCCTCGGTGTGTCTATATTTCCGATCCCAAGCAGGTGATCCACCAGGCCATTAATGTATAGGGAAAAAAGAGTGGGCGCCAGTACACAACCCTGGCGGACCCCCTGCCTGACCGGGAAACAAGGCAACAGTTCACCGTGCCTTCCACACCTCACCTGAGCGAAATTATCGGTGTGGAGCCTAACTAGAACATTAAGGAGGCAACCTGGTAAGCCCCACTCATGTAATACCTTCCAGAGTTTACCTCTGGGCACTAGGTCGAACGCTGACCTCAAGTCTACAAAGATCATGTAGAGGCTGCCACCCTCTACAGTCACTGTTTTCCAGAATAGGACCTGGAGTCTAAATAGCAGGGTCACAGTTGATGTTCCCTGCCTGAAGCCAGCCTGGAAGGTAGACAGAACCTCGTATTCCTCCATCCAAGACTTTATCCTGCCCAGGATAATGCGTCCCATCAGTTTTTGGGTGACGTCTATGAGGCTAATTGGCCTATAGTCGGACGGTTTCAGGGGGCAACCTTTTTTGTAGATGGGGACAATTTCGACACCCCGCCATGAATCCGGTGGATCCATGCCTTTTAGAATGCCATTAAACAAAACACCAAGATAGGGGACCCATATATTCGGCTCTGAGCGGTACAGGTCACCCGGTAGCTTGTCCAAGCCGGGGGCTTTGTTTGATGACAGGTTCAGAATAGCAGACTCAACCTCCGCAGGTGTGATCTCCCAGGCCCCCTCCAGTCGATGCTCATGGGGGGGGCATGGGAGAGGAGTACAGCCCCCTAAAATGCGACTCCCAAGCCGAAGCTGCTATGTTAGGTTCATCTGTCAGTTTTCCTTCCTTGCTCCCATAGCTGACGATTGACCAAAAGGATTTGGGGTCTTTAGACTTAAGTGCTATTCTTAGGTCTTCCAAGTTGTCCGCCTCCCACTCCTTTCTAGCCCTCTTCGTAGCCAACTTGTACAAACGCCGATAAAGCTTGGTCTTGTCTTTATCCTGGAGCCTGACCACATGGACCAGATCACTTTTAGCTTTACTACAGTTGGCATTATACCATGGGGGGGCTGTGGCTATTTTCGCCTTGGGTCTGCCCTCTGGGTAGTACACGCCACCCAGGTCCCGCACGAGCCCCTGGTGGATGGTTAGGGGCTCTTTGCTGGCTACTGCACTTTCCTCCACCCCTGTCATACCGCAAAGGTGGGGCAGGGCCCTTTGATAAACATCAGCCAATTTGTTGGGAGAACCCAATATATTAGGCCACTTGACTCTCCGCCTGTTATTAGTTAGAGATAGTGGAGGGGTGATTAGATTCGGGTCGAAACCTGGGTTTGTGAGGTCCAGGCTCTCAGGTTTCAGATACAGGACCAGGGAATTATGGTCACTGTCTTTCCTAGGAAAGATTTTAAAGTCTGAGACCATGCCCCAGGTTCTATCTTCCACCAGGATGGAATCCAGGATGGAATTTTGGCCCTCTCTATTGAATGTCATTTGGGCTGGTCTATCTGAATTGGTCCTCCCATTACAGACTCTGAGAGAGGTCGACAGAATGAGAGAATTAATTTGTAACACCAGAGGGGTCCATGCTCTCACCACCGAAATCTGTGGTTCAGGGATGAGCCAGAGCTGATCATCTTCATCTGGGCCATCGTGGGATGGGTCAGTGAGCGGCTCAAACTGGCAATTAAAATCTCCACCCACATTAACGTTACTGCTGGGTCCAGGGTTAGAATGAACTGCGCAAGTTGGTCTATAGTTGAAGCCTCCTTCCCACTTGTTGTGGGTCTCGAGTAGATGTTAATTAGCGCAGCTTGCCTGTTTCCAGGAAGTGTAAGCATCACACACTGCACATCTAGTGACTCAGTGGGAACCTGAACCGCCTGGGCCCCCAGGTGTGTACCAACCCAGATACTGAGATCCCCCGAAGGTCTACCCCTCCCCTTCTTTACTGCCGGTACGTTAAAAGTTGCGTACCCGCACTTCTGCTCGCCTACCAGTGCCCAAGTTTCCTGGAATAAGCAAACATCGTTGCTTTCCACAAAAGCTCCCCAGTCTGGGCACAGCAGTTTGTTTTTGATCCCAGCCACATTCCAGGAGAGAATTTTGATAGAATCCTGTCCCGACCCCACCCTATTTTCACAATCCACTAAGTTCGGGCTATCACCCTGAAAAGGCACATCCTCTGATGTGTCAGCTAGGAGCGACCGCCCTACCTCAAGTGGCCCACTGACTAAGGGCCCATCCTCAACCTCCGTGGCGGCAATAGACTGGCCCTCCTTTCCCCCAGTGGGTGGGCGACCTGGGCCCCTGGAGGGGCGTCAATCCAGTTGATCTAACACACTGAATCTATTAGTGAGGGCGAGTAGATCACTGCAGGGACCGTTGTTGTTATTTCTCATCCAGGGGCTCCGTGTGTCGTGTGGTCTAGGGTCCAAAATACCCTGGTCACCCCTGTTCTGTAACCCTCTCACCCTAATTGGCGTGGGATAGAAATAAGAGAGCTGAAGAGATTTAACCTGTGATCCGGAGCACCCTGGGGCCCATTTGGAGATGTAGTCCACCACCCTACTATCCCTAAAATTTATGACTATGCAGTCACCCGCAATATCTTTCACCCGTGGGCCCACCCAATCAACACGGCGTGCAAACAGAATTTTGCTCGATACGTGCGGTGACAGTGGCATATTATGGTTGAGCCAATGTATGTATTTGTTCTTAAGAATAGCATAATCCTCCCTACTCTCTTGGTCCCGGGATGGCACTCCAGCAAGGACAACCACATACGGGGCGGACTCGGGTGGAAGCTCCAGACAAAACGTTTCATTAGTAGAGGATGGGGGATTCAATATTAATCTCTTGGAAGAACTAGCGTGTGGATTATCGATCCCACCACCCCTCGGCCGCTCAAGAGGTCCATGCCCCTCTAAATGCCCAACAATGCCCTCACCCGCCAAATCCCCCTGGCTCTGCACCTGGGGTCTCTGGAGTAGCGGGTCAATGGGCTTGTCTGTTGGCGGTACCTGGGAGTTACAGGACACAATGTTCGATTCAGGGGGCCTCACTGTGAAGCCCTTAGTTACTAATGGATCAGTAACCATCCCCTCCCCAATGACGACAGAGTGAAATTGTTCCACACAAGTAAGTCTATTTTCAATAGCATTCAGTCTGTCGTGCAAAGGGCCACAGGTCTTGACAAAAATATCTTCCATTTTGGCCCAGAAATCTTCCCCAAGGTCCGTATGGCAGGCGTCGTTAAAGTCTGAGGATACCCTAGATACATGATCTTGCCCCTGGTCCGCTACTGGACTCACTCACGCCGGTGAGTGAGTCTTCCGATTTGCGAGCGTTTCCCGCGGATCTGGAAACGCGAGAGGTAGTTATCCCCCTGCAGCTGGGGGCGTGGCCGTAGAGCGTCTCTCCGTTGGCTGGGGAGCGTGGCTCTCCCCGTTCGTGTTCCGCTGAGCTGCCTGCTGCCGGTGAGTGAGTCTTCCGATTTGCAAGCTTTTCCCGCGGAGCGGGATACGCAAGAGGTAGTTATCCCCCTGCAGCTGGGGGCGTGGCCGTAGGGCATCTCTCCGTTGGCTGGGGAGCGTGGCCCTCCCCGTTCGTGTTCCCCTGAGATGCCTGCTGCCTGCTGCCGGTGAGTGAGTCTTCCGATTTGCGCGCGTTGTGAATGTAGTTTCTGAAAATGAGTTGTGATGGCATGCGATGTAAAATCATGCATTGTAATGGATGTTGCGACGTAAAAACTGTATTGCAAAGGCATGCATTGTAAATGATTGCGTTGTAACATCATACATTCCTAAGGTACACCACATAATTCCCTCTTCTCTCTGATATACTTCACACTCTGTCAAATAACCTGTGATGCCTCAAAAAAACATAAGTGCAAGTCCCAATGTGCCCCTCTAGCAGGGGGCCCCCAAAGTGAAGAACGCATGACTTTCCGTGGCGGCAATGAAGGCATCTGTTTAAGCCCATCATAATATGGCTGGCAGTGTCTAATAGACACTGCCACCATATTAAACGTTTTGCGCCGGACGGTCTTTCCGTCCGCCGCGGTCCTCCCCGCCATCCTAATATGGCGGGGGGAATTTAGGTGCGGATGACGGGCAGATTGCCCCCGCCTGGCTGGCGGTGGCTACCGCCAGCCTGGCGGAGGCAATCAGCCCACCATCCTAATGGGCCCCTTAGAGTTTTGAGGATAGGTATAATGTAACAACAGCGACAAAGTGCCCTGTCCGAAAAACTCTCTGTCTGCCCGTCCTATTTTAAGTTAGGCAAACTGCCAGGTTTACACATTTTAATGTCTTCTTTGGATGGCTAAGAGAGTATGCCAAGAAAACCATCTGAGCATCGGCCATATTTAAAGTGGGTGGTCATATGACTTTTTTTTCTGTTCATCACCCGCAGGCATATCTTGGCGGTGAGGGACAGTAAAAAACAAATTAAAAAATTACCCCACACTGGGGTCTCATTCATTTTATCTCTTGAAGGTTACCTTAGCTAATTCATCCTGACATGCCATTGGTGTGTAGAAAATGTACTTTGTTTAAATCTGTATACTTTGCGTATTTTCAGTGATGATAGAATATTCTTGTTTGTTTTCGAGTTATGTAGGTTTTTTGTGTTTTTTTATATTTTGGACTGTTTATAGAGATTTTTATTTATATGTAAATGTACACTATCAACAAGGCCACTGGAAAAAAACATGATTTCGAAGTCACAGATTTTATCTTGTTAATATGAATTCATCACAGTTGCTACGTAATCCTCCATTTGGTACATAACTTTAACAAATGTTTTAAAATGTGTTTCTAGTCCAAACTGACCAATGTTTATCACAATTATTGGTTCAAAGTCATGCCTGAAACTTTGCAAAGTTTAACTAGCTACCTTTAAGTTGCTGATTGCTATATTCAGGAAGTTAAAAAGACATCACGTTGCACCAATGATGTAAACAGTATGAATCAATATGGAAAGGGATTTTGTCTGCAGAGGACGGGTGAAAAGTAAACATCTTAAATACATACATGTAATTCAGATAGAATGGAAAGAATTATTCCAACTGCAGTATAATGATATTTTGTTTCACTTGCCATGTCACATTACTCCCGCTGTCCTCAGAGTACCAGTTATTCCAAAAGGTATTCAGACCTCAGAAGAATCCAACATGTTATATGTTTAAGGCCCCTATCCTAAATCCTAAAGTGCCTCTTAGTGAGACACATAGCAATTAAATATGAATGTTCTATACTGTTCCGTAGAGTTATATTTAGTGAAAGGGGGTGCTTGAGAAGCGCCTTGAGATTGAAGGCATGGTAGAGTCAAGTCAAGTGAAGAATAACTTTATTTCAGCTCAGAGAACCATAAAAAGATTTACATATTAAAAAGATTAAAATACAGTACATACAGCGGTAGAGACAAAACTGAAGACATGTTTTAGAACAAAAATGGGACATGCTCATTAAATGTGGCACACCTTTTATTGAGTGAAGTGCATGCATGTACGGTTATTTTCCATTGAGTACATCTTGTGTTTATGTTTTGCTCAATTTTACCAGGGAGCTAAAAAGAACAGTGTTAATAAAATGGTGTTCCTGCGCCTTCATGCTAAACAAGATGATTAATTTCTAGTGAATTACATTTTTGACAAGATCTGTCCAATGAGCATAGCTTTCTTTCACAGAATTGCCATAGATTGTTTAGCACAGCACTGGGAACAGTTTCATAGAAGTATGTTAAAATGGAAAAATAACTAGACAACAATGCTACAGATTATGTTGCATAATTTACCTTTAATCACATAAAATGCCACCTTGCCTTCTTTTGCCACACTATTTCCTTTCCACCCTTTATAATTTTGGGCCTGATTTAGACTTTGGCGAGCACCCACTACATTCATGGAAGTGCACTAAAAGGCACATTTTGCTATTAAGCTACGACAAATTCTTTTAGGGGTTAATTTCAATAACTCCCATAAAGCTACCCTTGAAAACAATAAAATTGTGTACAATGCTATGACGCACCATGTTTTAAAATTCACCTGTTGGCATGCTCGGAAAAGCATATACCCAACAGTTGAGTTAAATAGGTGCCTTTGTGGTACCTATACCTTGGTCGTTGTCTGCTAAAGGTTAATTCAAACGCTCATGCCACAGTTTCTATATATGTGGCTTTCAGGGAATGGGAACTCTGAATTTATTTTCTTTTCCCTCCAGGGACAAGGATAATGTTATGCCAGCACACCTTCGCTTAAAAAAAAGGCTGCAATACTTTCACTCGTTTGGGAGGGAGGGGGTGGCTTGTGCACGCAGGCCGCGGGGGGTATACAAAATTGTAGGCGCATCGTTGGACCGTCTGTGACTCGCTCGACCCAGTGAGTAAGGGAAGCGATGTGTCGAGGACCACGAGAGTCGCTCACAGCGGGGGGCACACAATGGGGGGGATACAGCAGAGTGGTTCGGGGTAGTCTGCCCCAAGGAGACAGGTGGCCATGAGTGGCGGCTTGGGCCCTGGGATGCTCTACCCAGAGAGACACATACTCCAGGCCCGAATACACAAGGAACGATGAGTGAATCTGTTGCCCCAACTAATAGGGCTAGTAAAATTCCTTTGGGGGGCCTGGGGATCATGCTGACATGGCTGGAGCTAGGGAGTTGCCGATGGACCCTTGGATGATAGAAATCCCACATCCCTCACCCCTACAGGAACAGGAGACCGGGTGATACCATGTGAGGCTGTGTAGGCCGGAGTGAGGGCCGCCTGGAGCCCAGGAGTGCGGTGCTCATGCCACGGCCACAGGGAGCCACAGTGGTGAGGAGACGGCAAGGCTGCACTCGGGGTTGGTGGCCCCGTTGATCTCTTAACAGCTAGAGTGGGATTGGGAGTGAATGAACCATGCTCACAGCTGGTGGCTCCGCGCAGAGAGGCATTGAAATGGTGAGGTTGAAGGCCGGCAACACAGTGAACCCCGGAGAAAGCCGGGTAGAGTGAGAGAGGAGACAAAGGCCCTACTGAAGGTGGTGCAGATTCGGGCCTGCGAGGGCATACAGCGACAATACTGGCAGAAATATTAGAGACAAAGAGTGCCCTGGAGTCTAAGATTGAAGAGGTGGACCAATATGTGTGACTATTGAGGGTGGACCACTGCAAATTGGCGGAGAGGGTGAAGGAGACAGATCGCCCCTCACCCATCTGAAACCAGCAACAACAGAGGACCATCTACTCTCCTGGACAAGCATTAATAACAAGGACACCAGCGAGATCATGAAGACCATCCAATCCAGCTCACCGCTAGATCCATGCCCCCACCACATCTTCAACAAAGCCAGCGCATCCATCGCACCCCATCTCAGCAAGGCCATCAACATCACCTTCGAGATACAACCTTTCCTGGAAAGCTGGAAACACGCCGAGATCAACGCCTAACTCAAGAAACCAAAGCCGGATCCCAAGGACCTCAAGAAATTCCGGCCCATCTCCCTGCTCCCATTTCTGGCTAAGGTCACAGAGAAAATCGTCAACAAGCAGCTGACCCACTACCTCAAAGACAACAACATCCTGGACCCATCCCATTCCGGTTTCCGCAGCAACCACAGCACCGAAACTTACCTCATCGCCGCCACAAATGACATCAGGACCCTGCTAGACAACGGAGAAACAGCAGCCCTCATCCTCCTGGACCTGTCAGCCGCCTTCGACATGGTCTGCCACCGCACCCTACGCACACACCTACACGACGCTGGAATCCAAGGGAAGGACCTGGACTGGACCACATCATTCCTCTCTGGCAGAACTTAGAGCGTCCGCCTCCCCCCTTCCACTCCAACGCCACTGAGATCATCTGCGGCGTACTCCAGGGCTCGTCCCTCAGCCCAACTCTGTTCAATATCTACATGGCACCCTTCGCCCACGTCGCCCGCCAACACAACCTCAACATCATCTCCTACGCCGACGACACCCAGCTGATCATCTCCCTCATTAAAGACCCCCACACAGCCAAAACCAACCTTCACGAAGGAATGAAGGTCGTCGCCGACTGGATGAGGAACAGCCGACTGAAGCTGAACTCGGACAAGACGGAGGTCCTCATCTTTGGGTCCATCCCTTCGGCCTGGGACGACAGCTGGTGGCCGACCACACTTGGAACTGCTGCGACACCCACAGACCACGCACACAATGTAGGGGTCATCCTCGACTCCACCCTCACCATGACTAAGCAGGTCAATGCCTTCTCCTCCTCCTGCTTCAACATCCTCCGAATGCTACGTAGGATCTTCAAGTGGATCCCCAATGAAACAAGAAGAACAGTCACCCAGGCCCTCGTCACCAGCAGGTTGGACTACGGTAACGCCCTCTCTGCAGGAGCATAGGCTAAGCTCCTGAGACGGCTGCAACGCATCCAGAACACCTCGGCATGTCTGATCCTTGACATCCCCTGCCGCAGTCACATCACTACCCACCTGAGAGACCTACACTGGCTCCCAGTCAACAAGAGGATAACCTTCAAGCTCCTCATCCATGCACACAAAGCCATCCACGACACCGGCCCAGCATACCTCAACAGATGACTCAGCTTCTACACCCCCACCCACAAGCTCCGCCCTGCCGGCCTCGCCCTCACCGCTGTCCCCCGCATCTGAAGAACGACAGCCGGAGGCAGATCCTTCTCCCACCTCGCCGTCAAGACCTGGAACACCCTCCCCACCAACCTACGGCAGACCCAAGACCTACTGGCCTTCAGAAGACTACTCAAGACCTGGCTCTTCGATCAGTAGCAGCCCCCCCCCCCCCCCAGTGCTTTGAGACCCTCACGGGTATGTAGTGCGCTCTACAATTGTCCTGATTGATTGATCGATTGATTGAGGGAGAGTGGGTCGAGGCATTAGAAAAGTTGGTGGCAGCTTTGGAGAGTAAATTGGATGTTGCTGAGGGACGTTCGTGCCACAACAATGTGTGGTTGGTTGGCGTCTTAGAAAAAGCAGTGGGCCCCTGCATGGAGCTGTTTCTTGAGGATTGGATCTCCTCAGTGCAGCTGGAGGGAAAAATCTCCAAATGGTTCACAGTGGAACGGGAACCATTCCACCATGGGTTGCTATCACGGGTAATCGTGGCCTGATTGCTGAATTTCAGGGACAATATTCTGCTCATGGCATGGAAACACAGGGCATGGCACTAGAGGGAGATAGCATGAACATATATGCTGATTACACAACAGCAGTAAAAAAACTGTGGAAATTCTTCGTAGGGATTAAAATGCTCCTCCGACATCTGCAAATTCAGTATGCCCTTTTCTTTTTAGCGAAACTCAGTATTATCGACTGGGGAGCCTTCCACTTCTTCACAACAGTGGCGGAGACTTGGGCCTGACTGGCGGTCCGGGGGTACCTGATGCCAGACGCGAGTTAGGTGGCCTGGAAAGGGGAGTGGCAGGAACCTCACCAGCGCCGAAGAACGTGCCAATGCCCGTCATCCACCCCTCCAAAGCACCAGGTAAAAACTAAAAGGGCAAGAGTGATGGCTGCCATACAACAGAGACAGACCCTAGAGGTGGTCAGCCAGTGGGAGTTCTTGGTTACACTGATGACAGCAGACAAGATCATTTGATGGATGCCGTGAGACATAACCTTATTGAGAGACAGAGAGTATGGCTATGCGGGTTGGGGGAAACAAGTGGGGTGGTATGTGGAGGCTCCTATACAGATCCACAGGTCGACCAAGCCACACATTGCCTTCAATTACTGTTGTGTGAGTTTATCGTGTTAAATGTTAATCTAGTTAGGATAACAGACACCTGTCAGCAGTTGGGGAAGCAGGTAGTTTAAAGCCTGCAGCACAAGAGTGTAGGGAGGGAACATTTCTATAGGAGGTTGAGGTGGGAAGGGAACAGCATGACATTCACAGGAAGGTTCACCACCTAGAGGAAATTAATAAAGAAGGGCAATTCCTGAAGACAGGTAATGGCTGATCCCAAGACACTAAATTAGTAAGGGGCTCCCCCTAAATGTTCGGTCATGGAATATTAATGGCCTATGGGGAATAGTGACCAATTGCCTAGCTAGGCGCAATCCAGATGTGATTTTGTTGCAAGAAACAACTGCAGGCTCTTCAGTCGGGCTGCTATGGGCTCCTGGCCCAGGCAGGCGTTTCCAGTGGATCGAGGGGAGTGGGTGTATTGATGCGGAAATCGCTGTCCCTGAAGGTGACCAAAACATGGATGGACCCCAAAGGATGGTAAGCGCTGACAGGCTGCTTGAATGGCATGGAGTTGGTGGTCGCTCCCTGGTATCTACCACCAAAACTGCAAGGGGAATAGTTGGAAAAGCTTGGAGATTGGATAAGAAAATCCCCAGATGCCCTGCTATTGGTGGGGGGAGACCTTAATCTCACTCATAAGGGAATCAAGGACGACTGACTAGTTCTGGGATCTCCAAAGAAAGGATATCGATTGAAAGATCTTTTAGATGCAACTGTAATGGCCGACTTGTAGAGAGCCCATAATAGCCAAAGATGACAGTACTCCTGATGCAGGTATAATGTAGCGCAGGCATTTACAAAGTGATGTATCTGCCTAAATGAGTCACTTTGTAAATAGGGTGCAGTATGGCGCATTGATTACGCCGCCGCAGCATCACAAAAAGTGACACAACGGTGACGTAAGTCCTTCATAAATAAGGGCCATAGCATTTATTTTATTTATTTATTTGAGAGTTTTATAAGCGCTGGCCAGACCCGAAGGTATCGGAGCGCTTTACAACATTAGTAGTGAGGAAATCACACAATGTAAGAGCAGAGTGCACATTGGCTCGAGACGAATCGGAAGTCTCAGAGCGCTGTACAACAATGTTAGCAAAGGAAATCTCATAAGATAGCAGTAATATGCACATTGACTCGTGACGAGATCCTTTCTGGGAGGGGGATAGGAGAATGAGTCGGGAGATGGGTGAGGTAGAAGTCATAAAGTCAAAGTGGTTGTGTGCTGTAGTGGGCAAGATTCTGCGATTATGTGGCAGCTATCTATTCGGGAGAGATCGGTTGAGGAATAGGTCTTTGAGCTGCCTTTTGAATTTTACAAGGGAGTGGGTAGTCCTGATATGGACTGGGATGGAGTTCCAGATTTTGGGCGCATTTCCTGAGAAGGATCGAGAATTTTTTTGTTTGCGAGTTTTCGGAGGGATGAGGAGTAGAGTGTTGGTACTCCTGAGGTCCTTGTCTGACCACCCTTCTTGAGTTTAGAGGTCAGGTAGGCGGGTGTCCGAGTGTGCAGAGCTTTGTGTGTGAGACAGGCAGTTCTGAAGTTGGCATGCATTTCTATTGGTTCATCTCTACCACCTGATGAAGGCTTGTCATATCTAGAAGATATATATTTTCCATCCCAAAAGAGAATTTAAGGAATCAAAATGGTTGTTGTGTGTTTAGCTGTTGAAGTTTGGAATATGTATTATTAATTTTGCTTTTAAAGCACATCAGTAATACCAAGGCGTTCATCTGAATTTTAAAACTAGACTGTTTCTTTCTTTCGTGATGCTGAACTAAATTTTGGGTGTTACAGACTGTGCCTCAGCCTTAGCTAATCTTTAGATAGATTGACCTATCAGTGACCTTTAAATTTCACAAACCATGGTATAAATTCACTGTCACCAATGGATGTCTCAGTTTCCATGGAATTATGTCACATTCACTATGGGATGATGTCACTAGACACCATGTTAACCAACTACTTTGAGAAGATGTCATAGCTCCAATGGGATATTGTTGGAAAACGATGCAGCATCTGCGAGGCCTGCACAAATAACATGACAACATTTTTCCTTCACTGGGAACCAAACACCCCATTGTAGCACCTGACTCTCAGAGGGTAGCGTTGCAGAGCAGTCTGAGGTTTACACAAGGGAGGTGGTGTGGGCTAAACACACACACTACTCAATACTATGCACCAATTTACAAATATACATAAGCTGTTGGAATTACTTTGTGACATTGCAGAACATCTCCACCCCCCCGCAGGAGGGGTGGAGTCTAGTACCACCACTCCCATGTATGCACATCAGCTTGCCCCCAATGCAGTTAGTTGAACATAACCTGGAGCGAGGGCCCTGCGCACTGGCACCATCCCAGTGGCAACCCACCCCTTGATTTCAACAAGCATTTAAAAAAGGTAGCCCTGCCTTGGAGACACACAACACTGACTGAGCATTTCCTACTGACCATAAAGTATGCACCTCTACATCTTAAGGGCTAGCAGTCTGGGTTCTTCTTTCTTTAGCTACCAAAGATCCATTGGTGGGCCTTTGATATTGTTACAAGGGATGATAATGACTTATGGGCCAGTAGTTAGAGTTATGTTTCTACTAATATTATAAAGGTTGGTGTGGGACATATGGTAATAAAGCACCCAAATAAATGTAGGCGGCTGGGTTTTAGTGAAGAAACCTAGAAAAGTTTGCAAGGGAGAGTAATATTTTTCTGAACCTGTGCCAATTATGAAGGTTAATTGTACTACAGTTTAATTAGTAGTATTCAGTTCTAAACCTTTTCCAAAGGAGTTGATTGAGAACAAAATCATACATGCCAACAGACCCGATTCAGGCAGGAGACTGCCAATTTTAGCAGCCAGAAATGGCTTTATTTTATCTGTCTCCAGTCTGAAATCACCACTGCTTCGATAGAAGTAAATGGGGAAAATGCATTCTTCTGTTTCTTTCCAAATTCTCCCACTTTTGTGGTGTAAAATGTTGGCCTGTATGCAAAATGGGAGTACACAACAGGAAAGGAACTGATTATATTGCTTGGGAATTGAATTCTAATGGTAAAACAAATTATACTAATACTGATTTGCTGCAAACACAATTTCCAAATTAAACGTCATGCAATATCAGTGACAAAACACGGGATGTGGAAACAATATTTTCTACTTCTTCTGACTTTGAACCAAATGTAAAGGTGCCTAACTAATAAAATGACATGTATAAAGATAGTGGTCCTAATGTATCTTCAGATCCTATCTTCAAGTGTAACACGGTTTTGACCCCTTCTACGTCCAAAGATTAAGTTCTGTATTAACTTTCTTCATTTTATTATCATTTGTATTATTAAAAAAATGAAAAAGGCAGAAGTTGTATTGTGATGGATTCACAATGGTTTGTTTTCTTTTGAAACTCGTGTCATTGCATTCTTTACTTTCAGATTCGAATGAGCGAAGCATTCCCTTGTGGATTCTTGGCTGGGCAGCAGCAATTCAGACGGGCAGTTGCTTTTCATTTCCTGGGCTTTCGGACGGTTGCTGTATATTATTCCTCAATAAATGAATCGCTTGAAGATGCTATGACTCCTGGCGTTTTATCAACTGTCCCCGTTTCAAAGACACCCAGCATGTGGCAGACAGTCACTGCCAACTCCCCTCACCTGCACCCCCAGCAAAGCCCAGCCCAAACTGGGAAGCACGTGTAGACTTCACCTAAGCGCAGCAGCAAGAATACATGTTTAAGCATCACTTTAGAATGACAGTACTCATCATCGAGGGTGCTGACTCCCCGCGCGGCCAGCACCCTCGCGTGCTGCCATGGGAGTTGGTTCAGCATTTTTGGTCTGCCTGCTCCGGCGGGCAGATGGGCAGATCTTCTTCTGCTCCTCCGGTCACCTGCCTTCCAGCCTTTGGGTCCTAGGATGGGATCCTGGACCCCTAACATCGTCAGGGGGCGCGACAGCGCTCCTCCATCCATCGTTGGCAGGGGCCAAGGTGGGCTCCTGGCGGCCGCATGGGGCATTTTCATGGGGAGCGAGACGGCGCTCCCCGACTTTGCTTCGGGCCCGGGGATGGGGTCCCAGGTCCCTCGAGACCCCTCCGCGGGGGGCGCAATGATGCTCTCCACCCACCAGCTTCTCACCTCCTTCGGGGCCCGGGTTGGGGTCACGGGCCCCTTGCAATCATATATTTGCAGTGGCCCGATGGCGCTCCTCCTCCTCTTCACGGGGAGCGCGACGGCATTCCCGGCTTTGCTTCAGGGACCTCTTCATGGGGGCACAATGGTGTCCCCTGCCCTCCGCTGTTGCAGGGGGCCAGGGTGGGCTCCTGGCCACCCATCTTGGGGGCACGTCACGGGGATTACGACGGTGCTCCCCATAGTGTCAGAACCACTTTCTAACAGATGGGGATGGAATCACAGACTTTATGGGATTAGATTACAAGATCAGAAAAGTTGAAGCTATGGTGGCATTAGAGCAGGTTAACTACCACAAAAACTCTGTGAATATTGATAAGAGTGACCACTACCCATTTAATTAGGACATTGGAGGTACTCAGTTTTGTTGCAAGATCTTTTCTGACCACACTAATATTTACTTTTACCTACAGACAGAGTATCTTTGAGGGAGTTAAATTGTGGAGACTAGGCTGTGTCTCATCTCCCCCTTTTTTTAACTATAATTAGAGCACATTACTGCTAAAATATTATTCCAGCCCGCGTGGGATGTTCTAAAAGTGCCCTTTAGTATGTGGTCGAAATCGTTAATGAAAAGAAAACATTGCTAGTAAATTAGATCGCAATTCTCATCAATAATGTCACAGTTTGCATGGAATGGGTTATTAGCCTACCATGTGCAGAGTCCTCAGCCACCCATAGGAAGAGGGGGAAGACCAGGCTTGCATGGAGTCACTGCCACAGGACATTGGGTCACCTATAGGGGTCACGCATGTGAAGAGCTGAGGACTTATGTGTTGCAATCTTACCCCATTTGGTTGAGGCGACCACCATTATGTAGTGAGATCAAAGGCCCTAAACGGATTATGTCATTTCCAATATTGGATGGCGTCAATGCCACCACTTAATGATGACACAGTCCTCATGTGATGATGTGTGACCCTTGTGCATTTAGCTCATAAGAAAAAATCATGGTGACAGAGTAACAAGGATTAATTAAAGGAAAGGATGTACCTGGATATGAAAAGGGGTTGTCCAGGAGCTAAGGGAAACCCCCATGGGTTGGTGTCAACAGACTGGTTTTAGTGACAGTAGTTCAGCAAAGTAATAGCTTTGGCATGCTTTTATAGAATTGTACTTGTAGTATAAAAGTGGACCAAGTCAGTCAACATTGAAACGGTAGGACTCCAAAGGATCTTGACTGGTGACACATCTGAGATATTTCCACTATCTGATTGGCAAAGGAGGCCATCCCAATGGTGACACTATAAATGGATATGGATCCACAGACGGCAGTGGGCCTGTTTGGAAAAGGGAATGATAATCAGAGTGAAAGAATAATCGGAATATAGGCTAGGCAAAGGTGAGCATTTTAATGTAGGAACTGAAACATAATTTGGAACTACACTAGCGGTAAATAAGAAGGCAAAAGACACAGCAAAGAGAGAGAAACGTGTTGGATCAAGGAAACGCAAACAGGCGTTTGAGGATGTTCCAGAATGGTACCATGAAACCTAGTGCCATACTGGCACATGGAAACTGGACCAAAGACTCAGAAGAAGGCCATGGACAAAAGAATCAGTCTGAAGGCAAGAGGTCACCGCAAACTAAGCCAAGAAATAGCAACTGAAGAGTTTTTGAGGCATAAAACGAAGACAAAACACAGAGCAGAAAGGAAGGGCAGAGACATAGGTGAGCAGAAAGTGTATACGCAAGGAGTGATGGACCAGACATCCTTATGAAAGATGGCAGATTATTAAAAAGTCTCAGGTACTTCCGGTTCTCTAGGAGAGTCACAATGTCGGCATGTGCAGATCTACAATCTTTGGTATATTCTTTTCTTATGTGGTGATAATTCCAACCCACAAAGGGTAAAATGTCTTCTGCTTTAAAATCGGTTCTCCATTCAGGAAAGGGCTCCGTCTGACCGATCGACGAGCTCATACGGACTACTCCTTCATCAAAGTAGTCCAAAAACCTGGAATCTCGAGTACGAGCTTGTGGATTGGTCAGGCGGAGACCTCTCCTGAATGGAGAACCAATTTTAAAGCAGAAGACCGATATTTTACCCTTTGTGGTTTGGAATTATTACCACATGAGAAAAGAAAATACTAAAGATTGTAGAGCCTTGAGAAGGTCACAGGACGATTTCCCAGCGTATGCGACGAAACACGTGTCGGCTGAAGAGACACTATAATAAGAAAGTAAGAAAAACAAGAAACTCAAAACACTGTGTGCGATTGTGCATTTTCCTGAATGGCGCCTTTTCACCTAACTCAATACCACTGTCCATTCAAAGGTCTATTTCCCTGGAATCATTCCCCCTAGTTGTCAGGGGCATGAACAATTTACCTGAGCATTGCACCTCTGTGTCTCTATGGCATAGGACCATATTCTTCAATGAAAGCTTCACTTTTATCATCCCACATAAAGCCTCTTTTATAACTAAAAATTACACTTCCTCATTTAACATACGCTTCCTCTGGAGAATCGTATCTCTGCGTTCAATTGGACAGACTTTCACAACGGTTAGAAAAATTGAGGACCACTTTTTTAATCCGAGCGCTTTTAAAACGTGTCTAAAACAGGCCTATTATCTCCGAACTTCTGAAACAGGATTCTGACTGTTTCCATGATCATTAGTTTATTGTAACCCTGATGTCCAGTGCTTCACTCTAACCAACGTGACTGTGGGATTATGTCTTCCCATCTAATAAATAGGCCTGTGCGGTGAACTGTGCTCCGTTCGTGGGGTATGCAGAGTTTTCCGCACTCCGCTCAGCACGCAGAGTTCCAAAAAATGAGCTAGGAAAATCCAAAGCTAAACCACCTCCCAGAGAGATTTCTCAACGTGTGCGGTGTTGGATGGTCGCGACCAGTGTTATTAAGAAACCATCCATTAGCGTTGATGAAGCTACAGGCAACAGAAAAAAGGAGCCACTTGCAGAACTATGCCCAGCGGAGTTTTCTGGTCATTTTGCAAACTCCACCCAGGCCTACTCATAAACCAATTTGGGATGTTCGCGTGTTTAGCTACAACATCCTGGTTATCATGTTACCAATTTGAGCAGTTTACTAATCCTCATGCACAACACTAAGCACTTGCCTTCTATGACACCTGCAACCTTACACCTTTCTGTCTCTATAGAAACCCACAACCTCTTCTTTGTCATCTTACCCCTTTGGATAGCTTCACACTTAAGATGCAGACCAAAGTTCCTGCACTGTGTTGCCTCATGGGACTGAAGGGTATCTCCCCTGTACAATATGTTATGCTTAAACATACTTTAACACTTTGCTAGCACTGTATGTGTGCTTTACAGGACAGCACACATGCAATGTGTGAAAAATTAGGAGAAATAAAAACATTACTCCTTGTTTGCACCTATCTCAACGTGCAATTGTTTTCTGGTTCAGAGTCCTGTGTACCTTTTTTAGTAGATAGATTTCCAGCAAAAACCATGGGTTATAATGTGGGAATTCCCATGAACCTGCCATGGGATGCGCACTTGACACAAAGTAATGCAAAGTAGAGCATAGCACTATTTGTGTTACTTTTGTGCTACTTTCCAGCACAAACTATTGATAAATCAGGTCCCAGCAGTGAACCTTGACTGCTTAGCTACACTACTCTTCAAGAGCCAAGATCCATTTAAGAGTGTTTGTATGCAATGAGCAGTCCAACTGTATCCAAAGACTTTGGACGCTAGGGGGCAATGCCATGGGAAAAAGTCTTATGCACCAAAGAATAAGGTCTACTTACCCATGATACGATGAGGCCATGGCACCAAAGGAATTATATCACACCACATAGTGGCACTGTTACACACCAAATAGGAGGAAATCACAATCAAGTACCAGATTACGGGGGCGGAGCTTACTCGAGACCAGGATGGCTGCCTGAGTCTCGAGCTCTACAGCACTGACCAATAATCCTACATTTATCGACCACCTGCCACTTTAAAACTACTGTTGGGTCGTTCTTTGGTCACCGGAACGCTACCACACAGCAACAAGCAGGCCTCGACCTCTCGCAACCTCTTTTGCCCGAAGATACAACAATACACAGCGGGCGGAACACAGGGCCGCTAATCCCCACATTGGAGGGGAGAGTGGGGCGGAACTGTGTCCCTGTATGTGCGGCGCAGGGCTGCAGACTCGGATCGGCATTCCGTGCCCCGGGAGCCCGGCTCTCGAGGAAACCCACCCGGACCTGCTGAGCCGCTGACAGTGCTGAAGAGCGCTCGGGGCTGGAGGGTCAACTGTCGCAGTGCGAGTGCTGTGTGACCTGACAACAGAGGCAGAGTGGGCCCCCCCGACGCACGGAATGCGGCCGACGATGCGATACGCTGCACTAAGGTGAGCGACTGCAGAGGAAATGAGCAGCAGGGACACAGGACGATACAGGCACAGGGAGTGGATTGGCGGAGCGTGCACTGGGAAGATAGAAAGCTCGAACTGAGTGGAGCCGCCATTTTGTTTGCAGCTAAGAGGGCCGCGAGCTACAAAGATTAATAGACAAAACCGAGCCCACGCCCTGTGACATAACAGAGCACTGTCAGAGCCAAGGCTGGCAGTAGGGAGCTTACTTGCACTGCGCTGGGGGGCACAATCATGGAGACAACTGACCCCCAGGGACGCCGCCCTGCAGTGTTGGGCTCGGTCGTGATGAGGTACTACTGAAAGGGAGCACACAACTGAAGCCCTCAACTGCTGTTGATGCAGTCACGCCTAGTAGTCATAAACACACTTGCGCAAACTATATGCAGAGTGGTCCAAAAAACAATGGTCCTTGACCTGTATTTATGATGCAGTAAATCAATTCCCTTGTAGGTATATGTAATCTGATTCTGGAGCTTGGATTAGTGCGACAGCTCTTTGGTACTTAATACATCATTTATAGTGAAAAAAGGAAAACATGTGCAACTACCTGTATTTGAGATCACCATACAGTTTTATTTAGACAATGGTGAGACCGTTATTTAACATGTCAAATCATTTCCATTTAGGGATAGGTTGCTCCAAAAGGTAGAGAGCGTGCAAAAGAGAAAAGTGCTCAAGTGAAATTTGATAGAGTATAGGAAAAATTCTGAAATAATACAGCATATGAAGTAACTTTGGCCAGGCTTTGTAGGACGGTGAATTACAACCGGTCCTTCTGTACATAATGTTTTTTTAATTGCTCTGTCCTATGTCACCTACTTTTGAGCCCCTCTACTCTATCACAATTTCACTTGAGCACTTTTCTCTTTTGCACGCTCTCTACCTTTTGGAGCAACCTATCCCTAAATGGAAATGATTTGACATGTTAAATAATGGTCTCACCATTGTCTAAATAAAACTGTATGGTGATCTCAAATACAGGTAGTTGTACATGTTTTCCTTTTTTCACTATAAATGATGTATTAAGTACCAAAGAGCTGTCGCACTAATCCAAGCTCCAGAATCAGATTACATATACCTACAAGGGAATTGATTTACTGCATCATAAATACAGGTCAAGGACCATTGTTTTTTGTATTAACCTGTACCCAGGTCCCTGACCGCGATTGGGCTACCCCATTTTTATAATGGCTATATGCAGAGTGGAGCGGCCAGATTATAGTGCAGTGCCAGGAGGCAACTGCAAGTGAGTACTTGGAGACCCAGGAAGCGCCTGTGGTCGACATAGCACGGTGGGACTGATACTGGAGCTGAGGCAGCACGGGGGCTGGAATTGTCACAGGCAACAACAGAAGACGCTCCTTGCAGTGGAAATATTTTAAGATCTAATGCAGGGTGCCACTCTCTGGCTTGAAGATTGAGACGTCATAGTCTGACACCTAAGTAGGGGTCCACGGCCCGGCTCCTATCCGCTCACTGCCAGAGAGGAAGCTGGTGATAGCCCCAGAACAACGGCTGTACCTGAGAGAAGACGTTGGGCAGAACAGATAGGACACAGCCCAAGCTTTCCTAAGAGCAAAACGCTCTAAATCGCATGACGCTGCGTCAGAGGAGGCTAATAGGCCTACAACCCCCATGGAGGAAGACCTGGACATCCCGAGTATGCTGCTGTCAATGGAAAAGGGACTGGAGAGTGGCATCGCCTCCCTTAGCACGAAGATCGACGCCCTGTCATACCGGATGGATAGACTGGGGAGAGGCTGAACAAACATGCGGAGATGTTAGATATGTCCGAACGGTGGCTCACGGACGTGAAGGAGGCACAGACTACACTGGACTCGGACCACAAACAGCTTGGGAGGATTATGCACGTTTTGCACGACAAAACGGAATACTTGGAAGCCTGCTCGAGACGCAGCAATCTACTAAACATGGGCCTGCCGGAGACGACACAAACTGGCAACATGGAACTCTTCGGGGAGAAGTTTTTGGTGGATCTTCTGGGAGCATAGGTGTTCTCGAATATGTTTGTTGTGGAGAGAGCGCACCGTTCCTTAGGGCCCCGACTGCAGCCGGGAGCCCCGCCACGTCCAAATATAGCAAAACTGTTAAACTACTGAGACAGAGACGCTGCACTACGTTCCGCGAGGGACAAGCAACAGCTGACATACGAAGGGTCGACAATTTCACTCTATCTGGATTTCACCGCCCGAGTACAGGAGGCACGTCGACAATTTGTACCCATGAAAAAGCAGCTGCGTGAGCTAGGTCTGGACTATGCTATGCTATATCTGACCAAACTACGGGTGAACAAACAAGGACGCTCACACATCTTTACAGATCCAAAGGCTCTGCAGAAGGCACTTAAAGACTGGTACAGGGAACAGCGAAAGAGCCCAGGACGGAAACTTCAGGACGAGGCGGCTGGAGGATCGCTTGATGACCAGGACTGAGACTCGCTTGGTTGAACACCACTGATAAGTATTGATGGAGCAAGGATTCGCACGTAAAGCGCCTTGCTTGAATTCATGAACCTCAAATAACATTTAATTAACTAATCAATATGTTTGTCTTATTAATTTGTCCTTTTCCGACATTTTTGGGTGTCCGAGTGAAGCTTGCCTATGTGTTTATTAATCCTAATACGCTTGCAACCTAAGATGGATGCTGCTGCACGGGAATTTCTACTGCGCATGCGTCGGTTATGAGGTACTGGGTTTTTAAGAACTGGCACAGAACCGGTAACCCAGCGGTGTCAGGGTACACCCAGAGACCTCGAGTTCTTCCTGATTTAGACCACAGAAACTCAGAGTCTTCTAGGTGAAGTCAAGGATCGATTTTATTGGCTGCAACCAAAGTAACAAGTGTCCTAGAAGTACAACACACAGGAAGTATGTTCTCAGGAGACTGCTCGAATTTACAAAGTCAGGCTTCTCTCTTTATACAGAATATTCAGCTTCAGGCAAACATTCTTCGAATTTGTAGTATGTCATTTACAGTTATTGGTTTACAAAAGAAAAGCAGAGTCATGATGACATGTACATATTTCACGTCGTGCTGCCCATAACAAATCACCCGGCGAGGCCCAACATTTCATCAGATATCAGTGGACCCCCAATAAAACAGGCACCTCCCCACCATAAAGTAAGTGAAGCAAAAGAGTAGAGACAGATGTGAGCAAGATACGGCAGGTGTGTGCGCTGAAATGGTTTTATGGCTTGTTGAGCCTTGATGCTATCTTGTTCGGCCACTGGGAGGAGAACTGACCTAACGAGTTCGGCCTGGGGCAATGGTTCCAACTTGCACAGGTCATAGAAAAGTCGATTAAGGTGTACGTGTTCTTGTGGAATTGAATTCAGCTGGATTAAGGCCTATGTAAAGGGCAACACATAAATGGGAGCCAAGGGTTCAGAATAAAAATGACGATTTCGAGGTGAAATCGTCACTCGAATATGCTGAAAATATATGTACATGATGTGCTCGTCATTCTCGGTCTTTTGATACCAAATTCGTCATGTTTCGACGAAGTTTTAATTCTCGAGTCCAGAACGATTACATGAATCCAGAATTTTCATAACCACAAACCCTCCTTTTGCCCATACATAGGCAATTAATCTATCCTCATGTTAGTCTGAGTCCAGATCTATATTCCTAAAGTCATTGAGATGTTGCTGTAACATCATTCTAGTACTTAGTTCATCTCTTGACACAGGCTTCCTTACACATGATGTAACACAGAGGCAACATATTGCAGGAGCACACTGTATGCATAGACAGAACAGGAAAAGAATGGCTAAGACCATCCCAATGACCATTAGAATTTTCCATCCCCAGGCGGATATCAGTTCCCAGAACCATCCCATTAATGACCAATCTCCTTTATCCACATGAATAGATTCGGAAATCTTATGTAGTTTGGAGATGGCCTGATACACTGTTGGAGCGTTATCAGGGATGAAGATACAGCAACTAGATTGGATCAATCTGCATACCCCACCCCGGTCTGCAAGTATGACATCTAAAGCGGCCCTGTTCTGAAGGGTCATCAGTCGGTCCGACTGGAGCTCAGCAGTCAAGTTACTAAGGGCACCAGCAGTTTCAATCACGGTGGACTCAACCACCCTTGTCAATTGCCTTATGTTCCTGCTGTTAGCCATGGATCCCCAGAATGGCAGAAAACCTTTTGCAAAGTCTCCAAATTCTTGACCTGCAGTGTCCTCTTTACTCAAGACACCTCTAACTACCCTTGTCCTGTGGTAGTCTGCCGCTGCTGTGTAGATGGGAGGCAACAGGAAGGAAACAAAACAGGAGCCCGAAAAGTCAGGGGGCAACCATGTATAGGCTCTATCATGGCAGATGAAATAGGTACCCTTAGCTGCTAAAAACGCAGGGGAGGTCTGAGATCAAAACACATAAGTTTCCGTACAAACACTCTTCCCTAACTGAGCCCTGGGATTTGTGCCATTTCCTTGCAGACACAGATGACCCTGATGGGGTACAATCCAGATCGGGGACGATCTCTTAGCTTGCTGTTTCTCACTCAGAGTAGCTCCATATCCAGTCATATTCCATCCCATGTAGACTAGTGTCTCATATCTAGGGATAGTCTCATAAGAAATACCTTCCTTAATCATGTCGACTATACCCTTGACTAGAGCACTTTTTCTAGGATTGTCTGTTACAGAACGTAGGGGGTAGATTTCGTGTGCATATATGAACATTGTCCTATATGCCCATACAGAACCATTGTGACTAAATGGCAGGACCAGATAAGGGATACCTTTATCCGTTGTGTGAGGCATAAGACCGCATACCCAACAGTTAGTCGTGTTCATTACAAGTTGGTGTTGGTGTAATAACTGAACAAAGGAGTTATTAACGAACTCCATTCTCCTATTGGATTCATGGTCAGGAAGGGGGTGGAAAGAATGAGAGGAAATAGTAGGAGGAGGTATGGGTGATGCAGTGGGTGCAAATGTTACACGAAAATAAAATAAAACATAACTTATTAAAAATATCATTATACTAAATAGTATCAAAATACACAATATTATAAAACTTTTTCTTGCCATCACGTTGCACAATTCGTGCTTAAAATGTGTCCGTTTGGCAGGTCTCTCCACATCGGGAAACTCCATCCTCTCTAAAGTGCTGCCCGCGGTGGTAGGTTGCCTCTGCTAAGGGATGCTTCTGTCAGTCCAGGGCAACTCCCTTGGACCAACCAGAACTACCGACCTAACGTCGTCAGCTGCACCCCAAAGACTTTTATTAACCGCGGCCCTAGCAGCGGAACCCGGATGGCGGTTCGAAAAAACAAAAATAAGCAAGTTTCTTAGATGGGAGAGCTGCACTTTCAAAAATAGTACTTGGAAGGAAAAAGAAATATCTTTTTATTGGTCCATGGATCTTAGTCTCAAATTGCAAAAGAAATTGTTTTATTAGTTCGTTTTTCTCGGTCTCAAATTATATCGCTGTTTCCCAGGTATTGTCTGATCCTGGAACAAAAGGTCAGGCTCTGTAGTGTTCACTCGCTTGGATGGCGGCACAGCCTTGTGCAAAATGTTTTCGTTTTCCTGTTCAAAGTCAGTTTCTTTTAAATGCAAATCATCAAAAGGGACTGCATGTGGCACGGTATCAGGTTCTGGGTCAGCGACACCCTTCTGGACCCACTGGTCATAGGGCAGAGGGAAAGGGATTTTCTTACAATGGATCCCGTGGACCCAGTTGGCCTTCCCCTCCACCCGAACGGCTGATCTTGTAGAAAGAAGGACGAGGTGCGGTCCGGTCCACCTGGGCTGGTCGTTCTTTGTTCTCTGGAAGTTCTTGACCAACACCCAGGATCCAGGGTCGATCCGATGTCCTGGAGTCTCAGAGACCGGAGGCAGGGTGTCGTGAACCTGTTGATGCAAAACACGCAATTTAGCCGTCAATTCATACAGGTAATCAAGCAAAACAGGGTGTTCAAGCTCGCTAAATTTGGTGGGTCTAGGCACTCCCCATATGTTGGCTGGCCGGCCAAAAACTATTTCGTAAGGGCTAAGTTTCACTCGTGAATGCACAGTCATTCTGGTGGACAGGAGTGCTAAGGGTAGAGCATCAGGCCATTTAAGACCTGTGCTCGCTTGAATTTTGGCCAGTTTTAACTTAAGCGTGCCATTGTAACATTCTACTAATCCAGCTGATTGGGGGTGATTTGCAGCGTGGAACCTCTGTTGGATGCCTAGCCCTTCACACACTCTCTTCATTACTCGACCCACAAATTCAAATCTGGTGTCCCTAGCCTGGTTTCCATTCTGCACCTGCTGGCCTACTGGCAACTGTATTCCTTGGGGTTCTCCTCTCCTTAACTGACCCGTGGCCAGGTTTGGTCTCCACACCGTTCTAGGTAAATATAAATCTGTGAGGGAAACACACTTGCGTCCTTTCCTTGCCTTTCCTGAAACAGCTAAAGTCTTATTTGCACATTGTTCTTTTTCTTACCCTCCCTGCTCAATACAAAATAATAAAGTCTCATATTTTAGCTGTTTATTAGCATGTTTCATTTTTCCTCATCCTTTAAGTCAATTGCGAAATACTGTTCATGAAATATAGATGTTCCCTTTCTTTACCCTCCTTTAGCCGAACTAAAGTGGTTGCTCTGAATTATTAGTGTGTTCCATTTTTACCTTCCCTATAACTACATGGTTATTTCAAAATTTCGTCATAACAAATCAAGTTCCTTTTCCTTATCCACCTTTTACTCAAACTTTGATTTCTAACATGTTCCTTATTTTCCCGTCCTTTACAGGGGCGAGGCTAGAGCCTGTGGCGCCCGGGGCCATTCCACAGACTGCTGCCCATGGCATCCGCAGCCCTATGACCGTGCGAGGCCACGTCTCGACTCGAATATCGAATCTCACCCCACTGTCAAACCTCGGGCACAAATAATTCTTACATGTATCACCCATAGCTGCCAAGGTTTCAGATTGTTTATTTGTGACATTTTCATAATTTCAGTTTAATTATGAGTGACATTTCAATGATAATGAGTGACACTTTCGCCCAAGCAAAATCAAGCAATGAAGACGAGGGAAACATATAAATGTAGGAATTTGTACCCACGAGAAACTCTAAGATCTTAAAACAGCTGCATTTGACCTATGGCTTTGCTTTTACTCAATATTTGTGACTACTGTAATTTCAACTGTAATGCTCTTTGTTTATCATATACGGCCCAACACCATTGTATAGTATCATTGAGATGCCTTATATCTTCTATTTCATTTGTAAAGCACTCTAACATCTTTCGGTCCCTCTCTCACAAATAGTTCATTTTTTAAATAGTGCTGATAGTGCTGATAATAGCAGAGCAGGTTGTCAGAGCACTTTACATCAGACACACGTCATTATACCAACACAATGACAATTTCGTGGGTACTCCAGTCTAGCAAATGCTATTCCTAGCACATATCCCCTTACAACAGCTGAAGTGTTTTCATGAGTAGTACATCCATCCAGCAATAGTTTGGGATGGAACTAAAGTGCGTTGCAGTGTTCACAAGCATTCTGCCTGGTGTACTGCAAGACATTGATGGTTCCCACCCAGAGCACAGACGCAAAGCTGGGTCCTGTCATGAATGTGTTGACACAGTGAAGTTGAATGTAATAAATCTGGAACCAAAAGATATGCAACTTTTTTAACCTCCTGACCTGTGAAGTGTTGTGATGGCAGCACGGAGATTACAATGTTAGTGTGGTGAGATCAAAAGATATGCAAAGAGTGCTTGAGGCAGACACACATACCATGTGCTTAAAAACGCACCAGGGACATTGTCAGTAAGAGTTTTGTTTGTACTGTGCCCCCCGGGTCGAGAGGTGCCACTATGTGGGAATAAATGAATGAGGTAAGGAGGCAGTGGCGAGCTCTTAGTACTAACAACACTGGCAGGCACTGACTCACTGCACAGGCTGCAGCTGCCTAACGGAGCGCTGCCATTCATTGCGTAAATTACACAGAGACTGATGGCACTTACTGGGGCAGAGGCTGCAGAGTCCGGAGGAGTGTGGCGTCAGGCGGTGACCGTGACGCTCCGCTTCAAGAATTCCTTGACACACTATCTTTCTTCAAGGCACAGTGGCTGCAGACTCATTTAGGCCGCAATCCACCGCGCGCCGCGGTAATTCGGGTTTGCCAGCCCGGGCTGCCTCAGTTAATAGACACCCTGCAGGACAGGGAGTCCCGGGGGCGACCGTCCAGTGACACTCAGACTCTGTCCTGGTGGCCGCTGCAACCCGGGTCACTCACTCTTCTCAGACTTCCTCGGGTCCTGCATTGATGAATTGGGGGGCGAGGGGGTATTAGGCAAATAAGCTGAAAGCGCACTGCAAGCAACAGGCAGGTGTGAGCTGTGTGCAGCAGGCAGCGCGCTGCTAGTGCCATATTTGAATACTTATTTGCAGAGCCCGGCATAGCACTAACCGGCCTCGCTTTTCTTAACAATCTTCCCGGACCCGCTCTGGCATCAGGATGTGACGTCCCCCGGCCCGGCCTGAAGCACACAACCTGATCGGTCGGCCGTTCCGCTGGGGTTCAAGGTGACACATTGTAGTAGTGTGAACCTTCACCCTGGCAGGAGCCTCAACTGCAAGCCTGTGAGAGCCGTGGGGGATGGTACACCTGTTCGCTGCCATACTTAACAGTCAATCAGCACTTGATTCAGAAAAGTCGCACCAAGCTTGTGCCTAAAGCGAAATGCTGGGAAGGAAGCGAGAAGCCATGCTTCCGAATGCTGTTTCTGCCGCCATTTACAGTCAGTGACAAGAAACTACAAAAGCCGCCGCCCTCAAAACAGTGCCGCCAGGGGTGGACCGCCCCCCCCCGCACCCTCCTAGCTACGCGGGTGGTCCTTTAGAAACACCATATCAAGTCTAATTTCTGAAGTTTCTTATTAGCATGTTCCCTGTTCTTACCTTCCCTTTAGACTCCTAAATGGTTGGAATCATATATTTTTTACATGGTTATACGCTTTTCATGATTTTAGTTATCGATAGTTTGCTGGCTGTAAACCTTATGCTTTCTAACCTTGAAGAAAACTAGATAAAGGTTTTCAAAACTTCCAGAGTCTGTGGTTATTATAAAGAGTGCAAATGTTATGAATGTTATTTTAGACTGCTTATCTTTTCAGCTATCTCCCTGATCCATTGTGGTCATAGGTGCCAAAGGACAAGAATCGGTAAGTTCCAGGTATAGGAATTAGTTAGGATTTAATTGCTGGTAGTAGAGTGTAGGTTACCCGATTAAATATATATAGGGAATGAATTATGGGCCAAAGTGTGCATATGGTAAAATTATAGTCGGGTGACCTGCGCGCTCTATCAGTAATTTTCTGGTAGCAGAGCTATGGTTAGGGACTAGTTAAGATAGGTAGGTAGGTAAACTGCTGCTAACCGTGAAAAATTAAAATTGCTTCTAAATAAGAATCGATCGATCCAATGAAAAATTGTTTTGAAATTTATTGAAATGTTTTGAAATATTTTTGAGATGCTGCTATATTGATTTATGTATTAACAAAACCCGTTTGTGATTGTTATATGTTTGTCTGGAATCCCCAGGGGCAGAATAGCGAGTGGTAAGTGGAAGCCACGTCGCTGCGAGGTCACTTATTCGCAGGAAAGTAAGTGCATGGTTGTGCAGAACTGGAAGCACTAAATAGGGTTTTTTCTGTATAAATGTATGAATAAATGATAGCAAAGAGTTCACTGGCAAAACTTTTATTGTGATATAACCTAGTAAGGGTCACACGGAAGGAGTAGCAGGTTCGTCTAAGTTTGATTGATAGCAAAGGGGTTCGCTGGTGAAACTTTGGCCTTAGTATATATCCCAGAGTGGATGAGCCCGGAGGAGTAGCAGGTTCTCTAATGCTTGCGTGAAGGGTAGGCAGAAGAGATCTACTTGCAGTATATGAAAAGTAAACAGAAGGGATTTACTTGCAGTGAAACAAATCTTTTCTTTCTAGACACTCGAGTACAGTGGCGAATGTTTTGCGTTGTAAATTAAACAGAGCACTTGCACTTTAAATAATGAATAGAATTTTACGATACCTTGTGAAGGAGGGAGTCAGTTGCGGAGCTGCGCTGACATCACTCAGTGCCGCGCTGGTATTGGTCAAGACAGCGGGTGTGTAGCTGAGATAGCTTTGTAAAGGAGGGGTGAGCACAGGAGCGTGGGAACTCGTTTTACGAGAAAAGCTGCACACTCATAGGTTGAAATTGTTTGAAACCGCATATTTGGTTGGTTGCACAAAAATAAAAGACGCGCTAGTATTGGAAGTGATTTTGTAAACAAAGTAATTTGCGAAAAAGTATATGTGGTATCCAACTCATCCCGAGATTCGACCTGATCCAAGATATCAAGGTTTTGTGAGAGATCAGTGGAGAACAGCTACTAATAACATTATGTACAGAAGCAAGAGAAAAATTACTCTTGTAGACAGAGTAAAGAATTATTTCAAGAAAGACAAGCCCATCAAAACTAGAGAAGGAGTTATTATTCCACCACCTAATACTCCCGCATCATTTATGTTATTCGACAGAGGTTACTATGCTTGTGTATGGTTAGAAAATTGGGTGGAATATACTAAAGATGACGGAATTTTAGCATTTCCCTTAGAAGGTACATTTAACAGAAGAATTTTGTTCAACCTGAGAACCCGAATGAATGATTTACATCCCAGACCTAGACTAACGCAATATGAGGCCTTAGAAGAGTGGGAAATAGAGGCTTTTGAGCGAGACAGACCCAGAATTGACAAAGGGCTAAGTAAATTTTATCTGAAGGTAAAGAAAGAGACCCGAGAAAAAAAGAATGAAAAAATGGAGAGAGAATATGATGGTAGAAGGACTGTACCCTGTATTAACAGTAGAAGAGCCCATGGGAGGGAAAATGACAGAGAAAACAAAACATTTAATGACCACTGGTGATTCAGACGATGATTATCTGGAGGATTTGTTAATGAAGAATCCACCACCTTATAATGAGGAACCTAGATCCCTAAATACGAGAAACCCATTCTTGAAACCTAATTATGGAGAGGGACCAAGTATGACAAATCCAAGTGCCCGAGTTATGGCCCTTCTCTGATTCCGCAGATAGTACATGAAACCTCCATGGAAAAGGAATTACAGGAAAGAGAACGAGTAGCTTTAGTTAAACAAAGAACCGAACTAATCCAGAAAATCTCCCAATTAAATACCAATCCTGAAGCTCTGACAATCCCAGTGACTATTGGACCAGTTGTTCCTTTGTACGGGGATAAGCAGGCTAGTCCAAAAACTCCAATTATAACCCCATCTGTAGTACAGCCGAGAAAAGAGCCCTTGATTATAGACGATCAGGCAAGTGAATGTGAATCTGTGATTTCCTTGATTAATTTACCGATAAGGGAACCAGAAGGGAGTTCACAGAGAAAGAACACTCCTTTTAGTTCAAGAGAAGTTCAAATTGAGTCATCTTCTGGTACCAGAAGTGCCACGGAGGTGACTCCTGAAGAAATCGACAGAAGAACCCGAGAACTAGAGAAACCAAATCCTAAGCCAAAACCATTAGATATATATAAGTTAAGAATAGAATTGGAGGAACTGATGGCTGGGAATGTGGGATTGGACAGGCTGAACACCCTTAGTGAAGAGGAATTATTATTCATTTGCAAAAGTATCACCCGTAATACCAGAGTGTACCATGAGAAATTAATGGACACTGCAGCTAGTATGGGAATAGACATTAGCAGATCTAAAGTGTTGCAAAAACCCTACAGAGCAGAATTCTCAGACAAAGATTTGGAAAATATGAATGTGTCAGGGAAAAAGGTACAGATAAGAGAATTGCTAAACCTGTTACAAAAATGTGGAGATTTAGAAAAATGGAAAGCCAGGTGGGCAAAGAAAAAGGAAGAGAGTAGATCAAAACAAATGACTTCTGAATATGTTGTAAAAAAAGCAGACAAGGTGAAAAAATTATATCCTATGGGAGAAGTGCCAGGAGGAGGAATGTACATGTTCCATGGTCCCGACAGGATATTGTGTCCTTTACAAATGACTTCCCAAAATTGTGAGAAAAACCTGTAGAATGGTATAGACAGGTCGAGAGATTTGTGAAAATTTCAAAATGCCTTCTGAAACATTTGGATGGTTTCTTTGACATTGTAGTTCCCGTAGACTTGTGGACAGAATGTAAAATTGCAGTTGATTGGCCTAGTGAAGAGTTCCCTAGAGACCCAAAGACAGGGGCTCCTTCCGAAGATGTAATGCGGAAGTACAATCAGGTGATGTTGTATCTGAAAGGAAAGGTACCTGCGAAAGAGACTGATTGGACCAGAATAGATAGAACTACCCAGAATCGAGATGAAACTGTACATTCTTATTATGAACGACTGTTACAGGTGTTCAAGACGTACAGCGGACTGGATAATATAGAAATGAAAGATATGACCCACTTCATATATCGATTTGTGTTAGGGTTAAGGCCTGAGATCTTACAGTGGATCAAAGGCAATAAAATCTGCTGGCAAGCTAAACCAATTAACGAAGTCCTTAAATATGCTAAGTACTGTGAAGATGAGCTGGAAAACAAACGAAAAGTATTGAAAGAAGAGGTCATGTGGGCACAGGTAAAATTGACAGAGCACCAGGAGCAGCAGTTGAGCAAAATGACTAGTAATCAGAGTCAGGGAACTGGGAGTGGGGGAAAGCCGAGAGTAAAAATGAGCAGAGAAGAGGCAAGGAAGAAATTTCCCAGGTGCGGAAAGGTGGGACACTGGAGGGACGAGTGTAAGGCTGTGCAGGATGGTAATGTGCAAATTAATGATTTAAATCCACAGACTCAGAATGAGACACCATGGAAGTCCCAGCAGCAGGTAAAACAGAATCAGTTGCCTCGTGCACCTAGGCCAAATTATGGGAGCAAAGCACAACAGGGTGAAGACACCGAAGTTTGGGAAGGAAGGGAGGATAGAAATGCAGCAACTTCACAATTTCTGTTAAATGACACATTCCTCTGTGACGAACCTTACTGACGGTGCCTGAGGGGGGAGGACAAGGAGTGCGTGCTTGGCGCCTCCTTGCCGGTGGACCAGTCGGGGCCATACATTGAAGGAAAGGTTGAAGGAAATGATGTCACCTTTCTGTTGGACACTGGTGCTACCCGTTCTACTGTGAGAACAGCAGACGTTCCAAACCTACCCCTCTCGGGAGAAGCGATCCAAGTAGTGGGCATTTCTAATAAGCTAATTAGTACCCCAGTTACATAACCGATGGAAATTAAAATAGGGAATTTTAAAGAGATGCACAGATTTGTTGTCTGTGATTCAAGTCCTGTGAACTTATTAGGACGAGATTTGTTGTGCAAAATGAACTGTACCATCATTTGCACTCCAAATGGCGTGGAAATTCAGACCCCAGATGAAGATGGAATTTACAAATTGATGTTAGCAAGACCAGGCTCAGAAATTAAAAGACTGACAATACAAGACTTACCTGAAGAGCTCCAACAGACAGTGAAACCGGAGGTATGGGATTTTACTGGAAAAGATGTAGGATTAATGGCAAATGTTGACCCAATTAAAATAGCCATAAAAGAAGATGCAGTCTACCCAAATACTCGACAGTATAAAATGAGTGCAGAAGTTAAAGCAGGAGTTGCTATTGAAATCAACCCGTTGCTAGAAGCAGGCATTTTGCAAGAAGTGTTGAGCAGTCCTTGTAACTCACCGATAATTGTTATAAAGAAACCAAGTGGTAAGTACAGAGTCGTACAGGACCTGCGCAAGGTTAATACATTGTTGTACCTTGCTGTCCTGTCGTGCCAAACCCTGCAGTGATTCTATACCAAATACCGTGGAATGCTGGATGGTTTACCGTCATTCACTTATGTCATGCATTCTTTTCAATTCCATTACATCCAGACAGCAAATTTCTTTTCTCATTTGAATTCGACAGCCATGTCTACGTCTGGAATCGTGTTCCTCAGGGGTACACAGAAAGCCCTTCAATTTTTAATCAAATTCTGAAAAAAATGTCTTGAAACCTTGATATTGCCCGGAAAATCAGTCTGGTGCAATATATAGACAGCCTCTTGGTGGCGTCTAAAAGCAGGAAAGACTGTGTTGTCGACTCCATTGCCTTACTGAATCATTTAGGTGAGGAAGGACATAAAGTGTCACCAGAAAACTGCAGTTTTGTACCTCATCAGTAAAATATCTGGGGCACCAGATAGAGAGAGGTATCAGGAAAGTTACCACAGAAAGAATTAGAATAATTCAAAACATGGAGTTGCCCAACAGAAAGAGATCAGAATGTTTCTTGGAGTTGTTGGATACTGTAGGCTGTGGATTGTGGAATTTGCAGTCCTAGCAAGACCATTGATAAAAATGACAAAGAAAGGAGCTAAGGACCCAGTGGAGTGGGATGACGAAAGCCTGACTGCTTTTGTGAAATTGCGAGAATGTCTGTGTACAGCTCCTGCATTAGGAATGCCTGACTACTCAAAGGAGTTTGCACTATTTTGTGATACACGAGACAATTGTGCACTTTCAGTCCTGACCCAAATTCATGGTTTAACCAGACGTCCAGTGGCATATTTTTCTTCCACATTGGACCCAGTAGCAGCTGGATTACCTGGATGTCTGAAAGCTGTAGCTGCAACATGCATGAGTCTAGAACAGAGTGAGTCCATTGTTATGGGACATCCTGTAAATGTGTATGTTCCACATTCTGTTATGATTTTGCTGACAAGAACTAAAACTCAGTACCTCACACCAAGTCGGCTGACTAAGTATGAGAGAATCCTTGTAGGTGCAGGAAACGTGACCATTGCTAGATGTAATATTCTGAATCCAGCTACCTTACTGCCAAATTCATTCTCAGCAGAAGTGAGGGAAGAAATTGAACATGACTGCATTGATTTGACCGAATTTAGTACTAAACCACGCCCAGACATAAAAGAAGAGCCTTTAAATAATGAAGATTATGAACTGTTTGTAGACGGCTCATGCATGAGACATGAGGAAGGAGGCCTAAGCGCTGCTTACTCAGTGTGTACTTTGGGAGGTCCACTCGAAGCATCCTATTTACATGGAGTCAAGTCTGCACAAGTAGCTGAATTGGTTGCATTGGCAAGAGCCTGTAAATTTGGGAAGAACTCGAAAATAACCATATATACTGATGGCCAGTATGGTTATGGGGTTGTGCATGACTATGGCCAATTATGGATGCAAAGGGAGTTCCTGACTTCTTCAGGCACCCCTATCAGAAATGGAAATTATGTACAGGATTTACTGGAAGCAATCCAGTTACCAAAAGAATTGGCTGTGGTCAAGTGTGCTGCTCACAAATCTGGCAATGACAAAGTGACAGCAGGTAATCGATATGCTGACCAGCTAGCCCAACATTGTGCAAAGTACCGATAGCAATCAATAGAAAGGTTGGGGGAAACGGAAACAGCTGCCAACTTTTGATGCTAGAAGGAATAAATACATGGGAGGAAGTGAGAGACTTACAGGACACAGCAGAGCCTCAAGAAAAAGAAAACTGGAGAAAATGTGGATGTCAGAGGAGGGTGGAAGATGGAGTCATTGTTTACCTGGATGGTATGCCTGTGTTGCCAGACTGTCTGCTTGCTCCTATGGCTAGGTTGATACATGGAGACACACATTTGGGAAGAGATGCAATGATTCGCATATTCAGACAGGCATGGTTCAACTCGAAATTCAGAAACATAGCAGAGGCACTCAGCCAGAGGTGTCTGATTTGTCAGCAATTTAACCCCGGAAAGAAAACTGTAGTGTTACCAGGAAGGATTGGAAAGGCAGAGGGCCCTTTTATTCGACTACAACTTGACTTTATTCAGTTACCCCCTTGTCGAGGAATGAAATACATACTTGTCATTGTCTGCCTATTCTCAAAGTGGGTAGAAGCTTACCCCACACACAGGAATGATAGCCTCACTGTAGCCAAGTTGTTACTTAGGGAACTTATACCTCGGTACGGTTTTCCAGTCACAATTGAATCAGACAGAGGAAAACATTTCCATAGTGAAGTGATAAAACAGATTTGTGAAGCATTCAAAATCATGCAAAAATTGCACTGTGCATATTGCCCCGAGGCTTCTGGAGTGGTAGAGCAGCTGAATGGCACTATCAAATCAAGATTGGGAAAAATGTGTGAATTCACTCAAATGGAATGGCCAGATGCTTTGTCCCTTGTTTTGATGGGACTTAGAAGTATTCCAGACCGGACCACGGGCTTGAGCCCCCATGAGATACTGATGGGAAGAGCAATGCGGCAAGCATGGGTGCCAGGATACAAACTGATAAGCATATCTGATGATTTGGTACTAGAATACTGCAAAGAACTGGCTGACCAAGTGCGTTCTATCTCTCACCAGGTTGGGGAAGATGCAGTCCCAGACCAACGACTCTAGCACATGACCTGAACCCAGGTGATTGGGTCGTAATAAAGAAAAATACTCGGAAAAGTTGCCTTACACCAAGGTGGAGTAAACCACGACAAGTAATTCTGGTTACCACCACAGCTGTGAAATGTGCAGGGGTACCACAGCGGATCCATGCCAGCCATACGAAGAAAGTGACTGAATCTGAAGAAACTGAGGATGAAGGTTGTGCAGCTGAGGGGTCTCAAGATATCGGTCCTGAAGTAGCTGAAGAAGAACAACCGAGCTCCAGTCAAGATGATTGGATCCCATTAATCAACCTGACTATAGATCCTGTAAGAACAAGAAGACAAACCTATTTAGACAGACAGTGGGATAGTGAGGACGAGACAGGTGTAGAGGAAGATACTCAGATCATTGAAATCCAAATCAAATCTGATTCTGAGGAGGACCATATAGTGAAAGAACAGGTAATTGACACTCCCCCAAGAACTCCTGAGCCAGAAGAGGGACAGTTAGAAATTAGGGCGGAGGTTCAAGCGGAAGAAAATCAAAAGTTCGAAGTGCTTGAACAGGACCAGACAGGAATAGACAATTGTGTTCAGGAAGAAGAAAACGAAATAGAACAAAGCCAAATACAGCATACACCTGAACAAGGCCAGTTTAGGGACCAGGCAGAAGAAACTGATATAAGACCTGGACCTAGTCAGTTAGGAAGAAATACAGGAGACGATCTTGAAATAAATGTGCTACAACTGAACGAAAATAAAAGAGTGTTCGAAGAAAGCCAAGACACAGTGCCAGTTAAAAGACTGAGAAAAGGAGATGCAGTACCTAGATTTGTAAAAAGACTGAGATTGAGACTAAAGACAATAAACGAAGAACCTGAGCAGATAAATGTCTCAAGTCAAACTGACTAAGTGTGGCTGAGTGAACTGAGTGAACTAAAGAATGGTGATGGATTAAACCCAGATCAGTTGACTGGGGGTGAGTGTTTGATTTGCTCAAGCGCTCCGTCCATCATCCCCTTTTGTATCGCTTTGTTCCCCCTAAGTGTGGCAGGGTATACTCAGACGTGAGTCCCTTGTTCACTTGGCCACTGGATTCAAGATAGCCTGGCTGATGAGGATTATGAATCCGAAACCGGTCCCAGGATGCTTGTTTCCGGTCCAGGGAAGACATAGCTTGGCAGTTCGGGCTGGACTGTTCCCATAAGGCACAGGGTCAGACTGATTTGCATATAGCCATGTCTGAACTGGGGTGGCTGAGTGAACTAAAGAATGGTGATGGATTAAACCCAGATCAGTTGACTGGGGGTGAGTGTTTGATTTGTTCCAGCGCTCCGTCCATCATCCCCTTTTGTATCGCTTTGTTCCCCCTAAGTGTGGCAGGGTATACTCAGACGTGAGTCCCTTGTTCACTTGGCCACTGGATTCAAGATAGCCTGGCTGATGAGGATTATGAATCCGAAACCGGTCCCAGGATGCTTGTTTCAGGTCCAGGGAAGACATGGCTTGGCAGTTTGGGCTGGACTGTTCCCATAAGGCACAGGGTCAGACTGATTTGCATATAGCCATGTCTGAACTGGGGTGGCTGAGTGAACTAAAGAATGGTGATGGATTAAACCCAGATCAGTTGACTGGGGGTGAGTGTTTGATTTGTTCAAGCGCTCCGTCCATCATCCCCTTTGTATCGCTTTGTTCCCCCTAAGTGTGGCAGGGTATACTCAGACGTGAGTCCCTTGTTCACTTGGCCACTGGATTCAAGATAGCCTGGCTGATGAGGATTATGAATCCGAAACCGGTCCCAGGATGCTTGTTTCCGGTCCAGGGAAGACATGGCTTGGCAGTTCGGGCTGGACTGTTCCCATAAGGCACAGGGTCAGACTGATTTGCATATAGCCATGTCTGAACTGGGGTGGCTGAGTGAACTAAAGAATGGTGATGGATTAAACCCAGATCAGTTGACTGGGGGTGAGTGTTTGATTTGCTCAAGCGCTCCGTCCATCATGTTATGTTATATGTTATGTTATAAAATATTTCTAGAGCGCACTATCACCGATTGGTTGCTTGGCGCTGTGAGCAGCAATAACATGAACATAGAGGCAGAGAATTAAGGGAATGCTTGTCTGAATAGCCAGGTCTTCAAGGCTTTCCGGAAGGAGAGGAGGTCCTGACAATTCCGGGTCTCCACCGGGAGAGAGTTCCACAAGCAGGAAGCGAGGGTGGCAAACCTACGACCTCCTGCACGCTTTAGATTGAAAGAGGGCGACTGCAGGAGGTTCTGATGGAGTGAGCGTAGGTTGCGGGACGGGGTGTATTTGGAAATCAGTTTGTTGATGAATGATGGACTTTTACAGTATAAAGATTTGAAAATTATGCAGCCAGTCTTGAAGGCACAGCGCTGGACTACAGGGAGCCAGTGTAGTTTCCTAAGGAGAGGGGTAGCTGCTTGGCGCCTAGGTTGGTTCAAAATTAACCTTGCGGCATAGTTCTGTACCATCTGGAGTCGCTTAGCTAGGTAGTTGGGAAGGCCTAGGTAGATGGCGTTGGCGTAGTCCAGATGGGATAGTACAGTAGAAATCACCACCTGGGTGATTGCCTCGGGTGTGAGCAGGCGGCGTACCTTCCGAATTTTCTTCAATTGGAAGAAGCACTTGGAGACCACTTGACCAACTTGAGTTTTAAGAGATAAGTCGCGGTCCACAGTGACTCCGAGTGTTTTAGCTGCCGCGGAGGGTGTAGGGGCTTGGCCCAGTTCGGAGGGCCAGTAGTGCGGGCCCCAGTATTTGCCGCTTTCGCCGGTCAGGACTAGCTCCGTTTTGCCCGGATTTAATTTGAGCTGGTTCTGATCCATCCAAGTTTTAATGAAGCTCATAGTGGACTGAAAGTGCCGAATGGAGTCTTCGGTGTTGTCGATGGTGAAAAGCAGCTGTAAGTCGTCTGCATAGTTGAAGACTCTCACCTGATTGTCTCTTAAGGTTTGGATCAGCGGGAGTATATACAGGTTAAATAGATGGGGGGACAGGGAGGAACCCTGTGGCACCCCACAAATGATAGCCTGTTTGGTGCCCATTAAGTCACCGAGGCGCAGAGTTTGATTACGGTCAGTCAGGAATGATCTCAGCCAGCCGGCTGCAAGGTCCCTGACGCCGGCTTGTTCGACACGGTCGACCAGGATGTTGTGGTCGACCGTGTCGAAAGCGGCCGAAAGGTCCAGGAGCACCAGGGCTTGTGGAGAGCGTCATCCCCTTTTGTATCGCTTTGTTCCCCCTAAGTGTGGCAGGGTATACTCAGACGTGAGTCCCTTGTTCACTTGGCCACTGGATTCAAGATAGCCTGGCTGATGAGGATTATGAATCCGAAACCGGTACCAGGATGCTTGTTTCCGGTCCAGGGAAGACATAGCTTGGCAGTTCGGGCTGGACTGTTCCCATAAGGCACAGGGTCAGACTGATTTGCATATAGCCATGTCGGAACTGGGGTGGCTGAGTGAACTAATGAATGGTGATGGATTAAACCCAGATCAGTTGACTGGGGGTGAGTGTTTGATTTGTTCAAGCGCTCCGTCCATCATCCCCTTTTGTATCAAGTCAAACTGATCCAGCTGTAGTAAAAACAAAGCGAAGGAGTGCTCATATAAAGAGACAGAATAACAAATATCAGAGTCCTGAGTGGACTTACTTTGTATTGGAAGAGTTTGAAAACCTGGAAATAAGTGACGAAAGTGATGAAGAATTGATTATTGACCAGACCGAAGAAGAAGCGAAACCAACTTGAAAAGTTACCCCGAGTAAGCAAATGGTGAAGAGTTACAAAGAGGGGTTGAAGCTTCTTTTGAGTCAAAATGTCTGATTCCTCTGTGAATGGGAGACCATGACGAGTTTGTTTAAAAACATGCTGCAAAGTATGTTTTTGTAGTGTAGCAATAGTATTGATACTTTGGATAGGACTAACAATAGCTATTCCTTCTATGATGAGTAAAGACCCAAACCTGTACTCTACTAATCAATTTCAAAAAGACACTGAAGAATTGCAGACTAGCAATACACCACAAAGAGTAGATGCACCAGAAAAGGCACTTAGCCTCAAGCAAACAAAATTAGATTTAGAAGCACCAGATAAGGAAGGACTACATTATAATAAAATTAAGAATAAAACTCATTTAAATGTTTTCGCAAACCTGATAGAGCGCTCAGGTCACCCGACTATAATTTTACCATATGCACACTTGGGCCCATAATTCATTCACTATATATATTTAATCGGGTAACCTACACTCTACTACCAGCAATTAAATCCTAACTAATTCCTATACCTGGGACTTACCAATTCTTGTCCTTTGGCACCTATGACCACAATGGATCAGGGAGCTAGCTGAAAAGATAAGCAGTCTAAAATAACATTCATAACATTTGCACTCTTTATAATAACCACAGACTCGGGAAGTTTTGAAAACCTTTATCTAGTTTTCTTCAAGGTTAGAAAGCATAAGATTTACAGCCAGCAAACTATCGATAACTAAAATCATGAAACGCGTATAACCATGTAAAAAATATATGATTCCAACCATTTAGGAGTCTAAAGGGAAGGTAAGAACAGGGAACATGCTAATAAGAAACTTCAGAAATTAGACTTGATATGGTGTTTCTAAAGGACGGGAAAATAAGGATCATGCTAGAAATCAAAGTTTGAGTACCACTAGAAAGGTAGATAAGGAAAAGGACCTTGATTTGTTATGACGAAATTTTGAAATAACCATGTAGCTATAGGGAAGGTAAAAATGGAACACACTAATAATTCAGAGCAACCACTTTAGTTCGGCTAAAGGAGGGTAAAGAAAGGGAACATCTATATTTCATACACAGTATTTCGCAATTGACTTAAAGGATGGGGAAAAATGGAACATGCTAATAAAGAGCTAAAATATGAGACTTTATTATTTTGTCTTGAGTAGGGAGGGTAAGAAAAAGAACAATGTGCAAATAAGACTTTAGATGTTTCAGGAAAGGCAAGGAAAGGACGGCTGTATGATGTTACAACGCAGGCTATTACAACGCCTGCCTTTACAACGCGGTTTTTACATCGCAATCCATTACAACGCATAGTGCTTTTGGGTGTTGGATAGTGAATAGTTTAATTTACTATTCCAACTCCAGTCCCTGTGGACACTAGGGAAGGTTATTGGATAGTAAATTAACCTATTCCCTATCCTAGAGTGCCCCCCAGCGCAATGCGTTGTAATAGTTTGCGTTGTAATGACCGCGTTGTAATGGTAGTGCGTTGTAAAAGTTTCGTTATAAAGGTTGTTTACCGGAAAGGACGCAAGTGTGTTTCCCTCACAGATTTATATTTACCTAGAACGGTGTGGAGACCAACCCTGGCCACGGGTCCGGTAAGGACAGAAAAACCCCAAGGAACGCAGTTGCCAGTAGGCCAGCAGGTGCAGAATGGAAACCAGGACAGGAAAACCAGATTTGGATCAGGACAGGACCACCAAAGTTGAGACCAGCACCCGCAGTTCAATTGCAACGCCTGCGCTACACCCTCTCTGCAGCTACCAGTCAAAACCCCGATTGGGTTATCGAATTCCCCAGCAAAGTGCTTCGCCAGCACTTAAGGTTCTCAAAAACCCCTATTGGGTCTGTGAGTATGTCTGATAGAGTGCTCCGCAGCACCTCTGTTCTCGATCAGCTATTGAGTGTGTTGGGTCAGTGACAGGTCAGCTATTCGGACAAGTCGGACAATTTCTCTAGCTAAACCTAGGCTAGTTATACTGTTTTCCAGGTCAGTGTTCCACCCCCAAATGTTGCAAGGGTAAGGATCCCCAATTTCGATTGGACACAAGGAAAGGACAGGTCATCACACCACCTACGATTTGAGCTTTCTCAAGCCCCTTATTAGAATTTTCATACACGCCCATCGAATTTCAGGTTCACATGACATATGCTTTCCACATAACAATGGTGAATTTAGCATTGTATACAATGTATTTTGTTTGGTACAGATCAGCTTCTTCGACTAGGTGAGGGTATTTCTTCCCAGGCTCATCTTGGCTGGGGCTGCCATCTGGCAAAGTTCTAAAGGTCATTGCTGTGGAGACACGGAGATCTCGCGCAGACTCAGTTTCAAGCAAAATGGAGTACAGCAAGGGACAGAAGGCCATATTTCGTAATGTACCATGAAATGGAAAAGAAACAGTTTTAGAATACAGAAAAAAATGAATACACTGTATACTATGAACTACTACTCTATACCTATTACTGTATACTAACTATAGCATTAGGGTTAATGCAGAACGAACAGCATAGCAAAAGCAGCACTGCAAGCTTCTCGCATGTGAGAACACAAAGCAGCCATTTTAGCTCTAATGCGCAGATGCGAACAGGTTCCCTCCAGAAATGCGAGTACGTCACATCACGTGAGTATGACCGACACATGCGCTGTAGAAATTCCTGCGTAGCAGCAGCCATCTTAGGTTGCAAACGTATTAGGATTAATAAACACATAGGCAAGCTTCACTCGGACACCCAAAAATGTCGGAAAAGGGCCAATTAATAAGACAAACATATAGATTAGTTAATTAAATGTTATTTGAGATTCATGAATTCAAGCAAGGCGCTTAACGTGCGAATCCTTGCTCCATCAATAAAGTATCATGAGGGTTGTGAGGGGGGCGGGAGGAAGGGAAATGTGCTATGAATGTATATATTGCTGTACCGGGGTGGCCACTTATTGATCCTCCTACATACATTAATCTATGCAGTGGCTAACCACTAATGTCTAGTATACTGATGTTGGAGGGGAATTCAGGGATCCTGTTTTCAGCCACAGCATCAGCCACAGAAACCGCCCATTGGGACGCAAGACACTAGCATGGAAAAATCGCTAGGTTGCGGTATGGTACCCTGGCAGGCACTCATGTGACACAAGATATATAGTAGGGGTGGTGACACTAACAGTCGGTGTGTAGAGGTCGGGACAGGAGAAAGCTAGCGTTTGGCTTATAGCTGTATACAGAGAGACCTCTGCCCACAAGTGACAAACACCACCACAGTTGACTAAGTTTGGGGAGGGAGGGGGGAGGAGTGGGTGGTCCCTATAGGGGATGCTGCGCGACCGAGTTGTGGGTGGTCTGCTGTGGGTGGGGGGAGGGAAGGGCAGGGTAGGGACAATGTTGTCTTTGAAGTTGGAGAGGTCATCCAAATTGTTGTATGATGTACAATATATATATCAGCCACAGGATGCAGGATACAATGAGACGCTCGAAAGACAGGATGGCAACGACTAGTGGGGCTGCTGCTCTGAGACCTATAGATTCCCTTAGGGCGCTGTCTTGGAACGTGAGGGGCCTAAACAACCATCGCAAACTCCGCAAAGTGTTGCACTATCTCACTAGGCATAATATTGACGTTGCTTTACTTCAGGAGACACATCTTCCACTGCATAGCCCAATGATGCGCTCCAGGGGCCTAGTGGGCGATGTCATTGCTGCAGGTTTCACAACTCACGCAAGGGGAGTAATGACATGGGTGAACCCCAAATATGACAGCTCCAGCAAATGGCTCAAGACTACAGAGACCTCTGAAAAAAATCACTCTACCTCTTTTTCAAAAAAAATTCCAGCTAATCTCACACACTCTCCCTGTAAGTGCTAGCAATGCGGCAATGCAATTTGATCTCGCGATAGAGACAGCGCTGAATAAAATTGCCCCTATGAGCAGATTTAAACACAAAATTAGAACTGCTCCTTGGTTCACAGAGGAACTAAGAATCATAAAATTGGAATGTAGAACCACAGAAAATAAATGGCGGAGGAGTAAAGATCAGAAAGATCGGAAAAAATGTAAACTTTTGCACTCTAGCTATATGCTTAAAATAAAATTGACAAAAAGAGCATTCCTCACCGAGCGGATAGATAGAGCCCAAAATTCCTCTAAGGAACTTTTTCAAATAATGACGGAATTCACTACTCCTAATACTGCATTAGAAATTCCGAACTCCTTGGAATGGACAAATGTATTATCCCAGTTTTTTAAGATAAAATTACCGCCATCCACCTTACCGTTCCTGATCATCCTGACCTAACGTAGCTAAAAACTTTGGGTGTATCCCCATCAGACCCCCCGCACATTATGGAGGAATTCATTAAATGTAATTGTGAGACGACCATGTTGGCCGGATTAAAAATTAAGTCAGGGACACCCACAGATCTCATCCCCCCTAAACTCTTCTCTACACTTGCATCGGCACTGGTAGAACATCTCACTGACCTTTTTAATAAATCTTTCATGGAAGCTGACTTTCCGACAATATGGAAAGCCGCTAAAGTCAGGCCCATTCTGAAAAAAACGACGCCGACCCTAACATTTTGTTAAACTATCGGCCTATATCCCTGCTTCCATACTTCGGGAAAATACTTGAATCAATTGTTAACAAGCAGCTTGTGAATCATGTTGAAAGCCATGGACTCCTGGATCCCTCTCAATCGGGTTTTAGGGCACAACATAGCACTGAAACCGCATTGGTCGAGGTGGTTGATAACATCAGACTGGCACTGGATAAGCGCCAGTCAGCCATCCTCGTCCTGCTCGATTTGTCGGCGGCATTTGACACCATCTCCCACCGCATTCTAATCCATCGATTGTGGGAGATTGGTGTCAGAGGAAGCGCTTTGAGATGGTTTTCAAGCTATCTGTCCAACCGCACCACAACGGTCCAAATAGGAGAAAATAATGCAAATGAAAGACCTGTCAGAATGGGTGTCCCTCAGGGCTCTATATTGAGCCCAACGCTCTTTAATATCTATATGACCCCGTTGGCCAATATAATTAGAGACCATGGCTTTGATGTTCTGTCGTATGCCGATGATACGCAGATTCTAGTTACACTAGATTCTGACCCTAACGAAACCAAACAACGTTTCCAAAGCTGCCTGATGAAAGTTGAGGAATGGATGACTACCAATCACCTTCAACTAAATGGCAGCAAGTCAGAAATGATACTCTTCGGCAAAGCGGCAGAACATTGAACAGATGACTGGTGGCCAACCAATCTGGGCACATGCCCAGCACCAAAGGATTCAACCCGTAATCTGGGCTTTCTGTTCGATAACAAATTGTCCATGAATAGCCAAATAAACAGCATAGTTGGCACCTGTTTCGGACTAATGCGGAGCTTGAGAAAAATCTTTAAGTGGATCCCTATTCAGGCCCGAAAACCCTTAGTCCAAGGCCTTATAATAAATAGGATGGACTACGGGAACGCACTTTTGTCTTCTATAAATGAACACCATCTGAGGAGGCTGCAGGTTCTCCAGAATACTAAGAATCAAAAAGGGTCTTGACTCCTTACTCAGCGAGGCTGAGTCCAACCAATATTATCAAACAAAACAAAAGCCAATGCTGGAACTACCTATTTGCCAAAAAATATCCTTAAGAATAAGCTGCTTTGAATTAAGCAAAAACAACCTGTTTTTGATTTAACACCATACGGGATTTATTCTCTTTTAGTAGAATTCTTTTTCTTTTTTGAGCACACTATTTTTCGTGCATGGAAAATACAAAATACAAAATGCAACAAAATTTATATACAATATATACATACAAATTAATACACAATTTCATACACACTTGGCCATACAGTCATACACAAACCATTCAAACAACTGGAAATAAGAAAATAATAGGTCCACGTATCGGTAGATGATTGGATGGAAAATAATTCTTTTCGTGGTTTTGTAATTTCTTAAAGTCTGTTTTAGTCGTAGTTTTATCAAAGTCACTCATGTGACCACATTAATGCAAGGACTGTTCCAAAACACTAGTGGTAACCAGATACGGGACAGAACTGGTCGACGCGTTTCAAACCCCTTCACCTTGGTGGGGTTCTCCTCAGGACCGGATAGGTTCTGTAACAATAGAAATGACTAGCTTAGGATGGCTTATTCAAAATATAGAAAACGGACATCCTCCAGTGAACCAAAGCGGCTCCCTACCTTAATCTGATAATCAATTATCGCAAGCAGTGGCGGGCGGGTGAATTCCCAAAGTCGAATATAATTTGTATTTCCCCAAAGGAGTGATCACAGGGACTGTGTGAGGGAAAAGACACAAAAAACGACATTCAGTATTACATCAACCATCCCCGTTCATTCATTCCGATCATGCTCAGCTAAAGGGAGGGGGGACGTCCTACTCACCCGCTGGCGAACAGCTTCTGACTCACTGTTCTATCCTTCTTTGCTCGGGAGCGGCCGCTCCTTTGCTGGAACAAGAAGGAAAATGTTGTAAACAACCTTGCGTCTCAGGCGCGGTGGCGGTGGTACTCAATCTAGCGCGATAACATACCGATACAGGAACAAGGCATCCGTCCTTCTCCTCGGTTGAAACGAATGATTCACACGAATGGTTCCCTCGAGTGGAAGCGTTATGTTGGAACTTCCTGGTTCAGGGCAAAAACCGGAGGTTCTGGGACTTGTAGTTCAGTGACCCAGTAACACAGCACTTGAAAAAGGTGGACTGGACTCTGCGGATCCATTAGACTAGCGCGGCTTAGGCATTAGGTTTATAGATTTCAGATATTTCATTTAGTCCTCGTATCGCGGTATTAAACTTCATTATAAGCATTGCTTCGCGTTGTGATAGTTTGGCATCGAGGTCGCCGCCCCTAGGGTCTTTTTCAATTTTGGACAACACTGTCCAGCGCAATTCAGTATTCTCATGTTTACACTTAGTCCAGTGGTTGACTAGTGGGGCATTCTCCACTCCTCTGCGGATACGCGATTTATGTTGCGTTATCCTATTTCTGATTTCTTGTGTGGTTTTCCCAATGTAGACTAGAGGACATGGGCAGATGATGGCATATACGACATTTTTGGATTTACAATTCGTAAAAGTGTCGTGCTTCCAATGGATGTTTTCAAATGTAAATACTGAGTCCTCAATGGTTTCGTTACAACAAGTGCATGTGCCGCACTTATGGTGTCCTTTGGGCGGAGGTAATCCAAAGAGACTCTGTAATGTCGGTGCCTTCACAATTGGTAATGCCGCCCTTACCACATGATTGGCCACGCTTTTGTCCTTTTTATATGCAAACAGTGGTGGTACTGAGAAATCCTCATGCAGATTTTTTAATAAATGCCAGTTGGACAAAATGAGCTTCCTGTGTAGGTTTGCAGCTGGACAGAAGGTGGTGACACACACCATCCTTCTTACATCTTGTTTGATTTTTTTCTCCAGTAAAGTCTCTCGTGGAGTCCACCAGGCTCGTTTGAGGGAATTTTTTAATAGTTTTTTAGGGTAACCTCTCTGAATGAGTCTGTTTTTCAAGTGTTCGGCATGTTTGAAATATTCTTCTTTACTCGAACAATTGAGACATTGGAATTCTGCCGAAAGATTCGCTTAAAAACATTCTTTCAGGACTCAATTGAAAATATTCATGAGGAAACTACAGGTCTTAAGAGAAAATCGACATTCTGCCCAAAAGGACCCAAAGTCCCGAAGGAAGTCATAACGTTTGAACGTACTGTTTTATCTGGGATCTCCTCAATAGAAAAAAAGAAAACATTTGTTAAATTCAACCTTTCCAAAGCTGAAAAAGATGCATTAATAACGGTGAAGAATGATAATACCATTGTGGTCAAACAGGCCGATAATGGCGGAGCAGTGGTAATCTGGGACATCAATAAATATAAACAAGAAGTACACCGCCAGCTTAATGATCAGAACTGCTACAGACGCATTGGGAAAGATCCTACATCTGAAATAAGGAATCAATTATTCGACGTTATCCAAAGAGGCTTTGACGAAGGGTTTATAGGACCAAAGGAATTATTTTTCCTACAAAATAAAAATCCCAGGACGCCTGTATTCTATGTGCTCCCTAAATTGCACAAGGATGAAAGGAATCCTCCAGGACGACCCATAATTTCAGGGTGCGAGTCGCTGTTCGAACCCATTGCAAAATATATTGATTTCTTTTTGAAACCCTTTATTCAGACCATCCCTGCTCATCTCCAAGACACAACTGCTTTCCTAAATCGTATTTCCACCATCAAATTCAATCATAACAGACAGCTCCTAGTGACATTGGATGTGGTGTCTCTATACACCCAAATCCCTCAAGAACAAGCACTGGAAACTTTGACTGTATTCTTGGACAAAAGAGAAAGACCAGTAAGAGTTCCCACCAATTTCATCCTTGATCTTGCACGTTTTGCATTGCAAAAAAACTTTTTTACGTTCGATGCAGAATTTTTTTATCAAATAAAAGGGGTGGCGATGGGTTGCCCCTTTGCTCCAGAGCTAGCCATAATGTTCATGGGGCTATTTGAAGAAAAATTCATATATCAAGCTAACCCTTTTGGCAGCTGCATCTCCCATTACATGCGGTACATTGACGACATATTTCTGGTCTGGACAGGAGGAAATGAAGACCTGGACCAATTCGTGTGTTGGCTGAATTCGAGAACGAGTGACATCCAGTTCTCTGTCACAGCATCCAATGAATCGATCAACTACTTGGATGTTAAAGTGGAACCTTTTGAGGGAGGCTTAAGCACAACCTTATTCCGGAAACCCTCAGATAGGAATAAAGCTTTGCATTTTAACAGTAATCACCCTCGCAGCTTGAAACAAAATTTACCATATGGGCAATTCTTAAGAATTCACCGAAATTGTTTGAGTAAAGAAGAATATTTCAAACATGCCGAACACTTGAAAAACAGACTCATTCAGAGAGGTTACCCTAAAAAACTATTAAAAAATTCCCTCAAACGAGCCTGGTGGACTCCACGAGAGACTTTACTGGAGAAAAAAATCAAACAAGATGTAAGAAGGATGGTGTGTGTCACCACCTTCTGTCCAGCTGCAAACCTACACAGGAAGCTCATTTTGTCCAACTGGCATTTATTAAAAAATCTGCATGAGGATTTCTCAGTACCACCACTGTTTGCATATAAAAAGGACAAAAGCGTGGCCAATCATGTGGTAAGGGCGGCATTACCAATTGTGAAGGCACCGACATTACAGAGTCTCTTTGGATTACCTCCGCCCAAAGGACACCATAAGTGCGGCACATGCACTTGTTGTAACGAAACCATTGAGGACTCAGTATTTACATTTGAAAACATCCATTGGAAGCACGACACTTTTACGAATTGTAAATCCAAAAATGTCGTATATGCCATCATCTGCCCATGCCCTCTAGTCTACATTGGGAAAACCACACAAGAAATCAGAAATAGGATAACGCAACATAAATCGCGTATCCGCAGAGGAGTGGAGAATGCCCCACTAGTCAACCATTGGACTAAGTGTAAACATGAGAATACTGAATTGCGCTGGACAGTGTTGTCCAAAATTGAAAAAGACCCTAGGGGCGGCGACCTCGATGCCAAACTATCACAACGCGAAGCAATGCTTATAATGAAGTTTAATACCGCGATACGAGGACTAAATGAAATATCTGAAATCTATAAACCTAATGCCTAAGCCGCGCTAGTCTAATGGATCCGCAGAGTCCAATCCACCTTTTTCAAGTGCTGTGTTACTGGGTCACTGAACTACAAGTCCCAGAACCTCCGGTTTTTGCCCTGAACCAGGAAGTTCCAACATAACGCTTCCACTCGAGGGAACCATTCGTGTGAATCATTCGTTTCAACCGAGGAGAAGGACGGATGCCTTGTTCCTGTATCGGTATGTTATCGCGCTAGATTGAGTACCACCGCCACCGCGCCTGAGACGCAAGGTTGTTTACAACATTTTCCTTCTTGTTCCAGCAAAGGAGCGGCCGCTCCCGAGCAAAGAAGGATAGAACAGTGAGTCAGAAGCTGTTCGCCAGCGGGTGAGTAGGACGTCCCCCCTCCCTTTAGCTGAGCATGATCGGAATGAATGAACGGGGATGGTTGATGTAATACTGAATGTCGTTTTTTGTGTCTTTTCCCTCACACAGTCCCTGTGATCACTCCTTTGGGGAAATACAAATTATATTCGACATTGGGAATTCACCCGCCCGCCACTGCTTGCGATAATTGATTATGAGATTAAGGTAGGGAGCCGCTTTGGTTCACTGGAGGATGTCCGTTTTCTATATTTTGAATAAGCCATCCTAAGCTAGTCATTTCTATTGTTACAGAACCTATCCGGTCCTGAGGAGAACCCCACCAAGGTGAAGGGGTTTGAAACGCGTCGACCAGTTCTGTCCCGTATCTGGTTACCACTAGTGTTTTGGAACAGTCCTTGCATTAATGTGGTCACATGAGTGACTTTGATAAAACTACGACTAAAACAGACTTTAAGAAATTACAAAACCACGAAAAGAATTATTTTCCATCCAATCATCTACCGATACGTGGACCTATTGTTTTCTTATTTCCAGTTGTTTGAATGGTTTGTGTATGACTGTATGGCCAAGTGTGTATGAAATTGTGTATTAATTTGTATGTATATATTGTATATAAATTTTGTTGCATTTTGTATTTTGTATTTTCCATGCACGAAAAATAGTGTGCTCAAAAAAGAAAAATAATTCTACTAAAAGAGAATAAATCCCGTATGGTGTTAAATCAAAAACAGGTTGTTTTTGCTTAATTCAAAGCAGCTTATTCTTAAGGATATTTTTCGGCAAATATGTAGTTCCAGCATTGGCTTTTGTTTTGTTTGATAATATTGGTTCTCCAGAATACAGCAGCCCGGCTGGTTCTTAACCACCCGAGAAAAACTTCTTCTGCTGCCTGCTTAAAAAGCCTACATTGGTTGCGGTAAAAAAGCGTATCCTTTTCAAAATACTATGTCTGGTTCACAGACAACTGTATGAAAGGGGTCCTAAATTCTGGTCCAAAAAACTCAGATGGTATCAGCCACAAAGGGATCTCAGATCCAGAAACGAACTCCTACTGATACCTTTTAGAACACGTACCACCAGAAATGGCGGTCAAGCTTTTTCGTTTCTGGCTCCGGCCGCATGGAACAAAATGCCGTTCCATCTCCGTAACTCCTCTGATCATGGCCGTTTTCGCAAAGGACTAAAGACCTGGCTCTTTGCAAACTAACTGTGTTTCCCTATGTCAGAGACTGCTGCAAGCGCCATGAGACTACTAGGATGTGATTTGTGCGCTATACAAATGTCCCTGACTTAACTTGACTTGACATGACTACATGATACGAGAGCTGACAGCGGACACGGGTGGCCGGTTTGTGATCTCCAAATGCCAGGGAAGGGGGCTGGATCTGCTTATAGTTAACGTATGTGGCCCTAACTATGATTGCCCGGAGTTCTTTGCCACATTGGCTAACACGGTGAACGGGTGCGGAACGACACAAATAATTTGGGGCGGTGACTTCAACCTGTTTAGGAACCCGGAATTGGACAGATCAGGGGGTCCGATACGAAGGCCGGCGATGGCTGTCAGAGCTATAGAAAGAGTCATGCTTAGAGAGGACCTTACCGATGTATGGAGGGAGCTTCATCCACAAGAAGGAGATTTCACACACTACTCTGCTTACTATAACCTACACACACGCATTGACTACTGGCTGGCGTTGACGTCCCTCGTGTCTCGGATTCACGCTTGTCTGGTACTGCGGCTCACTCTGTCAGATCACTCACCACTCTTGTTGGTCTTGTCCACTCCTAAGAAAACAATTCCACCATTTACATGGCGATTCCCCCCTTATACGTGTTGGACCCTCTCTTCAAAGAACCGAAGCGGGGGCCATAGATACATTTTTTGCTACTAATATTGGATCAGTTGACAGTTTTTAGACAGTGTCAGAAGCATTCAAAGTGTACATTAGGGGGTTGGCCATGACTAAATACTCAGGAGTTCTTCGCTCTATACGACAGAGGTTGTCGATTTTGGAGCGCAAACTGGGAGAATTGAAGACTAATCAGTTATCCGTGGAAAGAGGGTAGGTCACGGATACAATGAAGGAATTATTAGCGGAGTACCAGGACGCGGCAGATAGCGAAGTGAAACATTTGGGTAAATACGCCACAGCGCGTGCATACGGCGAAGAAGATAGGCCGGGATCTGTATTGGCGCGTATGTTGAAAGCCAAACGCAGTAAAACTCTGATTACCAAAATCCGATCGGCAGAGGGAGACTTGCTAACGGAAGACATCGCGAACGGGTTCAAGCAATATTATTCGGACCTGTACGCCTCTCGCTCATCGGATATGGATGGGGAAATGCTAGATTACCTGGAACACATTAAGTTACCCTTCTTATCAAAAACGCACAGAGTTCCTTATGCTCCCCATTGAAAAAGACGAGATACTTGAGGCACTGGCGGGAATGAGGGCGAACAGCGCCCCAGGGACAGACTGTCTCACAATGAACTTATATAAGACCTACATAGACCTAATTCTCCCTCACATTTCAGTGCTATTTGATGATCTGTGCGTAGTGGGACAGATGCCACAATCAATGAGGGAAACGATTTTAGTAGCTATCCCTAAACCAGATAAGCCCCCGGAAGAATGTGGTTCTTACCGACCACTTTCTTTGCTAAACGTGGACACCAAGCTGTTTCTAAAATCTTGGCTAACCGACTGGCCCTATTGACCCCGGACCTTGTGGCTCCGGAACAGGTGGGATTTGTGCCTGATAGAAACCTCACTTATAACCTTTGTACTGTATTTGGTAGAATGCAACATGTCCGACAAGACACGAAAGCTATTGCGGTCTTCTTGGATATGGAGAAAGCTTTCAACTCAGTGGAGTGGCCTTTTATGCGACATGTGTTGACCAGAATGGGACTAGGCCCCGCCTTCTTGCAAATGATAGGGGTATTATACAATGCACCCTCAGCGCGCATTCAGCTGGGGAACCCAGTTACTGGCACCATATCTATCTCCAGGGGAACCAGGCAGGGCTGCCCCTTGTCACCCACGCTATACGCATTGATCGCTGAGCCCTCGGCATGTGCACTTAGGAAATATCACGGCCATAGAGGGGTCAGATTCCCTAACTACGAAATTGTGGTATCTACATACGCTGATGATACCCTGTTGTATATGAGGGACCCTGAAAACAACCTCTCCCCAGTCCTCAGAGAGGTGGTGCACTTTGGAGTTTGGGATTTTTGTACAAGACATCCTTCCGCTCCCTTGGTCTGATCACTATGTTATCCTTTGCTCTATCCCCATTAATGATGCCCCATTAGACAGACCATCTGGCCCTTGTCGTACACCTTTTAAAGCATGGAAGAACCTTGACAATGTAGACTTCAGAGCATTACTTAACAGCACATGCCCGGTGATTTCATCAGACCCTAATATAGCCATGAGTCAATACTCAGATTGGTTGGGTGAGGCTGTAAATGCTCTGGTACCTCACAAATCTATATCCAGGAATAGGACAGCCCTCTCTGCGCCTTGGTTCTCGGAAGAACTCAGGAAACAAAAACAGACCTATAGGAATGCAGAGAGACACTGGCGGAAAAACTATGATCAAGAAAGTAAATCCCGTTACAAGGAAACACTTGTTAACTATATAAAAAGTATTATTACCGCAAAAAAGCAGTTCTTTAGTGATCAAATTGAAAAGGCCAAGAATTCCAGCAAACAGCTCTACGAAGTAGTGAAGGAATTAGTTGGAAAAACTCCTGATTTGGCTCCCCCTCCTTCGCAATCTTTTTGTGACGCACTGGCTAACTTTTTTTACACAAAGGTTAATGATATTTATCTGGCCTTCTCCTCCGAGCACAGAGATATCTCTCATTCTACCTGTACGACATCCACTGCATGCTCCCTAACTCACTTTAAAGAAATGACAGAGCAACAAATTCGAGACATTATTAACACCATAAAATCAGGATCTGCTCTAGACCCATGTCCACCAAAAATATTTCCACCGGTTATGGACCTATTAACTCCTGTTGTCACGCAAATATGTAATGTAATTTTTAAATCAGCAATCTTTCCCAACACTCTGAAAAATACTCTCCTAAAACCTCTTCTAAAAAAACCACAACTGGCTAAAGATGATTAAAAAAATTATCGACCTATAGCCAGTCTTCCTTTTTTGGCTAAGGTGGTAGAGAAAGCCATGAATCACCAGCTGTCGGAGTATATTGAAGAACACGGCCTGCTGGATAATACCCAGTTTGGGTTCCGCAAATATCACGGCACAGAAACGGCTCTAATCAAAGCCGCTGATGATATTAGAATCATCAGAGATCTGGGAGGAACGGCAGTACTTGTACTGCTGGACCTATCTGCCGCTTTCAACACGGTCGATCATTCCATCCTGATCGACCGTGTTGGAAAGATGGGAATCCAACAGGGAGCAAAGAACCTTCTTACTTCTTTTTTATCTGAAAGGACTCAGGCAGTTACCCTAGGTCCTTTCAAATCAAGTGAGCTTTCTCTACCTTGTGGGGTGCCTCAAGGCTCATCCCTAAGTCCGACACTTTTTAATATCTATGTGTCGGACCTAGCTAAAGTCATCAAGCAATACGGAATGGGCCTTACATCCTACGCAGATGACACCCAGCTAGTTCTTGCCATTAATAATGATGGAGAAGAGGTGGCGGAACGTTTTCAGGAGGGCATGCTGCCGATTGGGTATTGGATGTCCGCTAGTGCTCTTAAATTAAACTCTCAAAAGACAGAGGTTGTCATTTTCGGGAAACTTTCCCCTTGCTGGTCTCCTGTATGGTGGCCCGCAGCCTTTGGAACTTTGCCAACCCCCGTATCAAGGGTTAGGAATTTAGGACCAGATTGCGGCTACAGCTTTTCATAAGTTAAAACTCATTAAAAAAATCACTCCGTTTCTACCTGACACTGCAGGTAAAACACTGGTAAGTACATTGGTACTATCATCACTCGATTATTGCAATGGCCTGTTTGCCAACGCACAAACCAGGGTTGTTAATAAAATGCAATCAGTACAGAATGCGGCGGCAAGATTGCTAACCAAAATTCCTAAATTCAAACCAGTTGCCCAAACTATTCGGAATCTTCTCTGGTTGACAATTAAAATCCGAATCAAATTCAAGACACTGTGCATTGTATTTAATTCACTACATAATTTAGGCCTGCAGTTTCTTAGGAACCAGATAACCCCATACTGTCCTTGAAGACAACTGAGATCAGTTACTTTGCACCAACTAACAGTTCCTCGCACCAGGACTGTTTGCTGGGGAGACAGGCGGTTTACAGTTGCTGCAACCAGACTCTGGAACTCTCTTCCTCTGCCAATCAGGATGAGTTACACTCTTTTTTCTTTTCAGAAAAGTCTAAAGACCTGGTTGTTTAACCAGTAATCATTCCGGGACCCAAAATCAGGAGAGTCATGAATCAAATTTTTAGCGCCAAGACGCCCGCGGGCATTCGTTTGCGCTCTATAAATCTCATAAATAAATAAATAAATAAATAAATATGTGGTCTAATTGCTGCACTAACACTAAACGCATATCACTGCAAGGAAAACACAGACTGATACACTTCAAATATATTAATAGGGTGTACTACACGCCAGAGAGATTGCAAAGGTATGGATTGAGAGAGGATGCTGCATGCGACAGATGTTGTTCCCCGGTGGAAGATTTCATGCATTTAGTGTGGGGTTGCCCGGGGATGTTTCAGTACTGGGAAAAGGTATTCCTTCAGATAAGCACCATAGTAGAGTTGGAGGTCGCTCCTGACCCGGCAGTGACATTGCTGGGCTACTCTAAAACACTGCCGAAGGCAGCTCGCAGACTGGTGGACTTGGGGCTACTGGTGGCAAAACGTAGAGTGGCAATGTGCTGATTGAGGTGACCCTTGACTACAGTGTCACAGTGGTCACACGATGTCCTTTATTGTTGCACACAATCAGAGAACTTCAACGAACTACTCCCACCACGAAGCAGGTCGAAAAACGTCTGGGGGCTATATACCACATACCTGAAAGGTAAAGGAGAGGGTCCAACTGATGGGACAGCATCAGGGGCAGAAGCAGGAGCTAATACCCCAATATCATAGAGGACAGTGCTACTCTGCGTATTTGGACGCACACTAAATACAGGGAAAATTGTTGGGCCCGGACTAATAGATGGGACTGAAGAATAGCGTAGAAGTTAGTGGATATAGGCGACGATTAGCGGAAGGGGATGGGACGGATAAGCAATCGGATAAGGGTCTCAAGGTCAATATTTCACGCAAGTGGTAAGAGTCCTAACAGCGGCAGGTTAGGCTGACACCTCTTTTTTGGTTATCCATTTTGGGAATTGTCTGGGATTACTGAAGCGCAGCAGACATGCTTTGAACATTAACGAAAAGCGCAACCCTTAAGAACGACGCTGCCAGACCTCTGGGATGTGGGCTATGAAGCTGTGTGAAGTACCTGATGTATATACGCTGCCGGCCCCAGGGTTGTAGGCAAACTGCTGTGTATGTCGGTGATGCCTTGCACAATTTTTTTTTTTTTTTTAAAGGATCAGATTGCATCTCATATGTGATGAGGTCACAGGAGAGTATTATAGAAAGAATTGGTCCTAGACGTTAATTCCTGGTATATAATGCAATTATAAATCAATCAATCATTGCTTTCATTTTTACTCGTCATCAGATTAAATCCCTGATGGTAGACATTAATCAAAGTACATATACTAGCCCAAAATGTTTGTTGTCCCACAAAACACACCTGAAACAGAAAATTATCTGACCCAATCCGGGAGACTGTATGATTTAATGCATACTTAAATAGACAACATCATAAACTTTTTCAAAAATAGAAAAACAGTTATTTACACATAAGGGGAATTTTTTGTCAAAATGACGTGCATAGACGTGCGTCCCTATTGACGCTCTCTCAGTTGCTAGGTAGGGACGCTTTGTAATGACGTTATGCAGAGAATCGGCCGGGTTGCTAGGTTATTTGAGAAGCAGGGCGCAAGCCACTTCCGCATTCCTTCACGCGGAGTTGACACAGCGTGCTGCAACGGAGCAGGGTATATGTTCCCTCGCGGAGAATCACCGGTAGGTGTAACATGGCTTTTCATGTGTCCGTGGTCAATACGCGATGGGGACATTCGTATGTGTCGTTACTGATGGGAGTTTTACTTCTATCTTTTTTACAGTTAGACCTTTCAATTTTGGGGATAAAGACCTTGAAATTCAACGTGGTGAGTCAAATATACACGGAGTGGCCATACGTTGGGGCACGAGCTGTGCAGTTTGTTCGTATGCCTAGTGCTGTTTTTTAAATTAATTTTGTTGTTTGTGTGCTGACATATGCAGACTTAGTGTGTGCAATGTTGTTAAATGATTTACAGCATTTTTGTTCTAATTAAGCAGAGTATCATACTTCCGTTTAAGGTGCCACATCATGGATATTAGGGCAGTGTGAATATATGTCTCCTATGGATGTTGAATTAAGATGACTGAGGGTTACTTTCCTTCTGCTTTTTTAGCATTGACTAGTGCATTGGAACCGCCTGAGTTTTTCCAAGGCTGTTGGGCGCTGAATAAATTGCGTTTTCTGTGGCACACCAATTAAAGGGTGAGTGCCTCCAATGGAGTCTTTCTTCTGGTGGACAATTGACACTGGATCTATGTCGTATTAATAACTTCTAGCCCGATTGTTTGTTGTTACAGGTGCCCACATGTTGTTGGGGTTATTTCACCTCTGTGCATATTGAGTCCTTATCCTTCACCCGTCCTGATGAAGACCCGACCCTGAGGAAACCAGTCACCCTGTTTATCTTCGGGTCGAAACGTCGACATATTCTTTCCCCTCAAGCCTGCACCTGTGATTTTCCCAAGCCCCCTCTCTCATTGTGATTATCCGAAAATAGAGGATGTTATAATTTTGTACTGGCAAGAAAGAATTACTTTTTTTGCAGTTGTGCAGGGCAGGCTCATTCTTTAACACTAAGGATTGAACCTTTATTTCTGTTGAAAAACCTCAATTTGTTTTAACTTGACCCTCACTGACCTCTTTGGTCGCTTTCACATACGAGCACTTACTATCTCTTTTCTCTATGCACGTCATTTTGACAAAAAATTCCCCTTATGTGTAAATAACTGTTTTTCTATTTTTGAAAAAGTTTATGATGTTGTCTATTTAAGTATGCAATAAATCATACAGTCTCCCGGATTGGGTCAGATAATTTTCTGTTTCAGGTGTGTTTTGTGGGACAACAAACATTTTGGGCTAGTATATGTACTTTGATTAATGTCTACCATCAGGGATTTAATCTGATGATGAGTAAAAATGAAAGCAATGATTGATTGATTTATAATTGCATTATATACCAGGAATTAACGTCTAGGACCAATTCTTTCTATAATACTCGATACCCAGGTCCTCTGACTTTTATTGGGTTACCCCATGTTTATAACGAGGTCACAGGAGAGGTCACATGGGTTGAGCTCTTTATCATATATTTCATTGTCGTCATGTGATGAGGCCAAATTTGAGAATGCAATTAAGTTGATGCCTCTGACATATCACAGCCCTATGTTATCAGAATACATATACAATGGGATGAAGAACATTCTCCAGAGGAACATTCTATATTTTCTCTGTATAAGTCCAAATTCTAAGGCCACCCTTTCCTTGGGTACTGAGACTTGTCCTGCAAATCACCAAATCTCAATCCATAATTTACAAGGTATTAGGGCTATTGGTCAGAATTATTGCATAGACATCATGTAGTGTGGAAATAGCTACAGAAGGTGTAGTGCGGTGTATCCAAGCTGAGGGTGCGTTCTGGCTGAAGGGGCTGAGTACCTGTGGATGCGTTAAGTTGCACTGTAAGGACAGACATAGCTGTGATATAGAAATAGTTTATTGAAATTGTGATATAGGACCATGGTGGTTGTGGATGTTGTGAAGGCTAATCAAGGGTCTAGTGGATGTTGGTGGGTGGACATTGTCAGATTATATAGATCTGCAGCAGGTGGGACAGGATGGTTAGCTTTGGCTAAGTAGGTTCATGACCTGTAGACCAGACAGGGTAGGGGATATATGAGGGAGAGGCAGACTGATTAATAAAACAATGTCCTGATTGGAATGTGGGATATAGAGGTGGCTGGACGTGGCAGCAATACCTGGAAAAGGTATATCGGTAATTGGGTAGGAGAGGCCGCTAGCTGTTACCATGGCTTGAGTAATGGTGGATGGAGGCTTCGAGGACTGGTTTAGTGATGACTTGGCAGGTGGAAAAAAAGGTGGCTGAGCATGATTATGGCATTTTGAAAAGAGAGGCTTGTGGAAGTGAAGATGAGAGGTAGGAGCTCAGTGGTGGAATTGAATGATGATAGGTGAGGTTTGTGGCAAATGGTATTGTCTTGTCCATGAGGATAAAATAGGATAAAGAGATGCTGGAGCTGGGAAGGCAACCAAAGCTGCTGAAGTAGATAGGTGGATGATAATAGCAGTGGTATGTGGAATAGAGGAACTGGAGGATGGTGGGTGTGGCTGTGGTGTATGGAAGAGGGTGTAGTTAAGGTGGTCCCAAAACGTAATGACAGAGCTTGGTTGGGTCACGTTATATAAAAGGGGGCGCATCAGGGTGAGGGGTAGATGTGATGGCTGTCGTAAAAAATTGTCTGGCCTGCTCATTGGTGATATATGCTTAGAAAGCTATTGAGATCCAATCACTGGGTCGGTTTTGAATCAAAGATTGTGTTCATATTTGGCCTGTTTTTTTGCATCTGTTTGAGAAAGAAGCATTTATGATAGTAGTGCTGTGCACAGAAACATTAGATTCGTGATTACATTTAGTCACAGGGGATGCTACATGATTGATGAGAACTTAGTAAAATAGCTGCAGTATTATCCGTATTTACTTATTAACATTATAGCACAACGGCCAGTATGTAGCAGCAAGGGGGTCAGGAGCTGCAATCTGATGTCTCTTTTGGGGAGGAAGAAATAATGAAAGTGTCATGTAATGTGGAACGACACAGAGGTGGAAATAGAGGAGGCAGGGAAGTGGACTATCTCAGCACTTGATTTGTGCTCTAAGGAAAGATCTGTCCAGTGCCTCCTGGCTCAGACTTTTGTATAGAAATGGGGTGCTAAAGAACAAAGGAGAACATCTTTTTTAATTGTACTCACAAAATATTAGGAAATGTAAAAACAATTACTTTCAAAAGGTGAAAGGAGCCGAATGAATCGGTTTATCATAGGTCATGTTGGTCTGTTTTCTATTTCTACTGTTACTCAAATGAGAAGAATCTTCAGAAGCTAGACTGAGACAACATGCTAATGAAAGAAGAAAAGGTAAGTAAAAGAAGCATTGGAGAGAACAAAATGTTTGACAGGAGGTGAGCCTTGTCAGCCTGACAGTCCTGAAAAATAATAGCAGGAAGGGAGCAGAAATGAAGAAGGGGGAAGTACAACACAGGCCGCAATGTTTTGAGGTGGTAGAGAGGTACATTGACCTAATAAAATACACATACACTGTAAAAATAAGAGGGAGTACCGAGACAGGTATACAAGTAAGAAGCAGCGAAAATGGAGAAAAACAAAAATCACCATTACAAAAGCAAAAAAAAGAATAGGGGTTTAAAGGAGGGACATTAGAAGTCAGTGGATGACGAGAAATAGGTGTAACCCTGTTGAATTTCTTTGTCTTCCCTGAGAATGGGTTTCATTGTGTTGGGTTTGTCAGCTTGGTAAATAAGATGGAGAAGTGTGGCTCACTGGTTAGAGCAGCAGACCCTGATGCAGAGATCTGACCCGGGACCAGGGTTCAATTCCCGTCGCGGCAGGGTCTTGGGCTCAATGTCTGCGGACCCGATAATTCTTGCCTCGGTGCCTACTCTA